>NC_064434.1:57005004-58255004 GCF_023343835.1 Lagopus muta
AAGAGAAAACAAAAGAAAATGATCTGATAGTTTTGTGTGGTAGAAGAGGATACGATACATGCATGTTTCTTAATTGTGAATGTACTTTGTATAAATGTGCATATCTGAGCTGTGTATATCTGAACTGTGGTGGACTTTGCCACTACAAGATAACCTTGAAGGTGCTCTAAATAAATATACCCTTTGTCTTTCAGCACACTTCATTACAGGGTCTTGATAGATATTACCACAAGTACCTGTGTTGAGATAATACAGGAGTTAAAGGCCACCAAAATATACCAAGGCATTCTCCATCCTAAATAAGTCTGGAATACAAAAATGATTCAGGGTATTTTGTTTCACCCCATGTGTGACTTGTAAGGTTTAAATGGCAGTTTTCTACCTTCAGAAAATATTCTTCATTAGAGGAAAATATAGCCAAGATAAAATCCATTTTTTTTTCATTTTTCATTTTTCATTTTTTAATTTTTCAGTTTTCATTCTTCATTCTTCATTCTTCATTTTTCATTCTTCGTTCTTCATTTCTTCTTTTTCTTTTTAAAATATTCTGTTTGAACCTGCGTAAACAACGATTCATCTCTGTTAATGTGATTTTCCTTCTCTTTAGGGTCACCACTTGGGTAAAAACAACAGTGAGAATGGAGCCAGAAGGGACAATCTTATTCTAGTGGAGGATATAATAAATATAAATAATCTGCTTGAAAATATTTTTTTCTCAAACTGTTAGAAACACTGTAAGCATTTCAGATATTATCCCACACAGTTAACAGAATGCCTAGGAAATGAATCAATTTATTTTGAAAAAGCATTGCTAAAACAGAAAAGAAAAAAGAAAAACCCACCACAAGCTTACATGTAATAGTAAGAATGAAACTTCTTAATGAACAGTACACAGCACATGAGAAGAAATACAACCTCTGGGTCCCTGAAGGTAAAACACAATAGAATGTAGCCTATTTAAATCTCCATTCAGTGAATATGACTTCTGCATACTAAAGCAAGTATAATTTGCAACAAAACGGATTATTTAAAATGACTCATTTTTGACTATTTAATGTTCTTACCATATAAGATGCATTTCTCACCATAGTGTCTTTAAAAAATAATATTTTTGTAACTGTGGTTTACTAAGGAGTGCATTTCAGAAATGAATCATCAAGAAGTAGTGAGAGTTCTCTATAGTTTGCTGAACATATAAATATTTGCTGATATATTTAAGATAAACAAAGAACTCTGTGAAAAAAAAAAAGTCACCAACATGCCAATACTTAACAGAAGTTTTACTATTTTAAAAGGTGTTGCTTTTTTAACATTTATTCTAGACTATTTTAATTTTCATTTTCAAGCTACAAAAATGTTCAGAGGACATAGAAAAGTTGGTGAATGTTACTTTCATTTCAAGTCAGGGTAGATAGGAAATCAATGTTGTAATTGGTCTAGAGTCTAGACTGTGAATGGAAGAGCTTCTGCATGTCCATCGTAGCATCCAAAAAGCATGACTCATTCTGAAATGTGAAATACTTAGTTAATCAGTAGTTTTCATCCAGTTCAGAATTCCTATTCATGCTTTGACAAGATCACAGCAAAACAGCTGCAAATTTTTAATGTTGTCAGACCAAAATGTTTAGAAGTGTGTAAAGATACAGTCACCACTGATAGGTAGGTGAGCAGTGCAAGGTGAGGCAGAGGTCCACATCTGAAAACTGTTATCCAGGTGCTGTGCAGTAGTTAATGCTGAATGTTCCAGATAAAGTGTGTATTTGCTGTTCATTTGAGCTGCAGTGCTCAGATCGATTTGGATCAGTTATGTCATGACTGTGGGCTTGTGAAACATTTTAAGAGACTTTTATGTAGGCAGGTACTATGTGCTGTGTGATCAGATTTTGAGGGTGGTTCTGATGTTCTGCTTGAAGACAAATAATGTTGTAACTTTTCTGCATTTTCTTATTCTCAAAAGAGACCATTTTTGATGAACCAGAAGTTGCAATACATAAGAATAGAAAAGCTAGTATTTTTCCAATATTTCATAGCGTTTGCATTCCTGTATTTCCATCTCATTTCTCCCCCTTTTTTTTTTTTTCATCTGCTGAGTATTTCAGATGTACACAAAGAGATTTTGGACTGGCAAACACGTATTCTGAGATGTAAACTCAATAATAATAGAATAAAACTGAAATTCAATAAGAAGGCATATTATTCATTACATTTGTTAATGGTCTGGGAATCTTACTGAATATCCAGATGTACTGCCTAGAGTGAAGATTTTCACTAATTCTGGACAGTTTTTCCTTGTAGGAAGGCTATGACCTTTCTCTTTTAACATTATTGACGTGTAAGTCTGGTTGAATTACTTTAATAAGTTCTAGAACGTGTTATAACCAACTATGATGTTGAACTCTCTCTAAAGTGGTAGTACCTTATCTGTTCCCTCCTAGAGCTTGTCCATTTCTTTTCATGATATGAAAAAAGTTGTTGCTCTCTGGCAATAGAAATGATAATATTTAGAAGAAAATGACTTTCCACTAGACACTGGATTAAGTCCCACGGAGAGTTATGCTACCAATCAAGATTGTTGGCTGCTACCCAGCCATTAGTGCAACTTCACACCTGAGAATTTAAAATGAGCACGCATTTTATTTGTTCTTGGAAAACTGAGGACTCAAAGCATTTTAAAATTTCCATTCTTAATCTAGGCAAAATTGTAGAATTATTAAAAATATTAAAGCAATCTATTTCAAGAGAATAAAAGCTGAGGAAATTGAGATCTTTTTTTTTTTTTCTTTTTTTCTATTACCAAAATTTCATATACAGAGTATATTGCCTTCACTTTAATATGGGAACAGTGAAAATACACAAGGAAAAGTAAAGATTAAAAGGATGAGAAACAATATGGAAATTATGTGTTTTAAGTTATATTTATTGATATATTCAACATTTATGTACTTTGCACTTTCCTGAGTAGTTGCTATCTTTATCTATGATAAACTATGCAGTGAGTGCAGTTTATTAGGCATCCCTCATATCTTTAATACTCCAAATTTCTGGACACCATAAAAATGCTCTATTTGAGGTTTTATTAATCATTGTATTTCACCAGTAAATAAGTGTAAGATCTTCCCCAGTGAATATTCTGTGCATGATACGGCTAAAACAACTAAAAATCATGGCTACTTAATGCAATCTCTTGTAATTTTAACAGTGGATATTTTCATTTCTCTGACTTATACCAAGGGTGGTCCCGTGCTACTTGTAAGATGACACATGGAGCTGAATGGAAGGGAGGTTGTGTGTGTTTTCACATAAAACTGTGTTTTGTATGTAAAACATTATCTGCAGTTTTTTCACAAGAGTTTTGATATTAGATGATCCATGCCAAACAATTTAACGAACAGTTGGCTAGCAGAAATACAAGATGTCAGGCTGCTACCAGTGCTACCAACAGCAGAGGAGTGTAAGCAGAGTACTCTGCCCAAGCTGATAACCCTTAAATGTGTTTGAGAGCCTGCACAGCTCATTTGCTACTCAAGGTGCATGCCTAATACAGAGATTATTTTTGTTACTTACTTCATCATATTTTCATTATTTACACTATACTTCATAATACTGAACTGTTAAAGTATAAACCTGGACATTTCTAACTAATATTTGTATATATTCAGAAGTGAATAGGCTGCACAGAGATGGAGAGTAGAATTGATGGAGATGTCTGCTCCATTTTAGTATACCAGACCACAGTATGCATTTTAGGAATTGCACATGCTGAGATTGGTGGGAAGTAATCTCTGTACAAAGATTTGCCACTGCTTTCATGCAATGTGTGCTTGGGCTTAAAGAATTGAGACTGATGAACTGTAGTAATCTCCTTTGAGCTGCCTGTCTCTGATATAACTTGTTTATGCAGGGGATTTGTTTAGTAAATATTTAATTAACTGACATGTTGTTAGAATGCAATGAATAACTGCAACTTAACTTTTAAACTTCCACTCCAGTCACTCCTCAGCAGTGTGGGAGATACAAATTAGGATAAGGAGCCATGTGAGTTTTGCCAGCTAGGCTAGGTGTGACTTTTAAATACAATGTCTAACACCCTAGGGGAAGCCTATAAAATCTTGAATGTGAAAGCATTATACTGTCTTGTCATGTCCAAATGACAAAAACAACCATGAAACCTTTTCTGTAAATTGGCTTTACATAGGCTAACTGATTTGTGATGATTTAAATACTAAAACAAATTCCCTCTTTTTCTGTCTTACATTTAAGTGAAATGACAGCACATTGGCACCGTCACTGCCTCATCTTACTATAAATCAGCAGAAATGAACAATCTGTCAGGTTCCTTATCCTTTTTAGTTTTGTACAGTATGTTCATCTTCAGATGAAAAAAATAATGAATACTCCTGTGCTCCATCTCAGTGTGCCTGTTTTAAGGTCCTTGTTGTAGCAGAAGTTCTAGAAACCTAGAAAATCCTCATGGGAAATGTAGTGGGCTCACTGGTGAAGAAAAAGCTGGAAAAGTTGTGCAGTAATGGTTATGCTTTTCTGCCAGTATTAGTAATGAACAGCTATCATGTATTACACTGGAGATACTACCTAGAACTAATGGTGTTGGAAAACTCAGCTCGCACTAGTTCTAAGACACAAAACTGTTCTTCCACAGGTTGAATATTAGCCAGTCCTGTGAATAAAGAATAATACTCTACTCTCCAAATATTCCTGTTACTTTCAACAGAAAGAAATGAGCTAATGCATTATGTTAGGAACATGTTCAGCTTAGGAAGTGTGACGCAGTCAACAGCTCATTTAAGAATTGAATTTCAATTTAGATTTACCTAGACTGTTTAGATTTACTAATTTACCTGGGGTGATTTAGACCAATGAATCCAAGATGACTTGTACAGCATTCAGTAGTATACAAACTGCATATATTGATGGATAGTTTCTATTAGTAAATGGATATGGTTTATTGTTTCTAATGATATCCACATATGATATAGTACATAAAATGCACTACCAAATATGCATATTAAATGCATATGAACACGTATGCAATCTCTTTATCTGCACTAATAATTCCTCTGTTTCTTTTGTTGAGATGTTCATAATATGACTCTTGTGACTGTTCAAATACTCATGAAGATTAAGCTTCATACTTTCCAGGTAGCAACAGGTATACTCTGTCTTCACTTTTATTTTTCTGAAGTCCATTGAAGATGAACAACAACATGAACAAAGTGGTTATTGTTTCTGAATTCAAATGGGAGTATAAAACAGACCCAGACTGTGATAGTAGCAGTGTGAATGTACCATAATACAGGTGAGCGAGCATGCTACAAAAATAACAGGAGAGTGAAGGAAAGTGAAAAGAGAAAATGAGAGATTTTGTAATCATTATATCTGAATCTTTGACTTTTCTGCTCATTATCTGGTCTGTGATAATCAGAGAGAGCAGTTCTTAGAATACTTTTACCTTACACATGTATTATACTTCCCTACTGTCTCCCTTTGCTACATGCAAAGTCTGCAAAGTAGCACAGCTGAAATTGTGCTTTATGGAATTACATTGTTTTTCGGTTTTTCTTTTTCTGTGAGTGATCTCTTCTTTCTCTTCTTCTCTCTCTCTCTGTTTCTCTTTTTCAATTCCCCTTCCCTAACTCCTTTCCCTTTTCTCCTCAACCCTTCCACTTTCCCTTTCCCATTCCAGACCTGTTGGTCTGTTTTTCTTCTAGTTTGAATATTCTTGCTTCATGCCTAAATCCTTTCATTTACTCCTCTCCTCTGTATGGAACTGACTTCAAATTATATGACATCCTCAGTAGTGTTGCAGATTCTGACTATCCTTGAAGGTAAAATACTGAAAGGAATTTGCACATAGGTTGGTAACTGATGTCAGCTCCATGTCATATCAAGTATCTCAATGACTTGTGCCTTTGTGCAACTTGTGCAGCTTATCACAAAAAAGCTACAAGGTACTTAGAGTAGGGTCAAGTATTCAATATATTAGGAAACTTACAAAAGTTCTAAGACAAAATAGTAATGCATGAACTTATAAAGTGACAAACGATTTAAAGATCTTGACTGTCACACAGTACACTTTCCAAATACTTGGGAGGCATAGAGAATCACCCTGCTAATGCTGGCTCCGCTTCTCATATGCAATCATTACTGTTTGAGTAGGGAGTGGGTGGGATTTTCCATGCATGAGTTTGTAACCATGAAAATGACAGTATTTTTCCACTGCAATTGAAGCATTACAAGCACTACAAGACAATGATTGATAGTGTCTTTAACCATCCGAGAATACTGCCTGCTCTTCTTACAAGTATGTTGCATATAGATGAAGAAGAAAAACATAGTAAAAGAGCTTTAGAAGTAAAAAAATGTTGCTTACAGTATTCAGTTGACTTTTTCATTACCAATTAAACAAAACACTTGTTTAATTTCCCTTTTTAATTTTCTTATTATTATGTCACTGTCAGAAAGAAAAATAGTGCTTTGAAATACACGTGGCATAATTAACTAGGCATATTAATGCTGGTGACAGAGGTACTTAAGGCTTAAGCATTCTGGGATTTACAAAGAAGTTGCCAAAGTTGATGACAACAAACAGATTTTCTGACAGTACAATAAAAAACTTTTTTTCCTTCTGCATCTGATTTGATACAGAGAGCTGAAAACAGGTAACGTATGTGAAAGGTTTATATTTTATAACAGGCCAGATCTCTAAGACCTTTTCCTCATAGGAGAGATGCTTTAGTTCCTTAATCATCTTTGTTTCCCTATGCTAGACTTTCTTCAGAATCTCCATGCCTCTTACACTGAGGAATCCAACACTGATCCCAGTGATCCAGGTGTGACCTCACCAAGGCTGAGTAGAGGGGAAGGATCACCTCCCTCAGCCTTTCACTTCTGCTAATGCAGCCTTGATTGCTGTTGGTCTTCTTTGCTGCAAGGGCACACTAATGGATTACATTCACCTTGGTGCCCACCTGGATCCTGAGTTCCTTTGCTGAGAGAACTCTTCCAATTTGGTCTGCTCCCAGCACTTACTGATTCAATGGAGTTAATCCTCACCAAAAAAAGAACTTTGCAGTTTTCTCTATTGAACTTCATGAGGCTCTTATCTGCCCATTTTTTTCCAGCTTGTTCAGGTTGCTCTGGATGGCAGCATGCTGTCTGGTATATCCACTACTCCTCACAGTTTTATATCAAAAGCAAACTTTCAAAGGATACATTCTGCTCCGTTTTCCAGAACATTAGAAGATATGTTAAAGCCAGTATTTACCCCTGGGGTAAATACTCCAACTAGACCTTGTGTCACTGTCAGCTAGTTTTCAAATCACCTCACTGTTGGCTAATCCAGCCAATGCATCTACAGCTTGTTTATGAGTTATTTTATGGTAGACACTATTGAAAGCCTTACTGAAGTGAAAATAGATGGTTCAGCTGCATCCTGGGAGGGATGACCTTCATTAGGGCAACTTGAGAAGTGAAGATTCAGCTACTGTATCAACAGCTGGGAGCTGTGTAGCAGTGTGTCTCTTTTCATTGCAGAGTGGGGAACTGCTGGTCTCCCGGGTAGTGTCAGCCAGGGGCATCTGTGGAGTGGCAGGGATTACAGCCTCCAAAACTCTGTTGTGTTAATCCAACTCAGAAAAACATCTCTATCTGATATTCAGGACTTTAACTTGGGTGTTGCTGAATGTACATCTTGGCAACCAGCAGAGTAGTGCCTCAGAAAGGTTAGTCCTGATTTACAAGGACTATAAAAGAAAAATAAATGTAATCTCCAAGATAGCAGCAATGAAGAGACAGTTCCTACAACAAATTCTTCTTCTCAACTACAGTACTTCATCATTCTTTTAAAACAATTACAAATCAACATTTCTGTTTCTTTTCCTTCACCTTTTCCTTCTCTGGTTTTTATGCTGTCCTTCTCAGAAGCATATATTCATCAACATACCTATTTTTATTTCTCCATAAGTCTATTGTTTCCATGGTCTTTTGGACTATAAACTTTCTCCTATTCCATGTAACCTTCATACAGGGCTCACCACTTTATTAAGGCTTGATATTTCTCAGTTCTTACACCACTGTAAATCACAGGTAATTCCTTTGAAATCAATTCAGTGCCACTGCTGTAAAACAGATTCAGTAGGGAGAATCAGAGATCCTAGTATTTACAGCAAACCTATGAGAAAAATTTAACCCTTGAATATTGATTTATTCCGAGAGGTTAACAAGACTGACAATAATTAAGACAGCAAGTTTGCCAGAGCAACATTAGGAGAATTAATTTTAAATTGAAGAGAGTTAAACAGAAAAACCTCCGAAAATACCAGATGAACAACAGAAAAGCACTAGAAAGAGTCAACAACTATTTTATCAGCTATGAGCATTTTAAAGAGCTGACTTATTCTATTATTAATGTGAGTTACTTGCACTTCATTTGTCAGGGGAAGGGCGAATAGTACAGACATTATCTCTGTTCTGAGGTTACCAGAATAATGTTAGATCTGTGCATTTTCCAAGTTATCTTTGCAGCTTGCCACTGCAACAATGTTTTAGAGTACACTGGAAGCGAGGCTTTATTTTTTTCATACTATTCCACTTTGAATTTAGAACAACTAAAAGCCCTCAAGTAGATTTTTATTAGAACTGTATGAAGAACAGAGTGTTTCTGCTTGATCAAAGTGAGAGGGAAAATCCTGATTCTCCAACAGTATTTTCTGCAGCCCATCAAAATCATCTCTTGTTCAGAACTGTAGTTGCTAAATTCTCCTTGCATGAATGTTCAAGGTATATGTATTTTGAAGAGAAAAAAAAACAAGCAGTCACAAGAAGGTTTTTAGAAGGTTTTTGTCATGACTAAGACAAATTTTGGAAAAGGATTATCCTATGAGCCTTCAGTGACTAGGTGTTAATGATGATGACCAGAACTAATAGCACTTTCTTCAGAGAAGTGTTTGGATGCTTTTAGAGAGGCATTTCACTTCATTCATGCAGACTCTTTTATGACACACATACATATTCAGGATAAGAATTTTCAAAGATTTTAAGATCTGTATGTCAGCATGAAGGCATTGTCCTTACTGAAGTTTAAATGACTTCCTAGTCTCAAGTTTATCCATACGATGATATGTTAACATGCATATTTTCCCATTTTCTTTTCAATAAAAATAAATTAAAACGTACCATCGGTCTTCTCAGTCCTTTTCCTTCTCTCTGGAAGAAAAACTGGAAATCCAGTTGGAGAAAAGGAATGTGGTTAGAGAAATTCATACACACAAAATTCTTGAGTTTATACTTGGTTTTCTGTCCGTCATCCTTAACTAAGTATTTTATCCTACAGGCCCAACTTCTCTACTAGACATCTCAGGTAAAGATATGTATTTGCGGGACACTGAAGGGTGAATTTCCCCAGTGCATCACAATTGCAGAAACATCTGTGCAATGTGGCTCTGATCCAATTCGCTGTGAAAATATACATCATTCATGATGGTCCAGTGACTGCAGATTACCCTGCATTATAAAGCCAGAAACAATGGGAAATTAGTTCAAGAGTTAAAACTAAAGAGTTTTCCTTCTGGCACCTGTACATCTCAGCTGTTTTTCCTTGCCTGTACTGTAAGTGTATAATTCCATTTAACATCAGAAGAAAGAAAAAAAACATTTTACATGCATTAATGAAATCATGCGCACATCATGTAAACACAGGCAGGAAGAACATCTGAAAAATATTCTTGAATAGAAATAGGTTGGACATTTAAGACTTTTTTAGTAAAATCTATTTATATTTTTACCCAGCTCTTGAGCCAAGCTTCAATTCGACCTTGTTTGAAAAGTTTATGATAATTTCCCATTTTTCTTCTGCTTTGTACAAATTCATTCAGGCTGGATAAGGAGACAGAATGTAAAAATATCATGAAAGTCCTTATTTTGACTTAAGAAAGTAAACTGTTTTTTTTTTTTTTTTTAGCAATTTCTGTCTCTTTCTGCTCAAAGAAACCTTTGTATTTGCAATTTCAGCCAAATCTGCTAGTTTCCACCAAATTTGACAGATGGGCTATAGGATCTTACTGTCAATGACATCGCTCAGTTCCACTGAATTATGTGATTTAGTAGAGATGAGACGTTCTACTGATGTCCCTTGTAAGTGAAGCATTGACACTAAATACCAGACAATCTGCATGTTCAAGAAACTTAATAAATACCTCACCCATGGAAAGTCTTACTGGAGATTAATTATCTTACTAACCACTGGAAGATGAAGCCATGAAACAAAGTTGTAAGGAATCAGATTTCATTAATTTTCCAAATTTGCAATTCTGTGTAATGAAATACCAAGGCTAGTTTCATAAATATAAACTTTTCTATTACACTAATATCCAGCTGCAGGCATGCTAGCTGAACTCATGATCATTTTAAATTTCCGTTGCAGATAGAGAAAACACAGTAGTTGTAGGCTTTGGGCATATCTTCAAGCTTTATTTTTAAATCACATAAACAGAAGAGATACAAACAGAATGATGACCCTAAAGGGTGATTTTGATATATTGTTCCATGGATCAACATATATATTAATAACACTATTCTAGAAGACATAGAATAAGTGTTGAAGTCACTAAGAGTATGAAATTGCTTTTTTATTTGTCTGTTCATCCCTTAATCTGTAAAAATGAATAGAGACTAACTGGCCTTCATGTCAGTAAGGATTTTGCAAGTTTTAGATTTCTCTGCTAGGATAGTTGCTTTCTTCCTTTCTGTCTCTTCCAGAAAAAGAAATTAAGTATACACATTGCAGGTTGCTGATATATGCAAGGCAGTAGACAAAGCTGATACTTTCAGTTGATGTTAGACCTCATTTACAGGAAAGGATAAAAAGCATCCAGAGTGTCTCTCAACAGGCAAGGTTGACCCTGAAGAATTTCTTACGATAGAAGTTAGCTGCAAGGGTATATCTTATTGTCTAATTCACTCGCTTTCCTACAACCATTCTATGAATAAACAGACCATTTTAAATCCCTCCCAATATTAATTTCAGAAAACTGCAGCATGAGAGAGGTGGATGATTATATTCCTAATTAAAACACAAATATAGTAATTACAGTTTATATGCCATTATCCTGAATCTACACAGGCTGACTTTAAACAGCAAAACAGCCATTAATTTTACTGTTCAAAGAAATGCTCATAATCTTTTAGAAATGTCATATAAAATATTCATTTTTAAATGCCCTACGGTGATTTCTGAATTTATTTAAAGTGGGCTGTTGATAGCTCTTTTATAAATAAGCAATTACAGTACACTAAATATATCATGGCCCATCACATTATACATTCTATAATTTCATGGATGAAAACCCTACAGCTGATCTGCATAAATGTGGTACGTCTCACAGCAGGTGAAGAGTTTGATTACACAGGATAATCAGCGTTATTATTTATAGTAACCATTTATACCTGTTATTTATTAAAACTCAGCAAATCAGATATTGGATTATTTAAGTAAGTCACTGTTTTGTAGACCAAACTAGGCACAAGACTACCAAAAACATGTGAAATGCACTGTTATATTAGTAGTTTGAAATCAGCAAAGGTTATTGGGGAATGAGAGTTGCAGTTCCTGGTAGCCGTAGAGAAAGAAGTATTGAGTGGATGTCTGGGGTCTGTACAGATTCCCCTGGACAAATATAATCATTACACATACAACTGTCCCATTGGCAGTATCGGATATCACTGCTATGACATTAGATGAAGAAACTAAGGGTTAATTAGCTGCAGAAAGTTTGAAATAATCTCCTATACACTGAAGTGACTTTTCTATACCTGAGCTGAAGGATTTTAATGAGGCTTACTCTGCATAGATTGCAATACTGCTACTTATGATGCTCTTATTTCCTGGTCATTTAAGAGAACTGAATATTCCTTGTAAAGCTTTAATAGGCACAAAGTAAATCAGATGACAATCTTGCAGATTATTTGAATACAGCTGTAGTAATTGGAAGATTGCATACAGATTTTCTGCCAGAAGCATTTATATATTTGTCCCATTATTTGAGTAGCATTATGGCTTTTCCTTCTCCTTGTACTGTATGCTGCCATTGGCATGGATGCAGCAAAAGAGGAGAGGTACCAGTGGTGGATCCTTCTAGCCTACCCCATCTGATTCTGTGCAGCTTCTCTCAACTTCTGCTGAAAGATGATAGCAAAGAAGAGAATAGCCCAGCACCAATCTACTCTTCCAAAGGAAGCTGCATTTCTGTAGATGTTCTTAAGCAAGCAAGTTAGTTAGCTTTCAGCTCTTGATCCCTGAGGATGGTCTCTGGCGCTACTTTGAGACTACTCAGTTGGAGCAGCTGTGATCTGGGAACTGCTTGTTCTTCAAAGAAGGCAACAAAACCTCCAGAGAAAATCCAGACCTATAACTGACAAAACTGGCAGGATGACATGAACAAGTTGGTTTAGACTGAAAGAAGAAACATAATGAAATGACAGCCCACCTGGAAAAAACACCTACCCCGACAATATTGGCATTTTGATGACAGTAGCATGGCAGATCATTTTGTACTCCTAATGTATGTTTCTTAAAGGAGAGTTAGATTTTATAGCACTGAAAATCATCTCAACATACACAATTTACTCCATTTAGGTGGATGTATTTCACTTTTAAAACAATGTCAAGGGAAGTTATCCTCACTCTGGTGAGGACACATCTGAAGTACTGGGTGCAGTTCTAGTCTCCCCACTTCAAGAAAGACAAGGAACTTCTGTAGAGAGACCAGTGAAGGGCAAAAAAGATGATTAGGAAACTGGAGAATCTCCTTTCTGAGAAAAGGCTGAGAGACTTGGGTCTGTTCAGACTGGAAAAGAGAAGACCAAGAGCCGATCTTATCAGTGGTTATAAATTCTTGAAAGAAAGATGTCAAGTGGATGGGACCTGGCTTTCTTCTGTGGTACCCAGCAACAGGACAAGTTCCATCTGAACTTGCTACCCAACAGAGCCCTGTCTTTAGAGTTTCTTCCCCTGGAGATGTGAAAGACCCACCTGAACACTTTCATGTGCAAACTACTGTAGAGAACCTGCTTTGGCGGGTTACTTTGGACTAGATGATCTTCAGAGGTCCATTCCAGCCCTTACGATTCTGTGGTTTTGTGAGTCTGTGATGCTGAAAGTACGTATCTAACATTTCAGACATGTAGTTCAAATAGAGCAGCATGAATAGTCAGTTTTTCAACAAATGAATGTTGGTGCAGAAAATAATAATAATAATAATAATAATAATAATAATAATAATAATAATAATAATAATAAAAGCTGGGACTGATGTGAAGGAAGGATTTGTTTTTGGTCTGAAGAAACATTTCACTTAAATATTTCATTTCTGTAAAACTGTAAGAAATGCAATGAAAATAATGTGTTTAATTTGCAAAGAAGTTTCACAATGGTCACAACAAGTGAATAATTCAGTAAGGCTATAAGGAATTTCATTCAACTCATTCCTTTGCCAAGAAGAGAGAAGAACATGGTGGAAATGATGGAAAAATGAAAGTTTTTTTTTTTGCCATCTTCTCAACCTAAGTCATGGGCACCTAAATCCATTAAATACCTTCTATAAAAGAGCTATACCATGAAATTATCATGTACTCTAAAGAGAATGATCTAATTTTTATCTGATGATGAAATTCTACTTTAAAAATGTACAAAAATGAAAAAAAAAAGTTGTTATTTTTATAGAAGTCTCCCTAGTAATGTAATGTTGTGTAATATGGTAAAAATTTAATAACTCATATTTTTGAATTTCTTATTCTCTAGCAGAAAATTTGAATTTCTCCAAACTTGATGCTGCATAAATAAAATGTGATACTCACTGATTTTCTTCTACTGCTTAATCAGAGTTGTTATATAGGATATTAATTCCTGTGTCCAATTTGATTGTTCAACTCTATCTTAAATCTCTGTCTCTCTTGTGTATTAGCTCTTCATCTGCAGCCAACAACGTCCGACCTGTCAGGTCTGAATATAAAATATGCAATAGAAGCAGCAGGGTACAGCACGGCTGAGACTTTTCCAGGTTTCTCTCTGAGAATGTAAATCAGTCAACAGAGTACAGTGGAACCAGGAATGGGTTACCTGGGGGGACTACAAAGCTGTCCAAACAGCCAGGGATCAGGTTAGGAATGCTAAAATCAGATAGAATTAAATCTAGTCAGAGACATAAAGGGGGACAGGAAGGAATTATACAGGTATATTAGTAATAAAAAGAAGGCCAAAGAAGATACGGGCTCTCTCTAGAAGGTAACCGGAGGCCTGGTGACAAGAGATATGGAGAAAGCTGAGGTGCTCAATAACTTCTTTGCTTCAATCTTTACTGGCAAGGGCTCTAGCTGTAGCACCTGGTTTGCAGAAAGAAAATATAAGAACTGGAAGAAAGAAGATCTGCCTGTTGTAAGTGAAGATCAGGCTCAAGACCATCTAAAAGATGTGAAGGTGAACAAGTCAATGGGACCTGACAAAATTGATCCACAGGTCCCAAGGGAACTGGCAGATAAAGTTGCCAAACCACTATCTATTGTGTTAGAAAGGTCATGGCAGTCCAGTGAAGATCCCACTGACTGGAAAGAGAAAACATAACCTCCATTTTTCCATAAGGGAAAGATGGAAGATCCAGGGAACTACAGGTTAGTCAGTCTTCCCTCTATGCCTGGAAAGATAATGGAACAGATCCTCCTGAAGGCCCTACTGAGGCACATGGAAAATAAAGATAAGGTGATTAGTGATAACCAAACTGCTTCACCAAGGGCAAGTCATGTCTGACAAACTTGGTGGCCCTTTATAATGGAGTTACAGCATCAGTAGATAAAGGAAGAGCAACTGGTGCTGTTTACCTGGACATATGAAAAGTGTTTGACACTGTCCCATGTGACATTGTGGTCAACAAATTGGAGAAAAAATGGATTTCATGGATGGACCACTCAACTGGATAAGGAATTATCTGGATGATCACACTCAAAGAGTTGTTGTGTTGGCTCAGTTGTGTGAGTTGTGTGGGGGAGTCAGAGAATGTCTTGTTGAGCAACAGAGAGCTAGCTAAAGCCAACACCCCACAAATGAGGAAAATGCTATTTGATCTGCTTTAGCAGTAGTAAGAGTTATTAAATGTTTGAGAGATTGTAGTTCTCTTTTTAGTCTTTAGCTTGGACCATTGTAGACAAAGAAAAGCAGGATTTCACTAAGCCTAAATAGAATACAGGTACTGAACTTCTGTCTGAGAGGAAGGCAGGGTGAGCTGGCTGAATTAGGTAATGTAATTCACTAACAATATTTATTATCCCTCTCCCTTACTCTACCATAAATATACATTGCACCAATGAAAATAAAAGATTATACCATAAATGGAAAAGGTAGTTATACTGTGATTCTAGGAGAAAAAAAAAAAAAAAAAAAAAAAAAAAAAAAAAAAAAAAAAGCTACTGGCTGGAAGATTTTACAGACATAGGACATGTCTTTTGTACCTAAAAATGGTATTTCTACATCTGATTCTATAGAAAAATAAATAAATAAATACAACGGGGAAAGGCTTTGGAAAGGCTGAAGAGATGCAAAGCTCTATAAAATCTTGCTAGACTGTCAGCAGTGAGGAGAGTCCGGGTGAGGTGCAAGGTGAAATACTTTGGAATTGCAGTGCGATGAACGAAGTGGCACAAGTAGAAGTAACGTTATAGAAAATAACATTATCAGAAAGAATATCATTAATCTGAGTCCACTAGATTGATTCTTCCTGGGAATAAAAAATGTGACAGTCTGTTAAAAAAGAACTTGCAACTTCTAGCTTGGATGCTGGCAATTGATTGAGTAAGAGAATATACAAAACTGGCCTTTTTAACTTCACATATTGTAGTTCCTAAGATGGAAAAGAAAAAGTGATTGGAGATTCCTGCTAAAAATAGCCCTACTGCTGTCTGGAAATTTGTGATTTGATTCCTTTACTCCTCATGTGCTCTAAATGAAAAAAACTTTCACATGATACAAGCAGAATTAACTACTTACTGTATATGATCATTTAAAGTCTCACTTTATGTTTATGTTTGTAAATTATGCTGAATACACTTAGACATTTACTGACATCTTGATATCAAAGCTGTTAAATAAACAGCTACTTATTTCATTAAATGAGTTACTGTGAACTATTAGCAGCTTTGTGTACTCACTTCTTTAGATACCATTATCACAGAATCACAGAATCACAGAAACACCAAGGTTGGAAAAAACCTACAAGATCATCCAGTCCAACCATCCACCCATCACCAATATTTCTCAATAAACCATATCCCTCAACACAACATCCAAACATTCATTGAACGCCTCCAGGGTCAGTGACTCCACCAAATCCCTGGGCAGCCCATTCCAGCGCGTGGCCACTCTTTCAGAAAACTAGTATTTCCTGATGTCCAGCCTGAATCTCCCATTGTGCAGCTTGAAGCCATTCCCTCTAGTCCTTATTCTCACATTTGCTTATTTCTAATGTTCATATCTAACAGTCCAGACTTCATATACACTTTGTCCCACTAAGATTATTATGCAGAAGTTTTCTGGATAAAATAATAATCATAATAATAAAGAAAATGTCTGCATATTTCCCAAGAATTTACAAGCCATCTTTTCTGCCACTTTTTGAAAATAAAATATCAGTTTATTGAATGCATGCACGAAACTTCCTATGGTTAATGCACATACAGATTGTTTCCCTGATGATTCTTCAAAGACGATTTTGTAACATTTGGCCTGTTACATAGGATACAGGGTATCTACGTAATAACACTGTTTTAAGGCTGAGATTCAAATCTGTCTTATTCTTGCAACTGTAACATCTAAGCTGTACATGTGCCCCAGTGAATGTACAAGCTCACATTTAGCCATTGCCTCTTATTCCAGGAACTCCCCTGCTAATATTTTGAGGGAAAGACAATAAACTGATTTGAGACAATGGTCTGACTTGAAACAAGGTGATGGACTACACTGGTAAGCAGCTTTGCAGTAAAGCTTTTGGCTTGCTCACTTAGGAACTCAACAGGCAAGAGTTTCCAACAAGCCTAGATATTATCCTGTGCAACTCCTGCTGAGCCAAAACTGATGGGAATTACTTTTGTGCTTAAATTAGGCCATTTAATCCGTTGGGTGGAGAATCTGGCTGTGGCAAGTATCCTCAAAACAGTCCCTGCTATAAGACTTACAAAACCGCTTGCAGGTTAGCTGTATAAACTGGTGCTGTGATGTCCTGCAGATGCTGTGATGGTCGTGTAGGGCAACCATTTGCATATAGTTAATACAATTAGGGGATGTTTTATACATTAATTAAGATAATGTGGAAGGGGTTAATGCATGCACTGCAGTAGTCACTCTGGACCCCAGGACATCTGGTCCTTAAGAATTCATTGGGAACATTCCTGATCCCACTGGAGATGCTCTTACAAGAACCCTTGGAATGGTGAATCCTGCTGACATCCCAACAGTGACTAGCCCCTCTGTATGAGAAATTCACTTCCCCATGTGAGCTTTACTCTGTGGAAAAGTTAGGTATACTCAGTGACTGTGCAACATCTATTTGACTCTTCATTTGAAGGATTTGAACAGGTTAACTTCCAAACCCAAGTTTGGGGAACAAGAACTTAAGATGTTTATGAAATATTAGGCTAATTGCTTTGCTTTTCCTTCCAGATGTTTCCATCTGAGATGCTATGTACATTGTCTGGTGACCTGGAAATGAATTGGGAAGTTATAGAGTTAGCTGAACAGATGAAGATATTCATTTAATTGGCTTCGATAAACGGCATCCCTTTTAATGAACTATTAGTATCTAATTCTAACTTCAGTTACCCATGGGTAAAAATCCATATTGAAGTTTCAGATTTGCTTAGATTCTACATTCATTTGGCAAACATGCATTTAAAAAAAAAAAAAAAAAATTAAAAAAAAAAAAAAAGTAATTTGCCATGCAAATATTGGCTTTTGTGTAAAGACGAGATGTAAATGTAATAAATGTAGTAAGTAGAACACATTACTGCTTTGGAACAATTCTTCCCTCAATTTTTTCCCCATGCCTCCTAAAATATTTGTTATTCAATCTTCGTACACATAGCAACATCTTAGGCTCTTTTTGGTATATTCTGATCTCTGTTCCTCTTCAGTATGATACTCAAAAATAAAAAAAATATTCAGGCAAATTAAGATTGCCCTCAATTTTTTAGTGTATGGTATTTAGTAATGTGTCTTTATGAGACACATATGTAGGGGTAAACGAGACTAATTCAGTGCCATTAACTTTCTTTGCAGGAGGGCTTCCAGTCTGTCAGATACATCACTGGGAACTCACACTCTATGACTGCGTCCAGTTTTTGTAACTAAATGAAAAATACATAATGTAATTTTATAAAACTAGTTTTTGGAGCTCAGCCATCAGTAGTATTCTTTTTGTTTCTTAGGAAAAAAGGCACTAAAGTCTGTTCATTTGAAATAATGCTATGCCTATTCAGGGCACTGCAATGAAAGGAGACCAGCAAAATTCTAGAGCCTTTTATTACTTTTCAGATACTCACTTTACCGTGTATCACAGCATGATCTATTATGTCTTCTAGAGCAAGATACACACAAAAGTACTAAAAGAAGACATTTTTTCACTATGAGTTGTGAAATCCAACCAATAAAATATTAATAAGTACAAATCTATACAAAACCCAAATCGTAAACTTTCAGTGCCATGGGCAACTTTCTGAGAATATAGTAAGTTAGAACAGGAAAAAAAATCATACTGAATTCAAGGGAAAATCAGTATCAGATAAGTGAGGAGCCCTAGGGAAAGAACTTTATCTTGACTTATCTTTTATCCTAATGAAAGCACACTGACATAATCAAGAATATTATTAAGAAGAGGCTGAAATTGGAACATATAGTAATGGGATATGTAGAAAACAAAAGTTGTTTAGGAATAACAATTCAGTCTTCATGAGCACAATAGTATGAAGATATTTATTTAAAAACAAAATTAAATAACAAAAGCAAAAACAAACAAAACCAAATGAAATAATGCTATTCAAAGTATTTAATCTTTTAGGCTGTGAAAGGTGCTATTTTTTAACCACTGGATGTTATATTATAAAGAAGAAGAATTCTGTTGCTGGTGCTGAGATAGCAGTTTCTAAACATAAATGATTCACATTTTCCTTATTTTGTCTTTCTCTTATTACAAGTGTCCCAGTGCTGAAACATGGTTTAAGCTGCTCTGTGACTCACTTTTATTAACTAGGCCTCAAAAACTTAACACTTATATAATGCTATTTTTTTTTCTTAAACTTTCCCCTAGTTGATGTCCCCATTTAACTGCTACTTAAGCACGTGGTGGTGAAGTTGACTAAAGTAACATCCACTGGCTTCAGTGGGAATACTTACTTGTTAAGAATTACATTTCTTGAGTAGTATATTTCTTCCTTAAATGATGATTAGTGAACTGAGATCGACTGTCATTTTTTTATTGGGGGGAGGGAGGGGGTGTCTGTATATGTCACTGCTTTGTAATTTGTTACTCTTTTACAAGGTCTTGATAGTTAGGCATGAGGCATCCTCTTAATTGCAACTGAGAAAGCATGCTGGCCTAGGATTGCTGTGACAGAAGCATAGTCTTATACAGCATAAAATCACAGGCAAGATGAATAATTGACCTCACAGCAAGAATTTAAATATTCCAAGCACATTTATGAGTAATGGGATTTTGAAAACAAATTTTAGGAGAAAATGGGAAAGCTCTGAAACTCCTAACAGATATAGATAGACCTGATGAAATAAAATCTGTAACCAAGAGCATAGTATAGTAAAGGGACAGAAATTAATTAACATTGATTTTAAATAATGATCCTTGATGTTTGACCTTTACTGGCAGAGCAACTTCAGTTCTAGTAGCAAAGGTAGTGAACGGAAATGTTTCTTCCTGAATTTATGTGAGAAAAACACAAAAGAAAAGAAATCATGAAGAAGCCAATCTTTTGGAAGAAGGCTCTCCAAACACAAGGTAATCACTTCCACTACCATCTTATGACATATTTAAGGCCTCTCCACAGTTTAACTGCTGAAATAATGCAATACAAAATATGCATATTACTTTATGTTTGTATAACCATTTTTATTAGTCACATCATAATCTATTGTTTTGGTTTTGTCTCACTGATATCATTTGTTCTCTTCAATATAGTGAAAACTCCTTTGCCTTTTAGCTAATCTAGAAGTAATGCCTTATGAATTGGTAGCATGTTATACTGTGATAGACTTTAACTGACAGTATAGTTACGTGTAGTAATAAAGATCAATGCGTAAGTACATAATATATTACTGCCATTATCATTTATTTTTATTTGATTATATTAATAGAAGTTATTAAAAGTCCGCAAATTAATATAACAGTAAGCCAAAGTGTGAGACTAATCTTGGTAAATGCATGATAAAATTCCACTGAGTTAATTGGAAAAAGAGCATTGTTTGCAGAAACAATTTATATTATCTGCCTAAGGGTGGTAAAACACAGCCAGAAGAATTTTTCAGATGTGCTAAATTCAGTTTCTGACCTGACCATCAGATGGTTAAGTTGCTCAACTATGTCACTGTTATAAAAGATCAAAAAAATTCATTGTGAATGGCTACATCAGGAGAACAGTGTGCGCTTTTTAAAAATATTTGATTAATCTATTCCATGCAGCACTTTTAATGGGAGATTCTGACTAACTAATTAAGTGCAAACTTTACGTGCTTCATTTGGAGAATTAAATTGCTATAAATCACTGCAAAGGTCACTTTCTATGGATTGCAATAAGATCTGAACATCACTAAATGTCCGTTGTCTCCATACAAGTAGTGTACAGGTAATATCTATAATTTTTGATCCATTCAATTACATTATTAATCTTTTTCTAATCAAAATTGAAGCAAGAATAAATTAATTTGAAAACTAAAAAAAAAAAAAAGAAGTCAACCTTACATAAGTAGTTGTATTAGAAAAAATGTTGCATTATATTTGTGTTACTCTGTGACTGTTTAGCATGGTAAAAATATGCCCATTCTTTAAACAAATGCAATTTTAAAGAAAGTAATACTGAAGTAAGTTTATAGCCAAGGGTTCTGTAGTATCTTTCAACAGTTTGTAGATCCATTGTTCGCTAATGATCTGTATTAGCACTGATGGAGACTCAAGTGCATTAAACATAGATGACTCTTACACACACCTTGTAATGAATCTTACTGGACGTGGAGTGCTAGTGATCATGCGGAAGCACAGTATTTGTTGGACTCATGCACTGATCCCAGGTCATTTTTCTGCTAGAAAAGCATCTTAAATTACTCCTCAATAGTTATGAGGAAAAGGAAAAAAAAAAAAAGGAACACATTTTCTCCTGTGGTGTTTGACAGTCTCCCAGAGCTCTTCAGTGTTTAATCACAATAAGAATTAATTTTAAAATATCTATTGTTTTTTGTTTTTAGAAACTATATTTCTTCAGCTACAATTTATCCACATCATTTATGTAAAAGCTGAAATCCATTATTCTGTTGGCAAAAATAAAAGGTAAGCAAAATGCCACAAATGGAAAGCGATAGTTCTGTAGCTCCTCAGCTGATTTTCATCTTGATTTGCAAAGAGTGCTTCTGCGAGGAAGTCTAGATTCTGTGAAAATCCAGCAAATAATAGTATTTTTTTCACTTGCTCAAAAATGGAAAATGTATTTACATTTTTTTCAGCTGCATTTGTTAAAAAAATCTATGTATACATATGTATATGTATGTATATATTTAGAAAACTGATGCATAGAAATACAAACTTAATATGAATATATTGAAGCTACACCTATTGAAGCTATCTGTGGATGTTGTGAATTCAGTCTGGTTCATGCAGTTTCATGAAGGCTGGAGCATCTCTTCAATGAAGATAGGGTAAAGAACCTGGGCTTGTTCAGCCTGGAAAAGGGAAGGCTGCAGAGAAACCTTGTGGCCTTCCAGTATTTAAAGGTTAGAGTTTATCTAGATGAGGGAAATCAACTTTTTACAAGGCTAGACAGTGACAGGATAAGGAGAATTGTTTTAAACTAAAGGAGGGAAGATTTAGATTAGATGTCAGGGGGAAGTTTTTACTGAGAGAGTGATGAGATTCTGGAACAGTTTGTCCAGGGAGGCTGTGGATGCCCTGTCCCTGGAGATTTTCAAGGCCAGGCTGGATGGGGCCTTGGGAAATCTAATCTAGTACTTGATCTAGCAGCTGGCAGCCTTGTCTGTGGCAGGGGATTGGAATTTGATAATCCTTGAGGTCCTTCCAAACCAAGCCATTATATTATTTTATGAAATGTAATTTTCCCAAATTAACCTATCAGAAAACTTGAGTGGAACATCACAGAGGGAGTTAATACTCATCTCTGCCTGCTCTGCATGTGTTCTGGAGTTTGTCTAAGTATAAGATTGTAAAAACAGAAGCTTTCTCTTCTTGCATGGAGAAATTTAGGGTACAATGCTATATTGAATACCATCCTTTTGAGTTTTGCTAGTGATCTCACTTAGTGCCAGGGTTTCTCCTTCAAAATGGGCTTTCCATAAACACTCTGATTTAGAAGTACTTTGCCCCTGGCTAAGGCAGAGGAGAATTTTGCTGTAGCTTTCAGAGGTTTGAAAATAATCCTATCTAAAACAGTTCATTTTTGTGTGTTTTGTTACCTTTTTTACTTCATTCTCAATTCTGAACAATTTTAGTGTCAGTACAATTTACAGACTAAAACAGTTCAAAGTACAAAGTTTTCTCAGGTTTTAATAAATTCAAAAGCAGCAACATAGGTCTTTTATACACTGCCCAGCTGTTCTGCATTGTAATAATTCTGGACAACAGATTTGGGAAGTCTCTGCTTGTTCAGACTCTTGCGAATGTCAACAGGAGCTCTTGTTTTGATGTGAACATCTGTGCCAGACTAAGAAACACCATCCTAATGCTGCTGAGTGGCTATCAGATGGTAAAAATGGCTTTTAGCCACTTCTGACCTTAACAAGATTAGGCTCTGCCAAGTGAAAGCTTTTAGAGCTTTTCTCCAGTGTTCCACAAACTCTGCTCTCTAATTCATTCATAAAGGTTATCTATAATTTTTTAATTTACCATGCTCTCAGAGAGACTTTATTCCAGGTCAATATATATATATATATTTACTTTCCCAAAATAATTGTAACACTCTTCCTTTCATACTCCCTAGTTCTTCTGAAACATAGTATATAGCATGTACGTGATGTAAGAACTCCTAAGCCAAAACTTCCACCCTGAGAAGACAGGAATAATGGCTTCAGAATTTAAGCAACTTCAAACCCTCCAGTCTGACAATATTAAAAGCTGCAGCAGACATGTTAATGACAGTTTTGAAAACAGAACTGCTATTTTTTACTCTCAAAATTTATAGCTTGAAATTTTGAAATAAATTATCATTTTCCTCCCAGAATCTTCTCTGTCAGTTCCTAAGCAGAACCATCATTAATCACAAGTAGCCATAGTCGTGTGCTGATAGTAATTTTGTCACACTGAATAAAAGACGAATGATATAGAATACTATTAGCAATGATGGTTTTAATGTAGACATTTATCATTGATTCAGGTTCACTTGATATGACTTTGGGATAAAAACAGGGAAAAATTGCCTCACTGTTGAAAATTTTATTGCTATTAAATCATAATTTTGGCAAAGCTGTGAAAATAAGACTGGCAAAGCTTTCTTTTCCAGAAGAACCCAGATGCAGGGAAATTAGAGAAGTGAATGCAGATTAGTTGCCATCTATCTAATAGCTAATAATAGAAGCATAGTTTTTGGCAAGCTGTCTATTTATAGGAATCATTCAGCTTACCAAGCTCATCAGAATAGATGAGAGAAAGATCTACACACACTTTCAGCAATGTAAAACTCTTTCAATAGCTGTGCATAATGGAGTCAGTGGCACTGATACTGATGACACACTTAAGAAAATCTTCATTATCTAACTTTTTTCCAGGGTATCAACCAGAAATACGAGGCGACTGTAATTTTGTGTGACAAGTAAAAGAAGAAAATCAAAATGATTATATACTTTTCCTGTAGAACATTTATTATTCTGCATGTATTAAGCACCATTTCTCTTCTCTGAGGTAACTTCAACATTGTAAAAAAGACAGAAGTAACACAGCATAGAAATGCATCTGTAGTTCAAAACTATGAGGGCTGCTCTGAAAGTAATGCTTCCTATTTTATTAGGAGGCTTTTATTAGGCCCACGATGTCAAATGCGGATGTTGGTGGTATGGCAGTAGAGGTTGAATTTAGAATCATAGAATCATAGAATGGTCTGAGTTGAAAAAGTCCGCAATGACCATCATCTTTCAACCCCCTTCTATGTATAGAGTAGCCAACCACTAGATCAGGCTGCCCAGAGCTACATCTAGCCTGGCCTTGAATGCCTCCAGGGCTTTTTTTTTTCACAGTGTGTTATTATTTTCTTTAAAGTCACTCTTAACTCCACTGTTTATTGTCTCTGAGGGCTGGTCTAGGCTTACTTATGTTTTTGCCAGTTTGTATATAACATGTGCTGCTCATGTTGTAACAATTGTGGATTAAATGTGGTACTTGTACTCAGTAGTGCCATCATTTTCACACTTTTCAGGAACCTTACAGTAGAAACTCTCAACAAAAATACTCTTTATTTCTCTTTATTTCCTTGAAAGAGATCAAGGACTGGCAGAGAGGAAAAGATTATGGAATAACTCCAAAGGAGGAGGTGATGCATATTAAAGAGGCCCCATTTTGTGATAAACAACAAGAAAATGAGATGAGAAACAGTATTTATTTCTTGTTCCTTGAAAGCTGTTGTTATACTGTGGGAAAGTATCAGAGATGGAAGACTGCTGTGTGGGTCTGAGTGATGCGTAGTTGGAAGTGTAGTCAGAGTCTATTGATTTGGTAGCACTTTTTGCAAACAAAATCTTCTCTCAAAAGCACAAGTACGCCTGTAACTGGCCGAGGTAGAACCTGGTTCCAAGCATCCAGCAGAAGAATTTGTCCCGTGCTTTGTATCTCATTACCAGGGAGTCAGCAACCATTAACAGCTCTGAACAAAAATTCCCAAATTACTTCAAGGCCTTGATGATTTACTAAAGCCTTAGCTATACAGTTTATGCTTCTGTATATTTTTCCTGTCACTGGTGTGAACAGGATTTCTATAAAGAGAGCCTGGAAGTTTAGACTATGCTGTGCAACTTCTTCTGAGCTGTTCTGCTTGTTGTGTACTTTGAAGTGTAATTCTCGCAGAAAGACATTCCTAGCAATCTCAGAATTCAGAAGGGAAAGAAAAAATCCAAACCTGCCAACTTCTGAAATTATTTCTGTTGTCTGATGAAGCTAATCACAAATTTGTGTGTGGTTGCATGTATTCACTGCACAATTCCAAAAGATCTTGACTGCTCTGGGCTACTGTGCTTATGCCCTTTTTTAAGACCATAACAAAAGGATACATTTTTGGCAACTGTATCTATAATACTCAAGGTCCTATTTAGATGCTAGATTAAAGTAGTTCTTGGGAGAACATGAGTTTTAGGTGTATTTAAAATCCCTGGAATACATTTAACTGAAATAAGTTAGCTGTGTGGTTGACAATCATTACTTATAGGTTTAATTTATGCCAAAATCTCTGTTTGAATAAGGAGCATTGCCTGTACTAAACTGTTAGATTTAAAAAGTGTGGAAAAGTTCAGTTAACATCCTACAGATACTAAATTAGTAGTGATCATGGCTAAAGAGCTTCGTAGAAACTTGTTTGTTTGGTTGGTTACTATTGCAGCCTCCTTGTACATTCATACCTTGAATAAAACAATCCTGACAAAGATGTAAACTAACCTCTGTATTCTCCACTTGCTTCTAATCTTCAAATAAAATCTTTATAATGATTCCTCTCGTAATGACTATTCATTTGAAGATGTTACTCACATCTTCAACAGCTTCATACTATTCTCCTCTTTATGTCGAGTTAATTATTTTCTCTCAAAAAAACAAGATCTATCCTTCCTTTCATCTTGTCACTGCCAAATTAGTAACTGTTTTGGAAGACTTGTAAGGGTAGTATATTATGTCTACTGTATTATTGCTATTAAGTTCAAATTAAAACATTAATTTTGATTTCCCCCCTTTTGACAGTATCTAAATCTCAGACTAACAGAACTTCTAATTTTCTTGAGCTCTGAGAGTTCTTTCAAGGCATTTGTGATAAGCAAAATATTAGCTATCGAAATGTCACACTGGTTTGCATATAAAACACTCTTATGCTGGGATTAGATTGAATATGACATCAGTTACTATTATGTGTGGTATTTAAGATTGGCCATTAAAGATTTCAGTTTTACCAAATTGCATCAAGATTTACAGGCACATTTCTGCACCACACTGGATAAATCAGTTTTTTAAGAGCTAGTGGAATAAGAAAGTGAAACAAAATTTCTTGCAACCCTGTGTTTTGAGAGCCATTCTGCAAAGCCAGAATCCTGAAGTGTTGGGTTGGTACTGTCCTATCTCTTTTAAGAACTATGTGGTCATTAGGTTCGTGTGCAAGGAGCTATTGATAACAGTAAAGTAGGGATAAACACATCACCTAGAGAGAGGCAGATTCTACTCCATTGCTGATGTAGAGTCAATGAAGAGAGCTTTTAATCTCTAATCTTTCTGAGTGCTAGGTGGATGCTCCTCTTGTTGGGGTCCTTGCCTTCCTCAAAACCCTTTCTGTGAAGAACAGAAGGCTCATCTTTAACTACTGATAGAAATTATTCCTTGAATGATTGCAGAAAGTAATACATTTTCCCCATGATACATGGATATGTAGACATGTTAACATGTATTTTCCATCAGGAATAAACCAGCTTCTCTCTCTTCCTTCCCAGAGCCCTCCTTCCCCTGCAGCTTAGATGTTTGCCCAGGGATTTTGGGAAAGGCTGCTTAGTCAGGTATAGGTAATCCTATTCTATAAATACTCTCTGAAATCGTAATTATAGCATAAGGTTTGCGACTACAAGTCAAGCTACCGTACTGGCATGAAGTTAGCAGATTATGTCCCAGTAATGCTCCTGCAAAGAATCCTCATTTAGTGATTCTTGGAGTGAAAGATGTATGTATGCAAAATGCTGTGAAACATAAAAGGCAAGAAATATCTTCTATGATGAAACTACAGCTTCCTGAAAAACCAGAGGGATTCTTTGTGGATGATAAATTTTACACAGTTAAAGCTTTCTGAAAACAAATCCTCTGAGAGAATCTGCTTCAACTACATTAAAGGTATGTAAAATGATTTTAAACATCTTTAAATACTAAAGATGCTGTTTGGATCAAATAGAATTACTTTTATTTCTGGCAGTACCAATTTTTCCTTCTTCATTTAAGAAATGCCCTCATGAATTACCTCGTGCTGGATAAATGTCCTTCTTTAACCAGGAATTTCGTGTTTTGACAACTGTTATTAGAAGTGATAGAACTGTTGTTATAATATTATAAGTCATTAAACAAAGCAATTCCACAAAACCTTGTTATATAGATAATCAGACAATTGCAAGAGGGAAAATTCCAATTAATTTTCTTTGTAATAATTTCTGATAATACATCTTCTTTTTTCTTAACATGATAGGGTGATGGTCAAGTATTTGATGCTATGTTCTTCCATTTTCTCAGTATCTGAGCATGTGTAAAAAGCTAGTTTTCTCACCAGTTTCTCATTTGTGAATTACAAAAAAACTGGAAGAGGAGTATTTTCCCTAGAGGCTTCTGGATTAAGCACTTTTCAGTCTAAATATTCTTTGGCTCTTTGCCATTCACTGGCTTTATCAATCATTTGCACTTAGAGAGCACTTTGCAAATACTACTGAAGTTATATCTTGCCTCATTCCTGCATGAAAGGTAAATATCCTGCCACATACATTATAGAAAATGGCAATGAATTTATGTAGACGCTTGAGAGAATATGGCAATCCATTAAGCTTTCTTATACGTATTTGTGTTTTTCTCCTCACTCTGTACTTTGGCAAGCGACAAGATTGCCGTATCACTTGAAAGATATGCTTCTGCTTGCATTTTAAATCCATTTTAAATTCATAGTTACACATCTATATAGTTACCTCATGATGACTCTTAATTTATGTTGGTGTTACCCCTTTCAAATTATAATGCCATGGTAGACTAGGTTCTTCTTTTTAAGTCTGGGACATAGTTAGCATTTCTGCAGTAACCTCTTGAGTTATCCTAATCACTGGAGTTCAAGTAGTGTTGCTATCCACTTACGTGCGGACCCAAGAACAGAGTGAAGACTCAAACTGGAACCGGTTACTTCCTTGCTCATGTTGTCTGTTTTTTAACAATGTCAGACCTGCCCAGTATTAATTAACTTAAAATATATATTAGTCTTTGTATAGTTATATGGACAAAGAGAGTGGGAGGCAGCAAGCTACAGACAGGTAATTTACGTTTGTATTTATAATGGAACATAAGTGGCCCATTCAATTTTACGCCTTTCTTAGCATACACTACAGAACATTATTATCATGTAATACGTGAATTCTAAAATTGTTACAAAAAGAAAAAAATTCTAAAGTTTGTTACAAAAGTAAAACTTATTTATTCATATTTATTCTTAACAAATTAGACAGATTACTGAAGAATTTTCCCCTATTGATCTTACTTTCTGAGCTTTGTTGAAAGTGCTGTGTTACAAACTTTTCAGTTGATAGAGATGTCAATAGGGAGAAATGAGAAAGTGTAATTAATGTATTTAAACACTGCATCCCTGTGTCCTGTGCAGATCCTGGCAGGCAAACTGAAGGAGAATTTTCCCTCCTGCCACCACATGCAGAAAGGTAGCCCTGTACCTGTTCCCAATAAGCCCTGCTATTCCAAGGCTAACACAAGCACCTCCTTTATGATAGCAGGAGGTAGCACAAGTTTTGGAAGATACAAAGCAGCTGCTCTGAGATGCAGTATATGAAAAATGCTTTAACAGAGGAAGCTTTCCATATGTTCTCATTGTTGCTTCTTTTCCCCCTTTGAGAAGGCTGAAGAGGTGCAATCAGAAGCAGTTATTTATAAGCTATGACTTTTTATGTTGCCATGGATTTCTCTCCTATTCTAAGCTTGTTGTCAAACCACTGACACTTGTTCACCAAAATCCTACTCTTATCAAGAATGTAAAAGGGTAAACAGTGAAGTAAGAAAAAACACCTTATGCTAGACCAAAATGTTTTTGTTGCTTTTCTGACTGCTGTGTTTGATCTGCTAAATTGAACACTAAAATGGGGCCAGATAGGTCAGAAGTCTTGTTTTGCACTTCTGGCTTCTAATCTAGAAGAAATTATGGCAACTCTCTCAGTCAAATTCACAATAGCAATGCTATTAAGCAAGTAGAGGACCAAGACCTCTTTTCTCTAGCCCAGCAGCAATTTTTCTTGAAATAAGTGGCAATTACTAGCCAAGGTTTGAAAAACATTTCTCATGATTTTTTTTCATTGTCATTTAAAAAATGTTTCTGTCCTTTTTTTTTTCTTCACAGAAATCTAAGACTTTTTATTAATATATATAATATTGTTATTAGTGTATAGTCAATAGTAGACTATCAATTCACTACTGTTCTTACAGGTTGTTTTTGTTTGATCCACATCAGTACAGGTAATTTCCCCGGCTGCTATCTGCAACATAATTAATAGTCAGACAGGATTAAAAGAGATGCCTATCTGTCCTAACATCACGTAAGCTAAATGCTATAATTGAATTTTGGTGCTTGATTTATAGAAAAATGCTATGAAATAGTCACTAAGAAAAACATCTCTTTGTAAGAGGAAAAACAAGATATTTAATTTCTGAGTTGAACATTTATTTTTTATTATATCCAGAAAATCCCCAAAGCAATTATTCAAAAAGTTCTTGCACTGAGTATTCTGATGTTGCTGCAGAATCACTTTTTCATATTCACTTCTTGTAGTATAACAAACTATTCTTCTCAGCCAATAAGTTTCTCCCCCACTCCCAGATGCAGACAGCGTATTTATGAATCAAGATATTGTTGTTCATGTGCTACACATATAGAACTGGAAAAGTGTTATTTGTATCACCATTTTTTTTTTTTTTTTTCAGTCAGCTACTAGCTTCAAAGTGACTTTAGAGAGCAGGAAATAGAAATTCCACTTTCTATTAGTTTTCTGTTAGTTCTTTTCTCTCTCTCAAATAGGAGACCAGGAAACTTTTACAGCACTAAAATGTTACATGTTTGATTTTATTTAAAACAATTTCAAAGGCTGTCTCTCCTCATCCATGAATCTTCCATGTTCCAGTTTGTACTTATTGCCTCTTCTCTTGATACTGGGCACCACTGAAAAGAGCATCTTGGCACTCTCCCTTCAGGTATTTCTATACGTGAATATAATCTCCCCTAAACTTCCTCTTCTCCAGGCTGAACTTTCCTATTTCTCTCTGTCTTTCCTTGTAGAAGAAATGCTCCAGTTCCTTGATCATCCTGGTGCTCATCTACTGGCTTTTCCCAGAATGGTGCCCAGTGTGCATCATGATGATTAGCAGGTGCCAGTTGACTCTTACACAACTTTGTACAGATACCATACAGGTAGGGCCATGAGACAGGGCTGTGTGTGAAAGGAGGAGGCAGGAGTAACATGAGAAGTACATGAAAGAGAAGTCTTGTTGGAGGGTGCATGAAGTGCCACTGAGGAGGCAGGTGACAGAGAAGGCTGGCAGTGTCACTGTGGTAAGCAGAGAAACCCACTAATGGCTTAAATCAACACGTTTGATTATTATCTTCTCCTCTGGTTTTGATTACCACAGAGCAGGTCATTTGCAGTGTTTTCCAAATTCAAGTAACTAACTATCATTATTTTTATCTATTTAACGCTAAGTGATATCTTTTAACTTTCTGTGTAACTTTGGAACAGATCTATTTCAATAACAGAACCTGCCTAATTCCTGTGATATCACTTAGGCTCCTATCTTGCAATCCCATTTGCACAAGTGGACTCATGTGTCTAGATCAAGCCCACATGTGCCAAAGAGGCTCAATTCAATGAAGGCATCAGCTTATGGAAATCCAATAGCAAAAGCAAGACCTTAATTCTGTTAAATTTTGTCTCTTCTTAATGAAAGCTGTCAATTACTTATAGTAATCAGCTGGGCTATGGATGTTAACGGGATGAGATTTTAAATATGCTACTTTAAAATTATATGAATAAATCACATGAATTTCTTTCCTTGCCTTTCACCACATGTCCTCCTTCAAATCCAAATCATTTATTTTACATATGTTAAAAAAAGCACATAGTATACAGGTGCTGCAGTTGATTTTGAAGGACTTCAAAGGTGATGCACTAACTTTTCAAGAACTGTCACAAAAATGGTAGTTCAGCTAACACTAGAAATGGACTTGAAAGTGAAGTTATAGATTTCCTAGTAGAAGTGCTCCATTCTGATCTTTCTTTTTGTGTGTGTGCATGCTGCTAGTGTTTACCCCCAAAAGAAAACTTTCTTCACTAAATTGCTCTTGATTTGTGTGTTAGAGGGAATGAATCTGTAACACTTATTATGATTACAAGGTTATGATTAACATGTATATTTCTTATATTGGTGTCATTCATTAATATCAGTAGAACTCTGATGGGATCTCTGTCATTTCATCAAAAAAATAGCTTTCATGCAAATATTTGAGGTTAAAATGCAGATTTTCATCCGTCTTGCTGAATGTAATACAATTTCATGCAAGCAACATATTACATTATGCATTTTATTATGCCAGACAAGAGAAAAAAAGAGAGAGAAAACAAGCTTGCATTAAACAAAAATGCCTTTGCACTGCAGAGTGCTCTGTAGCTGAATCAGGTCAGCATTAGACAATTACAGGTTCAAATATTTTAAATAAAGTCTTTGCAGACATTAAATAACTGCACAGATCTATTCATTTTTCCTAATGGAGGCAATAATTGGTAACTGTTGGCCTTATGTACAAAGACTGTGTTCCTCCAAGAATAGCCCAGTATGATTAGCTCTCAGTAGATGGGCTGTTTTTTATGAACTCTCTTGAGTAGCTTTTTGTCCATACACATTCACAGATAAAGCCACTGAAACTGAACACAGCTGATGAGTCATCTCACTGAGTTCTGTACATCTGTTCCAAAACAGTTCATTGTTTTGCTGAAAAAAAGAACAAACTTCTATTTTTAACAAAGTCTGGGTCCTCAACATTGTTATTAAGAAAAAGCTCAGGCAGACATCTTATAATCTTAACCTGTGACATGAACACTCCTGCTTCATCCTAACAGTAGTACTTAGTCTAAAAATGCCTTCTTGGCATTGTTTTTCTATCTCTTAACTTTTCTTTCTCTTACCTAAATGCAGAATTCAAACTGTGTTTTCCTCCCTAAGTCACATTTTAGCTTCAGGAATTGGGGATGATTCAAAAGTAATTGGAAGCAGAATGCAGCTGGAGTGCTCATCTAGTTCACATATAATCACAACTCTCACCACTTCTGCCTATTCCTGGCCTTTTGAAATGCAGTATTCAGCAGGCTATTTAGTTCACAGTTCTTCAAACAGCCACAGGTATATAGATCTCAAAGACCAAGGGTTTAACCTTTTTTATAAAAATAGACAACAATGTATCTCTGTGCTAATGAGGAGTTGGGAAGTATAATAAAATTGAATACTTGAGCTAAATAATGTACTGTAATTTAAAAAATATTAATTACCTGATGTAAATTTAGATCTGTGACTCTTGATGTGCTATAACAGAATACTTCAACTTGCAGCTCTGGTAGGTAGTACTTAAAAGCTTCCAATTTGTTTAATATTGATTTAGCAATTATCAAAAGAGCTCAAATGCCTATAAATAAAATCATTTGTTTAAATATTTATTTAACTTTTGGATAGTAATGATGGCTGCTAACCCAGTAGTAGAATAGGATCAAAATTTGGGAATTGAAAAATTGAAACTCATGAGTTGTAGAAAAACTCCTATTGATTGATTCTGCCTTTGAGCTGGGAAATTGGTTTCTTGACTTAAAAAACTTCCTTAATCTTTTTGGTAATGATCAAACTCTCACACATAAATCATAACACTTTTGCAAGCAACAGGATTTTAATTTTCACAATGAATTCATTGAGGTTTTAGGATAGTAAGTGGAGATGAACTGCTTGGCAAAGTGAAGAAAGTGAGCTTACTGATAAAACTGCTGGTAATCAGCACTCTCTGGGATAGTAATTAAAATACAAACAAAAAAAAAGCTACGGCAGTAAATGTTTTTTAAAAGATCAAATCTAGTGAAAAGGAAAATATAATGGTGAAATGGAGAACCAATTGGAAGAACTGGATGTAGCCATATTTGCATCTCTTCAGGGTATCTGTTAATTTTTTGATATATAGATTTACAGTCAGAGTGACTGCAACTGGAAGCCTAATATAGAAAATAATTTTTTTTTTCCATTGCAGTGAGTCAAGAATTAGACAGTTTTCCTGCTTGAAAATATCTCTTGGACTTTCACTTATGCCTCTGGTCTGATGCATTTAGATACCAGTGATGCAGATCTCATAAAATTTCAGAAGGCAAGACTGACAAATATGACCTGCATCTTCAAATCAAGACTCCTTCCATGCAAAAATGTTATAAAATCTCGTGAACAGTTCAAGTGAAAGTGTCAAGTGACAAGTTAGAACCGACATTTTAAAAATCATTGTCCATATAGGGAGTTCATTGAGAATCTCAGCATACTTACAGCTGAAAAACAGAAAGCTTAATTTTATTTAGGGCTTAAATGTCCTTATATTGACATTCTTATCTTAAATAGCTGTTCATCTTTCTGCTTATATATCTATAATTACTATATATATATCTTTCCAATTTTATATTACAGCCATGGCCTTATTATTGAGATAGATATCAAGTTTTTGCTTCTTTGTTTTATAATTTTTCTTAATATTCTGATACTTTTAGTCCTTTTTCAATGCTTGTTTTGGTCTAACTTCGTCTTTCTTATGAGAATGGAGCACACTACTCCAGCTGACATCTTTGCAGCTTCTCTCACACAACAGTCAGTTATTTCCTGGGTCCCTTGGAAACAGAAAATATTGAATGTGAGATTTGTGTTAATTCTGTCAAAAACAAGAATGCTGGGTTATGTGCTTTAGAAAATAACTCCAACTTTTTTTTACATTATGAAACCTTCTGCAGTTTTTTGCTGTTTTGAGATACATCACCTTAGATGGCTTGAAACTCCCACAGTTTTACACAGCTGGGGAAAAAGACTGAAGTTTTCTCAGTTAAAATGAGATGTTATTGGTGCCCTTGTGTCAGATAAGGAGGATAACACATTCCAAGACTCTTCCTGGATTCTCTTTCAGCCTTCAAATTTTAGATGTTTTAGCTTTTAAGCACAAAGCAAAGTTTGTTTTCTAATCTATTCAGTGTTAGGAATACAGAACTTGTTTGCAGGTATAGAAGTCATTAAGCCCAGATGATCAAAAACCCATTTATTTAATATTCTGGTTTCATAGGAAAACTTACTTTGCTACATGTTAAGTACACACACCTACCAAGTGTGTCTGATAGGTGTGTGTACTTAACATGTAGCAAAGTAAGTTTTTTTTTTTTTTTGTCCCAGACATCTACAGAACAACTTTGAATTAGTTCTCTGATTTAAACCCAGTTTGACTAAAGAGTAATATTTAGATAGATTATTAATTTTCTGGAGGATTTTGTACAAGTTGGTGGGAAGGTAAAAGATGGGTATCAATTCCCCTTCAACTCTGGGAAATGTTGCATTCTGAAGTCAACTTCTATTACACACCAAAGACTGTGCTCAGGAGAAGAATTGTTTGCAAGCTCAACCCTGGGAAGGTTTCAGAAGTAGATGATATCTTCTCATTCTTATACATAGGACACCTAGCTTCCTCTGTCTTGGAACCTGGGGAGATACTTTATTTATAAACTCTTAGAATTAAGGAAAAGTGTGAATTTTAAATATTTGATTAAATATTATACTGTTAAATCATGTAGTAATGTCTTTTGAGTTCTTGTGAACTTTTATTATTTCTTAGACTGAATAATCAATCCCAATGTATCTAATATTTATTCAAAATCATAACTTCCACATCTGGCTTCTTGCCTGTGCACCTGATGATTTCTCTGGAGAAATTGTATAAATTAAAGACAGAAAAATAAAGTACCTTGAGGAAGTAAAAGCATCACAGACATACTTAAAAATGCTTACAGTTCAGAGGAAAATATGAGGAAAATAATTACACTTCAGGTTTAGTTGAAGGTTTATTTAAGGAGCCAGAGGAGAGCAGACAATAGCATAAAAGAAACAGTAAGGAAGACTCACAGTTGTATAGCATGGAGTGAGATGTAAGAATGAATAAAGCTATCTGTCAAGCTCATGATTTTTTGTGCCTCTGGAGAATGCCGTGGTCATACCATCTCCCCAGACTTGGTTATTAGCAAAGTTTTTACTGGTGAAAACTATAAAAAGCTGTATAGAGGCTGTGTAAAGTTAAAGCCACAGAGTGAGGGAAATAAGAATTTCAGATTGGCTAGAAAGTAAATTTTTTTCCTCTGTATGCTAGTCATTTCCTAAAAACATCACTGTCATTACCAAAATCTTTCTCCTGTGAGAGACTTTCTGTATCCCTGACTTCTCCCACAACATTATGTGATTTTGTTAGAGAACAAAAAAATTCAAATAAATAAATAGCTCTCTGTGTTTTTGTTGTTGTTGTTATTTTTTTCCATTACTATTTTCCATTGGGCAGGGTTTGGGATTTTTACTCACTATTTTTTACTCTCAGTGTCTCGTTTGTTTTCTTATTTTTTTCTTATCAAGCTCTCTTTTTGACTGAAATTCAGGCACTGGAAGTTTTGAAATACCTCTTATTGCTGAGTTGTATACAATGAAATGAAGTCTAACTTTTTAATGCTTCCTATAGAAGTCACTTCAAAATTTTTACTGAAGAATATTTATAGGACACACGCCTATCATGTAAAATTCTCTGTCTGAAAACACGTATTTTATAAAGCTTCCTTTCTCTCCCCTCCATACAGCCCCTATTCCAAGAATATAGTTAAGTTTAAGTTCAGTTAAGTTAAAGTGGAATCTGGAGGTGAAAAAAAAAAAAGAAACAGACTGAATGGATTTCAGGGAACATTCTTAATTTATTTGGACTGGAATTGCCCTTTTATCCTCTTTCCAGGAATGCTTCCAGGTACCAAAAGGAAACTGTAACAGAATGTTACTCAAGGCCAGTTGGGTTATTAATTTTTACCGTCAGGGAATGGCAGTTTACTACTGTTCTGTCACAATATCTTCCAGAGGAATTGTTCTCCTGGCCGTGGGAATGAATTACATAGAGAATCTTTCTATGTACCATGATCTTATTATTATACAAAAAGAAAACTGCTTATCCCTCTCTAATGTGCTGTCCAGTCTAAAAATAGCTGGGAGTGGGAAGCAAAAGAAAGCTTTCTTTTTTCTTTCACCCATTCATGGAAGGGTGAATCATTTCATGCGCTACATGAATTTATTCAGCAATCCTACCTTTATACAATTAGCTTCTGCTTTTTACCTGTATCTGTAGTAACGCTCAAATTGTTTATTGATTATTTCACTGGGTGTCAGTGTAAGATGGCAGAAAATTGGCTTTTAGAAGAATTATTCTTGTCCATCATAATCTTGAAGAATTTGTCTTCAGATCTGAGCCTTATCTGTCGTATTCAATTCAGTGAAATGGGGAAGTGTGCTACCTAACTGGGGAATGGATATTTCTAGGAAACATTCTAGTCTGATTCACTCCTCTGATTATTATCCATTATTGATAGTTCAAACAGGTAGTGATGAAGTCTCTGAGAGAAGCCTGAGGAGAATCTCTCATTTTATTTGTTTTATTCACTTCAATTCTAGATATAATGTATTATATTCTATAATAGTATATTATCTTGCATTCCAATATCTTATTTAGTAAATCAGTTTATTTCTCCTCAGATTGTTGCCACTATTTTTTTAGGCCCATCCCCCTACTCTTTTCCACTTTCCCCCTTTTCACTTTCCCAAGGCATGGGTTTGTGAGTCCCCTCACCCCACTACTCATGGAACTGGGCTAAATCAGCCCATAAAGAGTTAACAGATCTTCAGAAGGAATAGGCAAGGAAGGAAGACTGATAGTATGGCTCTCTGTGTTAGAGAATGTTTTGATGTTGTTAAGCTCAGGCTGGGAATGATAAGGTTGAATCTCTATGGGTAAGAATCAAGGGGAGGGCCAACAAGGTGGACATTTTAGTGGGGTCTGCTATATATCACCTAACCAGAGTGAGGAGACAGATGAGGCATTCTATGAACAGCTGACAGAAGCTGCGTGATCACCAGCCCTTGTTCTCATGGGGAACTCCAATTTCCTTGGTATATACTGGAAATACAATACGGTGCAGAAAAAGTAGCCTAGGAGATTTCTGGACTATGGAAGATAAATTCCTGTCGCAGCTAGTAAAGAGAGCCTACCAGGGAGGTATCCTGCTAGACATGTTCACAGACAGAGAAGGACTAGTGGGAGATGTGGAGATCAGGAGCTGTTGTGGACAGAGTGACCACAAAATGGTAGAGTTCTTGATTCTTGGTGAAGTCAGGAGTGTGGCCAGCTAAACTGCTATCTTGGACATCCAGAGGATGGACTTTGAACTATTCAGGGCACTGGTAGAGAGGATCCCTGGGATTCAGTCCTGAAGGGTAAAGGGGTCTAGGAAGGCTGGTTGCTCCTCAAGAAGGAAGGCTTAAAGGTGCAGGTGCAGGCTATTCCCCTGTGCCATAAGATGGGAAGAGAAACATGGGAAGAGTACAAAGATGTTGTTTGGATGTGCAGGGAGAGAATTAGAAAGGAAAAGGCCCAGCTTGAACTCAACTTGGTCATTGGGGTGCATTTTATTGGAAGTATTTTAGATGGATTTGGTTTTAAAACTTTTCTTTCTAGTGGGATAATAACTGGAAGATTTGAAACTTTTGGAGCATAACAATGTTGGGATTTGTTCAGCTTCCGACTCCAGAAGTTCAGTTTGCATGCAACTGTGATTCTAGAGAGGTCTGCACAATCTGAAGTCTTGTTTAGAAACTGGTAATCTGTCAGTGGGCAGTCATTTGTACAAATACTTTGTTTCCTTTACAGATCAGAGCTGGAGTGGAGTAGAATAAATAATCCATCAATACAATCTGAACTTTGACCTTGAGCACTTCAGGCTCCATCGAAAATGTGTCCTCAGCTACGGGAATGAATTGGATCACCTTGATATCTCCTCAGGTGTGGAAAGCATAGTGTCAGTCTGAAATTCGAGCAAAGGATTTTCCTTTGGAGAGTTGAGCACCTTGCAAGGATCAGAAGGCTTAGTGAGAGCACGTACAGATTTATCAAATCCAGTTATTGTTGAATATACACACATATACAGAGACAGAGAGAGCTCTTGTGGTTCATAGGTTCTCTACATGTTTACACATCAAGACTTCTGAACTGTCAGCCAGCCTTGATGTGGTATGGATTATGGCTTGACATTGTAAAGAAAAGCATTTAGCATATCTGATTAGGAGCTCCCTGTAAAGTGAGATATTCTTTCTAGAACAAATTATTTCAAGAAGCACAGAACTCTTATCATTTAATACATTGTGAGGAAAGATGTTCTTACCCTTAGACTACTTGTCAAACATGATTTGAGAGTTTCAACATCATTGAAAGTGCAGAGTCTTTGCATATATAAATCAGCATTTTTAAGTACCTAGATGACCAGGAAGTCTGTACCTTATTTTAGGAATTAACTTAAACACTGGATAGTCCAATTAGCTCCCAGATGGAAATTTTTTATATTCTTTAACATCACACACTAATTTTAATTGTAGTTTATTTTAAATTTTAAAATTCATGTAGAGATGAGCATTAAAAAGAGGCATAAATTCTCCCGCATATCCTATTTTGTCACAGCTCAAGTCGCTCTAAATGCCAATCTTGCTCACTCTTCTCCCAGCGGTGATTCCTGTCCCAGACTGCCAAGATCTCCTCCTTCTCACCATCCTGTCCTAGGCTACTCCCATCAGTGCCATTTCCACATGGAGTCTGTCCCCCTAGTAACCTTACCCCTCCAAAGGGGTGCTTTTCTTTCACTGCAGTATGTGTAGGAAACATACAGAGGTAAAGAAATCAGCCTTGGTAGCCCCTGTCTCCCTCAGTGAGAGGACAGGTGCCAGTGAAGGGGCAAGGGAAGAGTCTGCTTTACTCTTGGAGCAAGCTCTCATTCCCAGGAAATGAGACTTTCCCCTATCATGCTAGAGCTTCTTTCACCAGGAGACAAGGTCTAGCTCTCATCAGACTTCTGGTATTGTATTCCATGACACCCAAAAAGATGAGTGTTAGCAGCATTTTAAGTGAAGGAGTCAGGTGCTTTGGAGAATTCTGTTCTAACACTTTGCAGCTGAAATAAGATGTTACCTGTGTTAGAGATTTCCATGTTTTGAAGGCTTTGGAAAAGTTTTGACATGTAAGCGATTTGCTAACCATATTCTGCATGTCCACAAATGTACTCTGTAAGCTGATAACTGAAATCATGTGGACACCAAAGGGATAATAAGGCCAAGGTGATGAGCAGAGTTGCACCGAAATTCAAAAACAGAGCAGGACACATCTCTTTTCTGCAATGAAAATGAGAGCTCTTCCAATGAGGTTGCTTCTATCCCTTCGCCACTGTGCACTTGTGTTTTTCTATAATACCAGTATTGTCCAGCTCTTCATTAAGACAAACTGAGATTTTTTTTTTTTAATGTGTGTTCCCAGTAGTAATATTAATGCTAACAGAGAGATTTAAATAGTCAGCCTTACAACAATCAAACATGGATTAACCAGACTTAGCTCTACAGAAACATTTAGATCTTCAGATCCAAACAAAACGAGATACTTCAGAATAAATCTGTTGTAAATTTTATTTTGAATCCAGGAAGATTTTGGAATGAATGGGAAGCTTATTCTTACTTCTGAATACTTCAGAATAATTGATTTTTCTATGTATGATAAATGAAAGGGTGTTAGAAGAAGTCCCAAAGTTCATGGAGCAACAGCATGTTCAGTATCTTAAAAAAAATCAGAATGACATTTCAGTGAGTTTATTCCTTTCTTCAGTGAAGAGTATAATTAGAAGCATAAGATGTTTCTTAATATTTAGCAGTAGATATTTTGATTCTATTTATTCAGATTCATAGTTTAGCATATGCATTTATAGACACAGTTTTAAATACGGCAGGAGGAAAGCACTTTTCATTTTATCCATCTTAAGTTTTTCTGCTATACTCATCTCTACCCACTGTGCTAAGACCCTCAGAAACATTAATATTTTTGATCCTGTTTTACTAATGAATCACATCAGCATTGTACTGTCAGTCAGTATTTCTCTCTACTGTCTCCACAGTATCCTGGTTTCCTCCCCCCACTCTTAGTTCAACTCACACCTCCAGAGTTATATTGATTTTATCAGCTATGTTTAAATATGCTACCGTTACAGAGGGGTTAAGCAGGTAGGATGATTGCTCTAATAAAAATTGATAAGTAGTCAGGTTATCCTTCCTAATTTATTGCCATGGCAACAGACAGCACATGTGGCTTGTTGCTGTAGAACAGAATGCTAATAATCAAATGTGTCTTACTCAAATGAATATATAACACAGCTTACTAATACAGAGTCTTGACATTGTATACATTACTGAACAGCAGCATACATTAATTCTGCATCTGAGTTACTTGATACATATGCTCTGGAGAATAGGAAAAATGAAAAAGCACGTCTGCTACATCAAAGCTTTTCATTAAAGTAATGTATTTCAAATAGGATGTACAGTGGAAGATCCAATTCTCCAACAATTATCTTGTTTATTTCAGTAGGTGGTTGGTATACAAGGAAAATGCAGTAATGCATAGTCATTGTGAGATGGCTTAAAAATAACTGACAGAGCACAGGAGTTCAATTAAGCAATAATTTCTGGGAATAAAAAAAAGGTCATTACTAGCAGTTAATGGCTGGTTTGTTAGTTAATGGCCCAAGGCAAAGCTGATAGCGTTAAACCTCTAACAAACTGGTTGTGAATTATAGCTACAATGTTTTCTTCTGGGGATTTTCTCCCCTATTATATTTTAGATATGATATAAATAATATATATTTTAAAACAACAGTTACACGGTATGTTGATGGAAATATTGGGTGTTTTAATGATATCCACAACTGATTTTCTACAGAAAAAGAAATTTTCACTCTTTTAAATATAAGTGTATGTATTGTGTACATTTTATACCTATATGCAGATAGTACACATGTATTTCATATGAAAGATATGTGTTATATATAATATACTAGAGAATATGTACAATACATGAAACTACTTTCAGTATTCAATTTCATATGTGACTTGATCTGGGAATTTCCAAATTACTGAAAATTCTCAGGTTATATAATGCATACACATACATATAAGCACATATAGGCATAGGTACATAAATATATGTGTATATATTTTACGTATATACAAAAAACTTCAGGTTTATGTCTAATACCCTCCAAACATGTTTAAGTGAACCATTAAAGAGAATAAAGAATAAGAGAAAAATCAACCCATCTCAGTGTTTTTCAAACATAAAGCCTCTGCTTCATTTGCTCTCAGCAATATTATAATTAGAATTCTTAACCTAAGAACTTGTACTATACTGTCTTGCTTGGTGCCATGATCTAAAAATTAATTTCTTTATCACTCGCTCTTTCTATTAAAGGTCATAGGATTTCCTTTAACCAGAACAAGCTATGCACCCGAACTCCTAAGATGAGGCTTGAAACAATTATTCTTGAGAATATACTATTCTGTCCATGTTAACTCAAAGCTTATTGCATTCAAATAGATATTCTACTCACTGAAATTGTTGGTATGCAAGTGCAGTCTACTTTCAGAAAGCAAAGTGCAGTGGGCTTTTAATCAACTTCCTGGAGATTTAAAACTATCTTGATAAACGGAAATGGTTAGCAAAAATTGCTATGAAGCTGTAGCAAACCAGCTTTACAATGAATCTGAGGTGAGGCAATTTCAGATAAGACAGGGAGCCATAAAACTGTCATGAACATAAAGAAAACTGTATTTACAGTATTAGTACTATATATTCATTCTGAAAATTTTCATGAGTACAATTCAGCACTATGTCATACAGTACTCATTTATTTAGATGCTAATTCAAGGAATGGTGAATTTGGACTAGACTGATTTCTGGTATTAGCTCTATACATACTCATAAAATAATTTTATGAAATAAAAGACTTTTTCCAATTATCTGTCAAGAGTTGAAGATTTCAATATGATCTTCAAAGGATGGGAGAGTTGCTAAACTGTTTTTCACTTTCAAAATCTATTTTATGATGTTGACCCACAACTTCAGAGGTGGATATGAGTGGTATGGTAGTAGAAGTTGAACCTTCCCAACCATATTCAGTTATTTTTAGTTTCTATGAGACAGATGGGAGCAGAGCAGTCTGACAAATGGCATCTGACATAGAAGTATAGATAAAGAAAAATATGTCACTGAATTCATTCATGTAGGAAGAATGGCACCCATTGACATTCACGATGCTTGCTGAATGCTTATGGAGACCAAACAATGGATGTGAGCACAGTAAAGAAGTGGGTGGTGTGTTTCATTGGTGGCGACAGCAACATGAAAGACAAGGCACATTTCAGACAGCCATGCACAGCTGTCACATCATGAAATGAAGAGCATCTCAATCAGCTCATCTATGTGAATTTTCTTATTACAGACAAGCGACTGTGGATGAAGCTGAATATCAACTTCAATGCACTGGAAATGGTGAGGGCAAATTTAGAATATCATAAAGATGGGTTCCATGGATGCTCACACAAGAGCAGAAAAGAAACCAAATGCAAGGATCTATTGAATGAACATGAGTCTGAAGGTAACTACTTCCTGGATCACATCATTGCTGGTGATAAGATGTGGCATCACCACTGTAAACAGGAGTCAAAACAGCAGTCCATGCAGCAGCAACATGTGAAATCCCACCAAAAATAAGTACAAGACACAGGCCTAGGTGGACAAAGTGATGTGCACTCTCTTTTGGGAAAGCAAAGGGGTGATCCTTCTAGATTTCCTGGTACCCAGAAAAAGCATAAACTCTGACTACTACATCACAATGCTAAATAAGTTTACTTCCCAGAGTCAAGCCAGAAAATAAGACAACCTTTATCTTGCAAAATTATGATGCCAGGATCTGTGTCAGTTTGAAGACCATGGAGCATGTTGCCACCTTGACTGGACTGTCTCTACCACACCCATTGTGAAGTCCAGTTTTGGAGCATTCTGACTGCCATCTGTTTGGGCTGATGAAAATGACCCTTGTGGGCAACATTTTCTTAGGAATGATGCCATCATTCCTAGCAGCTGTTAAAGAGGAGGTTACCTCTGCTGGTGCAGATATTTAAGAGTGTGGCAAGCAGGCTCTTGTTCACTGCTGGTGAAAATGTAAAGGCAATGGTGGTTCTGATGTTTAAAAATAGTGTTTTGTAGCTGAAAGTCTACTCTATCAAATAGTGCTATTGTGCTATTTGTATCTGTTGTATCTCCATGGAAAAAAATAGAAAGCATTACTTTTGGAGAAACCTACTTATAAATCCTCATTGTTATTATTGCTGTGTGTACTTTATGTTGCCTTGGATCATGTCTAGTCAGGATTTTTCAAATAATTCTCCTCCTTGTCTGGAGAGGAAATTAAATCAGAAAATCTTCTGTACATCTGAAAGTATTTTGTGTTAGAATGTAGAGTCAGACATGAGAATGGGATGGAAAAGGGAGGGATGTGTTTGTCAGGAGTCAGCAGCCTCAGGCAGTGTACTATTTTTTCAAACAATAGTGAGAAATAGGAGTAGGGAGTGAGAGACATATGTACATAAAATATCAAAATAGAGGTAAGAGACAAGAATAAAGAGAGGCTGAAACATAATTCAGGAAATGGGTTGGGCTGAGTAAGAGAAAGTGGCTGAAAGGGGAATAGAGTCTTCAAAAGGAAGCAAGTAGGTGCTGGGCAGAAATTAAGATAAATAATTAGAAATCATTACAGAATGCCCTACATGACCTTAATTTTGCCCTCCTGTGCATATACATTATGGCTCTGTCTTTAGATATATAGTCTTCTGCTTTGTTTTTCAGTGGACAAATGTTTTGCTCAGTGCTAAAAGCTGGGCAAGAGTCAGTGCCATGCAACAAAGGGAGCCAGCTGCCATGGAGTAAGGCTGAGCCATAAGACAGCCATTGTTCTTGAGAGTGGGGCTGAAGGGAGGGCTCAGCCTGAGATATTAAAACAAGTCTTCTAGATAGAGGAAATGCATTTTGCTCCTAGGTCATTATCCAGAAATTTAAAGATCTGAACTGCGAGATGGATTTCAGTGAGCTATAGAGTACAACAAAAATATATTGACAAAAGAGGATAGATACAAAAATATTATTCTCCAAAAGAATAACTGGGTACTGGAACAAGTTGCCCAGGGAAGTGGAGTCACCGTCTTCGGAGGTGTTTAAAAAGTGTATAGGTGTGGTACTTAATGACATGTTTTAGTGGGCAATATTGTTGGTAGGTGGGCAGTTGGACTAGGTGATTTTAGAGGTCTTTTCCAACATTAATAATGCTATGATTTTATGAATAAATATTGAGTATATAGTATATGTAATGTGTACAATTCAGTTTGCATGCCTTGCTGCCTTCATGAGACCCCAGTTTTCTGTTTTCTAGTAGAGATTTTCCCACTTTCTTCTGGCTGCTCAGGAGTGACAGGTACAACATAGTACTACCAAAACAAGGGAGAGGTGCTCTTAATCCCCTCTTAATCCCTCTATTCAAGGAAATGGCAGCTGGTGACTCTTAGGTAGCCAAAACTGCTGGGAAAGTCCTGATTTGCCCCTCTATTTTAGATATGCCAAAACTGAATCAAATCCTCTTGACTCTGAGTCAACTAAGTTTTAAACACTCTTGATTTGAGGGAAAAAAAGAGTAAGTGAATAGAAAATGACACACCACTGCTAAAAAGATGACTCCATGCCAACTTTCTTTTCCCTGTTCCAAAACCAAGATTTCTTAGAGCTTTTGTGTTGCCACATAATTCTAGAGTGGATGAAATAATCATCTAAGAATAAAACACAGCGTTCAGAAGATAGCTGCATGGAAATCATAATCTGCTATTACTAAAATTTAACAAAGTTTCAAGTGCTTGAAGAAAATATCTTATAGTAGGAAGATGGTATCTATGCCACCTCTAATTACAGAGTTACATAGCAAGGAGTTGATGAAACTACAATGATTAAATTATTATAGGTACCTACAGTGTACAGGCAGAGAGAAACAGACACATGTAGTAGGGAAGTTAACAGCCAGCTTCTACCAAAAAATGAACTGAGAATACAACCCAAGATTTTGGAGAGGTTTTGATGATATCTTTTACTATGCTTTTTTTTTTACTTTTTTTTTTTTTTAAACACGGAAAATAACAATTCACCTTTTGAAGATATAATATATTTAAGGCTAAGCTGTAGTTTACATGTGTATTTCCTCTAGAGTAGAAGCTTAATTCTATAAAACCAGAGCTGTGAGATGGGACTGAGGAGACGATGTAACTTAGAAGGAGACAAAAATTATTAGCATAAATCTTAACTTTGAGTTAAGGATTCTAGAGAAGAGAACACACACACAAAAAGAGATGAAGTTTAGAGAACAACTAGGACACACTAACTTCTGCTGAGAGAAATTGGACAGGCTGTATAATATTCCTTTAGAATAGCGTCTTTACTATCTTTGAGTCTGTCATCTATGTAGCCCGTAATCCCTGTGACTCGAGCAATGAATATATTTTGCCTCTCAACTTTCTTTGACCAGAGTCCAAAACTTTGCCCAGGCCATAATGCTATACCACACTCTCAAATAAACCTTTATTTGCACACTTTAAGTGGATGTTGTGTTCTAGTCATAATGCTTAAATTATTACCATGTCAGTTTTCTGATGTTGTGATGTTATATCCGCACCTGTGATTTATCTTGGTAAGCAAATCCCTGTTCAATTATCAGCCTCTGCTGAAATAGTTCTGATTATCTCAGTAGAGAACTAAGAGCATAGGTGGGTGAGAACTTTTTTCGATATTGGAAAGTAAAGAAGAAACTAGTGATTGTCTAAAGGGAAGGTTTCACTCTCTCCATTTCTCATTTTAAAGTGTAGAACAGTGGCTTTAAATGGGTTGACGCAGGAAGAAGGATACCTCAGTGCTGTCTTTTGGAGCTGTTCCTTGTGTATATTTACAGGTGGTTCTACTTGCAATGAAAAGTGCTCTGGGTTTGTCCTTAGAGTGTGCATGGTGCTAGGAAGGCTTCGGTGGGTTAGACAGAAATTCTATGCAATACAAACAGCTGAAAATGCAGGGAAGGACTGTGTATTTCATCTATGCATTTGTGTAGCCACCAGTCCAAATCCTGTATGTATAGCCAGTTCACATCAGATTTTGAATAGATGAAAGAAAAAGAATACTATTTGTATATAATGAACTTAAATCACTCCTATTAAGATTTTTATTATTAAAAAAATAATAATAATTGCTGTGGTTACAGTTGTTGAGAAAACTTGGAAAGAAATCACAACAAAACTTGAAGTGAAGATGGATTTCAAAAATAAATGAATGAGGGAAAAGTATGAAAAGTAATATAAAGAGCAGTTCTACTAGTGTAAGGGGACTGTTGAATTGTTAAATCTCTCAATATTGGTAAAAGTCTGTAAGTAAGAGTGAAGTGAGAACTCATCCCACAGACTTAGCTCCGCCTACTATCTAAAATAATAATTTAAAGAGAGATGGAAGGAAAAAAAAGAAAAAAAAGAAGGAAGAAGCAAAATGAAAACTCTTAATGAAATATAGTCTTGTGCGAAGGTGTGCTCAGCAGCTCTGTTGTTTTTTTCTTTGATTTTTCTGAGGGGAATTTCATCTTCTGGAATACAAGCAAATCTTCAAAAGGGAATTTTTCCTTTGGAATGCAAATTATTATAATGACGTTTCCCACATCATGAGGGGAATTTAATAATGATATACTGATCCAACTGTTTCTATTTATAGCTCTCAAGTACTCTTGGATTTATTTTTTTGACCCTCTAAAAGCAGATAAACATTGGAAATGGAATTTTACTACTGAGGAAAATGAGACTAAACTATTCATCCATGATCTTACTGTCACAGCTGAGTGTGCTCAGTGTATGCACAGTCTTTCTCTTGGGCAGTTATTGAACTTCCTACAGGTGTTAATATTTGCATTTGTGAGATCAGTAACTACACGATCTACAAGTATGGGTGGGATTATGTCAGCATGACTTCACTGTAAAGATTGATTCTAGCTACCAACACTGTTGATGTCTGCATCTGCTTCTATGGGCTTCACAGCTTTGATATTCTTTACGATCAGTAGCACTCCGAAGGAACAGAACATGAATTTTTTCTGGCACAACTCTAAACTCACATTTTGGAGGCAGAAATTTCTTCCCTCATCTATGGTAACCTTGAGGTAACCATTTCTTAAGTACAGTGTAAGAGTTTTTGGATTGGCTTCACACATTCTGACACTGTGAGTGGGAAGTTCACCATGCTCAGTTATGACCATGAGAACATGCTTTATCATTACAAGCACAATCATCTACTATTAAGTCTTGAATGTCCCTAACTTCTAATTTCCAATACTCTGCTTTAGATACATGAATTTATGCTCTTATTTCTGTAGAACTTTCTGCAGACCAGGGACCATCCCTCTGGGGACATCTTTTATTCTGTAAAACAAGTCTGTTTTACTTGTCTTTGCTGAGGTTTGAGGCACTGTTATCAATGATAAATATCTGCTTTGAAGTAAGTAGCAGGAATACCTGCTGAAGTACATGTATCTGTTTTGTGAAGTAAATGCCACTGAAGAACTTTTTCATATGTCACATTTGTGCTTTGTAATTTAAATCAGGGAGGATGCCAATTTAGCCCATGCCAGTCATCATTTTTTTTCCAGAATGAAGGGAAACCAGACTCTGTGGGAGAAGTTCATTACTCAATGGAAAGAGCAATCTTCTGGCACTTAAATTTTCTCATTTATAACCACAAATGAAATGTTGGAAATGTAGAAAAAAAGTCTGACCTTAGAAAACAATGTAGGATAAGCTTGGTTACTGAAGTAACTATTTTGCTAAAACTGGAAATGGGAGAACAGTTTACGCATTATTGATCTGTCACTCATTCTATTTTGAAATTACTGGTTTGGTATGTAGAGACTGGATATTTAGTAGGAAAAAGAGCAAAAAGTATTGTGTGTTTGTGTGTGTGTGGGGGGGGGGGGGGGGGGAGGTGTCACAGGCAGGGCTCCTCAAATAAGTTAAAATACCCACCAAGAAAGTTTGTGATGCACTATTCAATGAAGACTAAAGCACATTTATTTCTAAATGGATATGATTGATTTTATATGTTAACACTGTGTGAGTAAGAATTTTTTAGAAAAGGTAGACCTAATGGTAGAGATATCAGTTCTAAGCAGAACCTTCTTTCAGACTGAAAGATGTGAAAACTAGGCTGAACTTTTTAAAATATACATCCTATTCAAATGGAGCAAATAGTTATAGATCATTATCAATTTTTAGCAAAGATTTCCCCCTCCATTTTCAGTTATCCGGTCTTTAACTGTGCAGTTCTGAAAAGCAGCCAAGTTAATAAGTTTTCAGATCTAACCCTCAGTTTTTTAAAGTACTCTTACACAAGGAAGGTATTGATTTCCTCATTCATTGTCTGACTGTCAGGGGACTGGAATACCTCCTCTGCGAAGACAGGCTGAGGGAGCCGGGCTTGTTCAGACAAAAGAAGGCTGCGGGGTGACCTCATTGCAGCCTTTCAGTACCTAAAGGGAGCCTACAAGCAGGAGGGGGATCAACTCTTTGAAAGGGTTGATAACTGCAGGACAAGGGGAAATGGTTATAAGATGAGGGAGGGAAGATTTAGGTTGGATATTAGGGGGAAATTCTTTACAGAGAGAGTGGTGAGGTGCTGGAACAGGCTGCCCAGAGAGGTTGTGGATGTTTCTAGAGCTGTTCAAAGCCAGATTGGATGGGGCCCTGGGCAGCCTGGTCTAGTATTAAATGGGGAGGCTGGTGGCCCTGAATGTGGTAGGTGGTTAGAGATTCATGATCCCTGAGGTCCCTTCCAATCCTGGCCATTCTGTGATTCTCTAATTCTGTGATTTTATTAAAATCTGGAGTAAATCAACACCAAATGAATCTGCAGGATTCACAGCCACAAGATGCCACCAGGCTCAGTGGGATTCAGAGTATATATTCGCTTAAATAGATAAAAACTTTTGCGGTTTCCGTGGCTCATTTTTATGGTCACAGGATCGTGCTTTTTCTTCTTTAAAAAATAAAACACGACCCCTAAACTTCAGAGCAAGAACATGGTTTGCATTGTGAAGAATTTTTTCCTATAGGAGGAATAGAGTAAATCTTCTCTTGATTTATCTCTTTTTTTTTGAAAGACTGCTAATTAAATGTTGGATTTTTTATATCATCAGTGTGATATGAAAATTATTGTATTGCTGCAATATTACTACACATATGCTTTTTTATTTGAGGTCAGTTTACGTTTCTTTGTATTGTCTTTGCTCCTGCTGATAATGTTTCTAATAGACTTTCATAGTCACTTGTACTGAATCTCAGTGTTATCAGTGCATGGTAACTCCCATAACTACAATCTCAAGACTCCAGACTATGCTCACTTTTAGAGCTGAATTGTTCACTTTGATCTTTTACACTTTACATTGCAGCACTTCATGATTTGAACCCAGATTATTCTTATTCTGTAAAAGCTTTTTTTTTTAAAGAGAAAAATAATGTAGAAGACTGAAAATTAAGGAACATGATATTACGTATACCAGCAATGTCTCTAGAAAGAAATCTCTCTTGTTAGAAAAAGTAAAATAACCCCCATTCCCTTCCCCACCACTTACAGTATTCTCTTTACAGGCCATACTATTTGCTGCTTTTCTCCATGCAACAGGGTGTACAATTAAATGATTTATATTATTTCTCTATTTGATTGAGCAAACACACACTACAGAAGTCAAAGCTCCCAACTTTAATTTGGTCTTTGATGAAAACATCTTCATCCTATTACCTTATTAATGTGTTAAATTTTCCTTAACTTATTTTGCCAATGTTTATATTTTCCTGTTCTTAGTGTTTTGTTTTCCTCAGAGGAAAAATCCTCCCTACAAAATATCTCTATAGCTACTATGAAATCACCCAGACAAATCAATGTTAGCATGTTTTTCCTGATGACTGTTATCATTGGAGGCACAAGTCAACCACACTATGCCAAGGAAAGGTGTTAAAAAGAACTACTGAAAGAGGACATCCTAGAATTCCTACGCTGGCATATATCATCATCAATTTCTTTGCAACGCCTCCACCCTTTTCTTTCTGCTTTGCATACATGGAAGTGGCTCATGGAAAAACTAGGCTGTTAGGTTTCCCAAAGCTGTCTGTGTAGTCCTTTCATCTTCTCTCCTCCTGACTATTTAGGAAGCAAGTTGCTCCTGTGGATTGACTCACTGGCTTATTCCTGGCTGTCTAGAACAGATAAACAGGAATGATTATGAAGATAATGCTGAATTAAACAACAAATTTGAGTCACTAAAGATCAGCATTTCTTAAATTGCCATATCCAGGTGTTTAGCTTCAGACAACTGATACACTAGCTGAGCCCGACGAATGAGATGACATGCTTCTGGGAATTAATTGGTGAATTAAAATAAAAAGTTAGCAGATAGAACAAAGTTGTAGAAACAATTCTATCTGTGTGGATATTTGCACCATGGGATTTCCCCTTATACTACTGGCTTCATAGTGTCAATCTATAACTTCAGGGTAGGAAAGTTCAGAGTAAGTGGCCTACTGAAAAAGCTGGCAGCACTTTATGTAAACATAGAAGACTGGCATAACCTAATCCATTGCTTGTATGGAGTAATTTGTTTTCCAGCATGCTGGATAAAGTCAGCGGTTGCTTACATGAAGGAAATAGATTGTTCTATAAAGCAAAAAACATCTACAAATTCATTTATTAAAAACGTTTTCATGCAGCATATTTATATTTCTTTGTAGAAAATAGAAGAAAATATATATGTCATGGTGTTGTTTACTTGTTAAATCTGAAGCATTGCAACTGTAGTTGTAAAAATGCTGATTGTGTCTTTTGCAGGGTACGTAAAGGAAAAGCAATAACATGATGTTTGTAAATACTTATTGCAGCTAAATTCGATCTCTTTCTTTACTAACTTAGTCATTCAGACTATTCAGGCCATTTAAGAATCTGTGGAAAATAGGAATTGCTTTTACTGTGATTCATTTGGTTTATCCCTTTCACTTCCTTTTCCAAACATCTTCTTGTCACCTTCACATTCTGCTTCTTAGGCTATATTTCTAACTAACTGATGTCTGCAGAATCTAGTACAGCCTTCACCATTCTGCTCTGCTCTGCTTCTTTCTGAGTATGCCTCATACCACATAAGCTGTGAGTGATCAGCAGGGTAGAGCTCGTGCTAAGGACCTATTTAAAGCAAATGGAAAAAGTCCACTATGGACCATTTGTTTAAATGCCTTGAGCTTATGAGGTCCTCATAAAAAGCAGAAAAACAGTTTCTGGAGGGACTTCACATTCTGCTTGAAACCAAATATCTGAAAGATGCAAGTTGAGAGCACAAGCTGTGTAAGGAAAAGTACTGCAGCCACATTCATTTAATAATAATCTTAAGTGTCAGCAATGTTCAAACAGATTTAAGAAATGCAAAAAGAAAAAAAATGTGGGAGAAACAAAACCAAAAAGACTACTTAGAAAAATAAAGAAAATTCCCAGCAGTGTTTCCAAAGAAATCTTTGCCCTCATCACTGAAAAAACAAAACCTTCTAGCTGCCCTAGCTACCTTTCAAACTACAGAAGACCTTCCCTTTGAGAGCAGATGACAATTACCTTACGTTCAATAACAGAAAAGAAATATCGGCTTTTTTATAGGAAGAGGAAAAAGAGACCAACCCATACAACGTTTGCCAAAGAATGTCCTCAAGCACATGGATAATCCAGTTACTAAGCACACATCAACTTCTGCAGCATCTCACCTCTATGAGCCCCATTGTGGAAGATGGGGAGTCACATCAACAGGACATAGTGTAGGACAGGATCTTGAAAAAGACATATTTTACTGTCTTTTTAACTCGATTCTCAAAAGTGTTATTCACCGAAGTCTAAAATTAGGTCCTTGCTTTTGTCTAATCCTAGGAGCACCAACAGTTTCCCAGAAAAGTTTCTAAATAAGACTGTACTTCTATTGCTCAGCATGTACATGAAATACCATGAGTGAATAGAATAATTTTCTTTCCGGTCACTCAGTCAGAATTCAAATTACAGCTGGCTTGAAAATGTTTGGCTAAAAAGTGACTCTGGTTATTTTTAGCTTCAAAAAATCCATGCATTCACTGGTATTACTGAATGCTGACCTGGTTTCACCATGACTTTATTCTGAGCTATCAGAGAGAACCAATCGATCTCTGCCACTTTGCAGGTTTGTTAGAGGCTGCATAGGAATCCTCCAGAGCTCATACTTCTCCTGACGCGTCTGAGAGAGGCACTGGAAACATATCCCCAAACACATCTGCTCTGTTAGCATCCAAAAGGTTCTCATGAAACTATATCATGTTATATGTTATGATATAGTTTCATAGACAGGAAAAAAAAACAACAGATCCAAGTAAAACAGTCCTAGCAATATTGAGTATGATAACAAAATCCAATTCAAATACAAAGATTCCAGTCTGGGAAGTAGCTTATTTTCCCCTTTTGTTTACAGTGACTGGTATTTTATATGCAAAAACTGAACTCTTGCTTTTCATATTGGCAATTTGTCATACTTAGATCCCGTGTCTTAAAGGAAGATAACTGCTGAGGCCCCTAGATACCTGGATTATGTGTACATCATATTGAATCTAAGCACAGTAATTTCTGTAACTGTCATGACACCTGTGGCTGCTGCCCACAGATCAGCTACAAGCATCACTTAGGAACATCAGGGACTTGGACAACTAATGTCTAGTTCGTGCATGGATGACCATGCACAGTGGGACAAGCCTTCACAAATAATCATTTGCAATTTGAGGGCAACCTGTTAGAAAAAAAGATCTGAAGTTGCATTAAACTAGTAGCATAGGAACACCCCTAACAGGACCAGGGCAGTTCTTACCATAGGCTATAACCCAGCACTGGCTGACAGTCATCCTGCTACATCAACCAGTTATTGTGCGCTTTTTATGACTGCCCTGTGTTCAACTTTTATCTAATATAGTTGACAATTGTTATAGGGGTCCCTTGCTAGAAAATTTCCTTCCCACAAAACCCCTGAAACTATCTTGATTTTGCAATCCTCCAAATTATTAGCTACTATTGTCATGCTTTAATAATCTTGAAGCTGGCAACAATAGTAAAAGACAGGAGAGAACATTTTCTGTTTAAGTTGTATAACAGGGTGTACACTGTGCTTAAGGAATATGTTGTTTTTCTCCCTGTGTCTTTATTGACGATGGATTATTTCATAATTCACTGTTGCGTGTAAATTCCTTATTGTATTCTTAGTATCACAGACAGTGTAGCAGACAATACTCCATTAAACACTATTCTAGAAACATGCTAGTAACAATATAAGGAAGTTCCCTTTTAATAGGTTCTTATCATAGTGTCATAGAACAATTTGTGTTGGAAGTGACCTTTAAGATCATCTAGTTCCAATCCCCCTGCTATAGACAGGGTCACCTCCGTCTAGACCAGATTGCTCAGAGCTCCATCCAGCCTGGCCTTGAATGCTTCCAGGGAGGGGGCATCCACAAACTCACTTGTGAACCTGTTCGTATCTCAATACCCTCACAGTAAAGAATATCTTCATAATATCTAGTCTAAATCCACCATCTTCCATTTCAAAACCATTTCCCCTCATCATTTCACTACATGCCCCTGTAAAAAAAAGTCTCTCCCCAGATTTCTTGTAGGCTCTCTTCAGGTACTGGGAGGCAGTTATGAGGTTTCCCCAGAGCCTTCTCTTCTCCAGGCTGAACAGCTCCAGCTTTCTGAGCCTGATCTCATATCTGAGGTGCACCTGCCCTCTGAACATCTTTGCAGCCCTCCCCTGGACTGTTTCCAACAATTCCATGTCCTTTTTGTATTGGGGGCTGCAGAACTGGACTCAGTACTGGGGTCTCATGAGAGCAGAGCAGAGGGGCAGAATCACCTCACTCGACCTGCTGGTCACATTTCTATTCATGCAACTCAGGATATGGTACATTGCTGGCTCATGTTGAGTCTATAATCAACTGACATCCCCAAATTCTTCTCCTCAGGAATGCTCTCAAGTCATTCTCCACTCAACCAGTATCTGACCTCGGGATTGCCCTGACCCAGGTACAAGATCTTGGCTTTGTTGAACTTCATGAAGATGGATTCCACATGATGTACATTCACATGTTTCAAGAGATAATTCTCTATCTCAATGAATATAAAAACATTGGAACAACCAGATTTCAAATTTTGAACTGGAAAAAAAACAAGTTAAGTGTTATTCATATAATGATTTTGTATTTGAATCATAATCATTTTTGATTTCTTACAAGAAAAAGTGTTTCATTTCTGTACACAACACAGAGATGAAATTTTACTGTTTATTATTATTATTATGTTTATTCTCTTCACCAACCTTATTTTTAAAAATATATATACCATTACTGTTTCTCTTGAACCCTCTCATTGGTCCATCATTCATATAAATCATACTCTGTTATGATTCTTTTTAAAAATCTAACGAGCAGGGAGATAGCAGCATGCTCAGAGGAAGCTATTTCAGGGAGGGTGGGAAGTGGAATGTGATATTGTAAACAAGATCCCAGAATGAAGTGAAACACAGGCAATGCCGTAAGAACTACTGGTTGTTGTCTGAAAAGGAAAACTGCTAAGTTTCCACTTTCAGATCAAATTAACTGCAGTGTTAACTCAACTTCTTTATATTTCCAATCTAGTAACCAAGCTAATTTGACAATGTTTGTGTATAAAACTGGGTTTCAGAATGTGCCATCAACAGAAAATAACCTGACAAGACCTGAGCCTGCCAGTTGTACCCTATAAAATTATGAAATAAAGTAACACATTATGACATTCTATATACTTTTTTTCCTAATGATTTGCATCTCATGCTGGTTCAGCTTGTTCCTGAACAATAAAGAATCCTGTGTAGAAAAATATGCTTGTATTTTTATTATGCTCTTAATAACATGTCTGGAAATATATAAACCCTCGTTTTCCCACTTTTGGAGGATACAGTTTGCAGATTGTATGTTAGTGTGAATGTGGCCAGTGATTTTATACAGAAATCTTGGTTAAGGTATTGCAAAGCATATGTTACAATCAACCAACTCTGACCATTAGAGTCAAGGTTTGTAGAGGAAAAAGAAATGGGAATATATTTACTTTGAAGTGATAACTTATCAGAGCCAAAACTAAAGAAAATTTGTGTCCATTTTTATAATCTGTGTTTGTCAGATAGAAAGTCTGTATGAAATCTTGGTGTCAGTACTTGTATAAAGTGTTTTAATTTGTCAGATAAGTATTTTTTAACATTATTTCTAGATACTACATGAAAATTTTGCTTAGAATCATCTTCAGGCTACAACTTTAAGATTTTCCTTTTTTTTTCTGATTAGAAATGCTCAATCTTTCAGCTATGTTAGGTCCATTTGTCTGTGGCAACAGTCATATTTACAATCCCTGTTCTATATTTAGCCTACAACTTGTTACTTAAAACACCCAAGAATATAATTCTAAGTCATGCACACATGGCGTATATTCATAATTTTATTCTTCTGTTGGATGTGAAAATATTTCTCCTGTGAATAAATATTAAATAAATATTAAATACTGACAAAGTGGAGCACCTTTAGTCAATCAATATCACAAATGTAGAAGATTGTCTGACAGTTTTGGTACGTAATATCGGCCATACACAAAAAATCATTTTTAAAAATAGTCATAAGTAGTAAATACATTTCTCACTCAAGATGCTAATACTCTTTTCTTTTCCATAAGACCATAACTCTTTAAACTGTAAAATTTCTTCCAACATTTTCTTAATTATTCAAAGCATTCTGCTGAAGATAACTGAGCCAAGGCATTATCTTAACTGACCACGTGTCACCAACAGTTAAATTCATGTATTTCTGAATTTTGATTTGCTCAAGCACAGAAGATACTACTTAGTATCTCTGAACGTTTTCTGAATAAGAGACTTTTAATTCAAAAGGCTGTTGACAGAACTGACATGAATAGATCACACAAAGCGCAATATGTCGTTCTGTCTTTGGAACTGTACATATTGTTTTTCTTCCTCTGTGGATGTTTATTTGAAGGATGAATAGGTCACTCTTAGCAGGAGAGCTCATCACATGAGTGCCAGATACAGAAGACAGATGAGTCAGTTCCACACAGACTACAAATTATGCATGCAGGATAAAACTACATTCATATTTGCATTTGACCTAAACTTCAACTTTCAAAAATAGATTTAAAAAAAACCTCTAAGATTCAGAAATTGTTTTGCAAAAAGGAAGCAGTTTAAGAACAAAGAAGTCTCTACTAGTAGGACAAGAACACATTGAGAATGAAATACTGTATGTCAGGCTGCATGAGCTCCAGCCTGTATTTAATATACACTTTGAAAAGTGTTTATCTGATGCGTGATTGATTGATAGTGCTGCAATGTTCAGATCTCAGACACTGTCCAGTCATTTCTTGTCATTGTAAAATATGGCTTAGTATAGAAAATTGCACCATTTTTGTGATGAGTGCAGTACAAAATCTCTGTCTTCTCAGTACCTTTCTTTCATATGGACTAAATGCACTATTTTTTCTTTCATGATTTTTTAAAAAACTATTTTTTTACCCACGTGATTTGGATACAGGACAGTTTCTGCCTGCTTTTTCAATGTGTAAAAATGAACACAATCTGGGAAAGTCACACAGCTCCTTACAGGAACTGCAGCAAATTCTAAAAAAAGAAAGCTGCAGTGAACAAGAGCACAATGCTGAATATGACACTTATATTTGTATTCTCTTTTAGCTATCTTAAGAAACAGGAACTCTTGGACATTGTGACTGGACATGCCTCTGTCGAGGATTGCTGGTTTACCATAATAAAGACATTATATTATTTGCAACACACATTCAGAATTCAGAAATGTAAGAGATGATGAATAGCACAACAAAGATTGTAAAAATAGGCGAGGCATATTTCCAGCAGAGTTGCAGGGTGATGGGCATTCTAAATGTGCACAGGTTAGCCAATTAAAATGGAGCTACATGTACAAGCAATCTCAAGAGAAAGGCTAGTGATCTTGAAAATAGCATTATGAAATAAAAATGTGAGCTTGAATACTAGGGGAAAGGGGTAGTTTAGAGGAGTAAGGGAATAGGATGAAGTATCAGTCAGCCTACTAGGTCAGTTAATTATACCCATTCTTATCCTATTCAAATGTAATTGGGAATGGGAATGTGGATCCCTTGAATGACCTACATTAGCGGCAGATTTCTGTATTCCTCCAGGGCAACAGGTGTTTTAATAAATGCATAAGTCCGGACAGTACTGTGACTATATTAGGTCAGAGGTGTGATGGAAGATGTCCCTAACAAACTGGCAATGACCATCAATATGTAAGCACATAAGAATCCTTCCTTTTGACACTCTTGCTCAGCAAACTCAGTGTTTCATCAGCTTGCCATGTAAAAGATGCTAACTTACTGTGCCAGCTGTTAGTGACACTAGTATAATAGGTCTAACATTCTAGTCAGTAACCATTAGGTGCAACATGGAAATGCCAGTAACTTCAAAAGAAAGCATGTAGACAGAATGCAATTTTTCAGCTAATGAAGCGAGTTATATCCTTTAAATTGATCAACTAATTCACCCTTCTAATGAATAAGCATGTGTATCTTGTGTAATCTTCATTTAGAGCAGGACATTATTTAGAACATCAGTTGCTAATTATAATTGTGGATCATGGGGAACAAATAATCCTCAATTCTTTGTGCTAGCAGTAATGGAATTAGCTACCATTCCAGAAAACTACTCATAAATCAGAATAACACACCTATTGGGAACTTTGGAAGAAGGATGTAAGGCTTGCTGAGACAAAGCAGCTGAAAGAAGTAATGGGTCTGGAATGATTTATCTTGAATTGATGGTGGTATAAGAACAAAAAAATCCCTGGTGAATTAATTCCATCTTTTTCCTCTACTGTTTCTAAGAAATTGAAAACTGAAGACTGTGGCTTCCCAGAAGATCATGTAAGGCTTATCCAACAGGTTATGCTAGCTAAGTTGTGAAAACTAGAGCTTGGATGCACTGCCTGCACTGAAGTCTGCAGCCTCTATAAAACAGTTTCCTTTTTTTCTTTCACACTCATGTCCCTAGAGTTGTGTCATCTCTGTATAAATCATTTGGTTGTAAACATTGACCATCTCTGTGATGACAGATAGTGCACCCAGAAGGTGTTTATCATTATCTCAGTTGCTTTGATTATTGCATCAGTCACACAAAAAATTGAATAAACTAGTGAGATTTCTTTTCTGCCTTTCCTTTCTTTCATACTTTTTCTCAACTGAATGATTTAACTTTATTTTGTGTTCTAATTTTAAGCACATATCAGCATAGCAGCTTTTTAATGAAAATCTCAGTGCCTGAATACCTGCTTCTAACACTTCTGTACAACATCCCATAGAGAAGAAATAGACCTTAACATATGTTAAAAGCTGTGTAATGCAGAGAATAATTGTGAAGCCACTCCACTCTCTTTTCCACAGCCATAACAAGTTGGCAGTAATTTCAAAATAAAATACTTCTACCTCCTGTTTGTTCTTTTCCTCACTTACTGGCAAGGCTGCACAAGAAGATTGATCATTTTAAAGAAAACTCATTTTTCCAATAACCTGCATCTGAAAGTAGTTCCAGTATTTTCAAGAAAAATAAAATAAAATTAAAAAACCAAACAACAACAACAATTAAAGAGTTAATAGAGAAATCTTCTATTATTTTTAAATTATTATTACTATTATTATTTTCCCTATGATGAGTAAGGGTATAAGTCAGTTTTTTCACTTTCTGTGTATATATAAATCTTTATACACTTTCAGCTCCCTTTGAGGAGATGACTCTATGCATTTACTATTTCTGCTGTATGTCAGACTGTCTGCTTTTTCAGTCATTGAAACTGTGGGAAAAGTAGTCCCTTTAAGTTTCTGCTTGTAAGAAAAGCTGAAACATCTGCTAAACTTTATTGTCTAGTTGCATGTGCTTAGTAGCTGAGACATTTGATGTGAATTGACAGGACTGATTGGAATACGTTTGAATATTGGTTGTGTCATACTAAATTGTCATATAGTTCCTTTTTAATTCCACATAACTCTAGAACCACTTAGCACCTGGGTTACTATTGTGCCATGAAGTGCACATAGAAATTACTTTTAAGTAGGAAAAATTTCCACACTCATGAGAAAAACAAAGTGCACATCGCTTTCAGTGGAGCTTGCTTAAACAACATGATTTAGGGCTACTTTAATGATCAACACAATTTCAGTGTAGCTTCAAGAGTGTTGAGGTGCTGGAACAGGCTGCCCAGAGAGGTTGTGGATGCCCCATCCCTACAGGTGTTCAAGGTCAGATTGGATGGGGCCCTGGGCAGTCTGGTCTAGTATTAAATGGGAGGCTGGTGGTCCTGCATGTGACAGGGAGGTTGGAGATTGATGATCCTTGAGGTCCCTTCCAATCCTGCACATTCTGTGATTCTGTAATTACAGTGAGAGGAAAAACCGGCCTTGGAGAATGGAGACAGTTTTCTTTCAGCTTCTTTTACCACATGGTCAGATCCTATATTGTGTTTCATTAATGGATTTCCAGGATCTTTCAGATCTTTCCTCTGTTTTAATACAAGACTTCCCCTCTTCATTTTGTCACCATTGGGCATCATCTGTAACAACTCTGCAGGACAACATGGCAGATATAAACATAAATAGATGAAGATTCAATTCAACAAACAAAACATTTGGAATAAAGTTTTACTGTGATGTTATGTCTAGACTCACATTACAGTTGGAAGAGATCTTAAACTGTTAGCTAGATAATGAAACTGTGGCAAACCAGTCATTCAGCCTTTAAGCTGAGTGCTGTTTGCTCAATAATCCATCTTATTTTGTTGGGCTCATGACAGCTAGTAAACCAAAAACAAGCAATCAAACAAAATGTTATTCCTTAAAGTAGTAGTGAATTCCTATGCACTGCTATTGGCTGAATCATTTACTGTATAAAGCAATGTTGGTTATGAGATCAATAAATTTCATAATATTTGCAGTGCAGTCCCAATTTTTCAAGCTTTGTTCCACGTGTTTCAATTTTCTAGGCTTCAGGACATCAGAAAAAAACACTGTTTTAGTTTGGACATCACTAGGTGATTTTGCATTGAAATGCAGTATCATGATGTGATGACGAGGAAAAGAATGTGACTACAAGATGCAAAAATGTAAGGTCATCACCTGGTATAGTGATATGATCATACACATACTCAAACGTTATGGTGCAGCAGTGTAGAACCACAGTGCTTCTCCATCTCCTCACAAAACAAATCTGGAAGGTATCACTTGTGTATCGCACTGAGCAGTTTATCTGGAGAATGATGTGATGACAATAATAGAGAATGAAAAAAAAACCAGAGGACTCACAGCAGGTAACTGAATAATGTACATTGAAATGACTCACATTGGCTTCTGGATGAAGAAGTACATACTTGATATAGATGTTTAAATAACCATGTCGCTTTTTTTATGGATGCTTAATCCAAATATGTCTAGCTTGTTTTTTGCTACTGCCAGAGGATTATACTTATGTGCTAAAGTTCAGTGTAGATATTTGCAAGTACTGTCTACCAAAAACCTAAGAGAGGTGATAGCTTGAGACCAATAACCAATCTATTTTAAAACTGCTTCAGATATAACAAACATAACAGACCATTGCTGCTCAGCTGTAGATGTTGAAGTGCACAGACTTGTCCATAATCTCCATCATTTGGGTAAATAAGACTACAGTTAGGCTTTTATAAAATATTACTTAGGCTTGCTATTAGTAAATCTATTGTGTGAACAGATCTGCAACGCTCTGTGCAAATGAAATAAATGTCAGATGGAAAAGTTTTGTATAAATCTTAATGCCTTCCCTTAAAATTAAGAGAATTCTGTGAAATAGGTATGTTCATACATTATTAGTTCTAATACTGATAAAATAAAATATTTAAAGAGGATTGTCCTTTTGAATACATACTCAAATATATTTGAAAAGCTGCAAATGTGAGCTCTCAAATAGACTTGCTTTTTCTATTCTCTGAGTCAGCTCGGAGAACATTTTCTTTCTTTCTGAGAATTTGTGTACTCAGATGAGTTTTCCCAAGGTCAACAGTTCTAATTAAAATGCAGCTTTCATAGTTGGGTGGTATAACTGTGAACCATTAAAACCTAAAAATATGTAATATTGGTAACTCTTGCCTTTTTATATACTTCAAGAACATCTATTTCCCTGGAAAACAAACAAGTAACAACAGCAAATTACAATCAAGGAACAGACTTGAATATGATGGTGGGAAAAGTGGATACCTGTGGGTGTTTTCTCTGTCACCTTTGCTCCTGCCAAGCTATTGTATCTGACTGCTTTTTCTCCATTTGAAATTAACAGCCTGAACTAGCTCTGTCCTCCTGCTAGGCTTATGGCTTATCAAGCACTGCGCAAGATCATAGAGGAAATCACAGCCTTTGTTCCCCAAAGTAGATCTTATAACATAAAAAGATAAATAAATTGGAACAATTTTATCACATTTTTATGTGTCAACACTAGCCACAAACACTTATTCTACTTTGAATACATTTTAATTATATTTTATCTTGTTGATTTTCTTCTTTATTTGTTGATCTTTTTTTCTTTCCAGTAAAAAGAGGAAAACGTGATTTTAAATAAGTTATATTAAGTATTGTAGAGAATATAGATTTCTTTCTGAATGGGAATAGAGCGTCATATGTGCCTAGGTAGAAGAAAGGCATTTTCAATTTTCAGGCATAATGTTGGTCAAGAGTGCCTGCTGATTCATTCTGAGCAGTGTGAGTCAGATCAGCTAAATTAGGTTTCTGCTCTGAATCATCTTCTACATGAGAGAATCTTACTCTTCTAACTGTAGACAGAGCCTGAAGAGATCTGCAGTATTAGGCTAAAATTACACTTCGTCAATATCTATTTCCTAACCGTCCTTTCTTGAAGTCCATTCAGCTCTTAACACTGAGAGATAATGAATGAGATTGAGCAATCTGACACTTGACATTTTTAGATGTTCTTGAAAAGATCAGAAAGCTTCATTTGTATAATCCTGGAAATATTCTTCTCCCATATTTTTGGTATAGTAATATGTCCATTTTTTCAGTGGGAGTGCTAACACTAGTTCAGTTTGTAAGTTCTTGTGTTATTTTCCAAGAAATTGTAAATTCCACCGGATAGATTTTTTAAGTGGTTAATTAAACAATGTTGCCCTCAAAATATGAATGTAGAATCCTAACCAAAAAAGGCAAACATTCGCTCTTGCTCTTAATATTCATGGTAATCATATTTGGTTATTTTTGCAGGTAGTTTAGTTGGGATATTGAGAAATGGCAAAAGTTGATACTGTATCAAAGGGTTTCAATTTTTACATGGAAAAAAATATTTCATGAAAAGTATCTTTGTAAATCTTCGACAGTTAGAAAACTTCTTTTTACAATTCCAATTGAATCTAAAAAAAAATTACATGTATGTAACTATGTATCTATAACTTTATCTTTGTTTCTATATGTATCTTTTCAAATGAAATTTCCAAATGGCTAGAAAATGCGTTGCATTGCAATTAACTAATTTTACTACTCCAAGACAAAGTAGGAGAACTGCTACTACTTCTACTGGTAAATTTACTACTACTTTTATTGGTAAAATAAAAGATCTCTCACCTTTTCTAGAAAATAAATGCACCTCTATCTTCCCCAGGCTAGCTTGGTGTTTCAAAATTTCTGGCAAAGTCCTTGTTTTCCCTTAATGTATTTTAAAGTAGTACATTTTTCATCCTAGTCTGTGGAAGACCAATTTTTATTGCATTTTCAGAGACAGGAACAGAAGAACAGAGGAGATTTATTTGAGAGGGGCACAAAGAACTAAGCTTCACTAGCTCTTGTTGTAGGGAGTGCATTTAGAGTTGTGTGAACCAGATGTGACTCCCCTCAGCTGCCCTTCTCCACACTGGCATTGCAGCTGCATCTTGCTTTGACAACTTCAGTGTATTAACAGGGGTTGAAGTGTGGCATCGTTTTTACTTCTTTCAGTTTCCTTTGATCTTATGGCCTTTCTCCTCCAAACAGTTCAATTGTGAGTGAAAATACAAGGCAAAAAAACAGAACAAAACAAAACATATTTCTACAACTTTATTTGAACCTTTTAAGAGTACATTAAATGTAATAAAGACAGCAAATAATTGGTGTTTTTCACTGCAAAACATGAAGAATGGCTAACAAAGGCTGGTCTGTATCTGTTCCATTTGAGACGAGTAGCTGGAGGAGTTTGATTTGTACTACTGACATCACTGTACTAATCTGGCTAATGCATTAATACTTCAAAATGATGGGGCATTTCAAATACATTTTATTATAAATAACATTATTCAAATTTGCAAAGTGAAGCATTTAAAAGTTAGGAACTAGTAGAATCAATGAGATCTATGCATCATTAATTTGGTTCTCCTGTTCCTGGATGAGTTCAGTAGTCCCCATACAGGAGGGTTTTGCCAGGAGATGAGACTTGCATGTTCAACATCACTGTTGCTCCGCTTATAACAGCATCATTGATCTCAACTGGCCTTCATCAGGAAAGCGTCTCAGAGACATTCTATTACATATTTCATAAAGATAGTCTGCTTGGTGAAAAACACAATATCAGTGCAAATTAGGCCCTTCACATCATATTCAGAAAAATACATTTTTCACCTCTCAGTTTTCTTTTTCTGTAAGAGTTGCTACATCACTGCATGAGGTAAACATTCCCTGAGGGCTCTTGTCTTTCCTCCTTCCTTTACTCTCATCTAGCGTGTCCAAGATTTTCCTCTGGAGTATGAGTCATTGTGCGAGATCTGTATTCTGTACCAACCATACCTCCCAGTTTCCTCTTCCTTCCCTACAATTCTTATTATTTTCAACCAGTTTGGGTCCTACTAGGAGAGGCTCCTTTCTCTCTTCTAGCTGCTAATCTCTCACCAGCCCTGTGCAGCAGCAAGCAGCAATTGCAGACAACATCTGGTTGCATGCCAGTAGGTCCTTATTTCAGCAAGTTTAGCTGCTTACTGAGTGTTAAGACATAGATTCCCAATGCAACCAAAGGCTTAATAATGTTAAGAGAGGATAGCTTCATCATAAGCGTGTAGCTGCTAAAATTGAAAATGCCTCAACTGCAATTACTCCAATTTACCACAAGCCTAAGGACTGGCAATGTCTGCATTAATTTTTCCAGAGAAAGAGAAAAAACTCTTGATGGATAAACAAAGCCACACTTTTGAAAGTTCTCCTAATCACGTCCTCTAAAGTTGAACAAAGAACATCTACTAGAATTTAGCCAAAACTAAGTTAACAATCATTTTAATGTTCTATGAAAATAGCTCACTTTGCTCTGCAGCATCTGCCAAAAAATATATATATAGATGGCATGATAAATTTTAATGCATACAGATTTTGAAAAATTAAAAGTAATTAAAATAAACTATGTTACAACTTCAGAAGTTTGTGGCAATTCCTCTGCCAGCCAGCCAGTTGTGTTCTTGTATGAATGACATTATTTAATGTCCATCAATTGAATATTATAGACTAAATCTCCAGCAGTTGAATACTATAGATGATGCCTTCAAAAACTATTATAAAAGTGCCTGCTAGTGTACAGATGAATTAGTTTTATGCTGTGGGTTATTTATCGAAGACAGATGTCGTGAATTCTTTCTCTTTACAGCAGTGTGAGTTGTAAGAGTCAGCAAGACTTCTGGCATGCAATAATTCAGAAAAGGTTAGTATAAATATTTACCTTTTACAGTATTATTTTTTATTTATAACAATATGTTTTGCATTTATTGCATGGAGCAAGTGTACGTAAAGCTAATCACAGAATCACAGAATTGTAGGGGTTGGAAAGGACCTCCTGAGATCACTGAGACCAACCCCCCTGCCAAAGCAGGTTCCCTACAGCAGGTCGCACAGGTAGGCATCCAGATGAGACTTGAACATCTCCAGAGAAGGAGACTCCACAACCCCCCTGGGCAGCCTGTTCCAGTGCTCCGTCACCCTCACCGTAAAGAAGCTCTTACGCACATTCGTGTGAAACGTCCTATGCTGCAGCTTGTGTCTGTTTCCCCTTGTCCTGTCTCCACATACCAATGAAAAGAGACTGGCCTCACTACTATGGCCCCCACACCTCAGATATTTATAAACCTGGATCAGATCCCCTCTCAGTTGTCTTTTCTCAAGGCTGAACAGACCCAGTTCACTCAGCCTTTCCTCATAGGGGAGATGCTCCAGGTCCTTCACCATCTTTGTGGCCCTCCGCTGGACTCTTTCCAAGAGATCCCTGTCTTTTTTGTACAGGGGAGCCCAGAACTGGACGCAGTACTCCAGATGAGGCCTTACCAGGGCAGAGTAGAGGGGGAGGATCACCTCCCTCAACCTGCTGGCCATGCTCTTTTTAATGCACCCCAGAATGCCATTGGCCTTTTTGGCCATGAGGGCACACTGCTGGCTCATGGCCAACCTGTCGTCCACCAGGACACCCAGGTCCCTCTCTGCAGAGCTCCTCTCCAGAAGCTCATCCCCCAGCCTGTATTGGTGCATGCAATTATTTCTCCCTAGATGTAAGACTCTACACTTGCTTTTGTTGAACCTCATCCTGTTTCTTACTGCCCAGCTCTCCAGCCTATCCAGGTCTCTCTGAATGGCAGCACGGCCTTCAGGCGTGTCAGCCAATCCTCCCAACTTTGTATCATCAGCAAACATGCTGAGGGTGGCCACTATCACCTCATTAAGGTCACTGCCTTGCCTCAAGTGTCTGAAAAAATTAGACAGTGTACAAAATCAAAAATGAAAATTGAATTTGGAATAACAAAGGAAATACAACCATTAACCACATGTTTTGTAGCGTTCTGTTATAGATCTTAGCTTCTAAAAATCTCACTGATTTGCTTTCTTAAGGGGAAGAATTAGTGTTAATAAGCTTTTGAAATGGGTAATTCTTCTCATGAGACCCAGGTTCAATGAAAACAGATCACAATGCCTCCAAGACACAATATGCAGAGAAATACTCTTAGCTCTTACTGAAGTAAGCACTAGCATCAGTACTTTCCTGTGAAAGTGACATAAGACAAAAGCAAATGTAGAAACAAGGTACAAAGGCCAGTTTTTCCTCTCACTGTAATTACAGAATCACAGAATCACAGAATGGCCAGGATTGGAAGGGACCTCAAGGATCATCAATCTCCAACCACCTGCCACATGCAGAACCACCAGCCTCCCCATTTAATACTAGACCAGACTGCCCAGGGCCCCATCCAATCTGACCTTGAACACCTATAGGGATAGGGTATCCACAACTTCTCTGGGCAGCCTGTTCTAGCACCTCACCACTCTCTCTGTAAAGAATTTCCCCTGACATCCAACCTAAATCTTCCCTCCCTCAACTTCAAACCATTTCCCCTTGTCCTGCAGTTATCAACCCTTTCAAAGAGTTGATTTCCCTTCTGTCTGTAAGGTGCAATTGAGGTCACCCTGCAGCCTTCTTTTGTCCAGGCTGAACAAGCCCAGCTCCGTCAGCCTGTCTTCATAGGGGAGATGCTCCAGTCCCCTGATCATCTTTGTGGCTCCCTCTGGACCCTCTCCAACAGCTCTCTGTCTTTCTTTTACTGGGGGCTCCAGACCTGGACACAGTACTCCAGATGGGGTCTCACAAGAGCAGAGTACAGAGGACAGTCACCTCCCTGTCCCTTCTGGCCACGCCTCTTCTAATGGAGCAAAGGATAGCATTTGCTATCCAAGCTGCAAGAGCACACTGCTGGCTAATGGTAAGCTTTTCATCCATCAAGACCCCTAGGTTCTTCTCTGCAGGGCTACTAGGGCCGCTCCTTCCAGTCTGTATAGATGCTTGGGATTACTCTGGCTCAAGTGCAAACCTTGCATTTTCCTGTGTTGAATCTCATTAGGTTCACCCGGGCCCGCCTTTCAAGCTTGTTGAGGTCTCTCTAGATGGGATCCCTTCCTTAAAAGGGATAGTAAAGGGACGTGAAATAATAGTAAGAATATTAAGAATAGTAAGAATTATAATATTATTATTATTATATTATATTATATTATATTATATTATATTATATCATAATATAATATAATAGTAGTGAGAATTGTAAAAGGGATGTAAAACCATAAAAATGACAGTGTTGAGAACCATAGCCTTTATAAACAAATATTTAATTGCATTTGATTGTAACTGTTCAGTGATGAGACATTTAAATCCAAAAGAGAGCCTATAATTTTTTCAACTGCACAGACTGGCTTTAATTAACAGTGAGTTATACTGTGAACGTACAAAACTATCAGTGAAAATGAGTGGACCCTTTAAAAGTGAAATGCACTGCAGATAACCACAGTAGTGGAAGAGAAATTTTTAATGGTTTGAAAATTCAAGGGAAAAAAATAAAACAAACATACACAAGGAAAAAAAAAACAGCAATGCCTTTCCCTCTTTTTATGTTAGTTGAAGCAGTTAGTATCTAAGCTCTCCTTACATTTCTTTCTATTTACTTTCCTATGCTGCTGAGTTTATCATCTATATGCAGTGACTGAAAGAAAATATTTTAATTCAGAAATGCATTTGAAATTACGATACTTTCTAATCTATCTGCATCTGAGATCCATGAAGTCAACTGTAAAAAATCACTTTAACGTACAAGGAAGGACTCGGGCCCTCATGGCACCATTGTTACTAGAGTCTCTGATTCTGTAACTGACTCTACATGGGAGTCAATTGAAGTCAATGAAGCTTCAAGAGGGAATGGAATCTCTCTGTGCAAAGTCAATTACTGGACTTAAACCTTTGTAACCAAGCTCTGTGTTTGCATCAAAACTTCTTTGATCTACCCTGAAGAACATAACAATGGCCTCTATGCTCAGGGTAGTATCTCTCTTCTCCCACTTTGTTTCATCTTGATATTTCTTAATTCATAATGCACTTAAAACTCTGTTTTTTAAGATGTTTTTAATACAAAATGAGTTACCATATTCAGTTTTGGTGGTGCTTTGAAGATGATGTGCCTGCTTGCTGAGCTTTTATATAAGAAAATGATGATGAAAAGAGATCTGTAAATATATTACTGCTCTACAAGCAACATCAATATAAGGAAAAAATGTCAAAAAGCTAATTTATATATATTAATGATTTAAAAGGCAAATTATCTGAATATTTCCTTATGAGTTGAAGTAAGTGGAAGGCAAGGGAACTTGGTTTTTGTTTTCTATATTTATTCCCATCTGTGGAAAAGGAGAACAAATGAACATTGCAACTTCACCAGTACAACGAATGTGTGGTTATCAAAATCTTCAAAAGAGACTGATGTTTATAGAAGTTTACTTCTACAACAAGACAGGATGATTATCTTCAATGAGTTGTTTTCTGGACTTAGGCTTCGAATCTTAACTGTCAGACACTGTTTGTTTTGTATTTTTCCCTTCTGATTTTTCTAATGTGGTAGTTATTATATACTTCATCAGGAAGACAAAAAAAAAAAAAAAAAAAAAAAAAAGAAACAAAGGTTCAAGCTCCTCAGCTGCCTGGAGATATTTGCAAAAAAAGAGAATGACCTTGGTGTAAGACATCTCCCTGACTGAAATTTGCTCTTCTAATAAATCAGTAGATTCATAATGAACATTTCAAACATTATATTTACTATGAGCTCTGATTATGAGCTCTTACAGTGAGCTACAAAGGACTTTTATAGGAATGGAGCAGGAGATGTTGATATTCAGTGGAAATACAGAGATCATCATTTTCGCTTTGTGGATGTGAATGCACAGAACTCACTAAACTTTACTATTGAAAGCACTCAAAAAGCCCCAGTTTTTGGTTTTAGTCTATCCTTAAAATTCTTAAATAGTATTTTCCTGTTAAAAATAAAGATCTGAACACTTAATCTTCAAGCTCATGTGCATCTTTAGCTACCTATAGCTATCTGTGTTTACTATGCCTCTGTGACCGAATGAAGGTTTGCACTATTTTTTTTAAGCAATGAAAAGATTTGATAAAAAATTATAAGAATATATCTTGAAGTGGTTTCCCATAATTAGAAAAATTAACTACTTAGTAATTGTTAGTCTACCATATTATTTGCTCATTTGATTTCGTTTTAAGATTTTATAGATAGCGAATAGGAATATTAGAATCCTATTTATTTTCTCTTTTTTCTACCACAGAGTCATTTAGAATTTCAAATTATTTTCCAGAGTATTTTTTCCTGTCTGCTATTGGTCATTAACAAGATCTTTTCCTCCATGCTTCTAGTGCAGGTTTTTGAAAATAGACTGTGAAATTCCTATAATAGGAAAGTTGTTACATTGAGGGTGTAATAAAGTACAGTGCTAGAGACAAAATCTTTGTGGCCTTGTATTTTCATTTGTTACTTGCTCAGTTGACAACTTCCTGGTTGTTATATATTTTCCAATATGAATTCAGACAAAGTGAAGACAATAAATCCCTAAAATATTTTTCTGTCAAAAATAGACACCATTATGTCATACAAGGCATTAAAATAAAGTAAAAATACTTATAAAAGATCTAAGGAAAAAAAATCAACAAAACAAAACAAGAAAACAACCAGTCCTCATTTACTTAGGATGTCACACGACAGCTGGAAGACAATAGCCAAGAAGGCAAACAACCACTCTGGAAAGACAGCAGGCTTTGGAAACTGTCTTTCAAAATGACTTGATGCATTGGGAAGCATTTCATCTTGCTTGAAGTGACTTGAATGTTGTAGGAAGTCTTTCATCTTGCTTGATATTATCACCTTTAATTAGGCTTGATGGGAACAGGATGATGATCCTTTTTGATATTTGAATAGTACATTCTGCATCCTTTCAAGACTCATATTTGCATGTACATTCATAACATTCACAACTTTCCTCCCTGGATTTTCTCTGTGGATGGACATGTTGGTGTTATGTATACAGCATTCATCCACAGGGCCCAGCTTTTTCCCATTCCTATAGTCACTCTGAAGTGTTATTATTTACAGTCTTCCTTTTGGACCTTTAATCAGACTTCTTCTTTTTTTAGTTTTTAAAAATAATAGTTGTATGGCAGTTCTTCCTATATTCCCATTTCTTTTGCCCTCTTTTTCAAGTGTGTATCAGCAGCTTCTTTCTTCCCCTATGCCAGGTACTGCCTTCAAGTTCTGAAAATTTCTGTGTTGCATACATGATGTCATGAAGTTTCCGTGTATATTCCATCACTGTCTTCAGATGTAATGCTTATTTCCTTTAGCCATTGTCCGCCACAATTCTACCAGACAGTACTTTATACAGAAACACATTCCACATTAGTTGCTGTAGCCAGGGGTTTTGACTGGGAATGTGTCATGGTCCCTCAATACAAGCAGGGCCTAACATCCATGACTGAGGTTGATGTGCTGGGATGGACACTGTCCATCTACAATCCAGCGATCAGCAAGCAAATGAGAAGTGATGAGACAGGTACAAGATCAGGTCAGAAGCCCATGGAGAAAGTCAGGAACAGCAGGGAACATGTTTAGGCCTAGATGCTCTGAACAGAGACTCATGAAACATGTTGAGAAGAGTCTGACTGGAGGCCCTTGTGGGGTAGGTCAGGGCAAGAGTATCCAAACACTGAGACTCCTGACAATGGTTGTGGCTGTTTTCTTTTCTGATGACTGTCTTTAAAGGAGGATTTCTGTTAAATTTCATTTCTGCATTTGAAAAATTTTGCTTTGGATGTTTCAGTGGATATCTTCACCTATCTTTTTGTGCAACTGACAGCTGTCAGTGGGCATACAGTGTAAAGAGAGAGAACTTGACCACATCATCAGTGGAAAAAGGAGAGAGAAGAAGTCCTGGGTACCAGCAGTACAGCATTGATTTGACCATGACTACTTTTAGAAACGTCTTTATCTGGAAGTAGATTTTCCCAGAATCACATGGTTGAAATTAGATGTCATATGTCAAACCACATTTAAACTAGAATGAATGGATTTTTTAAATGCTTTGAGGAACCTAGCATTACCTATGACTAATAACAAACAAACCTAAATCTTCACCTGCTTTCACTTGATTTCCAGCAGTCTGCTCATGAATAAAAAGCACTGGGATAATAAGGCATGGATTCTACTCAGGTAGGAGACCTGAAACGCTTTGAGTGCATTTCTAAACATTAATTTTACCTTTGAGGACAACCTCAAGTTAGTTTAGAAGATAGTGTTGGCTTATCCACTAATTTCCCAGAATCACAGAATCACAGAATCACAGAATTGTAGGGGTTGGAAGGGACCTCCAGAGATCATCGAGTCTAACCCCCCTGCCAAAGCAGGTTCCCTACACCAGGTCGCACAGGTAGGCATCCAGGCAGGTCTTGAACATCTCCAGAGAAGGAAACTCCACAACCTTCCTGGGCAGCCTGTTCCAGTGCTCCGTCACCCTCACTGTAAAGAAGTTCTTGCGCATATTTGTGCAGAACTTCCTATGCTGCAATGTCCAGCCGTTTCCCCTTGTCCTGTCTCTTCTCACCACTGAAAAGAGTCCGTCCTCGCCATTCTGCAAAGTTCCAAAGCATTATCCCATTATGATTTCCTAAATAAGAGAAATGAGAAAGAGAAATGGTCCAAAGCACCAGGAGTGCCTGTATTCTTCCTTCCTTAATAGATCAGTCAGCTCAACAACCAAACACAAAACAAAACAACACATTCAGAATCATCAAATGGTGGAGAAGAGGAGGCTCATGGAAGACCTCATTGTTCTTTAGAACTCCCTGAAAGGAGGTTATGGTGATGTGGGTATGTGAGAATCCTTCTTTGTTTTTTTTTGGCTCAAAGCTTGCATCCTGAGGTATTTCTCATAATGAGACTGACTTGTCCAGGAGATGAGTGATGGGTGTTGCCTTGTGGCAGTCAACATCACTGTGTGGACAATTTTACATTTGAAAGCATTTCTTTGGAGCTGTTTGCCTTTGGAAGAGAGTGCTCAGGACTGTTTACTGGCAGAAGATCTAGCCTGTGACCAAATAACTCCAGCTTGTTATGGGAACTGCGGGATGATACCATTGTATCCTGTGAAGGCAAGATACAAGTGGGTGCCTCCCTGCTTCCTCTTATTTGTTGGCAAGGCCCAGAAGATGGGAACAGAAGGAGTTCCTGCTGAAATCCAAAAGCCAGAAGCTGCCACTCCAACGAGAGTTGATTCGACCACTTTGGACTTATAAATAAATTCCTGTTTATTTCCCATACTGCGTGTGTTAGTGTATAGACACTTTTAGGGAAGCAGCATCCCCCTGCCACTCTCTATCCCTTTGAACTCCATCCTCATCACTGATCAAGCTCTGTTTTGAGCTTCGAACTACCCGCTCAACCCCAGTGGTCCTCATTTTGTCCCCTTCCCCCTTCTTACCTAGTTTAAAGACCTTTCAATGAGTCCCGCCAGTTCCTGGGCTAGGATCCTTTTACTGCTTGCAGACAGGTTAGCTCCATCTGCAGCCATCATGCCAGAAGCCGAGTAAATTGCCCCATGGTCAAAAAAAAAAAAATTCTTGTGCCTTCACCAACCTATAAGCCATTTATTTATGAGGAGGTTTTTTTTTATTCTCTCAGTGTCCTTCTCCACCACTGAAGGGATGGAAGATAAAACCACCTGCAATGATCCACCACTACTGAAGACTGAATTACAAACCATGCTGGATCCATGGTGGTGACTATCTCTCTCTTGCTGCCTACAATGACTCCTTGCTTCTTCTTTCCCATGCTCTCTATTGCCCTCTTTCCCTTCCTCATTACCCTAGTTCATAATAGTGTTTGTCCTCGCCTTCCCCATCTCCCTAATTAAGACTTATAATAAAATGCTTGGACCAACATCTGAACCACTGTTTCTTAATTTCATACTGGGTACATAGATATCAAAGAGCCTTTTCTCCCTCCTATAAAATGGAGTGAGACGGTGTCAGTTGCTTCTCCCAGGTAATAACTGTGATAGGACAAGAGGGAATGGCATCAGGTCGTGCCAGAGGAGGTTCAAGTTGGGTATTGTGAAGAATTTATTCTCAGGAAGAGTGGTGAGACATTGGAACAAGCTGCTCAGGGGATGGTGGACTCACAGTCCCTGGAGGTGTTTAAGAAAAGGGTAGATGTAGTATTTATGGACATGGTTTAGTGAGTAATATTCGTGATAGATAGACTGTTGGACTAGATAATCTTAGAGGTCTTTTTCAAAATTAATGTTTCTGTGTTTCTGTGACAAGCAGTGAATCATTACTCTGTAAAACTTAGTTCTCTCAATTGACAGTCTCTAACCTGCAAATTGAACTGGCCAAGATGCTTTGCCTCTTGATACTTTTATTGTAAAATGCTGATTTATTCGTTGGCGAGTTACAGAGATATTCTTTTTCCTTAGTATTTCTTGTGTTTCTTTAGCATTAATAATACCTATTTTAATTTCATGACAGTTAAAATGATCACAGATGCTGACTGTTAGAAAACGAAACTTCTGTTTATTTAAGTACTCACGTAATCAGATTTGTTGTATAAACATATATTTTCTTTTAAGTATATTATTAGACTACAGTTTCCCCTTTCTTTATCATTAATTGATTTGGTTATTTGGGATAAATGTCATATGATTCTACTGCTATTCATGAAGCTGAAAGGAAATAGCAAATATGAAGCTGAAAAGAAATAGTAAACTCATTTATTTTACTGTCCTAGAAAAAGAGGGGTTTTTTTGTTTTTGTTTTTTTTTTTTTTTATTTTCTTTTTTTAACTGCATATTTATCTTGGTAAACTGAATAAGAAAAAGAGAAAACATTATTTGGCACTAGTGGGTCAATGCATAAACTCTAACTTGTTGTATACTTAAAGATAAAAGGTAGCAAAGCTACATGATTTTTCAAAGAATCATAGAGTCATATAATTGCTCAGATTGAAATAGACCTTCAAGATTATCAAGTCCAACTGCAACCTACCCATACTACCCTAACAAACAACCCCCTGCTAAATCATGTCCTTGAGTACCACATCCAAACGACTTTTAAGCACATCCAGGGATGGTGACTCAAATACCTCTCTGGGGAATCTATTCCTGTGCTTAACAACCTTTTCAGTAAAGAAGCGTTTCCTGATATCCAACCTAAACTTACCCTGACACAACTTGAGGCCATTTCCCCTTGTCCTGTCACTTGTCACTGGTGAGAAGTGACCATGGTTTCATGGTTTTATTGTCCAAAGAGAATGTATTTTGACAAATAGGGTGTAGTGTTTGTTTGTTTGTTTGTTTGTTTGTTTGTTTTACTGAATGGGGCTGCAATTACAACTGTTTTTAGGTACTGGCATAAGGTTTCATAGATGCTTTCCAGAGACTGGGAATCAACTCATCATTCTGCCACTAAAGTCAATATGGCTATCTGTGTTTTCACTTCATCTCAATTTTCAGATCATTGAAGTATTTGCCAACAAAATACCTCTTTGCAGCCGGTGGAAAATGATTCTCTGAATAAAAATGCATCATGCTGTGCTTCACGTGAAATCCAGTGACAGAGGGAGGAATCTGTGATACTGTCATTAAAAAAGATTCCCACAATCCAGTGGTGGATTTACCACTTTCCATTTAATGTTCTAAAACTGTAACCATACTGAAAATTATGTTTGAGTTGCCAAGAGCTACTGAACATCAAAAGACATGTAGCTGTGGTATTTGGATGCAGATATTAGTTTTACTTTTTGAAATAGATATTTTTTGAGGAAGGTTAACATTTGTCAACAAAAATACGAATTTTCTTTTTTTCTTGTATGGGGTTTGATAACAACACTTATAAATCAGTGAATTTTACTAGAGACTTTAATGCATTTTGGACTAGGTCCTTCGTTTGTGAATGTCCAGTACATTTGCAGATGATAAACATTTTATTTGACCTATCATTTTGTTGCAGATTGTCCTATGAAAAACCACTGCAGAACAAATCTGCTATTGGAAACAGTGATGTTGTAGCATTTCTTCTAAACAGAAGCATGTTTAATGGTCAATAAAATGAGCTTTTGGCAGACATTCAACTTGATGATTAAAGAATTCCTGCCTTTACAATAACAATGTTATAGTAGAAAATAGCATTAGGAAACTAACTGCACTGATTGGTTTGCAATGAGTCATAGCTATGCAATTATAGTTTTATAATTGCCCAGGCATGACATCATAAAGCAAACTGTCACAATACAGTTTGAAAAAAACTATTTTTAAAAATTATAGTTGACTACTTTTTAAAAAGCCAGTATCTTGTAAGTACCCTCTATTTCAGGTTAGATGTATCTACTGACAGGGTGAGTTTTCTATTGTAAGTCTTTGTAAATCCTTTTGCTGAAATGGCCTTTATTGAAGAGGAAAAAAAAAAAGCCAGTGGAGGGGAGACCTGTGTGGTTTTTTGGTGAAAGAATATTTTATTGTGGGCCGAATTTTTATCCATCCATCACAGGTAATTAAAGCATTCATCAACTGCTTTTGCCATTGCTTTAACCTAGTAGCTCAGAGCACTGGCAGAACTACTATCTGGTTCTATCTTCTGACATACTTTTGAATTCACAGAATCACAGAATCTCAGAAAGGTGGAGGCTGGAAGGCATTTGTGGAGGTCATCAGCTCCATCTGCCCTGATTAAGCAAGAGATATCTAGAGCAGGTTGCACGTCTGGATGGGTTTTGAAGATCTCTATGGAGATATGGAGAATCCCACCATCCTGTTGACTAAATTTGAAGATGCTAACTAGCATTAACTGCTAGTTAGGCATGGTTCATGCCTTTCAGGTGTTTTTATGTTCCCTGAGTATGCCCTTTGAATTATAGAGAAGAAAGGAGTTTGTATTATTTTTTTTTCCCCCAAAATTTAACATAAAAAGAGAATAAGGGAAGACACCACTATCTACTAGCTCCTGTGTCTTTCTTCATTTTAGAACTTCTGCCCAACCTACTTCAGTTTTCTCCTTGCCAGTCTTTCTGTTTTAAGAAAAAGTGAGTAGATTTACATTGCTTACCTGATGTTTTTCATATGAACATAGATACCAGTATTACAGCCCTTTAGCATCTTCTTTTCCTTCTATGCTATTTTGAATGGCTTCATTATTTTTACAAAAATAAATTCCTAGAATTTTTGTGGGCATTCTAAAGTCATCTTTTTTTTTTTTTTCTAGGTATATTTCACATCAGTGACAAATCTGAGGAATGTGAATACAAAACAGAGGAACAAAAGGAATAGCTAGGATTTTCTTTTATTTACTCTCTTTATTCTGATACTGTTTGAAGAAAAATATCAGTACTGCACTTTTTACATTATGAAACTAAAATTCAAAGGGAAACACTTTCAATCCAAAGCAGAAGGATGAGTTTTTGAGAAGAAGCAGTGTTTAGCCCATGTGGAAGTGAAGCTGAAAAACTTGAGATGGACAGACAGATTACAGTCAAACATACCCTAAAGTTTCAATACACTGAGAGTAAGTTTATTAGGTATATTGAAATAAATCTCATGGATAAATGTCTTAACCATCAGGCCTGTGTGTATTTTTAATCACATAGTCTATTTGTATATTTCAACATGGACTGGATATGTGTCAAATGTGTTCGGTAGTTTCAACTCTGCTTATATTAATTTTTTCCAAAACACTGTTTATCAAAACCTATTAGAATTCTGTAGAAAGGCCTTGATAAGCAGCTTTGCAATAGGAGAAAAAAGAGTGAAATTTGGAAAAGTCTCTGCCATCTATAGTCAGCAACTTTGTCATTGGCTATCTCCAGCACTCCAAAAGACATCTTTATTTCTGATCAAACAGTTTTTATTTCCTCACTCTTCGTGGATCCAAAGAAGAGTTAGATAAAACATCACTTTGGACTTTCTGTGATGAGAGGGTAGGAAAGTAAAAGGAGTTAAATGGTTTTGTCCCGTTTTCTTTTCTGAAAAAGAAGCAGGAAAGGTCTCCATAAACAGGATGCAAAGCAGAGTCCAAGTCTTCTTATATGGCTTTATAAAGAACAAATGTGAAGATCTGGAACCAAAAAACATGTATCTTTTCATGTGGTGCCTCTGTCAGGGTTGGCTGAGAAGAAAGAGTGATGGAAGGAAAGCATTATATCATATTGCTGATATATATTTAACCAAGCTAGTCAGCCTTCGAGCCTTGAATCCTAATTAGCAACCTAAGTTTCTGGCTTCTGGCATTTTCTCCTAGAAATAATAGTTTTAAATTAAATTATTTACTGCAGAATTTCTGGACTTGTCAAAATTCCCATAGTCCTATACTTAAATATCTACTGGTTAAGAGACGTCCATATAGACTTGCACTTATGTGATTACCATGAACTTTCTGGTTGGAACGTTTTATCAACATAGACTATGCTCTGCACTGTCAGTACACTTTTCTTTCCTTCTCTCAGTGGCTAGAGGGGTGCCTGTTCTGAAGTATGAAAGTTCATTCCTGATCTTCATGGATGATATTTTTATCACAGCTCTCTAAGTAACCTATCCTTTTTTTCATGCTTTAGCCTTGGTTCATTAGCTTCTCACTTGGGGAATGTAGTAAACAGAAAAATCAATTCTGGCTCAGTCTAGCTCTAGCTCTCTAAACTTTCTGGAGTTTTGTTCAACAATGAAACCACGACCCTGGAGATTCCTCTTTCTTAGAGAATATATATTAATTTTGTCAGTCTGATTAAATCTCCTTGTTTGTACCCACCTCCCTGCCACGTCTTCTAGGCTCTCTTTACCCCCTTTTTACAATAGCCCTTACTGAAATGAGATATAACAGAACCACACCAGTTATATCCTTAGGAAATGGCTGCTAATATTTCTTGATTGACGGCTACTCCATTTTCCTTTTGTTTGTTTTTACTCCAGTCACCTCCCGTTCTTTCCTTGAAACTAGCTCTATGCCCAAGTAGAAAAGAAACACAGTGAGTAGATCCCACTAAAAATTCACACTGCTCTTCTGCATCAGTAAGAACTGTAGTATCTCATTCTAAAGTGTGAACTACCTGGGACAGTGAGGGCTGTGGTTTCAAAGGAAATCTAAATAAGACGATACATAAGACCTTCAAGAATGGAGGTAATTAAAGCTTATCTTAGATGCAGCAAATCAGAATGGACTTTCTAAAATCCTCAGAGAAGAGCAATAACCTTTTATTGAATTTCTTTATAATACATTTCACATTAAGAAAAAAAAACAACCACAGAAGACAAAAATTCCGAACAAGAGAGCAAAACTTACTCTGTAAATATTTAAGCTAGTTTAAATTTGTAAGGAAAAAAAAGTAGTAGTGAAATATTAACTCCTCATAAAAGAGGAAGTTATCTTCTAAACTGCAATAACCTGTTTGTTCCCCAGATTAAGGAAGAACAACTTACTTTGTGTCAAAAATAAATAAATAAATAAAATACAGTTTTAGTCCATTAACCTCATGCTGTTTCTGAATGGCAGGAAATGCATGAATTCACTAGTTTGGATAACAGTATAGCATAGCTTAGGTTGATCAGTCCTTGAGGAGCTACACCCCAGCAGCCTTTTCTTGGTCCTACAAAGAGAGCTGGTATGAAGATTTGTACATGACTGTTTATTGTACCAATAACACTCTTAATGTACACATTACTTTGAAAATTTCTAGATTTCTTACATAGTAAGGTTTCTGAGAGATTTATATTGATTTACACAATATTCTTTGCTGACCTACTGTAGCAACTAGCAACTTTGCAAATATTTATAAATCCTCTGAATGCTAGGTTGAACTCATGGGTAAACAGAGACTCTGAATTATAATTTAGGCATTGGAAAAGCCTTTGTGAATGTGAACACAGCCGAATTTCAGAATGTCTTTGGCTCTTTCTTGTAAGAGAGGTTCTGTGCTCCAGACATAGATCTTAATCTGAATGCAATACTTTATTTTGGGATTTGTTCTACATACTAGTGCATTTATGAAAGACATCTGTGGCCTGTGAGTTTAAACCTACCTTTGCCATTAGTTTTTATACTTAGCCTATTAATTTCTTAAAATATCAGAGCCTCTAAGGTTGAGTTAGAGAGTGATAGATCTAGAAGCAGTATTGGATAAAAGATGAATATACTATACTATACTGATGTAAAGAATATTGAGAATGCACGAGACGAAAACTTGCATGAAGCACTCTTAGCAAAGAAAACTTTTCATGAATCTTATTATTACTCACTGTATAAGTAAATGCACTCTGCTATTTCTGCAGCAGAAGAAACCAGTGGGTCCATCCAGCTGATCCTATCTATATCAGAAGTCAATGCCAGAAACTTCAGAGGAAGTCATGTATGCTATGCTATCTGCCTATTAGTATACAGTAAGAAGGAGGTTCTTTCTGACTCTCGCTAGTAAGAAGTTTATGTCCTGAAGTAATGTTAATGAGTATATTTTACATTTTGATTGCTGTTGACAATGTCTAATTATTAGAAAGTAAAGAAATACAGTAAATTTAGAAATATTTCTGAATCACTATGAAATGTGTCTTGTATTTTTTCCTTTAATTTTTATTACTTTTATATAATATTACAGATGCAGAATCTTTGCACTTTAAAAGCTGTTTTAATAAACATTTAATGGCAAATACAACTTTAGAATGAACGAACAGATATAGCTTTGTATTTGCTTCTGTGTTTCAATCATTGTAGTGAGTCAGGAGTAAGAGCTTTTGCCTACAATACTGCATAGGAGAAAAGAGAAAAATCTTTTTTTTCTATTACAGCTGATAAAGGTGTATTTACAATATACATTATTTATTTGCCTCTCACAGGATGGTAGTGTTAATATTACAAAGTGCTTCTTATTTATAGAATTGGTGTTTCCTAATGAAAGCATTATTGTTACGTATTAGCAGCATGTTATGTCATGAGTCATCAGTAAGCAGGTTTTGTCACCATTGCATTCATTAGCCCCATGACCTAGCATTTCATTTTATTGAACTTAGTTTTAATTGTCCCCTGAGTGACTAAATAAATGTGACAGCTTACAAAATGATCTATTAAATAAAAAATGAACCAAATAACACCAGAAACTTGTACACAGCCCAAGATTAGTTCTGTCCCCTGGAATTAGGTGCAAATTTATAGAAAACTTTATTTCTCGCATCTGCTTTTTTTTTCCCATCTTCTCCTAACTCTCATTTACTGTACATCTGCTCCTATGGGAATTGGCGTGTGTTTATGAAGGACATTATGAGATGATATAAAGAATTCATTACTGGGGAGTTCCTTGCCTCCCCTCCCCTCCCCTCCCCTCCCCTCCCCTCCCCTCCCCTCCCCCTCCCCCTCCCCCTCACCCTCACCCTTCCCCTTCCCCTTCCCCTTCACTAGCTTTTGGTAACTTTTATTCAGATATTTATCCAAAATTGTCTTCTATATAGTCTTAACTGAACCCTGAGATAGTTAGCACAATATATGCTCTTTGGGTGTAGACCCTTAACGGAAAATGAAATTCTATAAAATTAGTGAGGAAAGGTGTTGACTTTCATTTGGCAATGGAAAAGTATATCCTGCACCTTTGAGTACAAATTGGATATGAAGCTCAGCAATTATGAAGCATTAAAACTTCTGGATTCATCTCGAAAACTCCAAAATACATTGACCCTCCTCTACTGTGATATGAAAAAGACTAACTTTTCTGAGAAGCCACTGATAAAAGCAGATATATTTAGCAGAATGCTACCTTTCAGGATGTAACACTAGTATTTTCTAAGAAGCATGTCAAAATCCCTTCTAGTTTCTGAATAATAGACTAATCCGGTCTGTTAATGTGTGAAGCAGGATTTGGTGACTGTCTTCCAAAAGCAGCTGACTTTCTTGGATAGAGGATGTTGCTAGAAGCAAATACTGAAGAAGTTAGTAACCTCCTTATTAGAGGATTGTGGACTCCGCAGTGCTAAGTGCAGAAAATGCTCAACTTACAATGGAGAGTGAGTCATGCCTGTTCATTTGATAACAGTATGGTCAAAATCAATTGCTGCTTTTATTTCTGGGAAGACATTTTAGCAAAGAATGTGATCAGGAAATTGAAGGCATGCTATCTTCAGACAATGAGCCACAATACACTTCAGAAGAATTTGAACAACTGGCTGCTAAATAACAGAAGAGTAGAGCCAGCACTAAAGAAACAATAAGACTGATGAAAAAAAGTAAAACAAGTGAGAATGATGTTACCTGGCAATGTTTAACCTTTGCAAACCTGCTTTCTGTTGAGAAATTTCCATGCTCCTGGGCATGGAAATTTAGAGCAAAGATTGATGAGGTGGAGGTCTAAATTCTGCTTCTCATATAAATTATCTCATACGTATTTGTTTCTATTCAGCACAAAAAAATAATAGACAGCAGAAAGAGCCAAGAGAATAGTAGAAAACAGATTACTCAGTGCAACAGAAGAAACAGCTATTCAGGACTAAGACTTACAAGTAAGCAGGCCTCAACGCAGTTAAAAAAAACCTGTGAAAAGTAATTTCAAAAAGCAAGACTCCATACTGGTTACATCACTGACCACTGAAGATGGCAATCTGATATCAGATCAATGCAAAAAGAATTCTGGACAATTATACAGAAATTGCAAAAAAATCCCACATGTCCACACCAACAATCAAAGAACTCATGATCTGAAAAGCACATGCATGTTGTTTTCTGTATCATTTTCTTGTACAGGTTAAGAGAGTCAGAGACCATGTGAAAAGTAGGCCATGCAAGGCTGGAAGGCCACAAAATTTGGAGAAAGTCTTTTGCCAATTGCATAAACAAAAGTTGTGATTCAGGTCTGATTCCTATCATACTCAAAGGTCTGAATTATAATAGAGATTACAGCTCAGCTTTGGATGTTGTTTTAGATGCTATTTAAATGTAGTGCCTAATTGACAGAGGATTAACTATTTCATATCCATAAGTACTCAGAAAAAATAACTGAAACCCTAGATACCTAGGACTCAGCTATGTACTGAAGTCATCTGTAAAAGTATGGAACATTTCCTCTAAAGTATCCATGGTGCCCAATGATGCCAGAAAATTTTGGTATAAAAGAAGAAAGAAGAGCAAAAAATATCTCAGTGTGAAAAGTAAAAAAAAAAAAAATTAAAAAAAAAATAATCAACTGGATTGTGTATAGAAGACACAACACAAAACTCAGGAGTGATTTGCAACCAGCCAGACCCACATCTGGAGGCTGAGCGATGACATCCAAGGGGTCTGTCCTTACTTCTGTAGTTTTAGGCAATTCTCCAGAATCCATTAGCTGTATTGCCACGGTAAGATTCTGTATACCAAAATGTACCTCTTGTAGTCCTAAACTAAATTAGGCTTAAGCTCTCTTCTTGTACCTGTCCCTGGTGACTTTCTTGCAGTGTGCAGAGATGTTCAGGATCTTGTATGGCTGTACCATCCCCACAACGAGGGAGAAGGAAACTCAGTTGGCAGCATTGCAATGTGTTTTACAAAGTGAAAGAAAGCAAAGCAAGCAAACAAACAAACAAACAAAAAAGCCACAATAAAAATAAGAACAGCAACACAAGCATGATACTAATTACTGATCATCAAAGGAACTCAGTACAAAATATTAGTTAAATGTCCTTAAATCCCACTTTCGATTTTTGGTCTGTCTCTGTTCTGAGATGCCAAATATGTTAGTCACTAGAACAGAAAAGCAGAAACTCCATGCTAAAGTATCTTTTTCTACTTTTATATATGTTTCTTGACAGTTTTTATTGCAATGAAAAATAGAGTAGAAAGCTTACTTTGTAAAATCTCAAGGCTGAAACCTTTACTATTTTTTAGTACTTTAAAAATTAATGAACCAACTTAACCAGCTGATAACTATTGTTTTGAAAATATTAAGTCCTTTGGAGGAACAAAGAAGGTAATGATTAAGTATTATGGAACATTTTATGGTAATATAGACACTAAATTTTTGCTACTATATTTCACATCTTCCTTAACAGTGCTTTGAACCTTCAACAACATTTCAGAGTGTACCATTCTAATTGCTTCTGATTTCTCATCAGTATATTGATATTTATATGTTAGTTTTTTCCCTATGCAACACGAAAATTGATGTGATTGTTGCCTGAGTTGGCAAGTATTTGTTCATTAAATTATAAAGATGTGTAAGCAGCAAAGTAACAGATTTATTCATCATCTTCTGATTAATTGATCAATAACAAATAATAATAACAAAATAGTCAGGCTTCCTTTTTCTTGAAAAAAGGAAACCTACTAATTATGAAGGGAAACGACCCATATTGTCTCATTGTAGAAGTGCTTAATCTCTTGAAATATCATGCAAGTGATTGTCTAGAGAAAGTTTTGCATTTCAGGTCTGTGCTGTGAAAGATTGGAGCTGTAAGCAAATTATTATGTAAGCATCCCTATTGGATCCAAAAGTCCAGAAACTAGAGGCATCCTTTTAAGTACACAGTACAATTCACATATTCTTTGAATAGAGTTCCAACAGTCTCCTAACTTTTCCTATTCACTGAAAATCAAAATATTTATTAAAGAGTCTGTCTCACTCCTCTGTTTGTCTTCAGGTTATAAATCAATTGACTCTTAATCTTCCACTTGTGGACTATCCAGCTTAGGTTGCATGTTCCTTAAATCACTCTGTTAATACCTGTTTCTCAATCATGGCTATTAAAGTAGAAAAAAATGCTATTTTTCTCAGTTGGTAAGTTCTCCATTTCTTATCAAAATTTGTCTGTTTATTTATTTATTTATAAATTATAGATCTTTCTACTGTTAATGATTAATAAAATTTTTTTCCTAAGTGAAAATTTAAACATATATAATTTTACAAAAGAAAAATCACATATATAATTTTACAAAACACTGTTTTGCAAAATTATTTGACAGGAACTGCAAAAAATAAATAATAGTCATCTTCTTTGACATATTTTTTATTTTTAATAGTTCAGTCTCACTTGGTATTTAACTTCCATTTGTGAAGAAAATAATGTTTTCATGACTCATTCTGACTGTTTTTGAGCAAATTTAGCTTCTGTGACAGAATATGGATTATGGATTAATTGACACCTTGGTAGAAAAGTCAGTAACAACCAGTTGGCTGTCTTGCACAAAGTAAGATTTGAGAGTTTATTTGTTTATTTAAGTTCACGCTGATCAGTTCTCAAGGAGTTAAAATTGAAGTGGACATATGGAAAATTATCTTGTACAACCAACTTTCTACTGCCCCCAGCTCTTTTCTCTTGGAAAAAAAGAAAAGAAACTGTGAATGAACTAAAGTTGACAGCATTTCTATATCTATAACTCTGGTAGAAAAATGTTCTCAGTAGAGGATGCATCACTCTTTTTTTTCTTATTTCCAGTGACTATGAAATTAATCCCATTCAAAAATGTTGTCTAGTATCAGCAAGCTGTGGCTGCTGCTGTTGCTGTTTTATTGACTGTTAAGACACCTTTGAGTATGGTTGAGAGAGAGGAGAAAAAATAGAAACATAATTGTGTAATCAATTTAAGTGTGTTGCAAGGTGATAATAGAATTGTAACTTACAGCAGTATTTTGTTCTCACAAATCATAACTGTTTCTTAAGGGAACAAACAGCTCACAGGCACTTTCTTGATTTGAAATACTACTTTTAAACTCCTTGGTGCTTCATTTAAGCATATTTATGTCCTGTTAGCTCTGAATGACTTCTAAATCTATGTTGATTTCTTTTCTCCAGTACATGCTCCTTGCAGCTAACATCCTTCCTGATATGCTCTGTCAACTTTTGGGTTAGATTGACTTGGGATATGGATCTCCTGTTGTCTTATCTCTACCTGTAAGACAATTAATTAACCTTTCTGGTAAGCTTTGTATTCTTCTCAGTCTTTGATGGATCTCACAGTTTATCAGAATTGCAATTCATTAATTTTGCAAACACTTTGGTTAAGCCAATGCACATAGGGCTCCAAGGCTTTTCTTGCACAGTGTATGCCAGAAAGTACAGTTCTGTTTCTCAAATCAGCAAGTAGTGAATTAATGTTCTTCTCTTCTTACTCCCTAGTTTCCTTTTCTCTTTATTGTAGCTGTTGATGCCTATAACTTTGTTATGCTTGCCTATTTTTTTCTCCTATTGTTCTGTTTGTATCATAGAATCATAGAATGGCCTAGGTTGAAACGGACCACAGTGACCATCGAGTTTCAACCCCCCTGCTATGTGCAGGGTCACCAACCACCAGACCAGGCTGCCCAGAGTAACATCCAGTCTGGCCTTGAATGCATCCAGGGATGGGGCATCCACAACCTCCTTGAGCAACCTGTTCCAGTGCATCACCACCCTCTGCATGAAGAACTTCCTCTTAACTTATAACCTAAACCTCCCCTGTCTCAGTTTAAAACCATTCTCCCTTGTCCTATCACTATCTACCCTCATAAACAGCCTTTTCCCCTCCTGTTTACATGCCCCCTCCACAATGAGGTCTCCCCGGAGCCTTTTCTTCTCCAAGCTAAACAAGCCCAGTTCTCTTAACCTTTCCTCATAGGAGAGGTGCTCCAGCCCTCTGATCACCTTAGTGGCCCTCCTCTGGACTTGCTCCAAGATCTCCACGTCCTTCCTGTACTGGGGGCCCCAGGCCTGGACACAGTACTGCACATGGGGCCTCACAAGAGCCGAGTAGATGGGGACAATCACCTGACTCTCCCTGCTGGCCACCTTTTTTATAGCCCCAGAACACAGTTGGCCTTCTAGGCTGCAAGCACACTGCTGGCTCATGTCCAGCTTCTCATCTACCAGGATCCCCAAGTCCTTCTCTGCAGGGCTGCCTCTCCAGGAGATCTTCCCCCAGTTTGTATAAATATCTGGTTTGGTTTGATCCTCACGTAGAAAATGTCCTCAGAATATGTCTTTATATGTTACTGAGATAATGTTTGGTATCCTCTGAATAAGAGTTGAAAGTCTGAATTGCTACAACCTTTTGAACTGATTCTTGTTGGAAGCTGGAATTTAGGTTTATGTACTCAGTACAGAAAGGACACTGAGGTACTGGAGAAGGTCCAAAGAAGGGCAACAAGGCTTGCGAAGGATTTGGAGAACCCTGGAGAGCCCTGAAGAGAGACTGAAGGAACTGGCGCTATTCAGTCTGGTGAAGAGGAAGCTGAGGGGAGACCTTACTGCTCTCTTCCAATATCTGAAAGATGCTTACAGTGAGAGCAGGGTTGGTCACATCACACTGGTGACAGGTGACAGGACAAGTGGAAATGGTCTCAAGTTACACCAGGGTAAGTTTAGGTTGGATATCAGGCAACACTTCTTTACAGAAAGGGTTGTTAAGCACGGGAATAGATTCCCCAGGAAGGTGGTTGAGTCACCATCCATGAATATGTTTAAAAACCACTTAGATGTGGCGCTCAGGGACATGATTTAGTGGACGGTTGGTAGAGTTAAGGTGATATGGTTAAGTTGCAGCTGAACTTGATATTCTTGAAGGTCTTTTCCAATCTGAGCAATTCTATGATTCTATACTGAGTAGGCAGACATAACAATTTAGATGAATCTAATGCCAGAGATTAATGATCTTTAGAGTGCTGACTTCGCGATTCCAGTTTAATGATTTGAAGTCAGCTTAGAGATGATTCTCAGCTATGTAATCCTGTTTTAGTAGTTCTTTTTCACCTGCATTTCTGTTTACACAGTTAGAGATACATAAATATTGGAAATTTTTTTTCAGAAAGCCCAGAGCAACGTGTCTGTCAATTTGGAAAAATAGCCCACCCACTGATGCTTGAAAGAAGCCTCCATTAATGTTAATATAAAAAAGGTAGCGTTTTCCACATTTTCTATAAAAATTTCTATATATTTGTAACTCACGTTCACTTTCCCAGCTTTTAACAAGAATGCTGTCAACTTTTAACACAGAATAATCTGCTGGAGTTTTCTACCTCAGTTGAAACTAGAAGTACAATTGAATAATGCCAGTGATGCTGTGTCAGGTCTGAACTTGGTAACCAAATGAGCCCCTTTGGCTCTCAGTTGAGTTAGCACTTCCAATGAGATGAAGAGACATGCCCACTTCCAAACAGTTTCAGATCCAATGATTCCAGCTCACATCATACTTTCCCTGTTCATTCCTGTAAGTCTTTCAAGAAAAGTAGGCAGACTTTTCTTGTGCTACAGGAATAGCAGAAGCTTAGCAAAAATGTGAGTGTGTGTTTTAGGAAACGTCAACCTCCTGATTCATACTATTTAACAGCTGGACAGAGTTTCCAAAGCATTTAGTGGTATGCAGTCATGTCAGTAGATGGCCAGGAATTTCAATAACTATGAATACGTACAATTGCAGCCCACTTAATATTCTCCATATTCTTATGAGGAATGTAATGTTCCCAATTAAGTTTAGCATTTATACACTATACACTGTGTAATATGGCCAGCTATTCACATCCAGAATTCTTTAGAAGTAATAAAGCTGGATTGTACATTAAAATGTGATATGATTCCCAGCTGTATGCTGCCTACATTTTTTGGCACTTGGCATGACACATTTTTTTCCACTGGTTCAAATGACAGGCAGAGCCCATCTGAGGCAAATGAAACAATTTCCAACTGGTGGGCTTGATAGTGCAGGTGACATTAAATAATTAACAAGTTCTCTTTCAGAACATGCCTACCGCTTTAATTAATATCACTTCTTAAAATAAGAAGTTGTTTACCATTGCTGCTTCTGCAAGCTGATTGCTGCTTGCAAAAAACATCTGAGACATGACTATGCCCAGGGGATTGCTTTCACTTCATTGTTTATAATAACTACAAACAAAGAGCTGCAAAAGCTCATCTTGCCATGAGGCGTCTTGACAATCTGCCAGTTTAGTCACCAATAATAATGAGACTGGCACAAGCAATAAGCTCAGCACTAATCTAATGAGGGCCTGCTTCAATTGCCAATTGATATTACAGCAGCTGCTGAGCACCCAATGTTTAGGAACACACAAACAAGAGGTATGCTTCCAACCAGCAGAGGGTAATTATCCCCTCAAAATAGTTTCACCTGCATCCAGTATTACCTTTTCTTTTTCCCTTCCCCAGTCTCAGAGAACTCATCAGGATCACCCCTGCTCAGGCAGCAGGATACACTGGATTGGGTCCTGGCCCTTGGAGAAGGCTGGAGAAAAGGCTGAGCAGAGACCCATGCAGAGCCAAAGACGTGCATGATTTACTGAGCTGCCTGTGCAGGGACTGGGTGATGTCACTTCCGTCGCTTAGTTCCTGCGGTGAATGCAATTAGGAACAGATGGGCAAATGACACGATTCCACTGCTAATGAACTTCCCTACTGGGGAAGAGGACAGTGCATTACCCTTTTGTACTTCAGACTCTTAATTATCATTCTTAGGGTTTTTTCTCTTTTTTTCTTTTTTTTTTTCCTCAGCATAGTCATGACACATCTTTGAATTTTAAATTCTTTCAGAGCTGGTTAACCAATTCCTGCTTGATCAGGGAAGTTCTGAAAACACAACAGAACAAAGAGGTGCTCATTCTAAATGGAAAAATGATGCTTAAACAGGCAGCTTAAGAGAGCAAAAATCTGTCGTAGCCCAAGTACTTCAATAACATTTTCTTTCCTCAGTTCCTATTGCCCTCCTTTCCAATGAGTTTTCTAAAAGCAGCTTTTGAAGAAGATCATCTCATTGTAGGGTGGTTCATATATCAGTTTAGCTGTGTCTGGAAGAACTAAACTACTGACTTAGAAAGAAGTAAATAGCATTTCTACAAAGCATTTCTGCTCAAGCAAAAAGAAACCCAGAAAAAGGTTTTGCTCAAGTTCTTGATTTTGTATTTTGTAGTAATAAACTGATAAAAAGGTATTCTGTCACCATTAAAATAAATACTTTGTGTTTAGCATATCCTGAAAGGGATGATAAGCATCTGATTATAGATCTGTTCTCCCCTTTATTCATAAACAGTGTGCAGGGAAAGGTTGGGACATTTTACACTTTTGAGGAAAAAGAAGTCTATAGTTTCACACTAATGGTTTGTTCATTTTGAAAAGGTATGGCCATCTTTTAGGTAAGCAATTTGGTTGAAGTACTTCAAGACTAGTGAATATAAAAATAACCTGATATAAAATAGAAAAGAAAATAATAACTTTAGAGATTCAACCAGTGGCCTTTTGTTTCTCTGTATTCTTGCTCATGAGAAGTATTAAGTATATAATTGGATTTTTAAATTTCCCATTATTTCAATGGCAACAGTAATACATAAATCTCCTCTCTATATCATCTTCTAATCTTACACTGCTATTATGCAGCTAGAGACTTGGTCTAACTTTAATCACCTAAATGAGGTATTTAAAGAAGAAAGTTAATCTCTCCAGATTACTCCATTTTAGTCACAGCAAGAGGGATAGTGAACCTTCCACAGAATATTTCAGAGCACTTATGTAAAACACTGAAGATAAACACTGTCATTGACTTCATAAGGAAGGAATAAAAAAAGTCTGCTATGTCAGAATGGAGACAGTAAACCACTTTTTAGGAGTGAGAAGAAATTGGAAGAGTTAATTCCCTAATACTTTATACAGCTGCAATGAATTTTGAAAGCCCTAAAAATTGAGGGGGGTGGAGAGAAACACCCTTGAGCTGTAATTGCTAACATAGGATTCACTCTTGTGAAACCATTGAGTTTTGGTGCTGTTACTTTCCAGGAGCACAAAGAGGTTTACGTATTCAAAGTACTACAAACTGTTAATGGTTTCCACTGAAACAGATGGCAACATTATGATCATTTTTGCAATTAATGCTGACTGTAGATTGTTCTTGAGGCTGCAGTCATAGTTCTCCATCTCCTTTGTTACCACACTATTATTTAGCAACAGAATTTATTATATAAAATTCAGATAACCCCTTCTTCTCCAAGCTACTGAAAATGCCTAATGCCTAATGTATCTGGGAAGAAATCTGCATCACCTGCTGCTCACATGACAAAGGCCTTCCAAATTAAGAGGTATCTTTCTGCTGTGACCCTGAAATTTATAGTAAGATGTGGTCTCCTTTTTCACTGAATGATAAAATTAATGATAAGCACATCATTAAGATACTTTTTTCTGAAATAATTTTTGAATATTGTTGCATATATTGGTACAATTGCACTTCTGTTTTACTAAATAAATTAATATCTTCTGTCCAGTTACTCAGCTTTCTCATCAGTCTTTATAATCCTTATTAATATGAGGAGGTATATCTCCTCCCTCCATTTTTTTTTTTTTTTTAACTTCTTTAAATGAATGCAATACCCTCATAATCGAGATGAAGAGTGTGGGGGTTGTTTCATTATAAATCTAGGTGGAAATAAAATCAATGCCACAGTCACCCAAACAGCAGTGAAATGTCATGTGTTGTTGAAGTATTAAAGGGAAATATAAGGGAAACAGGTCAGAATGTTCTGGCAGCACAACTTAGCTTCAGAATTAACAAACTGAAGATAAAGCAGCTAAGAGGGAAGTTTTCCAGAATAGCTGGAAATAGCTATTTCCAGAATAGCTCAGAATAGAGAATGATCAGTCTTTGCTGAGGACAAAAAAAAAAGGAGCAAAGGGGTCGTATAGCACTCCTACATTAGCACACATACCTAAATACCTGCAGCAGGAAATGAGGGAAGCTGCTGTCCATTTCTTGAAGGCACTCAAGTGCCAGGTTGCTGCTGAGATCAGCCGGATCTTCAGCTGTGAGCCCTTCGGGGACAACATCTTGCTGCAGAGCCCTGCTCTCCTTAAAGCATCGTGTTAGCCAGCTAAGAGAGCCCTGCAGTCAGCCTGTCTCCAGCTCAACGTGCAGAGGAGCACGATACTGACCCAGAAGCCTCTGCCACAGAGAAAGAAATACTTGCTTGAGCAGCTCTGTTTCCCATCTGGGTTTTTAGTTGAAACTTGGCCTAGCTGGGACTCCAAGGAAAAGAATATATTGATTGCAGGCTGCGCTTTGATACTGTGAGAATCAATTGCTTTTCCTATGATCTGCTGTGTTCTAGAAGGTGTGACTTCCAAGCTCAGCGTGGAAAACAGCACAGAATGGAAAACCTGGTAGAACTCTGAGTTATCTCATTAAAATATGAATAAGTTTTAAGAAATCCCTTTTGTTTGAAAACCTGTGGATGGAACTGATTTCTACTTTCAGATCTTACAAAGGTGAAGAGTTTAAAATGTCCAATTAGCAGTGTTCAGATGTTTGTTCTTCCAAGGGTAGCATTGTAGGATGTAATTGGAACTAGAAATACTTCATGGAGTCACACCATAGTAATAAGCTGATAATTGTACTTTTTTTTATTATTTATGATAAGTAACTACTCCTTGTAGTAGAAAATACACTCTTTTTTTCCTCCAGCAAAATTTGCTCACACATTGTTGAATAATTTTGTGATGTAGATGAAGTTTTTGTTTCCTTGAATTTTTGTCTAATAAAATTGGGTGATTTATAGAAATTGAGTTTACTGTTCATTGACCATAGTAGGAGGTAATCATGCTGTATGCTTGTAAACAATGGACATTTTAATAACAAGAATGTAGTTATAAGAGGATTTTATTATTACTGCAAGTGAACAACTGAGATTTAATCTGCAGCACTGAGTTCCAAATACTGTAAATTTCAGCTTGAAAAAAAGTCACAGGTAAATCCTTTCCAATTGAGGATCATTGAAATAATAGAAGATGCAGTGCATTGAACTCTGTTGTATACCTTGAAGATTTTTGTTCAAAGGTGTTTATTGTTTCGAAGTTGAAACCGTATTCTGATCTCCAGAAGCATACTAATTGTGACTAAAAAATGAAAATTTGTTCAGTTTTATTTTTGCTAAGTGAAAATATTTTAACTAAAGTCATTAAAAACATTTTACAGCCAGAAATGTCATATAGGTCATGACAGTTTATTGTGGCAGCCATGGAAAACAACACTGAAGATTTATCTGACTTCAGAAATTTAAGCGTATGTCAAAGTTTAGATCATATGCTTGCTATTTAAGTGAGATAAATGGAGCATTTAGAAATATGGATTAAACTATACAAATGAATTCATAAATATTTAAACTGTCCTTTGGATTATGGAAAGAAGTTCAGAAGATACACAAGAAATCTCATTATCTTCTGCCTTCCTTTTTGTTTTAGGAGAAACTTGCTAAAGAAATTTTGTTTAGTCTGAGTATGATCTGATCGCTAATACTATACATAGAAACCATATGTACTGGAAACATTACTTAGAAACACACATATAAATTGTTTACACTAATACAGCTATCTATTTAAATCAATAAAATAAACCTTGACTTCATGTATGAGAAGGGCAAACAGAAGTGAAAAGGAGGAGAAAGAATCCCTAGAGAAACATCATGCAATCTCTTTGTTTTAGGTTCATTTGTCTATGCATTTATATCAGTGGTGGATTTATATTGACAACGTAGCAATTGTGATGTTCTTTTAATTCATATTTATAAAAAACTGTGGCATTCTCATATTAAAGAGATCCAGAGTCCACTTCTCTCTTGGCTCATTTAAGGGCTATCCTTCAATGGGAGAATGTCTTCTGGACAATGGCTACTTCCTGAAAAGAAGCATTCAATAGTCAGAGACTGAATCACTGTTTAGATGAGTTAACTTCTCCTTGTATGTGATTATTGACATTCCTAATCGCACTTTGCCTGGTATTGCAAAAAATTTATCTGAAGCAATTTCCCTGCTTCCAGGGACCAACAGCTACCATCTTCTGGTGCTATTTATCTGTCAACTACTGACATTGATAAGCGTCTAGTTTTCCCCTTTCTTCCTTGACAGAAAAATGGAGCTGGATGTCAGGAATTCACCCAACTTACTTGTTCAGGTGAAAAAACAATCTACTTTATCTGTGTCCGACAAGGATATTAAATAACAAACATTTGCCTGGATTGTTTTTACTGATCTCTAGTGTAGTTGCTGCAATCTCTTCAGCAAATCTGCTACAGTGATTATCTAGCCTTGCCAGTAAAATCTTTTTCTTGATATCTGAATGCTTACAGCTGCAAAAGAGAGGATTTTCTTCTTCTTTCTCAAACTTTTTATAGGCTATCCTGCCCTGGTTTCTCCCATCTTTCTTGGGTACAATTTCTTCAAGATTTCTTATAATTCAAATTGCTCATCATTGGAATGTCCTGAATGGTCAATATCATTTATCCTGAAGATGAGATTACAGTAGAAGCTTTTTTATGCAAACTAAAGCAATATTACCTCATTAATGGTTTTTGCTGTCTGTATACCTGTATGTATATCCTTGGTGTGATTGCATGGGATGGAAAGTTTGACTCATGTTCAGCTCATGATTAATCTTAAAGCAAGGAGTATTTTACAGAACAATGGTTACACAGTCAATATTTGCAGCTGATTATTCCTGTCTAAATGTAGTACCCTGCATTTGAAACTTAATATTTCTTAATAAGGAAATACTGCCAAGCAGAAAAAAATCATTTTTGAGAAAAGTTTGGAAAACCCTTTTCTTGTGTAATATATCTTTTTTAAAATCTCAGTATATAATTCTTACTGTCATTACTTTTACTAATGCAAACATTTTTTTATATATTCATTAACTCCAATTAGTTTTGGTTGTTTAAATATAAAAAATAATATAAAAACAAATAAATATGTTTATATATTAATATAAATAATAAAAATAAATAAAATATTGAGTAGGGAGATAATTATTCAAAAATTGATTAGCTTGAAACTACTCAAAGAAGAAAGTTTGCCCAGAAGAGAGTGGTAGAAACAGGCATTTGCATGATCTGTTATTTCTATACTAATTTAATATTTTCTTAAGTGAGTAAATTATTCTTTATGAACTGTTTTCCATTTATTTTTGTTTCAGATCAGCCGTTTCAGTTTTGTATACTTCCAGCTTGAACTGTTACTTAACTTTCCTTAAGACTAAAGTAACCAACTACAGGGTTGTAGAACTATGAAACTGAGCTGATTGTAATAATAATAATATTCATCACACATAACTTAAAGCAGCAACATGAATAAAATTTACTGTACTATCCTATTTTGTTTGTTATTACCAGTAGGAATAGACCAAGTACTAAAAAAAACCCACCCTACAATATAGCATTAAAGAAACATTTCTAACACTTTGGCCTCATCTTTGGTTAGCTGACAAAAATACAGACACATAATACTGGCTAACTATTTTTACATGGAAAATACATCCATTAAGCCTACAGTGTGAAACACTGATGTAACCAGAGCAGTCAATCAAATGTGTAATGGAGCTGTACAGGAGAAGAATTAATTCAGGCATAAATATACAAGAGGAAAAAGGCTTGCATCCTGAAGTAGGAGATTACTTGCCATAGCAACATAAACAAACACTTTTTTATGCATTTGTTTCCCAGTTATATTAAATTGCTAACCAAGCAGTGAGGCAGATGAAGATATAGATGACACTGTACAAGACTTATTTTCAGAATTATTTTTTTTGTTGTTGGTTATCTGCTGGAATGTTGCAGAAATGAATGCACCAGAAAAAGTGTTAAACAGTAAGCATTCTAGATCATGGGAAAACTTGAAAAAAAAAATCAAAATTGTTAACTTATTCCTCTTCACTTCTTATAATAATCTATTTTTTAAAATTTTAAACAAATAACAACTGTATCGGTGTATGTAAGAATACGAAATTTTCATTCTATGATGTTAGGCTCAGTTAGGCAAAGCACTATTTACATGTATCAGGTTTAACCTCCACAGTAATTCTAGTTCCTTGATTTGCCCGCTCACGGTCCTTATTACTTTATTATTCTAAAATGTCCAGATATCTTTCCAGGAGATAAATATTCCATTACGTATATCAGAACTTCATAGCCATCACAAAAGATAGTCTTTCATCTTTTCTGGCTTATCCACTGTCACTAAACTGTTTTCTCTGTAGATATAATGAAATTATTAATCTATTTTGTTTTTAAAGTTGTAATGCTGTGATACTAGAACTCCAATGTTTTATTCTGGGTAGCTAGACAATAATACTTCTTTGTCCAGCTTTAAAATTCTACAACAAATGCTTTTGCATTTTATATATTTTATTAGTAGCCTGTGTGGAAACAGTGAGACTGCATGGCTTATAGTGCAGTTTTAATATGCACAACTGACAGAATTAATGTCCTTGGAAGCATAGGTCTCTCATGAGTTCAATTAGTTTGCTTTTCTGCTCGCTCAAGTTTGATATTTATAAAGTTTAATTGTAAGCTTCCTATATTATGCACACACATATTTATGCTTTCCATTGGGTAATTCAATTACGTCTTTTAATCTTTGTATCTTGCACTTTCTGCTAGTTGTCAGTATGTCATTGTGTACTAGGGCAAACTTTTCACTGATTTTTAACATAGAGAAATATGTTTTGAGACAGTTCTGCAGCTAATGTTATGCATCATCTCTTCTCTGTAGACTGCTAGTACAATTCTTGTAGATCGCTGGAGTGACTATGTGAAAAAAACCTGTTCTTTCCAATCTGTACAGGAAAAGTTTTAGGTGCTACATTGGATGAGACATGTAAACTTTTCCAGTTTTCCTGAATAGTATATGTACCATCTTCCTTATTACAGCCACCAGTTCAGGTTTCTTTTCAGGCCAGGTTGGGTTCTGTTGCCTTCCTCAGATCACTGACACAATGTTCTATGACAGTAATGCATTTTTTTCCCCCACATATGAAGTTGAAGAAAAATCCTTGGATGAGGTTACACAGGCAAGGGCAGTCCCTGCCTTGGACTATTTGCATTTTGTTGTGAATTTCATCATGAGCTTTCTACCTTTCTACCCCTTTCTAACTTTATTTTTGTATCTTGTGATTAATTTACTCTCACTTGCTTCTCATCAGTGTATTTAGACTTTGCATTCTCTATTTAGAAGCTGCCCCTCTATTATCTTCAAATCTACATACAGATATTTGTAAGTAATTGGGGTATTTAAAGACTTTTTTCTTGGTAGTTACAGGAGCCTAGAAGGATTTATTTATTTGTTTGTTTGTTTGTTTGTTTGTTTGTTTTTCTTGTGACCAGAACATTCTGTAAATACCCGCACTATTAAATAACACACAGCAGAATTTAACGACCTGACCAGATGTCAAAGGCAGCTGTAACTGCAGCAAATCCAGTCAACTTGCTATTAGATTCCAAAGGATTTGGGACAATTTCAGTACACTGATGAAGGACCTGGTTGTATTCCAAGATGACACAGTATCCTGAAGGATAGAGGAGAAGAAAGTTGACTGCATCACTAGGCAGGACAGCCCTGCCTTTCAGCTGAAGAAGCAGCACTGGCAGCCCTAGAGAAATCTGTTTGCTATTTTTCCACATGAAGGTGATGTATCAGGAGAGATGTAGATGACAGAAATGGGGCAAAGGGAGGATTTTCTTGTAGATAAGACTAGTTGCAAAAGCCAGTCATGATACCTAGGAAGAGTAAGAACTAATAGAGTTCAGTGCAGACAACAACAATGCAGAAGGAAATAAAGATTTAAGGATTAGTACTGAATGACTTAGAGGAAAATACAAGAATTTAGCAGCTAGTTTCAAAATCAATAAACTTAAAGAAATATAGAACGAACGGTTCATTAGTTCATCTATTGGGTCAACATGATATTTCACTTCTACACTCCCTAGCCTGTGTACTGAAGTACACAATGTGTGGACCAAGGGGACCTCTGCCCTGCTGGAGGCTGCTTGATGTTTTCTGGCAACAGGAAAGCTTTTAATATGATTTGGATTTTGAGGGGAGAATTTACAAACAGCTATTCTCCATTTCCCTCTAGTCAGATAACACCAGCAAGGATTGTGTACTAGAACAAGTCATCTAGCTCTTTTTCAGTGTTTTTCTGATAGTTAAGATCTTTATTAGATGTAAAGGTTTTTATTAAGTTATAGTGTTTTGATGACTCTTTGAATTAACAGGGATTCATGGTGTTTAATGTATGATTTTACTGAGAATTACTAGTAAAATGAAAATTCATGAATGCAACATTTTATGATATGTGTTATAACAACTAACAACTCTCTATATTTAGAAAGGAAGGCACTTTCTATTGTACTCTCCTTTGTAAAATGTGGAAAATACCATCAGACATGCCACAGTGAATATAGGATGAAGGCAGTGAAATGATTTAGATAAGAGGCTATATTAAGTCTTCAGCCTAGAGAGCTAGAGGAGTAGTTTTGTTGGTATCAAAACAACAAAAGAAAAGAGTATCTTAATTTAGACATGTGACATTTGGTTAGCATTTTCCTTTTCCCTTGCTTCTGAATCTGGGATTCTTACGGAATAGAAAAAAATAGTCACATCTCCAAAAATTCTGAGTAGGGAACAGGGAAACGTTTTAAAATCCTGTCAGTTCTGTTTCTTTCCCTTTTCTTCTTCCCAGTTCCTTTTCATAAATAAAATGACACTGCTGTCATTCTCAGTTTCTCAACACTTATTTACTGGTTTAAGCAGATCTTTTTTATTATATCCAGTTAGTAAGAAGTAAGAATAACTAAAACCAACCATATTTTGTAAGTCTGGTCAGCAAGAAATGAGGACTACATACTCAGTCACCTTAACTATCCTGTCAGTCTCTAACTTTGGCCAATAGCAGATCTTCATGAAAAAGAGTAGGATTTGCCTGGTATTTGAACTAGTCTGCATTTTTTGTGGTCTCCAGATACTGGGTAGTCAGTAGTTCCTTGATATTGGAGACAGAAGGTTGGAATCAAAACTGCTGTGTTTAGGAGGGACCTGTCGATCTTACCTTTCTTCTTGACAATATAATTTCTCATTAACAGAAAAATAGTGCACATTGAGATACCACTTACTTAGGCAGTTAACCAATTCATTTGGCAGCAGCTGTCTAGAAAAATAAGTAACACACCTCGCTCTATTAACCAATTTGGTTGTTTGTAGCATGTACTTTTCCCAGATTATATGACAGGACAGCTACAGCTATAGTATCCAAATCAAAGCAGTCATAGAGGAGGTGGCAATGACATTCCTACTCTTTCAGTGATGTATAAATCCAAGCCTATGCTGGAAGACCAAAATTTCTGAGAGTTAATAGCCATTAGCTGCAGCTCTCCAATGAATTTTAATACAGATACAGCCTGCAAAGGTTGTCAGATTCAGAATGGCATTTCAAAACCTATGCCTAATTTTGCATTTATTAAGAGAATTCTGAAGTTAGTGAAAGTTTAACAGCCTTTCATATTTCTCTTCTCTCCTCCATTTAAGCAGTTTCAGCACTGCACTGCCATCAAGTAAAAGCATTTCAGCCTTCAGAACAGTGAAAGGAGAAAATCCATTCTGTATAATAAATGACCCAACCTTTTTATGACTTTTGTCATGCCTTCACTTATGAGGAGATATTGGTATGAGAAGATATTATCAATCACATTTCCTCCTCCTTATACAGTAGTGAAGTGTTCAGGTCTGTATTAACATTTCCACATGTACATTAAGTGTGTATTCACATATCCATATCCACATAAAGACGGATGAAAATCTTGGCTCACAAGGGACTTCTCAAAACAGCAGATCTGTTCTTTTATAGCACAGCAGGACTCTGCAATATCCTAAACTGCAGCAACTGATTTTAACTATTTTAATTCTAAGTGCTTTATTCCCTAAATTCTAAAATATTCTTATAGAGATGTTTTTATTTAACATACATTTCCCCTCCTGTTACTTCCCAGTAAACCTAATAGTTCTCTGTCAATTGCTCACTGTCCATTTTGTTACATCCTGCAGCATGTTTTGTCAGTAACTATCTCTCCTTTCAGTTTTTTTTTTTTTTTTTTTTTCTGTGTGGATTCTCGTGGGACTTGTTTTGTACATGCTTACTCATTTTTTATTGGCTTCTTCTGGATTCTCTAATTTGTTTTCATTTTTCAAAGATGGTGCTTAAGACAGCATGGGACTCCAACTGATGCTTAGTAAGTACTAAATAGAAGAGTGTAATTAACTCACTTCTTAAGAGTAATAAATCTATAAACACAACTTACTATACTTTAGAATTTTCTTTCACATCATTTTTTCTTTTTTTGTGTGTGTGAAAATGCTGCTCGTATTATTCATAAAAGTTTTGTCATCAAACTCCTGTCCTTGTGCATCTATCTCATTATTTGCCTTGCTTTTTCTGTTGGAACACATGATTATTCTTCTGCCTTTAAACACTAACAACATCTTATCTCTATATTTCTGGTTATGAAGTTACTAATATTTCATTATTTCTTTTTACAATCTTCTTTTGCAAGTACACTCCAAATAATTTATTATTTTCTTACAATTTTAAATCAGCTTAGTTTCTCATGTGGTTTTGACGCATCCCGCACCAAGGCTAATCAGAATACTGAAAGATCTAGGATGGGTGTCATGCAGAATCTCACTCAACAGTTGTGTCAATATAACACCATATACAGTAATAATTACTTGAAATATTTTTCATTCATCAGCAGAGGAATATTTCTTTTTTTTTTTTTCTTCTTAAATTCCTGTTGACTTCAATGCTTGAAGAATAAAGTCAGTGTCACTAACTTGTAATCTCTTTCTTTGATGTTGCTAATCAGTTCAATAGACGAAAATGTAATTCTAAGCTGACTATTCTACCAAAGTAGTCCTACTGTTTCTGGCAGGTAGAATTCTGGGTCAAACCAATATTGAAAGTTCCCAATGTAAGGCATGAAGTGGGATTTCTGATTCTTTTGTGTCTTTTGTGACTGGCAAAAAGACTGTCTAAGGGAAGTGGAAATTCAGAGTAGATTTTTGTGGGAAAAAAAGTACATTTTGGCAAGTTTTCAACTGTCTGTTTGTTCAAAGATGGCAGGTGTGCTGCTTGGGAATTTCCATGTAGCCGAAAGGTAAAAATTTGATTGATTTATCTCCTTTGTGCTCATTTTCTTTTTATCACTGCTTACAAACTTTAATCCTTGTGAGCAGTGAAATGCCATGAAATATCATGCGTTGTACTAGAATACTTAAAGATTTTCATCACCATGACAGACTTATTTTATTTATTTATTTAATTATTTTTCTTGCCTGTGAAGAGATCAGTGGGATTTTCCATTGGCAACCAAGAAAATTGGTCTGCTGCTCCTAACAAATATTTTTAAAATAAAAAAATAGACGCTACAAGAAAGCACCTCATAGGAACTTCTACAATTTATTTAGTCCTCAGTTACCACCACGATATCTAACACTTTATAGGTATTATAAGGACATCATAAACAAATCTTTGATATATTCAATCTGTATTTCTGTAACTTTAGTTACAGTCCATTGGTGTGGAGAGGGAAACAGACAAGGAATTTCATTTACTGTAGTACAGGAACTTAGAAAACTATCTAAAGCACACTAAATTTTACACTGCCTTCTGTTTTATATCTAATACACTAGTTATACAGGGAAATGTTAAATTGTTTTATCTTTGTAGTTGCTGCTTTCAAACAGACTATGCTCTTCAGATACTTTGCATACAATAATTCATCACCTGAATGATGAATGAGCTGAAACTTTTGACAGTGCTGAAAATTGCAAGAAGAAGTTTGATTCCATTGACATTTTTCTAAGATAAAAAAAAGTGCTATGGAAAATGGCAAGTTTCAAATCAAGAACAAGCAGCTAGAAAGATTCAAAAAGTGGACTCAATAAAGGCAGGCACTAAAATGTCCCTAAGATTTTGGTTTTCCTTCATCTAAGACTTTGTAGAAACTATGGTGTATGTCTTGTTTCCTGCCATGGCTATTTGAACTGTAATCTCTGTCTCTTAGCCTTTTACATAGAATCTTTCAGAGTACAATCATTCTCTTTTAGGGATAGTTTTCAATCTGTTTACGAGGGTAGATAGTGATAGTACAAGGGGGAATGGTTTTAAACTGAGACAGGGGAGTTTTAGGTTAGATATTAGGAGGAAGTTTTGCACTCAGAGGGTGGTGACACACTGGAACAGGTTGCCCAAGAAGGTTGTGGATCCCTGGATGCATTCAAGGCCAGACTGGATGTGACTCTGGGCAGCCTGGTCTAGTGGCTGGTGACCCTGCACGTAGCAGGGGGATTGAAACTAGATGATCTTTGATGTCCTTTTCAACCCAGGCCATTCTATGATTCTATGATTCTATGAATCTAGTACTATAATGTAAACCCCACTGCATCTTATGCTACAGAAATAAAAAAAAAATGTAAATATTTATTATTCCTAGTTCTTTGAACATGGATATAGTGTTATTTGTATTTCTGATGCACTCAAAAATAACATGTGTCTTGTTATAAAAACGTCATCTGGAATTTTATTGCTGAGCCAAGATTTGGAATATTTAACATACATATATATTACCACAAACTGTTTTAACATTTCTAACCATTTCACTTATTAAAATGCATATATATATGTATATATATTAAACATATGGTTTGTGTTCTATAGCATTAACAGAGCATTTGTGTTTTTAATAAACAGCCCAAATAAACCTAACTCCAAAAAGAATATTTACAGATATTTACTCATGCTTGTCATTTTCTCTTCTAATATAACTTGAAATGATTGATAGCTTAGTTCCTAAGGCTTTTTGGAACTTGCAGCACAGTCTTCAGAAAGAGAAATATTAAAAAGAGGTCTAGTACAATAATCTCTGAAAGCTTTCTCAGAATGGAAAAAATAATTTAATTTTTCTAAACGTCACTTCTTGCTATGAAGATCAACGTTCTTCCTAGCAGCAGTTTCAAATTTTTCACGTTTGTCTATAATTGATGTAAAACACCGTTAGCAATAACTTCTGAAGTGTATTCTTGGTATTCCTAGGCAGAGTTTGCTGCAATAAGCTGGCCATTTTTTGTCTTAAAAAAAAAATTAATCAAACTACTTCTTAATATGGTAATTGATTAAACATATTGATTTGTCAATTCTTTTTTTAACATAAATAAAATCTTTCGAAGTCCTCCTATTCTTAAATTTTCTAGTAAGCTGCCATGTTATTTTTGATGGTGTGATATCTACATTCATTGCCAAACATCACTGTTGTCAAATGTACTGGTATTTCCTCTAATGTCAGTGACAGTGAGATTGTCTTGTTAGTAAGGAAAGCAGGTGCCTTGGGTATGTTAAACTGAGAAATTGGATTCCCTTAGGAGCACAGTCGTGTGAGAAGTCTGAGCAGTTACCTCCCAAGCAAGAATTGGTAAACTGATTTATAAGAAATGAGAACAGACAACTTTGCTTAAAACTGGAGCCAAGCATGCAGAATAGTTTGCAGAAGATGCATTTTTCCTTTTTTTAGTTGTGTTCCTCAGTTTATATTCCGTTTTCCTCTAGGCAGGTTTAGCATAGGCATATCAAGGAATAATGTCTCAGCTTCAGATATAGATAGATTAAATGTATAGGTGACTTTTCGTTCACTGTTATGTTTCTGTACTAAAAAAGTAAATAAATATGCAAGGGGTTACTACTTTACTAATTCACTTTTTAATGGTTTGTGAGATTCTTTTCAAACATTTTATATATGTTTGTAAAACATATATAAAATTTATTATATTTATGAAGTAAAGTATACTTCATAATTCAGTAACTATTTGAAGAATATTCTTGAAGGATATTCTGGTTAAGATCCAGTAAAGTCTGGGAGACAGATGTAGCTGTCATCTGCCTCTTCAGAAACTAAAGCTGAGTATGTGTCAAGGGACTTTGCTGGAGCAGGTGCTGGAGTGCTTGGCAAAGTAAAGATGCCAGGGTCATTGCTCCATTTGTACAAGTGAAATAGAGTTACGAGAAGTTCTACATACTCTTCACCTATTGCTCATTCCAAAATCAGATTAAAGACAGATTCCTCCTCTGTTACCTACCCTGTGGGCTTCCACTTTTCCTGCTAACTATGTCCATTTCCAACACTGAAAGTTTCTACTGAATGAAATTTATTTAATTTAAGCTTATTGGCATCTCTAATATTCTTATACTAGAGTGACTGCTGTATAACACATGAAAACGCATAGACTCTTCTTATTAACTTAATTCTATGACATGGTAGGCAGAATTGGATATAGATATCAACCAGAGAATTATACAAATTTAGATGTAATCATTTTAATAATGAGCACTTCTAGCTGACAACAGCATATTTACAGAGGCAGATTATTTTAAACATTTTCAGAAAGGTGAGGAGTCTTTATTTAAAGATACAGTTTAAAAGAAGGGAAGGAAATGCAGGTCATATGTATTGTGATGTTATAGACATAGGGACAGATAAATCAAAATGTGAAGACTGAAGAGAGGAAAAGAATGAAATACTATAGTGAATGCAGAAGTTATCCCATAATCATTTGTCTTCAACACATGAACAAGGGGCAGGCTTCTCAAAGCAAAAGGAAAAATATATAAGAATTTTCCCAGAAAGATAGTGTATTTAGGAAAAAATATTATGCTGAGTGAAACACTTGCTAGAAGTAGATCTATCCTGTTGATGGTTTAATACTATTGTTCTAAATTACTTCCAATAAGTGTTGTTTCTTAAGTTGTTTCTAGGATATTGAAAACGAACATCAGAGTAGTTTGTCATGATACGATGGGTTTCTGAATACCTGAACAGCCATTCATCCAAAGAACTTCTGTATTAGCAGCTGCAGAACAGGAATGTGTTCTTGTGGAAAAAAGGGACTTTACAGATATGTTCGTAAGCAATTGCTGTATTAAATGCTGAATTAAACTATGAAAAGTGTATCTTAAAATTCAATGGAAAAGAGTAGTTTCTGTGAGGAATCGTAATACAACAATGAAGGGTGGTTTTAATTTCAGGCATGAATAAAAATGATGATGATGAAAGAATCCCAAACACAGCCTGGAAAAACAGGGAAATAAAAGGTTAATGCAGTACGATTTTTCTTTTTCCATCCTGAGAAGCTTGGAATTCCTTCACATGTTTTTACATACAGTCTTGGAGAGAAAGTGTATAACATGAAAATCAAAGTGTTATAAGCAGTAAGGTTTAACAAACAAAGCAAAGTAATTACAATTATGTTTATATAATAGAAATATATAGGATTTTTATTTGGAAAATTTCAAATAAAAGTTTCCTTTAAATTTTGCCTCTTAGTAAATAAAGGAGAAGAAAAGAAGAAGTTACTATCACTTCCGTCAAGCTATCATAGGTTCTCTGATGTGTTTATACAACGAAACCGATAAAAGCAATTGTCACTCCCTGATATTTCATATTCCTTTCTATCTGCCAAAATCCTGCATAGGTCTTTGTAAAAGCATAAAGTGCCTTAACAGCTGAGGTCGTCTCCTTCTCTCTTTTTAATCTAGGAAAAAACTTTTCTCAGACTTTTTCTGTTCATTTTTTCCTTTTCATCATAGTCTATAGGGAAAACTCCTTAAGTCTTCAGATTCTCAAAATTCTAAATATGTGAAAGAATAACATAGAAAGTGGTCTAAAGTTATTGAAGAGGTGCCAGAAGAAAATTTGCTGAAGTGCTTGACTGCTACAAGAAACGAAAGTTTGTTTCTAAGAGCAATTTCTGCAGGAAATTGATTTCTCTAAATTAATCATGCTTCCTGTGTTTAGGCTTCACAGCACTTTCTTTGGATTTATGTTAATACAAACTGTATACAGCTAGGAACCAATTTTCTGTAACTCTTTGTACTACTCATTCTTCCTAGCCTAACTAATGACGATAGCCATATTTCAAGTGTAGCTCCAGCTATTCAGAAGAAGGAAAAATATATATATATTTTTGCCTTTTTTCTTCACGATCCAACACAGGTGATTGACAGTTAGAGGAATCTTGGTTCAGCCTTCTTTACTAACCTCTCCACACTTCATCTCTTCCCTTATATCTAACTGACCCTCAAGCCTACTCACTCTTTCTGTTGGCCTTTGTGATCTGGATTCCTGGAATGTTTTTTTGTGGAGAAGCAGAAATTCTTTTTTTTTGTTTCATGGTCTCAGTCGCCTCTAGAGAAGACAGACAAGTTGCACCTCTCTGTTAGCTGCTGTGCATGGGCATCTAATAGTCAGAGCTAATATCACTAGGAAAATAGCTAAAGAAAACAGAACAACAGGTGGTCTCAGTCAGGAAGCAGCTCATTACTTTTGTTGTTATTCGCCATAATTGCCTCAGCCTGCTGTTAGAGCCCGCTTGTGCATAACAACCAGTTCTAGGAACGATATTGCTAACTGGAAACATTATTATTAGACTTGGAGATGGCAGGTGACATCTAGATGTGTCCAGAGGCAGACACATTATAATCAAACACATCTGAAAGGCAAAGAGAGAAATTTAACTTTCATATTTAGTGGAATAAGAGAGCTGATTCTTTCAGCAGCTTTTTTTTAGTGAGCCTCAAACCTTTTATTTTCAACAGGAAATACAAAATTCCTAATCAAGCTGCTAAACTAGATTAGAGATGGTAAAAGCAGCCTGGTCACATTTTTTTGCTAAAGCAGCAGCTGAAAAATTTGTGTTTCATGAAAATTTTAGGCGGTCTGTTTTGTACTGAAGAGATGAGCCATTGCTTAGTAATGAGTGCAATCAATAATGTATGTATTGACAGAGCATATAAAAGTGAACATATCTGCAGTTAAATTCAGAATGAATATTTACAGGTGGAGTGCCATTCTTTCAAATTCTTCCTGAGGTCCTCCTAATAACTAAGGGCATGTGGATTTCTTATTCAGTGTAATACTTAGAATAAAATATTTTGTGAATTGTGTTATAGGGGTTTTTTTTAGTTTTGTTTTTACGTACAAGTAATCAAAGAAGTGGGAGCCTCTTAGCTACACACAGCCTCAAAGATTTCAACACTGTCTGAGATATCACAATATTAAACTTTACAAAATCACAGAAGGACTAAATATGACAGAACTAAGCAGGAGAACATTGATTTGCCCTAGGCATTTTGTTTAAACACCTACAGTAAGCAGTACTTAAAGCATTTGAGGATTTCAAATATTGTTATTCAAAACACAGTGTACATCAACTTTATAACGAAAAAGCAAGAATTCTGTTTTGTAGGACTCTGTGCAGAGGAAGGGAAGGAAAATGGAGATTGGTGAGAGAGAATAGGAAAGAAAAGAGAAGCAAGTAAAGAAGAGGAGAGTTCTGTATGCTGTCATATTTTTCAAAATTATCTTTGGAAGGAAATCATATTATGACCATAGTTTCTGCTTAATAACTATATTCTCTCTGTCTCATTAGTCACCATTATTTCGCTGTTATTTAATATTGAGATCTCCCTTTCCTGTCCTTTTTTGTCTTAGTAGACTGGAACGAAGAGCACAATTCTTTAATTACAGAAAGCTACAAATTTTTCTCATAAAATTGCTTTTGTTTGATGACGGCTTAAGAACAAGTGTTCCTAAAAACAAGTCACCCATAAAGCAAGATTTCCTAGACTGCTTCATTTTTTACTACTGAAAAAAAGCAATTCAAATCGTTACCATTTGTTGATTGCATCAGCCTTCCTTTGTTTTAATATAATTTATTGGCTATTTCAGTCATGCTAGCTATCAAACTTGTGCTTTTTGACAACTGTAAAGGTTCAGTAGCATATGTACTCGCTTGTGGTGCCAGTGGTCCCACTGAAATCATGAAATCCATTCTAAAAAAAAGAAGTAAAATAAAGTAGAAGAGCATTTCATGTGGAAGTGGTAGTGATACACGCAAGTGGTAGAAATGTAGGATTGCTAGGGCTTTTCACAGGAGTAAATGTTTTTGCTTGATAGTAAATGTAGGATCAAGCAGAAAAATAATGGTATTATATTTTGTTTCTCAGAATATTTTAAACAAATACTTAAACTTCCTTGTGGAAATAAAATGTTATAGCCTTGATACCAAAAAGTTTTTAAAGATATGCCACAAGAGACATAGCAAAGTAAGTTTGTTTTTAACAAGGAAAAAATACACGTTTTCTCTTTAAAAAAGTTGTTTCTTTATACAGAAAACGTATTTCCATTTAGAATATACTAGCAGTATTTGAACAGCCCTTCAGGTACTTTAGACTTCAGTAGTGCCAAAAGGAATGCCCAATTTAATGAACAGCCAGTTTAACAAACAAGCAGCCGTAATATACCATTGTTTCTAATAGTAAAGTGGAATCTTCTGTTTATGTTGGTTTGAGCTCTATGTGAGGTGGTATATTGGAGTGGAACAAAGGGATGTGTGTGTGGATAAAAATATCTGGTTTTTGTCTGTGATATTGTTTCCTTGTCCTGCAGAACATAGGTGGTGACTGCCTCCTGCAAGGAGAGCATCCAAACCTGAATGTTGCTCTAACTACCTCCACTCAGGGTGGGCTGGGAGGTGATTATGTATTTCTTTACAAATTATTTCCAAAGTAGATTAAATTATAACAAGAGGATGACTGTGCCTTCCTCTACTATTCTAAGTAGATAGGTGGAGAATATTATCAGTAAAGATGAGTATGTGTGTATTTGGACTTTAGGTGGAGAATATTATCAGTAAAGATGAGTATGTGTGTATTTGGACTTTGCTGTGGTGCAAAATCACGAAGATGGCTCAGGCATACATGAGTTTCCTTATTCCTGTTACTTTCTTTTTGCTGTGATCTGGAATCAAGAATGTGGGTAGTTTATGGGACTCATATGCCAGTAGCTCAAGTAGATTTAATGGCTCAACCCCTTCCTGTCCCAAACTGCAAACGTGAGAGATGAGGACTATAAGTTTAAATAAACAGGTAAATATTGTCAAGAGCAATATTGCACCAGGTTTGTTGACTCTTTCTTGACTCCATTTTTTGTTTCTGGAGATCTGTTCTTATAAATCATTATTATTTGTTTTAATATATATTTCAAAATTATATGAAACTAGTATGACTAGGTCTTTTTGTGTGTGTATGAGATATGGGAAAGAGGGAGGAAAAAACAAATGTAGCAGTACTGGGAAGAATTCCTTGTAAATATGGATTTACTGCTAATGTGTAATGCAGAACGGAATAGAATAGGAAGTGTCTGTTAAAAAGTGTGCTGAAATACATAGAAGAAAAAAGTCTATATAATGAAAGATTTTATATCAAAATACTGCTGACACAGGAAAGAGTAGAAGAGAAAAGGGATTAGGTGAGAATTACATTAATAAGATCCTGTAGTAACTAACTGAGATAATACAGAAATAATAACAGCAGAAACCAAGACAGAAGCACCACAGTGCCACAGTAGTTTATTAACATATGGAAGATAATTTGTCTGAGCTATTAAGTTTCACTTGTAGTAATTCCAAGGGCAGTGAATCTTTAACTAATTTTTCCATAATGCCTTAGAAGAACTTCAGGGACTGTCCAGATCATTAGGACTGCTTTACAGACCCATAGCAAAAAAAATTATGAAGAGGTCTTCCAAGCAATTGAGACAAATTCTGAGTCAGATCAGGCAAAAATTGAATATTGATAGATCCTAGATAAGGAAAGATTTGTATTATTTTCCTCTTTTAGTTCAGAACAAATTCCAAAATTATAAATTATTCTAAAGTGAACATTTTTTGTTGTTGAATCACTTCTGACCATAAAAGAGCAACACATTCAGCTGTGAGCACTTGAATTGACTGCAGAAATACTGTATGTTCAAATGAGAGCAAAGAGTATTTTCTACCTCTGTGTTAATTTGAGTTCTGCACAAGCTAACACCCAATTAAATGTTTAACATCTTGCTTTGTATGTAAGAAGTCACATAAATGTTCACCACTGACTGATCTTAGTCTAAGTATGTCACCGTTTGTCTGCTACATCATAAAATGATAAAATGCACAAATGACACAAGTTGTGCCACAGCTATTGACGCTATCATGAAACTTAGAATTGTAGGGATATTCAGTATCACTACCTAAGTTTATGGTCCAGAAGAAAAGGCTCAGAAGAATTTAAGATATTTTTTGAAGCAACTTTTTAAGACATATTGAACTTTGTCATGTAAGGAGACTATTCCATTGTCTAATACTTTTTCTGTTATTTAAAGTAAAAACATGTCTTTAACAGAGTTCTAGGCTAACCTATGAATGTTCCAGGCTAAGTGGTTTCAATACTTATCTTGTCCATGGATATTCTATTTTCAGTTATTAATAGCACCCATATCATCTTAAGAACGCACTTCTTATCATCTCCAGGTTTTAAAAGAAGTTACTTAGTTTCCTCTCCTCAGCTATTCCTCGTTATTCATAGGCAAGACAGTATTTTCTGGATTTGCACGTTGGTGCCAGAGTAATGAAAGCGTGAGTCACATTTCTTAAACAGAATAAATTTGTTTGTTTAAGTACTGGAAACCTTTACAGACAATCACTGAATCATAGAATCACTTGGGTTGGAAGAAACCGAAATGATCACTTGATCCAGTTCCCCTGGCCTATGCAGGACCACCAAATTCCAGATCTGGTACTAGACCAGGTTTCACAGGGCCCCATCCAACCTGGTCTGGAACACTTCCATGGATGGGGCATCCACAACTTTTCTGGACAGACTGTTCCAGCACCACACCACTCTCTCTGTAAAGAGAGATCTTTACAGAGATTCCCCCTAATATCCAATCTAAACCTTCCTTCCTTGAGCTAAAAACAATTCCCTCTTGTCCTATCACTGTCTACCAATCTAAAAAGTTGATTTATGTAAAAAGTTGGTTTTCTTACTTTTTTATTTCCCTTTTAGGTACTGGAAGGCTGCAATGAAGCCTTCTCAGAGCTTTCTCTTCTCCAGGCTGAACAAGCTCCACACCCTCAACCTGCCTTTGCAGAAGTGCAGCAGCTCTCTTATCATCTTTGTAACCCTCCTCTGGACCCTCTCCATCAGCTCCACATCTTTCCTGTAGTGGCTGCAGTACTCTGGATGGGGCCTCAGGAGGGGAGAATAGAGAGGTACAGTCTCTTCCCTGTCCTTGCTGGCCACCCCTCATCTGATGGTGCCCAGGATACAATTGGCTTTCCAAGCTGCACACTGCTGGCTCATGTTCAGTTTTTTATTAATCAGGACACCCAGGTCCTTCTCCACAGGGTGACAAGCCGAAGCTCTCAAAAAAACAGACTTTCAATTTAGAAACTCTTGGAAAGCTACAAGCTGATATACAGTGTGATTGCATATTGTTACTTTGTAGAATAAAGTTTCTAATGTCAAAGTTTAGTTGTATCTCACAGTTCAAGCTCTACTTGTTGTAACTATAAACATACCTTAGTCGCAGAATCACCAAGGTTGGAAAAGACCTCCAAGATCATCTAGTTCAACTGTGAAATCATCATCTTCAGATGTGTGATGATTACAGCAAAGGTTATTGTTGAATACTCAAGGATAACAAACTGAAAATATGAAAAGAAAAAGGAACATTGAAAAAAAAAGTGAGTCTATCCTCAACTATGTAAGTTGATATTTTCCATCTATATTTACAAATTTCTTCAGAACTTTATTCCTTTGAACTTTGTCATGGTATTATTTCATTAACAACTGAACCTGAGCAATAATCAATGAACCACTGGACAAAGCAAGGTATTTATTCAGTATATTCTTCTTAAGGTCACAGAATGCATGTTACATTTTTGAATACTAATTTTTGTCCTGAAATTTGTTTAGAGACTTAGTAAAATGCCAGAAAGATCTGCTAACATTTATTTCTCACCTTTCCTGTTGTTTAGTCAAAACAAATGCACAGTACTTCTCAAGCTGAACCATATTATGTTATCTTATCGCATATTAATTCCTGTATGACAGAATACTAGCAAACTGCATAATGCATGTACTACATTTTAATGTATTTGCGCTGATTTTGCCTTTTACCTTTGATTATTCTGTAATAGAAATTCTATTCACACATCTGTAATTGTAATATGCCTATACAAACTGTAATGTCTTTTTATTCCAAAGTGTATTTCCTAATAAAAAGCTATTCTGAATTTCAAACTGTTGTGTGATCTAATGTTAGTGTGTAGACAATGAATTAATGTAAACATCTTTTTCTTTTTTGTTTTGTTTTGTGTATGAATCCCATATTGTAATATTTGCTCTTGTGCTCTGTATTGTTAAAGAGCCATAGTTACCTTCTTGAAAGCTATGAAGCATGCATTTTATCACATTATTTCCAAATGTAATTTGATCTTGGTTTTAGGAACTATTATCCTTATTTGTATCCACAGAACTAAACATTTACACTTAGTCTTACATTTTGTTTGTCTTACAATCTGTTGAGAAAGCTACATGATCTGGAAAGAAAACAGATCCACTTATTTTTTTCTGCAAAACAGCTGTCACTGCTGCATGCAGATCCTGTGGCTGTTATAGGTAATGAAATCGTTTGAAATTGTAATAGTTTGAAATTTGAATAGTAATTGAAAATAGGTAATATGGGCTTTCCAGTCATGATGCTACTCTAACCACATGACTCTGGAAGTAATGTTCTGAAAGTGATGCCTCCTATTTTATAATGTTGGTTCACAATGACAGAGGTGAATGTTGGTAGTGTGGTGGTAGAGAATGAACCTTTCCACAAATAGTCCATTATATTTTGTAGCCATGTGACAGACAGAATGCCAGTCTGGCAAAATGGTGCCTGACAGAAGCACATATGAAACAAAGGGGTGTCGTTTAATTCCTCCACATGGGAAAAATCACCCTATTGACATTCATTGACTCTTGCTGAATATTTACTGACACCAAAAAGTGGATATATAGCAAAGTGAGTCAGTGGATGATGTGTTTCAGCAATATAAAAGATAAGCCGCATTCTGGATGGTTATGCAGATGCTTCTGATTGCGGCATGCAGGGTCTTGTCCATTGCCAGCAAAGATGCATAGCTAATGGTGAAAATAGATTAAATTCTCAGCTGTAAAACACTAGCAAATAATGTTATTGAGTTCTTCGTATCTATCACAGTTTCCATGGGGGAAAAAAAAAAGAAAAAGGAAAAAAAAAAAAAAGAATAAAAAGGAAATACTACTTTCTGAGCCTCCTGGCTATGATACGAAGATGATAGAACTGAAGACCTCTTCAGTTATGAAAGTAGCATGGATTCTGAGTAGAATACTAAAATAAATACTTTTGATTTACTGTTAATATAAATAGTACACAGCTGTCTTTTCTTGATATTTTCTGTACAGGGAAGACACTAAACTATCAGTGAGTTGTGACTTGTTCTGGGCCTTTACAAATTACAAAAGTTTCAAAGTCATGAAAGAACTGTTAAGGAATATATAAATACAGATCAAAGTCAGGCACTTAAGTGTTTATTATACTCTAATTTGCATGGGTGGTCCTTTTTGGGGAAAAGTATTTGGTGCACATAGCAATGCAAGTTGGTTTTGGCTGTCTATATTTATATACACATATTCATATTTAAACATACACATGTACATACGTCTATAGGAATCAGTGAAGCCTATGCATGAACAGTGTAAATAATATTAACACTTTATTAGACATGGACTACTCAAACTTTTACACTTTCATTTTGACCACACAACTGAAGAATATTGAGAGACTCCATTGATCTTGAGAAAAGTTATTTATTTTAACCACAAGACAAGTTAATATATGACATTATATATTAAGTTAATATATGACATTAGTGCATGACAATGCACTATGTGTTGTTAAATAATTGGTGGACATTTTCAAGGAAAAAAAGAAAAAGATTAATGAGTAGCAAATACCAAATAAATGAATCTGTGCTTTGATTCCAAACCTCAGTTTACACTTAGAATGTGTTATAATAGTCTAAACTTGTCATGAAGCATGAAAGTGCTAAAAGCTTTCAAAAATAAACATATCCAAATGACGGAAGCCATTTTACTCCAAGGGTAACAGACCTCTGTTTTAAATGCAGTAACTTATTTATGATATAACATGGAATAAGATATTTCCAGAATCACTCACAGCACATTGTGTAAAAGTGTGTAAGGAAGATATAATTATCTCTGTCTTGATCAATTAAGTTTTACAGACTAAGGACCAAACTCATTGTCTCTAATCTGTGTTTGTAAGTGTAAACACCGAAGGAAAGGAGTATATTTGCATCTGAAATAATTGTAAGCCTACTAAGAATGTTCTTTGAGAATTTATTTTTAATTACTATCTTTTTCTTGTGGATAGTTGTATTCTACTACTGATAGAAGTCCCATACCTATACTGAAGGGAATGTGTCCATTTGTCTCTCTCTAAGTGGCTCTGCTTCTGTTGGAAGCATCATTTCTTCAGGTACCAATTCTCAGGCTGTCTCTGGATGGGTGCTCAATTCTTACCCCAGTAAAATCCTTCTCAAAATGTTCTGATCATCTCAATTGTTCACTCTACACTTTGATATGACTGCATCATTCTTATATTTGAGCAACTGTCTTTCTGTGAAAAGTGGCTAGACAAAAATAGTGCTGTCTAACCCAGCTCTGCTTCCTCTATGTATTTTGAGCTGCTGACCAATGTAAATCTATTTTTAGTTTTACTTCTTTGAGCCCTGAAGAATCAACAGAGGTAACATTGTGGTCTGAGAAAATATATTTATTCCACAGATCCACCAAAAATTTTCAGATGTTTTTCATTTATAGCATTTCCATCAAGTCTAAAAGTAAAGTCTAAAAGTAAAAAATTTTCTATGTTCAGGAGTAAAGTATGCAACTACTCTGAACTAAAGTATGTAAATATACTGTACCAATGCTAAAGTTGCTCTTAGCTTCACCATGCTCCCTACCATGTGCTTGCTTATGACTTGATGTCAAGGATTTTTCCACAAGAATTCTGCAGTGAAATTCTTTGAGGTTAGATTCTTGCTCTTGTTCTCTGCAAATTGAAAAGTTTATTCCAAATCTCTCACAGAAAAGCTTGTTCCAAATTTGCCATTTAAATGGGTGCCTTTTTCAGTCTTTTTGTCACAGCCTATTTGGAAAGTGTTCATCTATTTTGCATAGGTGCTTGGCTATGAATGTTGCAGTTTAGGATCCTTGGTCATGTCATCAATTAAAGTAAAATGGAAATCTGTCTTAACGTCACTGAAGAATCTGACTCAGAAAGTCTGGATTTTTACAAAGTTGTCATCATGTTCATCACTAAGTAATATTAAATAATGTCTGGGTATCACTGGAGAAAAGAAATTTGTTAAGAGAAATAAACTGTACTGATCTGATTTGCTCAAATTCAAGGGAACTTCAGAAGTACTTGATGTTTAATGTTAACCTTTCAGTTGCAGAATCCGCGTGCTTGTTCAGACCATCTTAACTACTCATTGACCTTGGCAATGCTGCAAGGGCTGTATTTTTCTGTGTATGAGCTATTTTTAATAAGCACTATAGCACACTGAGCACATGATTTTTAAAAGCAGACTTGCTGATATACCCACCATTTGTATTTCTAAAAAGTGGTCTTTAAATAAAGCACAGTTATTGTAGATAATAATATATATAAGAGTCAGGACACTTTTTTTCTGTCCTTGGTTTGTTAGTAAGCAAAATGCTTTTTTTTCCCTAATCTGCCAGAGATCTACAATGTCATAGAGTAGCATCCAGGTACCAAGTTCTGTGGAAGATCATAAGTAAAGTCAATTACAAATGTCTTGTACATTTCGAAAAAACTACTTTCACTCTGTCATCAGAACAAGAAACTAATTTGGGAAGATACTGAAAAGATATCTCCCCCCTGTAGCCCTGGATTAGGATGCTGTTTTTCTCTCTGCTGTTGTGGGTGGATGATTCACAGATACGAGTCTTGAGGCATAGACTGAAAACACTGCTGCACTGGAACCCTTAAATGTGCCAGCATGTTTCCAGGCAAGTGCGTTATAAGCCTGAAGAAAATCTACTGTGGAGGCACTGATTAGAAATATATTTACAGATCAAAATAAAAATTTTATGACTGTCCTTGTGCTTCTATTAGACACTATAACATCTTCTCTGGAAGGTCTCACTATTCAAGAAAAGTGAGTAAAAGTGCACACAACATCTGTGCCTGACACTTTGCACCCTAATGTCACTGAGAATAACTGAAGATTTGGCAAACTCAGTTGATGATACAGAATAATGGGAAAGAAAAAATAAAAAGAGAGTCAGTAAGGAAAAGTAGAGGGCTTAGAAGAGATAGAATCAAGCTTTGAGGAAAAGTGGAGCACAAAAAAAAAAACACAACGTGTAAGAAATAAATTTAGAAACCTGCCAGGCCATCAGTACAACAGTGTGGAGAGTGAAAAATGACAGTTTGAAGACAGCAACAGCTATCATAAAATGCACAAATGGGCGTTCTTCCATACAGTCTTTCTCCTTCCCACACTCTAGCTCTATGTCAAGACCATGTAGTTATGATAGTTTAAGAAAATAACAAACAAAACATAAAGAAAGCCTAGTAAAACTACTCAAGTATGTGATATATCTCTCTAAATGGAGAATCACACTTTGTAGCAATTTTATCTCAGACAGTGAGAATCAAAAGGGAAAAAAAAAAGAAATGAGAAGGAAATGAACCTAATTAATTGGAGGAAAAAAGATGTCATGAATTGGAAATGAGTTTTGCTTTGAGGTGCCAACTGAGATGCACAACTTTCCATTAAAGCTACAGTAAGAATAAAAAAAGACCAGAATTTTAGTTATGAATAATAATAAAAAAGACTTTTATATTTGCTTCACATGCTTCAGAAATAGCTAATTCTTCTATTTATGAATTGGAAAATAGAAAATCTGTGCTATCCTTCTTTCAGATTTTGAACATTAGTCTCAAACATGAAACCTGGAAATGAAAAATGAAATATAAAACATCAAGCTTGCCTTTTTTCTTCTTTATTTATGATCATTCACATGTGTAGTAAAAGAAATAAAATTTGGATGCAAATTGGGAGATCACCTACAGTCATTTTTATATTGAGGTTCCAATGTGTATGTGAAGAATGATAGAGTCTAAAGACAGAATAGAGATGTTCATCCTTGTTTGTGAGTATGTCTCTGTGAGTTAGCTGATGATGATGGCTAAACTGCTTTTTTTCTGGTGTTTTTAGGATGGGTGCTCTAGAGTAGCTTTTTTTTCTTTTTTTCTTTTTTTTTTTTTCTTTTTTTTTTTTCTTTTTTTTTCCCATAGCACAGTTTCATTGCACCAGAGATTACAGATTGATAACTGCTGTAGGAACACAGTTCTATTGTACTAGGGGCAATGTTAACAAAAATACAGACAATTTCCTTGAATTGTGTAGGAAGATTAGCCAAAATGCTGAGAAATACATGTCTTGGGAGTTTACTTAAAGCTGTGTTTGTACCTTCCTTTCAGATCTGAAATAATTTCTTCCTTTGAAATGGAATCAGTGTTGGATGCAATGAAGAAAACCTTTCCTGACATTTCTTGGAAAAAGAAAGGGGAGGGGAGGGGAGGAGAGGAGAGCTTATTTACTAAAATGAGAATTGTTTTAGTGTTCTCAAGTTCTGATATGTTCTGTTAAGTAGATTTTTCACTGGTTGTTCTTTCTTTTCAATATGTATTTTATACCAGATACCTGGTATAGATGGGTATTAAATTGTCAACAAATAAGTCATTCACTGGGAAATGCAGATCAGATAAAAATCTACCAAATTTTATTGTCCCAGATAAAAACGACAGAGCATTCTGAAATATAAAGACAGCTTAAAGCATGTGCCATAAAATCCAGTTAGTCAAAGTTGCTTTTTCCCATGAGTAAGGTGTTGGAACACAGTGAAATTGAAGTTCTATATTTGGTTGACTCAGAGCAGGGATTTGAATTAATGTACCCTGCCCAGAAGAACACCTGAAAAAGCAGGCCACATAGTCACTCTTATGCTTTCCTCATGCCCAATGAATATTTAAACAGTCTGTGCAGAATATCATGGATCTGACAGAAAATGACGTGGAAGAGCTACATTCGTCAAAATATTTGGTACTATTTTGTTAGCCTCTATATAAGGTAAATGTTCAGATCACCACACAAGACAAGTCTTCACCTATGCATTTTGTGCCTTTAAATGAATTTCCTAAGCACAGGATTATTTGATAGGAATGTAAAATCTGCTGTATCTACTGCTAATCTGAAATGAGATTTCCCTGCTTTTTATTTCAAGAGTGTCAAAAATAAAATTCTTGTTTCAGACTTAACAAAATGTTTAACGTGATATATTTTGCAGCTCAGAGAATCATCTCTGGAACATTTAAAAGCTGGAGGGACAAATGTCAAGTGAATAAAGAGGGAGTTATACTAATTTACACTAGAAAGATTTCTGTATAGTCTTTGTTGTCAGGCTCAGGATGGTGCTATAAGGATTTTTTAATTCTTATTTTCTTTTTGTATAGTAAAGGAATAAAGTTAATAATATCAAGTTAGCCTATGGTTCATGCTTATACATTGAAGAGAAAAAAAGAAGAGGTTCTGTGACTTCTGTCATTCCATAGTAATTACTCAGTATGGATTATTTTCCAGGTACCTGAGACTTGTATCTCTTAAGAAAAAGAGTATCACAACAATCACAGAGAAATTCTAATATTAAAACCATTTTAACTCTAAGTTTCATTTTGCCTTTATTTATACTTATCAAAGTTTGTGCTCTAAATATATACTTCTACAGAAATAGAAATAAACTCTGGTGAGCATATCATTACTAATTTACATGTCTGATTAGAGAGAGAAAAGACTTATCCACACAGACCCAATCTACTGGATCTCTTAAAGTCATAACAGTCATGTACATGACAACAAAGAGTATGATGCAAACTCATGATTAAATACAGAGAAATTGATGTAATGGAAAAATTAATAAAAATATTGCAAGAAAATGAAGGAGCATGAGTAAGTGCAAAACATGTTTTTAAAAGCAGAGAAAAGCCACTATTTTGCCTTTTATTTAGGCTTCTATCCTTTAGTGATAGGTCTTGAATTCTTTGTGTGACACTGGTCAATTGTTTTATACAGAGGAAAAATTCTCACATACTTGATATAATGGAGTGAAGAGTATGGAGTATATAGGTAGGACTCTGTCCTGTAGTCCTGAAAGCTCTTATCTGCCTGTTTATCAAATAGGAAGTTGTCCATCTGCAGAGGGCACTGGGAGGTACACATACTGTTGAAAAAGATGTTGAGATTTATAAACACAAGAGAATTGATGCTAATGAAGATGACAACTTGACTGTCTGGCTGCTGCATAAAAGCAGAGGACAACTGTTTAAACATCCTGGGTTAAAGCTTTGTCTTATAAATTGTATTGGACAAAAATGAGACGTTTTGCATGTGATGTGATGTTAGCATATCCAGAAAAATGTCTTAATAATTGAATTTAAAGGATCAGAAGAGAGATACTTTAAAGCACGTGTGACTTTGTGGATGACTTTGAAATGCAATCTGTTAGGATACAAAGTTGCATAAATACTTCTAATCAAATAGAGCCTGTATACCTCTTCCTTGATTTTTCTTAATTAACAAAGGAAAATTCAATGAAGATTTTAATAAACCCCAGACTGTCTCAGCTCTTTCCTTTACTCTAAAGGCACAATTAAGGATAGATGGAGAAAGTTAAGACCTCCTTAGTTACCAGTGTTATTTTTTTCACAGTACTTTTTTGGTAAGTTCCAAATATTTGAGCATGGATTCCAGTGCCCTGTGTTAGAGTTGTGCTGCTTCTCTTCTTAATGTAATTTTTAATTATTTTTCTTGCCTTTTACCTCTTTTTATTACAGATATGCTTACAGGTATTCCTGAACACTGCAGCTATTTTTTTCTAGCTGCAGTTAGCAATAAGGGTGTGGTTTGTCATGGTAAGCACATGATAAGTGTTTGTCATAACAGTGTTAGAAAACAAAGTCTTGTTGACAAATCTGGCTTATGCACTGTTCACCTTGATTTCCTCTTCCTCAGATATGGGTCTATAAATGAAAATAATTCTAGGAACCCACAACAAAGAGTGGAAAAGGCCCAAGCCTTTCTGACCACAGATGAAAAAAATGTACTTGAGAAATTAAAACATACTTTACAAAAAGAAAATCACGAGCAGTGCTGAACATGGCAAATTGCGGCAATGTGACAATGTATATTAAAAAAAATATTGACACTGTGTGTATAGAATGAAATTAAAAACTGCTACCAAATGTGAAACATATTAAAATACAAATTATCTCCATTAGGAATTTTTCTACTAGTTATTATTTTATTGAAGTTCAGTGTTGAATTTTTAAGTATAATTCAGACAGGAACCTGTAGATTAGATCATTATGATGAGGACGTCATAATCCAAGTAAGGTCTAAGGGAACACCTGGATGGAGAGATTTGCAGAAGAGGATGGGGAGTGCTGCTGAACAGTAAGGTGACAAACTACCAGAAAGGTACCCTTGTAGTAAGAAAGGCCAGCAGACTCTTGAGATTCATTACGAAGAGTTTTGCCTGCAGATGAAGGGAAATATTGTTTTCTCTGTTCAGCATTTGGTGAGACACGCCTGGAGTCCTGGATCCAGTTTTCAGCTCTCCAGTGTGAGAAAAGCTTGACCATGTTGCACTGAGACCAGCTAAGGGCCACAAAAATGATGAAAAGACTGGAGCATCCAGCAAGGCTGAAAGAGCTGGCATTGTTCAGCCCAGAGAAAAAAAGGGTGTTTTTTTTTTTTTCTTTTTAGTATGAGAGTGATCCAAGACAGGCTTTGAGATGTTTTGGAATCTCCAACCTTGGAAATACTTGAAATTCAACTAGACATGATCCAAATAAAAATTTGAGTCAGGCTTGTACTACATGATATCCAGAGGCTCCTTTTGCTCTCAGCTATTCTGTGATTGTGTGGTACAACACTGTCCCAAAAGTGTCAGTTTTAAACGCTTGGAAGGACTTGTGCAGGCCTACATGAGGCTTTGATGCCAGCTGGAAAATTTTACAGCATGATCTGTACTTCATCTTGGTTTTATAAATAATCTTTTCTCAGGAGGTTTTTAGAATACAGTACAAGCAGTTCATAAATGCTGAGAAAGGATTGGCAAAATTATTTGCAAATTTTACTGAAACAATGCATCAGGTAGTACTGTATGATGCTGCTCCTGCTTCTATATTTGATGCTGAGAACAGTTCAGTATGTGTTAATAGACCTTCATTGTCACCTTCTTTTTTTGTTGTTGCTGTTGAATCTGAGTGTTTTTCTTCAATCTTTAGTGTGTTCTTCCTTGGTTCCCCAGTCTTATTCATCTTTACCAAAATTTCACAGTGCAGAAAGACATTTACTACTCATTTATACGGCATGAGCATGCCTTTAAAAATAAACATATGTAATTACTTTATATATAAAGCACAATGTTCCACATTCACATAAACACAGAGAGAGCATAGCCTTGTTTATTTTTTGTATGTTTGAAAGCGGTAAGTAATGTATTCATCTGAACAGCTGGGTAACTTTAATGCTGCATGCAAATCAGTTTAAAAAGTAACAAACCTCAGAAAAATGTAACAAAAGCCTATAGTAGCTCAAATTCTAGATCTGTTATGAACCTCTCACTGTTCAGAAAATTGAGTTCATTTTCTATTATTTTTAGAAAATTCACTACAAGAACTTAAAAGGAGATATACTCTTTTTCACGGTGGCATATCCCGGAATTCCATTTTTATCCTATAACTGTTCTTTTAGGACATGCAATGAATCAACAGGGCAAAGTTCCTTCCACAAACTTAGAAAAATAGGATGGTGACCAATAAATGACAAAGTTTTTTTTTTAAAAGAGGCATGATTCCAGTTTTCTATTTACTTGTCTACTTGTTTTTATAATTCTGCAAAAGATTTAAATTTGGTGTGAGTGCTGGTCAGCAAAAATAAAACTGGGTGTGCAAGTGATGTATTTTAATGTTCAAAGCTTATTTCACTTATTTGCAAGGTATATGGAATTTCTACTTCTCTGAAAATAAATAATGAGGCATTCAACATTATTTATGCTGCAGTTTAGAAATGTACAGGAAAAAAATTGCTGTATGTGAGCGTCAGCTTCTCATTTTAGCGTTAAAAATTTTTGAATTTCTCTGCACTAATTCCAGTATAATTTGAATATGGATTGAAATTTTAACAAATTAAATAACTGAAACCAAGCTTTACTTAACAGTAAAGATTTTATTGGCATCCAAAGCAATTAGGTATTCTTGAATAACTTGGTATTCTTCTCTAAAAAATCTGGACACTAGAAAATGCTAATTTTCCATTTATTAGGTAAAAGCAAATAATCTTTGCCTACTGCTTTCCCCTAAGCATTCATAAAGTAGTATGAAGAGTTGTGAATGAGAAATTAAGATAATCCAGTTGAAGAGCTCACCATCTGAGCATATATCCAGGAATGTAAATTACACACTGAGCATCTTTTGCCTTGTCAAATAATTCAGATGACTAAAATTTACAAATATGATACTACTATGAATAGCAATGTTTTATGGCTGTGTTCTTCTAATTAACCTATAAAAACATAGCGCATTATCATGATAACTGACCTTCAGGCATATAATGAGCACTTTTTTAAACAAATGTGTGTTTTAACGTTTGCAGCAAAATGGAAAGAAATACTTTTATCAATATGTTTCTGCAGGGAGAAATTCAGTGTGTATAGAGAAACATAGATTCCTATAAACAGTAGGTATATAAGCAACAACCATTTTCCACCTAGTTTATCTCATCACAAGGATCACCTCCAACTTTTTAAACTACCCAAAATCTCAGACGTTACCCAGTGATACAGCCAAAACAAAATGACAGAGTAAAACTGCAATATTAGTAGGATCTTAATTACTCACACTGAAATAATTACTTAAAAATTAGGTTGATTATTATCACTGAATCTTGTATGTTATGCACTGAAACTAGATTGTTAAATATTATTTACTGCACAGGTTCTGAATTTTATACCACAATGTTTCCTTACTTGAGTTGCAAAATTGGAAAATAGCATTAATTTTTTTCTATCAGACATTGTGAATTATAACATTTCTGTATTTTTACATAAATTTGCCTTTATCATCAGATGGATTTAGCAGAAAAAAATGATACTTATTTTCAATAGTTGAGTTAAAAGTGTTTTCAAGAACTGTACTTTCCGCTGATTATGTTTTTCATTGTTTTATGTATTTATAATCACTTATCTTGAAACCTCAGTGTGTCTAATATAATTCTGATTACGTAATACCTTCTATTTCTTTGTAAAAATGGTAATAGGACTTTCACAGCTGCCAAAAACAGATACAGGTTCTAAAACTCTATTAATCTTATTCTCAAACCGGTAGGCTTAATACTGGCCTCATCTTCAGTGATATCAGCAAATCACATCTTCAGTGTCACATACTACACACATTTAGCAAATTATCCTGACTTAATACTACTGATCTCTCAGTTAAGGATTTTTTGTTGGAGTTCAGGTCCCACACTGAGAGCCATCACAGAATCACATTTTCTGTGGTGTACAGTTGTATAACATGCACAGAAAATCAGGCAAGCAGAAACAGCAGTGGGCTTTTTAAGTAAAATTCTTGACAATGACAGAAATGTCATTGAATTTGCATGACTTTCACTGTAGTTGAGTGGTAGTTTGTTTTCTAAAGGCTTGTTTTATGGAATTCTTGTTTAACTGCATTACAACATTATATACTGCAGCAGATGGCTTTTATGACTTTACTTTTCTGATTGGTGAGGTAGGATGTGTACTGAACCCACTCCATCCAAGCATTTCACTAAATTAGGAGCCTAGTTAACCCACAGATTCTTTCTTATTCACCTTCTTTATTAACTTTTTCATCACATCTTTTCATTAGATGCGACATTTCTGGACAGTGATTCAAGTCTCTGGAAGTATTACCCTATTACCTTAAAGGAGATCGGTAAGGATTAACCCTTATTGATTTAGCTACAGGGGAAGTGTCTGTTTGAAAATGAGCCACTCGTAAAGGACTAATCTGTACTTATGTAACGTATAATGACAACCGTATAATTAGTCAGAAGTAGAAACCTGACATAATTCTGCAAATAATTTTGGGTCAGAAAAGAATAATATTTTCACAAGAATCTCCTTAATGTCAATGTATTCCATTTCATTGTAATTATAAATTTGTAATGGTTTTGTCGAAGCTTATGCCTTAGGATTTAATCAGTGGAGAATATTCAGTGAAAGGGAAACCCATCTCACTTTCAATGTTCAAAAATAAACTCTTAAAGCTTAAGTTATCCACTCTTTATAAACTGTGGAAAGATATTTAGAGAGGAGAGGTTGTCTTAAACATTTGTCATTAAGTGATAACTTCATTTTGGAAATAGAAGTTATTCCCAAGAAAGGAAGAATCTGATGAGGAGATCCTTGGACCACTGGTTTAAATACAGACAACTGACTTTCAGATAAGTACTTGAAGTGAGATGCATACAACATCTGTTTGTACCCTAAGAGCTCATAATGTTAGAGGCAATTTAGAAGCTTACAGCTTCTGTTCAACATTGAACATGTGCTGAGTGATATTTTTCAAATTCTAGATTTCAGTTCTAGACATATTTAAATCTGTACTTTTTCTGTTTCTGAAACACATTGCGGGAGTAATGATATTTGTCATTAGGCAGACTTTCTATCTCACTAAATTTTAATTCATTAGCAATGGTGATTTTCTTTTATGTGGGGGAGGAGGTTTTCGTGTTTGTTTTTTTTTTTTTCTTTTCTTTCTCCATTAGGGTATTATGCATGTAGACGTAAAATAGAGTACTATAATTGATAATCAGTAATCAAAGATATCAATTTATGAAGAGCTGTACTATCTTCAAAAATGTCCTAGACTTCCTAGACTGCTAAGATTTTCACCTGAGGGTTGCATAGGAAAATAAGACAATTCAGTGAAGAAGTACCAGAAGGGCATTTTTTAGAGAAGTTAGTTCTTCTTTCTATTTCAATTTCTTTTTCATCAAACCATCATGAAAAATTCAAAAGAATGCTTCAGGTTTACAATCTGTTTCATTACTTGCCACTTCAAAAATTTTTTTTACAAAATTACACATTGATTCATTTATTGAAACTATGCCACCTACCTTTTTCTTTGGAGCAGAATTTAGCTAATAATTTACAACTGAGGTATATTTTATTTGTATGTATTTTTAAAAGGCTGTCACATTTCTGTACATTAATCCCTTCCACAAATAAGGACTGTTGAGAGAATCTGTTGCTGTGGAGAAGAAGCAGCAGCCTTTGGCTGTGATGAAGTTTGAAGATATCTATGACTTGGAGAGTTTGTATATCATGAAGAGAGAGTGTCATTATGATGAATTATGTCATTATGATGAAATAAAAGTACAATTTATTTGTGGTTAATAGTACTCTGTGGGAATGTCAGTTTCCAAGCAGAAAAATCTTCTGACTCAATTAATGTGTGGGTTTTTTTTAAATGTATTTGTTTATTCAAAAAATGCATTGAATCAGATTCACCGTATCTTGAGACATTTTGTAAGAGTCCTTAGTTTATTTCCCATTTTGAATATCTAGTACACAAGGTGCCTTGAACACACTGCTTTGTAATGGCAACAACAAAAACTCTCCCTGGTTTTCTGCTTCTAGACTAATGTAGAAATTTGGAAACAAAGAAGATGAAAACAGCTGTTTTCTTCTCAGTAAAACAACATTATGCTTTTAAGGGGGAAAAAAAAAGGGACCCCTCCACTAATAAATAAATGAATAAATAAATATGCTCCAAAAGAATGGAGTATTGACCATACATAAACAATTTCATTAAGAGCGAAAAATGAAGTGTCTTCATAGCTATATACTTACTACGCAATTTGAGTTTGCAGATAGAGGAAAACATGGTTGACTACTGAAGGTGAGTAAATCAGTTAGTTGATAATGATAAATATCTGGGAGTCTCATGGAAGATGACAGGATAGTTAACTACCTGGTTGGCTACCAATAATTAATAAATAAATAGAGAATCTTCCTGTTTCAAATCTGAAGTGATGAAATCCACATGAATGCTGGCAGTGGCTTCTACTGATTCTTTTGACACTACAGCGTTTAGAGTTGAGCCAGCTTCCCTGCTGTTCTGCAATGCAAACTGAATGGGAAAATTAAGGGTAAATTACCACCAGCATCCATGATATTGTAGGCAGTCTCAGAATCTGCCCTTGGATGGGAGATCAAAGCATTCTACTTTCAGCAAATGTAACAGGGGTCCATTATGAAGACTTGTCTAACGAAGCGTGTCCAGTTCCATGAGCCATATCCATTTTTGGAGGTCTTGAAAGCACTATGCAAAAGTCTGCTACAAAGGTATGTTCAAGATAGGATTTTTCTTCCTGCAATACTTCTAGAATCTTCAGGAGCACAAATGATGTTGAACTTCTCTAGCAAACTGTGTATATATCTGTGAAGATATCTTTAAGTGTGAAGATACTGTATAACACATGCACTGCTGCAGTTGTGAAAATCTTTATCTGAAACACTGCAATTCTGCTTCCAGCTCTTCCCTAAGAAATGGCATTTCTTTAATTCAAACCATGGTGGGAACGTGAGAGACACTGGTTTGTTCCCAGATAACCTTTGACAGAATGTTTCCATTTTAAGGATATGGAATTAACTTCTTGCAGTACTCTGATTCTACCACAAGCATTTGTTAAGACTTCTCTACAAAATAGATAAAATAGTTATAAAATGTGCAGCCGTGCTTTCACAGAAAACATTTGTGTAGATATGTACAGGAGTGTATGGCATGGATTGTGTTATCCTCCAACCATATCAGACATATATATATATATATATATATATATGTATATGTATATATATATATATATTTCCCAGCAGGAGGGGTCCACAGTTTGCTCTCCTTGTACCAATTTCAGGTTCACTGCACACTGACAGGCCCAAATCTACATGAGAATGTGGCCTTGGCAGCTTGTCGTAATCCATCATGGACATGCCATAGAGGCATCATCTGGGCTTTCCAAGCATGGCTTTGCTCTGGGATGGAAAATCCCTCCCTCCTGCTGAGGAGTTGCTCAACAGCAGCCCAGGAACATGCTCCATCAGACAAGCTCCCTCTATAAATGACACACTGTTCCACAGAACTCTCTGAAGATTCACAACCCTCTGGACATGCAGAGTTTACCTGTGGCAACAGATCAAGGCCTAGCAAGGCCTTGGCTTGGCAAGTCTAGTTGCTGCTGAATGTTCCCATATACAAATTATTTACTGTCACATGCCAGTTCAGCTATGAGTCAAAATGTGAACGGAAGTCTATTAAAGGTTCACAGTTTTCCAGTGAAGATTAGAGACTTTTAAAAGGCTGATTATTGAACTTAGATCTGCATAATGAATCTTCTCTCTGATAATAAAATATTATCATGGAGGGAGGTGGGGAAGTAGGCTAGGCAGGCAGGGAGTGTCCCATGACACCCATAGCCCCCCCTGCCTGCCTAGCCCACTTCCCCAGCTCCTTCTAAGCAACAGTCATAGTGTAACTACATCAGTGGATAAGAGAAGAGCCAGTAATGTAATCTATCTGGACTTCAGTAAGGTCTTTGACATGGTGCTCCAAAATATCCCTCCAAATTGGAAAGATATGGATTTGATGGGTGGGCTGTTCAACAGATGAAGAACAGGTTGCAGGATGGAATCCAGAGAGTGGTGGTCAATGGCTCAATATCTGGATGAAGATCAGTGATGACTGGTGTCCCCTAGGGTTCAGAGCTGGGACAAATACTAGGACTAATAATCTATAATATCTTCATAAGTGATGTCAGTGGTGGAGTCCAGTGCACCCCCAGCAAGTTTGCTAATGATACCAAAATGTGGGGTGTGGTCAGCATGCCCAAGGGATGGTATGTCATTTAGAGGGAACCTAGACAGGCGTAAGCAGTGGGCCCAAGAGAACTCCAAGAAGTTCAATAAATCGAAATGCAAGATCTTGCACCTAGTCAAGACAACCTCCACTGTCAATACAGGGTGCAGGCTGAAATGACTGTACACAGCCCTGCCAATAAGGACGTGGGAGTACTGGTGAATGGTAAGCAGGACATGAGCAAGCAAGGTGTCCTTGCAACCCAGAAAGCCAACCTTATCCTGGGCTTCATCAAAGGAATTGTGGCCAGTAGGTCAAGGGAGATGACTCTGCCCTGAGCTGGTGAGGAGTACTGTGTCCAGATGTGGAGTCCCCAGGGCAGACAAGAGATGGACCTGTTGGAACACATCCAGGGGAGGATCACAGAAACGATCCCAGAAATGGAATATCTCTGCCACAAGGACACGCTGAAAGAGCTGGGTTTCTTCAGCTTGCAAAAAAGAAAGCAGAAATATGACCTGATATTTTCCTTTCAGTATCTAAAGGGGAGCTACAGGAAAGAAGGGGACGGACTCTTTAGCAGGATTTTTGGTGACAGAACAATGGAAAATAGTTTCAAACATAAAGAGGGTAGATTTGTTTTGCATATAAGGAAAAAATCTTCTACAATGAGGGTGGTGAGGCACTGGAGCAGGTTGCCCAGAGATGTAGTGAATACCCTGTCCCTGAAGACTTTGAAGGCAAGGCTGGACCAGGCTCTGAGCAGTATGATCTAGAAGTGGATGCCCTGTTCATTACAGGGAAGTTGGACTAGATGACCTTTAAATGTCCCTTTCAACTCTAAGGATTCTATGAGTCAATGTTTCATCACACATAGACTGATCTCAAGATAAAACTGCCATTTTTAATACCTTGTCATATGACAGATTTATATGAATAAAATTGGGAGAGTTATTTTGCTATTTTATTATAGCTCTTTTGCTGGTTTCACTCTAAGTGTCTGATCTACACTTCAGACAGCTCAGCCCTGCAAATGAGAGAACTTTATGAAAGCCATAGTTCAGTAAGTATTTCTGGGATTATTATTATTATTATTATTACCATTTTTAACTGCAGACATAGATTTGTGAAATTAAAGTAATTTATTCAAAATTAACATGCTTTTGGAAATTCTGATATTGAGTGAAGAATTAGAAAAGCAACAAGGCACAATTCTTTCGATGTGTTTTTTGATATGATCAGGTTTTGAGATTAAGAAAATGGAGAAACAGATTTTTTTTTTTTAAATAAGGTTTGAGTTCTTTGAGGATTACTCTTTTAAAACATAGAGAAATCTAGAATGTATCATATACCTAGAATATGTTATAAATAGGTATAATACATAAACATATACACGTATAGGTGTATACATGCCATATGTGTATATATTTATAAAGTAATGTATACATATATGTCTATATATATATCTGTATGAGTATCTGTGTCTATGTATAGTACAAACTCTTTATACATTCTCTTAAGGTGCTTGTATATACGGATATAAAGGTACAATCATTTTCTTGATGATTTTCCTGGTGAGTTAGAGGATCGTTCTTTAGAGAAAGGACATTGAACAGAGATATCTTACTTTCTTTTAAATGTCATTTATTTAATCCTTAAAAGGATGACAAATGCACAGATATTAAATGTACTCAACTTAAACTATGTGGCAGATTTGCTATCAGTCAAGAATTGCTTGCAGAAATAATAGACTTTCATTTTTAAAAGTAATAAAATGCATTGCTTCCTTGCAGCGTGAAGATTGAGTAGGAAATAAACATGATAATGACACCAAAAGCTCTTTGTTCTCACCAGCATTTCTGTAGAAGGAAATGACATGGCTTCTTTGTACTAGGTGCTTTCTTTTCCATATTTGCATTCAGAATTTGGAACAGAGAATTGATTTTATGCTAATTCTTAAGATATAGTTTAAAAAAAATGAAGCACCTAATTATTTTCATGGGAAAGATGGTTTTAAAAAATGTACAAAGTTACGAATATTTGAAAAATCATAGCTTTGTAATTTCTTAGGTGTCATACAGATATTTTTTAATGTTAATATCTTTAATTAAACAGGTCTCTATTAAATTTCAGATAAGACTTTGCCAGAACTTTTGACTTGGATGTCGTTCACAGTTGGAGCTCTGGGAGGCTGAGTTTTAATTCGATATGACAGTTTGGAAATATTTCTGTGCAGAATTTTTAACTTCTGTTTGATACTTGAGACATTCCGTGAGTCCATGTATTAAATTCGTTTAAGTCATTTTGTACATGAGACTGGTGTCCCTCTCTCTAGTCCTTTTTTTTTTTTTCTTCTTTTTTTTTTCTTTTTTTTTTAATGTTTTCCTTGCTGCAGTTTCAAAAGAAGGTGAACAGTCATGTGCTAAACTTTGATGATCTTTTCAGACAGAAGCCCCTTTGGACAGAATGACAACTCCTGCTCAGGACAAAGCAGTTAGTTAATTTCAAACTCCATGAAGTTTGTAACTAAGCAGTAGATTAGCTTTTGGAAAGTGCAGATCTCCTAATGTTGCTCATTTGGGAACCTTCTGACAGGGAATTCTCTGAGGGCTGCTCAGCTTACACGAAAGAATCTATCAAGAGAAATCTTTAAGTCTCACAGAGGAGGAGATGTTTACGTGGTCTGTATGGTCAAATGTAAATATAAATATAAATATAAATGTAAATATATAATATCATTTATCATATAATCATTATATAAATATATATATATGTGTATTATATATCATATATATTATATAATAATATAATATATATAACATATATATAATATAATATAATGCAATATAATATAGTATTATATTATATTGCATTATATTATATTAATATATAATGATATATAATATAACATATTATGTATGTATGTATATATATATATATATATATATATATATATATATATATATATATATATATATATAATGATTATATGATAAATGATATTATGATATATATATATATATATATTATATATATTAAGGTAACCTTTCCAATTCTGTGACCAGGTAAGGAAGAAACAGAATAGTTGGAGGCAATCTTGGTAGAACTCACTTTTTGAAAGAACCCCATAGCTCGTTTCATAATAAGCTCATAGTACTCTGGAGAAGTCTGACTGATGTCCAATAATTCTTGAAGGCTTGAAGAAACTGAGATATTGGATGCATTCATTATTTTCCTTTGTACAACAGTACAACAGTCTTCCTCAAAATGATGGATCTCAATGGAAACACTTTTGATTTTTGGTTCTGATTTAGGACACCAACATGCCTGATTTTGATGTTCCATTTCAGCAAAAGTGTCAAGAACAGTGTGCCAAAGACTGTGAATCTGGATGTTGCACACTGTTCTAATTCACTCTAACCTCAATGTTCATGTAAACTTGATGCAGTTATATATGTATCCGTTTAATGATTTATTTAGCCTATTTTTCTCCTGCATCGAGTTGTAAAATAAATCTAGATATTCTTAGTTTTGGAGACTAAGCTCATACTTTCCGTCATGAATGTCCAAGCTACAATTTATTCTTTATTTGTTTTATTTTGTACTTGTAAGATTCATTACTTAATCATTTCTGCTAAAATGAAATTCATTCTGTTCACTGATAAGCAGCAAGCACTGAACAAACTTCTGAGTAAGATTTGAGATATGCAATATAAAACAATATCTAACTTCCGTATAATTTTTTACTGAGGATGAGAACTATCAAAAGAATGGAATTAAAAAAATAATAAAAATGACAATATGAAATAATTCAACCTTCCGTATACAACAGAAAGAATAAGTCTGTGCATGTTGAAAATTCCAAGTTGTAATGTATGTTCCCAAATTTCAAAATGTGTCTCTTCAAGTAAAACTTGCTATATATTTCCATAGAAACTACAACAGATATTAAGAACACAGTAAAATTATTTGATAGAGAAAATTCTCTGCTATAGAAAAATATTTTTCAACATAGTCATAACCATTACCTATGGTTGTAATGATGCCAGCAATGAATAAGAGCCTGCATGCCATATTTGTAAATGTTTGCAGCAGTGGAGATGACCCACTGTTGATACTGACACTGATGAAACACACCATCCACCACCTCACAGGACACTTTGTTTGGTCTCCAAATACATTTAGCAAGTGTCAATAAATGTGCCACTACTTCTGCGTGGAGGAATCCAATGACAAACTTTTGTTTCATGATGAAAGTTGCAACATGAACAAGCAAGGAGTGCTTGCAGCCCAGAATGCCAACTGTATCCGGGGTTGCATCAAGAGAAGTGTGACTTGCAGATTGAGGGATGTGATTCTGCTTCTCTACTCTGCTCCACCTGGAATACTGGATCCAGTTCTGAAGGATAGGGAGTTGTTGGAGAGAGTCCAGAGGAGGGCCACAAAGATGATCAGAAGGCTGGATCACCACCCCTGTGATGACAGGCTGAGAGAGCTGGGGCTGCTCAGCCTGGAGAAGAGAAGGCTCTGGAGGAAACTTATAACAATCTTCCAGTAACTGAAGGGACCCTATAGAAATCTAGGGCGAGACTTTTTATAAGAGCATCCAGTGACAGGATGAGAGGAAATTGTTTTAAACTGGAAGAGGGTAGATTTAGAATAGATATCAAGAAGAAATTATTTACTGCAAAGGTAGTGAGACATTGGAATAGGTTGCCTAGTGAGGCTGTGGATGCCCCCTACCTGGAGGTGTTCTAGGCTAGGCTGGATGGAGTTATGAACAACCTGGTCTACAGGGAGGTGTCCCTGCCCGTAGCAGGGGTTTGGAACTAGATTATCTTAAAGTCCCTTCAAACACAAACCATTCTATGATTCTATTATTCTATGATTCATACACAGTTCCATGTCAGAAACCATTTTGTCAGACTACCCCTCTGCTACTGTCTGTCGCTTAGCAACAAATTATAACAAATATTTCTGGTAAGGTTCAACATCTACTGCCATATCACCAACATCCACCTCTGACATCATGGGCCATCATAATAATCATATAATCATATAATCATAGAATCACTTGGTTGGAAAGGACCTACAAGATCATCTAGTCCAACCGCTCTCCCATTACCATTGCTACCACAAACTACTAAGCCACATATCACTGCTCCTCATCCAGACGCCTCTTGAACACTGCAGGGATGGCGACTCCACCATCTCCCTGGGCAGCCATTCCAGTGCCTGACCACTCTCTGACAGAAAAATTTTTCCCTTATGTCTAATCTAAATCTCGTCTGGTGCTACTTGAGGTCATTTCCTTGGGTCCTGGGAATAAAATAACAATAATAATAAAAATAATATTAATAATATAGGAGACAAAAGTGATAAAATATGAGACAATATTTTCATAGCAGCCTCTGTGTGTCTCTGTGTTTTATATATATATATATAAATAAATACATATATATGTATAAATATATATATATATACATACATTTTTTTTCCCTCCAGAAATATCAGTGATAAAAGGAGATATGGGTGCTCTGGACAAATTCTGTCTCGACAGCATATTTGTACCATCACAACCATAATAGATACATTATTTCAAGCTTGTAAATTGAATATGTATTAGCCTTTTCAATACGTTATGAAGAACAATAAAACTATTGAAGGAAACTTTGAAAATACAGTATTAAAGGACTATATGGTTGGATGAATAATTAACTGCTAAGAACTAAACTGTCTTGAAATATCAGGAGAGTTACTAGTGCAATTCACTGAACACTTCAGAAAATATACTTCAAAATAAGTTGGAAGGGTGTATTTTAATGAATACTAGATGTGTTTGTATGTGAAGGAAATTCAAAAGCTGTTCCTCAGAATGATCTGTTCTACCGTATGACTCTTTTGCTACAAACTGGTATAGCTTATCTGTTGGTGCATAATACAAGCAAAGTTATTTATACTTTATTTTTATAAATACAAATCCATGACAAGACAATTAGTGAAGTGAATCTCTTTTCTCATGCAGTCTCAGATGGAATTATGAGTTTATGTAAGATTTCTGCATTTTCTTCTTAATTCCTCTGTCTCTTGTTTTGAAACAAATCTTAAATTACTCAAACCTGTAACAAGTGCATAAATGTTTAAAAAATAGTTTCAGCTATTTCATTTACAGGAATAAAACTACCTCACCATGACAGTTCACATTTGCTTTGTAGCAAAAGCTTTGACTTGAAAGACTATTTACTGCAGGCAACAGCTATCATCCTTTAGAGGAGGATTTTGTTTTTTGCTGTTAGATATATGACACTGGTTGCACAAGAACCTTCTGTTCACTAAGCCTAAGGAATTCAGTGTGGTCTATAAAACTGATCCAAATTCATCATTACTTATCACTCCATTCTCCTGTCATACATGTTGGGCAACAATATAGTCTATTATTCATCAGTGCAAATTAATGTGCAATTTGATAGGTGAAGGATAACTGAAAAGTCACTTCAGGAAGTGATAATTCCACAGTTTTTCTACTGATCTTGTAGAACATAAATGTCTATGGTAGATGATCAAATCATCGCATCATCAAGAACTGTAGATTAAATACAGAAAAATGCACTGTATTTCTTTTTAAAAGAGTACAATGCAAAGAGGTCAGAAGAGACTGTTATCTTAGTTCCTGGAGGAACACAGCTATCATGCAGGAAGGAAAGAACACAGTGAGCCTTGGCTCCACTGCATTATGTATTAATAAATATCTTTGGGACAAACAGAATAAATGGCAGTGAACAAAGTCTGCTCAGCTCTGTAAGACTGAGTTTCTCCAGGAAATGCTTCTGTGTCTTAGCAGTATCAGACAATTCTAACTGGTACAGTGCAATTTTGCTAATTTATAATTTTTCATATCAAAGCTGGCTAGAGTGTAAAATATGGCAACACAGTCTAATCTCCACTGTGGAATTCTGTTCCAATATTGATGAAATAATACATGTGAAAAGCTGGAGTGAATCCCGTTCCAGAGAATACAAGAGAGGGAAAAAAAAAGAAGAGACAGAGACAACATACTTTTTCCCTCAAAAAATCAGGTATATAAGATGCATTCTGCAGTTACCCTGGTTATTCTATGATCTGTAAGTTCATCCTGGATCTGCTTGTCCTGAACATTCAAACTGTGAAAGAGAAGTGAGCACTCGTAGACAAGTGCCAGCAACCGGTCTTCCACAAGGAAAAGTGTTTTAAAAGATTCCTTTAAGGAATATTTTTTCACAAAGCCAAATCTTAACTCCAAATTGCTACAGTGTTTCAGCCTTCTGTCTCTGATTCGTGAGTAACATCATTATAGGCTAAACATAGTTTCATCTAACACCAGCTCACTATTGAGAAACAGAAAAAACAGAACATTCAGCACCAACACTAGTCCTGAGAAGACAATCCTCTCAGTAAAGCAGCCTAGTGCACTCATGGATTCCAAACTGTGATGCAATAGGAATGGCCAAGTGTCTGTTGTACAGCTGTTTTTCCTTCACTGTGAGTCGCATAACTCAAATTTACTTGGATGTGTAGCAATGCTGCTTGTGGAATTTTAATAGTTTCTTTTCCAATTGTTCTTCGGTTATGACAGGGGCTAACTGAATTTTTCATAAGTACAAGGTGCATTCAAAATATCTTTTATTCCTGCTTAAAAAAGGTATTAAAATTCTCCATGAACATGGAATTCAATAGTTGTATCTTATTCCCAGCTATGGAATTGGTTATGGAAGATGCCCCTGCTTACATCTTCAGTGGCACTCTGCTCTTCCACTGTTATCTTTGTTTACCATATGATTATGTTCGCTGAAGAGCTACTCCGCATTGCTGTCATATAGTATGGCTCTTCCTTATATTATTGCTGACCCCAGCACTACACAGAAAGGACTACTGTACTATGATAGATGTGACAAAATTATATTTCGTTAATATATTTGTTTCACAAAACTTTTTTTTTTTTTAATATTAATGTATTTAAAACCATAAACCATATTAATCATGTACCTGCGTGACTACTTATTATTTGTAATCAGAATGTCTTGGCTACTTGTAAGAATCTAAGTTACATCTTATTTTTCCTGTTCTTCATTTGGCTGTGTGTACATGTTTGTAGAGCTACATTTCTGCACTGGCATGATTCCATAGTCACACTACAGGAGAATTAGGCCCTTTGCATTCAGTTTCCATCACTCTTTGTACAGAGTTTAACATTTACTCTCCATTAACATTTATGTTAAATCAGCGTGAGTAGAAAGATATACAAGCAGAGCCAATACATCTGTCTAAAAATTTGGTTAAGTAGTCATGGACAATTACTTGAAATAATAAGCTTGCCTATCATTTGTCATCAGTGATCATCAGTAGTATTAATATTAGAAATGTTACTTTACTTGTAACTAGGATATATGTAGTGAGGCCTCTTAACTTTTATTAGACCACTAACGTGTAAAGTAGTGTTTAAAATATGTATTTTTCCCTTTAAAGCTACTATTCTCTTAAATATAATGACTGACTGTGGAGATATACTTGAGTTCAACAACGACTATTATAGCTTTCAGAGAGCTCTAGAGCTGTAACCTGTTTTCTTTCAATAATACATTATTTTACATTTTTTTTTAATATATATATTCAGCAATCCTTTCAAACACTAATTACATCATAAAAAAAAACAACATTGCCAGGTGGATCAATCATTATCCCTACTTTTGAGATAAAAAGAGAAAAAAATCTTCAGACTAAGCTTTCATTTTGGCTGACTCAATTTCTAGCTCATTTTATAGCACCTAGATGTCTTTATGGGGTGTTGAATCATTTGTTCATCCTCATTTGAAAGCTCTTCTATGTTCTCTAGCTCTAAAGTGATGGATGTGAGTTAGTTGGAAAAGCTGATTTGGGGCACTTTCTCATGAGATCAGCAAAAGTGAACAAAACATAGACGTTTATAATTCCCAAATTGGAGTTCAGATTTATATTTACTGTTCCAGCTATATAAAGTGATTTGATCAGGTTTCATTACTTTACTGTTTTGTAGAGTGTACAACAAATTACCTAGTGTGTTTACCAAAGATATTGCAAACACTGTATAGTGTTCTCAAATTAATATGAGGCATGGCAGGTTGATAGGCTGTTTCTTCATTGCCTTGCTTCATGTAAAACATATTTTTCTTATAACTTCAATGACTATGTTCAAATATTGGTTCAGTAGTAAGTAACCTATGTGCTAACATGTATGGAAGTAGATTAAAAAGAAACAATATCACCTTCCCTGCCCCCCCCCAAAAAAAGAAACAAAGCAACAACAGTATCCAAATAAGTAGAAAGATTGACCAGTATTTTCAAAAGTGTCTGATTGTTTCAGATGTGTAGTTCGAGAAGCCTGGTTCACATTTGGCGAGAAGTTAACTTTTTTAAAAAAATTGAATATGTTTCTTTAACTGAATCCTCAGAAAAGAACCCAGCTCTCTTCCCTACTACTGCTAGTCACTTTAGAAAGCTTTTGTACTGAAATACTTTTTTTTTCTACCTATGCATTTCTATGGGATCTAAAGATATTGTGATTTTCACCTTAGTCTGATTGACTGCTCCAATATAGCCACATAAAGATCTCTGTTTCCTATTAATATGAGGGCTGGTAAAGACATTTTTAATAAGATGTAGCTGTGTCAGGTTTTGTATTGTTTGTACTACTTGATATATAAGATACTACTATGGTGGCAAGACACACATTTGATAAGGTCTTGTCTTGTTTCTGCAGGGAAGGAATTCACTGCGGACCTAAGGTTAAGGAATGAAGGATCTAGCTGGATATCTTTGAGGTAACATGAGCAACTGGAAGAACTGACTACATTCAAGCTTGTCAGTTTTACACCTGCAGTATTGTTGGCCAGGTAGCATTGAGATTTACATGACTTTTCTTAATAGAAATATATGAGTGTTTCAGTAAATTGTAATAAAATAAATGAGTGTCTGTTGCAAGTTTATAGCATTTGTACATTTTTCATATGGCATATACTGCTTTAGTTTTGCTAACCAAATTATTATTTTTAAAAATATTCCTCATTTATTGCTTAATATCTCATTAGCACTAAATATGAATATGAATGACTGCATCTTGGAAGCCAAAAGAATTATTTGTCTTGATACCAAATACATTAAAGGATTCTTACACCATTAAGATAGTCAGGGTGCTTGCTTATCTGATGGCTTTGAATCCAGAATTCAACAGAAAAAGTCTAACTCACTCTGCCGATACAAGTGTATCAGTAATTTATATCTAGCTTTTGACACTTCACATCACCTGTGTACATAAATGTCAATTGAACCATGCTTGAAGATGTGCAACAGAGAAAAGGCTATACTTTTTATCTGTAATCACTCCTTCAAATGTGAAGTCTGACATTCTTTTGCTAAGACTTACAAGTAGCCCAGTTATCTCTCAAACTCAACGTGTAGAGGTACACTAAAATCGAGCAGGTCTTCCTGTTGGTAAAACAATATCTCTCTCCAACATACTTTAATCCGCAGCATACTTTAATTGGTATATATAGTTTTTATCTCTTTACAGGAAAAATGTCACTCTAAATGCAAATTTCTCCAAATTGAATATGGTTTTACACATAAAGTTCTTTTATTTTATTTTGGAACTTGCATTGGGAAATTGCTCAACATTGGACAGTATCTTGTTTACAATTTTGATAAGAGATGTGTTGTCTCTTTGGTTAGCCTTTCCTTCCAAGACCAGAATTTAGTTTTTGTAGCAATAACACCTACTTATTCCAATAAATAATGTTAGCAATTTCTTTTGAGATACCTTGTGTCTTTGGAGACAACATCGTTTATTAACTTCCATGTCAAGAGGTGCTTCCAGTGGAACTGCAACATCTAAAACAAAAATTGACACAAATTGCCATCAAGGCACTCGCTTAACCTCATCTGAAGAGGTAAATCATGAGCACTGTAACAAAGAAGATACATTCACTTTGTCTTGTGATTGCTTCTTGTTGTATGTGAGACACAACTTTTGTCTGAAGCTTATATGCAGCTGGGATTTACATAGTGTATATTTCCTTGGTAGAATCTCTGCAAGTCTGTGCTTATAATTGCTGCTTTTCCCTCTGTTGGTACATTAATCATGTCTCTCCTTGATAGTTTAGGAACAGAACAGATTTGGGAGTCCCATCCTGTAGTTTTGTTTTTTTGTTTGGTTGGTTAGTTTTTATTCAGACAGTTCAAGACTTTGATGTGCACAAACACATGAGTATTATGTTCCAGTAAGACTTGCATCCTTAGGAGACCAGTCTACAAAGCACTTATTTCTAGGAATTTAACACAGAAAGTATCTGCTTATTTAGACAATTAGGTACATTAAGAAACTCTCTGGGAATTTAAGTAGAGGAGAGGAGAGGAGAATTTTTATCATACTGTCTGCTTGCTATCTCTTCTGCTTGTATAAAGGGCAGAACTGTATTGTAGTTTACTTTTCCCTCTCATTTGAAATACTTTGTTTACTATGGAAACACACTTTCTATTGTTCTACTTGTGAACGGAGGGGCAGTAGTTCTCTAGAATTTCACTAAAATGTATTTGCAGTTCTCTGTAACTAGGTGGAATTCTGATATTACATAATATGTATAATATATAATAATATGTATAATATGTGATTTGCTCCTTGATGCTTCTATATGGAAGCATATTCTGAACTGCAACCAGAAATCATCTACTCAACATCCAACATATCAAGTCTTCAAATACATATTTGCGCTGTTTACTGCTGTGGTATTAAATGACCCAAAAATTCATGTCCATGATTCATCAAAACAGTTGCCAGTTATATTCTTATGCAGTATAAACTTGCTTTACAGAAGTGTAATTGATGTTCTTCAAGGATTTTTGAGTTTATGGTCTGCACATCAACATTAAAAGCCATAAAATGGCATTAATTAGAGCTAAATTGATGGCTATGCCTATCTGAGGGCACCCAAAGTAACACAGGAATAACTCATCTTGCTGTAAATGACAGTAGATTAAACAAAGAATTTCTTAATGATTGGTCTGTGTTATTTTTGCCCGTAAAAGACAGAACTTTATTCTGCATTGGAAAACAAACAAAAAGTTTTCCAATTCTCAGTGTACTTATTTGGATTTTTCTTACAGTAATTTATGAATTATTTTTAAAATCCATTTAGAACCTTTAGGGAAAAAAAAGAAAGAAATAATGGAGTCTTACTACATAGACTGTTTTTTTGTTTGTTTGTTTGTTTTTACATCAGCTTTGCCTTCTTCATTTAAAAATTGGAAGTATACAACTCGTTTCTATTTGTTAGCAAAATAATGCAAGTATGTCATGAACGTTAAACTGGAAGTTAGACTCAGCACTCTTGCATCTTTCTGTCTTATATATACATTACAAGTTTAAAATAAAAATCACAAGATGCTTTGAGAAACTAGCTCTTGTTTTCTTTCTTAATACTTATTGATTTGATTTTGTTTCTTTTTTTAATTAAAAATTATTAAAAAATACATTTTCAAAAATAAAAATGAAAGTACAAATTTCAGTAAATGAAATGACTGAAAACTAACCCCTTTTGTAGTCTAGTTATAAATGGATATTACTGCATTTCAGTGGCTCCCACAGGGAATGATTCATGATCTCATGCTGTAACTTTTAAATGGAGAATGTAGGAAAAAGTATTGAATTACTACTGCAAAGGTACAGCCAATACAGGCACAGGAGGAGCTGTCAATAGTTGTGATCTACATCAATTTGTTAGCCTGGATGAAAATATGTAACATATTACAGGTAGCAACTAAAAATGCAATCTGCGCTTCTTTAAGAACTTTACTCTGGGAAACTGTGACTAAAGAACTGATGAAACTGAAACTGAATTCTCAGAGTTGTCAAAATACAAAAATCTTAAGGGGTTAACATAGTCCTGATGCATACAGACATGAAAGCAGGGGAAGGCACATGCAGTATGTCTTCTGATATTGATAATGACACGTACTTCTGCAATTGTGTTCCTGTTTTATATTGAGGTAGGAAATATATAGAGAGATTTTATTGAATATTGAAAAGCTCCATGTTCTCCATCTAAGTAGGAAGTCAAAAGAGTTATTTTTTATTGCTACTTGTTCTATTAAGAGAAAAAATGTTAAACTAATTAAGTTTATGCATACCTATAAAGAAAAACAGCAGCATTACCTGACCTGGTGATCTGTAATCAAATGCTAGATGTAGTCAGTAATGAGATGTAAGACAAGCATTTTCTGCAGCAGAAGTAATTAACCATTAGAATTTGTCATTTTCTGTGACAGATTATTCCTATCACTGAAAATGTTTACATGAAGTCTGAAATTTTATTTATTTATTTTGAATATGTTGTAGTTCAATTTAAAATAAATTAATTAAAAAATTAGTCTGGGAGGAATGAAATAGAAACTCACTTTTCAGAGTTTAAAAAAATGAGTCTTTATTGTATTCAACTCTAATAATTTTTGCTTTCTACTCTTTCATTTGCAGTGTTATTATTTAGTTTATATTTATGTGTATGTGTATGTGCATGAACATGAATTCTGCTTCTGCAGTTGATGCTCTCCAGCAGTCTCTTTCATGTGATCATTCTCTGAAGAACTGTGTTTGTAACCCTCAGGTTCTGAAGAAAGACCCTAGAGAAGATGGAGATGGGACTAGAGAACAAGAGGCTCCATTGTATTCAACAGTTGCATAGAAAGTTTTCTGTGAACAGCCCTAACAGAGAAAGTGAGCTATCAGGTGCACAGGTCTAGAGGAGCTAAGGAATTTATGGTAAATGGATTCAGATCTCCGCAGTTATGCTCTCAATAAGTATCTATACCTTAATCAGTTATAAAACCCAGTATATCTATGACTTTTTCCAGTCCCATAAGTTTAGCTGAACAGTAGAATTCACCATTTAGTTTTGTAAAACAACAAAATTATCAAAATGCATTAAATTCTTCATCAGGCCACACCAACCATACTCTTCTCAAAATAATGTTAAAACCTACTTATGGTTATCCAGTAGGTCTGTATGCAATTGCCTTGCCCATTTGGATAAATCAGCTTCTTTCTAACAGCAACTTGTTTATCTTCAGGAAATTTTAGCTTCAACTATACAATTCTGGTTTAGTGATCTAGATATTTCCTCTTCTTTCCACCTAATAAAATAGAAACTCCTATTCAGAATTCCTCAAATATTTATGAATGCATTAAATTCTTATTTCTTTAGTTTGCCTTTAGAAATTTTTATTGATGCTACTCATCAGGTTCATGATTTCATGGCACTTTCCACGAATAATCTATGAGGTTACTGTTACTGTCATGTATCTGTATTATCTCAAAATATAATATTTCTATCTCAATCCTAACCCTTCTCTTCTAGGTGTTTTTCTCATATTAAGGTTTGTATATAGAAAAATCATGTTGTGTAACTACTCAGAAATGGGCTCAGAAATTGAAACTTAAAGGAGTTCCCATTTTCCAAGCTCTCACTTCTATCTTTCCCATAGTTGTTTGTTTGTTTGTTTTTATCAGCAGTCCAAAAACAAGTTATTCAGAACTCCTCCTATAACTGTGTGGTCAGAAATTATCTTACATCTTTTGATGGATGAGCTGAACTCAGGATATACACACTTCTGATTTCCTTCTGCTGACAATTTATGTCATTGTCAGAAAATTGTTGTGTTAAAAGAACCATTTTTCTTAGTATGTTGAAGTACAACGTTAAAATTTTAGCAGTCATTAAAAGGGATATTTTTGGCATGTTAAAGATTATTTTTAAAGATTGCAGCTAACAAATTGCAGGCACCTTGAATAACAACATATAAATTTGACCATAAGACTGTAATGAGTCCCTTTCCAAGGATTTAACCTTTTAGGACATATCTTTATAATGTCTTTATTGCCTGCGCTGTTCTGCAGGAAAACAAGCAAATAAACAAAAGAAAACAAAACAAACAAGCAAAAAAAAACTGTGCAGGAAAAAGAAAAGGTCTAAAATGGTTTCCTAGTGTTTAATAAAATCAATGTGTAAATCCAGTGAAATCAATAAGAACTGAAGACAGAAAATGACGTTGAGAGAAATAACTCCTGAATATTTTGTCCTTATCTCACACTTGTAGGTACCAGGAGCAAGGACATAATGTTAGGTATGTAATATTCAAAGTAACATAATTGCAAAACATAAAACTAGGAACTTACTTGTCATTAAAACATTGTCTATACAGCTCTAAAAATGTATCGTGTGAAAGACAAGAAGAAATGTATATATATTTATATGTGTAAATATATAAATACAATATAAATACATTCTTTTTCTTTCTTACTTTCCTTATGTCTGGTGTTCTGGACTTTTCTGCCAGAAATCCACTTGGTGTAAGCAAGAATGTGTTGAAATGATACAAAAATAAAATTCTATGCACAGAGATACATAATAAAGCAGGCATTTGGTCTTTTCCTTACAATGCAATTTATTCAAATCAAGAAAGACACTATGGAGAATCCTGCATTAAGAATTCTGCTTAGATCTTTGAGCTGTTGGTAGGTCCTTTCCTTGGGAAGAGCAAGAGTAAAATCTACCTCTGAAATGGCCACCTGTCTGTAGTATATATGCCAGCTACTCAACTCTTCTGTCAGGGCAGGACTGCTCTTAGCAGTTTTATTACTTGGAAGTATTCTTTCACAGATGATTCTATAAAAGTACTTCCTTAGGAATATAACATGAAATTTTCTACTTGTTTTGCTTTATTCTTTTAGTCCCTTCCATGTATATTTCAAGACAAGTTAAGGATGTTTTGTTCTGTTGAGCCTTACAATCTTTGTCCATCTCATAGTAGCGTAAAGTGAAGCACAAATATGTGTGTTTTCAGTACTGAAGGTTACTTGGTTATCTTAAATTCATGTATTTGAAAATTTTCCCTATCTTACTTAAATTATGTTATGGTAGTTTGAAATCTTCCATTGATATCCTTTGATATACATTAACCACACACCACGAAGAACTGCCAGTCATCTACTTAATAGCAGGATGTCTTTGAAACATCTTTGAAACGTCTTTGCTTTGTATTCATCACAGATGATTAGCCTTACTGTCCTCTGTAATCCACATATGCTGTAGCATGCCAAGAACAAGAAAATCCACATTTCAGATAATACAATAACCATAATACATCTGCTGGAAAAGTTGCTGCAGTGGCAGCTATATTAAAAGGAGTTGTTTTGGACAGTTATGTACATGGATAGGACTTAAAACACCAGATGAAGATGAACTAAATATGCTAATCCGTATCCGGAATATTGTTTGTCTCTTTCTGTTGAAAACAAATTCAATGATTATTTCTTAAATGCACATATATATCATAAATTACAGACTTACTTCAAAGTTATATCAGTGACAATACTTCAATGGAAAAAAAAAAAATGAGAATACTTCATTTTCTAGTTCCTTCCTCTTCAAGCTCAAACTAAGTTACAAACATACCTGATGATTTCTAAACTTCAGAATTTGCCATTCTATCTTTATTTGCATACAGTTTGAGTAAAAAATGGCAGTGAAAAACTACCAAATCAAATCATTTTCTATCTATAGAAGTCCTATTGGAAGGAAAAATAATACAGAAAGAGTTCATATTTCAATCTGAAACAACTGAAATAAAGGAATATTTTATTCTGCTGTAATTTTACTTCCTATTTTAAAGTGAAGATGGGTTGATTTTTACACTACAAATGTGCAAAATTGCACATTTGTTTAAGCTTTCACAAATACTTCAAAGAAGTACAAAGAAGTTAAATCCCAGCATCTGAAATTTCAGAAAAATATTCAGAAGAATCATGCAGTTGTACCTGTCATGTCATACTGTTTTCCATTGTAAAATATAACTTTGAAGCACACAGTTTGGTCTTGTTTCATTCACACATACTTAGGTTTCTTGTTCAGCAAAGACTAATGAATGTATATGCTCTTTCTGCACTCAAAGGAGGCTCATTGATGCCAGTGGAGCAGCATAGATAGAAAGTTAAGACAGGCATTAGTCTTTTCAAAATCAACCACTAAGCCTATTATATGAGGGCAGAAAATTAGGTTAGATTGCTCTCTTAGTAAGGTTAATGAAGCCCTGTTGCCTAAGCCATTGTGGTACAATTGAAGAAAATAGCTGAATTTGACACAGTGAATAAAATACTTTAAGGGAAGAGTGCACTAAGAAAGCTTGGAGTGTTATTATGCAGGATAATGCAGGTTAGGCAATTAAATCACCTCCTTTTTTGGTGGAAATCATTATTCTTTTGAGCGATCTTGTGCCAAAGGCAAGCCTTAATATCTTACACATTATATTTGAAAATGTTCTGCTTCATTTCAGCCAAGAAAGTTCTGTTTATTTTCTAACATTATCTGATGCTGTAAAAATGACCTTTAAGTGGTCCCCAGTACACTCATACTCTTTGTTCTAGGAATACAAGGAATCTTAAATACTGTCAGATGGAACAGTTTTTTAAAATGCTTTATTTTTAGCAACACCTAGAGTTCGTTCTTCCTGGGGTGGAAGTATCAGGATTACAGGAAGATCAAAAGCTGAGACAGAGAAAACAACAGAAGTGAAAGAAAATATGAAATCTGGCATTGTATGTAAATGAAACTGTCATTCAAGCTACAGTAGTTTCTACCATGATCTGTTGAAGAGATTATCATGGGAAGAGCAATGCATTTAATTTTCTTGTGAATTAGGTTGTAGTACACATTATCTCTGTGAAATCTGAATAATCAGAGATGGAATCTGATTTAAAAAAAAAATAGAAAAAAGAAGTAGAAGTCTCCTATGGAATTTAGGGCAGGAAATTTCCCCTCAAACTACTGTTCAAACTAAAAATAAGCTGCCGTCTATTACGAAGTTTTTTTTCCTTTTGTGTACTTCAGAATCATTCCTAGTGCTTTATTGTGGATGTTTGACGATGACTTTAACTGTACTGACAAAAAAAATCTTCCACAATTTTTTAAAGTTAGTGAAAGCATATTTTAGAGGGAAGATCTTGACAGGCAAAAATTACAATAAAAACATGTGTCTTAGAATCAAGCCAAAGAGAAATCATGTTTGACCAATATTCATGATGTCATATTTGTGCACTTCAGGGTATGTTTACACTACCATTCTAATTTGAATCCTAAATGCACTTTTGAAGCAAATCACCTGGTCCTCTTCACTTCCCATACTTTAGTTTACAATGTGGGGCTGTTTAGATTTCTTACTAATGAAGCTGAACTGGAGCACATATTCCAGGAGTGCTTCTGAAGTGCTATAATCATTAGTGCAATCAGTTCATTGGACAAGACTTCAAACTCTAGCATGTAACATACAAATCCCCTGCAATCAAAATTTCCTCATTGTAAGCATCTGGTTCTCAGTGATGTTGGTTGTAAAACCTTTGTGCAGCATATCATTTAATGTAGCCTTGGTATACTTACATTGTCTTGGTAATAGATATATTTTATAACTGAATTTAAAATACTGATGCAGATACTGACAGCACTGGAAGTCAAACTTGACAGTAAACAAAAAAAGGAGTGTAAGAAAAGGAGCACAGATATAAGAGAACTCAAATGTTTAACACAGAACATAGGCAGTAATTCTCAACAGGATCTCAAGTATGGCTCAGGCCTATGAATGTTTGCTTTGTTGAATGAGGGACAATCTCCAGGATGCTTTTCCAGGAGGTGCCCAAAACCCATAAATTTTCTCAGACAACTGGAGCAGCCTTCTTTGGGGGCTGCAGACCATGCTGCTGATGGGCTTTTCTGGGTGCCAAACCAAAACAGATTTTGACACATCTCCAGAAGGCTGTAATTTTTTAGGGGGGACTTAACTGCTAGTTTATCTGGCACATTGGTTCTATAAAATTTTTTCCAGAGGAAGAATTATAGTGAGCATTTAATTAGCAGTGACTACGTGATCAGGTTCTCCCTAGAGAAATTCAGAGCGTAGATATCTGTAGTCTTCAGGATAAGAAACTGTTGTCTTAAGTAGAAAAAATTGGTTGTTACTTTTTTCCAAACGTTTTTGTGTTTGTCTGAATATATCCTTGTATTTTAAATTAAATTCTATACCAACTTAAGTGAAAATAGCTCGAAATAAAAGGTGTGTGGGAATGAAATAATGATTAAAACCCAACATCCTGCTCAGTCAAAATTAAAGTTCCAAATATAAGTTCTCAAAAGCCAAGGATACATTTTTTGGAATCAGGTTTTCTACAAATTCACATCTGACATTTTCTCCCAAACTGTCATCATGGACTAGTGGCAAAGATATTCCAAACGTCTATGGGCTTGACTGGGTCCCTGGCTTTTGCAACTGTCTTGGGCAGATGAGTTTCTCTTGTCCAAGGTTAGTTTTCCCAGAGAAAACAAGCAACAAAACCAGAGAATTTCTTTGTTAAATGTTTGAAATCAAGTGCTTCAATCTTTTATCGAGGTATTAGATGATATTGTTCAACTTATGTCATCATAACACTCCTGAGAATTGTGGTAGCATGGTTCTTATTGAGCTGGTTCACCAATTCATCTGTTTTATTTTAGACATGTACCTCAGGCTCAAACAAATCTGGGAGTGTGTTCTAATTGAGTCCAAAGGGACTGAAGACAACCAACTCAGAGAGAAATGTCTACACTCTTGGTCTGTAGCTAGACCATCTAATGATAGACAGTATCTATGTTGTTTTTCAAAATAACGATTGTCTGAACAAGGAAAAAGTGCCCATCTAGAATACAAGTGGGAAAAGACAAGTAGGCTTTTACTTGTCACTTCAGAGGAAATATAAAGGAGATAAAGAATGCAGCTTTTCAGGCCTTTCTCACCACTCAGAAAACTTCTCCATTTGGATACAAAATAAAACCTTACAACATTATTGCTTGTTTTCTTTTATAGTACTCTTTGGTTTGTTCATGGTTTAATGAAAGATTGAGAAATGCTTGCAGAGGAAATTCACAGACACTGGCTGTGTTGATGTCCCATGACATATGCTTTTCCTGTTGTGTTCTATATTCTGAGTCACACTGAAATTTGCAGCAAGACTTAACTTCCAACAAAAATTCCTCTGAAGAAGCTCTTAGCTATGAAGAGGAATCTTGGGACTTACCGGACATTGCCTTAAAGGTAGCAAGCAGGTAGCAAAAGTCTGATTAAATGTTCTCTAATACTATTAGGTTGTTTTAAAAAGAATAACAGTTTTACATGAACTAAATCAAACCTTTCAGCCAATATAACTCAGTATCAACTTTCTACTCATGTGTTCTGTAAGAGATTATATTATTTCATTTTATAGTGCAGAAGATATTAAGTAATATTTGCATTTCTTTATACTCATGAAAAGATGTGATTTCTGCATTTATCCTCTCTTTTACGGCCTTGCCCCAACAGTACAGTTTTAATATTTCTGTAGATGAGATTTTGTATGTGTGTGTGTGTGTGTGTGTGTGTGTGTGAGACAGATGGTAGAATAAGATGTAGAATAATATTTAATAGTACTACTATTCTTTAATTCTGCATATATTAATCTCCTTTTAGCCAACCAAGCTTTCATGATACTAAAATGTAAGTGTGATGAAAAAGACTCTAACAACAGAAATGCTGAATATGTTCTAAGTTTTAAAACATTATTGTTAGTAGAATCTTCCTTGATCTTTACCACTGATCTGTATGTATTTTTTGGTGTTTCACTCCTCTCAACATATTATCAAATATTCGAAGTATAATGTATTTCTTTCTGAAGCGTATGCTGTTCAAGTAAAGACGCTAATAAAATATTAGGAGGAGTTAAAATTTAATGAATGAAAAGGTACAATAAATATTTGAAGTGTGTTAGATATGCAATTTAATTTTATAGCAATTTAAGGTATTCCAGATACAAAAAAATTTATGCTTCTTAATCATATTCTGTGTACTAATGTACTGACTCAAGTTGATTAAATAATCAACATGGAATCTGAGAATTATAGAATCACAACGATATGGGTTGGAAGGGACACTGAAGATCACCAACCTCCCTGATATGGGCAAGGATATTTTTCACTAGGTTATGTTGCCTAAGTCTGCATTCGATCTGGCTTTGAACACTCACAAGGATGGAGCACCCACAACTTCTCTGGGTGACTTGTTCTAGGGCATCAACACTCTTATAGAAAATAATTTCTTCCTTATATCTAATCTAAATCTTCCTTTTTCTATTTGAAGTCTTTACCCCTTGTCCTATCAAAGTTTGCCAAAATTATCAAGAGTGGAATTATTTCAATACATAGTTTACATATTGTGTTTACTAGGATAAAACTGCTAAACATTTTCCTGTATAAAGGAAACACTTCTGGTCAGTCTTTGGCAGAAGTCTGTGTATATGCAATCATTCTGATCTGCAATCGACCTACAACACTGTGAGTTAAACATTCTACTGTATGTATTTATCAGTAAAGAAATGGTTGTATATACCTATGACTTTTCAAACATCTATAATCTTAATATTAGAATTCATATCCAGCTGCATATATACGGGATATTCATGGTTGGAAACAAGGTAATATAGCTGAGGTAGCTTATTGTTTTGGACACGGAAGTGGGAAATGGTCTTTGGTGCTACAGAGAAGCTTCCGCTGTTCTATTCTCTTCTATCTCCGGTGAAAAATGTAATAATAAATGAAGCAGCGTTTAAGTACTGAGACTTAAATTAATCTCATTTAAGATCACTTAGGTCTTGGAGGATTGCTATTCAGTTTCAGCCACACTTATTTAGTCTCAGCAGATTTTTCAGTCAGGTAACCATGAACTGCAGATATTATGTCAGACATACATATACAATAGATTAAAGACCCCCAAGGTCAGTTTAGCTTAATGAATTGACAACATTCAACACTACAGCATTAATGAAAAAAAAAAAATCTTTACGTGAATTGCTTATGTGTTCTTAATCAAAATACAGCATATGCAGGAGGAAATGGATAAATGAAGATATTTGATATTGAAGCATAATGTAGAGAGTGATCGTTTCCTGATATTGCTAATTCTCAGTTGAAAGCCTATGCTACTATAGAAGAGTTTGAAATCATGTTTGGCACACTGAGAATTATGACAGTAAAAAATTTTATTCTCATTTGATTTTACATCTGTAAACAGATGAGTACCAAAAATAAGCTCTTAAGCTTATTGTATTGCTTATCTTTTAACAATTTGTTGAGAGAGAGTATCTTATGGAAATAATGACATTTTTATCTATTGCTAAACACAGTTTAAAATGTGAGCATTAGAAGAGTTTCCTAACATCTAATTTGTTGTGACTCCTATCAGAGGCCATGACAAATCCAAAATAATTTCCAAAGGTCAGTATTTCATATAGTATCTGTTGAATGATTAATCTCATAGCAGTGCATTTGTTGGTTGTATTATTTTAGTATTTTAATGCTTATTGCAACAACTTGTCTAATTTTGTTTACAATTACAGAAACACATAAAGTGATCTGTCAATTAATATCTATCATGCTGTTATTGTTCTACTAATGTTAAATTAACTGTGTCAGAGAAATACATGATTAGTGTAAAAGTGAACTGATTTATTTTTCATGTTATTTAAATTACATATAATTTCACAATAAGAAGTTTTATACCATGGCTAAATGAAAGTGTTTATCTATTTTGTAATCACAATTTATGTGTGTAAATGCTGTAACTAGAGTACAATGATCTAATGTAGTCAAAGTTCAATAGAAGTACAACAGTTGCAAAGTAGTTTAATGCTCACTTGTCCTCATGAGTCAAAGGGAAAATCTACTATGCTCACTAAGGTTAAATCTGAGTTTCTGATAGGAATGAAAACATTTTTTTTCTGTTACACAGAGGGAAATTTGCTTTTATTTCCCCTTCAATTTATTTTCTTGTCTTTATACTTTCCTGTTCATCAAATGACTTTTACAAAACTGATAGATCATCTGTGTTGATCATCGTCTTAAGAAAAATTCTTTCCATTAAGTTGTTATGAATGCAAGTAACTCTCTTCCATTTTTTTTTGTTTGTGAGTATGTAAGGAGATGTGGAACAAAAGTTATCCATCACTTTTAAGAAGAAGGAAAGACAGAGAAAATTGCAATTCATATTATTTAGTCCTTAAACTTTCCCTTCTGGTTTTAAAGTCAATTTCCTGTGCATAGGTTTCATTGAAATAGAAAACCTCCTTGCAGCCAGTATTCATCTCTTTCTCTACTAATTGTCATTCATTTGTAATCCCACAGGTTAAAGGACTGTGAAAATTGATTTCTGACTTTGTAATACAGTAGGCTTAATCCTATTCTAATAACAAAGATACGTCGCTTTCCAGTAGTACTTGATGGAAGAAGGAAAGGATATGCTCTTAGAAATGATTCCATTGCATGTTTGGATTTTCCATTGCATTCCTTTTGGTTATGCAACATTTCTACTCTTCAACGAAAGTTGCATATTTTGTTTTTAATACCACAGTCATAGGTACTCAGTAAGACTGTAAATACTAACTAATGACAGCTGAATACCTTATTTCACTGATTAATAAAGGCTCCAAAAAATATTCTAGGAAATATCTTTTTTTGGATTTTCTATAGAATTTTCATTTAATGTTTCCATTTTCAAATTCTCTCAACATACATTGTAGTTTGTATATTACACTTCTAGTTTCTAAAACATCTCTCTTTCATCCTTATTAATTTCTACCAGAATATAATTTAATGAGAGCACAATATTGCAGAAGTAAACACGTACTAAGACAGATGTTCTGCATATAACTTTTAATTAAGAAAATATTTGAGATACTTTATGACCTCCTCAATGTCAAAACTGGAAAAATTTGCTGGGGGATTAATTGACATCCTAGAGCCTATGAAATGTTACAGATGCTCATTTTATACTGCTATAGTACTGCTAACAGTTAGAAACATTTAATATTTAAGTTTGTTATTTTCGTAATTGAATTAAATAATGGCCCATGTGTTGTCTTTTACTCAGCTAACATTTACATTACAGTAGAAGGGACATCAAATGCACTAGTTAGGATTACATAGTGATATTCATCCTCATTGTATTGAGTTAACTCACAGTAGTCAGAAACTTCCTTTTTCAAAGAGATGGGCATTCATGTAGGGGACATCCCATAGGATTTAAGAGATATGGGGTATACAAATAGACTAAGGCACACACACGTCTTCTCATGTATCTAGCTACAGATAGGTGCCTATCTATCCATGTGTGTCTTAACTCTTGAAGTCAAGGAAAAACTGATCAGTTCCAAGCACAAAGAATGATCCAATCTGAACTAGACTAATAGCCAGGATGCCTCACTGGCATGCAAACAACTACACTGACACTGACTCAAACTTAGTCTTCTCCCTTGATCTTACTTCAGTGCCCTTGAGGATTGTGCTGTATGTCCATGCATTAATGACATACTATTATGTGAAAAGCACCAATAATATATGCTGTTCTATGCTATGTAATGTTATGATATATATACTAATATAGAGGTTTTTTTACTATTCTAAAACAAGGGAACCACCTCAGTTAAAAAGCTTGAAACAAGAATTTTAATGTTGAGATAAGTTAGGAGTGTTATCTTGTGCAGATATCCAGTGTATGTAAGGGAAAAATCATAATAAGCCAAGAGAGGTGCCGGGTTTTCTTATACAATTATCACTTTCATGACACTTACCAATCATAAGAAAGCTTGATCTAAAAAATCAGTCTGTGTTTGCTGACAGCACAGAAAAATCTGCATTTTATTCAACTCTTAAATTAGAATCCTTTCCAGCTATGAGACAGGAGAAAGGTCAGTATTTTTTGTCATTTTTTGGCCTCAATACTGCTCTTATGCTGAAAAGTTCATTACATTCCTTAGTGATGTTTATTGCAGTATCGATGCTCACTAATGGAGAAGGATATAAGGTCAATTTATTTCATGCAGACCAGAAAACTGTTACTAACAGTTAACAACTTTTGATCATGTACTCCAGAATTTATAGCTAACTCTAAGCAGTCAATAATTGTGTATTCATTGTTCATAAAAGTTAACATCATCCTTAATGTATCTGGAGAGGTCAGGTGAACCATACTTAGGAATGTTTCTCATGTATATCTTCAAGAATGCTAATCACTTATCACTGATTAAAATTAGAGAAGCTAGCCACTTTGGAAAAATAATATATCCTGAGAAGATTTAAGTATGCATGCAAAACAGATGAGTGGAGATTAACCATTGTTTACTGGAGATGAAACAAAACTAATTTCTGCAGAATTTGAGTTCTTAGCATGGATATCTGATGCATATATCACATTAAAATATTTATAAATCATTCAGGTTGCATTACTCACACTCAAAAATTGGAAAAGATCCTTCTCCGCAGATATTCATGTTATGTTTTCATATAAATATCCTTTATTACCTGATTGTTATTACTTGTTTAGGAAAAGTTTTCTTCTTACGTAAGGAGGTCATTTTTTTTATTTACTGTGAAGAGATGGGAAGTCATCATCTCTAATACAGAATAATATTCTGTCAATGCCCTTCACACTGAACTGTATAGTTACTGTTTCCTCAGATTCTTTTTCAGGCAAGTATGAATGACATTGTTTCAGCATATTTCAGGATGGCCCCATTTCAGGGAACTCAGGACATAAATAAGACTGATTAGCCCTGAATGCACCCGACTGTGCACTCCCCCACTGCATTACCTGTTAGACCAGGAACACCAGTTCAGGTCAGCCTGTGACCTGCTTGATCTGTGCTGGAAGGGTGCCAGCCTCTACCTCTCCAGCTTCTGTATGGACCTCTTGGGCACATGCAGGGCTTTTTCTCCAGCCCTGCCTCTTGGATTATTTGGTTCTGGGCTTGCTGTGCCTGGGGCTGTTGATGTATACTGTTATGGGCACCTGTTTCTGCCTGACATGCTCAATTCTGTGGGATGGTTTCCTCATTTCTAAAGGTCAAGTATAGAAAATAATATGTTTCTGATTTTAAGATATTCGTAACTGGAGGGAAAATATATTTCCTTATTTTTTTCTGTTATTATTATTTTTTTAAAAGCTAAGAAAAACAAAATAAATTAATCTACCCGTTCATAAAGGGGCTTTGTTTAGTTAAAGCATTTTCTAGAAAATATTTCCTGGGTTCAGATTTTCCCTTGGAAGACATCACTTCTACCTAAGGGAACCTAGCCCTACTTATATTATGAATAATTTAGCAAAATATTTTTTGAATATTTGGACGCTAATTTTGGAGTTACATTTCAATGCTAGCTCCTTTATCCCTAGATCTAAGGGAAATGCTTATGCAATTATATGATTTCATCAAGGATATAAGAAATCAGGATATGATTTGTTCAATGTAGGGGAAGAGAAAATCCACCATTCTTCAAAAAGAGGATATAGCAGCCAGGAACCTTCCAAATATACAGTATGTAATGTCTCCGAGTTTAAACTTACGTATTACACTGTAGCATCAGGGACTCATAATGATCTCCCAGGATCATTACTCTACTGTACACATGTACATTCTAATGTTTCTTTCCACCTAAGATGAATTCCAAAGCAGTAGAGCTACTTAATATATGGAGACAAGTCTTCAAATAGTTTAACAGTGTGTCACCAGTACTGACAAGAAATGAGAGAATTCAAGTTTATCATGATTTACAAAGCCAACCTGTGACTTGCTAAGTCAAAACTTGGCCTTAGCAATGAAAAAAGAATGCCTGTCTCATTGATGAGTCCTTTTCCTACATGCCCAATGTCTTTACACTCTGCTATTTAAATGCAGTGCACAAAGAAATTTCATCTCACTACACTGCAGTATAAAAGTAAAGTATAAAATTTCCCTCCATCATCTATAGTCTAAATTTAAGAGCCAGCAAAACATAATTTGAAAGTGGAATTAAAGGCTTGGATTTCCTCTACTTAGAGATTAATGTTACCCTGTATGAATTTTATTTCTTTCCAAAAGTCAAGCTGAATTTCAGCTGCTGCAACTGCATTCATTCATTTGCCATCTCAGCAAGTTTGTCCTGTGTAAATATTGTGATCTTAATAAATAAATACTGAAGCACAGCTGGTGCTGGCAAGATATCACTGTTAGGTTGCTGCAGCCCTGCTATCACCAGTGGATGTTGCTAATTATTCTCAGAACTGGAAAGTAGGGGGAAAGGAATGCAGAGCAGAGTCAACAGAGGTTGTAACATACGCACAAAAAAGGATGTTTTGAGTTCAGAGCAAGGATATCTGAGCACCATGAAGGCAAGCATTTCATCAAACCTGTTTATGAACTGCTTCCTTACTGAAGTAAGATTTAACAGTCACGTTAAAATAAAAAAGAAGCTATATAATATTTGTTTAAAATTCTTACCATTTGTTCTAGTGGGCAAGTGATAGAAGCTGAAATATTTAAGGAAGACTACTAAAAATAGCAAATATAAAATAAAACCATAAAAGCCTGGAATGAATGAGTCCACTGGAAGATATATGTAATTTTTTGCTCCTTCTGTTTTGTTGTGAGTATATTAATAATTTCTGGACATAAAATTAGCTTTTCTTTTGTTTGCTGAAGAAGTGGATAGTTTTCAAACAAATGCAATGTAATACAGCAGAGAAGTAGAATATTCCTTCCAGCTAAAAAAGTAATTCTTATATTTTCATCTTTTTAGTAGATGGCAGCTGAAGAGAGTGACTGCAAAACTCACTGTAAATTGGTCTTTTATTTGGTTTTCAAACCATCATTACCTGCCAATATTGACGCTGTTTTGACATTCATGTGTACTATTGTCTAGTGTAGCTGACTGCCAAATAGCTGAGGAAGTGTACTACTCAAGTTTCCACATTTACTTTTGAAAAAAAAAAAAAAAAAAAATCCCAAATCAGTAAGTGAAGTTACTGCATGTTAAAGCAATTAAATGTATTTAGCAGGCATTACCTTAAAATGACTTCACAGGAAGGATATAATAAAACTGGGTATCTGACAATGGTCTCTGACAACAATCTCCAAAGAGTATTTGCATATCAAAGTAACTTTAGATACTATGTTGTGGGGAAAACCACAATATACATTTTGTTTCTCTATTTCCTTTTCTTATCTGTCAAAATAGAGTTGAGAAGAACTTGGTACTGAACTTGAAATTTCAATGATCTGAATGAATTTTTTTTATCTATTCAGTCTACTAACTCACATAAATTCAGAACAGAAATTCTAGAGACGATGCAAGGAAATACTGAATACAGAGAATACTGAATAATAAATGAAATGCTCCTGTCATGTTCCAATAAAAAAGAAACAAAATTAAGAGTGTAGAAGTACAATTATTCTATTTCTCAAAAAGAGAAACTGAGGAGACTGGAAGTTTCAAATATTATATCTATAAGCAGTCTAATAGCTTAAGGGTAGGAGAAGGAGGTGCTCTGAAGACAGAAGTACCTCTGAGTTAGATTGAAGGGGAAGTAAAAAGCTGAAGAAGGAAAGTGGAGGAAGCATTGCAAATATTAAGGCATATACGTTAGTCATCAAAATTTTCCTGACTTCTGTTTAATACAGATCATCTTAATTGAAGTAGTTGAGAGAGACTAAAAAGCAAGTGAACTTTGCCTATGGAGAACCTGTAGGGAGCTTGATCTAAAAAATTCACAAAACTGTTTCCTTTTATTTTTCCACTTCACAAAAGACTAAGCTTAATGTGTATGTCATGTAGAATACTATCGTAAGACATGACATAAAAATGTGACTTCAGGTACTACTTAATTCTCTTGCTAGCAGGCATAGAGTTCCTGGCCAAGAATACTCTTGTGACTGTTATAAATAAAAATTTTTTACTAACTACATCTCCACCACTGAGACAAGAAAGATTCCCTCGGGCTCTTAATGTGTTTGGAATAGTTAATTAGTGCATATTATTCAAAAATTAATCCCAGATTAGTATTATTCCGTGTTTTTCCAGTATCCTCTTTAAAATGATGTCTGAAGTGATAGGACTGCAGTTTTAGATCTCATTTGGTAATTTAACACTTTTATTTACTGGTAGTCCGTCACCTCAAATGAGAGCACAAACTGGCAAGGGAGTTCCCTGCCAATACATTATACATAGCAGAAAAAAATAAAAATATTTTAAAATAGGCCCATTGAGGAAAGGCTTCATTATAATACCAAAGAGCTGTTAGCGAGGGGGGGCAGTTGTCATGAGACAAGGAGAAAACTGAGACATTTAATTCTTTTATTCTCAATTTTAAATGTGGATGAGAGTTTAAAATATCTTTCACTTACAGCATATTTAGTAAGGCTTTCTGAAAGCATAAATTTAAACTATGTCCTGAAGTTTGCAGTAATTAGGGTAGGATTTCTTCCAAGTATAATTTAAAAGTTTAATGTTCTCTTTAAATATACTTCTATGTCACTGTGATATTGTGTTAATTTTTTTTACATCTGTGATGCTTTGCATTTTGCAGATACATGCCATAAAGGTAACTGGTCCAAAGCCAGGGTCTCATCTGTGGATGTAGTAAGCTAGGCTTTGATAAATCATGTTTCTGAGAATAACCATCAGGCCGTACCTTTCTAGAACTGCTTGCTTATTTCTTATGATATAACAAATGAGTTCAGTCAGTAAACAGATTACAGGTAAAGATGGAGAGACAAGAAAGAAATGTTTTTAACTCACAAAAAGCTAGAGTCGCCTGATGATGCACCAGAAAACAAGAAGAAAGACACTCAGAAATATGTTTGGTTCTACTACAGTGACAGAGAGAAAGTCATTTAACTTTTCACTGTAAGTTTTCTCCAGCACTGAACTTGAAAATAGCCCTTAACTCAAGAAGCAGATCTTGAACTCACAATTGTCTGAAATCATTTCTTTGGCATGCAGTAGTAATAGAAAAAAAAAAAAAAAATCAGCTGAACTTCATCATCATGTAAGCTACTGGGAACAGGAATGAGAGAGAGTTTGCCACTCAAAGCTTTGATGTGCTTACATCTTGATTGTGGTGAGTCATTTTGGTCTCCACATCTCAAGAAAAGCAGAGAAGAAAAAGAGGCAATTACACAAAGAAGATGATGGAAAAGCTGGCTTATGAGAAGAGAAAAAATGTCAGGGATTTATCAGCTAGGAGAGAAGGGTGACATCCTATACAAGCAGTCACTGAGATAACAGGAAAGGGGAAAACAGAATCTTGATAGTAAAACCTGTAGAAATAAAACCAGGAGGCACTCCAAGACAATTATAGGAGTTTAAATTAAAAGACATAGAATACTATCTGCCTGCTGGCAATTAACTTCTGGAATCTTTTGCAATAACAGATCAGAATTGCAACCAGTGGCCAAGGGATTATTCTAGTGCTACAGACACAAGGTTGTCCATTCTAATGATTATCACCAGGGTTAAAGCCTAAATGTTTCTGGTTGTGGGACTGATGTAAAAAGAATATTTAACCCATCAAACTCAGCCTTGCTGTAAAGTGATCTAGAACAAATGAGCAAGTAGGTGTTCAAGTTCAAAGGCATTCTGTGTGTGAGAAAGGGGAAAATATTCAAATATTTTTTGAAGACTCACTTTTTGTTGTTTTGTTTGCTTATTTTTTTTAAGTAATGTGTCACATGTGATGAGATAGTAATAATCACATTTGACAGAAATTTGAATCTGAGCTTGATAGAAGGGTTTTGTTTTTAGGACTCAGTTCTAATTCTAGCAGTTTTCTAACTTCTCATCTCAGTTCTGAACTTAGTACAGTGCACTCACAGTCTAAACAGAATACTTCCAAAACAAAATATTTTCATTTTCTGAATAAATTATCAGCTTCTTTAATATGTATTTGTGCAGATATCTATTGTATCTGTCTCATATATGGTTCTGTATTCTTGTTTTGGATTTTTTAAGAAATCATGATACAATGACAATTAAGATTGTCCTAATAGAATTTCCTTCCCTGAGAACACTATGTTGTTGTCTGTGCAAATTTTAGCTCTTCATTTTCCTTCTTTGCTCCTTGTTTTCTGCTTCATTTTCCAGAAAATGTAATGTCAGCTTAGAAAAAAAGTTGTGGTGTGGGATAGGCTTTTAGATGCTTCTGGATGCAGAGACATATGGGGTAGTTTTTTTTCAAGAATCTGTTTTAAGAAAGTTTTGTGGAAAAACTGCATAGTTTAAATTTATACTTTGCACATGTAATATTGTCTGAGTTTGATAATAAAACATACATATATATATGAGTTTCTATATTACAAATATTTCCTGTTTTTGAGGGAACGTCTCAGTGACATAGATAATTGTATGGAAGCCTAAAATGTGTTTTGATTTCAATGTAATTATTGAATCTACTTCAATGCTCTTCTTTCATATACGATAGCTATGGGGCTCAGCTGCTTCAGTCTATCTGGCAGTGAGTTTAATTAAAATCTTCACTAGCACAATGCACATCAAGTCTTTCAAAACAATGGTACACTGATTGTACAAATTCCCATAGGTGAGCTCAGGCACAGGCAGTCTCCATCCCCAGAGCTTCTAAAATATGTTCAGGGAAAAGGAAAAGAGAAAAATATTCATGGTCAGGAATGGAGGATTGAAGTGGTTATGAGCAGAAGAGAATCTAGTGTGTTTTCACTGTGTTGCATAGTTGTTCCCCTTTTCTTAATCTGGGTTTCCTTCTTTTAAGGTAGTAACTATATCTGCCTTGACTAAAATGTGACATTTTTGAGAGAGTATGTCAGCTTTTCAGCATTCCAAAAAGTTCTTAGAAATAAAATGAACAGAATTGATGGGTATGATATCCAGCAGGCCTCAGATTTCTTTCTCAGTAACCCATTTTAAACATAGAAATGGTGCACTGTCTGTAAGTTTCACTTCATCAAGTCTTGCAGATGATGAAATTCTTTCATTGGTATTCAGAATTCATTAACATGATTCATTGGTGGTTCAGGTAGCAAAGTCTGAATGCCTTCACTTTCTCATCAAGAAATCTCAAGATATCAGAGTGTACAATTTCCTCCTGTAATTCTTCTAGTTGGATGTTGCACAATTCAGCTCATGTACAAATGCCAATGCTATAAATAGGGATGCTGGTAATAAAGACAGATGCGGATAGGGCCTATACATTACCCAGTGGCAAACTAACAAAAAGCAACTGGATTTTGTGAGGAGAAAAAAGAGAAAGGGAGAGAGAGAGAGAACTTTGGAAATCATTAACTCCTAATGAAGTTAGATTTAAAGAGAAATCGTGGAAATAAAATCGCTGAGGCAGAGTGGTTGAACAGATAAATGGAAATGAATAGTGTGGAATGCAATTTCTGAAACTATGCTGTAGGTTACAAAACATTTACTTAAGATGTAAGGTGATTTAACTTAATCTGACATTACAGTTTATAAGAAGAGTAAGTATGGAATTAGGTTAAAGTGTATGAGAACACAGTAAGTCTATGTAGTTTTACAACAATTTAATTAATTTAGAACAAGATAAATGACTGTACACATTAGCTGGTTGTTTAAATATAGATGTACTTTACAGTATAACTCTACAGATAAAGGAGTAAGCTTGCTTAATATCTATGAGAACCAGGCTCATTCAAGTTCTCAGCAGCAGAGGTAAATGAACATAAGCTTACTTTTCTCTATAAATGATAGACAGAAAGAAAGAAAGGTGCAATAATGGAAGAATTGAAGCTGTAATGGATACTTACAGTTTGGAAGAAAAGCTAGAATGTCTAGTAACTAAGCTTTGATTTTACATTTTGTAGATGCGTGTATGTATTCTGATATCTATGAAATCTATTCTTTATCTTTTTTTTCAGTGAAGTTAATCTAGCTGTTTTCTTTATCTAGCTGTTTGATTGACAATAGCTATAAGGAAAAACATGGAGCTGCTAAAGGAAAGAAGAGAGAATTAGAAATTCTTCAGCAAAGGCCTGTTGCAGTTTCCAGTACTGATCTTTCTTTTAAGAAATGTACACACTCAGAGCGCCACCAGAAATGGGTGGGGGTAGCCACAGTGAGATGTAGTTTTGGGAAAAGACAAATTTTTTTTTTTAATGTTCAGAATAAAAAACAAAAAACGTGAAAGTGAAGGAAATTTTATCCTTTATATACATACATATATGGGAACCCTGAGTTCCCTGTAACTGCAGTAATGATTAACTCACACCCAACCATGAATCTGCGCAGGATTTGCTTCTCCAGCAGGATGCATTTAAGTCAAGAGGGCCTAATGGGATTCATCCCAGGGTACCCAAAGAGCTGTCACCATGAGACCTCATCTCAACTAGTTTTTGACTGTCTTGGGAATCTGCAAGTCCCAGCTGGAACTGCTGGGTTCAACTGGAAGCTGGCAAGATTGTCCTGATTTTCAACTAGGCCTGTCAGTCTCATGTCAGTTCTTGGCAAAATTATGGAAGAGATTATTCTGGAAGCTATTGAAAAACACCTTAAAATTATGCAGTCATTGGTCACAGCCAACACAGTTCAATGGAGGGAAAGTCCTGTTTAAGTAACTTAGTTTGTTTTTGTGACAAAATTATTCACCTAGTTGGCCAGTTTCACCTACTCACCAGGAAGCCAGTTGATGTAACACAGTTACAGCTGTGATACAGGCTGGTGATATGTCACTAATTTTTATAAATAACTATAAATAACTTAGATAAAAGCAGAACATAACTGAGTTTTCAGATGGCACTAAGCTGAGAGGACTTGTTGACTCACTGGAGACCAGAGGTCTTGCTGAAAAATGGTGGCGTCCCCCAGGGGCCGGTACTGGGGCCCATCCTGTTTAATATCTTTATTGATGACCTAGATGAGGGGATTGAGTGCACCCTCATTAAGTTTGCAGATGACACCAAGCTGGGAGGCGGTGTCGATATGCCTGTATCTGTAGGGAGGCCCTTCAGAGGGATTTACACATGCTGAACTGCTGGGCTGAGGTGAATGGGATGAGGTTCAACAAGGCCAAGTGCTGGGTCCTGCACTTTGGGCACAACAACCCCATGCAGCGTTATAGGCTTGGCGATGAGTGGCTGGATGAGTGTGAAGAAGAGAAGGACCTGGGGGTGTTGGTTGCTGCTTGGCTTAACATGAGCCGACAGTGTGCCCAAGTGGCCAAGAGGGCCAACGGCATCCTGGCCTGCATTAGAAATAGTGTGGCCAGCAGGAGCAGGGAGGTGATCATCCCCCACTACTCAGCACTGGTGAGGCCGCATCTCGAGTACTGTGTTCAGTTTTGGGTTCCCTCACTACAGGACAGATGTTGAGGTCCTGGAGTGTGTCTAGAGAAGGGCAATGAAACTGGTGAGGGGTCTGGAGCACAAGTCTTATGAGGAGGTGGAGGCCGGTAACAAGTGGTGTCCCCCAAGGGTCTGTCTTGGGACCGGTGCTCTTTAACATCTTTATTAATGACATCGATGAGGGAATCGAGTGCACCCTCAGCAAGTTTGCTGACGACACCAAGCTGAGTGGTGCGGTTGATACGGTGGAAGGAAGGGATGCCATTCAGAGGGACCTCGACAGGCTGGAGGGCTGGGCTCGGGTGAACCTGATGAGGTTCAACACGGCAAAGTGCAAGGTTTTGCATTTGGGCCGGAAGAACCCCAGGCACCTGTACAGGCTGGGAGGAGTGGTCCTTGAGAGCAGCTCGGCAGAGAAGGACCTGGGGGTCCTGATGGACGAGAGACTGAATATGAGCCAGCAGTGCGCTCTGGCAGCTCAAAAGGCAAATGGGATCCTGGGCTCCATCAGGAGAGGGGTGGCCAGCAGGGACAGGAAGGTGATTGTCCCTCTCTACACGGCTCTTGTGAGGCCCCATCTGGAGTACTGTGTCCAGGTGTGGAGCCCTCAGTACAAGAAAGACATAGAGATTTTGGAAAGGGTCCAGAGGAGGGCGACTAAGATGATCAGGGGGCTGGAGCACCTCCCCTATGAGGACAGGCTGAGGGAGTTGGGCTTGTTCAGCCTGGAGAAGAGAAGGCTGCGGGGTGACCTCATTGCAGCCTATCAATACCTGAAGGGAACCTACACCCAGGAGGGGAGTAAACTCTTCAAAAGGGCTGACAACAGCAGGACTAGGGGAAATGGTTTTAAGTTGAAGGAGGGAAGATTTAGGTTAGATGTTAGGGGGAAGTTCTTTACTAGGAGAGTGGTTAGGCCCTGGAACGGGCTGCCCAGGGAGGTTGTGGATGCCCCGTCCTTGGACGTGTTTAAGGCCAGGTTGGACGGGGTCCTGGGCAACCTGATCTGAATATGTATGTTTGGTGGCCCTGCTAGGCAGGGGGGTTGGAACTACATGATCCTTGGGGTCCCTTCCAACCCGGGTGATTCTGTGATTCTGTGATTCTGTGATTCTGTGATTCTGAGTGGCTGAGGGAGCTGGGATTTGTTCAGTCTGGAGAAGAGGAGGCTCAGGGGAGATCTCATGGCACTCTACAACCTCCTGAAGGGAGGTTGTGGTGAAGAGGAATTTGGCCTCTTCTCCAAGGCAATGAGCAGGACCCGGGGTAATGGCTGCAAGTTGTGTCAGAGGAGGTTTAGATTGGACATAAGGAAGAACTTTTTCTCTCAGAGTGGTCATTTCAACTCAAGATGAAGCTGTACTATGTATAATACATTGCAAAGTATTACCTTCTGCTTTAGTCCAGAGTGTCGTTCACAATGTTTCCTTTGCTCCTTCCATAGTACAAGTTGGATTACAAGCAAAGGGAATTCGTTAAGAATATCAACAAAAAGACACCCATTAAAAGACAAACAGAAGAAAAGCAAACAAAAAATCAGATATTTTGCTTTTCATTTTGCCCTGTGTTTGTTGAATTGTTTTACTTAATTTTCAAGCATGCTACCAGGTAAAGTAGTATGGATTCTTCACTGTGAATTTATAGGCCTTCTACAAATACCTATGGTGCTGGATCTCAAAAAGCATCGCTGATAACTCAGAGTAAGCTGTAGATTAATAAGCTGTAAATTAGTGTTTTTCTTGATAAAGTTGCTAATTAAAATCCAAGCAAGTTTGTTGTAATAAAAGATATGGCTGAAAAGAATTAATGCCAGTAGTCAAGAGAATAACTTACAGAAAATATTTGTGTGTTCATTACTTCCCAAGTTCAAAGTTGATGTTTAATTTAATTGAAACTTATTACATTAAATACTGTTTTCTATACAGCTTCTACATAAAGAAAAATATTCCCTCCCGCAAAGAAAAGTTTCTTGTGTTATGAATTATGTCTTTGGCTTTCTGGAGGCCTCAAATGATTATCTGTGCAGTAGTCCTCTCCATTTGTACATGTCAGAAATCTATGCATGCAAAATCAATCATGATTCCTATCACATTGCCTTGAATCATATCTTTATTAGATTACTTCAGAGTTGGATGAGTCATAGTGCAAGACAATCACTGCAGGATGGAAGAGTTACACCCCATGACACTGGCCGAATGCCCTGCTTAGATCTGTTCTCACTTTTGCTTTCTCTGTTAGTTGGTATTCGGTCTTTCAGGTGTTCTTTTCTAGGTGCCTTACTAAACCCGGTGAACAAATTTCAGTTCACTAAAACATTCTCTTTGGTTTTCTTCTCATGGATGGTATTACCTCATATGGAGAAAATTGCCCACAAGAATTTGTTTCTTGATTTCTCTTTTTAGTGACTTTCAGCATATCTAAGTGTCTAGTAGTTTTATACTTCCCAACAAAATAAGCTTATAGTTTAAAACTTAAAAATATGAGCTATGAGTATTTGACTTAAAATCTTTTTTGCATGAAATGAAATTACATGCATTCTATTTACATCTACTTTGTCTCTACCTTCATATCTGCTTTATTTTGTAACTCTTCTTCAGGAAGGCTTTCACAGGGCTTGAGATGCTGTCTTCAGTTAAAGCAAAATTTTCTTTAGATAAATAGGATTTATTATTCCTTTCAAAGTTAATTGCTTTGCAAAATTAAGATCAATTTCCTGCCTTGCTTGCTTGAGGGGAGTAACACTTTTGGAGACCCTTATGCATTTGATTTATAATAAGCCCTTTTCATACACTTCATGTTATACAATCAGCTTCCCCATACCAGTGTTAGTGCCTGTGTCTGTGACTGCACCTGGAGGCCTGCAGATTAGAATGCTGATGATGGGAAGCAGAAGTGCTGAGGAATGGATGTCTACAAGGAAAGTAATAATCTGGTTGTGAGTGTCCACAGCTCCTATGAAAAATGAAGCTACCTTTGATGGCCTTTCTTTCTTACTTTTTCCCTTCTGTTTTTTTTTCCTTTTTATTTATTTATTTTTTTAATGGAAATTTTCTTTATAATACTGTACTTGAAGAGCTCCATTCTTCTGCTCTCTTTTCCACTTGGTTTAGAAATGTGGAACAGGAAAGTAATCCACTTTCCTCTATTAAAAAGATATATGAATTTGGGTTTTAATGATTAAGCTAGGATATTTTCTTTTTGGAAAATTTGGCTTCATGTCTGGAGTTCTAGATTGTAGTCTTTGTCTAGCTTCACATAATGACAATTTTAAATCATAAATTTAGTGGAAATAAAGGCTATGGAAAACTCTACACATTGCCTAGGGTTTTGCTATGAAAGATTTTTTTCACAAATTTTATTCATATTAAAGGGAAGTCTCCTCTTTTTCCTCAGGAGAAGCATGGATACTTACAAAGAAAAAAAAAACTTTAAGGGATGAGGGCACTCAAAATGTAATATCACTGAGAAACAATTTATTTTGCATCTTACTGCTTCTTCAAAGTCAGCTTCTTGTAAATTTAGGAGGGAGATTTTCACAGCTGGACTTCGTTAAATGGGCAGGAATGGTAGAAACAGGCTTTTCATTTTTCCACCAAAGAAATGGAGAAAAATGAAAAATTCTACCTAAAGACATGGAGAAAATAGAGAATCATATTCAAAGATCTATTCTTGAACGTACAAAAAGTTGAGGTCCTGAATACAGGATACCATTTAGACATTCAGATTTGAAATGCAACTAAATATTCATAAATGATTAAGAACAAATGTTTGCAACAATGTGTTCAGTTATATTTCCACTGGGCTTTTTAACTCACAGACTGTGGTGTCTTAACTGAGGTAGTGAAGATTTTCCGAAAAACTTTACTTTTAGTTATTCTTGAATATCTCCTGTAATGTTCATGTCAAGTGAGGGCTTCAGAGAATCTGTGGATGGAGAGAGACAATTTGTCAATTACAGTTTTTTTCCCTTCTGTGCTATTTATATTCACTGAAAGTGTTCACAAGTTGAATTTTATATCTGGTGAACTATCTTCTATCATTTCCTTTTGGCTAAAAAAGTGCATTCTGACAGGAAGCTTTTCCTGTTGACTTGATCTATATTTAAATTACTGCATACCTCAAACCATGGGATATGCTTTCCCAAAAGGTCTGACATTTGAGTCCATGAATAGGGCAGCACATCTGTGGAAGTGGAACAACAGTTTTCTTCTCTGTAGAAGGATAAAGATTTCTAAACTCTAAATACCCATTGAAAAGTATACCAGCTTCAAAGGAACAAACATTTCTGCAGAAAGATTATACAGAAATAAATATTAAAGCTCAGTAGACCTACTAATACACCCTGAACTTGTTTTGTTCATTTATTTCCAGTGCCTGTTAATCTTTAGATAGATTTAAATATTAAGTTGATCTATAGCACTACTTTGTTTGTAACTCAAATACAGTAACTCCTCCTTATTTTCCAAAATAAAATCTGTTGAAGATTATATTAGGTAGTATAGTTTTAAATCTATCACTAATCTCCAATATTTTCATCGTGTTTGTGTACGTGAGATCTGGTCTATGTGAGAACACTGCTGCTCTAGAGCAAATAAGGGTCCATCCTGATCCTGGTCTGAACCACAGATGAATCCTTGTCCAACAGACACACTGTTGCTCATTTGGATTATAACTGGTTTTCCTTTGTTTTTTCCCCAACATTTATATAAAACCTAGAAAAGGTACTCACTCATGTTTTGGTTAAGAGAAATGAGTGTTTACTTTAAAATAAATTTGGCTCTTTAACAAATCGATACAAAACAGCTTCACGGATTTTTTTTTTTCATGGGAATCCTTAAAATCCTTTTCCCAAGTATAACTGTGTAAGTGTGTTCATTTGATAAACTTGTACAACTTCACAGCTATTCCTGCCTGTGGCATGATTCTAAAAGTGTGTAAAGAAGCTAATGGCTATAAAGAGCTGCATTTAAATTTGATAATGAAATAATAGTGAAAATACCATGTTTGTGGTGACAATGGGAGAAGGAACCACAGAGTTATTTACAAATTATTATTATTATTATTTATTTACAAATAAATGCTATGGGCATGACACATAAACTTGTTTTGCTTTGTTTCACTTTTGGTGCTGCATGAGTTTGTGGGCTTTTTCCATTTTTCATCCAAATTTTTTCGATTTCTGTTCATGTAATTCAAATTTAAAACAATACTGTCAAGAGGTAGGGGCTCCAGTTGTTATTGGACACTTATTGAGGACATTTAGCAACTACAGTTTGAGAGGAGGTTATTAACTCCTCACTCTCCAAGCTCTTGTTTTCTACTTTGGTCATTTAAATTTTTCTGTCTTGGGATAATGGATCTTGCTATACTTAGCCAAGAAGTGCATGGAACTTGTGCAGGAGAAATTCTCTGACTGCAATACCTATGCTATATTCCAGCTACCTATGGCATGAAGATTTAAATCATAAGCAAGTTTCTAAGTCTGTGTTCTAATGCTGATATATTTCATTCTCCTCAGTAGAGAGAGAAATTCAATATATAGAAATATTTTCACTTAATAATTATTTCTGCTTATCTTTGTTTGCATGGCAGGTACTTTTATTTACCACTTTTTCATTCCCTTCCTAAATTAGTGGGGAAAATCAGAAAGGCAAGAGAAAAAAAAAATTACCTCAAATTCTTTACTGCATTGTAGGAACCTCACTGAATTTTCATTTCCTCTTGTACAGATATTGTCTGTTTCAAGTCACTATTCACATATTTACATAAAGATCTTCCAGTAATTTTGATTCAAGAAGGAGATCATAGACTGATAGAATCATAGAATGGCCTGGGTTGAAAAGGACCTCAAGGATCATCTAGTTTCAACCCCCCTGCCAGGGGCAGGGTTTGTCAACCACTAGAACAGGCTGCCCAGAACCTCATCCAGCCTGGCCTTGAACGCATCCAGGGAAAATAATCCTTTTCAGTGATATATAACAGGACAGAAAACTGAGATTATCAGTGGGAGTTTTTTCTGTGGGCACTATCAGTGGGTCTGGGATTCTGTACAACAAAATTGTTCAGTGACATGGACAGGAGAATACTTACCATTATTTTTCCAAATATGCAAGAAATATTAGCAATCTGAATAATTATGCAGCAGAATGCTACTTCAACTTAAGGTTCTGAATCTTGATATTTTTGGTAAATATTTTTTTATTAAATGTTTAAAAGTAATGGAAGAGATGTTGTGAAATAGTCTTTTTTGTTGCTGTTGAGTGCTTTCAGTGCACTTACTTTTATAATATCATAAGAATGTAAATAACCACATTTTCTTGTACGTGTGCTACTACGCATGTAAATTCTCAAGTATTAGTACCACAGAATACATTGATTTCCCATGATCTTTTCTGTCATTCAGTGTATTTAATACACGGTTTTCTCACTTCTCCATTTAAAGTCTTTTTCAGTTGTGAGTCATGCTCACATTCTGCAATACTTTGTATTTATGGTTAAAAAATATGCCTAATGTTTTTTTTCAGTAATAAAATTTTATTTCCAACTAATGAGATAGGAAAATATGTATTTTTACAGATTATCTATAGAGGCAGGAACTTATTTGAAAAATAGGACAGGCCTGAAGGATTCTTTAATAACAGTAGAAAATATGATTCTGAAATTCTAGTTGGCAAGGCTGTATTGACAGTTTTTCAGTGCTCAAATTTTTATGTGAAGTCTCTCGGAATATTCTTATTTTTCAGTATTTCTGTTTCACAGTGTTGAAAGTGATATCCAGATATTTTTTTTTTATGCTAAAAACCTCAAGCTTATTTCTGGAGACAATGTGGGGGGAAAAACACTAATAAATGTCAGTATTAAATTTGATCTTCGCTAAAATGAAAAAAAGGAAACAGAAAGGAATGAAACATCAAGTACTGTGCAAATGAACTTCAGTTATTTGCAGCTTTCAGTCACTGTGGTTGACACCAGTAGATGAGGGAAGCCATCCATTATTGTACTAAACAAAACATTGAAAGCTATCTAGTGTTGTACCAGAGAAGTACCAACTCTAACACAGTGACCTTTCAGGACTTGAGCCCAGCAGTTCTTTGCTTACTGCTCTGCTGGTCCTAAACCAGGCAAGAAGATGTTCCTGCTCAGAGCATAGATATTGGAACTAGATGATTTTGAAGAGTCTTTCTATAAGCCAGACCTTCTATGATTACTGTATATAAGTGTATGTACATGTGTATCTCAATCTGCAGTTCCTCTGAAATTTTGGATGACATATTTTTTACATGTGATTAAATTATTAATGGAATAACCTGGACATTATACTGAAGATAAAATTTGCCATTTGCTTATTACTTACACATTATTATTCTTGCTGAAAGAATACAATAGCGCTGTATGCCTTTCAGGAGCCAAATTTTTTTTGCACAGTGCTGCTCCACATGTTTTTGCATGTGGAGAGGGATACCAATATCCATACCTCTTTAACACTGTTAAGTGAGTTTTGACACTATCTGCAGTGAATTTTAAATGTTTCAAATGAAAACCCACCAGCTTGTTGAAGGCCACTTCATTTTAATCACAAAGTGAAATAACTAGTGTGTTGGTTATGGTAAATAAAAGACACTTTTTTTTTTTTTTTTTTTTGTCCTGTTTCACTATTCAAAAACTGTCTATCATTAGCATTCAACTTGAAAAAAGATTCCATTATTCATCTTCATGAGAAATTCTGAGATTTGTAAATGTTCCAGCTGCCAAAAGAGAACAACCAGAACTGACCCGTGGAAAAAGCAACATGAAATTTGTTGTAAATTTAAATTGTTGAGTGTGAGAAAAAAAAGCTTTATGGAAAATGGCTAAGAAAAGGAAACGCTGCTTTCTTGGAGTGGACAGAAAGAACAAGTTACAGACCTTTCTGGAGGCCACAGTGTGAACAGGTCAGAAACAATCACGAAGAAATAAATACCCTACCTACCTTAACAACGTTAAATGTCAAAATTATATCTTATTTCTGGGTGATGTGGTGTGGTACGCAGTGTTCTGTTGAAGGAATAAATACAGGCAACAGACACATGCGTAGTCTTTAATAAAATCTTTTGTAGAGAGAATATTAACTGTTTTTAGTTTAATATTGATCAGCTGACAGTGTCTGTATCATGCAGCAGGAAAAAGAAAAAAAAAGCACGCAAGACAATGGTAGAAAGGTATCACTGAGAAGCATAACAACTCTGTTTCTAGCAAATGATTGTATATCCAAACATACAGCATAAAACTGATAAATGTCCTTTTCTTATTGCTCTGAACATAACTTCTATTATATTGCAATCTATTCCCGCTAGAATAAACCAGAATAGATCTTTTGTAACTCAACTCAGCAGACTGATTCAAGAAATTAGAGATGCTTAAGGTGTTCTTCTGAAATACGTATTTTGTAATATCTAATTCTACCTCTGAATTTTTCCACCCTTAAGTTCTTTCTCTTGAAGCAACATGCAGTGCTTCGGATTTGGAATCATCCCTTCAGTAACATATATTGTAAAGGACATCTGTCATTCTCTTGATCCTAACTACTGAGAGTGGCTGTAAGCCAAATAGACATAAAAACCAGTAATTTATCATTACCTCCTTATTCTCTTTGAACGCTGAAGAAGTTCTGCTCACAGGCGTGTATTTAGGAGATGTATGCCAAATCATAAACTGAATATATCACATTGCAAAATTTTTTAAAATGGCTACATTTTCTGAAAATTCAGAAATTTTTTTGTTTCGTTAAGTAGGGCTGGGTCAGTAAAGATCTCATACACCTAAAATCTGCAGAGACCTGCCCTCAGGCAAGGACTGCAGAACTGTCTATCACATTATTCAACTATATGGAAAGAGTCAAGTGCCTCAGGGTAAAATGTAAGGAATTACAGTGCTGATCTGGGACCTAATGCTCTGCAATATAGGCCCACAGGTTGAAATCCCAACTGCAGCAGCAGCTTTGGTAATTCATTAGGTATTAGGGGCAATGCTGCTATCAGGCAACAGTCCAGACGTTGTGGAAATATCTCAGGATGAAGAAGACCCATTTAAGAGGGCTTTTCAGCCAGAGACAGTATAAATTGTCCTTTTCCATGTTATAGGGAAGATCTGCAACTCTGAAGTAATAGAAGCATTCTAAAGTTACAAAAAGAATACTATCCCTATTGAACCCAAATGTTTCTCTTCCTGTAGGGAAATGTTGATTACTGGCCATTTCATAGGGAAAATAGAGATAAGGAGGTGCTTGACTTAAAGATACCAACACTTACATACCCCCCCTTCTCTCCATTTCATTTCAGCTGTGTCTTGTGATCAATCTGCTCTTAGTGGGGCCTTCTTATAGCCATGTACACATGCATGTTGCTTGTTTGAAAGCAGCAGAATTTAAATATTCTCTTTTCTCTGTGAAACTCAGTATTTTAAAATGAAGTGGCAATTACAGGTTTATATGGGCTGCCTGTCACTACCCTCCACTGGATGGTGCTTCCAGTCATCAGAACTTGCAAGTTTTGGCCACAGTACAGATGACTTCTGTCTTTAGGAACACTGTCCTGTCTATTATCAATACCATTGCAGCTCTGGGGAATACTTGAAGCAGAAAGTAAGAACTTCTGAGAAGGGATTTTATTCTCAGATTGGAGGTCTTGTCAGGTTTACACATCACCTCCTCAGAAAAGATCATTCGATCCTTCACATTTCCATTAGCTGTCTAAACATTTTTATTAGCTGACTTCTTTGAAGAGTACTTTCCATTGCAAACTTTTTAAAGTTATTTTTTTCCTGCACCTTATAAAAATTCTAGTTTTCCTTTTTTGAATAATTTCTGTAACAATTTAGATTTTATAGTATGCGAAATCAGCAATTGTTTGCATTCTGATCAAACTAGTCTCATTGAGAAATTAGGAATGTCTTTTAAAGTTAATGTTGATAAAATCAACACATTCCTTGACCTCTTTAATATATTAACAGTAGTATCTACAGAAATGCTCAGATTCAAGTTCATTGCAATGACATAAGCTACACTGGTGACAAACTATAACAAAATCAATGTGTAGCTATTCTGATGAAAAATCATAGCAGATACTGAAACAAGCTGGTAAATGCTATAAATAGATAAAATTCAGTTTGCATTCAGCCCTCAGTGACTTGAGGAAGGCTTGTATAGAACTGGAGGGCAATATGATTCAGTATCTCCACATTTATTTCAATGTAACTTCCTCTGATAGCAGATAGTTATGAAAATTAATAAAGAAATGCTTCATTTTTATGCATTTAACTCTGAAAGACTGTATTTCTGTGTCTGCTTTAAGAATATAAAATTCATGAGAAAATGAACTCAGATTGCTTTTTGAAGGCTAACTCATACTGGTGATGTTTTTTTATTGGGAATAACCCAGATATATACAGGACCAGTGACTTGAATATTCAATACATGGACTATAGTTTGTCAAAGTTTGAATATCAGGTTTAATTCTAATGGGAAATGATTAAATGCAATGAATGGCAATTAAATATTTGTGCTTTGTCGACTGGGGAGCAATTTCCTTCTCCCTTTTTCACACAAGGCTTTCATGAACTAATAGGCTTTAATTACAAGCAGTATACAACAACTTTTGGTTTGGCCTCACAGCTAACACAGTTGCCAGTAACTTGTGTTTGGCTTCAGTGTAAAAGCTGCTGACAGATGAAGGATAAGGGAAATGCAGGAAGAGAGTTTTCATGAAAAAAATGTTTATTCTACATAAATATTTCTTAATTGCTCTTTAGGGTAAGTTTTCCCACTGTTAAAGGAATGTGCCCTATTTCTAATCTTACCTGATTTAGATGGTAATACTGCTCACTAGAAGGACAGTGCTTCTGCTGTCTTTATGGTTAAGGGATACCTTAAGTTAATAAAAAATAATAATTTTTAAATATATTTTTTCTTATCTAAGACTTAGTGGGAGGGTAAAAGTTTAAACAAAGACGTTAAGATACAGAATCACTGATATTTTTCAGACAGTATCTAGTGTAGAAACCTCATCTTTGTTATGGCTTTGAGTTAGTAGTACTCTATTTTCTAGCTCTTTCTAGCTGTTATCTCAGAAACTGTGACCTATGTTTCTACTAGATTTTGTACTCCCTTTAAAATATATTTATATAAATATTTATAATGTGTATTTCATTGATAAATGTTTGACAATATTTTTGAAACACCTGTAGTTTTACATAACTGAAAACTATGCTGTGAGAAAAATAAAACACAGAAGAGGCCATTGAAGATATTCCATTATCTCTAAAGTGCCCAGGGTAATGGATAAATATTTGGTATAACTGAAAACAACAAGTACGTGGGTAAAAATAAAAGTACAATAGTAATTCAGTTTGAAATACTATTGAAAATTTGGTGAGAAAATTTATAATTTTGTATTTGATATACAGATGTACAATTACACAAGTAAACATATTGTAATGAAGACTTCTTTCTATCTTCTATTAAATAAGTTCCTATCTGGAATATTTCACTCTTCTCCTTAGTTTTGATCATATTGAAACATTCCATTTTTTTTTAAATCTCTTCAGATTACACTCACTATGTTTGGTCTAATATAAATAATTAGTATTCTGTAAATCCTTAATTCTTTAGTTGTTTGGCTTCTTTTTCCAGAATGCCTGTTCTTTAATTTAATGTTAAATCTTTTTGTTTTATCTTTTCTTTGCAATAAATAGACAATTTGAAATGTATACCTCAGTTTTCATTTGGAAGGAGAGTTCTGTTTTCTATCGAGTGATAAATTATCAACTGAAAGAGGATAAGAAAATAAAAATAACCTCACCGCATCTTGAGATCACACTAGCATGCAGCAAGATTTTCATGAGAAGTAATTAGTACATCATCATACTGTTAAAGATAATTTTACACAGACCCAGTTAAATTAACTTAGTGAGACCAGTAAATCTGGACTCTTCCTGAAACACTTTAGAACATGGACACTGCAGTCATAGTGATCTTGTAACAGAGGAGTCTCATTTCATTTGAGGTTTGGAATATAATAAATAGCTTGAAAAAGAGTGTCATAAATCCACTACTTAAATGGAAATTCATATCAGCATTCAGAGAAATAAAGACTTCCATAATTCTTATCTGACATAATTCCCAAATTTCATGCTTATGATCTAAAGTGTAGACATAAGTTTTTACTTGAATTTATGAATGTGTGTTGGCAGCATGATTCTTTTCTAATCAGATTTTCAGAAACATCTGAATCGTCTTAACAGAGACAATTAAAAACCTCTACCAGAATTAGAGATCATGCTATTTCAAAAACATTTACCAGCAAGGCTGGATAACTGCACAAAATGAAGATGGTTTGCAGCTTTTCTCCATTCTGCTATATTCTTTTACATTGGTAACAGCCACACCATTCAACATACCATTCAAATTCATATGGGTGAGTAAAAAATGTACTTCTCCAACATGTTGCCCCTCCACATATTATGGATGATTATTCTTGTAGGTCTCCTGCTTCGAAATATCATATTAAATGTTTAGCACAGGATCTGCATTTATCATTCATCAAAATATCTAGAGACTGCTGTCATTTAATTTTGCTCATGTTTGTTCTTGTAGTGCTGGCTGATATTTTTAGGATCTGTCCATGGTTCCTCATTCATCCTCCATACTTGCTCAGGTATCATCTCATTTTTTTTCCCAAAGTGCTTCACAGTGAAGGAGAAAGAGGAAGCTGGGACAGAAAACTTATTTTCATAGGTCATAAAATCTTATAATGGCTTAGATTGGCTTAGAGACCTTAAAGATTATCTAATCCCCTGAAATGAGTAAGGTAGCCACTCACCAGATCAGGCTTCCCGAGGCTTAATTCAACCTGTTCTTGAGTGCTTCTAGCCTGTGCCAATGCCCTCACCGCTCTCTGAGTAAAGACTTTCTTTTGAAACTCTAAAAATCTCCCTATCTTGTCCTATCACCCATGTAAAAACTTGATTTATCTCTTGTTTGTAAGCTCCCTTCAAGTACTGGAATGCCAAAGTGAGGTCTCCTTGGAGTCATCTCCAGACTGAACAAGCCCAGCTCCCTCAGTCTTTGCTCATAGGAGAGGTGCTCCAGCCCTCTGATAATCTCTGATCATCTCCTCTGGACCTGCCCCAGCAACCCCACATCCTTCTTTTGGTGGGGACCCCAGAATTGGATGAAGTACTCCAGATGGACCTCACAAGGAGGGGGCATAATCCTCCCCCTCCCCCCCCCATCAAGATAGACCCCTGGCAGACGCCACTGGTGACCAGTCTCCACATGCACATAAAGCCATTGACCACAAACAGTGAAGCTTAAAAATTTTAAGATTTTTCTACAACTTTTTCTACCTCAAAAGAGGTTTCTGAAAAAGCTGGCAAAATCTAGGTACCATATGTTTTCTCCCCTTAATTTTTCAGTAAAATTTGGACCTCTTACACTCTTATTCTCTGTGAAATTAAAAATATATTCCATCTCTAGTAGTTTTTTAAAACACAAATTTGTGCTAAAGAAAAGCACTATATAGAAATGGAAAAGGATTGCTTTCAGAGTACTTCATTCTAATACGGGAAAAGCTGCTTAGTAAAGATATTGTAAATTGATTAACTATCAGAATGATCAATACAAACATCCTCTGCAGTTTGGAAATTAAATATGCTTGACCATTGATCTACAAGTAATAACTGAGATCTTAAATACGCTGCTAGGAATTGCATGATTTAATTTGTATGATTTGTTTTGTATATTCTTATTTACTTACACACTCAAGCAATTTATCACAGAAAAGCCATATGGCAACCATAAACTTGAACAGATTATGTTCACAAATTTTCAGCTCCAATCTGAAGTAAAGTAAGTTTCTATTTCATGCAGATGTATTCTCCAAGTCATTAGATTGCTTTCTAGGAAACATCACATTTTGCATTTCTCATATAATGTAGGGTTTGTCCTTCAGTTAAATATAGTGGTAAGCTAAAGAGACATTTTTTTTTTAATGCAATTGCTGAAAAATCTTTCTTCACTGCTCTCTAACCTTCTATTCATATATATCATAAAACATATCACTTCAGACCTCCTCAAAAATATACTTCTTTTTCAAGTATCTGCATAAGCAATTGCTTACATTAGTGAGTTCTCTTGATCACAAGAATGCTAAGTGCTAGAACTATACCTAAGGAAGACTAAAAAAATATTTTTTTTTGTTTTTCATTTGTATTTTTATTAATGCAGACAATGTTGATTTTAGTATGTTTATGTTGTTGTCTTTGCAAAGCAACTAAGCAGACCGACTGCACAGACTCCTCCTAGACTGCCTGAAAAATCATTTGCTTTTTTTCATAGAAGACTGTCCTTAAAAGGTCTGCCAAAAATTCTTGCCCCAGATCAATCTTTTACTTTTTCAGTGCCCGAACATCATCCTTCTAGTAATCATTAAGGTTGTGTATATCCATTCTGATGATGCTTTAGGGATGGCTTTTATTCCTAAAATGTCAGACAAAATGCAAGCAGAAGGTTCTGTGCACATTTTGCTTCCAATTATTTGACAACATGGATTAAAATAATTTACTTTTTCATTCTGAGGAGATATTTATGTCCTCTGCTAGAAGATAAGTATGCATTTAGTTAGCTCTCTGATGTTTTCTGTGAGACTTGTACTTTCTTTTCCATTTAGAAAAGCGAATTCCAAAGCAATTTCCAACTTACGAATAATATCTAGAAGAAAAAAATCAGAAAAAAAAAAAAGAAACCACATTAAATTTGTGCCAGATTCTCTCCATGAATTACATTTGGCTTTGTCAATAGATTAAGTAAATCTTTAGAAATATAAGGGAAAAATTATTTTTTGTTTACATATTTTCCTGACAGTTTCCTAATAAAGGAAAGGAAGTATTTTCCTCCATAGCAATTTCAGTACTTCAGGAAGAAAAATTCAAGTATAATTCCTTTATATAGATAGGAAATTGGAAATAATGCACCTTCTCCAGTGAAAAAGCCCGTAGTATTTTTCACAAATGTAAGGAATGTACTTCATAAAAGATTATAAATTCAGTATACCACATGCAGAACAGCATTAGAATTTTGTGAGGTATCTGCTTATATTCCTTCTTCCCCAAATTAACCCTATTCCCATATTAATACTGCTCTAACCTGTGGCACAATGCATACATGTTAATGTGGCACAATGCATACACTTTGCATAATACTCATCTGGCTGAAGGCAGATCTTCATTTTGTCTAGTAATCTTTAGTTTCCCTTGCATGGAGATCTAGACAATATATTTAAGGGGTTATCATAATAATTTATCTCATCAGCATGTTTATCTAAAAAAGATTGTTCAGTCAATCACACGTGCTAACTCTCTATATGTCTTCATCAAACATAAATGTAACCTATAGAATGAAAAGATGTCATAGGTTAAATGAATCTAATCTATTTTCACTAATGTCATAACTTGCAGCAAATTAAATAAGTAAATTAATAAACAAACAAAACGAAGGAAACAAAAGCAAAAATGAAGACAACATTTTTGGAAGGCTGTGGGAAACAACGAAGAAGGCAGAAAAAAAATTAATGTTAGAGAAAAGCTTCATAACTAAGAAGCTGTGAAGAAGGGAGAGTAATGGAATAGGTTGATGAGAATGGCACAAGCCATCTTGTTTACATTTACTAGACAAATACTTTTTGGAAAATTCTGGCCTTAGTTGGAGGTGGACCCATGATTTAACTGCTATGTACCTGAGCAGGAATGAATAGCTGTAGGCATTCAAGCATTAAATAGAAATATGCTTTTGAAGTTCAATAAAATCAACAGCCTTCAAAACTTGTTTTCTTTTTCTAATTTCTGGATATATGAAATATAATAAACTGCACAAGTATCCTTGTCTTCCTTTAAAACACTGAAAAGATTGTTGACTGGAATAAAATTAGCATGGATAAACTTCATCTTATCTTACAGTCTAGATTATCTAATAAACATTGTGCTGCTGAAATGCAACTCCAAACTACTCACTGATTTAGCAAATTCATTTTAAGTTTAACTTAAAAAATACAAATTAAAATAGTCAACTGAAGTAGTCTACAATTGTCAGAGCAGAATTTTTTAATAAAATCATGCAAATTAACTTTGTGAGTATACCTCATGTAAGTTCATTATGGACATTAAGAGACTGTCTTGGAAAGGAAAACAAATCTCTGTTTAATGATAAATTATCAATTAATATTTTTTTCATTTCATAAGCTAATATCTTTCGATGTTCCTTTTGGTACATGAGAAATGGAAATTACAAGCTTATTTCTGCACAAAAGGAAAAAGCAAGTGGGCTTATTTTGTTCAAGTGAACTCCAGAGTGTGTTGTGATGTTTCTTCTGATCTAATTGCAAGATATACACTTTGGATGCACTTAAAGTCAGAAGTTTATAGAGGATAACAATAGAAGTGTTACTGCATAGGAAATACAGATATGGGATTTGAAGTACAAGAATACGACCTTCACAGAAACAGTTCTGCTTAAACAGGCAATATCTTTTTCAGCCAGCAGTGTGAGGGTTTGAGGCCCCATAGGTTTCAACATTAGGGAAAGAAAAAATGAGTCTAACAGATGGGATATTTTACATCTGTATGGTAATGTATGTTTAAGTCTGAATTAATTAAAAGTTGTGCTGTTGAAAGTAAAATGTTCTTTGAAAGATTTTGGCACGTGATTTAAGATGTGTTTTTTCACTGACAAAAGGAATCTTAGCTTTGTATGATCTACTGTGCACAAAAAATATTAGGGGACAAAATAGAATATGAAATTAAATTTTCTTTTTAAAAAGCAAATGAAAACGCTAAATTTAAGTAAATGAAGATGCTAAATTATGTAAAAGTATATGTGTCTTTTTCTCTTGGTAATAAATGAATGGAATTAGCAAACAGAAAGTGTTTTGCTTTGAATACTGAAAGTCCAGTTCACAAAAGGCTTTTATGCCATTTGTACAAGCTTACTTAGTCTTCTGGCAAAGTATATTGAAAATTATTGTGATCACAATCCTACTGCTGGTTATAAGCTGATTTCTAGGATTCTGTTCAAATGTGTAGATACAGCTTTGCTGTTTATTCCATCTCCTTCCAGATGAAATGTAAGAAGTTACTTCATATGTTCATATGTTCATATGCTGGCTTCTTCTCATTTCAATGTCATATCTGCCTCCCTTGCTGAATGATAGAATTAGAATTAGAATTACTCAGGTTGGAAGGGACCTCAAGGATCATCAAGTCCAACCGTAGCCTAACCATAGCAACCCTAACTCTAGAAACGGCTCTTAAACACATCAAGGGATGGTGACTCAACCACCTCCCTGGGGAGCCTAGTCCAGTGTTTAACCACTCTTTCTGTAAAGAAGTATTTCCTAACATCCAACCGAAACTTACCTTGGCGCAACTTGAGGCCATTTCCCCTCATCTTGTCACCTGTCACCAGTGAGAAGAGAGAATCACAGAATCACAGAATCACAAGGTTGGAAACGACCTGCAAGATCACCTAGTCCAACCACCTTCCCATTCCTATCAGTGCCACAAGCTACTAAACCATCTCTCGTAGCTCCTCATCCAGGCGCCTCTTGAACACTGCCAGGGATGGCGACTCCACCACCTCCCTGGGCAGGCTATTCCAATGCCTGAGCACCCTTTGAGAGAAAAAGTTTCTCCTAATGTCCAACCTAAACCTCCTCTGGTATAACTTCTGGCCATTTCCTCGGGTCCTACTATTTGCCTGGGAGAAGAGGCCAGACCCTTTTGCACCACAACCTTCCTTCAGGAAGTTGTAGAGTGCAATGAGGTCTCTCCTGAGCCTCCTCTTCTCCAGACTGAACAATCCCATCTCTTTCAGCCGCTCCTCATAAGACTTGTGCTCCAGACCCCTCACCAGTTTCGTTGCCCTTCTCTGGACACGTTCCAGGGCCTCAATGTCTTTCTTGTTATGAGGGGCCCAAAACTGAACACAGTACTCAAGGTGTGGCCTCGATGTCATGCTAAAGCCTTTGGAAAGCAGTCTTTGGGCAGTTGGATGGAGCTCCATGACTCTGCAGCTCTTCCAGAGCCTGAGGTCCAATGCTGTGTAACAGGCAATCATATAGCTTTAACTATCTGAAAATCCTTAGATCCAGATGTCAATATTGCTAAAAAAAAAAAAAAAAAAAAAAAAAAAAAAAAAGGCATTAATTCTGACTTAGTAGCAGAATGAAAATACCTGATGTTTGCTTGAATGATCACAAATGTCAGAGAGTCAAATCAAATACTTAATTCTAATTTGTCTTATTTGTTGTTGTTATTTGTTCGTTTTAAATTTATTTGATCAAGTACTGAAACCAGATCTCAGTAATACATATTGTGTACTTCTATGCTTGTCAATTAAGAACAGTTAAGGAAAATTCTTGGGCCCAGGAACTTAACTAATCAGATTAATTGAAATGTTATAAATGTTGCTGACTTTTTTTTTTCCTAGAACTCTGAAACAAGTAGCAGACACGGTTTGAGACTAAGCAGCAAACAATTCAATAGGAAAGTTGAATGCTTGTCTGTTTTGAAGCCTGTGAAAGTTTAATAGCAATGATATAGGAACTTGGCAGATAATGTCCCCAGTGAAATCAATGCTGTACAGCAATTATGTAGTACAGAAATTGCAAACACTATTTAAAAGTACAGTTAATTTCTTCCATGTTACTGATTTGTATTTATTTTTTTGAGCAGTTTTAGAGTCACTGACTTTTAAAATTGATCTTACAGCATGACAAGAAGAGTGACTATAATGAAAACTTCATTTGTTTGCTTGTCTCTGCTTACAATCGCTTTTCATACTTTCTTCACAACCTCTTCTATTTGACTTCAAAGCAGCTGACCAAAACTAACCATAAAAGCCAAAATAGAGACACATCACTTCCCCAGATAATAACATAACAACATTTATAAAATTGATTTACATGCATTTTGTTATGTTAGAAAATATTTACTTTTATTAATCCCTATTTCTGTCAGGTTTGGGTTTTCATGTAATAGCATTCTGATTAAATATTATAGTTTTCTCCAATGCTACCTGCTTCTCCTGGTAGCATCTTTGGGCCAAAGATTTTCTGTGGAATCTTTCAGAAGCCTAAATAAGTTACATTTAATAATTCTTTATCTGTTATTGTCTCTATATCTTTTAAACCATTTAATCCCAAATGAACCTCATTCTTAGCTCAAAATCACCTAGAGAAATTCCATGACGCAGACAAATTGACCGCTTTAGCTATGAGACTTAAGAAACACACACACAAAAAAATCTGCCTAGGTTTGTGCCTTACAATCAATGAAATATCAGATGATAAAATTTGACATAATATAATCATTATTCATGGTCAATATCAATAAATCACATAGAAAAATGTAACTTCTAGATCTTGACCTAAATAGAAAGAACTAAAATTGGAAAGAATACTTTTTGTTTTGCTTGGTTATGTGTCCTTTAAGCAATTAGTTCTTAGACACAAATTTTAAATGCCATAACTAGAGGATAAGAAAAACTGATTTTAATATTGTAGCTACTATGTGGTACAATAAGCAGTGTTCAAAACACAATCTGATATTCTTCTGAAATAGCGTATAACATTGTTAGTTACAAAACAAAAAATATGGAAATGAAATATGGAAATATGGAAAATATGGAAATTTGTAATTGAATTTTTGCTTCTTATATTCCAGTAATCTTATATTCAAGCAGTTACTAGTTATGGAAATTATTATTATCATGCATCAGGATACAATAATGTATTTTTATCTCTAATTTAAACCTAGTTTGATGGGGTGGGAGAAAGGAGAAAACAGACTTCTTGATTTTTAATCAGAAATAAAGAAGTCATTCTGAACAATAAGAAGATCACTAGTTTTCTGTTACCATTATTCTCAGCACGAACTGTCTGGTTAACAAAATTAAAGTAATAAGAACAACTGCCCAGCTGAAGTGGCTCTTGTATAGGAATTGTTGAATCACAGCTGAACCTCTGATTGATCACCTGAGGCAAGCAACAAGTAAGCTGCAGGAGGACTGATGAAGGCAATTCACCTGTATGACTGGAAGGGCTGGAGCCTGGTTACACCTCTTCCCATTTAAGGGCTGACTGCCACTGGGGAGGGATCTTCTTCTGGAGATTGCTCCTCTTAGGGGTTTTCCTGTGAGCCTAGGATATGGGTGATCGTATAATAATATTATTATTTCATTTTTTTCAATTATCTCTTTCCAACATGATAATCTTTCTAGCTATGTGATCTGTGGATACCGACCTAACCACGCTACTTTTTTTTAAGTCATATTTCACAATCTGTTGAAAGTATCCTGTAACTAGTTTACTGGTTTCAGTAGAAAAGGAAAAAATGTCAATGAATAATATTATAACATCACTTGAAGGATCTGCAAATACTGTTGCAATAGTGTTTAGTTGCTCACTGAAGTGGAATTGCCAGGTCACTGCCTGAATCAGTTGCTGAGAAGGTATGACTTCTTCCATGCTCTACCCCTCCTCACTCATGCAAGGGTTAGCAACTAAAGGAGCAGCCTATCCCTTGAGCTGTCACTGGTCATTGGAAGGGGTGAGAAATTTTTCCTTCTGCTTTTTCCTCCTATTTCTCTTTCAGGTTTGTATCCTCCTTGAAGACACTGGCATCACCTTCTTTTGCTATACATCCACGTTTATCAATATTAAATGTTAGAAAACCAAAATTGATGGTATGAGAAGAGGGATCTTCAGTGCTTTGTTCGTTTGTTTTGCTTTCCATTGTATTTAACAAAAAGATAATTAGGTTCTTGTTAAGGCAATAAACATGTAAGAGAGGAAATAGGTTTTCTTCAGAATGAGGGGAATTGTGTAGATAGGTTAGTTTTTAAATTTGTTCATTTATATGATTGAACTACCTCTGCATATGCTAAAGTTGGATATGAATTCTCAAAAGATTTTAGTTGTCAATTTGAAGTCATTTGAGAGTAAATCTATAAAGTATTTCTCCATGCTAATTTATTTTATGCATCTTGTAAAAGAACTGAGTTAATTTATTACCATTATGTACAAATTCCAAGTTCCTTGTGATTTGTGACATCTGAAGATCTAACTTCTACAGGATGACTTTATTAAAGCAAACTACTTCTAATTACGTTTATGGATCTGAAGATGTGAGATGCAAAATTACTCTTCCTCTCTTACTTATTTAATTTTGTATGGCAACTGCTGAGTCACGGCCTGAACCTCTGATTGATCACCTGAGGTGAGCCATGAGTCAGCCAGAGGAGCACAGGTGAAGGCAATTCACCTGTGCTGCTGGAAGGGGTGGAGCCAGGCTCCACCCCTCCTGGACCTATTTAAGAGCTGGCTACCAGAGGGGAAGGATCTCTTCTGGAGATCCTCCTCTTTGATATCTTCTAGTGAGCTCAACCCAAGGGTAAGCTCTTCTACTTATTCTCTTTTGTGATCCCTGTTTGCTTTGCCATACTCTTTTGATTATATTGCAATTATAACATCTTGGTTATACATTTGGCGAGCCAGGCAGGCTGAATATACTAAAATTAACATGTCTTTCCTGTGGAATTTCTATAAATGGGTCAAGGGGGAGAACAATACTCCCCTAGAGAAAATGATTCCAGGGCAGATCCCAGGGTTTGAGGGATCGCCTTATTACGAGTTAGCTGCCATCATTGAAAAATGGGGTCCCTTACGTGTTATGGGCAATCTCTCCCCATATCGCATGGCAGACTATTTTCAAGGACTTGGTAAGGACATTCTCATTACCAAAGAAAGACAATTGGCTGCCTCCATGGTGGCATGGCCACTATTAACCGCTTTAAATCATGCGGACTCAAGAAATAATACTTTAGAAACCGAAAATCAGCTTTTGAAAGATCGCATTGAAAAGTTAGAGCACGAACTTGGCGTTTTAACGGGGAAGAAGCCAATTCTACATCTTCCTGTAAGCCAAATTCGTAATATTTCAATAAATGATGACCAGGCTCCTGAATCAACAGACTTCGTTGATCAGGACAACAAGAAATCCAAATCAGACCTTGAATGTCCAATTCAAACTGATCCATTGGAGGTCCGTCCTGTGATAACCCAAAAAACAAAAAAAGTACAGGACAGACCGGCAGGGGTGCCGCCTGATCAATGGCCCCCTGCCCAGACTCATTTACATGTGACAGCTCGGCCATACACAGCAACAGAATTAATGGACTTAGTACAACGATTTCGGCAGAAGCCCAGAGAAAGTGTGCCGGCTTGGTTATTGAGACTGTGGGATTCTGGGGCAGAAAGTGTCGTGGTGAATGGCCCAGAAATATCTAAGTTGGCCACCATGACTGTCCATCCTGCTCTTAGGCAAAGGTTATACGTGGGCAATCAATATCGTGATGAAAACCATTCCATACTGGAATGGTTAATGGCGGCCTGCCGTATGGTATGGCCGAATAAATCAGACATACCGTTACATACAGGTATGTGGTCCTCCATGGAGGACCTTCAGAACTATATCCGTGAACTGGGTGTAAGAGAGGCCATTTATGAAGATACATTTGATGGCCCTGATATGGTTAAATTTTCGGCAGGGATGAGAGATTTAATTCTACAACAAGCTCCCTCCCATCTGTACGGCACCCTAGTTTCGATATTAAATCCCCTTGTAGCATCAGAAGCCGTAGTCCAGCAGGCTGCCCAATTAGTTGCCGATTTGGGAGAAACAGAACGCCTGCGGACTAGGCGCAATATTCGGTTTTTGGAGGAAGCAGAGGTCCTGCCGGTAAATAAAACCAGAATGCCGGCTACTCGAGCTCCTCGATCGGGACCCATAAGGGTATCCCGAAAACAAATGTTTAATGATTTAATTCGGGCTGGGGTCCAATTTGCTAAGATCGACCGCCAGCCCAACCACGTCCTTCTCCAGCTCTGGAGACAACTAAAGGACAATCAAAAATTCCAGAGCTACCCTAAGAAATCAAGGGTAAGAGCTATAGAGAGGGTTCCAACAACAACATGGAACCTAGAAGATTTTATTATTCCTAACAGGAAAAAGAAGCCACCTCAGGTGTCTCGGGCCACAATGCCTGAGCCATCAGAAACAAAAGAACTGGCCCTAGCACAATTCATGCAGTGACGAGGGGTGTTAGTCCCCGTAGGGCCTCCAGACGGGACCGGAGGCCATATGTAGAATTAACAATTTATTGGTCCCGAAAAAATATTCAGAGAGTTATGGCATTAGTGGATACTGGAGCAGAAACATCAATTATCTATGGAGATCCAGGAAAATTTCATGGTGACAGAGTGATGATTGGTGGTTTTGGGGGACAGACTATTCCTGTCACCCAAACATGGTTAAAATTGGGGGTTGGGCGTCTCCCACCCCGGGAGTACAAGGTGTCTATTGCCCCAGTCCAAGAATACATCCTGGGCATAGACATTCTATGGGGTCTGGCTCTCCAAACAACTGTGGGAGAGTTCAGACTTCGACAAAGATGTATCAGTATCCGGGCGGTGCAGGCAATATTAAGAGGCCATGCGAAACATGAGCCTGTTTGCCTGCCGAAACCGCGCCGGATTACTAATGTTAGACAGTATAGACTCCCGGGTGGGCAAGATGAAATATCGAGAACAGTGCAGGAATTAGAAAAAGTGGGCATTATAAGACCTGCACACAGCCCGTATAACTCCCCCATATGGCCGGTGCGAAAGTCGGATGGCACATGGAGGATGACAGTAGATTACAGAGAATTAAATAAGGTCACGCCGCCTATTCATGCGGCCGTACCCAATATTGCTTCCCTAATGGACACATTGAGTAGGGAGATAAAAACCTATCATTGTGTCCTAGATCTAGCAAATGCATTCTTCAGTATCCCAATTGCTGAGGAATCGCAAGATCAGTTTGCGTTTACGTGGGGAGGCAGGCAGTGGACCTTTCAGGTCCTGCCACAGGGGTACGTGCATTCACCAACGTATTGTCATAATCTAGTGGCGCGTGACCTGGCTGACTGGAGAAAACCTGATGATGTTAACCTATATCATTATATTGATGATCTCCTGTTGACATCCGACTCACTGGAGGTAGTAGGACAGGCAGCTGATTCATTAACTGCCTATTTGCAACAAAGGGGATGGGCTATAAATCCCCAAAAGGTGCAAGGTCCAGGCCTGTCCGTAAAATTCCTGGGGGTGGTTTGGTCAGGAAAGACCAAAGTGCTACCCAGTGCTGTTATAGATAAGGTTCAGGCATTTCCAGTCCCTACAACATCAAAGCAGCTGCAAGAGTTTCTAGGTATATTGGGTTATTGGCGTTCCTTTATACCTCACCTAGCGCAGCTGCTAAGGCCACTATACAGACTCACAAAAAAGGGGCAGCTATGGGACTGGGGGAAAACCGAACAGGATGCTTTCCAACAAGCAAAACTGGCAGTTAAACAAGCTCAGGCATTGGGTATATTCGATCCTACCCTCCCAGCCGAGTTGGACGTTCATGTTACTCAAGACGGCTTCGGTTGGGGCCTGTGGCAGCGCCAGAGTTCTGTTCGGACCCCCATTGGTTTCTGGTCTCAGGTTTGGCACGGAGCAGAAGAAAGATACAGTATGATTGAAAAACAGTTATTGGCTGCCTATTCGGCATTACAGGCAGTAGAGCCAATAACTCAGACAGCTGCAGTTATAGTCAAGACCACTCTGCCAATTCAGGGGTGGGTGAAGGATCTGACCCACCTTCCTAAGACAGGGGTGGCCCAAGCACAAACAGTGGCACGATGGGTTGCCTATCTCAGCCAAAGGAGCAGTCTGTCTTCATCCCCCTTGAAAGAAGAACTTCAGAAGATCCTAGGCCCAGTTACATATCACAGTGATGCACCAAAAGAAATACTGGTCGCTCCACCAGAGAAGAGTCCCGTTCACGAGGGAAAATATCCTATCCCTGAAGATGCCTGGTACACAGATGGGTCCAGCAAGGGCAACCCGAGCAAGTGGAGAGCAATAGCATACCATCCTTCCACCGAGACAATCTGGTTCGATGAGGGGGATGGTCAGAGCAGCCAATGGGCAGAACTGCGAGCTGTGTGGATGGTTATAACCAAGGAACCCGGTGATGGTATCCTGAACATCTGCACAGATAGTTGGGCTGTGTACCGGGGGCTCACTCTCTGGATTGCACAGTGGGCCACCCAGGAATGGACTATCCACGCCCGACCGATCTGGGGCAAAGACATGTGGTTAGATATATGGAATACGGTCAAACACAGGACTGTACGTGTCTACCATGTTTCTGGTCATCAGCCCCTACAGTCACCAGGAAACGATGAAGCCGACACATTGGCCCGAGTTCGATGGATTGAGAATTCACCATCTGAGAACATCGCCTGCTGGCTACATCAGAAGCTACGGCATGCTGGACAAAAGACAATGTGGGCAGCTGCTAAAGCATGGGGACTGCCCATACAACTATCTGATATCGTCCAGGCATGCCAGGATTGCGACGCTTGCTCCAAGATGAGACCGAGATCGTTGCCCGAAACAACAGCCCATCTTGCTAGGGGACACAATCCTCTCCAGCGATGGCAGGTCGATTACATCGGGCCCCTTCCTCGTTCCGAAGGGGCAAGATATGCCCTGACCTGTGTCGACACTGCAAGTGGGCTACTGCAGGCCTATCCAGTACCGAAAGCAAACCAGGCATATACCATCAAGGCACTCACTAAACTGATGTCTGCCTACGGGACACCTCAAGTCATCGAGAGCGACCAAGGGACTCATTTTACTGGTGCAACGATACAGCGCTGGGCAGAAGAAAATAACATCGAATGGCGATTCCACCTGCCATATAATCCAACAGGGGCAGGCCTCATTGAACGTTATAATGGTATTCTTAAGGCTGCCCTGAAGACAGACTCCCAGTCCTTGCAGGGGTGGACAAAAAGACTGTATGAAACCCTGCGGGACCTGAATGAAAGACCTCGAGATGGCAGACCCAGTGCCCTGAGAATGTTGCAGACGACATGGGCCACCCCGCTTAGGATCCAAATTACGGGCACTGATCATCAGGTAAGACCCCAAATTGGTAATGAAAATAATCTTCTGCTCCCTGCCCCTGAAAACTTAGAGCCAGGTACCCATAAAATAAAATGGCCCTGGAAGGTGCAGGTAGGACCCAAGTGGTGTGGCCTACTTGCACCTTGGGGGAGACTATTGGAGGTGGGAGGCTCAGTAGTCCCTCCAGTAATAGGTACATGGCCTACTGATATTATGGTCAACACTCCGATCTTTATTGCTAAAGGGACCCCCATCATGTCCCTATGGCAGATCAGGACACCTCCTTTGGTGCCTGATATCGTTATGCAGCCGCAGATATCCGGCAAAAAGGTGTGGTACAGGCGGCCAGGACGTGCCCCAGTACAAGCGGAAGTGTTGACCCAAGACAGAAATACGGCCTGTATCTTGCCCTGGAGAGCAGACCTTCCCCTCCTGGTACCTGTAAAACATCTGTATTACTCCCCGTGAGTCTGTGAGCCTTCAGGATCACCGGAAGGAACAAAATGCCATCAAGCGTTCCAGTGTTGCTGTTAGATCACGTACAACACCCGGTGATGGTCTGCATGGGACTGATGGAACATAGAATGGACTTGCACCTCAGGACCTCATGCCTCCAGGCACATCATCGAGCACTGGCCCATAGAAGAGTATGGACATCCATTAATCATCACTTGTCTTGAACTGTACCAACATACGTCGCGATAAAATTGTATAAGCGTCGCGATATACCGGATCTCTGTATTAGGGAAAGCTTACCCTTTTGTTAACCTGATCATTGGTTCACGCCGTGAAGGGGTGGAGTGTATGGCAACTGCTGAGTCACGGCCTGAACCTCTGATTGATCACCTGAGGTGAGCCGTGAGTCAGCCAGAGGAGCACAGGTGAAGGCAATTCACCTGTGCTACCGGAAGGGGTGGAGCCAGGCTCCACCCCTCCTGGACCTATTTAAGAGCTGGCTACCAGAGGGGAAGGATCTCTTCTGGAGATCCTCCTCTTTGATATCTTCTAGTGAGCTCAACCCAAGGGTAAGCTCTTCTACTTATTCTCTTTTGTGATCCCTGTTTGCTTTGCCATACTCTTTTGATTATATTGCAATTATAACATCTTGGTTATACAAATTTATATTTGTTTTTCTTCTGTAGGAGCATAGAAACACTTGAAAAAATAAAATCATATGCATTTATTATTGCAGAAATTTAGGCCTAAGTAGGGACAAAGACAGTAGAATGCGTTATAACGTTATTTCTCTGTATCTACTTCCAAGTTTCTACTTTAAATATTGCTGCAGAAGACAAAGCAAATATACACCTGTTTTGCATTTCAAGAGAGTATTTAACCTGCTTTGCTTGAAGAGAATGCAAATTACTGTGATATCTAGATGCTGTACAATAGTTTAGAATATTGAAAATCTGTGTTTTAATGATTAGTCTACAGTTGGGCAGCTTCAAACTTGATCACTGCAGCCTGAAGGAGGACAGTAAAGCACCCTACCCAATCCTGCTTTGACAGTATGTAGTTTTGTTTTCCATAGTAAATATGGAGTATTCCTACAGAATTTGTCTTCAATGGGAACTTGATGTCTTTAAAGTTGTTTGCATGAATGAAGAACTACTTGGGAGATGGGGGAAATGTCAAGTATAGATGAGAGGAAAAGCCAAAAGGATGGCTGTCTGTCTTTCCACTTCACGTAATCTTTTGGTGGGAGCCACTACCTCGGTAGCTGGGTGTTCTCAATGATAAGATCCAGCCCTCTTTGATTAAGAATCCTGATTAGCAGTTTTCATTATTGAAGTGTAGGGAACCTGCTTTGGCAGGGGGGTTGGATTCGATGATCTCTGGAGGCCCCTTCCAACCCCTACAACTCTGTGATTCTGTGAAGTCACCATCATGGATCTACTGCTTGGGAGCAGACACTTGGTGAGTATCAGGTGCCAGTTAAAAACTGCATTTTTTTTTTTTTTGTCTTCATCAGTCTTAATCCAGAGATCTGGATATTAGACTCATCCAGCAATTTGGGTTCTCCTTTCTTGTCCATTCTTTTAGAATGCATATTGTTCTCTTTGCTTCTCTCATAAACACAAAGAAATAAAAACCTTCCAGGATTTTTGCTACGGGATTTACCGCTTCAGAAGAGTTTCTGGGTGCAACTGCCCTTCCTTCTTTATCCTTTGCCTGTTGCACAGCTGCTCCAAATCACTTTTTCCTCCCTGTGATTCTTTAAAACTTTCTATTGGAAAGGCTAACAGTTCCAGTGACAGAAGATTACTACCAACTACTCAATGAATTATCCAGTATAATAAACATGAATAATAATAAACATTCAGGTGAGAAGAGGAGACAGAGTATAGACCTTCTTAACTCTTTACAGGCATTTAACCTTTCAGTAGAGGTATCTTTTGCCTATGGAGATAAATCTGAAATCTTAAATTAAGAAGAAATACTGGTAATTTCCTTGACCCCAGGTGGCCAAGAAGGCCAATGGCATTCTGGCCTCCATTAGAAATTGTGTGGCCAGCAGGAGCAGGACGGTAGTCATCCATCTGTACTCAGCACTGGTGAGGCCGCACCTTGAGCACTGTGATCAGTTTTGGGCCCCTCAATACCGAAAAGACATGGAGGCCCTGGAACGTGTGCAAAGAAGAGTAACAAAACTGGTGAGGGGTCTGGACCACAAGTCTTATCAGGAGCTGCTGAGAGAGCTGGAATTGTTTAGTCTGGAGAAGAAGAGGCTCACAGCAGGCCTTTTTGCACTCTGCAACTTCTTGAAGGGAGGTTGTGATGAGGAGGGGTTTGGCCTCCTCTCCCAAGCAACAAACAGGACTTGAAGAAATGGCGGCAAGTTGTACCAGAGGACGTTTAGGTTAGATGTAAGGAAGACATTTTTCTCTCAGAGAATGGCTAGGCACTGGAATGACTGCCCAGGGAGGTGATAGAGTCGCTGTTCCTGGCAGTGTTCAAGAGGCATCTGGATGAGGAGCCACGAGATGTGGTTTAGAGGCTTAGAGTAGCAGTGGTAATGGGAGGGCAGTTGAACTAAATGATCTTGCAGGTCGTTTCCAGCCTTGCGATTCTATGGTTTTATGAATGACTGATATTACTATTAAAAGTAAGTTGTTAGCTGTTTCTTATCCATAAGTCCTGTAAGCGAGCTACCTCCTAAATCAATATGAATCAAATGATTTTAGTATACACTGATTATTGTAAAAACAGTGTTTTAAGTCTTTTCATTTTACTTTTGCCTTACCTTTGCAAACAGTATATTATAATTCTTTTGTTAATTTACATATTCAATTGTTATTCTTTTCTTGATGAAAGGTAACAGCTATTTACTGTGTAACATCTATTTAGCAAGAGACCTAATTCGGAAGATGAGAATCTTGGTCAAATCTTTGTGTAAACTACTCTTTAACATAGCTCAGTTCAGGTGCTCTACAAATAAAAATGATTCTCTAACCATTATAGGTAAGACATAGCTCCTGTCTTGCTTGCTGGCTGGAGGTGACAGGGCAGGGCCTGCCAACATAGATCCATCCCCAGCACTGTTGGTTTTCTTTCCCAAAGTTACTTTGCATTTGTTTCTTATGGTACAGTTTTGAATACTAATAGCAGTGGAATAGATCCTACCTACCACTGCTGTGACTTGCTGTCCTCCAAGCAGCTGCCTCCATTATATCCTCAGATAAAGCCAAAGTAAATTTTGTGAAGAAAACTTTACATATTCTAAGTAAGAAATATATTCACAGTCTATATGTAAACTTATTTTCTAAAGAAAACATCCGTAGATTGCACTGTATATTTGTCTAACTTTGAAATTATTTTATGAGACACCATGTGCATTTTTCAATTAGCAGCTTTGTTTCAATGAGGTCAAAGCTGACATCTCCATTCTTTTTCCTCTTTCATTGTTTTCACCTTACGTCACAATAACATAGACTTCAGCAGCAATTTTAGACGTCTAGAAAGGCAGTCACATGAAGAAAATTCTGTTTCTCATGGCAGCGATTATTTGCAAAATCTCAAGTGTTGTTTAAATGAACTACTATATTCTTTTAATCATGCTGAAGGAGATTATAATAAACTTTCTCAGATCTAATGTTTACTTCGTGTAAAAATCTTAAGATCTACATAGAAAATAGTGCGTTGAAATAATGACAATATTAGTCCATATTTACAGCAATTAAAGCATTGCATATGTTTAGTGTTACTCAGATTAAAAATATAAATGCATAAATTGGTTTATGATGTTCAAATTACAACTTTAAGTATCATGAAATATATATTTAATTAACATTTCTAATGCTCCTAAAAATTTTGTTATTTTAGTGTTTGGGACCATCCTTCACTCCGTAAGTGAAAGTAATAAATCTTGCACTGAATTTTAAATCCTTAGTACTAATGTCTGCTAAGTCTTCATTATTTGAGAAATTATCTGGCAGTTTCAAAGCATATTAAGAAGAAAGAAACAAATGAGTCTTATTCTCAACTCCTCAACATCTGTTCAGACTAACATTTTAGTACTGGATTATTTGTACAGGACCTCAAATCCTTCCTCTCTTAGTGTGTTCCATCAAAAATTATCCAATGTTGTACTCTGATATGAAAAGGGCTCTCAGTGAATGCAGTCAATGTTAAATACTTATACATTAACTGTTATTATACAAAGTCATAAGAGACAAGGGCAAGTAGAAGAAGCATCTTCACTGACTCTAAAACATAAGGCATCAGCTGTTGAGGATATTTAAATTATAGGTTTGGCGTGAAAGTCAAGTAACAGATTCTAAGTATACAACCACCTCATACTAAAATTAGTTTTGGAAAAACTAAAAAGGGAATAAGTGAAGAGTGAAATCATAGTGAATTCTGTAGATGAAATCTGTAATTGAATATTCTTGAACACAGGCAAATTGGGGGGTGAGGGGTGGGGAATGACAACAGTGTTTGAGCTTACAAACACCATTTTGTGAAGCTTAAATATCTTCTGGTGAAACAAAACCCACTAAATTAATAAACTATTTATAAATGATTATTTTATGAAGATCAGATTGTGTGAATGCAGCAGGTGTTTTCCTTATGTATTGAGAGCTTTATTTTAATTTTTTTCCAGTCTCTCTATAGTGAAGGGCTGATATTCCATGGTTGTTTTTTTTTGGGGGGGGGATTTTTTTTTTTCATTATAACCATTCAACATCTGACGGAGAAGCCTTCTGCATTAAGTGAATAAACAATCTCCAGCAAACAGTGCTGACTCGGAAAGGTCTGATGTACATGACTGATGGTGAAAAGCAAATTTCAAGTTAAGTCCTTTGTAGATACAGAAAAAATACTCAGCTTTTGTGGTTTGTGAGACTGCAGGAGGTACCGTGAGTATCGTTTGTGCTGGTACTAACATTCTCATTTACCCTGATGACTTCGATGGTTTCTGAGTAGCCAGCTGCCTTCTGTTACATACGAGTAATTAAACTTAAAGGTACTATTTAAAACCAGTATTTTAAAGAGTCTTTCAGGAAAATATCTTTTGCTTCTTGCTATAATTTCCAGAATTCTAACCAAATTTCATGTAGCAGATAAAGATAAAAATATATAATTATTCAAGATGTTTCTGCAACAATATTCTAAGGTAAATATATTTTTTTATTTTTTAATATGAGATTTCATATGAAAAATTTTTAAAATGAATGAACAATTAAAAAAAAAAAAGTAGTACTCTTGGAAAATACTGTACTTTCTTACTTTGTGTGAAGTATAATATTTGTCAAAAGAAATAACTTCCTGCAAAATAACCATCAAATAAGTAAATGTATTTTGGAAAAATCATGCGTTAACATAATGGCTAAGGTGGCAGGTCAAAGGAGTTGAATCTAGCTCTCTGCTCAGGTATAGTGAGATATAAGATACTGAATTCAGTTTTGGGATTCTCATTATCAGAAAAGCATGGAGATACCAGAGTAAATCCACTGAAGGGCCACAAAAATTATTAAGAGCTAGTTGCATCTGTCCTACTAGAAGAGCCTGAGAGAGCTGAGATTGTTCAGCGTGGAGTACAAGAAGCTCAGAGGGGTCTTACATCAGTGTATATAAATACCTGATTGGAAACTTCAACCTCAGAGACTGTGGGGATTCTGTGTTCTGATCACTGTTTCACACATCAGTGTTGGAACATTCTGCTAATGTAAGTAATTAAATTTTAAAAACTCGTAAGATGGAATACAAAGCTCTTCTGATAAAGTATTCAATTTTAAAAATTCCTCTTCCTTCTTTTTGTATATAGCCATACATATAGTCTTCCATAACCAAAAACAATACCAAATGTATTTGTTTCTTTCCCTCAAAGCATACTACAACTTACAGAAGTACTCTTTGTTTAACATCAGTATTTACTGGCCAGCTGGATTTCTTTTTTTCCAAGATTCCAGGAAGAGTTTGACAAGCTCATACTCTGGAGTACTGATCTGATGAGGAACCTTATTTCTGTGCCGAGAGAAGTTCAAATTATTTTCACTTATCTGGTCCTGCTATCTTTATTCTATTTTTCCTGGGTGATATCAGGAGTACTTTAAAATAGGTTTTTAAATTCTTATCTTGGATCAATAACCATACTCATTTTCCTGAGAAGGCGTAAAGGTTATTAAAATCATTAATTACTTCATTATTAACTAGTGTTGCAGTATTTCTCTCTGATCTACGTGTCATCTTAACCACTCTCCTAGAAATGAAAGCATAACACAGAATCACATAGATTGGAAAAGATCAACCTAATAAAAACCAGGTCCTATCACTGAACTGTGTCCTCCAGTGCCACAATCACACATCATTTAAATACCCCTAGGGATGAGGATTCCACCTCTTCCCCGGGCAGCCCATTCCAATGCTTAACCAGAATCTCCATGAAGAACCTGTCTTGGCTTGACACTGTTGCCTCATGTTCTGTCACATTGTCAGAAAAGAGGCTGATCCCCTCCTCACTGCAATCCCCTTTCAGGTAGTTGTGGAGAAAAATGAGGTCTCCTCTCAGACTCTAGTTTTTGATACAAAACTCCCACTTGTGTCCAGGATTTATAAGATTTGCCACAATATATAGTTACGGCATCACTGTAAGGTAACAATAACTCTCTTCATCTACAGGCCCCACTCATGTAATTCTACATAGAAGATGTAGAAGAGATCTCCCACAAATGTAGCATTAGTTCTTATCTAGGACTGAATAATTGAGAGAGAGAGGAGCAAAATATCTCTAGACAGTAATTTCTTCCACCTGAGAATTATTACTTTGGGATAGGATAGAACACTCTTTGGTGGATTTCTGTCTTTCCACCAGCAATTGAGACTATATTTACTGATTATATCAGGTTACAAAGATATCTAATTTTATTAGATAAACTCTGTGAAGTGACATGCGCTCAATCTTACACTGAAGTGTCAATAAACTGCCAAGGATGTTGAGTATTTGGTACACAGAAGCCATAGGGCTTACTGTACTTTTATAGTTAGCTTTTAATCTGTCCTGAATCTGTTTAACAGGGCTTCTGAATTAGCAGTTAATTCACTTTGGTAACAGTCCAGTGCAGTTGTAGTTTGAATATATTATGCAGAATTTACAGGTAATTCTTATTTTCCAAAAAAAATCATGGCCCTGTAGGATCATCTTTTCTCCCCACCTGTTACTTGTTTCTAGGTCAGGATCATTTGCACAGAGTTCTTCAGTGACTTTTCATAGTCTTCATTTTTACATTACAATGCAGTGTACTCTTGAATGTGTTCAGAGGTAGAAATCTGTATTTCAAACCTCACTTCAAAATTTGGATTCAATGTCTTCTGTCATACTGACATATTACATAAAATTATTTATTTTATGTTGACCACGTTATTATACTATGAAATGTCACTGGAACCTGCATTTATTAGAGTACACTGAACTGTTCAAGCACTAAGTAAATCGGTGAATTGGTGAATGACTCCTGAGATAACCCTTATTTTCTTCCTAACAACATTAAAACTGCTGAACAGGAATTCAGTTTGTAATCTTTTCTTATTCATTTACTACTAGTCAGCAAAGATGCATTATACAATTTCCACTAATTCTATGACTGTAATATTTTAAAGAGAAGATTAAAGAACAAATCCATTATATCTTCATGGTAAATAGATCGGCCTCAGAATGAGTTCATATGGCACTAGGGAAGCTTTTTGCACTATGAATGTTTTCAGCAGTTCTCAGAGAGCATTCAATTGATCTTACAAATCTCACAGTGTATTGGACTGGGAGCTATTATTTGGAGAAAGAATCACAAATAAAGACAGTACTGAAGCAATTGACATTTCCTCTCAAGATTAGAAGTTATCATTGGTACTTCCCAATGTGGGAACTCTTTCTCTTAAAATGCTCAGTCTCTTGATTCGTTTGTTAAATATAAATTGAGCATAGGGACTAGGTAATTTGGACATATATCTGTGATATCTGTGTCTTCTGAAAGGTGATTTTTTGGTTCAGACTCAAGACAAAATCTACTTTCCCACTACTATCCCTGTGAAGAAGTCACATATGGCTGGACACGATCTATAAGCAAGGTGATCTTTCACACATTCACTTGCCATTAGGAATAACTCTTTCTTCATCACTATATCATAGTGGGCTATGCTAACTAGACATGGCTGGTCACATACTTGTAAATATCTTGCAACCATACAAGCCCTCTTTTTTTTTTTTTTTTTTTTTTTTTTTTTTTTTGGTAACAGTACTTAAAGCTTTCTTAAGCATCTACACAGGATAACAGGAAAAAAAAAAAAAAAAAAAAAAGATTACATAAAAGATTACATGGTAGCAATGATTTTTAACTAGACAAAGAATATACTGAAAACCCCAGAGATGATGAAAGACGTGGGGAGAGCTGCATACTAGATTTTGTCCTTACTGTCAATACCACTGTATTAATAGAAGCTATAATTCAATGAGGAAAAAATAAGAGGCTTGCACCTGACAGTGACTTCCTGGCAGGTTTGAAAGTATATACTTGAATTGTCTTTTGTTTCTCATAAAAATACTGCAGACTAACATCACAGTGTTCCTATTGATTTTTTTTTTCTTTTTTTTTTTTTTTCTGTTTGACAGAACTGCTGAGTTTCAGTGGCTTTTAGCATATATCTTCAATTAATCATCCAGGTAGATGGTGTCCAGCTGAACATAACCTTACACTGCTCCATTTGTTCACTGTTTCCTACCATAGGACAACATTTATCTGATTAGCAGTAAGAACTGATATAGACCTTAGTGACAATAAAGACTGCCCTAAAGAAGATTAACTTTGTTAGCATTTCTGTCACCAGCTGGGTATAAACATGCTAATCTATCTCAACAATGTAAATTAAATTGACAAGTAAGGAACCAGTTTGAAATTACATGAAAAAAATGCAGACATACACACATAAGGAGGAAGGCCACAGAATGGCCTATGGTGGAAGCAGAAATCGTGTCCTCTTCAGTGTAAATAGTCAATCATTCAGTAGTTACAAAGCTTCAAACCTTACCTGTGTGCTTTGTCAACTTGGTGATGGCAAGAATTTGGGTCAAAAGCATAGCATTTTAAAATGTCAATGTATCCAAAAAGAACAAACTAAGTTTCTCAACGGGTGTCTTGACCTTCTGAACCCTGAGATACTATTTTAAATTCCTTTTCAAATACCATAAGCCTTTCAGGTTTTTTTTTTTTTTTTTTTTTTTTTTTTTTTTTTAAACCAACTCTTGCAAAGCATATGAGGATATATAAATTATTTGTTGGTTGACATGCTTATTTACATAGCTAAATTAGCTAACAGCTGAGATTAATGTAGTGTTAAACTAATCATTAGAAGGCATGTGCTTGATGAGTCTTTCAGGTGAAGGAGAAGACAGCCCCCAACAAGGCTTTTGTTTTTGTTCTCTGTGATTTTTTTCTCAGCATTATATATTGTTTCACGCTGTGTATTTTCTCTTTATTCCCTGAGCTAGTATCTGGTTTTCTCTCAACAATTTCCTTCATATCTTTGTTTTTCTTATCATGCCCATCTTTCAGGTTAGGAACACTCCCACACAGCACAGCAGAAATTTTTACAGTAAAACCAAGCCAAGGTCATGTATTTGTGTTTTACAGAGCTAGGCGTTGGTCTGCAGTTAGTTGAACTCTTGAATTGTGGGATACAGCAGGCAGACGTTTCTAACTGTGGGCCTTTTGAAACTGATTGTAGAGAGATACCTTCTAGTTTCTATGCCAGTAATTCATTGAATCTTTTCAGAGCTTTTGCTTTCCACAGAAGCACTGAATGTTTCAAGAGTAAGGTAACATAAATTTACTTGTGTAATCTCCCTTCTATCAAAAGAGATCCATTCTGACACTGCAATTTTCAAAGCAGGTAAGGTTGAAATTAGAGGTCTAATTAGTTTTTCTGCACATGGCTCCTTCAGCCTGCTTTTGAAAAGGGTTTTTTAGCTGAAAATCAAAGTAAATAAAAACATTACAATATCCCAAGAGTGCAGAAAGTTTTTGAAATATTTTTGGATAGATTTTCATTTTTCAGATGACCTGTTAATTAATTCTCCCTGTCTCCAAAACTAATAAGTTTTTTTGTTTGTTTGGTTGGTTAGTTTTGGTGCTCTCATTTCTTACTGCAAGGCTCTGTTCCAGAAACTGACTGCTCTAAGAACTAGAGCATTTCTTCTAATTTCTGCTAAATTTATTTCCAACTGTTCACCAGCACTTGTTCTTGTGACAACACTGGTTTGTCACTTAAATGGCCCTTTTCTTTTCTGGTGTTTACCCTGCTGATGTAGACTAACATTTATTCCTCCTCAACCTTTGTTTCTCTAGACTAAGCAAACAGTTTTTCTAATCTCCTCTTATGTAGGCACCCAAGTTTCCACATCATCTCACTAATGCTTCCTCGCTTAAGTCTTTAGCTTCTTGATCAAAAAAATATTCAATCTAGAGGCAACTTTCCCAGAACAGAGATGTAATTCAGCTCAACCTTTTTTCAGAAGTAGTACACTAAGAAGATAAACAATAGTTTCAAATAGAAAGTCACTGTCAGCAGTCTATGGGCTGGTTCCGCCCGGTTCTGTAACAAGAGGGGCAGAGGGATTTTGCAAAATTTGCACCTCCGGAAAAGGGAAACAGGGGACCCCAAAATAATTAAAAACAAAGGCAATTTATCTGAGGAGAAACAAGCTAATGTACTGAATATGATATACAAGATAGCACACTATATTACAATATAATTAGAATTGAAGCTATTAAATCAAATATAATGAGAGAGAGTGTCCAAAAGCTAGATAGGCCTCACCACAACACTGAGGTGAGATGTGCAGTCCAGTTGAGCAGCAGGGAGGAGAGCAGATGAAGAAGAGCACATCAGGTGACCTTGCCAGGTGTTATATCTCCTCTTTGACTACAAAGCCCCCTGGGGAATGTAGTTCTTCTTCTCTTCTGGACAGGTACCGGGAACTGAAGCATTAACAGTTAAACTCCCAGTGCACTACATGATCACAGAATCACAGAACTGTAGGGGTTGGAAGGGACCTCTAGAGATCATTGAGACCAAACCCCCTGCCAAAGCAGGTTCCCTACAGCAGGTCGCACAGGTAGGCGTCCAGGCGAGACTTGAACATCTCCAGAGAAGGAGACTCCACAACCCCCCTGGGCAGCCTGTTCCAGTGCTCCATCACCCTCACCATAAAGACGTTCTTGCGCACATTTGTGCAGAACTTCCTGTTCTGCAGCTTATGTCCATTTCCCCTTGTCCTGTCTCCATGTACCACTGAAAAGAGACTGGCCTCACCACTATGGCGCCCAAACTTTAGATATTTATAAACCTGGATCAGATCCCCTCTCAGTTGTCTTTTCACAAGGCTAAATAGACCCATTTTACTTAGCCTTTCTTCATAGGGAAGATGCTCCAGGTCCTTCACCATCTTTGTGGCCCTCCACTGGACTCTTTCCAAGAGATCCTTGTCTTTTTTGTACTGGGGAGCCCAGAACTGGACGCAGTACTCCAGATGAGGCCTCACCAGGGCAGAGTAGAGGGGGAGAATCACCTCCCTCAACCTGCTGACCATGCTCTTTTTAATGCACCCCAGAATGCCATTGGCCTTTTTGGCCACAAGGGCACACTGCTGGCTCATGGCCAACCTGTCATCCACCAGGACACCCAGTACCGAAAACCAAAAATCATAAAACCATGACAGTCATATTTCAAGTGAGAGTTAAAATAAAGAAACATGGTGGTGGTACAATGTGGGGTCTAATATTAAAACTGAACCATGTTCATCAGTGTTTGTGTTTGTTTGTTTTTTTAATGCAGAGGAAATAGAGTGGGGACAAAAGATAATTTCTAATGACAGTGCCTAAGGTGTATTTGGAATGCCAGCTTCTGCCATTTAAATTGCTGGTCAGTTTGGTGGCTACTGCTAGAAAGGGTTAACACTTCTCAGCAGTTAAAAGGACTCTCTTAGCCAACATGTGGTAGAAATGTAGTTAATTTGGTGGTTATATAACCTGTGGAGGTGTTTATGGGTAGTAGTGAAAGCATGGGAAAGTAAAATGCATAGAAGATAATTGGTATTTCCAGGCCTTGTGCTGACAAATCCTATTTGTTTTTTTGAAAGAAACAATACAGAATGTTTTATATCAAGCTGGTAAGTGTTTGTGAAAGCATATTCTGTATAGTCAAAACTAATTTCTGTTGATGGAAATGCATTTTGCTAACAAGAATCCACTCCACTTTTAAGAGTATAACTTCTGAGTGTCAGTAAAAAAAAAAAAAAGGAAAAAAAGAAAAATGAATTTGGTTTTAATATTCTATTTCTGTCTAAACATTGTTCTGTGTTCAGGGGACAGAACAACCTTTATGACCTAGGAATGCCTTGCTACAAGTGTGGGAAATTACTTTGAGTTTTCTCAATGAGAGAAGTGAGCTGACTCCCAGGATTTAAGACAGAACAAAGACTCTGATTGTACTGATAGAAAGAGGTGCATGTAGCCAGAGGTTTTCACTGGGAATAATATCTTACTTTGTTTTGTGGGACTTCCCTCATATTCTCTCAGCACTGTCATATAATCACCAGACAGCTGAACGGGATAAGCATGCCATTTTGCTCTTGGATTTGACCAATTACTTGCTTTCCAAAGAAGAGTGCAGATAGACAGCTGATACATAAGTGGAGTCTCAGCCACACAATAAACAGAACGTATTCTCAGTTTGGGGAACAGAGGCACTTGTTAAATGAAGAAAGCTAGTGGTGAATGGTGAGGCTCAGAAGAAAAAATTCTAAATGAACCGCCATGTTTGCCTCTTCAGAGTTTTCTGCAGCCTCCATTGTATCCTGCTCTTTCTGTAGCCAAGTGACCTCTAAACCTTGCAAACAGAACACAGGGCTTTTTTCTTTTTCTCTGTTGACTATTATGCTTTCATCTTGAAAGGTCATTGGGTATCAGCTGAAGAAATATACCACTTAACTTTGAGTGTTCTTCCCGTTTGAAGTGATTTGTCTGTTTGTACTATAAATGGTGATCTGTCCACAAACAAACTGAAAATTAGTTAATCATTTTTTACAGTCAACGTACTGTAGGTTTTGTGCCTTAAGAAGAACAGTTAGTCCTAAAGCAGATTGAAATACTTTGTCAGCCATTATAAAGAGCTCAGTGACCTGCTGTGGTGATAAGCCAGTCACTGACTGTTCCTGCAGAACTGGGGAGAATAAGCTCTCTGGGAAAATCTGATATTTAAAGGCCAGAAATACTTGCTAAAATCATGTGTGTATGTTTAAATTTGGTTTTTGGTTTTGCTCCTTTTTTTTTTTTTTTTTTCTTTTATTTACCTGAAAGATCATGTGCAGATTGTATGCATGTAATATTTCAAGTGTCATACCTGTAAATCTAGGCAAGCTTGAAAAAAGTACTACTTTTATCACTCATACAGGATGAGACATTACTGGGGAATCTAAAATATTACTTGTCATGTTTAAGTCCTGATGTGGAATCTTTTTCAAGTATTTTTTTTACCAATATATGAAAGCTGTTTTAACTTATTTATGAGCAGAGAATAAAGGCAAAATGAAGCTGTACAAAAAAAAAAAAAAACAAACAAAAAAAACAAAAAAACAAAAAAACAACAAAGTGAAAAAGCCCAAAGAGTTTCTCGTCAGCCTGGTTTTGTTACATCTAAGAATTCTTAAACAAAGGCCTGGATTTCATTAAATTTGCAGGGAGTAGTGCTGGTGAGGTCCTGACAACCATTTGTAAGACAATCATATTCCCCATCTTTAATGAACTGTTTATTTAAGTGAATTCAAATAGCAGAAAAATGAGGAAGCAGAATGAAAAAGTCAGAAAGCAAGAAAAGCTAGAGGGCTGGTCAAGTCTTTGCAAAATTTTAAAGACTGAAGGCTTACATATCACTTCAGTAAGTGGCTTATGACTGCTGTTGTTGTGCATGTGTCTAAAAAAGGAAGTAAAAGGCAAAAGAAACAACTTACTCTCCTCTGGGGTGAGTCAGAATAGTCATCTTAATTCTTTTCTTGTGTTATTTACATGAAAATTTTCAGGGTTGTTGGTATTTTTTCATTTGATATGGAAGAAGTGAAAACCCACAGTGAAATTACAATAGACACTTTGAAGCTATGAAATGCCAGAAGAGAACTGTGAAAAGGAAGCAACTGTGAAAAAGATGTCAATATGCTGATTCTGGAGACATAGTTTTTAAGTAAACAATTTCTAGCCCATTCATTGGACTTTTTTTTTTTTTTTTCCAGACTGCTGACATCATCATGGACATTAGTTATCAGAGTTTCCTGTGATCAGGGATAATAAGTGCTTGTCTAATGAAACAAAGGTACCCCTGAAGTTTAGAAGTGGTAATTGACGTTTAGGGGAGAGGTGATTTGATGGATATGAGTCATGCTTGAGTTTTTCTCTCCATGGTCTCTGTGTTTTATGGCTAAGTACAGTTTTTCAGTCCCCTGAGATGTCAGGCTTGGCACCTGTCAGAGCTCTAGGATCATCATGTTTTATGAAGAATTGAAACACATACATACTTGTGTTCAAGTTTACTGTGAAGCAATTAATCCTTGCTTTGATGACAAGCATTTAAGTGATTTTGAAGACATATTGATGTCTCAGCTTGCTATTCCACACATTACAGAAAGCTAAAATATGCCACTTACTGGAAAATTGGTCCGTTTTTCAGTTATGTTCCAGAGATTGTGCAAGGGAAAAAAAAAAAGCAATGGCATGGCTACTGCTCCTTACTTAATATTCCGCTTTTTAAGGCACAGAAATTAACCATATCTAAGTGTAAATATAGTGTCATTGACTATTTCATACAAGTAAAAATCATGTAAAACTGAGAAAGGTGATCTGTGTACCTGCTTTTAGGTTACATTTCTCAAAGAGCGAGTGAATGAAGGATTTTGGATCAATTGAAGTATCACTTGTCTCAAGGCTGCTGAGCAAAATGATAAATTTCCACACAGACAGTGTTATCCACTAGCATTTTAGACAAATTTGCAGTTTGCTGTGGAAGCCTGTTATAGCCAGGAAAGTTAATGCCATCTGCACAAAGGAAGAAAATTTCCTTATTCTAAACTTTTTTAAAATGAATAAGGATAGTGAAAATGGAGTTGAACTGCTGTAATTAAGTATTTTGTTGAAGCTTTACTTTAGATTTCTTCTCCTGCTTTTCAAATAGCTGTGTTTTAACTTTTTTTTCTGGTTTTCTTTCCTTGAAATAATACAATACTTGTTTAGTAGCAACTAAGGCCAGCCTTCTATCTTATTACGAAGTACAAACGTACGATAAGTGGCAAGTATGACCCAAGAGAACCACCTGCCAAGGTACATAGGGAAAAACAAAATTAAGAAACTGTAACTTGTCCACTTCAACCAGGAAAGTACTGAGATATGAATAATAACATACACTGATTAGCATAGCCAAGACCATGATATGAATCATAGAATCCTTAGAGTTGGAAGAGACATTTAAAGGTCATTTAATCTTACTCCCCTGTAATGAACAGGGACATCTACTCCTACATCACACTGCCCAGAGCCTTATCCAGCCTCACTTTGAAAATCTCCAGGAATGCCAGGGCATCTCTGGCTACCTGTTCCAATACCTCACCATCTTTACTGAAAAAGATTTTTTCCTTTAATGCAAAATAAATCTACCCTCTTTAAATTTTAAGCCAATACCCCTTGTAGCTCCCCTTTAAATACAGAAAGGCTGCTATCAGGTCACCTCAGAGACTTCTCCAGGCTGAACAGCCCCAGCTCTTTCAGCCTGTCCTGGTAGGAGAGATGTTTCATCCCTTGGATCATTTTTGTGATCCTCCTCTGGACATCTTCCAACAGGTCCATGTCTCTTCTCTACTGAGGACTTCACATCTGGACACAGTACTCCAGGTGAGGTCTCATGAGCAGAGGGGCAGGATCGCCTCCCTCAGCCTGCTGGACACAGTTCTTTTGATACAGCCCAGGATATGGCTGGCTTTCTTGGTTGTAGTATTGCTGGCTCATATCCACCTTACCATCCACCAGTTCCCTTGGGTCTTTTTCGGCTGGGATGCACTCAAACCTTTACATCCCACAGTTTTCACTGATAGTGGAGGTTGCCTCTACCCAGGTGTAAGATCTTGCACATGGATTTATTGTGCCTCCTCAAGTTCTCCTGGGCCCACTGCTTAAGCCTGTCTAGGTCCCTCTGGATGGCATCCCATCTCTCAGGCATATTGACTGCACCCCACAGCTTAGTGTCATCAGCGAACTTGCTGAGGGTGCACTTAACACCATTATTGATGTCATTAATGAAGATATCATAGATTATTGGTTCTGTGGGACACCACTCACCACTGGTCTCCATCCTATATCCTTTCTGCCTTTCTTAAAATTGGATGTGATGGTGCTTTTTTCTAGTCACCATGGACTTCATCTGATTTCCATGACGTTTCAAATATCATTGAGAATGACTTGACAGCTACAGGAGCTGATTCCTCAGAACTCTGGGATGTATCTTATCAGCACCCATAGTCTTATAAATGTTCAGGTGATCATGAACCTGACTTTGGCTTACAGTAGGAGGGACAATGTTACCCCAATCCAATCCTACCAAACCAAAAATTTGAGGGCTGTGTGATGAGCAGTTATCAGAGAAGACTGAGGCAAAAAGAGTTATCAAGTACATCTGCCTACTCCTTGTCTGTTGTTACCAGCTTGCCTATGCCCCTTTCTAGAGGGGATTATGGCCTGCTGGACTTTCCTTTTCTTGTTGAGACACTTGTAGAATGACATGAATGAATATGATTTGAAAGAAGACATTGAAAAGATACATATGACATCATTTTCCAAGGACTGTTCATTACTATGACTTATCAGGGATCACAGAAATAAGGAATGATAATTACCTTCCAAATATCACAATAACATTGAGAATGCCAATGGGTTTATAGCAGTATATACACTCTTATATTAGGAAAGTGTTATTTTGTTGAAATTGAGTCTGTAAATGTGAAAAGGTAATTTCTGATACATGTAAATTTCACAGTGAAATCTTTTTTTTTTTTCCTAAGAATTACTGAGGTAACCATCTGTAATCTTACAAAAACATAAGATCTCATTTGTGGTTGTATTGTTTGAATGATTTAATGATTTTGTGCTTTAGAATCAAATTAATTTACGACAAAACTTTTTAAAGATTGAAATACAGATAAACAAAACATTTATAGGCTTTGGAATAAAACTACATTTCAGTAATAATGTTAATAACATTCAGCTTTAGGTTTTCAAGACTGCGAGTTTTCAGACTCCATTTGGACAGGAAAAAGCACAGGTTGATTTCCTTTCCACTGTAAATTCAACATTAAAAAAAATCTCAAATCTGGCACTGTTACAGGTTAATAAATTAACAAAAAATCTATTTGTCTGAATAAAATTTACAGTATCTGAGCTAACCTTTTTGTCTTTAAAAATAAATTTTGTTTTTATTTTAGAAAAAATAAGAAATGTTTTCATTAATAGCAATACAGCATGGGTTATGAGTTCTGGCAGGCATCAAAATGGAGAAACTAAAATATGATGACAGGTTTTTTCCTCAGAGTATTTTTAGTGCACATGGAAGCAGGAAGAATTACCCTGAAAGAGGTTCTTTTCCTAAAATTTTTGATTTGGATGGCAGACTTAATCATTTGTCATACTACGGACCTTTGGTGTTATTTCTGAATAAAAAATAAGAGAAAAATATCGAACTAAACTCAAAGAGCCACAGTTAATGTTGCCAATCCTGATTTTATTTTAAAAATTTGCACTGCATATTAGGGAGGAAAAAGATGTAGCAAATGCACTCTTGACTTAAGAGGAAATGTGGATTTGACTTCAGTGGAAATGTATAGTTAGAAAATCATCACTTGCTGTTAAAGAGTTCTTTTAGATATGTAGGGATTTAAAGATTTCAGTAGTCATCTACTGGAAACTAAATATGTACATGTACAAATGCAAAAGAGAGATTGGCACAACGATTCTCTTGGCATCCTTAGACAACCAGTGTGTCTCTTGATTACTGTGCAAGACAGACTGAGAAGTGAAGAGCTGTAGATCTTTTGTAACCACAGATAGAGCATATATATATTTTTGTGTGTGTGTGTGTGGAAAAATCTGATTTTGAGGAAAAAGCATTTTCCATCAGAGAGCAATTTTGATGACAACTTCCTAACACAGTTCTAATTCCAAGTTATAGTAAGTGATAACTTTCTAACAACGACTGAAGACTTCTGGTTTTGAATAATTTCTAAACATTGATACTGGGAAGTTCTGAGGTTCCTCCACTGCACTGTTTACTACAGTGATTTTAACATCACACCCTGTACAATAAGCAAAATGCATGACTCTCTTGAGAACCTCTGTAAGATATATTTTCCAGACAAAATACCACGACAGGTGCAATCAGGAAATGGGATACTTCTGAATGAGTTTGGAAGAGATAACAAGTGCAAATGACAGAACGCTAGAGAAGATGTACAAAGTCATTACTCCACAAGAACATAGGGAATGCAGATTGTTAATGGATATGTTTAAATTAAATAATAGAGGCTTTTGGAGAACTGGGGTTTTTGATCAATATTCCTACAGGATCTTTGAAAGAAATCTATTTATATTTAGATACTGAAGACTTGTGAACAGGCTTCTTTACCATAAAAGGTAATGGGCACTGTCTAGAAATTTTCCTGCCTGCTCTTCAGTGCATTTTTTCAGTGGAAACGTTAGGGTCAAAAACAAAATGTGTGGGAATGTAACTGTAATTTATGTTTAAAAAAAAAAAAAAAAAAAAAGTGTGTATATATATATATATAAGAGTGATGCTCTTTGTCTAAATACACTAAATACAATACCTTTTGTGATGAAGATATTCAGGAACAATAAAATTAGAGGAAAATGAGGAAAATGGAAAAAAATGACAGACCAGTATAGTAGAAGACAGATTTACCTCTCCTACAAAGAAAGGCTGAGACAGTCGGGCTTCTGTAGGAGAGAAGACTCTGTGAAGACCTTGCTGTAGCCTTCCAATACTTGAAAGGAGTTTATGTACAGGAGGGAAAATGACTTTTTACACAGGTAAATAGCAATAGGATAAGCCGGAATAGATTTAAACTAAAACAAGAGAGATTTAGACGCTAGGAGGAAATCTCTTATTTCAAGTGTGGTGAGGCATGACTGCACAGTGTAGCTTGGGCTGCCTCATTCCTGGAGATCATAGAATCATAGAATCACTAAGGTTGGAAAAGACCTAAAAGATCACCCAGTCCAACCGTTCACCTATTCCCAATAGCTCCTACTAAACCATGTCCCTCAACACAACATCCAGTCTTTCCTTGAACACCCCCAGGATGTTCAAGATCAAGCTGGATGGGGCCCTGGGAAGCTTGACCTTGTTCCTGATTAAATGGTTGGCAATCCTGTACATGGCATGGAGGCTAAACTAGATCTTCTTTACCCAAATAGATTATCTTTAAGATCCTTTCCAACCTAAGTCACTCTGTGATTTTACAATTCTGCGATTCACTGTAGCTAAAGTGTAGACAAAGCCAATACCAGTGAACTCATAATGGCTTCCACATACTAAGGAAAACATAATATTTCTTGCTTTCAATCCAAGCAAAGCACACTGAAGTAGTATGACTGGCAAAATATCTAAGCATTTCATAACTTTGTAGAATAACTAATAAAATTCTGTAATAGCTAAGCTTAAATATTTGAATAACAGATCCAAAGGGGGAAACAGATCTTGGATATAGTTGAAAAAACAGGGTAGAGGACAACTTGCAAGAAGTAGAATTCACCAAAGAACTAAGAAAGTAAAACAGTGTCTGTTAAAATGAGAATTCTGCAAAATAAGATAAATGTCCCTAAGTCTTGATCCTAAAAATAAGGTGTTAAAAGCAAGTTAAACCACTTCTTATCTTTCAGGGAAGTGAACAGAGAAGTGTAAATGAGTAGCAATGAGGAAAGGAAGAAAGAAGACATTTCACCCTGAATCCATCTCTTCTAAGGAATGGCCTTTGCTTACCTTGACCTTATTGATGAGCTACAGCTCTCAGTGCCTACTGAAGGTCCATTCCTCATGGTGATTGTTTAGTGATGGCTGCTTTAGGTTGAGCTTGTTCAGCACTAGTTACTTTCTATATTTAGTGTTAATCAATTGATTTATGGCAATTAAGAAGCAGTTTTTTATGTATATTTTGTATATTTTTAACAAGTAACTATCGAGTAAATAGTTGTTTTTAAATATGAGGCTAGTCTGATTTGTCAGTCTTTTAAATACCTCTACTTTATTTCCACAGTAAACTAGTTTCCTAGCTAGTAAACAGTTATCTTTATATTCATTTGCAACACAGAAAGAGGGCTTTTCGCTTCCAACATTTATGTTGGATTCTGTATTCAAAATTTTTACAGTTGTTACTAGTTTAATAAAGTATATTTCCAAATAAAATTGGGAAAAAAAATCAGGGCAAACGGAATTGTCAAAGTTCAAATATGCAAAAAATCTTCAGTCTCATTTTTTTTATATCTTTCCTCAGTGTTTTCTCTTCCTGTTAATTTTTATTTATGATGTTTACTTTCGAATCTGTGATGATGAAAGATAGTTGTAGGAGTGTTATAAAATACTTATTTTCTCGAGAAATATGAAAAACACTTAGCAAACTTACTCAGAATTTTTTTTATGATCCTGATCCTCTTTACAGGTACTCAGTTAACTCAGCTAATTAGGAAGCTAGATCAGCGAGCCACATAATCTGTAATACTGACTCAAAAAGCTTACGAATCCATTTTAATTTCAAGTAGCAAAAGATTACTATCTTAGAGAAGTGATTAACCAAAGTTAGTGTGTCAGATTCATATTTCAGGATGCATTTTGGGCTTTAATCCAATTTCTCAATAAAAATGATAAGTACATGTACAGAACTTGTAACATGAAATAACACAGGCAGAATATTCCTGAAATATTTGGTGTGTTACATATTTATAAACAGATTATGTTAAGTAAAAAGAAAATCTAGACATTGGTCTTCAAGACATCTGCTAAAAGTGGAATGTATTAAACAGACTGGAAAGTAGAAAAATGCACAACAGTATTCTCAATTCTCACTCTTTTTCTTCTCTTAGTTCTCAGATGCCAGGAAATCAATGAAGCCACAGTTGAACAAAGCTGCTTGCATTGTAAGATTCCAACATGAAAATAGAGGCCAGCTATGTTACTACTTGTTTTTTATATCTATTTTATGGTATCAAAAGGCTCAGATAAAGATTAACATTTATTGTGCCAAGTTGAATACAGAAATGAAAAGTTACATTTTTTCTCCTACCAAGCTAGTTAAAAAACTGGTAGCATACACAAAATAAATAAATTATAAAAAGTAGAATAAGACATCAATGAATAAAAATTCTTTTTTTGTTGTTGTTGTTGTCTACATTTAGAATGGCAGTTGAGACAGGAAGCAAGGGAAAAGGAAAATAGGATATTCCCTCAGGATGAAATTTGGAGAGCTAGATAAGGGTAATTATCAACACCAGACTCTGACAAGTGTGAAACAGCATTGGTAACTGTAGGAATGAAAAATAGCAGTGACTGAAGAAGGGACAAGAATAAAGAAATTAGAAAACTAACTGTTCAGTGAATTTTATTTTCCTTGTCAAATGTGTAGCTTTAGGATTTATGTAGTGCATGCTTATTCTGAAGACAGGATTATTAATTTTCTCTCATTTTTTTTTCTCTGATGCCCAAACAACAATATCAGAGCACTCAAAAAAAAAAAAAAAAATTAATTATTCTTCATAGCACTTCAGTGATGTGAAGAGATAGTGTAAATCCCTATTTTATTGGTACTAGAGAGATACAAAAAAGTCAAGCGCATTAATGGATTTTTAGAGTCCAAGTTGAGGGCATGCAATCTGGTTTTCTAGCATGCACCACAATGCACTTTAAAGGTTCACAGCATTTTTATGTCAGATCCCTGAAAGCTGAACACTTCTGTAGACCAGACCCCACAGTGTCAGGTCAGGTTCAGAATATGAAGAATGCACAATTAATGACTGCATGTGAAAGATTGCTTAATTTAATGCAGGAATTCCTTATTAAGGATAGGAATTTTGCAGCATAACGTTCAGGCCCTTTTACTATGAGGCCAACTCTTTTCTTCCCTATGCTGAATCTTTTGTCTCAGTCTCATATTCTTCAAGAAATAAAACAAAACAAACTAGAAAGAAAACAAGAAAATTCAACTTATGCAATTTGATCTGTCCTTCATGATGACAGAAGAGTCATTTACTTTTGCAAACCATAGCCTGTATTGAAACATACACAGACTTCCTCTACTACACAAAACTTGCCTGCCGTGAATCCACTTATATTCAAGAAAGTCATAAATGTGAGATAGGTATAGCTGAAAAAGTTTTAAGTGGAAACTATATAAATTGATTAATTCACTGTCAAATATTTAAGTGTTTATATTACTTTGATTAGAATAAGATATTAAAATGTAAATCGGTGAATTATAGAAGAACTAATATAGTACATCTACTAGTACTTATGGTTGTGATGGTTCATTTTAGTAATAGCGCTACTAAAGTAAATCAGATATTTTAGCAGTTCTTTCTACTTGATTGCAGTAAAACTGCTTTAGCAGGGAATCCTGCAAACTTTTTCCATGGTTCTAAATCATAATTTTTTGAGATTGTCTTCAGTTAAAAGTATTTACTTACTGGTCCAGGTTGGAAGAAAACAAGTCTGAATCTTTATTTTTATTTTTATTTTTTTTAACAGAACATAAACTCCTGTTTCCTCCCAACCCAAATCACATCTGTCAAACAGGTACCCTTTTGTCAAACTGACAGTCCTCACTGTCAGTTATCATATTTTGTACTATTTCACCTGTATCAATCTCACAGTTTATATATGTGTATCTTCTTTTTTTTGTCTAATTACTGGTATAACAGAAACATCTTACAACTCAAGAGGTGCTTTCTAGCATCTCTGCTATATTTTTTCCTTGCAAGTGTGTTTTGCCTCTTTGCTTTCAGATTAAAGCATTGAAACTCCTATTGTCCTCCAAACTATTTGTCAGGCCAACCATGCCATCGTTGTAGAGATGAATAATTCTGAAAAAAAACTGACATAATTATAAGTAATTTATTAATTCACATATCCTCCCTTTCTTCCATCAACTATTTGTGCTAGATGAAAGTATCTTGCATGTAGTTACTTTGAATGATACACAGACTCACAAAATCTGAATTTTTCTTTTCCTGTTTTAACAGGCCTTGGACATTAACTTACAACATCTTAAAGATCTTTGTTTTTTAAATTCTAGAAAGGAATTTGGAATCCCACTGCAGCTAGGGAGAGGTCTGCAAAATGTTTAAGCATGACACAAGTTTTTCAGTACTGAATAGATTTTACGATGAAATATACCTTCTCACATTCAATATACAATCTGATATATACTGAGTATGACTTATGCATTATTTAGTAATAGGTTGTTGCACTTTATTCATCTATCACAATACTAATATGAAATATTGCTCTGTGAGATTTTCTAAAAAAAAATTGTCTGAGAAGTTTTTTCTAGTAGTTTAATTACTTTGGACACTTAGAAGGTGATAACTCAAAGAGCTGTGTGTAGGATCTTTCAAGCGAGTGTGACTTTCTTGAAATAATACTTCATATTCTGTCTGAAAGAAAACCTATTAAAAGTATGGCTATGAATTATTTTCATTTTTACTGAAGTTGAGAAAAGTGTCCATAGACATGTTCTGAGTTCTTAAAAAATTCATTATTAGACAGACTCAGCCAGCCTCCTCTCATCACCAACCAGAGTGTATTCTCTGCAGTCTGCAGTGTATTAAGTGTACTTCACAGCTTATAACCTCAGCATGTTTGCAGATGACACAAAGCTGGCACGACTAGCTGATATGCCAAAGGGTCATGCTGCCATCCAGAGGAACTAGTATAGGCTAGAGAAATGGACAGAGAAGAATCTCATGAAGTTCAGCAAGAATTGCAAAGAGCTACAACTTGGGGAAAAAAAAATTCCATGCACCAATAAGTGCTGGGGCAACTGGGGATAATCAGGTGAAAAGAAGCCTGGCAGAAAAGAATGTGGTTGTCCTTAACTGACACCAAGCTTATCACAAATTAGCAATACACAGCATCCTGCAGCAAAGAAAGTTAACAGTTTTCAGGGTTCTGTTAGGTCATAAGGTCAAAGGAGGTAGTCCTTCCTCTCTGCTAAGCTCTGTTAAGATCATGCCTAGAGTGCTGGGTCCAGTGCAGGGTTCCTCAATACAAGAGAGTCATGGAATTACTGGAAAAGTTCGATATCAGGCCATGAAGATGTTTAAAGGACTGGAGCATCTCTCCTATGAGGAAAGGCAAGAGATCTGGCATGTTTAACATGTAGAATATTCAGTGTCTCTTATAAACGTCTATAAATACCTAAAGGGTGGTATAAAGAAGATGGAGCCAGCCTCTTTTCAGAAGTTCCTAGAGATAAGGCAAGAGGTAATGATCAAGAACTGAAATACTGGAGGTTCTGCTCAAATATGAGGAAGCACTTCTTTACTGTGTGGGTGAATGAAGAACAGGCTACAGATCTTCAAAAGATACCTGGACATGGTCCTGGGTGAACTATTTGAGCTTGAGCTGGGAGTTTGGGTCAGATGATCTACAAATGTCCCTTCCCAGCTTAACTAGTCTGATTCTTGGAACCACTGTTTTCAAACAAGAACATTAAGCATGAATAAAAGCAAAAGCTGAACGAAAAACTGCAGGGCAAAAAACCCATCTATGTGAGGAAATTTCTAGTGTAATCTTGAATAGACTGAACTCCTGAAACACTGAGTGCTGTTTTAACAATTATTCTTTGTGATAGCAAACTGGTGTTCATCATGAGAAAAAAAAGCAGAGTATGTCTATGACTCTAAAAAAATACTGGAGATGAGCTGCATTTGTCAGTACAGTTAAAAGAAAGATTGCAAAATAACTTAAACTATACATTGCCTGATGGAAAGAGCCTTGAGGTAGATCTAAGATCTAAGTCAGGTCCTTTTACTGACTCTGACATTTCATCCCATTTATCTTCAGTAACTTGTACTCCATTTGCTACAAAAAGAGAATGTGAAGTTCCTTGAGGTCTACTTATGGAAAATGAGATATCTTCTGAAAGTTTATTGAATCAATTCATAATTATTTTCTTATGCTTAGAGGATAAAGATAGAATGAAATCTTGTTTTTCATATTAGCTCTCAAAGGCATGACATTTGTTATGATACACTGTAGAAACTTCCCACCCCCCAAAGGTACTGGACCCATGTGTTCCTTTCAAAAGCTTTCCGCTTTCTAAAAATGCTGCATGAAATGGTGAATGATTCTAATAAAAAGCTGCATTTAAAATTATTAAAGTCAGTGGAAAAAATTAACTGAATCTTCTTTCAAAAATAACAAAGCAAAATAACAAATACAAGTATTTTGACTTTCCGTTTGCCTTCAACCACTCCAGTGAAAGATAATATTACAGCTAATAACAACTGACATGATCTCTTACAAAATAGATTCAGGCTGTTTACTCATTCTCTTTTCCTTTTTTGCCTTTGGCAAAAAGGATGAAGTAAAGATATGTAGAAAAGACAGTGTGCAAAATGTCTTAAAAATGGTTTAAATTCTCACGATTTCAACCTTTACCTATTTAACTTGCAAGCAAAAAGATTTGCTTCTGTAATTGTTATTTGTGCTTTTGCTGACTGCATTCTGAAACAAACTATGTTCTTGACTTTTCTCACATTATGATAATAGGTTGCTGCAAGAGAAATACTACCTTCAGTTACTGATGTGCAAAAATGGCAACTTGATTTGAAAACAGTGAGATCACAAAAATCAGACAGTATTTTTGCATTGCTGAATCTTTATCATTGTTCTAACATACATAAAAGAAACAATCAAATTCTAAGGATGACAGATGAAGACAAACTGTGCAAACTGTGGGAAATATCTCATTTTGTTGATTGAACCAGAAAGATCTTGGTAAAAATATAAAATGATGTAATCTAAACATAATTATCCCCAGGGGGAAAAAAAATATGAAACATCCCTCTCTCACCACTCCCTCTGAGCAGTGCAGGAAAATGAGGAATGGGAGCCTTTAAAGGTCCATAACACTATATCATCTGCAGCTCCTTCATGGTAGCTCTCTTCTTCTGTTCCATGAAGGGTCCCTCCCATGGGATTCAGTCCTTCCTGAACTGACCCCACATGGGCTTCTCACAGGCCACAGCTCCAAGCTCTGCTCCAACACGGCTTCATACCACAGCACTCATGCTTCAGGCACTGTTCTAGCGTGGGTACCCATGGGCAGCAGCACCCCAGCCCTTTCCCACTACAGGACATTCCCTCTCCATGGGCTGCATCTCCAGCCAGGGATGCTCCTGAGGGGGCTCTCTATGAGCTTTGCCTCCTCCAGGCTCCATCCATTACTAATCCATGCGCTCCTCCACAGCTGCATGCAGAGATCTGCTCCATGCAGTCATGTATCCTGTGCGCTGCAGGACAGCCTGCTCTTTTATGGGCCTCTCCTGGGTTACAAGAACCTGTTGCTCTATGCATGGAACACCTCTTCCTCTCCTTCTCTACTGATGCTGGGGGCTGCAGGTCTATTTCCTCACATTTCCTCACTCTTCCATCCCAGATACTGTTGTACAGAGTTTTTTTACTCTATCTTAAATCTGCTCTCATAGAAGTGCAAGGAGTATTGCTCAAGGCTCTGCTCTGACTTGGGACAGATTCCTTTTGGAGTTTGATGGATCTGGCTTTTATAGGTTACTGAGCATCTCTGGGGATCTGCTCACACAGGCCATCCCTACATGCTAAGAAATATGAGCCTATTTTTTATTTTTACATTACAAGGGGCTGGAATAGTCCATTAACAGTTGACTCAGAAAAACGGATAAGTGGAAGGCTACAAAAATGAAAGTATCAGACAATTTGGAAATATGTTTAAACAAGGAGAGGATTCTATTGGTATTTTTTATTTTTGTTTTTGTTTTTATTTTTATTTTTATTTTTATTTTTATTTTTATTTTTATTTTTATTTTTCTGAGTGTGAGAGTAAGAATTAAATGGTTATGTACTTGCAGGATTTATAAAATAAAGTGTTGTCTGTCATATGATTCATTCTAACTTCAGTTTTTCCCTGGAATCAGTTTACAGCAGAAGTCATCTCCTTTACAAACATTCAAACTGTTTTGTCTTTCATTTTTGAATGCTACAGGAGATTTGGCTTATCTATATAACTTCTAATTAAAAACTTATAAGTAAACTTTTAAATGGGAGCAGAAAAATTGTTATAGAACCGTGCCATTTGATAGACTGGCATAAGCAATGGCATAAAATATAATGAAATAACTCACCAAGATAGAAAGTAAGGTTATCATCATCACTCTGCTTAATGCATCTGTAACTAAGGATGACAGACAATATTTTTTATCTGTTGTAGGAAAACAAGGCATATTTCTACAGTTTTACATGATCTTTTAATATTTTGGAAATTACTTTTTGGAGATAGACTGGAAAAGTCCTCTTCTATTTTTTTTTTTTTTAATTATTATTATTTATTTTTTTCTGGTAAGTGGTTGAAATAACTCTCAAATCATATGCTATTTTTTCTTGAATAACCTGTTATAGAGGTTTGTGTATTACTCAAAGTCTTGTGAAACACAAAAGCGTGAACAAACGGAGTAATACTGGATCAACACTCATACGTATAGATTTAATTTTTGTTCTGAAATATCTTTGTAATTCAGAACAGGTCACCATATCTCCAAAAACCTGTTTCCACGTCACAGAATGAAAATCCAGTAAGCATGTGATTCGATACAGCCAGTTAGCTGAAATTCAGTGACGTGCATGGATTTAACCACGCGGAGTAGATAATCGTTCAGCCACGAGTTTCTTTGTTGCAATTTTTGCTACAATATATGTATACCACTCCCTTCTCCAGCATGGGAGGTGTTAAGCATGTGAAGATAAGCTCCTTTTGTTATTGAGCAAAGTCTCTTCCAACCTACAATCACCACATTGAGCTTTTTTCACATGACCAGGCTCCTTGGGTTTCTGTGAATATGACACACAAGCATGGCACAAAGATTTTCAGTAAAGTCATTGGACAATTAGTCATGAAACCACTTGTAAAATTAGATTATTTCTTTTTTCATTCAGTAAAAGAGTTTTTGAAAACTTGTTTTGTTGCTTCTAAGAAAGGGGAGAACCTCAGATTTCTGGAAAGCTCACATCATGTCAATTCTAGGAACTCTGAACATTAAGCTAGCACTCTGAAAAGACCTTCAAATATGGAGCAATGAATCTTTTATTTCAGTCTTTCAATCCAAGTACAAGTTTACTCTACGTTAGTTTGCTGTCACTTGAGAATGATTATGAGCTCTCATATAACACAATATATATTATGAGGCATATAAAATAAGCAATTTGATCAGATTAGATTGTTATGAAGAAAGAAATCTTATAATCTAAATTTTAAAGATATACAAAAGATGTAGTTGGGGAACTGAGTCTCAAAAAGATGAGTCTCAAAAACAAGTTGGACCAAAGGTGTATGAATATCTACAAGGGAGCCAGTATCTTCTGGCTTCTATTTCAGTTTTTCATTACCCATCTCTCTAGAATAAGAATACTATGTTAAATACTTCTACAGATGCAAGGTACTGAAAGGTTCTATAATGGTCTGCTGTTTTTCTGAACAATTAAATCCTCTTAAAGCCTGTGTTCCTGGTTTTCTCTTTGTTTTGTTTCTTATTTTTTTAATGATCCTTACTCATTTAGCAAGTAAGCCAAGTTTGGATCATTCATTAAAAAATTACCATTCCCATCAGTTTCCGGACAAAATTTTCTTATACGTTTTTCAGACAATGTACATTTTTTCCCTTCTAGGTTGCATACTTCCTGCTTTAACTTTTTTTTTTCTTTTCTGTCTTTACTTTGCCCATGTAATTAGTTTAATATTTTATAAAATTATAACCACGTTTCATTTTGAAATACTGAGTGGCATACGGTTGGTACTGAAATAGTTAAAGTCTATTTCTTCCTCTTTATGTTGGAATAAAGTTAATAAGCAAGCAGTGACATGAGCTGTAGCTGCTAAAGCTAAACTTCTGAGTAATCCTAAATGGAAAGAAGAAAATTGTTCCTGACAAGCTGAAATTACATTATAAAACCTTCCATATTCTGAAAAGGCATGAGTTGTCCTAGGCATGGGGCTTATTTCAGTTTTTAATGAAACCTGTTTATAAAGAAAATATCTTCCCCGATATCAGTTTTCCAAAAGCACACCCTTAACCCCTGCTTTTTTGTTTCTATTCATTGTTGGCATGGAGACAAAGAGATACTCCACTAGACTGATCAATGTTTGGTATTATCAACATAACATTTTCAGTCAAGTTCCCAGGAGCCTTCCTCCTGAATCTGTCATTTTTATTCAGATAACTAAATCAGGCTAAGCACTGCAATGATAACGGATGACTTGCCTCATTAGCTGTCTCCTGCTGCTTTACTCTGTCAGGAAGCACCACTGTGACTGTCTGGATTCCTGGGCAAGGGCTGGCTTGCATTATTTTATACTAGTATATGTGTGCTTTTCTTATTTCTATCCATTCTTTTATCTATACTGAAGTATTTAGAGAGAAATGCAAGCAGCATTTAATAAACATTTCATTCAAAGGAAATGAAGTTGCAGAATTCTTTATTAAGACCCAAAATTTTGTAGAATCCTACCAATATAGCTAGATTATCTTGTCACTCACTGTCTTAAACTTTTTCTTTTCTTCAAATGAGATTCTTTTTGTTTTAAGGCACTTTGCTTATCTGAGCATCCAGTGATTAAGTTAACTTGATTTCATCAACATGCAATAATTAAAAAACCTAAGAACCATTCCTAGATGAGTGGTTTGAATTGTAAATATTCTGTTTAATAATTAAGTGCTTTAAAATATTACGTTTAAATGATAGGAGAAACAGATTTTCAATTGTAGTTATTAAACTTACAACAGGTCTACTACAGGAAGCACAAGAGCAAGTAAAAATGAATCCAAGTATATACAAGGGCTGCTCTGAAGGTAATGCCCGCTATTTTATTATGTTGGCCTGTTATGTCAGAGGCAGATGTCAGTGATATGGCAGCAGAAGTTGAAACTTTCTGCCAATATCCCATTACATTTTGTTGCTGTGTGACAGATGGAAGCAGAGGGGCAGTCTGAAAAAATAGTGTCTGTCATGGATGTGCTTACAAAGTGAAGGTGTGCCATTGAATTCCTCCATGTGGAAAAAATTTCACCCACTGACATTGACTGATGCATGCTAAATGTTGATGGAGATCAAACAGTGGATGTAGCTCAGTGAGGTGGTGCGTGGTGTGTTTTAGCAGCAGTGACAACAAGTCACTTCCACTGGAGCAGTATGAGTCCAGTATGCAGGCTCTTGTTCAAAGCTGGTGAAAATGATTGGCTAATGGTGGTGACTATACTGAAAAAATAGTGTCTTGTGTCTCAGAATATGCTGTATCAAATAGTGTTATTGTGCTCTTTGTATCTGTGGTAGTTTTCATGTAAATAAATAAGAAGAACTACTTTCAAAATGACATGTATATTTAGCCAAGGTGTCAATTTACACACTGACATAGAAGTAATTTATTTTGTATGTTATTGGTTGTATTCATGAACAGATGATTAAATGCAGTAAAAAAAAAAAAAAACATTGAAAAAAGTTACACGTATTAGATGATTTGCTCACAAACCGTGGTTTTCTACAATTGTACTACCATCATCCTCAGATATTTATGCTAGATACTGACCAAAAATTTATCCAAATTAACAAAATGACAGTGTACTAAAAACAATCTCTCTCAATACTTCCCCAAAAGCAGACAACATGCTTTGAATTCTAAAGTCAGAGATTTATTGCTTACTGAAAAGAAACCTTGCCTCTGGCATTGAAATAATACCATCCTGTGAATGTCAGCCAAAACATCTTAACCACCTTGAGCTGGTAAGATACAAAGAAAGAGAAAATTGTGGAGCTTTCCATTTAACTCCAGTCCCTAACATGGATAATTTGTTTTCAAAATTTACAGAAAACAAACAAGCAAACAAACAACAACTATATATGAGCTGGGGAATTCCAGTTTCTGTTCCATGTTCAATCATGGAAGACGTATGTACTTATCACAGCACCTGGATTACATGCACCAGTTAGTTTCAGCGCACTATTTAGAGAACTCTGGTGTTGACTGCCAGAGCATTCACAAACATCTCATTTAAACAATTTAGTAAGAGTCAGAAATGGATAAGAAAGTGCTAGATATTCTGCTCTACTGCAGTATAGTTTTTGAAGTCACCTGCCAGATTGACGCATTTATTCAAAATCCAGTGGGGATCATAAATTCCTCATTCTCTAACTAACTCACTTATGAAGTTAAATAAAACTTTTCAGGGAGCATACTTACACATAACATTAAGAAAAAAGCAAAAAGGAAACTCTTGGTATATATTTTTTCTTCTGTATTATGTCACTGAAGAATTTAACTCAATTATCACCTCTGAGATTTATTTGAAATGTAGAAAATAATTACACACCATTTTTCAAGTGTAGAAAGATCTCAAACTGCAGGGCATAGAATATTTCAGGATTTTTCTCTTGTGCTCTCTTGAAGCTGTTCAACTTTGGACATGTAAATATTCAGTTGGATAAATTAAATTCTGTCAGTTTCCCCCAGGGATGAGTTCTAATCACGAGTGCTCCTTGAACCAGAGTATTTCAAACACACGGTTTCCAAGAAGTTTCACTTCTGGAAATATATTTCTTCCTTGTTTTATTGCAAGTAAGAAAAAACAATAAAATGCACACACATTTCTGAATATGGTTTACAGTATGATCTCTTTCTGAATATTCAGGAACAGTCCATCATACTTCATATTTTACCTGCAGGTAAGTGTCATAAGTGGTGACTTTTCTCTCACCAATTGTAATCTATAGTAACATATGACTATGTGTACTCCTCAGGGATGCTTGGTATATCAGAATCATTACAAACCACTCCTTTCTCTCCTCTGTCTCTTAATTACAACCCCGTTTACATCAATATCCAGAACTGCATAGTTCAAACAAGACGATCAAAAGGGAAGTATAATTCTTGTTCCAAAAGAATGTATCTCTCAACTCACATAGACGAAAATCTGAAATTGAGAAGCTGTTCCCTAAGCAGTGTCTTCTACACCAAGTAACACTTCTGCAATCTCCAAGTATACAAATTATTATTCCGACTATTTTGAAGCACATAAAGAAAATATTCAACCTCATATCATTTTTTACAGTACAACAGTCATGGTATGCTGTTGTTAAAATTAAATATCTTTTGGTCCTTAAAGGCCTTGATTTTAATTAAGACAGAAAACATGAGCAAAAAACTACTTTTTGCACTTGTTGGGGTCAAAAGAGACTTGAAACAAATTTTCTACAATAGTTTTTTGAATAGAATTGAATGATTTTATTATAAAATATGCGTGATTCATAATTTAAATTATTCAAAAATTTAAAAACTACCTCACAGAATCAATGTGATAATCTATTTATGTTTATCAATAAAAGATGTTTGATTATAAGCATTCTGGACTTCGAAGTGTCTACAAGTACTACATTCCATCAGAATTTCTGTTTGCTTCTTTTGTCTGCAATCAACTTCAGATTTGGAGCACATTTGAGAAAATACAAAATAGCCAGCAACCTGGATAAATTTGAGAAGTGGGTCCATGTGAACTTAATGCTGTTTAACAAATCCATACGTAAGGGACAGCACCTGAATCAGGGTAATTTTCAAAATGAGTGCAGGCTGGAGAAGAATTTGTTGAGAACAGCACTGCAGAGAGGGTCCTCGGAGTCCTGATGGATGAAAAGCTGGACATGAGCCAACAGCATGTGCTTACAGCCCATAATGCCAACTATACCCCAGGCTGCATCAAATATGGGTGGGCTATTCCCTTCCAGCAGGGCTAGAGAAGTGATTGCCACCCTCTGCTCTGCCCTCATGAGGCCCCATCTGGATTGTCAAGGCCTGAGGTCTCCAGCACAAGAGAGATCTGGAACTGCTGGAGGGTGTCCAGAGGAGGGACTTGAGAATGATAAGAGGTCTGAGGTCATTTCTACAAAGAGGTTGAAACTGAATGATCTTTAAGGTCCTTTCCAAGCCATTACGTGATTCTATTTCATTCTATGATTCAGTACTAGACATTGGGATGGGGGGATAGGTTTTATTTTTGATTTTATATCAATCTTTCAGATTCTCAGAAAATGTTTTTGTGTCTCCCTCAGCTTTTCTTCAGATCTCACTGCTCCCATTTTTCTATTCTCTTCATCTGGATGCAGTATACTTGTTGGGATGCAACAATTTCTACTTAAATTAAAGAATTTTTTATGTCTTGTAGGCTTTATTCTTTCTTTGTCACCGTAATAAACCATACGTACTTTTGTCAGATGAACCTGTTTATTGACTTCACTTTTGTTATCAGAGTTTAGTATGTATTTCATTTTGCCTTTAAACCACCTTTAGTACATTTTTCCATCTCAGTGTTGTCCTTTATTTTCTGCTTGTTTTTTTTTTTTTTTTGTCTGTATTTTCTTTTATTTTCATTTGTGATTTTTTTGTTTTATTTCTTTTTTTTTTTTTTTTTGCAAGACCATTTTGATTTCTGGCTTTGTTTTTCAGTTTGCTTTTTTTTTTTTTGAAGACATTAATCTTTGTTAATATAACCTGTATCTTATTTAATCCCTTTTTACAGAATTAATATTAAGAAATTTATTATTTCTTCCTGCATACAGGTTACTTATGGAATGAGCGTATAGCAAAACTTAGGCTATATCTCTACTGAATGGCATTCAACATAACTTTACATACAGTTGATGAAAATAACTTCTATCTGCATAGTTCATCAGTCACATTTGTACCCTCTATTAAAATTTGGCCATAGTAAGTACAAGATGCAGAATATTGTTTCTTCTTCCCATATCAACCATTACCTTTAACATACTTTTTTAACATGAAACTTTCATTGGGTGATGTAATGCTATTCTAAACTTCCTTAAAAAACTGAAGGTTATAAAACTGTATTTGTACTCCACTTCACCTGTACCAATAAAGAGTTTTGAGATGAGTTTGAGACTGAATGTGTCTCAAGGTAGTTCCTTCTTTTAACATTTCTTGGTACAGTAAACCTCCATTTCTACTGAAATGACTTCAGATTTATGCCATGATCTTTAATGGTCCATTTCTTTCCTTGCCTGGTATTTGAAATATGAAGTTCTCCTGCTGCTTCAAAGGAGGACTATAAAATAAGACATACAAGTCATTTGCCGTGATGTGTGGAAGAGAAGTTACAGACCTTCTACCTTTTTAGAGGAAAGGAAAGAGGAAAGGAAACAGGAAAAGAAATAAAGGGGGAAAGGGAAAAGAAGGGAAGGAGTAAGGAAAATTCCTGAGCTGTCGTACTTTTTACCAGCTATTGTCCGTTTTTTTACCAGCACAGAGGATTTCTCACACAATTTTCTAAGCAATTTCTGGAACAGATATTTCACAATTATGTTAATATTTCTACAAAGTGATTTCCTCATGCATATATACTCCCCATATTTATGCAAGATTACTACTGTATTTTAGCTAAAGAAAGATTATGATTTTCACTTTCTTTTAAGTCACTTCAGGTGTAGTTCCTCCTACAGTAAATAATATTTAGTGAATTGAATAAAATCGTATTATTCTCTGACAAGATGCTATAGTAAATTGAGTCACAGTGATTTTCCAGATTCAAAATACCTGTTATTTTATCCTTTGCAGTCTTGGAAATGCCTGTAATCTGAAAGAATTTACTCTTGAAGTAGGTGGTGTTAAAATTCTATTGTTTTCTGCCAAATATTTATCAATGCATAAAAAGAAAATATAAACTCTTTATAAAGCTGATGATGTGCAAGATTTATAAAACCTGTCTAACAAATATTTGCTATGATGCTTTTTAGTTCAATGGCTTGAACAGTGCTCACTTGAAGCGTTTCTCTTTAGATAAAACTTCAGTCTCTTTAGAGCAGTACAGGCCTGTTAACTTAAAATATATCTACTGTTTCTCAAAGTGTTTAATATATAACCATATATGATTATTTAGTACCCGTGAACAAGCTATCAATGTAACAGTCTGTTCTTTAAAGTAATTTGCTAACTGCTCACTTTACTCTTTGTCTTGTTTTCCCAAATAATTTACTTCAAAACAATGCTTTATAGTATATAACTTATGCTCTTGCAACCTGAATGCTATTTGACTCAAATATTTGTAGAGCTGAAATGTATGTTTATGCACTATAAACACAAAGAGTCTATATTCTATTCAAGTAAATATAAAAATTGTGACAAAAATGCTAAAGAGAGCTCAAAGCAAACATTTCCAGGTATTCCTGTTTTGAATTCATGTTCCCATTCTAAACTCAATTGTTTTTTTCTGCTATCTTCAATTTCTCTCTCTTTGTCTCTGTCCATGCATAAACGGTATCAGAAATCCTGTGAAGAAAGAGTTTCATGGTTTTTCTATCAAGAATGAAGATGCACAATCACTATTTAAATCACATTTCTAACCAATTCTTTCCTTTTATGGGTACTGATCTAGCTGATGTGAAAAAAAGAAAAAAAAAAAGGACATGAAAAAATAATGTCATGTAGATAATGTGTTATTGGAGTAAAATTGCTTATAAATTTGCCTAATTTGGGAGATACGCTGTTCTAGGCAAGGTCTGCTAGAGATGCTTTTACCTTCTACACAGTTTGGAAATGTCTTTGGACTAAAATTACTGAGCTGAATTGTCAAAAACATCAGCAACCATAATATAGTTTACAGAATTTGCACAGACCTTGACAAGGCTCTGTAGGTATATTTCATTTATTGCATTTATGTATTTTATACATTGCACATTAAAAGAGAATAATTTTTAGACCTCAGGTAGTATCATGATAGTGATATTTCTGGAGGTTAATAGATGTCATAACTTGAACAAGTCTTCATGGTTATAAACAGGCTAAATTCCAAGTCCAAAAGGAAAATGAGAAAGATACTGAAGTCATAAAGTGTAAAAATAAATATAGCAAATGAAGTTTCCTCTTAAACACTTCTTGTAATATACTTTCTTTCAGTCTTCAGCTTCTATTGATCCTGAAATTATAGAAATGCATAAAATAAACAAAAAAGAATAAAAAGCTTCAATGTTATTATTCAAATAAACATCAAAAGAAAATATTGGCTAATTTCTTTATTCAAAGCCATTTTGCTCAACTTTGATGCTAGCTAAAACAGCAAAATAATTGTTAGGTATTGGTAAAAAACATTATCAGTGTATGCCATCTGTCTATATATTCTTTTTCTTCTCTTCTGAGTATTGTAATAAAGCAAAACACACAAAGAATACAAATGTTTTATAACTAGGTATTAAACATTCAGTGCAGAAAATAAATGGTGAACACACAGTCACAGGTGAAAGCGCATCCCAGTGCTCTTAATTTTAACATAAATAGGATCACGTATGTATTGCACATAACCCATCTCAAACTTGTATAACTATATAAAGAAAATACTGAAGTTAATCTATTTGCCTTAGATTGTATCACATTAGAACTAGGCTGTGTTTCTTTCCTCTTATTCCTTTAACTTTCATCATTATTATTATTTTAAAAGAAATATAATATCTGATACTTACTGCATTGGATATCAAATTTATTCTTATCATTTGTGAATGCAAGGCAAAATAGAGCCTTGATCTAGGCTCTATCACTTCCCTGGGAGCCCATTTCAGTGCCTGATCGCCCATTCCATGAATAATTTTTTCAAAATCTCCAATTTAAAGCTCACCTGGTTTAACTTGGGACATTTTCCTCATAAGTCTTAATTTTTAGTCTCTTAATCAACTTTGGTGGTCTTCTCTACATACTCTCAAGCAATTCAACATCTCTCTTACAGCGAGTCTCAAAACTGATCACAGTACTTGAGGTGCAGTATCACCACTGCCATGTTCAAGAGGACAATCACTTCTCTATCTGCTGTCCACACTATTTCAGATGCAAGCCAACCTGCCATTGGCCTTCTTCATCACCTGGACACAGTGCTGGCTTATATTTAGCCAGATGTTGAGCAGCACTCTGTGGTCCTTTTCTGTGAGGCAACTTTCTAGCCCCACTTCCCCAAGCATGTATCACCCCATTAAGTTGCTATAACCCAAGTGCAGGACTTAACCAGAAGCCTTGTTGAATATCATGGGATTGAACTCACATGAAGCCCATTGTTCTAGCCTATACAGATCTCTTCTGCAAAGCCTTCCTAGACTCAAGTAGATCAGCAGTCCAGCCTTCATCTACAAAATTACTGAAGGTGCACTCTGTCCTGCATCTGTCCTGGATCCTCTTTCACAACCTTTCTGTAGACCAGGATCACAGTTAACTGGAACCTCTCTGATTAGTCAAAACTGCTCATAAATTATTGATAATATAAGAAATACAGAAATATCCTTTGAATTTACATATCACGGAACTTTTTTGTGCACGTTATGTTGAGAAAACTAAAAACACAATGTGCCCGGTTTACTTTATATTCTCTCACAACATGTGAGAGAATATAAAGTAAACATGTTGTGAGAGAATGTTTTTATATTTTTACAGAGCAATATTTTTAAAGGAGAAACACTGAAACATGAGGGAATTTACCTTCAGGTATTTGCAAGTATCAGTATTTGCTTGTAAAGCTAATCAACAAGCAGCAGACTAGCAAAGAGAAAAAACCAGTAGCATATTTCCATTTTGCTTTAAAATGTTCTCATAGTTTGTGCACCCATGAAAAGCAGATCTCCTTAGTAATAAGACTTCTAATATTGGCTGGTGTTATACTAATTTTATACTATTTCATCTGCAAAAGACACAATTTTCCAAAGATTTCAAAGTTTAAAAATTTGAAAATAGAAGCTTGTCTTTTCTAGGATTTCATATAGTATGGTTCAGTAGTTATTCTTAATTGTAGCTACATAAATACATAGCAGCTGAAATTCTTCACTTGATTATTGGTCATAATCCACTAAATTCCTAATCAAATAGGATATTTTTGCACAGCAAGATACCAATGATTCCATTTGGGGGATGTTATTGTCAGAAAGCCAATAGTATTTCTTTTAATAGCCCAAGTGGTTTATAATTTGGCACAGAAATTTTAGAATGGAGAAAAGATATTTTTGTTTTACAATTCTTTTTTGTTTCATCTGCAGTTCATTAGCTTTTTACTTTCTCATAATGAGGAATGTATTTGCCTGCAGATTTTGGTAGTTTCTATCCATTTGGATTCACACCATATGTAATTTACACTGTCTTATAGCCTCAGTTACAGGACAGAGTGTAACGTTTCAGTCATTCTCTCTTACAAGCTTCTTTGTTTGCCATTCTTATAGAAATACATTGAGTTTGTTCCTTTTGTGTGTGACCTTATGTATATGATCATTTTAGAAGTTGAAAGCAATGTGATTATACTGTTTTGTCTGTCAGAACATACATTTATTCCATATTTCAGAAGAAATTCTGTGTGCTGCGTGATATTATCTCTAGCTATAGTGACAGTAACATCAGTTCTGTAGGACAAAGACACACAATTGCTTGTCACTTGTCTTAGTTCTGGTATCCCTTGGGAGTATTTTGGATTATATTGACATTTATTTCAGGAGCACATTCTGATAATCTTTAACAGGGTCACATATAACCCAGTTACTCAACCACCTTTCTCCTGTTTCAATTGGATTCTCTTGCAGCTTAAGTTCTCTGGTTAAATGCTTTGCCCCTTTCTTTTTTTTTTTAATACTCTATCTTTGCTTTCTTGTGTCATACTGATTTTGTATATTTCTGACAAAACTGAGCTGTTTTCTATTTTCCTATATTTCTCTCTAATTGTACTTTTGTACTACACAAATTGACAATGTACAAATAATGGATGGAAAGTAGCTACATAAGCTCCTTGTGCTGAAAGATATAGTACTGCAAGGATCTTTATTATTATATAGTAATTGGATTCTATCATTCAAAATAAATGTTACACATTAATGGGATGTTATTTAACATAGTGAATAATTATAATTTTCCTTTCTTTCTGCATGAACGTTGGAGAATAGATAGTATTACTCACACATTTTAGTTTTTTTTTTCTCCATTGCTCTGTGGGGATTGTTGCATGAAAACAAATGAAAAAGCAAATGAATGAATTGTAAAACCACAAAGTAATGCTCAAAGCTTGTTCAACAAACATGAAAGTGAAAACAAGGAGAGCAGTTACTTTCAGTCAGTAAATATCAGGGCTTTAGATTCTACCTTTCTTGAAAATCTCTATCTTGCTATAAAAATATTGTTTGCCTTTGCAGTATTGATGTAAAATGTCTATGAAATATATTATTCCTATTTGGCAAAGCACATAATGATCCTTTGTAAACTTAACCAAGAATTACATGGTTTGCAGCAAAACCAGCCTCTCAGAATTAGTACATCAGGAAAAAAAAAAAAGGAAAATAATCTAAAATACTCTGTATTCTATTGTATATAACATTGATTGCAGATATTGCTTAAAAAATAATAACCTTCAATATAACCTGCAACAGAGCATATGTATATTTGCAGCAAGTCTTTAGCTAAAATAATTTTTAGATTACATGTTTGTTTACCTTATCTGATCAACTGTAAGTTGCATCCTTGATTACTGAAAGAATATTTGTAATGCATTCACCCTGAGGAAGTGCTAGTGTTTTCAAGAGCTGAAGTTACATTTTCCTTTCTCTTAGCATTTTGTTTTATAGAATAGAAACTATAGAAAGGGCATTATATCGAGCTGTCAAATAATGCCTTGAGTGAAGGGAATGCAATGATCTGACAAATATCTTTATTGTTACTTTTCTCCTTCTCTTCCTTTTGATACTTTTTACTTCGGATTTTATCAGCTTGTGAAAATAATGAAAGACTTATACCACGTAATCTTCTGATTATATAAGGCCACATAGCCCATTGAGGTATATTAAATGTATTACAGTTTACAAAGTCACTTTGAAAATCTTAATTTGTTACATAGATCACTCTGAATGTAATGCCTCCTATTTATTTCCCTGGAAACTACAACAGATAACACAATTTGATAGAGAAAATTCTCAGCTACAAAATATCACTTTTCAACATAGTCACCACCATTAGCTGATTCTCATGGATAAGCTGATTGAGATGTTCTTCATTTTGCAGTGTGACAGTTGTGTTTGGTCAATGACTCTCAGAGGCTGTGATTCTTCCCACTTGGGGGATTACACACCTTTGCTTCATAGCCACTTCCATGTCAAACACTACTTTGTCAGACTGCCCCTCTGCTACCGTCTGTCACATGGCACCAAAATGTAACAGGATATTGGCGGGAAGTTTCAACCTCTACTGCCATACTGCCACCATCTGCCTTTGATGCTGTGGGCCAACATAATAAAGTAGGAGACACTACTGTCAGAGCAACCCTATATATATAACCATAATTTTTAAAAGTCATTTGTGTTTAATAGACTAGAATCATTTTTAGTTGTAATCCAAATCAGTAGTAAAAATAGTGACTGAATTATGACAATGAAGGGAAAGGGTTTCATTCAGTAGTGGTAATATTTTAATATAGACGTTGCAAAGAATTGTCAACTTTTAACTTCTCTGCTATTAACATAAAAGAAGAAAACTCATTATAACATTTTTGAAATGAAGATTATTGAATCTAGAATCCTTTTTACATATTTATGCACAAGAAGGAAAAAAATTGAGAAGTGACAAATGCAAACATCATGTTTTTCTCTTAGTGATTCTTTTGTGAAAGTATCCACTCTATTTTTTTTTCCCAAGTACTAAACAATACCACTAGTTTAATGAAACACGTTTGTCTTAGAGTTAGCTGGTCTTGGAAGAATTTCAAGAGACAATGAGAAGCATTCTTGACAAAAAAAAAGACACTATGACCAATTCATAGATGTCTCTCTGTCTCACAATCTATGGTAAGTTTTGGTGAAATATTGTCTGAAGTAGTCATGAAATGTTGAAATAATTTAAAAGAATTCAACCTCATGTTTTAGTATAGTTCATGTTTTAAGGATTCATATAAAATAAATAAACCAACAATTAAAAAAAAAGTAAAATGAAACAAAATAAAATTTAATCTTATTTAAATTCTTAAATTATGCTAAGCAATATTTTTTTCTCCAGAAGGAGACCTGTTTATTTGCATTTTGAAAATTGTAACTTCTTCTGCATATGTAACTAGGGAAACTTTCTTGAAAGTATTTTTTATCAGTAATATCCCAAAATGAGTCATAACAATTGACAAGGTTTTGAATTTGTGCATAGGTTTAATCTAGAAAACCCTTAGATTAGGAAAGATAAAAACTTTCTTTTGTAATTACTTTGGCCAATTGAAAAGCAATTGTTTTCCCAGACTTGCCAGTTGCATCCCAAACATAGACTTTCTTTTATATAAACAATAGTTTTTTTTGTTCCTTTGGTTCAATAAATGTTCAGTGAATATTTTTTAGTGAAAAAGTATCAGTGTGTGCTGATTTTATGGCTGCTTTGGAAGTCTCCTTCTTACTCTATTTCAACTGTTGCTGAAATCTTAATCTGTTGCCCCAGTCTGTTTATAGTCTGATTTAGGAGTGAAAAATTAATTTTGCATATATTCTTCAACTGAAAATTATATCACAGATAGAGACAAGTGTTTGTTAATATTTACTTATTTCTTTTTAAATAGAACACTAAAGAGATGCTGTTGACTGAAAAATAACGCTACAGTACTGAATTATGAAGATATTGGAAATGACAATTTTCAGGTGGGAAAAAAAAAGGAAGTATATTCAAGTATACCTTGACACACAAAGTTAATTTTTAAGATATTTACAGGCTTGAATGGAAATACTTACCTCCCTGGAACAATGACAGAAGTCATATGCAGATGAGTATGGGTCTGTCCTCACAAGGAGTCATATGTAGAAGTAAAGGAGCAACAGGTACATGTTGCAACAGGACATGCTTTGTCTTCTTGATATGATTTCTTTTTTCTTTTTTCTTTTTTTTTTCTCAGTGCCATCATTTAATCAATAGAACAACTTCCTAGGGATTCGATACGATCCCCATCGCCACAGGCTTTCAAGATGAGATTGGACAGGATTCCCTTTTTTAACAAGAAATTGGATTTAATGACCTTCTGATGTTCCTTCTAATCTGGGCTATTCTATGATCATATGATTTTATGAATCCATTATTCTAAGTTATTTGTATTACTCAGTTATGGTACAAAATTTACCTGGTTAGTTGTTGGGTTTATTTTCCCAACAGACAACCTCCATGAATTTGTAGTGTTGCATGTCTGCTAAAGCATGCTCTTCAGTGTTATTTTATATATGCTGCTGCCACCATCAGAGAGCTTTGCCATTTAAATCACAAAGTCCAGTACCTGCTTTCTCAGGGAATTACAGGATTTATGATTACAGCAGATAACCTGTTAGATTATGGGTTGAAATCTGAGAAGCATATGCATTTCATTATACACAGAACAGTTGAGAAATAGTCACTATCAGTGAGAGCAAACACAATAATTCCTTGAAGCTAAGTTAAAAAGATAGCAGTGCTGTTAATAATTAATTCTATCTGTTTTGTCTGGCATCCTGCCTATGATAGCAAAAAAACCAATAGATAGCAATATTGCTATATCCCCAGCTTGTACAAATCCACCAGGGGTGCACTGTGGCTGATATACTGTTAGACTGCTGTTGCCCAACAGTACAGAATTAAATCAAGAAGTGCTGTCAGAAACACCCTCCCTCATCTCATACAAAGCAATTGAATGGAGGAGATGGGAGAGTGTTGAAAGCCCCAGACTAAAGTTGGAAAAATTACAGAAAGTCTGCGAGCAGATGTTAAATCATTCCAGAGAGCAACACAGTTATGCTTCCCCTTGAACTTTTATCCTTTTTTTTTTTTTAGTTTTGTTTGTTTGTTTTTAATTTAAATTAAATTTAGCCCAAGACACTTTCAAATGGAATGTCAGTATATAAGGCAGTTCTGCAAAGGCACTCATATATCCAAAAGCAGATGATTCTTAACTGTTTATACAGACTGGTTCCCTTCAAGTTTTTATGAAATGTCATTGCAATAGAAATACTACGTGAATGTACATGACATGGCTCCACTGTCCTTGAAATTAAGCTCTCCATGACCTTTAATGTCTTTATAGCTATGGCGTGTATTCTAGGCAAATGCTGTTACTTGGACTTTTAGAGGAACATGAGAGAAGGAATTACAGAAATAATATAAGCTGGCAAAAAGATGTGTTTTTTGTCCATAGAATATTCACCATAGACCTTGGAACATTTCTTCTTGCAGTGTGTACATCTTGCAAGTTTTCATCCATTTCAACTTTAGTTAGCATATTTAGTCTGTCATAGGACTTGTATCTCTTCAACTCAATAGATAAATTGTTCTATAAAATTTTTGTGCCTAAATTAAAAATATTGGAAACATTTTAATAGCTGATATCAGAAACTTCAACTGTTCTCCTTGTGTTTTTTAATTTCAGATTGTTTGTGAATCTCCTTCTGAACTCTAACCCAGAATAGCCTAATTCAAGGAATTAATCTAGGATTTTCATGTTAGCCAAAATCATCATTCTCGCACATTTATTGTTCCAGCCATTAGTGAATCTATATTTTATTTTTTCTTTAAATTCTACAACTACTTAGTCCGTTATCATTTTTCTTTTTAGTGCACTTTGGTAGACACAGGTGTTTAGTTCCCAAATATAATCAATTTTCCTGTGCCTGTGCTGAACTACCAGTGATTTCTACTTTCTTCCAGGGAAACAAATTTCCATATTCCTTTCCTTATACTCAACATTTCTTAGTTGACTGAAAAGTTCTTAGTCAATACTACCTGCATTTTTAAAAAGCAAAGTCTTTTAATAGTATAATGGGCTTGGTTACTCAAACTTTGAAAAAAAACAGCAATATAAGTGATAGATGACTCCATGAAATATTTTTGCCTTATGGAAACTGCTTTACTATAGTAGTTTTAAATTCAATTAGAATAATCTTGTACAAATCAGTTCCAGGTCAGAGATTTTTCACATCTCTATATTTGAAAAGGTACTTCCTAGATTGTATTTGAACTCATAAATATGTCCTAGTTTTTTGCAAGTTTGCTCTCATCATGGTTCTTGGATAAGATACAAAATTCATGAAACAAGTGTACAATACAAAAGTAGTTAAAAATAATTTAAGGAAGAAATATTGCATATTGTTCTGACACTCTGTGTGGGTGGCAAGTGCAATCAGTTCTATTCTATCCAGTGCTATTAGAGCTAAAATACCTAGTGTATAAAAAGATTGTGTTTTTTGCTTTAACTTTTATCTAATTTATGGCTATTTGGAAGTTTTTCCTACTGTTTATGCACATGACAATTGCAGATGGCTTCGTGATATTTTTTTTTAACTCAACCTTTTTCTGCAAATATTTTTCCTTAAAAAAATGCTCTTTTTTCATATTTAATATCACAGTTGAATTTTATTGCATTACTTGAACAGGAATATACACCGAAGACTCAAAGGTTGCCTGGTAAAGCACTGAGAAGGGATGAAAATTCTGTGCTTTTTTAGGTAAGCACAAGTTGATAGTGCAGCATGCTATGCTCTAGTTGCTTTCAGTATTTACTGTTAAATGAAGGAAATCAAGCCACTGATCTGTGCTTTCCTCCAAGTTGAGTGAGCATAATAATAATGTATGAAATATGTATACAGAATTCTGCCTACGACTACAAAAATTTAAATATTTAGCATAAATTTTTATTTTAAAATTTGATATTTACCTTCAATTCCAGTGAAAAATTCAGGATTCTTAGTAGCACTGATTTCTTAGACAAAGGCTTAATTTATGAACTTCTGCTTATACTAAAGAGAAAGTAATGTAAATATGGAGCTCAGGCAAGAGTCCTGTGAGATTTTGTTTCTTGAAACTAAGACATGCCTTCTGTTTTCCTTTCCTTTCCTTTCCTTTCCTTTCCTTTCCTTTCCTTTCCTTTCCTTTCCTTTCCTTTCCTTTCCTTTCCTTTCCTTTCCTTTCCTTTCCTTTCCTTTCCTTTCCTTTCCTTTCCTTTCCGCAATAAACTCAAAATTCATCATTTATTTCTCCATGATTTCCAGAAGACTACAGGGGCAGCCTTCCATATCTTTGCAGCTGCTTTATTTGATTAAATTTTTAGATTAAATATTCTGTTTATTAGCAGAGCATCATATGTGTACTTCAGTTTTAAAAACAATCAGTAGATCACTCAGAGTGGAACACTTTGACATATACAAGAGAATGATGGTGTTTCTGCATAACTGAATAAAGGTTATTCAACTGATATTAAAGAATTTGCTTTGAGTTTGGTGTATCAAGCCTTTCAATCCATCTGCAACTATCAGTGTAATAAAAATATCACTCTCATCCAAGTGTTAACATCTCTATCTTTCTCTCATCCTTCTCCCTTTTTAAAAAGAGAAAATGCTTATCTAAGCTACTCATTAGATCAAAAGCAACCTCTATTTCCACATCAGGAAGTTACAGATCCTTAAGATTCCCATTCCTTCCATTTTCTGAGTGTTCATTTATTGCTGAATTTTAATATATATCAGAATTTGTCAATGATAGCCTAATGGGCAGTCAGAGAGAGAAACCCTCTTCCACTCATTCTGTCTCCTCAGATCTCAATATCTGGATATGCCAGTCAGAAAATTTTGACAAACCAAACACCTAGAAATCTTGACACCTACTTTTTTAAATTATTCCTTCTAATGATCAGCACACCACGGCAGTATTACCGATGTCTATCTGAAACACTCAAGGAGATAGAACATCTATAAGAGAGCTTATAAACAGGAAGGAGATCAATGTTTTACATGGTCTGATAGTGACAGAGTATGTGGGAATGGTTTTAAACTAAAAGATTTAGATTAAATATTAGGAGCAAATTCTTTGCACAGAGAGTAGTGAGGCACTGGAATATGTCGTCCAGAGAAGCTGTGGATACCCCATCCCTGGAGGCATTCTAGGCCAGGTTGGATGGGACGTTGTGCCCCATCTAGTGGGTGGCAACTCTACTGATACCAGGCTGGAACTGCATGATCTTTAAGGTCCCTTCCAACCCAAGCCCTTCTGTGATTCCATGATTCTGTGATCTTTAGCAGGATTTTATCACTCTTGTTCCACATCATTTATGTTACTGCTTTTACATGAATAATCACAGAATCACAGAATCACAGAATTGTAGGGGTTGGAAGGGACCTCCAGAGATCATCGAGTCCAACCCCCAATAATCATACTATATATATATTTATTGTCTCAAATCCACAATCACTTACGTTTCTCTTACACCAATGTGAACTACTGTTAGTAGTTCAAATGACAAATATCAAAGACTGAAGCTAAACTAATGTCTACAGTTAATTTCTTGGATATAGAAATAGAGTATCCCAGGGCATTACTCTCCTAGAATTCTTAGAATCACAAGGTTGGGGATGGCCTGCGAGATCATCTAGTCCAACTACCCTCCCATTACTATTGCTACCACAAGCTACTAAACAATGTCTTGTAGCTCCTCATCCAGATGCCTCTTTAACACTGCCAGGGATGGCAACTCCACCACTTCCCTGGGCAGCCATTCCAGTGCCTGATCACTCTGTGAGAGGAAAATGTTCTTCCTTACATCTAACCTAAACCTCCTCTGGCACAACTTCCAGCCATTTCCTCGAGTCCTGTTTGTTGCCCGAGAGAAGAGGCCAAACCTCTCCTCATCATAACCTTCCTTCAAGAAGTTGCAGAGTGCAATGACGTCTCCTCTGAGCCTCCTCTTCTCCAGACTAAACAATCGCAGCTCACTCAGCCGCTTCTCGTAAGACTTGTGCTCCAGACCACTCACCAGTTTCATTGCCTTTGGTCATTGGTTTTTTTGTAGTCTGGGACCCAAAACTGATTACAGTACTCAAGGTGCAGCCTCACCAGTGCTGAGTACAGAGGGATGATCACCTCCCCGCTCCTGCTGGCCACAAAATTTCTAATGCAGGCCAGGATGCCATTGGCTCTCTTGGCCACCTGGGCACACTGTCAGCTCATGTTCAGCCAAGCATTCAAACAACACCGCAAGGTCCCCTTCCTCTTCACAGTCATTCAGCCATTCATCCCCAAGCCTATAGTGCTGCATGGGATTATTATGGCCAAAGTGCAGGACCTGGCACTTGGCCTTGCTGAACCTCATCCTATTCACCTCAGCCCAGAGGTGTTCAGATGTCTTCAGATATCTCTAAGTTCCCCAATGTGTGCAATGACAAAAATATTAATAATTAAAAAAAAAAAAAAAAAAAAAAAAAAGTGAATTATTGCTTCGCTCTTTTTTTAGTGATTGGTGAGATAATGGTCAGTTTCCCTCTGAGATGAGTCCCTGAAGTAAATCATTATTTTTATCCAAAACACTTGTGAGGTAGAAGACCATAACACTACCCAGTTTTTGAACTGAGGTGGTTTATATTCAGATAGAATGAAAGAGAGAAAACCTCAAAATAGTTGCCATCTGCCTATGGTAACTTATCAATTACTGTATTTACACACCTTCATGCATAGGCAGTGAAGATAAATTTCACCTTTGGATATACAGGTAATCAGACCTTTAGGAAGGTGTCAACATAAATGAGGGGCCAAATTTCATTCAAGCAACCTGTAATCCTCAGTAAGTATTTAATTAATAGACAACCTCTCTCTGCTTCCCTCAATACCTTCATAAAGAATTGCTGAATGTCCATGACTTCATTACCATAATTTCTCTACAAAAACTGGGCATCTTTTGTTCTTTGTGGATTTAATTTGTAGGCATGTTCAAGTTTCTAGCTTGTGAAATCCTTAGGGAATCCTTTGTTGTTTACAAGTTTTCCTTCTATATAATGTAACTGGCAGCTAATAGTTCAAGCTGCTACATTTTTCATCCAGTGATGAACTATTTCTCACTCATTTGAGTTATTATTATTACTATGAAGTGACAAACTAATTACTGAAAGGTGAACAAGTCTGACTGTCTTTTCTGAGAAAAAAAAAAAGTGAATGAATTGACAGGGTAGGCAAGAAGAAGCCAAAAATGACCTATGTAAAAAATAGTTTAGGAGAGGCTTTTGAAAATGCCAGTGAATGGAATTCACAGAGCTAGCAACTTGCCTAGGTTATGATACATGAGTTATATCTAATATTTTGGCAATGAGCGATCTTCCCCCAGTCTTCTAATCAAGGAAGTAATAAAGAGTAAACGTCTGATGCCTGCAAAGGAAAACACCATGCTGTCCACATAAGTTTTTACATCGAAGTTATCCTTGTGAATGCATCTATCATATAAACAGAGGTTTAATAAACTCTTCTTTTATAATCAGTGTGAGAACCTTTCATGGTTTGCTAATACTCAAGGGATTTGCATATGTTCAGAGCTCTGTAAAAAATTTACTTGTTAACAGGGTAGAATTTGCACAATCTTATGGCTAAATGCAAGTGCACTCATTTACTTTAAGAGGGGGAAAAAAAGAAAAATACAATAAAAGGAACATTGAATCACAATTTTAGCAAAGGTTATGCAAAGTTTGGAATAAGAAGAAAAATATCTAGTTTAATGCATATCATATCACAGAATCACACAGAATTGTAGGGGTTGGAAGGGATCTCCAGAGATCATCGAGTCCAACCAGCCTGCCAAAGCAGGTTCCCTACAGCAGGTGGCACAGGTAGGCATCCAGGCAGGTCTGGAACATCTCCAGAGAAGGAGACTCCACCACCTCCCTGGGCAGCCTGTTCCAGTGCTCCGTCACCTCCCTCGACCTGCTGGCCACGCTCTTTTTAATGCACCCCAGAATGCCATTGGCCCTCTTGGCCACAAGGGCACACTGCTGGCTCGTGGCCAACCTGTCGTCCACCAGGACACCCAGGTCCCTCTCTGCAGAGCTCCCCTCCAGCAGGTCATCCCCCAACCTGTACTGGTGCATGGAATTATTCCTCCCCAGATGCAAGATTCTACACTTCCTTTTGTTAAACCTCATCCAGTTTTTTTTTTAGTTTTTATGTCCTACATATTTTGATAAAGACCATTTTGACTATTATTCATGGAATTAATCATAAAATAATAGAATGATTTGGGTTGGAAGGGACATTTAAGATCATCTACTTCCAGCCCCCCTAATGTAGGCATTGACAACTCTCAATAGACCAGGTTGCTCAAAGCTCCATCCAACCTGGCCTTGGACAACTCCAGGGGGAGCTTATCCACAACGTTTATAGGCAACCTGTTTCAGTGTCACACCACACTTACAGCAAAGAATTTCTTCTTAATATTTTGTGTAAAGCTACCCTCCCATTGCCCCTTGTTCTGATGTCACACACCACTGTAATAAGTCCCTGTCCAGCTTTCCTGTAGGCCTCCTTCAGGTACTGGATGGTTGCTATTAAGTCTTTTTGGAGCCTCCTCTTGGCCAAAGAGCCCTAGCTCTCTCACCTGTCATTGTAGAAGAGGTTCTCCAGCCCTCTTTGTGGCCCTCTTCTGGACTCATTCCAACATCTTGATGTTCTCCTTGTGTTGGAGGCCCCAGAACTGGATGCAGTATTCCAGGTGGGGTCTCATGAGAGCAGTGTAGAGGGGCAGAATCACCTTCCTCTACTTGCTGGTCACAATTCTCTTGATGCAACACAGAATAGTGTTGGCCTTCTGGGCTGCAAGTACACATGGCCTGCTCATGTTGAATCTTTCATCAAGTGATATCCCCAAATCCTTCTCCTCAGGGCTGCTCACAAGCCATTCTCTGACAAACCTGTATATGCACTTGGGATTGCCTTTGCCTAGGTACAGGACTCTGTACTTGGCCATGCTGAGCTTCACAGTGCTGTCATGGACCCACCTCTTGGCCTGTCCAGGTCTCTGTGGATGGAATCCCTTCCCTCTGGCATATCAACTGCACTACTAAGCTTGGTGTTACCTTCAGTCTTGCTGAGGGTGCACCCAGTCCCACTGTCCGTGTCACTAACAAAGATATCCCTGGTTCCCTGAGGAGCACCAGTCATCACCAGCTTTCATTTGGACACTGAGCCATTGATCACAACACTCAGAGCATAAGCATCCAGCCAATTCCTTAACCAGGGAGTGGCCCATCCATCAAAATAATTTAGTCTGTCTTGTTAAATTCACTGGGCCAGTTTTTACCGACACATTATTGCACTTTGTTCCTTTCATACACTGTTTTATTATAGTACCTCCCATTTCAGCTGTAAGATTTAATAATGGAATTTCTGCTGTGGTACAACATGAAAATCCAGAGTTGTCAAAAAACTGTAAAGCACATGATCAAGAAAATTATCAGTTCCTCACTGTACACAGTACATTCAAGATAAGACAGGAAGAAGTTACCTTCTGTTTTCTGGTAGAATGGTCTTTTATTGTCTTTTTATGCAGAGTCATTTTATTACAGTTACTAAGAAACACTGCATGAGATTTTAAAGTAGTAAAGAAGATAAAATGAAATGTTGCTGTACAAGCCAGATGTACTCATAGAGACACCACAAGTCCTAAATATCAATCTTTTGAATTGTAAAGGCCAATTATATGTATGCATGGTTCAAAGAAGAGATCTGGACAGCACAAAAAAAGATGCTGGTAATTCAGTTGTATGTACCCAATTCATGTGAGCCAATGAAATCATTTTATGCACCTACTTTTACTTCAGATACTAAAATTCTCATCAAGGTCTGAAGAAACATTCTGGCTTCCTGCTTCAGATCTAAGGACAGTAGATAGAGAGCAATCTCTGTTAGCCTGGAAATGATGCTGAGACCAAAACAAATCAATCCAAAAACATCACCATCATTTAGCTTCTGTTTCCACTGAGTTAGAAAGGCTTGCGGTGCTTGGAATGCAAATAATTTCCTAGATTTGTTATGCTTGATTCCAGATCATAGAAATATATGATTTTCTCGGAAATTTTTCTTTTCCTTCTTGAACTGTAACATCTAAGATAGAAAATTAGCATAGGCAGTTCATGTTTCTTCCTCAAAAAGTAATTTTAAAGTGTTCTGACCACAAGATTTTTTTCCTTAAATGATTGTCCATAAGTATGTTACAACACAAGTGATGCTCAGTTCCTTATTCTTGGAGTCAGGACCCATGTGGTGTGTGTATGCAGTTTACATTCACAAGAGTTATCACTTCGATATTTAGTCTCTTTGAGCAACCATTTATCTCTGTCCTTTAAGAGACAAGGTGAAATTCTGTTTCCTCTGAGTTAGTAAAGGCTTTTCTTAGCTCTTAAACTGGGTCAAAGCTTCCCCTTTTTTTCTTGCATCTGGTTAAATATGTTCCGCATTTTGGTCAAAGAAATCAGCATGTAGATACTTCCTTCTCCCTGAATATTACTTTTAGACTAAAATCACAAATTTTTCCTTTCTTTTATATGGCATTAAATGAGAAAATACTGAAAATAAGACTCACTTTGATGTCATCTTGGAAAGGCCTGTGTTAAGTTATACCATTTCCAAAATATCTTGACTTTCTACACACTGCAAAACTAAGTAAAAACTGCACCAAAATAACTATGTAAATACTAGATAATACACTGTGCATAGCCATAGTCTTGCTATGATGAATTCTGAAGAAAAGTTCACGGTAGAATTCCAGACTTGCCTTGACTTGAGACACAATCTGAAGGTTCTGTGTGTTCTTGTTTTCTATAACTGCTTTTCTTCAAAGTTTCTGTGATCAAATTTCTGCAAATATCTGTCTATAGAATTCTCTAAGTCATTTGGATCTTACCCTTCTTGTATTTTCTTTTATGTCATGGTTTAACACAATAAGCAGTTGAACACAACACAGTTGTTCACTCACTTTGAACCCTCCAGTGAGACTGGGAAGAGAATTGGAAAAAAAATGTAGAAGTCATAGGTTGAGATAAAAATTATCTACTCAGACAGAAAAGAAAGAGGGAAAGAACATTTATGATAAATAAATAAATAAATATTCAAAGTGATGCACAAGCAATTGCTCACTATCTACCAACTAATGCCCAGCCAGTTTCCAAGCAGCAGCTGTACCCCTGTCCATCTCCTCTCAATTATAAAGTTTTTTCACAAGATGTTATATGGCATGGAATATCCATTTGGTCAGTCTTTGTTCTATCCCCTGCCAACACCTTGTGCCTTTTCAGCCCCCTCGTTGGTAGAATACAATGAGAAGCTGAAAAACTTGGCTCTGTACAGCACTACTCAACAATAGTTAGAAACATTGCTGAGTTATCAACAATACTTTTCTCCTCAAGACATAGCACAACATCGTATCAGAGTCTGAAGAAATTGAGCTCCATCCCAGCTGAAACCAGGACATTACCAGAATCAATGCCTTCTTTTTGATATTTTTGATTTAAAGAATGTATAGAAAGTTATTCCTTCCCTGACATGTTCAAGATACTATATTATTTACAGCATTCCTATTGCTTTTCTTAAGTCATAGTTTCCTACAGAGCCTATTTTATGTCCTTTTTTGGCAATATTCATGTTTCTGTATGATAAAGTTTTATTTTTCCTTCAAAAATGTAATTACTGCATCTAGCATTGCAGTATTATGATGTTAGATAAATGGAAATCCACCTATGCAATATTAGAACTTAGCACATTTGTTTGTACCAAAAAATTAGCACATTATGCCTTGCTTTGAACCCTTGAGTTATCTATGCGTACAAATCAATACTCTATTTAATTGAGCCAAGTATTTGGTGTGCAACATTAGGCTGCAAGGATATTTTTAAACACAGCTCTACTATCTGACTGAATTAATGCCTCTCATATTTTAATTAAGTCCATAATATAGCATACTAAATTTTAATTTCTCTGTTCTTATTCTGTAGTGCAAACTTAGAATGTCTATACTAAGTTTGACTATGTATGATTTCCGACTTTCATTTAAATTTAGATGAGGAATTTATATTTTTATTGGGAAAAATGTTTCATCAAAATTCTCCTATCCTCAGTGTAAATACAATCTTAATTCTAGTGCTGCTTGAAAGCAAAGCAGGGTTTGAAATAGGATTTTTTTGTTATTATTTCTTACTCACATATGATAAATTCCTCTGCAGATTCTGTGAGAGCCCAGCTTCTGTTGTGCAACTGTATGTATGTGCCACTACTCAAATTGTACAAATATATTGGACATCTGTTTCATGAACAATGCCTTGTTTTTGACAGAATGCAATGTTATAGACGTATCCCTTCAAACAGCTTCAAAGTAAAAATGAAATACAGCAAGGAATGAAAACTGTCTTTAGTTCCTTAATCTTCTGCCTCTATGCTCTTGTGGATTAATCTTGAGCTTGGATAAATATACTTGGCAAGAAAATGCTCTCGCTCACTGTTTTTTCTTCCTTTTTTTCTCATAAATTCTCCAGACTCTCCAGCCTAAAGTGCACAGCCCAAAGTGCACATATTATTTTCAATGGACAATTCTCTAGTTCCTATGCTCCCAAGTCTGATCTTCAAATTAAGTACACATTGGGAATATTAGATTTTCTGGTGGTTTCGTCAGTTGGGCACTGGCAGTGTGTACCTACATTTAATATACACCAGGTACGTAAGTCTGATTTGCATAGTTCATTCAAAGACAATTTTAATTTTAACAATTTTAGCCGTTTGCAAAGGAGGTATTGGAGAGCTGTTCACGTTGTTTTCGGGATCAGGGTTTAGCCTTGACAAATGGGGAATTATGTCTGTTCTTTATTGTATTCATTTTTGCCTAAACTGGTCTCTTACCTGTGGTATGTACTTTGGATACTTTGTGACTCATATCACATCTTTATTATTTTCCATAATTTTTTTCCATGCATGCATGGTCACTTATAAGAAACTGATGTAAAGCTACCAAAGGTAGTTCAGAGACTTCATTTGTTCACCCTGCTCTCCTTGAGAAATGAATCTGTGTCATCATATTATTCTAACAGCTAAACATAGAGTACTTGAGTATTCTTGATAGTACCCTTAGATAAAGAGGTAGTTAAAATGGATCAATCATATGCTTTCTCTGGGTTTGTAATAGATGTGCATCTTCATTTTCTTCAAGAAAAGCGGTATTTATCACTGCAAATAAATCATGAAGAATGCATTTTAATACATATGTTTTCAGACCTGCTATGAAAATTTCCTATGAAAGGGGTCATTGCTCTACATAGCTTAACTGAAATCTAAGCATGAAGATAAAACTGACTATTGCTTGGACCACAAGGAAGGTAGGATTTGATACAGCATAACAGAAGAAAACAGTGTGAAAAAGAAATTTGAAAAGGATCTCTTCCTACCTTTTTGAAACAAAATAGGGCTTCTTGTCTTCATCAAGATTCCTGAATAATGAACCAGTTACCCCATTAAGAAAGACATCACAACCTGTTTTAAGGAAGGTGGGAGAGCTTTTAAAATTTTCTTGCAGAGAAACAAGGTGGATTTTTAAAATTTATGCTTATTTTTATTTCAGCCTGTGGGCTTTTTATATTTTTTATTTTCCCCCTCTGGCCATGACTTTTATATGTAATATGTCACTTCAGTTTTCTTTCTTCAGCCATACAAATAACTCCTACACTAAAATTTATGCTAGTTTGTATCAAATTAATATATCATCCTGAAATAGTAACACTTCTTAAATTATAAAAAACTATGGAAATTAAGTGAAAAATCACAACTCTCAAGCGCATATTTAATATCCAGATTCAGTTACTGAATAATTGCAGCAAAATGCTCAGAACTTAAAACAGAAAGCTTCTCTTCATTTATATTGAAATGGAATAAGAGATATGGTTTTATCTATTTGTGGCCATTCCACAAAAAGGAAAATGAGGTTGAATTCATGGAACAAGTTATTCACTGCTAATTATACACTGCTCTAGCATCAATGGAAAAATCAACCACAAATGTACTGCAATAACTTAGCAACGTGAATGGGAAGCATAGCTGTTCCCTGATGCACATGAATACAAGATGCTAAATTGTATGAAAATAGCCCCAGGATATTGTTTCAGATTCTGTATTGAATAGCTCTGCTGCAGTGGAAAGCAACAGAAAGCAAACAACTCTGAATTTTTCTCTGGGTAAAAAATGTATTAGGTAAAATCCAATATGCCCATGGATCAGGAGTTCAGGTTAAGTTGGAAATGTTCACTTGGCCAGTTGCTTTCTTCTTAACAGTATTATTTGTTTGCCTGGCAAATAGAGAAATAAATAAATAGAAGGTCTATTCCTCACATTTCACTTGTGTTCTTGCTTTCATCCTTCATGTGGACCTAATCCCATGTTTGTAATATTATAATCCCCTGCTATGGAAATTAATGTGGTGTCACACATTCAGTACTATGTAGCCCGAGTGCCAGAAGGGACAGTGAGCCTCGAAAAGAGAAAGATATTCTAAAAAAATAAATAAGTATCCATGTAAAATAATACGCAATATATTTTTTTTCATATGTAACGTGGCCAAAATTGCATGTTTTACTGAAAGCATAATTTGCTCCACTGAGTTTGAAAAGACTCACTTTTGTTTCCCTTGGAATACTCAGGAGGGCACATATATTGATTTCAGATATGAGAACATTAAAAAGGCATAATCATGGTGTAAAACTGCTATGGAATGTTTTTTTCTAAAAGAGCCACGTGGATCTTTGAAATAAAGTTTTTGGAAGCAAATTCCTCTAGTGGTTCCATTTGTTCCTCCCACAGGGAAAGCATAAAGGATAAGGATAGAATAAAGGAAATACCTCACATCTTTTGGGGTCTGAGATGAGATTCTCAAGTAAACATCAGGAACTATTCATTGCTTCCACATCTCATGCAAATGAGAGAGGGAAGCCAGCTCTATCTAGCTGGCTCATGGGCTCTATCCAGGTCACAGAGCAGTAGTCTTACTGACTACTCAGGTTCTGTGAGACTATTAGGTGTCCCAGTAAACCTCTGAAAATGGAATTTCTACTGCACAGGTATGGATCTTGATGTCCAATACCTGCTCACGAAATCTTCTAATTTCCCTCCTTTCCCTTTTGAATAAAATATTTTTTGTTTCTTCTAGCCTCTGCATGAAATGCTGCTACTGAGATTAAAAAAAACCAAAAAACAACATTAATCCTTCTAATGTGCATTTTATTTGATAATACAGTGTCCATAATTGTTTTGCTGATACTGTAAATCTACAAACAGACTGAAAGTAACAATAAGAAACATTTTAATAGGAGTATTGAGGGGAACTGAACTGTAAAATCATTGTAAGTCCATTTAAAAACTTTCCCTTCATTCCACACGTGTCTTTCCCAAAAGCACTTCAAAATGTGTTTTTAATTGTCTTGAACATCCGATTAAATTCTGCATTGCAAACTGCAGCCCTGATGGGAAAATACCTGTCAGGGCATAGCAAGAGTAAAATGCATCTCTTCTGAGAAATCTGTGAGTCCATTTTTCAGCTCTTGTATTACCATTCTTGGGCTTATTTTTTCAATCATTAATCTCAAAATACTGCTGGTAAACAGTTTATGTGGTGGTTCATTATACTGCCCAGCAGGCAGTGAAATCAGCAAGAGCAGGTTTTGTTGGACTGCTCCATATGTTTATTTGCTAGCATGTACAGAAAACAGCCTTACACACAGATCTTCAAAATGCTGAATCAAGCAAATATGGAAAGAGCAGCAAGAAGAGGGAATGGAGGAGGGGGAGAGAAGGTTCAAATGCAGGTGGGAAATTTCTTTCTTATCAGAGATGAAGGATGTCAGGACACTGAGTATAACCACAGATGTCATATACCACACATGACCAGCCAAATCTGAGAGACTCCTAAGTTCTTTTCATCTTTTGCACGGGGGTCCACTCAAGCTCTTCCTTAATTTTATCCCCAGGTTTCCCCCACAGCTCCATGCTGACCTCCAAGCCACACAGACAGCCGAGGCAGGAGTGCAAAGGAAGATCTTAATCCTGAGTCCTTACTTACCATTCCCATTACTGAGAGTGGTCCCTTCTCTCCTCTGCCCCAAACTGCTCAGTGGGATGAGGTGAAGTTACAGGATACATTCAATTAGATTTATCTTGTCTTTACTTTCTACCCAAAAGTTACTTGCTGCTCAGACCTGGTGCCCTTCTATCTCTTGGGATGGGTGACCCCTGCAAGGAGCACAAAGGTCCTGTGCTTCAGAACCTTGGCAGAAGAAAAAGGGAAAAACACACAGCCAAGTTTGGTTCTCACATTTCAATTTGTTCAATTTAAAAGTTTTGTGACAACTCAGTTGGAGTAGAAGATGATCAGTGGCTTTCCTATGGCTCCTCATTATTTTTCTTTTACTTCATTTTCGGTGGCAGTATCACCAAAGAGGGATATAAGAAGATTTGTAATCTTATCTATACTATAACTATTTTATCTTAATCTCATTTGGGGAAAGCAGTTTTAGGGGGTTTACCATATTAACTCAGGAGCATACTATTCTTGACTTCACACAAACACAGAAGGCAGCAGTTAAGCCAAAGGGTTTGTAACCTCAGTTGCTACCAGAAAAGTTTTCAGATAACACTTCTGCCAGACAAAGTGATGAGTTAGAGGATGTTCTGCCCAGTGGGTAGACCAAAATTAGTTATACTTACTCTGCTCTCCTTTTTAACTTACCAAATATCTCAGACAGTTCCAGCAGTATGACAGACTGTAGCTTCAATTGTTCTTTCCATCTCATTCAAATAAAGAAAAAAACATTTGCGCAGTATGTTGTGGTTGGATTTGTTAATGTGTTAAAGTAGAAATATCTTGTTTCTGTAACGGACTGCGAGTAAATCCAGGATGGTCCTAAGTTACTGTGAAGTTTTGTTACTGATCTTTGAGTGACCCCAAACAGTTATCTCACCTTTCAGTAGGGTTTTATTTATTAGGAAACAGGAAGAAAGCAGGTTTTTAGAGACCTGTAAGGATCCATAGAAAAATGAATAGGCTAATAATGGAAACTGTACAATTATCATTCCCTTGAACTTACCTCTCAAAGTCCTCCATCTGGCAAGACACCTGCTTGTGATGTCAATTAAAAAGATCTCCTTACCTAAAAAGTATAGTATGTGGTTATTATTACATTAAAAAGTATTAGGAACATAACAAATGTAGGGTATTAGAAAAGAGTGAAGGCAACATGAAACCCCTTGATACTGTAAAGTCTGTATATTGACATAGAACTTATTGATATAATTCAAAGAATGTGTTGGTATAACATACACAAAGTAGATTAGCCATAACTGTGGTGAGTTTTATTTTCCCTGAAATTCTTAAATAATGAGACATTCTCTGCATCAGATGTAAGTTATGTTTTCTTAATCTGTAAAAGATATTACAGTCAATTATGCTATTTTATTTCTTAGGTAATTCAATTGATTTCGTCTGATTTTTAGAATAATACTCAGATGAAGATAAAAATGAAAAGTCTCTACTCCAACCACCAACTGGTAGCCATTATACCAGCATTTAAATATTTCACAAATTTAATAAGAAAAAAGCTCATTACCTAAATTTCTCAATACAACTTTTTCAAATGTCCTTGTTTGTGAATTAGTTGCTACTAATAAAAACTGAAAGATTTATCTATGGAATACTGAAAATAAATTCTACACTTTTGACAACTCCCCATTCATTCAAATTACAGAGGACATGCTGGTTTTCAAACAGATGGGATAATAGAAATCAAATATATTACTTCACAAAATAATTTGAGGAAAATAAATAATTCAGTGTTACCAGATTATTGCAGAATTGTTCCTATGAAACTCTTGGCAAGAACAGGCTTCAGTGAAGTCAGCTTCAGCACTTAGCTTAATTCACAGGGGTCAAGGAGACAAGTTTATCAGCTTGGCTAGCACATCTCTCTTGCACACTACAGAGAAGTCTTTGAAGAAATGTGTGCTGAGCACAAAAATTTAATACTATTAACATTCTTTCAAATAAAGCCTAGTGTCAGTGGGACTATTTGAATGCATCTGAGTAATTGTTCTTTCTAACAATGTATGAAAGTATGTAAAATCAGATTAGATTGGAAGAAAAAGACTGTAACTTTCATCCTACCTTATACTGTTGCTTTGCCAACCCAGCTGAGAATACAATAAAGGTTCCCATGAAGTTTCTTGTAAACTGAAAGAATAAGTCTTATACCCACAATTTACTCTCCAGCCAGGTTAATTCTTTGGGAAGCAATGCCGTTATATGTCAATTCTATTCTGTCTCAGCATGAGATTCAAAATGCCTTCCAATAATGTTAAAGTACACTACAGTATCTTACCAAAACTATGCATTTCAACCCTTAATTCCTCTTTTTGAAGAAATACAAAATACTACTTTAGCAATGAGCCAATCTCATCATCAGTAAGGACACTCAGAGGAGAAAATAGTTTTCAGATGCATAAGCTATGTTAAAAAAATTAAGCTGATTTCTCCAATTATTGCAGTAAAGTGATGGAGTTTTTCAGTCAGACAGAATGTCCTAAGTAATTGGTATTGAAATTTGTATTTAGGCAAGATTTATTGACCAGATATTTTTGTTGTTGCTTTGTTTTTTCTCCCAGATCCTGCTTTGTTTCAGTTGTCTTATTGGTGATTATTAGTTCATCGGAACGCAAATACTCCCATCATAAAATAAGGGAAGAGTTCTCAAAATGCCTAACTGGCATGGATCTCTAAGTCTTTTATGAATATTTGACTCTATTTCTCCATTACAAATGCATTTTCTTTAAAATTTTGCAGTGGACCAGGGATATTATTTATCTTTTTTAAATATTTATATTAAAATGTCACTCATGATATGGAATTTAATAATCTTTACCTAATAAAAGATAGTCCTTACGTTTTTAAAGAAATCAATCTTCTTAAACACAGGCATTGAAGTTAAGATCCTAAAAAGAAGCCTTCCTCACACAGCAGAAATTGACTGCTTCTGAGAATTGGTATTCTTCTGCATGCCCTAGATTTACAAGTCATATTAAAAGAATCCTGACCCTGAGTCTCTGAATATTTTAAGAACAAGCATTGCAGATTCTGGTGTCTGTTTTTATTATTTCCACCCGTGATTGTTAGCTCAGTAAAAAGGTAAGAATTTCAGAATATGATTTTAATAGTAATAATTAGGGGTGAGGCTTCAGCTAACCTGTCCAGCTGAAATCAAGGTTATGATTCCTTTCATAGCTGAGGTTAATGCTGTAAATACCAGTTGCGCTCCTTGTTGAAGTACTGCTTCAGTAATTCATTGGGGTAAAATGATCATAGTCTCTGGCAATGAAGATCCTCTGCCAAAGGCTTTGGCAAGAAACTGCATAAAGCAGTAATCAGAAGCAGTACCATGCCACAGAATAGGAAAATACTATCTTCAGTCATTTTAACTTTAGAGATACAAAGATTCCTTCCTTCCTTCCTGAGAATTCAGCTTAAAGGAAAAAAGTAATTCTGTAATTTACACCTCTGACATTAAGCTGAAAAGAAGCACTGCAGACACCTGCTTCAGAATTGTCATTGTTTCCATGGTGCCACTTTCTATCACCTATTTTTAATAGTTTACACAACAAGATCAAGGGTGTCCCAGCTGTTACTGCCACTGTTGCTAAGCAACCTTTAAATCAGAGTTCAAGAAGACAAAGAATCATGCTTGAAAAATTTCTCAAGTGTCTGCTTTCCCCCTTCTTCTTCTGTCTACGCTATTTTTCAGATGCCATGTTTTCTGTTCCTTTTTTTTTTTGCTCTTATCAAATTCTGTATGAATCAATGGAATAGCCTAATTCAAAGTCCAACTTCTAGTTACAGCAGTCACTACTGGATGCAAAAGAGGAAGCTGTGGCATTAGGATTTTTATAACATTAACATATATATATATATATTTAAATCCAAATATTTTTAGGACACTATGACCCTCCACTGCTATTGTATAATATCTGTGCCTGGCTGCTTCATGGACTGACATACCAATAAATGGAAGGAGATTCAGAGCTTATAGAGAGTTTCAGTGCCCACTGTGCTTTCTAGAATCAGAACAGTGTCACCTGCAAAAAAGCTCAGAGAGGTTGAAAACTTACAGCAAAGAGAAAGAAAAGTTTGAATGAATGAATCTGGAGAATTTTGAGTCTGGGTTTCTGTTATAAAATGTTAACAGTTTTTGAATTTTGTTGCTCAGCTGTTAGCATCCCTCCTCTAGTAGTAGTAGTAGTAACACATCTTTTTCATTAGATACATTAGCTGTGCTAACAATGGTAATAAAGCAGTGCTGTGGAATACAGGGGTAAAGGAAAACATATAGTTAAGAGATCCTGCACTTCATTTAAAATCTTTGCTTAGCTCAATAGCCTTTCCTTTTCCTCTCCTGGTTTTTGACTTTCACACTAATCTATAGTTTGCCATTCAGGTGTACAAATTCACTCACCTCATACTGAGCATTTCAAAGAGATCTTCTCACTCATTAAAAAAATCTGTCCAGTTTTCAGCTTGAAGAGAATTTCCATGCAATTTCAATACTCATAAAGAGATTTCAGATTGTTTCTGTCTCGTCAACTATCCTTAACTTGAGAAATTTCCTAGAAGGTATAAGGAATAGCTTGTTCTCTGTGTCCTTCCAGCACTTGGCCTTAGTGTTTGACCCCTTTATAGAGTCTTCTCAGGAAGCATAGCAGTTGTGATGACACATCTTTATTTATTTGCTTGTTTGTTTGTTTGCTTGCCTATTGTCAGGAGATATTCATCCTCTGGGAACAGGGATGAGATCACAAAATTCATTTAACATAGGTTACTGAACTACCAGATGATGCAGCTTTTGGTCTCTATCTGCCTTGTCTGAACATGAAGCTGGCACAGAGAAACAAATTACTTATCCTGTGAAACCATTTGACCCTTATTTTCATTTCAACTAGGCTGGTATAAATTAGAAGAAAACTCACCACAGTTACAGAATGTAAAATTATCATAAGGAAAGGAGGCAATGTTTAGAGCTTTTATTTGAAATGTAACTCCACTGCCAGTGTTTAATGTTCTTGCTAAAGGCAGTCTTATAATTCTGAGTAAATGAATACATCCTGTCTCAGATTTATTTCACTGATTAATATGAAACCTGCCAAGGAAAGATAGCCTCTTAAAACTCTAAGGTTTTATATGTACATATGTCAGTGCATCTGTTCTTGATAACATGCTGAAAATATTTTCTCTTTATCTAGATTCTAGGAATCTCTCTGAATTTTGTCACCCAAAAAATTCTCAGAAACTTGCTTCATATAAATAACTGCTGTTACAATATCGCCTTTATTTCAGTTAACTTATTTCTATGCCCAAAACTGCAAATAGGAAATTTTCTGGCAGACTAGTTTAGAAGCTGTGAAAATATTTTGCTATTTTTCCCAAATAAATATGGGATAGAACTCCTTATTCTCATTCTACATGGTATTTTTAGCAAATTTATCGTTAAATATATTTTTCAAAATAGCTACGTTTAGCAGAATCGTGTCCTTAAATGAACAAGTTGATTTAAAACCAGTGACACGAAACTGGTCCAGGGTTCTTGCATCTAATTTAGGGCTGAAGGCAGAATCCTAGCCTTCACTCCCAGCCATGCAACCCTGATGACTGAGGAAAAAACTTTAAAAGTACAATTATAATAAACTTACTGCATGAACGTCTGTCTTGCCTTCCCTGCCAGAGGTGCAGGAAGTTTTACAATGTGCAGCTGAGTGTTAAGGCTGACAAACCAGCGCTTGGGGACAAGCAGGTCCTGCCCCTGCCAGAGCAGGAAACGTCTGCAGCAGGAGAGCGGCACAGTGGGCAGGGTAGCTTTGGACTACTCCCAGAAAGCTGTTAACACGGTTGTCTCAATACTTGGCTCTACTGGAGTAATTCCTTAGGGTTCAGATTATTGATCAGGGCATCACTGGGCTAAGCACTGTACAAACAGACAACAAGTAGGGTCAGTTTTGGTCCTGGAGAGCCATGCTGGTTCCTGTAAGGTAGGCTCACTGCAGCATTTCTCTCTTTAAGGAAACAGATCTTCAGACTAATAAGGGGTCACTGGAAATATTCTTGCAAATACATGCGTCTTGCTTGGCTATTTCTAACTCTATGTAAATTCGGACCCAAATCATGTAATGAGAGATTAAATTTACGGCGCAGCTTAATATAAACAAATGAAGCAAAGGTGATTTAATTGAACACCATACCATTTTACATGCTCAAAGCTGTTCAGCACAGCTATCACTCCTGGCATTTCAATTTCTGTCACTGCATAAGATTAAATCAATATTAACAGCACTAGGATAATACAAATACTAATAACTCGAAACTCATATTCTCCTCCGAGACTTCAAATTCATTGTAATTTGATCTCAGGATTGCAACTGCAGGGGTTCATCCAGCAATCTGTTACTCATGCTACATGAGGGACACAATTCACTTCACCTCCTCCCCCTTTCTTGACAATGTCAACAAAAAGAAAATGAGCACATTGGAATGCAGGCGTATCTCAAAGACACTTTGAAGATCAAGAAATAGAATCTGAAGACTTTATTCCTCTGACGGGTCAAATACTTATTAATATTAATAAATGTGCAATTTCATTGATGGGATTCAACTTTTTTCATTTGGCAAGTCTTCCGTTATGAAACCATCACAGAGCAATTTATAAGCATTTGTTCGACTCTTCCTTCATGAATCATAAATCGTCACCTTAAAGAACTCTGTAGCAGGCTGATTTTTACAGCAAAACAGGGTTTAAATATCATTAAGAAGATCTAAGAACAGTGGAGATTAGTTGTGATGAAAATAAAGGATATCTAGCACAAATAAAAGGAGATACGTTAAAATAATAAAGAAAGGAGAAATAGTTACTTGCTCATTTCAAAGATATCATACTGCATTATTTATTCTGATTGTGGAAAATTAGCCATTGACTACCAGGAACAATTGATTTTCCTTCACAGATGTTTTCTAATTACATCTGAGCACTGAAAATTCTAGTCCACTCAGCTGTACAAGAAGTGTTTGCAATTAATTTTCTAATTACAGCAGGTGTCCCGTTATCCTTCTACAGACATGTGTACCAAAGAACTCTGGTACTTTCCTTGTAAACCTTGGTTCTTAGGTATGTTGGAAGAGTATGATATTGTACACTGTAACAGACTGGAATGAAATAAATATGGAAACTGTCAGAACTGATGCAGTTATAGGAATTGTTTGTTACCTTTCCTGGGCTGTTTGGCTCAGAACTCTGAGATTGTAGCTATTCACTAAGTTCTCACAAGTATAAAATTTGATGTATGTGTATGTTTAAGAATACACTTACATATACATAGCCATCCATGGGCATGTTTCTATATTTAAATATATTTGTGTTTTGAAAAGTGTGTTGTGAAAAGATAAGGGATCACAAATTCACATTAAGAGTCATAGAACAGTTTGGATTGGAAGGAACCACGTATTTCCAATCCCCCGGATTGAGGCAGGGACACCTCTCAATAGACCAGGTTGCTCAAAGCTCCATCCAACCTGGCCTTGGACAACTCCAGGGGGAGCTTATCCACAACGTTTATAGGCAACCTGTTTCAGTGTCACACCACACTTACAGCAAAGAATTTCTTCTTAATATTTTGTGTAAAGCTACCCTCCCATTGCCCCTTGTTCTGATGTCACACACCACTGTAATAAGTCCCTGTCCAGCTTTCCTGTAGGCCTCCTTCAGGTACTGGATGGTTGCTATTAAGTCTTTTTGGAGCCTCCTCTTGGCCAAAGAGCCCTAGCTCTCTCACCTGTCATTGTAGAAGAGGTTCTCCAGCCCTCTTTGTGGCCCTCTTCTGGACTCATTCCAACATCTTGATGTTCTCCTTGTGTTGGAGGCCCCAGAACTGGATGCAGTATTCCAGGTGGGGTCTCATGAGAGCAGTGTAGAGGGGCAGAATCACCTTCCTCTACTTGCTGGTCACAATTCTCTTGATGCAACACAGAATATGATTGATCATCTTCATGGCCCTGCTTTGGACCCACACAAACAACTTCAATTACTGATGGAATCCAGTCACTCAGTGTTCTGAATCTTTTCAGGAAAACATACAAAAATTTGATAATTGGTAGAGTTAATGTTCACAAAAGAATCCTCAAAGATATTTTGGACTTGTTCAGATTTTGTACGCTGTTGCAAACAAGGGTAGAAGGGAGAGTTGTTTTCTGTTTTGCATTTTAATTACCTAACTACCTTTAATTCTATGGATTCAACAACTATGTTTTCTCAGACCTCTTTTACAGTTTTACTCAAGTTGAGTGTAATCTACATCCCTACAGCCTCATGCATTAGGTACATACTGTACCTTACGTTCTCTACACCATTCCCTCCGGCCAAACTGTATGATTCTATTTGTCTTTTCATCTATTGCCGTTTATCTTAAATTGAATAGAGATATCAGCATTATTTAATAGAAACATAAATACTCAAAACTTATTTTATGGTAAATTACAATTGAAGTTTTAAAAATAAAGATTCCAGCAGATTTCCCAAAGCTCAGTCTGTACTGGGGGATTCTCTACAGCTCAGCAAAACATCACGGTGAGGCACGCAGTTATAAAGGTCAGAATGAAGCTAGAGAGGGACTTGATCTGGTCTGCCAAACAAGTCTTGGGATTCTTAGAGCTTTACTATTCATTTAACCTGAAAAAAAGAAAAGAGTGTATTTTATGCCATCCAATGAGAAATGCTATTATTCATGACTGTAAAAGTTAACCCTAAGTCTTTGTAAGGAATTGAATATAAATACATTCTTTTTATTTGTTGACACTTAACAGAGAAGAAGCTAAGCAGAACTGTACCTATATTACCCTATTTACAGTAAGGAATAAAACCATTATCAGAAATGTTATGTTGTGCTAGCTCCTGGTCTTTACTTTTTATTGCAGACAATTAATATTGCTAGTCTTGGTTCTACGTGAGTTTAAGATTGAATTTGTGGTAGTATATTCAACTTTAAATAAGATACGGGATGTAATGAGTTTTTAATAAAAAATTAGCCATAACTATACAATTTGACTATTTTTAATTTTTCTTCCAAGTATAAGTGTATCTCCAAACACAGTTGCTAATCCATCATGTGAAGTCTGATGAAGTATGTTCTATCTTCTTTCCTGAGGTATAAGATATATGCTCATGTGATGGCATTTGTTATTTCCTATAGACTTCTTCCATCCATTCAGTATGTCTAGAAATGCCATTGAAAGAAGCAGACAAATGCTGTTTCATTTTGTGTTTTGGATCAAAGTACACACTTTAGTCAAGAGATATATTCATTGGTGTTAGACCTCCCTCAATGGATTTGGCTGCAGAAAAGGGTCTTTAGTTCCAAGAAAAACCCTTTCCTTGAAAAAATACTTAGCATTTTGGCTTCTATCAACCAATCTCTCTGTCCGAAGGAATTTTTTCTTTCTCTCTCTTTCTCTGAAGTCACAAGTAGGTCAGATGTCAAAGACACAAACAGTCTTCTTGTTGGAATCTGCTTTCTTGAAAAGCGATGGTCTAGAAGCATCTAAGAAGTAATGATGCTCTCATTCTGCTGTAGCCACCAGCTACCTTGAATGTGACAGCACTCATCTTTTTAAATGGAAGAAATTTTTTCAGTGTGACTGGATTATGCTTGAACATCACAGCAAATTTCACTGAATGTTATCCTCCAAGGAGCAAAAGCAAAAATTCGAAATAAAAAACAGAATAATAATGCTGAAATAGGATCATTGAACAAGAATTTGGAAATCAGCTTGTATATTTGTGCTTCCACTAAAGCAGAGCCTTAAACCAAATAAGTTCAGGAAACAGACTGATTGTAATCAGCTTCACTGTCTAATGGATAAAAAGATAGCAAAACATGTCAAGCAGTGACTATTTGGCATTGTCCGCAATTCTGTATAGAGTAATTTGATGTTGAAAACTTTGTTGCGTCTCACAAATTTCTCTGCTGTGATGCTCTTAAATTTGCACTCATTCTATGCTTTGTAATGAGTCACTTACTTTTATATAATTTAAATATTTCAAGCATCTTACAATGATTATTTCTAAAGCAATTGCTATAATATGAACTAATGTCTCCCAGCACTGTGTATTCCTATCAGACTTTTATAATCAGGATGAACAGTTAATTAGCATGTTTGTTTTCACTAGGGTATACCAATTAAGAGATATAACCACACTGCTGTACGTTTCTATTAATGCTTTTCTACATTTAAAGTAAGATCGTACACTCCAGCAGGTGTGTATTTTAATGCTAATAGAAGATATTCCAAAGGATATTGAGCTATTTTACCATCTGTTTCTTCTGCTGGTATTCTTAAATTACTAGAAAATAGACGTTAGGTGATTTCTTTATTTTCCAAAGCTGCCAGAGTATTAACTTTATTCAATAATGTTTTACAAAATCATCCAAGCTAAGATTTTAATAATAATACAGCTGACATGAGTAATGATATCTCATAAGTGCTACTTCCACAAACGTGTCATCCCAAATCATCTTGCTTTTGTGTACATACTGTACTTAGTAGTTATGATAACAACATTTTTCTCAAGAACTACATTGGCTACCCCCCTTCTCTGGGCATAAATCTCAATGCTTCTGCCTCTTCTGTTTTTTAATGTTAGGAGATATGTTTATTTTTGTTCATTATGACCTTAAATCAAAACATCAATTAAAGGAAACTTTACTTTTATTTCTAAAGAATTTGAATCTGGAGTGGATTTTTCAAATATTATGCTGTTCCTTTTACTGTTAAAATTTGTCTTATCCATATATATAAATTCAAAATCTATTTTTCACTGCACTTAATCTTGGATCTTTTCTGGAATGACAACAAAATCAAAGAAAAAATGTTTTCCACATACTCAGTGAATTGTTCTGGTAAGTAACATGTTCAGAAAAGTGCTCATTTTTGGTGTCAAAATATTTGCATGCACAGAAGTAACTGGACATTATTTTAACATTTCTTCAAAGTGTGTCTACATTTTTCAACTGTAGATCTGTAAACAATCTTAGTGCTTTTCAAGTAGACTTCTATTACTTCACAGGTGACAGATCTAACCAATTTGTTTTGAATCAGTAAGCCAACAGGCTTACTGAAAGTCACAAGTATTGTATCTGTAGTATCTGGATGCCCCATATGTCTCCATAGTTAAGTCTCAACCTTAAATATTTACAATAATTGCGTTTTATGCTGTGCTTATTTTTTAGCAGCTGCAGTGCTCTCAAGTAATGCTTTCCAAATTATTCTCTTCAACAGCGTTGTTTAAGATGGTGATATAACTACTACTTTACTTTTATCAAGACTGTGAAAAGAATTCATAGGTCGTGGTAATTATGTTATATATATATATATATATATGTATATATATATAATCAGTCAACCTTCTGACTACTTGCATAAAATATTTATGGACTTACTGAAGGAAATTTTATTTCTCAAGAATGTTTCACCTTTTACATTTTTAATCTAAACCACCTGTAGATTTATTGCTAATAGTGATTTCAATTGGAATTTGTTTCCAAATTAAAACTCCTAAACATAGGTGGATTTTGGTATGTACCTACACATGCAGTAAGTGATTGGCCTTAAATTAATGGAGTTAACGGAGACATAGGGCTCAGCTCAGTTTCTTAAACATAGTAAGCTAACACCAATGGAGAACTTCAGGGTATCAAAGCAAACATCCTACTTCTATGCCATAAAGACTTGAAAATCCTTTAAACACTATGTCATTTTATTATTTCCGTATCAAATGCTTTAGGACATTTCAGCTGGCAGTTGAATGGTTCCTCTGATCTTTGTGTGTGTCAGGGCATGAAGAGTGATGCAGTTCATCCTGAAGCAGACAACAACTGGTAGCCAATTAAGCTCAGACTTACCCTCATTCTTGGTTTCTACTTCTCCAGGAAAAGTTGTAAAACAAATAATTCTATTTTAAAGAACACCGATCCAATTCTTTATAATTACACCTCATTCAATTGCCAGAGAAGGCACACTGGACTACCAGCTTCAGTTTCTCAAACATCTGATTTCTCTCATCACACAAGTCTTGAGATGAATGAACTCATTCTAAGCAGAAATTACATATGAAATGCGTGGGAGCTTTTCAAGCTGAAGAGTGAATCTGGAATACTTTGGTAAGAAGATTCAATTTGAACATATGTTATCAGAAGATTATCTAACCTCTACCCAATCTATCATAATAGTAATCTTTAGGCAAAGAAAAACAACATAAATTTTTCAGAACAAGTTTTCTTGCTGTAGGTTAAGAAGATGTCTAGATTTTAACTAGTAAACACCAGAATGCAGATTACCTACCCAATATTACAACATGCTAGCAGATATGATGATATTGTGATGACTAGTTTCTTCTTCTGATTTTTTTTTTTTTTTAACAAAGTCATAATCAACCTTTCATCATGGATTTCTCATCTGGTATATGGGAACAGATAGGTCATGGCCTGAACCAGTGATTGGGCATCTGGTGAAGAGATGGAGTCATCCCTGGGAGCACAGGTGCAAGCAATTCACTTTCACAACCGGAATGGATGGATGCAGAATTCCCCCTTCCCTAGCCTCATTTAAGGGCTGTTAGCTGAGAAGGAAGCATCTCTACATAGAGATTGCTGCCCTATGGGAATTTTCAGCAAGCCCCTACCTTAGGGAACTGAGTAAGTTGTGGGGTTTTTTTGCTTATTATTGTTATTATTACTAGCTTATGACCAATACCATTCACAGAGCATACTTAAACTGCTCAGAGGCAGTTAAGTCCTTCCCCTCATCTGATACTTCTGGGATTAAATTCTCATGGGATATGAGGATGATGTAATTCTGTAACTGCTGCTTCGAAGAATGGAAAAAGGCTGTGTATGGGAACTGCTGAGTCACAGCCTGAACCTCTGATTGATCACCTGAGGTAAGCCAAGAGTCAGCCAGAGGAACACAGGTGAAGGCAATTCACCTGTGCTGCCGGAAGACCTATTTAAGAGCTGGCTACCAGTGGGGAATGATCTTGTCTGGAGATCCCTCCTTCTGGTGTTTTGTGGTGAGCCCAGCATAAGGGTAAGCCTTCCATTTATTCTCTTTTGTTATCATAGTCTACTTTGCCTAACTCTCCTGTTTATTTTGTGATTATAATATCTTAATATCTATTGATTATACAGGCTGTCACAGCATGTCTAAAATCTTGATTGTATTCTCCAAGTAATGCAATAATAAATTGAAGGGTGTTCCCTCCCCTGCTCCCTAAGGGTGTTTGTAGTTCTCAAAAAAGTTAGAAAAGTCTCTTAAATCTATAACTAAGGTTATAAGCTATAAGCCTAGCTTTTTCTGAGGAGTATGCAGGTATTCAGGAGTGACTACGTACCACACCGTACAGACTTTGCTTTTAAACATCTTGATTGAGCATTAGTTTAGGATGGCCATTAAAAAAGAGACAATTCTGATCCATAGATGTGGTGGAACTGGAGACCTAGTTCCTAAAAGGAACTGTGGATGTAGAGATGTTTGTGTGAGGAGCTGCTGGTTTGGAGACCATTCCCATGCTCACTCTATGTTTAGGTTTAAATCTCATATTGCAGATGAAGTTAAGTTTAGCATTTTAGGACTGTATTTGTTAGAGAGAGGGAGACTGTAAGTGTATATGAAGTGGAGTTGGAAAACAACATTCCTCTGCTCACCTTTTTTAAAAAAAAAAAAAAGTGGAAGACATAGAAATAGTTTTGCTTTTAACATAAGTTAATAAAAATATATACATCTTTATCTTCTGATCCCCAATTGTCTGCCAAGTATTCACTTCCTTGCTTTATTCTGTATGAAATTTGTATGCAGCTGTTTTGCAATATGCTTAAAACTACTTTTTCATTTAGAAGTTCAATGCCATTAACTCCGATATTTGCACCTGAATTATAGTAATTTACTTCAAAAACTAGTTTTTATTTGGCTTTCTGGATAATTATTTTATCAGTTTAATGCAGACAAAAATAAACAGATATTCAAACAGAACACTTCACCACTTAAATTAAATGAGAAGAGAGAAAGGGAAGAAAACTAGACAGAACTGGCTCAAGAAGTGGCCAGTAGTAAGAATATTCCCACTTAGAATACATCTGTAACTACTACTTCAATACCAGCTACAAAATATTTTGGCTTGTTTGTCACTTGAATTTATCTGGTTTCAGGTTTTATGCACTGACTCTAATAGGTCAAAGATTTTAACCTACTAAATTAAGAAAATTGTTGGTATCTGATGCTTGCTTCCCATTAAAATGAAAATACTTTCTTACTAACTTATATCTCTAGCTTGTCTTACGAGCATTTAGGCCTCATTAAGAAAGCCTAGCATATTGTAATTCAAAGAGGTTTTGTGGAAATTCCATGAATTTTGAGCAAACTACATCTTGTTTCAACATTTTTAAAAAGTGGAGGCATTCTCACTGTGAATGAATTTCAGTATTGCATCTCTTTAAATCTAATAACAGTGAAACATTATTGCCTTGTTTCTGCTTTTCCTATTAGTCTTTTTGCTATGACACCTCACTGACAAGAAACATCAAGTTGCTTGTCCACTAAAGCTCTTAAGTTCTCCTTGGAATCTTGATTTTCATTATATGGCCCTTCCTTATATGTAAGTTTCCTGTACTGCTTTATAGAAAACATCTTGCTTCTCATTTGGTTCGGTTGAAACTGATTGTATGTGGGTCCATTTTACTTAGAAATACTATATCAATCGAGTTTCCTTGTTTTCGTCTTTCAGAAGTCATTGTTCCAATAGGTATGTCATCCATCAGATTTACCAGTGATTTTTTTTTTTCTTGTTTATTCCTGCACCATTACTTAAAATACTCCAACAAGCAGAATGCTGAATAAACTAATCTCTATAGAGCTCCACTGGGAAGAGAGATTTGGTGCTCAATCCCAGTTGACAAATAATCCTTTGAGATTCATCTTTGGGTTAGTTCTTAATTTTTTTTATGTAATTAATTGATATTATGTAATGGTAATTGGAATTCAGGACCACAATGTAATATATCATGGCCTGACTATATGGCATCTGTACATCTATATTTTGAGCCAAATTTATTATCTAATCAAACAGGTTTATTTGACTAGATCTAATTTATGTAAAACCATCTTGGCTGATGTTAATTTTGTTGCTATTGCTGAACTCCTAATCAGTGAAATTTTATACCAGCATTTCTGTTTTTGTTTAGAACTGATACAAGGCTTACCAGCTATTGAATATGGAAGATTAACATTTTTTTCAAGCTGCTGGAGTTTTCTTGTCTGGAGATTTATTAAAAGTAAACATCAGGGGAACAGGTATCTCCTCAGTCAATTTTTAAGTACTCTTGAGTATTATCTCAATTGAATATATCTATGCATGGTAGATTATTCTTGAGGTTTCACAATACATAGTTCTGTAACTTTTTTTTTTCCCCACCAGTTTTATATCCTAAGATGTAAAATATGCTCTCACCCTCTTTCTGAGAAATTAAGTCAATGCCTCACATGGAGGCAAGACACAGGCATCAGATTTGCTCAGCTGGAGCCAGGCTCTGTAGCCATCACAAAGATGTAAAATTAATTCAGATGTCTATAAGACAGCAGTTTTAAATTACTCTGGAAGAACCTCTGGAAACAATGGAGAGTCTCAGGTTTTTCAGCAGTGTCTTGCTTCTTGGCTTTTTGCTGAGTTTAGAACCATAATCTTAGATAAGTTTCTTAGATAAGTTCTTTCAGTATTGACAATAGGTACTCCTGATGTCTTTCTCCATTGCTACAGGATAAGTTTGCACTCTATCACAATCATTCCACTTTTCTTGATTGGTATACTAAACAGTGTTATTAGTGATTTTGTTACATCTAGCTTGCATTGAATGCTGCTCTTAGTTCTCTCATTCATGAAATAATTCTAGAATATTTATGTTCACTTATCAGTCTTTTAGTTTAAGAAGAACTCTGCCTCAGTTAAAATAGCTACGTAATACTGTATGTCATCATTCCTACATCTGACCTATACTGGCCTAAAGGATATTCCATAGCACATGACATGTGAAAGGAGAAGTTAAAAGAGGGAAGGGAATTTATCAGTCAGACTTCTGTTGATCAGGGACAAGCTGTGCATTGGTCAATGGGTGGTAAAAAACTGCTTATACATCAATTGTTACAGCAAATGTATATAAATATTATATATAAATATCTCCCTCTTCCTTTTCCACATCTTAGAAAACAGTTTTTATCTAAACTCATGCGTTCTACTTGGTACTTTTTTTCCCATTCTCTCTTATCCCTTGGGGGAAGGGGGGGAACTGCATGATGCTTCACTATCTCCTGGGTTAAAACACAACAATTCTGAGAAACGAAAGCACCTGATGCAGGGATCAGAGCCACATTTCCACAGAAAGTGCTGTAGGATCAAGTTCGCAATAGGAATGGACAAAATAGATGGCCAGCAGATATAACCCCATTTACAGTTTGTGGAGATCAGGCCATCGTGCTCATCCAAGAGCACTTCCCATTCATCCTGCAGAAACAAACGACAATTAGTTAGCAGCCTGGGCAAATGGAGCTGGTCATGAAGAGTAGTAACCAGAGCTGGCTCCCCCTGCATACAGAGGGCTCACCTGCTGCTTCCATTGCACAGCCTTGGTGACAGGGAGGTGCTATTACATAGCATGTCTCTCTCTGCCTCTTCTGAGTTCACCTCTCCTTGAGGATTTTTCTTTCAGCCTCCTGCAAATTCATCTTTTTTTCCCTTTCACCTGTTCCCTGTTATATAACATTAATAAGTTGAAAGTGATATTTCTAGTTTCCAACATCCAGTGTCTTGGACAGTCTTCAGAGTGTAGTTGCTAACTTACATGAATGGTACATTTTTCTTAGTGTCCTTCATTTCAGTCCTTTCTATAGAGCTACTTCTCTCCACTTACCTTCTCTACTACTACAGCACTTCTCCACTGCTCTCTCTCTGCCCCTCTTGTCATCAAAATTTCTCTCCTATTGTGTACGAAGAGTATTTCTCCCCTATTCCCACTACCTCCTTGTAGGATGTTTAGATGCAGTCCCAGCAGGTCATCCTTCTAAGCAGCAGATTTTTCCTGTACTGCTACTTGCTGTCCCCATGCTTTCATCTTATTTCAGGCCAGGCAAATGGCATGTTACTGCCCTTTAGTCTCATGCAGCAAGGCTTTTTGGTCAGCTTGTCCTATTCCCTTGTATAGTGGGGTTATGAATGGCTAACACCCTCTCAGATTCTTGTCAAGCTCTTTGGTGTGTTTGTTTTTACAGCCATAAAATGTTAGGTATTCCTTTCAAGGCAGTACATATTCACTAACATAATTAAAAATAAATTTTGTTAATGAATTCTTCATAGTCATTCCTTACCTTTCTGACTTCATAGGGGACAATCCTTTCTGAACTTGGAAATGTTAGGGGGGAGAGGGGAAAGCTGATGCCTAATGGCCCCATCTCACCTATTCTCACAAACTCTCGTTGTGTCACCCGGTTTAAGATTTAACAGACAGAAAATGTTTCAGCATAGCACTTTATTCCCCAAATTTAATCTGCAGTTCTGACCAGCCGCACCTTAGCTAGGGCCACAGCAGTGCCTGAACTGTTCCATCACATAACAGCACACAGCTGGCATCTGTGCATCTCTTTCATTTGTTTTTAGCCTGATTGATTCATTTTACACATAAGTGATCCTAACACACACAGCACAGCCCACTGCTAGTCACATGCCTTGCTCTGAAGATTTTGATACCTTGATTATGTAAATAGAGGAGGTTGTTTGGTGGAGCTTTGAGGATAGAACAATAAATCACCTCAACTTGAACACAAATGAATTTTGAGCCTTATCATATAATTATAATATTATCTGTTAACTGTTGTTGTCTGACCAGGATAGAGGACATAGGAGCCCAGAGATTATTACCTACTGGCTGTGATTTAAACTGGTTGACATTAGTTAGCTTTCTGGGAGGCTGTGAAGAAATGGCTTCAGTTTTCAGAATTTGGACTGTGCTTCTTTACGAATACTATTTCCACTTACCTGGTGCTCAGCTTTCTGACTCAGGCACCTTAAAAACCTGACTCAAGGCATCTTTTAGAAGTGTCTTAATTTTGGCTGGGACAGAGTTGTTTTTCTTCAGTGTCTGGTAACTTCTGGTTTTAGGAGAAAAACAAGGTTGATATCACACCAGTGTTTCTGGTTGTCACTGAGTAGTTATGTATGGAGTCAAGGATATTTTAGTTTTCTTGTACTGTCCTGCCGGCAGGGGGCCTGAGATGTACGAGGTGTTGGGAGGTGATAGGACCAGGACCTAACTGACCAAAGGGATATCCCATGCTATACCACATCATGTCAAAGGCAAGATTGAAAAAGGGCAGAGTTCATCAGGCAGACTGCCTCTGCACAGGGACTACATGGCACTGGTCAGTGTGTGATGAGACTGATCATGTTTCACACGCACATATAATTGTTATAACAATTACCCTTTTTTTCTTCTTCCTTTCTTCTGTCTTTGTAAATAGCTTTTATCTCAACGCATGAGTTCTACTGTTCATTTATTTTTATTCTCTCCCCCATCCCATCAGTAAATGACTACATAGTGCTTAGCTATGTGTTGAGTGAAACAGCAATCAGTTTTTTAGGATTTAATCATTTTTAGTTATTATTATACTGGCTATTGTCTTTTCTACTCCACATTCCTTATGTATAAGAGGAAAAAATATCAAATCATATATGTGGTGTACATACATGGTTATCATAAATAAGTTATTAAAATAAATGAATTTTAAAAAAGAATTTATTTTCGTTCTTTGTCTCCTTTTACAATCCGTGTCATTAGTAAGTTTTTAACCAACATTGTTCTTCACAATTATGGAACTATTTTTTACCTTCATTCATTCTTTTTAAAACTTCATATTTTCATTCATACTTCTCTCATTGTTTATTATATTACAATTCCTTACAGGTCGTAGATTTCTTCTTTAAAAATGCACAGTATCTTTCAGAAACTCCTGAATAGCAAAATATTATAACAAAACACTAGTACTACAAAGCTGCTAATTTTTTCCTGGAGGATACAATAAACTTTCTATGCACCCAAATGTGCTTTTCCTGATGAAAAAGCCAAACAGATATTGTAGCAGTTACACTCAGGGAAAGATATTCTCCAGCTTTTCTAAGTCTATGTGCATAATTGCAATTTTAAATAGCAAAAACCCTGGCACTGTTATTTTGGACTGAGACTCCCAAACAACGAAGAACTTGTTTCACGACATGACTCGGGATGTGATAAGTTATTTGCACTCTGGCTTCAGTTATGTATTGCATCAAGTGATAAAGATGTAAGTGCAAGCACTTAACAAAAGTAGTCTTTGTACTAAATCTAAATAATTGAATATTTTTTTTCAAGCATTGGTAAGTCTGAGGAGAAAAAAAAATGTAGAACAGTGAAGAATGACGCTGATTAGCTGAATTTATGAAAAAATGTTGCTTTTGTGCAACATTTTACCATTTTAACTAATTTTACCATTTTAACTAATTTTACCATTTTGCCAATATTGTGTCAACTGAGAAACAAAAGGGAAAAGAATAACGTGGTCTTGTTTTTAAAGTGTATTTTAGAAGCTGATCTGAGGCATGTATTCTGAAGATGGAAAATTGGTTTTGTTTTGAGATGTGCTGTTGAGTAATTTTTTCACATCTTGTTTAAACAATAAATGAATTTCTTTTACATAGTTTTATGAAGATAACATAGAATATATAATCTTGATGGCTCATCAAGCTTTAACTTTCAGATTATTTTCTGAACGGAATTGATGCATCAGTAGATAAAGGTTCATTTAACGTCACTAATTGTAATTGCACAGGGATTGTTCACTATGACCAGAAAAAAAAATGATAGACCTGTGAAATTACTCAGACATCTCTAAAATTATGAGCACACATTAATTAAAGCAAGAATGCATCTTCTGCCTCATAGTTGCTAAAATGCTTTTCAAGGACTGGACTGGACAGTACTTGTACATGATTTGAGGAAGTACAACCTATAGGACAGAAGCTAACAGGCCTATATTCAGTGCTATATCTACTTATATGACATAGGAATTGTAGTGATATCAACTAGTGAGCATCATTCTTGAGTTAATTTACAAATTTAGGAGAACAGAACCTTTTATAATGCTTTACTATTACAATGATTACAATACACTGTAAATATCTTAAAAATTTGAAAAATAAAACAAAAATTTAGGTTTTGCAAAAAATGCCTAAGGACGTGCACACAAACTCTCATAAAGACTGGTGCCTCTAGGCAGCATTGAAGAATATCAGGCATAGTAGGTAGTACTATGTCTTCAGATTACGCTGAATTTTTAGAAAAAATAAAGGGATGGGGGATTGGTACTCAGACAATCAAGATCCCCCAAAGTGGAGTATGGATAAATTATCTGTGTTTTAGCATAGTTTACTTTAATGATTTATGGTAGCAACTGTATTACTTTGCAATCTTTAAGAAAGGTTTTGCTTAGCTCAAACTTTAGCATTTACTTTAAAAGATTCAAGTATGAGAAACTGTAGAAGTTGGCAATCTGGTTTGAAGTTGTAGGAAAAAAACAAGTAAATATGGTGACCTCATTAGATAAAATTCCTCAGCACAAATTTGGGGAAATAATTATATGTGTTCATCCTTAATTGTATCACATAAATCAGATCCCCAAACTTAGGGTCTGGCAAGGCAGGTAAAAGTTACCTGACAATTAGAGATGGTATTTCCATTCAGCAGTCTTTACATTTTGGCATTATTTTGATTTAAGGAAAAAATAAATTAAGAAGATGAGTTAAAGACAGCGTCAAATGATAATTTCTGCCTACCAAGGAGAGACACCCCCCTCCCACCTTTAACCATATCTCCCTGTCAATACCATGTTAGCTTAGTCATTGCCACCAAGTGAGCTGGCTAATTACTGTCTTCCTACCCAAATTGTAGTTGCATTTTACTCTCTAAGTAGAAAGTGAAATAAGACCACAGCCTACATGAAGCACCTAGCTACTCTTCATATGTTTTAACTTAGTAATTGATAGGTCTTACCGGTTCTTATCATTTTGCTCTTTGTCATGCAGAGAATGACAGTAACTTTGTATATTAACTCATTTAATTATAATTGTAGGGGGGAAAAAAGGTGTTTAATAGTGGAAAGTGCCTGTGAAAGAGATTCCATTTAATTATGCAAACACTGCTAGGTGATGTAAAGTAATAAGTTGCGCATTTTCCATATTAGAAATATGAAAAAGATATTCCTTCTGTTTTTGTACTAGCAGACAGAATTCTTGTATTTTTGTCAGCATGTGTAAAAGTAACTTTCTGCGTACTTCGCGTTCCATTTATGTTTACTTGTAACTTATGACAATGAATATAATGGACATTAAATATATCATTTACATTTTTATAATACTTTTTGTTGGTTCCAAAAATTTATGAAGCTCCTCTGGTAAGTACAATATTTGTACTTTTTCTTTCTTCCCTCCTTCTTTCTTTCCTGTTTTCCTGCAGGCAATGTTCTACCAGTATTCACTAAAATCTGCTAAAATTAGTCAGGCCTTTGCTTTGAGAACTCTCACCCTACTTATTGTGTGAACAGAAAGCAAAGAATTCTAGAGGGGGAAAAAAAAAGACATGATTCTTTCTTTCTGTAATAGCTCTACCAAGGAGAAATAGATTTTGAAATACAGGCATATGGATCTTATACCAAGACAATGATTAAATTATTCCTCTGCCACATTCAAATACTACAGCAGTAAGTGTCATAGAAAATCCTCATGTGAATATTATTTTGTACTGAGATGATAAATTAGGTGGTGTGTAGTATTCAAAGCATGTTGCCAAACTCTGAACAAGAGAATGGAATGAAATACTGAACTTTTGCTCATTCACTGAGAGTAAGTCTTCCTGGGCAATGAACAAAGCTGGGAATCAGTCAGAAATAGTTCATTGAAAAGACATTTTCAAAAGGAGGATGTATAACCTAAACTAAAGGTTATCAACATTAATTCTGGTATTTCCTAAGGTTGGAGATCTTGGCGTTTAACCTTAATGATCTTCAATGTATTTTTAGATGCATTTTAATAAATGTAATCTTAAAAGCTCCCAATAAAGAGTGAGATCCTATTGTACTAGACTACAAAAAACAGTAAGAGAAAATGACTGCCCTTAAGTAGTTTTTTGTATAAATATGTGCAGGTTTTTTTTTTTTTAAGAGATTGATGTTGTTCAGAATAGGAACAATAGGGCTTTTTCTCTTGCAATGCCTTTCAAATTGAGACAGAGATGAGAGCAGCCAAGTGTCTCCACCAAAGCTGTTATCAAAAGAATTACTTTACCATAGGGTTCTTAGCTAAAGGTCAGGGAGTTGCTGCAGCTCTGCCCTTCTTGTGTTTCTGAAAGGGAAGCAGCTCTCCTCTAAACCCCAGATAGTCAGGACAGGCTCCTGAAAATGAAAGAGAAGGTTCTGCTATAACAAAGATCATAATTTCCTGAGCTATAAACAACTGAATCACATACATTTTGTAGCTGACTTTTTGAACATTGCTAGAGAACACTTTCTGTAAGATTTAGAAATCTCCTAGCCTTTACAGACAGCACCTAACCCAGTATTTTGTGCACACAAACTAAGCAGTCTTATTCTTTCTGATTGATTTTTGAATTGATATTGACTTTCTGATTCACATTCACCTCACTGAGTACCTTTCATTCATCCATCATATTTCTAGCGTGCTCATCACTGTAGCCCGTCAAGGCTGCACATAAATCATGTGATAAATAATCACACGACAGATACCTATGCAAATGATTATTTCTTTGCCAGTCCCAATAATTTAGTATATTTCAAAACTGCAGGAATTATAATCCCTTCCTTTCTCTTGGTGTATTTTACTGTACAGCCTATTTATTCTGATCTATTTGTTTATCTTAACCTTCCCTTATTATTTTCTGAGAACAAAAACACTTCTGAAGAAATGAAGCTAGTGAGCATTAGAAAAGTCTGCATGAAATCCAAAGTAATTTCATGCCGGTGAAAACATCATGTATTACAGTACTGTAGTTCTATCTATTGCAGAGCTGTAGACTGATTTTATTATGTAAGGTTAACACAAATTTAAAAATTAAAAAAAAATAACCAGGAAAAAACATACAATCCAGTTTTGCAGTCCCTTAAATGTATTCTGGAAGAGTGAAAACAACTGAGTGATTTGAAAAAGATATTAAAATGTTGCCTTTATCCTCAACATAATAGGTACCCATGAATATTTGGATTCTTATTTTTCATTTTAATAAAGTTTTACATTTTAATATTAAGAGCTATATTTCTTACAACATGATATTTTTCTTTTGAGTAAAAGAGTCCCATGGAACAATGATTTCTTTCTACTTTTCATACTGCCTACAGAATTGTTACAACAAATTTTTGTTGCTGGAAATTTCAATCGGTATATGATAAAAGTCTCTTTTCTGAGTACTTCTACTACCATGGAATTTAATGAACATTCAATGAAAACTTAAGAAAATCTAGAGCACTCTTTACAAACAGTGACAGAGACCCAACAGTAAGAAAGAAGATGTTTGGTCTTTCAGTTTTTAGTTCATATTTCAGTCAGGTTCCCTCATTGTTACAACCTAAACGATTCCAAAAACTAAAGTAAGCAGTGACAGTGGCACAACATAATGTAATTATAGTTACTCAATAACAATCATATCTCTTTAATGAAAAAAAAAAAACTACTTGTCAAAGTAAGTTTAAATGTAAATTTGATGTCTCTGTCCCTGCACATATGATAGAAAATGTCCCATGCCCCCAAAAATAAGTAAACAAACAAGCAAAACTAAACCATTAAAAGAGAGGAAGAAATATAGGACAGAAAGCAACAGATTTGCATATTTATTTTCCTCTCTAATTACAAAAAAAAATTTCCTTGCTATTTAAGAACTAATAAGAAATGACTAAAATAGCTTTCTTGAAATTGATTCAGTGCTACCATAAAATTCAAGCCCAAATGTCCTATGAAGTGCTAACTGTATCAAGTTTGTAACAAAAAATGGCTAAACTTTTTTGCCATTGAATCAGAATTCTGTAACTAATTAATTTTCAATTAATTGATAAAGATATTATTTTCCATCACAGACATAAATACCAAAGCATTTTTTTCAATTCCAGTTTTTACATGAAACAGACCTTCTCTTGAGTGAATACTATGATTCTAATACCTGAAGCATACTGATTGAATAGATACTGGAAGTAATAAGATGTTGTCCAATTACCAACTGCCATAAGTAACAAAAAGATCACAGCTCGTACATTTGTTTTGCCTTTCGCCAAATTCTGAGAGTGTGGGGAAGTGGCTGTCACAATGGAAGAGGAGGACCTGGGTAGGTTTGGCCTCTCTATTTGGAATTGTTCTTGCTGCCCATCATCAACAAGAATCCACGAGAATCACTTCTAATCCATCTCTTCTTTTTTCTCTCTTAGTTCTGTAGTGGGTTCAATCATGATGTGAATTTTCATCCTGGAATGGCAAGAGTGAAGTTCTCCTACGTTTCTGAGAGGTGTTATCGCAAAGGCTGAGATAGACTCAGATACCCTAGGAAGTGAAGAGCTGTAAGTCTTGGCTTTTTTATCCTTATGGCTTTTTCTCCTGGGAGAGGCTGCTTTTGCTCAGCAGCCTTATGTCCCTATTCCTGTTTCAAGGCATGTAATTCTTCTTGTAAAGGGAGCATAGAAACTTTCTAGTCTGGGGTTATACTTGAATTTAGATCTCTTCATGCTTTAGTAAACCTAATGTATACTGACTAGTATCAAAATACACCAATGGTGTTTTCTTTAGGCATCCATATTTATTTGTACATTTGGAAAGAAATCTTTCAGCTACATCAGTCCTCCTGAACTTTAACCACTGGGACTTCTCTGAGGATGTATTTATGTTTCTTCAAGATCAAGACTTAGATCTTCCAAAGATGACTGAAATTGTTACACAGATAGCAAGGGGAATTTTTTAAATTATCATTTTTTCTGCTACAAATTCAATATTTTTATTTCTTTCTTTGTATAGTTCTTATGTGTGGTACTGTCCTTACAGTAATTAGACACTGTTTCAATGATTTTGTTGAAGTATTTGTATATTCTAATAACTTGTATTCTCATAGATAATGAATTTACATCTGTTCAGTTGCCATTTCTGGAATACATCATACTGACAAATGATTGATTAGATTTGACAGAGGAAAATGAAGCGTGCTTGACGTAAAGTGTCAATACAGCACTAGCAATAATTTTATGTATAGCTGAGCAGATGGTTTACTTGTTTTCAACTATATTTGTTTATTTCCCATTTATGATTATAAATAAATTTCAGATGCTTCTCCTTCCTTCCCCTCTTTTCCCCTTCTCTCTTCTCCCCACTTCTACTCCCTTTCTATCCCTTCTCCTTGTCTCTTCTTGCCTTTTTTTTCTCCTTGTACCTCCTTATCTCTTGCTTTGCCCCACCTTGTCTTGCCTCACTTTTCTCTATTCTCACCTTTGCTGTCCTGCCAAGTCCTGGAGCATTTTTGAAATACAGAATTTAACAATACCAAAAACTTATATTTCCTAAAGCAGTGAGAAAAATAAAAATATTTTAATTATTGCATACTCAGCATTTGTTGGGAAAAAAAAAAAAGGAAGACCTAAGTTATTAACTAAAAAAATGTTCACAGTATCCATAAAAGACCTCCTTAAAAATGGGTAAAATATTTGCGTTTTATGTGAGCACTTGTAGGTATGTTCAGCAGAATGTTAGATACCTATTACATAGCAAATGTGAATCAAATGTGAATCAATTTTAGGGTAGTAAAACATTATTAATAGATAAACACTGTTTTTCTATTAATGGTTAAATAATAGAATGGGAGATTAGGCATAACTACCAAATACTCCACCAATCAAAGCAAGCTGTTCATGAAAATGCATTTGTCATTAATTTTCATCCAACATTAATAGGTAATGAGTATGTGGAATTGGAAAATGTATTTCTCTGGTATTTCCAAGCTTAATGTAGTATCAGCACCTCATACCTTCTTTTATTGTCAAGTTCTGTTGCACAGCAAAATCAAATCAACTGGTAAATGGACATGACACTACGTTCTGATCAGTTTCAAGTTGAGGAACTTTGAATTAGCAACAAACTCTTCTGGAGAAAAGGAGAAAAATTGACCTTCCTTAAGAACACAGTTCTTACTGTCTCAAAAACAATCAGTTTATCTCTGATATGGATGGCTGCATCTCTAAAGGTTTAGCAGCTTGAAAAAAAAGATCCTAAGGCTTAGATTTCTGGATGCAAGCATTTAAAATCTTCCATTCGTTTTACTCTGATATGCAATAAGGCTTCAGGTATTTCTTCTCACCTTTTTTTTTTCCTTCAAGTTTTGTTTGGATTTGTGCTTTCTGAGATGTGATACAAAAATCTTCAGATGCAGAATTGCAACAAGGATAGTGGGAGTTATCAATATAAGGCATCTAAGTCTTAAGTATTTAAGTGTTTCTTCAAGTGACTCCATATGATGTGAAAGAAAATTCCCTCAACCTAAGTGATATTTAAATTTCTTCAAAACAGCATTAGGAAAAGCAAGGTTGTTCTGTTGGCTTTATACAGAACAAAATTATCCCACGTAAGATGACTGCCTGTTGTCTTGGGATCAAGTCTGAACTTTCCACTTTCTTCAGCAAAGGGAGATCATGTATAATCAATGCTGATAGCATTAAGTGGAACACTCATTCTCTGGTTGTTTTTTTTTTTCCTAACTGATTTCAGAATCACAGTAAAAAAAAAAAAAAAAAATCACAAAATACGAGAAAATCGAGGAATCAGTTTCTTGAGGCTTTAAAGGAAGATGTGAATGGAAAAGCAAATGTGCTTCTACTAGTATCAGCAAATGTAATGTGTGTTGTCACACAGAAATACCAATTTGACAAAAAGAAATCTTTTTCACTGGAAAAGCAAAAATTCCAATATATTATTCTGGAGAAATTGGACCTATTGTGCATGCACTGTAAAGGTAGACTGTAGTTCTACAATAAATCTGATATGCTCTTACAATTAAAAAAAATATATATATTGAAGTGTACAATTGATTTGAATTTCTGTGAAAACCAAATGAACACCTACATTTCGTTTGTTGGATAAATGTTCCAAATCGGAGAAAAATATGCACCTGATTACTCTTTGTAACAGTCAGATTGAATTAATATAAGTGAATTAGCACCTGTTTTGAATGTTTCTTTTGATAGTTTTTAAGAAAGAGTTCTTATTTTTTTAATTTTAAAATGATATTTAGCTGGTAAATTGAAGTACAATCATTGAAAATGTCTATCGCTGGACTAAATATTTCATTATTATTTATATTTTGTCACAATTTAATTTTTCTTTTTTAATTTCTATTACAATTCAATAAAAAAGTTCTAAAATCCTTCTGTTTTCACCAGATATTTAAAAAATTCTTTTTTTATCTTCAATGACAGCAAAAAATCTAAGCTGAAAGCATTCTCAAAAACGTTACATTGCATTCAAGTAAGTGTTGTATTTTCAGTCTTAGTCAGGGACTGACTGCATAAATATATATTATTAATTGCAAACTAAGGAAATCTCTTCAGGTTTCCATGTTAAATTAGTTACTAAATAGAAAATTTCTTTGTGCGCTATTCAATTTAGGAAAGTGCAAAATGAGCAAATTCTGTCTTTTGATGCATCTCTACATATTTCATACTGTAGTAGTGTTATAAGTACATTACATCTCTTTGTGCTGTGGAGAATTCTTGTTAATTACTCATAATTCAGATGTTAATTGGTATTCTTTAGTACTTTATTTGAACAGTAAAGGTTTTCATACACTTAAGCTATTGAAGACATTGAAATCTGTTTGGTGATAATCGGTAATCAAGAAACAAGGGAAGGCTCAGGGGAGACCTCATTGTATTCTACAGCTTCCTGAAGGAAGGTTGTGATGAGGAGGGGTTTGGTCTCTTCTCCCAGGCAACAAACATGGCCCAAGGAAATGGCTAGAAGTTGTGCCAAAGGAGGTTTTGGGTTAGACTTAAGGAAGAACTTTTTCTCTCAGAAAGAGGTCAGCACTGGAATGGCTGCCCAAGGAGGTGGTGGAGTTGCCATCCCTGGCAGTGTTCAAGAGGTGTCTGGATGACGAGCTACAAGACATTAATAGCTTGTGGTAGCAGTGGTAGTGGGAGGATGGTTGGACTAGATGATTTTGTAGATCCTTTCCAACCTTGTGGTTCTATGATTCTACAGGACAGCAGAATAGAATCAGTATAATCGCAGTTGCAGTGAACATTACCCTCCTTTGGACCAAATGGAATAGTTGGAAAAAATGGGTGGTGTTTTGAGTTCTTCTTCAAATTGCCTTTTTCTTCAAGTTATATCAGTAGATTTAACAAAATCATTAACCCACTTAAACCTTTGTTTTGTCTCTGCTCTTAGTCTGCATGGTTATAAAAACCCTTGCTGAATGATAACAGCATTGTGAGCCAAGACTCCCCATAATTCCAGTGGTAATGCTTATAAATATAATATGAAGCTCAAGATATTAAAAATACAAGTATATCAGAAGTTCAGAAAATCAGTTTTATTTAAATGTAAATTAACAAACTCTCCTTTCCTCCAGTCTAACAGAATTGCATAGTCCACTGATTTTAATTAAGATGGGAAAACTGTTTGGATTAAAAAAAAAAAAAATGACCCCAACATGTACCCAAAACTTAAAATGAAACTACTTTGAAGTGAATAGAAGAGGGGGGGGGAAAAGTTCTCTCCTATGTTTTTAACACTTTTTTTTTCTCTTCTTTTCTGTAAACAGAGACATGCACTGTGGCTAAAGAACAGTTTCTGGATTAGAGAGCTTATCAGCTTAAAATACTCTTGTGAAGAGTGGACACAGAGATAATGCTATTCTACCTATGCAGCTATGTCAGGACCTGAAGACTCGAAATATAACATTTTCCTTTTTGATGATATATATTTTGTGTCAGAACATGAGTACTTTTTATTAGAAGAATTAAATAACATTTCGAAGAAGTATGTGGAATAACAAATTATTTCCTCAAGGGATTCACCAGTATAAAGAGCCCTGGATGTCAAAGACATGCATAGTTGAATAACTTGTAATTTCAGTGGAAATTATTCCTTAAGCATAACATGGAGAGATGTGGATCTTGCCTTCCTAATGTATCTCTGAGCAGTGAAATACTAGAAGTACAAATTAGCAGGTATGAGTTAAAATAATGAAATTCTACTGCAAATATACACCCCCTACAGCTTGTTCTTTTAAGCATTGTAGTCTATGCCATCTGGTAATTGATTTAATAATCCATTTTCATAAGATCAAAAAAAAGCATAAGGTGAGTACCTACTTTAGCAAACATCAAACTTATAGTTTGAGCTAGTGATCTCTATAGTACAGTACAACTATTGTCCTATATAAATCCATTAAGACATTGCAGTAGGCCATTACTATTACTTGTTGTCTCTGCCAAGCCAATGTTGTCATCTCAGTTTGAGTTTATCCTAGAGTTAGGAAATCAATTATAATATCTATAACACCTTCAAATGTAATTGAATGAAATATACTTAATTTTCATGTGTTGTGAAAGGTGCAGAAGTATGCTGAGATTCTAATTTTCAGGGATCTGTTGATTTTTGTACAGAATTTTGCCCTTTGAATATATCTCAAAAGATATTTTCCAGGAAAATTGGTCTTCTGCACAATGGGAACACAGCTCAGTCTTCTGTATCTCTCCAGCACTCAGTGATGTGTACCTAAATCTCTGTAAAACTCATTTTGTACAGTCTTGATATATTTGTAGTTCTCTAAAGCAGCTACTGACAGATAACCGGTTATTTCACTATGAAGCCTATAATAACTGTTTATTTCCCAGTGAAGGTTTGTCAAAACTGGCACCTAGATACTGTGATTGCTGCTGTACAAATAGTTATAACTGATAAAGAAAACTAGCCTAAACAATATACTGCTGCTTCTGTAGAAGCATGTGTGCAAATACATAAATGGCTAAAAATCCTGATAGTTTCTCATATTTACATGTGGGGCGTTTTTGTTTGCTTGTTTTTTAATCCTCAGTAGCATTATTATTATATTATTATTATTATATACATTGTCTTACATTTCAGTCTGTCTTTGCTGGTCTAATTCCACATGACTCTTCTCTAAAAAGCAGCATAATTTGAAAGATTTTTAATGATAAACACAAATGATGTTGTATGCATGTATAAATAATTTTAAAATTATATACTTTTCTGACTGAGATGCAGAATGCTACCGTGCAAATCCATACTCATTAGGAAGGCTCTCACCTTCTTGTCTCTTGTCACTCTTCTCCATTCTTTTCCCAAAATTAAATCAAGTCCAACACTGTAATTTCTTTTTTTCTTCTCTCTGCTGTTATGCCAAAACCTCAATTTTTCATAGAAGATTCCCTCCTAATCTCCAGCTATAGGTTGCCATTTAGGGTCTAGAAGCTAGTGTAATCAATAAAAACTAATGTAACCACAATTTTTGGATGAGAAATAATGACAAAAGTTAATCAAATAACTTTATTATGCCATTGTTGAAACATTTTTGTTGTTTCTTATGTTTTCTGATTTTGTCATGTCTGAAGTAGCTGTTTAATTTGTGTGCATTTGTCTTCTAAAATGTCGCTATGTATTTTGAATAGATGGATCTCTTACAGAAAATAGATCCAGACATTATTTTTTCAGCAAACATGAATTTAATGTTTCTTGATTGCCAAATACATTTTTCATTTGATAATGTTAGTGTGGCTCCAAACAGAGGTTTATACACTTGCCTTTCAGAAAGAATACAACTAAATTAAGAAACATCTAAAAATTTTCTTTCCTATTGAGGAAGCACCTAGAACTAGGAAGTATAAACTATAGTGGAGAGTGTTGTGTAAACACAATTGTTCCAAAAGGGCTTAAAACTAGGATACTAGATAGATGGTAATGGGATAAAAGATGAAACACAAGTGGCTTCCAAACTGGCTTCCAAACTCTGAACTATGTGAACGTAGTAATGTGATTTATTGCCTCACAGTGATTTCCATCTAGAAGTTGAATGGATAAGAAATGGTCTGGTACAGAGCAAGTGCTGTGAATTGAAAAACATCAGCTATATGAAACATTGGAGAGTGTTGATATTTTATCTGCATTAATATTTCCTTTACCTTTGCATTCTCCACTACTTACTTCAGTTCTGTTGTACTGGTCAAATTCAGAAGATATAAATGTCCCCTCAAAATCTACATGTAGTTCTTCCTCTTTCCTGACTTTTTTTTTACCCCCAGCCCATTAATTACAGCCATTTCATATTGTGTTAGTACGGAGATTTAATGTACAGTTAATGCATGACTTTCTCATCAAGGACAGAGTGCGTGGAAGCTGCCTATATTACTTCCAAAACAAAGTTTGTTTTCCCCAGTTTGTTTTCCACTGTGCCTCACTGATTAATACTGCTGTATTTCAAGAAACTATTCTTCCAAGCCCCAGACGCAAGACACAAATCCTACTTTTTATCCTCTCTTCACACAGCATTTTCATCTCAATAATTGCTGATATGACCGTTAGCACTTTGTATTTCAACAAATAACAACACTGATTATAACCATGAATGTATTAGTCTTAATGTACTCTAAATACCTGGTTATAACTGCATTACAAGAGTTGTGGAGCAAGTCTTATAGCAAGGCACCAAAGCTAATGACAACAGTTACAGGAAGGACTGAAGTTCACAGTGAAATGTTGTTCATATCTCACTGTCTGGCTGGGTTGTATAGGTTTTCTTCAAATCTGTGTAAAAATAGGGTGTCCAGAAACTGTTTGCATAGGGCTCATGCTGTCTTATTTGCTTACTTTTATGGACATTAATTTCTTACCCATTAAGACAAAACCTGCCACTTTACCTGTTTCTAAAATCAAGAAATGTCTTTTGTATTTTCCACATATGTGGCAAACATCAGATGCCCAAGACTCTGCTAAAATTCAGAAATTTACCTAATTTGAAAGATGGAAGGTCAAAAGCAAGACTCTTAACAGCTTATCCTGGGAAATAAAAAATGATTTTTTTTATCGTTTGTGTTTTTAGTGCAATAAATATGTCCTTGATTTAAGTGGCCCTGAATGATGTCTGTGAAATACAGCATAATGTTGAGAAGACTGGGATCTGGGCAGAATGCTTACTGCAAAGTTCGGTGTGTACTTGATGTACCTTCAGCTGGGTGCAAGAGTACTGAACTCTTGGGAGCTGGAACAGTGTATTAATCAACTGCTTTTTTTTTTTTTTTTTTTAACATGTTGTCACTTGTTTTGTATATTAGGCATTCCAAAATTGTTGGCCCTCTCTGACAGAAGTGATTTTATGTGGCTCACTGGTGGCTCACAGAGGCTTTGGCCCCTGTTTTTACAAGCACTGAGAGTTTTGTACATGACAAAGCAAATCTAGAAGTAGTTTTCTTCATATGGGGCATTGTCAAAAGCACTCATCTGTCTCTGAACCCCTAAAGACTATTTCCATAGAATCATTGAGACTGAAAAAGTCTTCTAAAATCTAGTCCAACCACCCACCTACCACCAATATTACTCATAATACCATGTTCTTTAATATTAAATAGACATGATTCTTTAACACCTTCAGGGACAGTGATTCAGTCACCTCTCTGAGCAGCCCATTCCAATGGCTGACCACTCTTCTTGAGAAGAATTTTTTCCTAATATCTAACCTTAACCACCCCTGGTGAAAATTTTGAGGTCTTTCCCCCTCATTCTATCGCTAGTTACCTAGGAGAAGAGGCCAATTGCCACCTCACTGTGATCTCTCTTCAGGCAGTTGTAGATACCAATAATGTCTCTCCTGATCCTCCTCTTATCCATACTAAACAATCTCAGTTCCCCCAGCCACTCCTCATAAGATTTGCATTCCAGTCCCCACGCCAGTTTCATTGCCCTTTTCTGGTCATATTCCAGAGTCTCAATATCTTTCTTGTAGTGAGAGGCTGAAAACTCAACACAGCATTCAAGATAAGGCCGTACCAGAGCTGAGTACAGGGGAATGATCACCTCCATGCTCCTGCTGGCAACAATATCTCTAATACAAACAAGGATGCCATTGAATTCCTTGGCCACCTGGACACATGCTGGCTCACATTCAGCCAAGCATTGACCAGCGACTCCAAAAGCATTGCGCACAGCATTTGATCCTGTTAAACTTCATCCTATTGGCCTAAGCCTAGCAATCCAGGCTGTCCAGATCTTTCTGTATGGCCTTTCTACTTTCAGGCAGATCAACATTTCTTCACAACTTGGTCAATTATCTCACCTGGGAATGGCTAGGATATTCACTGTAGTACAATCATATCTATTCCACTAAATAAAAAACGCAGAATCTCTGAGTGGCTGGATTAGCAACTGTTGTCCAAAAAGCACAAGTCAGTTCCACTTTTGATAGTGTTGGTTCTATAACTATAGAAGTTTGTGCCTGAGAAATATATTGACTAGGCCAGGACATTCTTTTTCTTTGCATGAAAAGAACTACGTAAACACTCTTTTCTCCTATACACAAAGGAATTTCTGATCTTAATGGCTGCATATGTCCGCAATATGCAGCTGTTATCAAGAATAGATTGGACAAGATATAACTGCAGTAGTGAATACTTCCATATCTTTCAGTAGGACCCTATAGGCAGAATGTAAGCTATATGTTATTGTGTATGAAGCTTGCAAATATCATAGGATAAACTCAAAATATCATGTCGGTGATGTTTCTGGTTTCTGAATGAACTAACAAGCAGAAATTCAATACGGGTGTAGTGTTGAGTACTTGCTAATAAGCATAGCTATCTTTAATATAAAAAGACATCTGGAAATGATGTTGTCAAAGGAATTGCCTGTTTTTATCCATTAAAGAAGTAAATCTCTTCTTAGTGCTTTTGTTACATGGGTCACATTGTGTCGCGTTTGATCAGCCTGTGTTGTATCAAAAAATGCACACAGTGTACACTGACAAAGCTCAAAGCAATACGGTAGAGGATACATTTTCAGTCTAATAAGTGGGAAGCTACAGCTGTGTCTTCTACCAAAAATGACAAGCAATGTATTTGCTTTCCAACATGCAGCTTTTCACTATTGGCTAAGAGCGCTGTAGGCAGAAGTTACCTTAGAAGAATGCAGTAGGCCTTAAAAACAAGCATGTCACCTCTAATCTGCTATGCAGCCTGAAATAATGACATCCCCCCCACTACATTCAGTAAGGGCTAGGTGTGTGATATGCTATTATATCAGTGCAGTCCAAACATAAATTAGATCGTGGTCCAAATTAGATTCCTACAAGCTTCCCTTTGCAGGAAGATGGCTCTTTTTTTTTTTTTTTTTTTTTCTTTTTAGCTTAAATTCTCACATACTGAGTAACTTTGCAAATCCTGTTCCAGAAGCAATTAGTAAGCAGGATGGAAGAGGGCCAAAGCCCACTGAGCCCCAGCCAGAAATATTATGCTTATTCCCATGTATTTCTTTTTATGTGTTCCCACCAGGTCTCTCACAGATCCATTTTTGTTTTTACTTTCCTCATTATGATTTCATAATTCTCTGTACTCATTCATTGTACCTTTTCTCTTTCATTTTTTAATTTTAGTTCATCTGTCACTAGTCTTTGAACAGTGTCTATTCTATCCAATTTTACAATACTATATGGAAAACAGAATTGAAAAGGTTTTAACAATAAATCCTTTTTTCAGACTTGAATGGGCAATGGTGATATTATAATTCTTCTTCCTACTTGAAATACCTAGTTATTACTAAAGAAGAAAGTGAACTTAAAGCCTCTTAACATTAATTCCACCTGATGGTGATCACCTTATTTTTAACTCCCATACTCTTTCTGATTTCTGTCCCATATTCAGACAATCAGGAACTACCATTGTTGGCATTTTGTAGTGTGAAACCTAGCGTGCGTATTTTAGCACATACATCTAAGAATTTACAACAAAAGTCTTGTTCTGCCATTCACCTTGCAGTCATCTTCCAAACCTGATACTGTCTCACACACAGATCTCAGAGGTCAGAATCATATTATATGTGCACATAGGGGCCTAACTTAATTACAACATGCAGTCAGCAGGAAGATGTCAGGGGTCTCTAACCTTTGTGCAAAATTCACTGTAAAAGAAAGTGAACAACAGTAAAGGAAATCATGAACTATGCTATGGTACATACATAAGAACACATACACATATGTGATCAGCTGCTTTTTGCCATTTTTTGTGATACAGTGGTAGTTCTCTATTATTTTAGAAGACTGCCTCTTGAACCTACTCTTCCCTGTGCAAATGCAGTACTACATGCCACCTGGGAGGGCAATTATCTTTAGTCTAGAATAATTTTTATTTGCTATAGAACTCCAAACTTTTCCTATAGCTTTGGAAGCATTTTCTGCTAAGTATTCATTCCTTGTCAGAAGGATTTCTTTCCCTTATGAAGAAGAAATTTTATACCTGAAACTTGGACCATTTGAATGGACTTGGGACTTTTATCTTAAATGGCAAGTAAAGACAACATCATGTCTTGATCTGTTATAAACATATGTTCCCAGCAAATGAAGCTTTTACTTCTAAGAAAATGGACACATTTCTGTGGCTTATAGTGCATCAATGTCCTTTCCTGGTCTTCACAATAACCGATAATGCTTTAGTAAATACATCTTAGGTGCTTTTTAAAAAATATTTTGTTTAAAATGTCTAGTAAAGTCCTTTAAAAAGTAATGCAGTTCTAGCAATATCTTACATTTGGAAAAAATAGCTCATATGCAAATTTGTAATGATAATTATGAATAAATTAAATCCATCATTGTAAGAGCATTTTTTCCTTCCAAGAGGAAAAAAAACCTATATGTATATTTATGATGATGCTTGAGCATGATTTATGAAATATCTTTATATGAATGTTTAATTATTTCTAGATTATGAAGCACAGTGGTTAGAAAGTAAAGCAAATTTTAAAAGACCATAATACTAGAGCTACGTTTCATTAGAACAACTGCACTGGTTGTGAAGCAGAGCAGTCAATAAAATCAATAAGATCCACCTTTAAATAAAATAGAAAGTCAAAACAGACTCACAATGTTCCTGATAAAGGTCATATGCTGAGTCATTCAGTGTTAAAACTATAAAAAGAGGCAAAAGTTGATCTCAGAAGAAAAATCAGGATGTTACTTCTTTCATACCCTCAGTGCCTTTTTCTGTCTTTGCTGATCTTGATGCTCCTTTCTTTTAAGCTGGCTGCAATTTGATTGTGTTTGAGGAAGTTTCTGCACACCTTTACAACTGTGTGGGGCTCGTTAGTGTGTTTTTTGTTACCTCTAAAAGACAATCGTGTACATTTGTTTGTGATAATGAGGCTTACTTTTTTCAGTAATCTTGTTTTGCATGCAGTACCAGAATTATTTGAAAATATACTAACAGAGCTAGCAGGAGGAAAAAGAATTAAGAATGGAAGGGAAATCTTTACTTATCCTACTTGCCTTTTTTCTCCTTCTTTTTTTTTTTTTTCTTCTTTTGTTCAAGAGGGTTTTTCATAAAAGTAAAGTGGCATGATCCAGGCACGACTTGTAAGAAGAATATATCCCACCGATTTTTCTTTTATAGAGAAAAGTGAGAACAGCACTGCTGAAATTCAAGATATTGTCTTCTGCCCACCAGAGCTCCCTGTGGAGAACCCAGAAGGCAGCACATTTGTGAGCTGCTGCTGTGAGAGAGGAGAGAACACTTCAGGATGGGGAAAGGTAGGATGGTCCCAAAGCCCAGTTTTGCTTGCATCACCCATGCTTTGAAAACATGGCACCTGTTTCTCATAATGTAAGGAAAGCATGTTCATTGTTGAAATAGCTCAGCACAATGAAAACCAGTTATTACTTTGGAGACAATATGAAAGAAGAAAATATCTTCCTATCCCTCAGTGGAAAGCTAACCAGAAATGCTAACTATGTTTGTTGGCAAAAGAATTGTGCTTATGATAACATAAAACCTGAGGTCTGGCAAAGCAATTTTCAGAAATTATTATTATTATTAATTATTAAGCAGATGACCCAAACTAGTTCTAGCATCAAAAATAGCAAACATTTTCAAGGAAAATATATCTGTGGATCTGTGCATTGTCTGTAAAGTGTGTTCCATTAAGATAACACAGAGTATGCATCTTTTGGTATGTGATATTACCATTTTAGTATAGCAGTGGTATGATTTTATTTATTTATTTATTTTTTGCATAAGGTAGCTATTTCTTGTGAACACCATTTAATGCTATTATACTGGTACAAAAATCCTGAGATGTTAAGACTAAGTTCTTAAACCAAATACCATTTCTGGTCCATTTTATTTGAGATATGAATGTGTCAATCATTTTGATTTCCATTATAAAATCATTCAGGCTGGAAGGGAGGTGAGGAGATCTCCTCCATTTTCCTGCTCAAAAGACAATCAGCTGCGCAGGTTGCTCAAAGCTTTACCTGGGTCAGGTCTTGAACCCCAAGTCTGGGGAGTACAAAGCCTGTTCTTTTGCTTTACTGCCCTGCCAGTGAAAAAGTATTTCCCAATATCCAATCAAGCCCCTCTTAATCATCTTCTGTATGTATTTCTCATTCCCTCATTAACCCAGCAAGACTGGGTCAGTTCCTTGGATGCAGGATTACTAAGTAAAGGGGGTGTAGCAGAAAGAAACATATTTTCAGACTCTGGTTCCAAACACTGTTTCATAGTCATCCCTACTTTTGACTGACCAGCATGCAGTTAAGTAAATCAAGTTAACAATTTCTAAAACCGATTCCTTCAATATAGACTCATTCTCTATTCTGAACAATCATATGACTGTGCATTTCTGCTGCAATAAGTGTAAAATCCTAAAAAAAAAAAAAAAAAAAGTAACAGTAATAAAAGAATAATAAATGAAAAAACTAAAACTTAGAAATAATTAAATATTACATATATATTACTATATACAGAGCATCATTGCTCTGAGAAGACTGACCGTGATGAGATTAAGGGTGTTTCCCTGGCAATGCAGATACTGAATCTTCATTCTGTCTTTCTGAAAGGCACACCCAGTCCTTGAAAGAACATCTACAAATATTATTTTACTAAAAGCCTTATTCCTGAACAACTGTGTCATTAAATAATATACTTTCAGTTAAAAAGGAGAACTTACCACTTATCACTTTGTATAATTTTATGACATTTAGATAATGAGAAGTTAGATATACACTTCTTAATTGAGGCATTGATAGTTTTGTGAACCAGCTTCCTGTACTTATAGAAGAAGAAGGCAGTTAGAGCTTTCAAGAAAAATGACAGAAATCCCTTGTACAATTTACACAGCTCCTATGAAACTCTATAGACTGGAAACATCCCTGTTTGGTGGAAGGGAAGGGAAATATGGTTTTCACAGAGATCAAAACAAAAAAAAAATAATAAAAAAGATACTTCAGTTTGGATTTAAAAAAAAATGAGGAAGGAATTTCAGTTGTAAAAAGGATCAAAACTTCGGTATATGGTGATTATGAATCAGATTTTGCTGGGGAGTGGCAAATTATTGAATGGGAGGCACAAGTTTCTCCCATCTGAAACTTGTTTTCAGTGCTGCCCTTCACAAACTTTAATGTTTTTATTTCACATTTTGTAGTTACAGATATTAGGGATATTTTTGCAACTTGAAAAATTCATTTTAAAATATTCAGCTTGTGACCGAGAAATTAAATTCTTCCGGTACACATATTCCATTTCCTATTTTAAAATTCTTCTACTCTTTTCAAATACCATTTCATACAATCTAAATAGTCTTCTATGGAAAGCTTTTGAGTTTTTTCAGACAAACTTATATAAAAATGAAACATGAAAGGAGGATATCATGATCAGATACCTCAAGAAAAGACAGCATTTGAATGGTCAGCTTTAAAATGTGTGTGTAAGTACATGTGATTTTAAGGTAGTTTTACCCCACTACAACTGAATAAGGATTTAGTTTATTTCTTATTAAAATAGTAAAATGTGACAAATGAAATATCAATGAACAATGATATAAAATGGTACCAAAGTGAAAAATAACAAATTCTTGTTCATTACCTTGCAAAAGCTCCCTCCAGACACTGATTTCCCAAAACAATCTGTAGTTAACAGCTGCTTGGACACTTCTTGTTTGTTTTATATATTGTACTGCTAAGTGGTCTGTTTCCAGAAAGAATCAAACCTCAAAATGCAACTTTTAAATGCCCTTGGTTTCCTAAGGCCCGTCTTATATTTTACACATTGCACCTCATCTTACTAGAGATATTGCCCCAGATTAAGGTGAGCTCTTGACAACGAAGTTGACTGGTGGTCTGCCAGTTTGAGGCATATGTGTATGTACAGGAAAAGTATGAGTCCAGCTTTAGTTAAATGCTTCAATTTCTAGCTCCAGATAAATATCATACATAGGCAAACATGGATAAAATTTTTAATTTGGAGAAAAGCTTAGTACTTAGGTTTGTCACCTATGACCCCAGTGTCAGCAGTCAGTTTATGCTCTCCAGATAAAAACAGTGATGACCTGTAGCAGAGTTTCATGCACAGAATAAAATATACAACATGTCTGCTTCTACATAGCAAATTCAGAGTTCTAGAGGATTTTGGGAGCTGTCTCGACCTTCTGAGCCATCCAAATGAGAGAACAGTCCACGATGGTCTTGGCCTGTGTGAACTGGCACTCACCTCAGTAACTCCGGGGCACAGTCTGAGAGTTAGCAAGAGCATTCTCAACAGAAACTCTGGCAAGGGGCACCCCGCATGGGACTGCAAGAGAGATTAATGGAATGGGCATGGGCTGTTCTCTGCCAGCAGGTCTCAGTGCCAGAGAGAGTGGTCCTAGGGTCATTAAACTGACTGGTGAAGGTTTTGCCTTTACTGGCTTGCATGCCCTGCTCAAAGCTAGTGGAGCACAGGCCAACACAGACAATACCCTGTCCTTCCCGGTGGCTTTTTAATGGGGGCTCAACCCTGCTGTGATACAGCCATGGCTTTAGATTGTTTCCTAAAATAGTCAGAATATGTCCAGATCAGCTTTCAGCATGTCAGGTACTATGCTTATTACCAGATCACTGTCCAGGCAATGGGATGACCTGCAGACTACTTAGCTGTGTTTGATTATTAACAAAATTCAAATCACAGTTATTCTGTTTGTGCCATGTCTGATAGCAATTCCTAAACTCTAACCCTTCAGGAAAAATATTCATTTCTCTGTAGAGACATACGCTTTGAATTTTTGCTAGTGTGTGTTCAAATGATTTACTGTAGACTAATTACGTAATTTAATTGACACAACTATTTGTAATACTTGTGGAAATAGCATATAATGCCTCACTTTTTGAATTCTTGTTTTTATCATGTCAATTATCCTCAGTTTTCTAATCAAATGATTTTGTGGAAGACATACAATGAGATAAAGCATGACATGAGAATTTATGATTAAAAAGGAAAACTCTACTCCTTGCTTTTCAACGAGGTATTTTGAGCCTGTTCACCTTTCTTACGCAAATGATACATTATACCATTCTAGCACAAAGAACCCCATATGAGATGGTATTTTTTTTGTTTAAAATAAAGAGCCTAGATCTCATCAGAGAGATGCTGATTTTACTGGATAGAGAAATAATAGTGCAGCAGGTACTGTGGAATCTTCCCCACAGAGTTCTGCCAACAGAGCTGAAGTTTGACCTGCAGTACCCTCTGTTATTTTATTGCCACTGGATGCCAATTAAGTTCATCACTAAAACTGCAGTAACCTGTTCACCACAGTTTGATATCTTTGATGAACAAACAACCTCATTCCTATGCTGAAGTTCATGAATGAGTGGACTGATATTCACCTGTTCAGCACAAAATAAAATTGATTTTGAAATCAAGTAACTGTATCTTTTATCAGAAAAGTCCATTTGTTCTACAAGTGGAAAGTAATACATCTGCTTAAACTGTTGTGACAGTCAGAACATGTGATCCCAAATGTTTGTGCACTTAATGGTTTTTCTAGGATGTAGATAGATGCCTATGCATCCTGAGTCAGGAGCAGCCCATCTCGGCATGTAAGCTGGTGCCTGTTCCCTGTTCCATGTTTTCAGAGTGCTCCTCTGCCATGCCTACACATACGGAATTGGCATTGGGAGTGGTAGGGGGGTATACACAGCTGGTCATACAATAATTCAGACAATGGTGGTTTTGGAAAATATCACAGAAGGAAATGTGCTGCATGTTTGCTCATAGTATGTCTGGCATTCACATATACATACCAGGTCACATGGCAAGAATATAGCATATCAGGCTGACAGTAATATATATACAGTATAAAAGTGACAGCATGAGGCATTGACATTGTCCCATCACTGGCTTTGTGGCTAGACATTTCTGAAAGACTAAGCATCTCTGCTTTAAGTCGATTCTCACTACGAGAGCACTTAATAGACAATATGCAAATCCTTCCCTTACCACAGTGATTTGATTCTTATGGCAAAATAGTTGAGATCAGGAAGATATCACATCATATTTTGTGATACTGACTTGGTAATCTCAAACATAGCATTAAGTTTTACAATGCATCACATAACAGAACTGTAAAATAGAAACACTAAGCTCTATATGATTCCGCAAGTGGAAAAAAAAGCATTGTACTTTTAAAAGAAAAAAAATCATTTTTGTTCATGTGTTTTCTTTTCAACATCTGGACCTCAGTTAGAAAGAAACAGTAATGCATTTATAAGTCTGCAATACTTTTCAGTTGTAGCAGCTATTTCATGAACTCAAGAGCAAAGCAATTCCAAATTGGAAAAGTACCAACCACTCCTACTATTCAACAAAATGTTTTCAGAAGCTGTAAAAATTAAACAAAATATAAATAAATAAATAAAAAATAACCAGCCTGCACCAGATTCAAATTTGAATATAATGAAAATAATCTGCTTGGGATCTAACTTGTCAAATACTATCTTTAGCACTCTAAATTCACAGTCAAATCCATCTATAGTCACCATCATCTTTCAATTCTTCACAGTCTTCTACAGATGGCAGTAAAACCAATAACCAGTCCTTGTTGAAAAGATTCTAATCCTGAGCACAGTGATTTTCCAGCAAGCATGGCAGTTGACTAACTTAGACGTATTAGTCAACTGAATCATGCATGATTTTCAGATCAAACACAAGGACAGCCAATTACAGGTAAGGTCAGTAGTAACATCAGCTGTTCCTAGAGATAACAGTAACTGTAACTGTAGGGACATTGGTGATATCTCAGTAGATATAAGACACCTATGCCTGGCAAGATCTTCAGCTAACAAGATATTTTACTGTGGTACTGCTCAGTGTTTGAGCCACACAAAATGGTGAGCCACACAAAACTAAAAACAATTCAGTAGCTCCTTACAGAAAACCCTTAATAAATACAGATGATAGAAATGAACTGAGGGAGAATACTTATTTAACATTCTGCTCCATCATACCTGTCTCCATCTGAGGACCTAATTGATATGGCTAGTATTAACACATTCATTCTTTCAGGTTCATCTTTATGCTGTAACTATTATTCCCACCATAGAATGCCTGCCCACATCCAGTGGGAGAAAATAGAATGTGGATCTCAGAACTGTGTTGTTCTTTTCCCACTTCTCACTTCTTCATAAATGTATCCAGCCTCTGCAATTCGCAGTAGAATTCATATGTAAATGTAACTGGTGTCCTATTGAAGTTCATTAACAGTAATAAAAAATGAAGTCATATCCCTAGGTCCAATATAAGACTTAGATGCCTATAAAAAGAGATACATGAATCTTTCAAGCATTGTCATTCATGGTGGTATACACAAGGATTTATGCTGTATGCTATGTAACGTGATCTCTCCAAAAAAGTCAGGCTGCGCTAATAGACACCAAGGAAGGGTGATCTCAGCTCCCATCTGTCACTGGAAAAAGGGAAACCTGAGTCCATGGAATATTTGCTTTCATGAACCCTTGTTAAGAGCAGAGTTCAAAGCATTGCCTTTAGAAGTCAGATGATTTATGGAACCTCTATTTACAAAACAGCTTACTTGTTAGAGAATGGAACTGGAAATTCAGAGACCAGATAAGGCTTGAATAAGAAAAGGTGGAAGAAGAACTGAGGTCTTCTTCACTTAAACACCCTAAGCTATAGGATGCTAGCTGTGATTGCTGTGTAAAACTGGGAGTAGAACTATAAAAGCAGATATCACACTCAAACATGGGACCCCAGGTTCCTCCCTCTTAAGTTAATCTCCAAACAGCTAAACCAGGAATGGCCAACTGTAGCAGAAGTGCTAAGTCAGGGCTTGAATCATAGATTGAGCACCTCCTAGGAAAGCAGGGCCAACCCAGGCCAGCTCAGATGCATACAATGCACCTGGGTGACTGGAAGGGGTTGAACCAGGATTCACCCCATCCCAGACCTCATTTAAGAGTTGGCAGTAGAGGCAAAGCTACCTTGCTTGAGATCCTAGACTTTTTGAGGCCTTCAAAGGTAAATAGTTTTTCTTTCTTTTTTTCTGAATCTATAGCTGCCACATTTGGGCTTGCTGAATTGTGCCACTCTGCTATTATTACCATATTTTCCATTGCATTATAGTATTATACCAGCCTACTTAGTTTCACATTAAGTATATATTCATTTGGTCAACAGCTATACAACATCTAGAGAGCTATGGTGAAGCCACCTTAGGAGTGGCTATAAACAAGAGATGACAAGGACTCTTCAGAAGAGATGCCGTTCCATTATCAAGCAGAACTGAAATTTTCTGGAAATCCTCATTCAAACTTAATGTGATGCCACTAAACTTTTACTCTCATTATGATTTTGCTTTGCCAGGATGTTATAGTATATAGAGTATATATAGTATATAGAGATGCTACTGTTTAGCAGTGTTATTGCACTTACCAATTAACACAAATACAAGTGCACTGTTGAGATCACTGATCCTGTCAGTGTAAGTCATCTGTACTTATGTATGTTGATTAAATCAGGCTTTCTAGAGGATTTAATGCAGGACTTTACTTGAGTTTGGGTCTTGGTGTGTTTTAAGCAGGAATTTCTTAACTAAGTCTTGCAGCCAAAACAATACCCGTAATTACCTGAAGAACTGAACAGAGGAATGATCTGAACTTTCAAAGCATACCCCTGCAATATCATATTTAAAGTCTCTGTTTTACATTTAGGAATGATTTTAGATTTTGCTTAAATCATACTTCAGCACCTGTGTTCATCTTTCATTTATTCTTAATTTCCTTCCATCAATCCACTTCAGCCAGCCAAGTCATTCTTTTTTTAAGTAGGTCTTGTTATATCCCAGTTTTTTAGAGGTAGAGAGCCAGAAGAGTTGAAGAGGATTATCCCTGTCTTCTCTCTTCTTGAAAACTTCTCTTCTAACATGTCTTTTGGGAAAAGAAATGCCAGGGCAAAATCTGTTCTTAATGGAATCGGAGAGGTTTGCACTGTCTTCGCTAGCAACAGTATTGAGTCTTTAACATGATTTAACCCAAGAAGAACAACCTTGTGAATCTGATTAAGCACACACTGTAATAATTATTCTGACAACTTGTATCTTCCTTTCCACAAGCTGACATTGAGCTCTGGGGTAAAGTGGTTCCCAGTTAGATGGAGATTAAGCAATGCAGGAGATGTTATCTCATCTCTGACCTTCAATAACACCTCCGTAGTGAGATGCATTACTCTGATCTCTCAAAGGGGAACTTGCTCATGCTTTGCTGGATAAAACCGTATTTTTTTTCATTGCAAAATTAGACAAATTTCAAGGAAAAACTGCATATTATTACCCTGCATTAGATCAGGCAAAGCTACAGATTTTGCCTGTTTGGATTTGAGATTTAACACACATCTCTGCATAACCCTCCCCCTCCTCAGTGTTCTTCTGAACAGAATATCAATGTCACCAGAGGGGAGTCATCTTTCCTTTTTTTTTCTCTACCTTCTCTCCCGTTCCTCCTCAGCGAGTTTAAATTTCATTTACTTCGGCAAGTCAGCTTTTTCTTTGCCTTTAAAAGTTTTAATCCACCTTGTAACACTACCTAAAAAGAAGTGAAATTAAGCTGCAGTGTGTACTAGCAGCGAAAACCTACTTTATTTATCACTCAGTCCTACTTTGCCACAGACTGACCTAATTACAGCCCACACCAGCGAGGTATGAGGAGAAGCAGAAGGAGCGCTTCTGCCACCTAGCGACACGCGTGGTCCCGCAGCAACCAGCAGCAAGCCCTCTGTGAGCTTCGCCTTTTCGTGCCCCTAGCACTTAGGAACAAACGTCCTTCCTCAACCTCCCCGCATGGATCTTGGGCTTATCTTGGGCATTCTGCTTTCACTGACTCCAAACAGCTTTCATGGGTGAGTTCTGTTCTTGCAGACTGCTCTGGAGCTGGTAACCTGCAACAAGGCAGGAAGTATTGTTGGAAATAAATAAATAAATCTCTTGAAGATGTGAAGTATGGCAGAAAAACAGTGTTCACACAGGGCTAATACATGTCTAAAAGCAGAAAATGTTTTGTATGTGCAGATTTAAGCTGAAGTTTTTGAAGGCAGTGCAGAACACTGGGTGTCTGTGCTGTCACAGCAGTCAGATGCACAAAAGATTTGTCTTAAGCACTTCTGCAAGATTTTCCTTCTCCCTCTCCTGAAATTATAATTTAGGTAATCTTGTTCTTATTAAGTGACAGGTGATCAAGTACCAATTAACCTATTTCTCCATGATATCATTTTCAGCATGAGCTTCTAGGACCGAAATTTTTTTGTGTGTGTATATATATAGCCACAGATGCACAAATTTTAGAGTGGAACAGAAATTCCTTTTGAAATCTATGGTCTTTCTATTTTCCAGGACATGCATCCAGATTCCAGTCACTGCATTTCAAAGCATTTCAATAGCTTTATCCTCAACTGCTATGAAGGTCTTTTTTTTTTTTTTTTTTCTTTAAATTGAGATTCTGTTGTTAAATTAAATGTACTTCACTGGCATTACTTGCTGTGCATAAGTGAAAGGATTTGGGTTCTTAAGAACCTGAAAGCAAATCTTAACACCCTTGTCCAATGTGTGCACACTGAAAAAGATGGCCACGAGTGCTGCTCTGGAAATAATGCATCCTGTTTTATTATTGTCTCTTGACATCAGACATAGATGTTGGTGATGTGATAGTGGAGATTGAACTTTTCCACCATTATTCCATTACATTTTATTGCTATGTGACAGATGGCATAAGGGGGGAAGAAATTGCACCCACTGCCATTCACTGACACTTGCTAAACATCTATGAAGACTGAAGAGTAGATGTTAGCACATTGAGATGGGGGTGTAGTCCATTTTGCAGTTATGCTGTCATAGTAGCTGTGGAACAGCAATACAGGTATTCACAAGTTTGACATGCAGGTTCTTGTTCATCTCTGATGGAAGTTCATGCCCAATGATGGTTTGCTCTCTGAAGAAGAGCAAATTCTTGTCTACAATAACTATCTGGTAGTGCTGTTGTGTTCTTTATATTTATTGTAATTTCAATTGAAGTAAGTTAGAGGCATTACTTCAGAATCATAGAATTTTTAGAGATGGCCTTCAGAGGTCCCTTCCAACTTGTCCAACTCACCTGCAATGAACAGGGACACCACAGTAAGATCAGGTTGCCCAGGGTCTTATCCAGAGTCTCCTTGAAAATTTCCAGGGACGGGGCATCAAGCACAACGTGAGGCAACCTGTTCCAGTGCCTCACCACCCTTACTGGGAAAGATTTTTGTTTTTTTCCTTATGTCTAACCTAAATCTACCCTCTTTGAGCTTGAAGACATTTCCCCCCCCTTTTTTTTCCTATTTTATTTTTCTATCATCACCCTATCTGTCTCCTTCTTTCCTGTTGCTGTTCTCTTAGATACTCAATGGGCTGCTACTGGGTCATTTCATAGCATTCTCTTTCCAGGCTGAACAAACCCAGCTCTCTCATCCTTATCTCTCCTCACAGATAAGGTGGATCATTTTTGTGGCCCTCCACTGGATGTGCTCCAACAGGTGCATGTCTCTCCAGTACTGTGGACTCAACCTCTGAATGCAGTACTCCAGGTGAGGCCTCACCAGCGTAGAGGGGCAGGATCACTTCCTTCAACCTGCCGTCCACGCTCTTTTTTTTTATGCAGCCCACAATACAGTTGACTTTCTGGACTGCAAGGGCACACTGCTTTCAGAGTAACCTACATATTATTTTAAACAGTGAATGCTAAAAACCTTTTGATTTTCCTTCTATTTAGAGTATTTTAGTTAAGTAGTCCAGTGCAGCTAATATTTCTGTTGACTTTCATATAATGTATTATAAGAATGAAAATTCAGGTTTCAGGATGCAATCTTAATCAAGAATTATTCTGACAAGTTCCTCCGTGTTTTCCAATCATTTCCCAGATGTTCTCATTGGCAACTGGAGTGCATGTACAAAGGCCTTACAATAATTGTGAACTTTATTTTGCAAGTCTGCCTTTTGACTTTAAGGAATACTATCACTATTTTTCACAAATATTTTCTAGTGAATAATTAAAAACTTGCTCTGTTCCCTCTACTGTGAATGCTCAAGTTTTCCAGAAATATGACTGATGTGAGCATGACAGCCTCCTCCCAGACCATGTCTCCCCTGTTGCCTTGCCAGGGTTCCAAGGCAAGAAGGGGGAAAAAAAAGTGTTGTATATAAAGTTGTGAGAGAATTTGTTTTTCAAATACAATGTAACTTAAATTCCGCCCTGTGCTGCAATGGAGATTAGATACTGTGGTACACAGGTAATTTTTTCCTTAAAAGAGTGTAAAGGCTGTACAAAATACGTGCTTTACAGCTTCCTTGTTTCTATGGGGATTTGAACCAAAGGACCTGGTGCTGAGGTCATCTGTTCATAACAGTTAACCCAAAATATTTCTCAGAAAAATGTATATCAACTACTTGCTGTGGAGATAAAAATTTCTTACGTTGGTGTCAGAAATTAGTTTTGGCTGTTTGGCACACAGTGTTTTATTTCACTTCCATTGGTAGTCTTAACTCTTTTCTGTTTGAGTTGCACACTCAACTTCTCAATTAATTATGAAGCATTCATATATCAATGATAAGTGTGGCAATAGAGCTGTGAGCTTCCTTGTCGGTGCAACGGAAGAGGTGCTGACTCGTGTGCCGGTGTAGAACAAAGAACTAAGAACAACCTTTATTGTAGGTGCTTAGAGCACTTATGCTCTTGCAACAGCAACTTGAACACACATAGGAGCCAGGTGCCTCATTTATAACTGGCTCAAGTTACTGCTAAACTTGTTTACTCATTAGCAAGGTAATGACTTTCTTTATCCCACAGATAAACAGTAGAAGAAAATCGGATGAGGAACTGATCAAAACACTGTACAGTGTATAACTAACAGAAAGACATGCTGAGCATTGAGAAGAGGCTGAAAACTTCTGGCAAAGTAAGCACTGTCTATTCTGTATGTTGACTAGAATCTGGGTCCTACTGAAAGATACAATATAAATGAAGTCTGTACAAAGAAAAAAACACCTATCCTGATTGTTGAGCAGATTGATAATCTATGGACAAAAGTAAGGCAAAGCATAATTCTAGGACCTTGACTGTCTCTTATGTTGCAGCTCAGGCCACTTTCACTCCTGTGATCTTGTGGGTGAAGTGGAATGAAGCACCTCTTGTACCTTTCACCAGAGAATGAATAGAGAGTGCTTGACACAGGAACTTAGAATTATAGAATAGATCAGGTTGGGAAAGACCTTCAGGATCATGAAGTCTAACCATAACCTAATCATACTTCACTCACTCTAACAACCCTCCACTAAATCATGTCCTTGAGCATTACATCAAAGCAGTTTTTAAACACTTCTAGGAATTGAGACCCAACTAACTATTCCAGTACTTAACAACCCTTTCTGTAGAGAAACTTCTCCTGAGTTCCAGTCAAAACTTTCCCTGGTGCAACTTGAGGCCATAAACAATGTACTTCTAATACATTTTTTGAATGTAATATTACAAATAATCTTGACACTGCTTCTTTCCCTGGAATATGGGTCTTTTTAGATAGTAAAGGAAATGCACTAAAAATTTCATTTGTGTTACTTGCAAAGACATTAGGCACTGTCTGATCTATGATATCAGGCATATTATAAGCATATCAGAAAAATAAATTTCCCTTTCATCTGTGCAGGTGGGTAGAATTTCCACTCAATTTTTCCAGTATACAGTTATTAATGAAAGGGTGTGGTGATAGAAAGGTGGAAGAGGCAATGTTTTCTGCTTTGTTAGGAAAGGAATAAAGAAGCACCTTGTTATAAATTGCTCTGAAGACCACCCATGGCTCTTAATTCATTGCTATGATTCATCTTTAGATTCTCCTGAATGCATGTTCTCCTGAAGATAGGCATGACTATCAATGTTTGTTATTTTGGATCTGTTTTGATTCCTATGTGACTTGTGCAAGGGTCTTGGAGAGATTTCAGCATTCAGATTCAGTATGCTTCTGTCAGTTGGAATTGGAAGGAGTGCACAAACAGTGCACCTAGCACACTTGAATCTCAAACAGAAGCTCTGTAAATGGGACCAGATTGGAAGAATAAAAAAAATAAACTTCCAAAATGGATCTAATTGGCTATTACATGCTCAGCACAAAGTATTTTCCTCTACTTGCTATTGTGGACAGAATTTTCCAAGAGCCTAGTTGTATAATTCTTTCTATTCATGATATGATTGCTTTAGTTTTGTGTTTTTGTTTTGTTTTAAAAAGTAGTATAATTCTTCAAGCAGACATTTTCTAAACAGGTCAGGAGAGGCTTCAAATGTAATTTGATACTAAGCGTAAATGCAGGCAGCAGAATGAATTTAGTTTTCAAAATGTCTGATGTGCCATGGAATAAAGCAAATATTTGAGAGGGAAATTAAAATCTATCTATCATTGGAATTCAGATTTAACAATAATTTAAGCAAGAAAGATTCATATATTAATGCTTGCGTTCTTCCTGTGTCCCAAGCAAATGCTCTGGAGAAGTATAGGTAACATGGGTATTCACAAAAATATTGTCTTTTCTGTTGGGGGTCATCACATTGTACAAATATATTCTTATTTGGGAAAAGCAATTTCCCTTATCCCAAATGAATCTTCAGTGTAATCAATGAAAGACTTAAGTGCTTATAAATTAGGCACATTCAGAACATCTGCTGATGGCCAACAGCACCTGAGTATGCCTTGGTCAAGCAAAGAAATACAGCGAGAGTATCCTGAGCAGAATTTCTCTAGTTCCTCTGCAGATAACTCTTTAGGGATTAAAAATACCCTAGATAGAAATGAAGAAAAAGCAGCGCCAAGTGTCTGAAAATACTACATCTGAAAATAGGAAATTGTAGGTGAATTCACAGGAGAATGATGCCTAAGAACAGGTCTGTTGTTCGCTGTCCCAGATGTGCTGAAGAAAGGCTCTTAAAGTTTGTATCTCCTTTCCTCAGACAGCATGCACTTATCGGCAAGTGGGGAAAAAACATTCATGCTGACTTTCGTAGAGAGCTTAAGCTATGTCTAGAGTGCTAAAAATATCCACGCTGACCTCAGTGTGAGCATGACAAGGCCTAGGAATGAACTGGAAAGCTAAGCTTTTTAAGAATGCAGTTACCCTTAGCAGACTTGGCATTGTTTTTATAGCTTGAGATCTATTTTCAAAAGTGATAGTGGACAGAGATCCTCTATCCTGCAAATGCATTCTGCAAGCTGCAGCCAAAGAATGTGGCAGGAACCCTATGAAACTTTGAGGGTTTTAGAAAAACCTAATGGGCTTGGTGCATCAGTCTAAACAACAAAGTTGGGTTGTATCCGGAAGGAAGACGCTGTTGCATGGAGTAGGAGCAGAGGCTTCATTTCTTTCTTGGTACAGACTGCTCCATGGAATCCTCTGGGAAGAAAATTGTTCTGACACAGAGAGGTAGACCTGAGTTCCCTGCTTTAATTGGCAGATGGATAAATAAATCTTCCCTCTGAAGTCACTCATCCTTTAGACTCATAAAATATGTTGCAGACTGTATGATGAGGGCACCTCTTGTCTCCAGCTGGATCAGGTCTAACATTACTGGTACCATACAGACTAATCAGTCTGACTTATGTCTTCGGAATGAAGCAAATAATACTCAGTATCAGGCATCAGTAGGAACAGTAGTCTCAGGGAAAACGTTGCTAACTACAGTTAGAAAGTCTTAATCAGGTTATCCTACCTCACAAACATTCTAAATACTACAGCTTGAAAGCTGTGTTGTATTATCAAGATATTCAATACATTTATGGAACAGAGCATAAACATTTCCACTTGAATGCAGCTATCATAAATTATGTTGCCAAGAGATAACAGATATTAGCTTGCATCTGAATATAAGAAAGTGATTGTTTTAACATGGGGAAGGGGTACATATTTCTCATGATTTCACTTTCCTCTGCTGCATAAACTTGTAAACAGGGTGGACGCTAGATGTGACAGTGGTGATCTTTATACTATAGGATTTTACTACATCTTGGTTCTAAAATGAGCTGTATTGTATTTTAATCTGCAGGTGGCCTAAGTGAAGAATTATCCTCTCCAGAGAAATACATATATATTTTCTTCTTTCAATTTTTTTTTTTTAATTTTTATTTTTTCAGAGGGAATACAGTCTAAGGCAAAGTTCCAGCAACAGAGGAAACTTTCTTAAATCAACAATATGGTAGTGTAAGGAGCAGTATGTCAAAACCACCAAAGTAGAGTGACACATTCAATGTAAATACCAAGATCACTGAACAAGCACAGTTTTTGTCCACAGCATCTACAGTGTGCTGCTCCACACTTCTGTAAGCTACAGAGTGACTCTGCTGCCTTCCATTGTGTCCCTGCACGCTCTGTGTCCTTTATCTGTTCCCATAGCCTTTAGGCAAGTGTATATGCAGCCTAGCTGTAGAGAAGAACAATGAGCAGAATAGAATTTCTGGTACGGAAACACTGTTAATAACTCTAATTTTGGCTTATGCAAAATTAAATGCAAGCAATTCTTATAATTCTGCTACATGCTATACAAGGGAACATCAAAATTCCTAGAATGCCAAACTGTAGACCCTTTATTGGGGGAGTTTGGACATTCTTAATCATTAGACAATCTTTTAGTCATACATGTGACTCTTAAGATCCCAAATAACATGTCACATCCACTTTGTCACATCTTGCTGGAGAGTTTTGCATTTCCCCTTGTTGGAAATAAGCTATTTGATATCTCACAATATCTGTTTCATTCATTGACTGAAGAGACATTCTGATAAAGTGACAATAATTGTACATCTCTATAGCATTTCCAATTTCAGATAAATGGGGAAATGAGAAGGCTTATCCTTTTTTTGCTACTAGTTTACAATATTTTATGGATGATTTGGCATACATTTTGATCTGAAAGGTCTTTCTAGCAACTGCATAAAATTCTGTGGTCTAAAACCTACAGAATACATGCTTTTAAAATGTCTTCAGATCTGTCTAAATAGTGCTGAACACTGCAACTATTTTAATGCTTTATCATTTTGGAATGACAATGGTAGATAATGATTTACTTTGAAGAACACCCGCAATTAAACTGAAGTCTACATTGGCAACATACAGCTGGGACAACTGAAACAAACATCTTACTTAGGCTCTGGCTTTCTGGCATTCAAATCACACTGCGATTACACTTTAAAAAATGCACTTTTTCTTTTTTCTTTCCCTTTTCCCTCCTGCTAGCAGATGTAGGCTGAAAAATTTCACTAGAGCTGCACTACAGATCTATTCTAATACTCTTTATATATTTCCTGTTTCTTAATGTTTCTTAATAGTATTGAGAAAATCTAGAGATTATAGCAATTAACTGGGGAGACTTTCCATTTTTTTTTTTCTTTTCTTTTTTAGTGTTCTAGAGAATGAACATCTATTTGGACATTAGTGTGTTTGAAGGCTTCCAAAATATCTCTTGTAAGTGTACCATTTCTGGTTAATATGTTGACCAATGTCATATAAAAAGTATAGCAGGCTCTCTAAACCACTCTGGCCCAAGTGTGATGCATTTAATCCTGCTTTCCAGCTTTCCTGTGAGTTATCCTTTTGTTGTATCCATGTACAGAAAACATTTTTTTATACTGCTATTTTATTATTCTAGTCTCTGAGAAACACTGTGTTTTAGTTCATCTTAGTTTCTATAAGGCCCCAAGAAGCAGAACTGTTCCAAACAGTGTGTCCTCATAAATGACTGTTTTATCAATTATTTGACCCAGTCAAATAATTTCCATTGAAAATAATTTTCCTGTTGTTCCACAGACAAGACTGCCAAGAATTTGTAACAGCCTGAAAGGATACTAAAAATGAGATGAAGACCCACCAGTCTGGATGAATCTTATTCAGGGAGAGACTGATAAATTTAGTCAAAAGATATTGAAATAATATTCTATCTTATTTTTCCAAAGTTTTTTGACTCAGGAGGAAAAGCCGTTCTTTAGAACTGATGAAGACATTACTACTTATTTTGTCAAACTGTTTTATTAATAAATATACAAAATACAATGGTTACTTAAACATGTTTTCTACTTCAAAGCAAAAACTCCCCCCACTTATTCAGAATAAAACAAGCTGGCAGTGATATAACTTGTACAATCTTTTCATTAATAATAATGTTTCATTTCAAACATTTCCTTTGCAGGGATTGTGGGAAATGAATACCTGACTATAAGTATGCTTCATTTTCTTTCTTAATTCTTCATCATTTTGATTGTCACCTGTTGCTGAGATATAGCTATCCCCAGAAAACTAGGTACTTAAAACTTATGTGATATTAAGGCCAGGTTGGACGGGGTCCTGGGCAACCTGATCTGAATATGTATGTTTGGTGGCCCTGCTAGGCAGGGGGGTTGGAACTACATGATCCTTGGGGTCCCTTCCAACCCGGGTGATTCTGTGATTCTGTGATTCTGTGATATAGAGAATAAGCTTTCAGATCCTCTTCTCAAGTGACGTCTGCTAAAGCCTAAGCAGATAAATAAGTGGGTTCTGGTTTTGTTTGTTTGTTTTTTTGTCTGTCTTACCAGGAAACAAAGATTTAAATCCGAAACACAAGAAATAAACAGATAGTAGAAGATCTGTACAATAAATCTGCCATCTAGTAGAATGACAGTGGCTGAAACATACTAAGGGAAATCATATCAGGACTGAAGGACATAACAAAACTTACATTCTGTTACCTGACACAGAGTTAATCTATTTAAAGCATGAAGATGCTTAGATGCTTACAAGGCCTTGGAGCTCTGGTTTTTAAAATTATTTTTGAAATAGAAAGTTTTAAATATGGAGGTTGTAAGATTATTATAAAATCTTGAAGTGAGAGTACATAGTACTACCTGGGCTCTGAGATCATGAAGAATGAAAAACTTCAGATTTTTGAGATGCGCTTTACCTTACCCATGACCATTTTTGGCTATAACTTTTGTTACTTGCAAAGAAACACAATTACTAGCTCCACACAATAGGGGATAAATAGCATCGCTCTTATTCCATATTTAATAAAGTGCATTATTTAATGTGTACACTAGATATGTAAACTAAATGCATTTATCAGGCTTACTATGTATAAGTTTATTTTGTATTCATTCTTCACACATAAATATATAATCTATATATAATTAAGTTTATTGTATCTCTCAATGTAAATTATAGTAATTATATTTGTGAGACATTTAATGAATTTCAAGATATTGTTAATAAACTTGTCCACGAACATAAGGATATGAAAACAAAACATTATCTCTGTCAGCATGTATGATTTAGAAGTGGGGAATATTTCATACAAATTTGGTGTAATTCTGCATATTTTGTTTTGCTTCTTGAACAAAACAATATTTCAATATTTTCAGGGTGATAAATATAATTATCCATTGAAGATTTATTCATTCTTCTGCTACTGAGAGAAAGAGCATTTTGAATTGAAAGATACCTCCCACTGAGTTTGAACTTCCTATCTCTAAATCATATGGTACTGTCAGTACAATTTTCTCATTTGATCTAAACCATTACAATGAGACTCGGTATTTTTCAAGTATCTGTAATTGCTAAATGAAGATAGAACACTTTAAAACAGAAATTGAAACAAGCAGTTTAGAATAATAACTTATTATAAACTGATGAAAAATTGGAAGACAAGTTAAAGCAGATAAATATCCCTTTCCTCATTCTTCTGCTCTGAAAGGGAAGGGAAATCCTGAATTTTGCAGATGGCTTAGGAGAGGATACAGGACTTTCATAACAGTTTCACAAAGACAGGCTCTTAAATTCTCTTGGTCTTATTTTGGGTACCTTAGAATGTGAATGTACCATTGGGTTTCTCTTCTGTCTGTTCCTCTGAAACATCTGGTCAGTGATGCTACCATTCTAGATGGATAACAGTTCTGGTCTGAGACTACAGCTTTTCTAATCCCAAGCAGGTTATTTGATTGATCCTAGAGCCATGCTGCCTAAAGATTAATATTCTCTTTGTTAGGTATCAAACAGCAGTAACTGATATCCAGCAGGCATCACAGATGAATTGGGGAGCATGCTCAATCTCTAGCTGACAAGTTGTACACACAGCACTGTTCTTGTAGGGTAGTGATAATCAAAATGTGGGGAAAAAAAAACTGAAGAGCCAAGTGCTGTCCTGTGGGATAGGCAGCTATCAGAAATGTCATCTCATTTCCAAATCAGATTTGCAGAACCCCAGTACTGGCAAAACTGCCTCATCTATTTATCTCATTCCTACCCCTACAAAGTGCTTTTAACCTAGTGGTCTCTTTTTATTGGTTTGGGCCCCAAATACTCCCTCAGCCTAAATAAAGATTTCTAATCTGTTGATTTCCAGTTAGGGCTGTTCGAGCAGATATATTTGAAGAGAGTTACTCACCTTTCACACTGTACAGTGGACTGTGTTATTTGTTGAGTAAATTAATACAGTGTTAATAATAATGCGCTATTTTGTAGTATATCTGCATAAAGTAAGCTAGCAAAAACAAAGAATGGAAGCTAATAGCAAGGTTTTTGTTGTTGTTGTTTGGGTTTTTTGTTTTGTTTTGTTTTGTTTTTTAAATCTCTGAAGAATCTACAATGTTTTGGTCCTTGGATTTCTTTCAAGTGATGAACAGCTTGTATAGTTGCGTCTTAGAGACTGAGAAACCCCTTTCATTCTGAAAGTATGCTGATTGCTTTGCAAATGAAGTTGAGTTGTTTTGAACTGTGCTTTTGTTGGTGTTGACAGAGTTTCAACACAATAAATACTTATATAGCACTTAAATTGATCCTGGCACTAGAGATATTAATCCCCCATTAATTTTAATGATTTTCTACAATACAGTTTATTTTAAAATTAAAAGAAATAGGACAAAATCCAAAACCTAAGTTTCAACAGGAAAGCAGATTGCACAAAACAAAGTATTTAGATTGATTTCTGTCTTTCAAGAAAAAAAAAAATTTCTAATTCTATGCGTGGACTCAGGAAGATTAGAAAGTGATAGCTCTATTCCAACCTGAGCACACAAAGTAGTAATGTTGGGCAATCGGTTAGAATTCTTTAATTAGTTGCCCATAGAAAATCATAGAATCATAGAATGGTTTGGGTTGGAAGGGACTAAAAGGATCATCAACTTCCAACCCCTCTGCCAAAGGAGGGCCACAAACCTCCAGATCTTGTTGTAAACCAGGTTCAACAGCACCTGGCCTTGAACACCTCCAGGGATGGGGCATCTGCAACCTTTCTGGGCAGCCTGTTCCAGCATCTCACCACTCTCTCTGTAAAGCACTTCCCCCTGACATCGAATTTAAATCTTCCCCCTTTGAGCTTAAAACAATTCCCCCTTGTCTTGTCACTGTCTTCCCTTGAAAAAGTTGATTCCACTCCTTTTTATTACCCCCCTACCTTTTTTTGGAAGGTAGTAATGAGGCCTCCTTACAACCTTCTCTTCTCCAGGCTGAACAAGCCCAGCACCCTCAACCTGTCTTTGTAGGGGAGGTGCTCCAGCCCTCTGATCATCTTTGTGGTCCTCCTTTGGACCCCCTCCAACAGCTCCACATCTTTCCTCTATTGAGGACCCGAGACCTGGCTGCAGTACTCCAGATGAGGCCTCAGAGGGCAGAGTAGTGGGCGACCTCTATCACCTATCTGTCCCTGCTGTCCACCTTTCTTCTGATGGAGCCCAAGATACCACTAGCCTTCCAAGCTGCAAGAGCAGACTGCTGGCTCATGTTCAGTTTTTCATCCACCAGGACCCCCAGGTCTTTCTCCACAGGGCTTCTCTCTAGGAGTTCTTCTCAGAGTCTGTATATATATCTGGGATTGTTCCAAACCAACTGCAAAACCTTGCACTTTGCTGTGTTGAATCTACATGAACTGTGTGTCTCTCTCTAGTGGTCTTACCCTTATGTTCTAAGCATTCAGACAGCTACTATTTTTTGTAGTCTGGCTTATTCTTCCTACCCCACAGCTTTCTCTTCCTTAAATGTTATTAAATTAGATTATTAAATGTCTGGTAATTTTGTACTATTTGAATGAAACAGAGAAATAGCTGTGATCTAGCTATTTAAAACATACAGTGACAGCTTTATGGAGATAGCGGGAGGGAGGCCTACACTACAAGTATGGTTTGGCACTTTTGTTAGTACTGTCAAATAAAACTTTCTGATACTGTCAATTAAGTGAATGTAATATTTTCTTCGAGATAGTGTAAACATTTAATCTTCCCAGCATAGTTACTATTAATTATACTGTCACACTGAGTCCTTCCCTTTGGTGAATGAATCACAGGTCAGTGTCTTGATCAGATCTTATGGCCTTGGTCAGGTTTTCGCTGCATGTGTGTGTACTTATTTCTGCCTGATTTCTTACAGGCACTCTTGTCACCCTACTGTCTCAAACCCTGCTCACTTCCTATGACTCTGCCTTTTGGGATGCGTGACTGAATATGGGATTCTGAATATCTAACATGACTTTTCAGCACAGTGTATGTTGCAATACAACTTCGAGATCAGACTAGGAGAAGAGTGGAGGATAGAAAATGTAATGTTGATATTTACAAACATATTCTAGAGTTATGGAAATGCAAATTATTACTTCATTTAGTTAAAAGGGATAAAACTGATATTATGAAACATCCATAGTTAAACACAGAATAACAGAAAGAGTCAAAGTGCTTCACCATTCTGTGATTCTGTGACATTGACTCCTGAAAATGTGAATTACTGGAATCTCAAAGACTGTGGCAATCCATTGGATCCTCTTCTTAGAATTTGCTACTGTCTGTTGTTGGAGGTGCACAAGACATGGCCCAGAGTGGCCATTTTAATTCTAATTTTTACATAGAGTCATAGAAGACCCTAGGTTGGTAAAGAACCTCCAAGACCATCCAGTCCAAACATCCACCTACTACCAAAATGAACCTACTAAACCATGTCCCTCAGTAGTATATCTAAACGCTTCTTGTATACCTCCAAGGACAGTGACCTAACCTGGGCAGCCTGTTTCAGTGCCTAACCACTCTTTCAGAGAAATTTTCCCTAACATCCAACCTGAATCTCCCCTGGTGCAACTTGAGCCCATTCCCTCTAGTGCTATTGCTGATACCCACATTGCCACAACCTCCATCCAGGCAGAAGTAAAGAGCTGTAATATCTCCCCTGAGTTTCTTCTTCTCCAGATTAAACAATTCCAGTTTCCTCAGCCGCTCTTCATAAAGCTTGTGTTCCACACAGCTCATTGCCCTTCTCTGAACATGCTCCAGTGCCTCAATCTCTTTCTTCTTGCAAGGGGCCCAAAACTGAGCAGAGTACTCCAGGTGTGGCCTCACCAAAGCTGAGTACAGGGACATGATCATTTCCCTGCTCCTGCTGGCCACACTATGATACAAACCAGGATGCCATTGCCTGTCTTGGCTACCTGGGCACACTGATGGCTCATGTTCAGCTGAGCATTGTCCAGCATCCCCAGGTTCATTTCCTCTGAACAGACTTCCAGTCACTCTGCTGCAAGCCTGCAGCATTGCCTGGGGTTGTGATGGCCAAAGTGTTGGACCTGGCACTTTGTCTTGTTCAACTTCATCCCTCTGGCCTCAACCCAGTGATCTAACCTGTCCAGATCCCTCTGAAGGGCCTTCCTACATGCAGGCAGATTGACACTTCCTCCGAACTTGGTCTCGTCTGCAAACTTACTGAGGATGCACTCAATCCCCTCATCCAGATCATCAATAAATATATTAAACAGCACAAGCCCCAGTACCAACTCCTGAGGAACACCACTCATGTCTGGACACCAGCTGGATTTAATTCCATTTACCATCACTCTCTGGGCCCAGCCCTCCATCCAGTTCTTTGTCCAGTACATAGTGCACTTGTCCAGGACATGGGCTGCCAGCTTTTCCAGGAGAATACTGCAGGAGACATCTTTGCTGAAGTCTAGGTGGGCTATGTCAACAGCCTTTACCTCATCCACCAGGCAGGTCACTTGATCGTAGAAAGAGGTCAGGTTGGTCAAGCAGGACATGCCCCTCATGAACCCATGCTGGCTAGGCCTGATCCCCAGTTTGACCACGCATGCCATCTGATCTCAGTCAAGATGATCTGCTCCATAACCTTTCCTGGACTCGAGGTCAGGTTGACAGGCCTGTAGTTCCCCAGATCCTCATTATGACCCTTCTTGCATGTGGGAATCATAGTGGCAAGCCTCCAATCCTCTGAAGCCTCTCCAGTTGAACAGGAATGCTGATAGATGGTGAAAAGCAGCTTGGCTATCACATCCATCAGCTTCCTCAGCACCCTCAGACAGATCCCATCTGGCCCCAGGGACTTGTGGTAGTTCAGGTAGAACAGTAGGTCTCTGTGGTGATACATATGGTGATAGGTTTTCTATGAAACTATTCCTCAACATGACCCACAGACAACAGATTCTTTTTCAGCAGTCAGTATCTCACTCCCCAGTCAGAACATCATGAAGGAAGAATGTGGTACTCTGAAGTATGTACTAGCTTTCTGTCTGCTGGTGTTCAATTGGATCCAAATATCCTTGAAGATGTTACAAATTGCTTTGTTCTCTGCAGCCGCTGTCACAAAATGTCTTCAGCTGATGCTCACTCAGTCCAAATCAGAGAGCAGACACAGTACTCTCCAGGGCATGTATTAGCTAAGGGCCTCTATTTTAATACACACAAATGCACACAGTACTTGTTTTGAAACTACCTAATTCTGCCAGTGCCTGGGCACGCTGCAAATCCTGGGCTTTTGAGATGGAAGGCTGATTGAGCAGGAAAGTCATTGACCTGAAACCTGTAGTAGACTGAAAAGTACTGATGGTTTAATCCTGACTTTCATTCTGTTCAATAAAGTCCAGGATAGAGAATTTTATCTTGTTGGGACTTTAGGGGTCTGTTCGTTTCACACACACACACACATACAAAAAAAACGAGAGGAGAGGAGAGGAGAGGAGAGGAGAGGAGAGGAGAGGAGAGGAGAGGAGAGGAGAGGAGAGGAGAGGAGAGGAGAAAGTATCATTACTCTAAAGAATTCAACTGTCTCATTCGAAATGCACTCCTTGCATAGATAAGCCATAGAAGCTTGTTTGGTTCAAGTGCAAATCCAGTTACCAAGAAGATTTCACTTGTGTGAATTTTCTGCCTTTTATTCATTCCTTCCAAATAGTCCTCTCTTCTTTGAATTAGTTTTAGCTTTGATATGCTGGTAGAAATGCATGTACATTTGTTTAGGCCAATCTCCCTTTACAGAGCATGCATATGGTTTCCTTTTATCTTCTCTAGCAGTATATTTGTTGATTGATTTTTAGTATTTTCTTTTCCAACAACTATGAACAACTATGTAGCTATTATAAGGAATTTTCACTCAATTAATTCATTTTGCCAGACTGATTTTTTTTTAAACACTTCTCTGAACAAGCCGCCAATTAATATGCAGATCAGAATTGGTCACAATTTCCTTGGAGCACACCTCTTATATTTGGTTAAAGATCAGTTCACACTGATGAGCTCCCTGAACTCTTGGGAATACAGGTTTTGATTTTATCTTATTAGAGAATAAACTCTATACAAATAAAACATTTAGATCTGTAAAATATAGCAAGATTAATGGAGGACATACTCATCATCTCTCCTACATGGTTTGCATTTTGAAACAATCTCTTCTTCACAAGTGGTCTCTGCTTATTATCTTTATTATTTAGAAAATAAATACTATTCTTAGCATAGGTAACACTTATGGTCTTTCCACATCCTACTAATAATACTTCAGATAGTGGCATGTATCAGTAACATTCAGTAAGCTAATCAAAATATTAGAACAGAAGACATTGTTTGTTTGGATCTTTTTTTTTCTTGGATGGAGAAGATAGCATTTTTTTTTAAACTCAGGTCATTTTATTCAGATACCTGCTCCTTTTCTGTCTGCAGAGTATAGTCACATGCTGTCCCTTTCCCACATCAGAGTCCCCAGTTTGATAGGTTAATTTCACCAGATATATGCGAGTGTTGATGCTAAGCAGGATTTTTGATTTTTATGCTGTTCTGCAGTCTGCACACAAGATCCTGAGGTACTGAACATTTCATTTTGTATTTCATATATTGCATTCTGCTCTAAGCACTTGAACTGGTGCATTGCTCACATATTTCACTGTATGCCAAAGTTTTTCTTTCATCTAATGGATATGCTAGATCCCCACATTTTCACTTAGCTGAACTGGGAAGAGTTTCACATAGCACATCTGAAAACAATTAACAGCTGTAGCAGACTCTGAAATGACTCGGCAATAATAGAGACTTTGAGAAAACTGAAGGATTTCATGTAAACTTTAACCAATACATGTATGAGTTTCAACAGATGAGACATGAATAACATATTTTCATGGTAACCACTTATCATTAAATCTCTCCCTCAGGCTCCACCTCTGGTGCTTTTTCCCTCAGACAGGCACCTGGCAAGATCACTAATTCAGTTCCTCTGCTCACAGTAGCTATTACTGTTGTGGGAAAACTATTCCATATATTTTTAACCCTTCTGTCCCTGAACTGAATCCACATCTGTAGATGTCTTGAGCTGCAACTGGGTTTTTCTGCTGCTTGCAAAAATCACTTGGAATATAAATTGGCGAAAATACTATCAAACCAAGGTTGCAAACTAACAGTGGGAGAGACCAAGTATTAATTGAAGGAGTGATCAGTAATGTTTTAATTGCACATACAACAACACTCATGTTAACTGTGTAAGTTAAACTCCAGTTATTAAGTTACTGTACTGCATCTGGTACCCAGGGTCGTGTATCTAATATTTTGGATAATTCCCATTCTCCCAATGCTATTAAAAACACAACTGCTAGAGACTGCAACAATATGCCTACTTATCTAGTTTGCTTTATCCTTTTATTTAAAAAAAGAAAAGCAAACAACACTGGTGTAGTGGAAATCCTAAGTCACAGCCTGAACAAGTAATTGAGCACCTGGTGGGAAGGCAGGGCCAACCCAGGGGAGCTCAGGTGCATACAATGCCCTGAGTGACCAAAAGGATGGAGCCAGGATCGACCCCTTCCCAGACCTTATTTAAGTGTTGAAAGTGAAGGTGAGAGTGTCTTTTTGGAGATTTCTGCCTACCAGAGAATTTTTGTAGGTAAATGGTTTTTCTTTCTTTGTTTCTGTGGCTATAGCTGCTCTATTTGGGCTTGTTCTTGTTTGATGCTGCCTGGGATTGTGCTACTCTGCTATTATTGCTATGCCTTACATCATATTACAGCATTGCAACTGAATAGTTTTGGTTTCTGATATAAAATTGTTTTGAAGTTTAGTTCTCTGGGAAGGATTTGTGTGCAAAGACCTCTGCTGAGATTTATTTGTAACTTGTTAGAGTAGTTTCAAATCTTTTGGGTGTAGATGGTTATAGGATATAAACAACTCCATAAAACCTACAGCATTTTCCGGACTGTCAGTTGGGTTACAACAGATAGCAAAGTCTTAATCCAAGAGGCATTTTTTGTCTTATGCTTTTAGTGACATTTAGATTATGGCTACAGTCTTCCTTACACTTTTTGAAAGGTTTCCTTTCTTACTCTCTATAATTTTCTGTTGTGAATAGGTAAGAACTTAAAAACAGTGTGCTAAACAGTGGTTTGAGCTTCTGCATATCCACTAGATGCAAGTTTGAAATAAATTGTTAACACTTCTCACTGAGTGATTCATTCTATTAATGTTGTAGTACAGTGCTCGAGGTGAGGCCCCAGTTGATCCAGGCAAGAACAAGACTATCCTATCTCTGGTTATACCTTAGAACAATGCCAATGCAATGTGTTTTTTTCCTATTGGGCAGTGCTAACTAGCAGCATCCATCAGTGGTCTGAGGCTCTCAAGGATCAAAACTTACCTGAGCTGAGATGAGAACCTTCCTTTAAGAAAAGTGCCTGCCAGCTCCGTGCATCTGAAGATGAACTAGACTTTGAAGAGGAACTACGCTTTAAAATGGCATGTGTCTTCCTGGCTACAAAGAGTACTAAATCTCTAGACTTCTCTTTAGTGAGAATTGTGCTCACTCCACTAGTGATGAAATGTCTTATCATCCACCGGCCAGCACCCTCCACCACTGCCAGCTGTGATTTATTTGGTGCTTTAAGTTGCTCTTTCCCACGGTGCTACTCCAATTATATATAATGCCCAGAATTAGGAACTCCATAAGATTCCTCTGAGCACTTTAAGGTAGCTGAATGGTGATTTGCTCTACCTCAGCCTGTAAAAAGAAAGAGTAGCTAAAAGACAGAGCCCCTGATACGTAACAGATATAAATTCATCTATAAATGTTTGTTTTCAGTTGCAGTAGAGGCATCAGCCAGGTTGTCAGAATTGTCTTGCACTGCAACTAAATGTCCACATATGTCTATAGATAGCACATCCTTTTTTTTTTTTTTGTGAAAACTTATTACAAATCTTAGCAGGGCTCAAGAGCATTAAAAAATTCTTAATTATTAAATCATGAAGTATATGTAATCATTAAGAGGAATACAATCACTCAGCCATATTAAATATAATTCCAGGGACTAATATAACTGATTCCAATCTCTGACTAAAATTCATCTTATTTGGTGACCAACAGGAATTTCTTGGGCAAAATTGATGGGAATAGATTTCTTAATAAGAAAGCAGTTCCCATCTCCTCCCATTGCCCGGGAAAGCTTTACTTTTTCTCCTTTCTGTCTCTCTCCATTCCATGTTCCTCCTTCCCTACTCTTCAGTGTAAACCCTCAATTTGTCAAAACTTTTCTTCCTAGTATAAGATTTTTTTTGCCAGATATCTTTGCTTATCACAGTCATGAACTTCTGACTAATGTCAGAACCATTTGGAGAGTTAACAACAGGTTGTAGCACAATGATAAACTCTCATAAGTAAAATATCCCACAAATGGAGTGCGTCACATAGTCACAAGTGGTGAAGCTCTAGATTCACCTATAAGAACTGAATTGTTTCACCAGGGAATTTCCAATGAGAGTTTATATCTGGCTCAGCTTTAAAATGCTGGATGTAATTACATTTAGGAGAGAGACCACTGATGTGAAGAGTTATATCAGATAATTATTTTGCCTCTTCAGTGTTTAAGAGTCTTCTAAATTTCCAGAAAATGCGTAGATATTTCAGTGGGAAACTGAAGACCCTTTAAAAAAAAAAAAAATAATAAAATAAAAATTAAAATTCAGTATTAAGAGTCATGTTTTCTGGTGGGCTTCATTGTGTTTAATGGAGCTATGCCAGCTTATATGAATAAAATTCTTTTTTCTGGCTAGCTAGTAATAGGAGGATTGTAGCATACAAAACAGGATCCTGAGTTACAGGGTAGGAATACGCTATGAAGAAATGGAGGAGGAAAAAAAAAAAAAAATGGCCTTTCCAAAATGTCTTTACTGAGTAAATATTAAATGAAAGACAACAGACTGAGAAGCAGACAGGAAAAAAAAAAAGGCTTAAGCAACCAATCTTAAAAAAAGTGATACATTCCAGAGTATTGTGAAGGCTTGCTCTTTGTTTTAAACTGATAATACTCATCTCTTTTTGAAATATCAGGAGTGAAATTCAGTCTTACTGACATTACAGAAGGCTTACCATTGACTTCTGTGGGAGAAATTTCCTTTCTCTGTATGAAGCTTAGCTACACTATCTCTAGATATGGTATTGCTATCCTTAAATAATAGTAAATAATTGATTGCATATTTTTGGTGATTCTTCTTACTCTTTATTTAAAAGAAGACTAATTAAAATAATCACCTTATAAAAATGAATATTTTCTTTTTTTTCCCTCTAGCTTTCTTAGTCTCTTTCTTTCTTCAGAGTAAGATGCTCATTATTTGTCCAGTAAATGAGTAATGTGCTAATTAACTGCACTTCTTATGTGATGAATATTCAATTACTGTAATGAGAAGAGGAGGATGATGTATCATACCTAAGTAAATTAATTTATTGTTGGGCAATGAATCTGCATCCACCTGGTTGTGACTGCTCACTTAAAGATCTCTAGGTTTACAATATTTGAGAATTAAAGGAATGCGTATCCCAATTGCTGTTAAAAGAGACAGAAAAGAAGAAAGGTATTCACTTTTTACACTATTATTCCAATACATTTTATTTGGAGATAACTTGTGTTCTTTCTAGTGATAAGAAAAAGAAATTACCAAGGAAATTACACTTATTTCCTGTCTTTGAAAAATGCTGGCCCTCTCATATCATCTTAATAGAGAAGTGAGAGCATCCCCTATGGGAAAGAAAGTCAGTCTCTTCCTACATGAAACTCTGCAAAATATATTTAACATTCAAATGCCTTTGTTTCACTTGGTTTCGTAATCTCAAAAAAAAAAAAAAAAAAAAAAAAAAAAATTTATCCAGTATGAAATGCTATGAAGTGAGGATAACAATCCTTACTCAAATTGTCATAATTTTCCAATATGTCCAACTAACGCGGTGAGGGATGAAAGGAATGGGGTCAATTTCACAGAAAAGAGTGGTTTCTTTTCTGTTCAGTACTGGAACTGCTTGTCTGATATTCCTGCCCACCCTGTTCCCTCTAATAATACATGGAGTTATTAGTTTAACGTGTGAAAGGTTGAAGTCCCCTATTTAAGCTAGCTGTGACATGAAACCTTCCTACCATAGCCTCCAAACCCATTATGTTGTATATTTATAGAGCAGCTGCTTTCTGAGAATTACTGCTTTTTCCCTATTTTACTACAAGTTAAGGATCATTGTTGTATTTAGTCTTGCTGTTGTGTGCCATCCTGGAAGTGATCCAAATGTAACACATAACACTTCTCTCACCTAAAAAGAAAACATAGCTAAAAAATTATGCAGTGTTGGAGTGAAAATTCGAATTACTGATGGTATATATCATAAATTTCTATGGCCATGTGCTGAGGAGAAAATAGAGTTTCTGTTCCTTGGGAGAGGAAGGAGGAGAGGCCTAAAGAAAAAGCAAAACAAACAAGCGAAAACTGCTGACAGATTAATTTGCATGAGAATTCTATTCAATAAACTCCAGAGAATCTCTTCATTGGCTTAGATTTTTAAGTGGTAAACAGGATTAGAACAGGAAGGGACATGAAGAGAGAAGTTGAGTTATATGATACAAGTTTATTTCTTGACAAATGAAATTCTGTGCAGTGGTTTACAGTGTTCCTGACTAACACCTGACTGGACACTTATTGTGAGATGAAATGTTGGTGGAGTCTTATGCCATGCAGTAGAAATCTAGAGAGTATTCTCAGGAAGAAGAAAAGCAACTTTGATCCAGCTGACACCTCTGATGTGACCAACATCTTCCTGATTCTAGTCAGTGTGGGGTAGCACATGGATTAGTAGCACCTCTTAAAGAATAGTTCTGGGAAGGCAGGAGACTTTGAGAGAGATATGAACTTGTAGAACGCTGACTTCATGAGGAATTGGAATTAAATGGGTGAGTTGTGGTGTTCTCTCATACTTCTATCTTAATTTTATATTTTATTTCAAATTCATGTGTCTAATTTTGATCTCTGCCTACTAAAGCGATAGATTTTGATTTCTCACTGTAGTTACTATCCTAGTCTCAAAGGCCAAAGTTTACGTACAAGCGTACAATCCATGATGGCTGCTCATGCTGTTCAAACAATAAACTACTACTCCTAATCCTCTCTCCCAAAAAGGAAGGAGAAAAATAAGTGTGACGTGAGAAAGTCAGTGTTTAGCAGCAGTACCAGTGCATGCATTATGTCTTCTACTTCCCATGGAGATTCTTCTTGCTTTGTCATGGATTGGCTGTCATGTTTCCGAGATTTTTCTGGAGCCGTGGTGAGGCCAGGGGCATAACATCAACAAAGCAGAAAAGGAATGAAGAGCAAAGAGAGGCCTCTGCAGTCCTAGTCCCAAAAGCATAGTAGTTCTAGTGAATTACATAAGCAGATATGAATCTGGAAATAGTACAAGACTCCTTGAAAGAGAATTTCACCACCAACAAGGATTCCATTTCTCACTGGTAGCTGGCAACTGTTGAGCACAAAGATTTATTATAGTTGTGTTAACCAGAAGTTTTTGATTAGGTGCTTTGTTAGTTTGATTAAAAACAAGGTTCAGATTAAGACAAAAGGTCAGGGAAGACAGTTGATTCTGAAGCATTTCTGACTTAAAAATATAGTTAAAAATAATTTCAGTTGCTGATTATGTTTTTTACTTATCCAATAAAATAAATTAGCGAAAGATTTAGAGCAACCTCTCTCACCTTGGTTATATCTTTATAAATAGAGCATGCATTTTATTTCATTCCTATTTTTATTCTATAAAATAATTTAAGGAGAAATATTTATAATTTAAACATAATAAAATGAAAAACACTGTCAGTGTTCAGTATTCTCCATTTTTCTTGATGCAACTTTTTTGAAGAGTTTTCCCTTCCTTTATTTTTAAAACAGAAAAGGCAAACATTTTAATGAAAAAAATCTGCCAGCTATAACAGAAATATATTTCTCTTTCTGCCATTGACAGAAATATAAAAATCCTGTAGACAGTTATGACTCTGTACAGATAGAGGTTAACTTATTTGTCAAGAAGGTATTGCAATTACTTACTATTAAAACAGTGCTCTGCCTAGCCTGTTTGAGTGTATGTTATGTGTGTTAGGATGAAGGTGATAAAGTAGTTGTAGACTATAACATAAGGTGATGTTCTTTACTGCACAATTACAGTTTACGTTACCGTAAAGCTCTTGACAAAGATGAAAAGTTAGGGAGGATTAAACAAAATGTTATAAAACATATCAAAGTGGGTCGCATAAACAATTGCCATGCTCTGGGAAATGTCTGATTAATTGACTGAAGTGAGACATCTGCAGGATGTAGGCACTATGGATATATCAAAGGATCTAAACTGCTTCATTTGTTTTAATAAAAGTGGCTTAATTTGTTGCAGTACTATAAAGCATCCTGTTATACCCCTTTATCATCTTCCTTAGTAAAGGAAAGGGCAATTCTAACCACAAGAGTATTCTCAGTCAAGTTTTACTTGTACATACTCCCATAGTCCAGTACAACAGGGAAAGGAAGAGATTTTATCAGATTTTTTTTTAAAGCAAAAAAAAAAAAAAAAAAAAAGCCTGATGTAGGGAACAAAACTAATGTGTGAAGATGCTTGGGGGGGGTGTGTGGAAATAATTACCTGCCTCTGACTTCTGGCTGTTCCTTGATCACTGGGGGGGGAGAGTGAGGGGTGGAAATTCTGCTATTTTCCTTTCATTTATCATCCAAACTAATCAAGCATTTAAGACAGAACTGTTTTACAGCCTTAAGTGAACATTTTCAGATAGGCACTGTGATATGCTTGATATGTTTTCTTGAGAGAGAACTTAGGTGCAACAGAAGTACATAACACAAAGGTAAAACAGCGATCTCATCTGTAGGTGCCTAGCTATTTCTGGAACTAAACAGATCAGATATTTTAATAATCCAGACCTGAATTGTTAATCCATATCAAACAAATTCTGAGGTAATGAAGGCAAACTTTTTTTTTTTTTTTTTTTTTTTGTCTTGCAACACATTTAATAGTACAAAACATCAAGGTGAGATGGTTTTCCTGGTTTGATTCTGGTTGATATACGGACATCCCACAAGATATCTTCCAGACCTGCTGAACCTGTAGCTAGCACTGCTCAGCTTACATTCAGGACTAGATGAAAATTTCCGTAAACCTGCTCTAAATTTTAAAAATGAAATAGACTGTGTAAAACATAGTAGCTCTGTTCTGTTCACTCTGTTCACTCTGTTCACTTTCTCCTTGACAGTCTGTGCACCTGCAAATGTTCAGTGTAATTGAAAAGCTAGCCTTTTCCTCTCCTTTTCCCTTCTAATTCCATTTTAAAAAAAACTTTTCTCGCTGAGAGGATGCTACAGAAATGGAAAAAACTGCTTCTCCCTAGGGGAGTTTGAGTTGAAAATTAGATATGCGTCACCCCTTAGGCAGTCATTTGTGAACTAAGAGAAAGTGGCATGATCACCTGAAAGGGCTTGTCTGAACATTTTGTCCACCAATAAGTATTAAAATTCTGTGCAAGCATAAGTACAGAAAAGTATATAGAAGTAAAAATACAAGAGTTAAAGGAGAATGCACTTGTTAGTAGTAACAAGTAACTGTAGTGCAATACTGTAGTAACTGTGTGCTTCAGTCTTCTGCTTTCATTCTTTGAACATTCTCCTTTTACAATGGACAAATACACTTCTAAATTAGTCTTTTACGGCTTACTGTCCACTGAACTTCATTTTAAGAAGTCAAAACTCAGGGTTACCCAGAAATCAGCTTAGCAAGACCAAATGGTTCTCCCCATAACTTCACTTTTCTTTATTAGTCTTGCATGATTCAATCCTTCTGGCTTCCTTCATGACAGACTTCTCAGCACCCTTACTCAAACCATGTGGACAACTCTTTTCAACTCATTTTGCTCATAACAGTGTAATAAATTCTTGGCTTTTTTGAAAGTTTGTGCTTAAAAGTATATCTTAAGCACAGTCACAAAATTGAGTTGTTTTGAGAAATTTTTGCCTACCAAACATAATAACGCTTTGTCAGTAAGACATGGTCAGCATCAAGTAGTTAACATTTGTTTTGTGAGTTATTCAACTCAATTTCTTGCATACAATGAGCTGCAGAAAAATCCTGCAGTAAAGTCTAAAAATTCAAAAACATAATTTACTATGAGGAAATTAAATTTTGCAAAATAATAAGAGTTGAATATTTTATAATATCAGTGAACATTAACAATCTACCTTGCAGCTGCTTAAAACATTATGGATATTTTTGAAAAACCAATTTCTTCTGCTAGTTTGCTTTCTGCTCTTCTAATGACTGATTTATTACACACAGTGTTAACAAAATGAAATTATCTTATTCTCATCACTGGCTCTCTTCAAATTTTATATTTATTGATTTATATCTCTTATGTGATAGAGAAAGGGGAGTGCACAAGGATTACCCTTTCACCTCACCATCACTGGAAAGGATAGAAGGCTTGATATTGTAGAAAATGAAAGTTTAGGTGACGTTTTTCTGTCTAGCAAAAGAAGCTCTTCCACAGATTTCTCTGGAATTATTTCAACCACTTTGAATAATGCAAAATAAAAAATAGACTTGGATACAGTTACAGGAAAATAGTAATTGGGTTACTCTTTCCAAGACCCTCCTGAAATCTTGCTTAGCTCAGTCTTTGCGGGGGGGGGGGGGGGGAAGTTTAAATTCTTTGTTCACCATATGTAAATAACTTATGTTCAGTAAAATATCACTTTCCCTGGTATTTCCCTTCTTCCAGCTGCTATTTTTAAAACTATTTTTAAAAATGCATATACAAATATATTTTCATAACTTGATGCTTAAATGATGTCACTGAAAGCATTTCTAAATATTTTATAAATTACAAGGAATTGTGAAGAAAATATAAAAATTTTAGAAGTTTATCAGTGAATGTGACATATTATAAATGATAATCACAGATTTAAACCACTGACCTAGAAAACAGACTCATAATGTTATATACTGGAGTAGTATGAGGTCTCCAGAGAGACAGAAGAAAGGAGAAAAAGACAACAGAAATATCACCATAAGAGATAACTTACCTTACATTTTAGAAATAAGATGTAGGTAAAGGACAAATTCTGAATATTGCTAATTAAGGATTCACAGTAGGTTAAGTTAGCTGTGATTTTTTTTTTTTTTTTTTTTTTTCTACTGTGATTAAATTCCTTTGGACAGTGCACAAGATGCAGAAGTTGTCCATATTGCAGGCCTAATGATGTTAATATATCCATGCCAGTTTAGCTGTGGCAGAAAGATCCCTTTCTTTAGAGGTAGAGCCTGTTGACAGAAGGAGTTTCTCTGCCTGCATAGTTATATAACTTGCTCAAGCACCCAGAGGTCACCTCATAAAGCTCTCTTTTTGTCAGCATAGCTGTGTCCACGTGGGGTTTTTGGCTGGTATAACTATTTTGGCAAAGAATATGTGATTTTTCACACTCTTCACAGACATAGCTGTGTGGATAAAAGACTGCAGAGCGGAAGAGGCATGCACACAAAGTATGTCTCACTCCCCAGCTTGCCTGTGCTTTTCACCTCACCACAAATTAATAACTTGAGGTAATGTTTGCTAGAGAGAATAGTCACAAGTTTAAATTAGTGCATCACAATTATTCCTCACTAGTAGCTCGCTATGAGACAGAAGAAATAGAAGAATGGATTATGAAAATAAATTATTTCAAGATAACTTCATCGATTTTTTTTTTCTTCTGTTATTATGGTGTTCATAAGAAAAAATATGCATAACATTACAAATAGAAAGTTATGAGGATAAGATCATCATGTCAAACGTGTGCAAATGGGATAAAACACCACCAGTGGCATACCTAACTGTTGGAGGGCCCAGTTTTAAAGTAACAGTAACCCTGCTACAGGGTTCAAAAAACATGAGCATGGTTTGGGTTTTTCTGCTATCGTTCAGATAACTAACCAAAGGAAAAAGAGAAATGTGTACGCATCAGATCAGGGTATCCTGCTTGTCGTGGTTGGCTCCTAGCATTGGATAGCCAGGCTGGTATTCAGATTTTCAAAGCAGTGCTGCTGAGGTCCAGCACTGAGATTTGATATTTTCATGTAGAGCCAAGAAGAATGGGCAGTAGAAAATAGCAGTCTTGTCTTCAGTTCCCATTTGCCCTTGAGAGAATGGTAAAAGGATGTACTATTCCATCTTTTTTGATCCACACACTATCCCAAGTGTTCAGCTGTTAAAAGATACAAGTATTATATTTGTCTATTTTCATGTTGTTCTGCTCTCTTTTATGTCATGCTGAGAGCTCCCTTTCCCCCTGTATCTGAAATGATTCTACAGAGCGAAAGAAAGTCATAGATACTAATTTCTAGGACAAGGTATGACTCTCTAGGGACATCTTTATTTTATCCAGCTGTTGCTAAATAACAGCAGGTAGTTAGAAATAAAAAATAAAAAGTGGTACTACATTCATGTTGCTAGAAATGCTAGAAATACTCTTCTCCTCTCATTTTTGATTTTTCTCTTTCACATTTGTCAATGTTGTACTTGAATTTCTCTCAGGCAAGTCAAAGAAGTCACATCTGTAGAAGGGGTCTGAACTCCAGATGAAAAAAAAAAAAAATAATAAAAATCAGGAACATTCTTATACTAATCCAGCTGGAGTGATCTAGAGGAATCACTTGCAGATTTTTCTGTGGAAAGTTGAACAATAAATATTCACATGAATTACATACCAGACAGATAGGAAATTACTTAAATCAATGCCAACGGTTGTTCTGTGTAAATATTTCTGTTTGGACTAACTGACCAGACTGGGGCAGAAGGAAGAAAGGACATGCATTATCATATTTATTCATTAGAGTTAATCTACCTCCCAATAAAAGCCAGTTATAAATGTGCGTGTCATGCGCAAAATAGGTTAAAGAACTAAAAATAGAACATGATGAAACAGATTTTGCGATGTTTTCTTTTGCATATTATTTGCAGCTTTTGCAAAATGTACAATATAATATACATGAATAGTCTAGGATTCTAAGATAATATTTTACCCTCATGGAACTACTTCCAAGAAAGGGATGGATGAAAAAGAAAACAAAGCAGACCTAGTAGTGTTAAAAATTATAAAATTAAAAAAAAAAAAAACTTTTTTTCATGTGATAACTATTTGCATTCTCCTATAATCGTATAGTGATAACTGAAGTTAAATTCCAGTGTATTATTGGAGTTACATAATTCTGTACTGTAACTACTGTAATACTCATGTTTGGCCTTTGGATTGGACTTGAGCAAAGTACTCATCCTAAAAGTATGAATGACTGAAACTGTTTTCCTTTTTACCTTGGGTGATCTGCCTGGACAAGTCTGATTAGACAGGCAGTGGGATTATTTGTCCTATAGGACATAAGTATGCAAGGTTTCGGTGACACACATACATGGATATAGTGGTTTTGCCATCACAATTGACAGTGATTTCTTTCTATGCTGGTAGCTGCATTGGCTTTTAGATGCATGAGAAGCAATTATTTGGCTGTTAGCAATGATAGCGACAAAACTGAAAAAAATCAGATTGTTTTAAAACGAGACTGTAAAATGAGTAAATAATAATAGAAGACCATTTGTTTGCTCCTTAAAACTGCAGTTAGGCCCTTCAGGTACTTTTGCAACATACTTCAGAATGTCAGTCTGATAGCTTTCGTGATCATGAAAAGAAGGAGGTGACTAATCAAACAGAGGTGTATCACAGAATCACCATGGTTGCAAAAGACCTTCGAGATCATCCAGTCCAACTATCCACCTATCAGCAATAGTGTTCACTGAACCATGTCCCTCAACACAAAAACCATCCATTCCTTGAACACCTCCAGGGTTGGTGACTCCACCACCTCTCTGGGCAGCCCATTCCAGTGCCTGATCACTCTTTCAGAAAAACAGTATTTCCTAACGTCTGGTCTGAATCTCCCCTAGTGCAGTTTGAAGCCTATCCTCTAGTCCTATCACCAGTTACATAAGAGAAGATGCTGACCCCCCCCCCCCCCAGCTCACTTCAGCTTCCTCTCAGTTGTAGAGAGAAATAAGGTCTCTCCTGAGTCTCGTCTTCTCCAGATTGAACAATCCCAGCTCGTTCAGCTGTTCCTCATAAGGTCTGTGCATCAGACATCAGGTTAGGTTATTATTATATATAAGGTATAATGTTATTCAAAATTAAAATGAGCTTCAGACAATGAAGGACCCAGAAGATATGACTTTATACAGCATACTAATACAAAGTGCTGTTTGGAAATGCTCCTTTTCATTTAACTGCAGCAGCAGTTGATTTATTTTGTACTCTGGCACAAAACTTGTAAAATATTTGGACTCTGCTCACATTTAAAAAAAAAAAAAAAATTCCAAAGTTCTGATCCCAGAAATGATGCTTCCTTCAAGTATCTCAGTTGAGGTTAGGAACAGATTGATATCAACTATCATATTTGTTTTGTTTGTTCTTAATAATTGATGTCAGGAGTGGGAAAAGTATCTGACTGATAGTGCTTGGCAAGAAATATCTCTCTTTCTGCATAAGGAAGCAGCATCAACTCTGGCAGTCTTCCCTGTTTTGCCTGGGTAAAACTATTGTAATTCTTAGGGGGGTTATTCTGTGCATGGGTCCTTTCCTTCTTTTGATTCTCTGAGCACCAATAGAACTAATTGCCAGTTTCATTGGTAAGTTTTACTTTAAAAAACCTGCTCCCTTGAGATAGCTGTAATATTAATTTCGTACGAACTACTGGACAAGTTAAATGATTTTAGGCACCCACCTACTAGCCTACAATGTACCCAGCCACTGACTTGGTCCTGAATTTTTGCACACCTGCCCAGTGACTTTTCAGACACTTTCCTCGGTCTTGGTGTTATTCCTTTGTGCTTCCTTTTCAGCCTGTTCTTTAATTTAACATACAGTATGTTTTTATATTTAAGGATTATCCATGTGTAATTGGTGTTTATGTTACAGGTAACGTTTCTAAATTCTTTAAATGAAGTGATTAGAACTAAGAAATAGGTCACAACCTTGGCAACTATCTGATGAGAGACAATGTAATCTGCTAGCACACTGGTTGTCATGGAAACTGACAATATTGGATTTTTCTTTCAATGCAACGTGAGTTTTATGCATAAATTATTAGCATATTAAATCTAAGGCACTGACACTTCAAAGAGACCACCTATGTGTTTTATAGATGTTCACAAGTAACTTAAATTCATTCCTATTTGTTCAGCAGTTGATCAATCTAACAGAGAAAGGATTTTTTTAGATTAGACAGCACAGTCCTGTGCTTTTAAATTGGAAAGATTTCAGGCTCTATCCTTTTTAGTTTATGACCCACCCAAGTGTGTTGTATCACATTGCCCATTTGTTTTGATTTTAGGGTCTATGCTGTCAATTATTTCAACCAAAAATTTGTCAGACGCAGAAACAGCTTTGTGAAAAATGTAGAAAATTTATACATTGCTTTTCTTTCATCTCAGCTGTGATGAGAATAAGATCTTCTGGGTTCTTCAAAATAAAGATTTATTTTACTCCTGCATAGCCCTTTATTCCTCTCCCAAATCCTTTGCCCCAGGCCAAGAGTTAAACTCTCTTTCTTAAGATCAGAAACTAGTGCTTGAGTCTCCCCCATCTCCTGAATTCCCGAATTACCAAACCATAGTCTCCCTTTTTCTCCATCCATTCTGTATTATACTACAGTACAGATTTGTTGCAAAGAAATGACATTTCTGAATGGTAGCTGTATAATTAGCAATTGCAGAAATGTAGAAAGAATCCAGAGGGACAAAATGAGACTGTTAATCCAATGCCAAAGAACTTTTGCCATAAAACTAAATCTAAGATGACATGTCTTTTTCTTCTGGGAAGAATGTCTTGCCTTTCTCTGAAGTATTAAAAATTTTTGAAAATTGAGAACACAGGACTGAAGAATGTATTGAATTTCAACAGTAAACTTCTGAGAAGTGATAGAGTGACAAGCCGTAACCATTTCCTAACTGCAAACCCTTGACATGGAAAAAAATATCTCATGTTCTCTAGCTCTTTTCTTCCCAGTAAGAAGAATCCCTTCCATTTTTCTGCTATGCAGATTTGGTCTGTAAAGGAAACAAATGTACAATTTTAAGTTGAGAGATAAAGGAAGACTGTCTCAAAGCAACATGAATGTCTTTCTTGTGAGCAGAGGGGAGAACTCATCCCAAACATGGAGATTCAGAAGTAACACATTATTTTTTCAGTGTAACTGGGACAACATCCAGACAGCTACGAATTTCTGACATCTCCATGCTTTCTAATAACAAATCATGTAGAGTCAGGATGTAAAATGAAGAATGCCTGCTTTCCTCAAATGCTGCCCCTTTTCTGAAGTATTTAGGAAATCTGCAGAATCAGCTGCGTGAATTCTGTTTTAAACTATATGCCCTTTGGATATGTCTAATATACAAAATTTTCTGTTGCTATCACAGTTTTATATATAATTCCTTTGCTTTGAAAATATTATGTCCTTTCTTACCATCCATTTAGGACTGATGATCCCAAACATTTGCTCTGAGCAAATTGAAACTAGAACAGCTTGTCAGCTTGAGACCAGATCCATTAGGAACTCACCAAGACAGAGATCTGCAGCCTGGCTGCTTTTTGGGATATAGTACCCTGGATTATTAGCACAAACTTTGGTCTGCTGTGTAACTGGCTGTAATTGTCACTCCAAACCAGTGTCCCACTGTTCCATACTTCTATCCAGCCTGCAGTCCACACTCAGGAGCCAGACTCAGGAGCTGTTTTTTGCAGCTATCAGTTACATATTTTGATTTGTTCTCTGGGCTTTGGACAACATTCCCTTCACTGCCCTGGTTTTCTTAGGAACTAGTAAGTAGTTTTCAAGCTTTAACCTTTTATCTGAGTCATTTTTGAAAGCACCTCATGGGGCAGAATTTAGTAGACGATAGAGAGGATTTAGAGGTTTTATCATTTCTAGATCTCTATCTTGGCAAAACAACTGCAGACCCTATTAACCATGCTACTGTACTTTTGTACTTGTTAAGATGTCTCTTAGCTCGGTTATTATGTAGCTTCCCAAATGTAACTCCCTTTAGATCTAATCTCCATAGCAAATAATCATCATAAACAAACACACAGAGGCACAAACTATAACCATAACAAAAGAGCACTGCTTTGTTTTGTTTTGTTTCCCACCATTCTCCACAGTAGCTTTAAAATCTTGCTTTATTGCCATTTTGTTTAATCAACATTGATCAAGACCCTGGTGGCAAGCCAGAACAAAAAGGATTGATCTCAGGTTCACATGTGGAGAGATTTAGGAATGAGTAAAGAATATTGTATTAAGGGAGATTCTTACTAAATCCTGTTCCCAACTTTTATTCAGGGTTTCGTATGTTATTGAAAATAACCTTGTTAAATGCATTTTGAAAAAGGAAAACTTAGTTTTAATTTTGTTGTATTAATTTGAGAACATGGGAGCATTCTTCTGTGTGGAGTACACGGTCTTATTACATATAGCTACTTATAGACATTTGTATTTTTCATAAGTATGCTTAGCTGTGATTAGAAGAAAAATAAAAAGAACAAGGAGAGGGGTTTAGCTATTTGCTTGTCAAATTCTGAACCTCATAACCTGAATGCCAGCTGGACTGACAACAATAGAAAGATTCTTGGAGCAGGGATATTATCTTACACAAAATCATTCTTTTTCTTTCATAGTAAAATTTGTTTCATTTTGGTTTTGATCAGAGCCTCTGTATAAAGTTCATGAGAGATATACAGGTCCTGTTGGTGTGTGTTCAGTACTGAAGAGATCCATCCAAACAGAAAATAATGACCCTAATTAAGTTGCTCAAACTGGATGATTTAGGCTGCTACTTGTTAATTTGTCTTATTCTCAAGATTCTTTTGCTCTAGAGAGACAAACACTGACATTGAAATACAGGAAATTCTCCTAATCAAACCTCCCAGTGCAGTGCCAGTTACCAAAACTAATCAGTGCCTTAAAACAAAGGTAGAGGGATGAGATCTTGTATGGCTTGCTGTTTCTGAGCTTGACATCCTTGGTGAACCCATTCACTGAACTTCAGACCTTGCCACTGAAATATTACCTTAGTCATCTATCTTTTTCTTAATGCTACTGCATTCTTTTTCCACCAGATGGTAGGCAATAAAAGCAGGAAACAAAAGCTTATCTTCTACTGTATACTTAAAAGAAATCAAATAAAATTAAATAAAGTGCAACTCTGGAACAATTCTCCGTATGCCAGACTCCTATTCATGTATGCGACTGGAAGGCAGCTTTAGAAGAGATCTGGCCAGTGTTTGCAGGTAGTTGATTAATAGCAAAAGTAAGGCCTACATAGGCACATGGTGCATATGTTATTACTTACTGAAAAGATGCTATTGTTTCTCCTGTTCTGTTGTTCCGTAGCAACAAAACTAATTATTATTATGATATGCATTTTTCTGTCAATTCCTTTAAGGGAAACCATTTATTTCACTTATTCTTCTCTAACCAGATAAATGAAATTGTCTCCCCAATGTGTAAATTTCTTCTTCTTCCTTGTTAGTGCTGCCTTGTACATGAGGTACTCATTTAGTTGCAAAAACCAATTATCATCCCTGTCTAGATACATTAAGAATTTTCCTACAAGTCTTTTTCTCTCTATCACATTTTAAGCAACACTGTACATGAATTATTCATATTGCCCATCTTGCAGGCAGGTTTTTTTATTATTAAATTTGATCATAATAATAGTTATTACCACAGTCATGGCAGTTTTATGAGTATTCTTCAATGCCATTACCTGGAAAGATTTCAATCAAGACATATAAAAGATGCAAATCAATTTCCATAATAAAATTAAACTGTACCATCTACTCTTTCATCCTTGCAATAGAGTTGATTGACAACTTCTCCTTGATAGGTGCAGCTGATAACTTGCAGGTACGGTAATAGAGAATGGCAGATTCTCTTGCTCTACTTTTCTAAGAAATTCAGTATTTTTCTTGCCTTGTCAGAATGTAATGTTCACATCTTCATGCAAACATTCCATTTCCTCCTGAACAGGACAATTATTTTTTCTGGCTGTACCAAATTTGCCTCTTAATAAGCAAAGGTAGTATGGAATAAATGAAATCCTTTAATTAATGTTCTTTTTTGTTATGCTTTTAATAATACTGCTTTCTGCAAAGAGAAATCTTCCCAAGAAAGAGTTTTCTCATATGATCCCCTAGCTTCATCCTATACCTTTATTATAAATCTTTTTCTCTTCTTTCATTTAACATTACATCTGATGTCCTCTCTTTGCTACCTTTCTACTTTGTTGCAAAGAACTTTCTACCTTGTTCCTACTTCCTTATCCAGTTACTGCTTCTGTTTCACTGATATGATTCTGATTTATCATTTCCTAATGCTTGGTTCTCTCTAGGTAAAAACTTAAATGTAATGCATGCCTACTGGTGTTGGAATTACCTTTTTTATAATTTTTCTTTTCTCTGGGGGACTGTAATGTCAATCTTGTTGAAAGTTTACACTTAACTTCAGATTTGATTAGAGCAACTCAAAAGTAGATCAATGTGTTTGTCTTAAAGGAGTTACTCTGGAATGTTGTCAGAGTAATTAAATTGAGAACATAAATAGCAGTAAGAGGGTCTTCTCTGTTCAAGGAAGGCCAAAAACCACTTGCTCCCAGTCAACATTAATATCTTGGGAAATAAAATGATCACCATTTACAGTCAAGAAGAAATTTATTTTCATGATACAGAACTGGTCAATTCTACATATTATGTAAAGGTTAATGTTCTCCTTATTTTAGTGTAACATCTGTTCAGAGTAGACTTCTGGTGTAGAGACAGTCTTGTTTCATTCCAGCATAAAATTCTTACACTCCAAAGAACTTTGTCTTTCACGTTCAAAAACACTTAAAAAGATAGATTACATCACACTTCAAGAAACTAAGCCATGCAAGACTGAACTGATGTCTGTTATGTAATGCAATTTATTACAGCAAGGCTTCAGAATTAATGACTGAATTACAATTTTTCCCATAAGCAATTTTTTATTTCCGCTAAGGTCATGTTAGGATTATTACTGTATTTTCAAAGATGCATGATGAAAAATGAAATAAGCCATATATTTTCTATATATATTTCCTTTTTTTGAAATGTATTTAGAGGTACTCTAAATTGCCATTTAAATTATTCACTAAACTTTAATGCTATCTCTATATTATGGCATCTACCAAAATCACTTTCTGCTAAGAATTAATTGCTTTCTTTACCTGCAACATATCATGAAAACTTAAATGTTTTTTCCAAGCTAGTGAATACCTAAGTGTTAACAATCTGTAAGAGAACCTTAATATCTATGTTCGTAACTCTCCTTCACAAAGACCATTTTTTAGGTAGGGTGATAGTTTATTCCATCATGTTTTCAAAAGTATTTTAATTCTTAATATAAGATTTGGGACTGATGACAGCCCAATAGTCTGTATGTAAAATATACCATCAATGTCAATGCAACATTCAGAACAAATTCTATTATCATTTTGGAATAAGTGGTACTTTTTATGCAACAAATCACTAGAAATTCCAAGAGATGTAGAATGCCATTTTCCAAAAGGCTGAAAGTCCATTTGGATCTTGGTTATTTTCTTCAAAACAGAAATGTCCCTGACGAATGAGTTATGATCTTGTGTCATTTTAAGATAACTACCAGAAAAAAAAGTCTTCTCTGTAATAGAGCTGACAGAATAAAATGCATGTACTAGACATTTTGGTCTAAAGACCAGTGCATTAATTTAGCAACAAGTGGAAAATGGAGAAAAGTGCCAGGTTATGTACTGAATTGGTTGGGGTATGGGGATACATTGCATTTGATGAAATCTGCCAGTGGTTTGGCAACCTCCGGCAGGTTGACTGTTAATATTACAAATTTAGGCTGCTCATCTCTTAAACTCTTACAGTCTTTTTCTCAACCATTGAGACAGAACCTTGTAGCTTAGGCTTTGGAAAACCTGGTAGACTTCAATCAAAGAGAAACTTTCTAGGGGAAAGGCATAGGTATGAATAATCTATCATTGTGCTTCTGACCTGTCTTTGCTTTACCTGCCTTAGCAAGATTAACAGGTCTGACATCTGTCTTGCTCCCTGGTCATGACAGCGAGTGGTAGCTCTGGCAGCTGGGAAGACTTTCAGGTCTAAGGCCCTTAGGCTCTCTGGAAGTGTTTTACTTAGCACAGACTGATGTGCCAATAATTAACCTATACGATAATGATGGGTCAGTATTGTCCTGATTAAATTACCATTGAACATGAAGCTACAGATCATACAACTTTAGAACTAGTCGCAGAAGTATTTAAAGAACATTTTGGTCATATATTGTAGAGATAAACCAGAGATCTTAATTTTTCACGTGACTGCTATAGAGGATAGTGCCTTTTTCACTCTGCTGAAAACGAACCACAGGAATGCGGAAACAATACTGTAGAGTCCATTGGAATGCTGTAAGTTGACCTTTCAAATTCTGTCTTTTCCTGTCTCCCCCAGCCGAAAAGGATTACAGCCAATTAATTATGAACGTATCTTTTTGTTGCCCCTGCTTTTATTGTTAGATGAGATGTCAAAGAGTTTGGTTTCCCTCATCACTATGTTTATCAAATCAGCAAATCATAGAATTGAGGTTGACTGCTGGAATGTAGCTTTGTATAGCAAGAATTGGGACTGGTGATGAGTTGACCACAAGCCAATAATGTTCCTGTACTTGTGGCCAAGAAGACCAATGACATCCTGGGCAACAGTAGGAAGATCACTGCCAGCAGGTTTAGGGATGTAATCTTCACTCTCAGACCTGATGAGTATTGGTACATGGAGTTATTCTTTCCAATGGCAGGACTCTGCACTTGCCTGTGTTAAGCTTCAAGAGGCTTCTCTCTACCCACCTCACCAGCCTCTTGAGATCCTTCTGAATGGCAGCACAGCAATGAGGGTATCAGCCACTCCTCCCAGTTTTCTGTCATCTGCAGATTTGCTGAGGAGGTGCTCTCTCTTCATCCAAGTCACTGATATATAAGTTAAACAATACTGGACCCCATACTGACAACTAGCTACAGGCCTCCAATTAGGCTTACTGCCATTGATCACAACCCTCTGAGCTGTGCCACTCAGCTAGTTTTTAATCCATCTCACAGTCCACTAAATCAGCTCTCCCTTCCTGAGCTTGCTTATGAGGATTTTATGGAGGCATCAAAAGCCTTGCTGAAGTTCAGGTAGAAAACATCCACTGCACTCAATGTATCCAGTCTGTTGTTTCATTAGAGAAATAGATCAGGTTGGTTGATTATAATTTCCCTTTGGTGAATCCAAGTTTACTACTACTGATCACTTTGTCTTCCACATGCTCAGAGATGGATGTTATTCAATTTTAGAAGTTTTCAGCTGTCTGCACTTGGAAAGTTAGGGGAAACATTTGTAATAAAGAAAAAGTACTTCAGTCTTTGACAGGATGTTTTTTATTTTTATTTTTTAATTCTCATCATGGGATTGCAGGAACATTAAGATTAGTAGGGACTTCTTAAAATTGTCTAGTTCAGCCTCCCAACTCAATCAGGATCATGTACACAAGGTTACCTAGGGCTGTATTCACTCAAATTTTGAGTAGTTTCCCTGATCAAGACTTAAAAACTTCTTTGGGCAACCTATTCCAGCATTTGACAGTTTTCACAGAAAAAAAATTATAATCTCATGTTTGGATACAGTTTCATGTGTTTTAATTTGTGTGCATTGCTTATTGTACTATGTTCTTGCACAGCCAAAAATATTCTGGCTCCGTCTTCTTCATAGCCCTCCATTAGCTATTTACTCACACGTAAGATCCTCCTGAACCTTCAGTTCTCTGGGCTGAGCAGTCATAGCTCTTTCAGCCTCTAGTCATATGCGAGATATTCCAGCACCCTAATCATCTTCATGGGACTTCAACAGACTCGCTCCAGTAAGCATCTTTCTGATGCTGGGAGCTGAGAAGTGGACAGAGTCTACTATTGTAGATGTTGCTTCATCAGAACTGAGCAGAGGGGAAGACCTCAGCCTTTTAGCAGCACACTGCTTACAGTGCCTTAAGATGCTGTTCTTTGCTCCCAGAGGCACATTGCTGGTTCATGGTCAGCTTCTTGCTCATTAGTACCCCAAGCTCTCCAACCACTGAACCCAAGCATGTTCTTGGGTGTTTTTTGTGCTCTTAATACAGTTCCCACAGCTTCTGCTCAGATACCTTTTTCTTCATTTAATGTTCCATGAATTCTTTTTCAATCATGTATTAAAAGCCGCCCAAAAACTTTTTTCTGATATATATCACAAGATACAGATTTACTTTCAGAAAAATGCTCTTTCTAGGAGCACTTTCTCCCTCATATACATGGTTTCTTCTAAATTTCACTTTCCACTCTACGTTTATTATTGATAACTATTTGTTTTGATTTTAGTGACAATAGATGCCAAGGAAAATTTATGAGGTCTTTATGATGTACAGTATTGTACAGCACAATAAAGAGATAAGGAATGGAACATAATTTGTTAGTAAGAAAATTTTCTCTTTGGACACTATCACAAGGCTTATAGTATTTGCATGTGATGTTGCCATACCACAGAGTCAAGAATTCTGAGAAGCACTCCTTGAGAACTTCATGTGGATTTGTACAACCAATTTTTGAAAGTACACAATCAACTTTTTAGCAGAATATTCATGGTATATAAAGAGATGTAAACATGAATATTATGAATATATGAATTTATACATACAGATAAATATGAATGAATGTTGTGTTGTTCAGAGCCTGCTTTGTCTTGTTTTGTTTTGCACATACAATTGCAGGGACAGTACCAGTTTAGTGGACAGAAAGAGAAGTTAAGAGCTTATTGGTTATCAGATAAATACTATTAATGATTTTCCTATCCACTTTCTGTTCTTTATATATACCTCAATTGTTGAGACAGGCATAAAAAAGGACAGACAAATAAAAATCCATTGTGCATCTGTAAAAGACTGGATGACCTTTGGACATTGCCTTAATTCTTCAGTGTCACATAGTTGTTGCCAAGGAATTTGAGGCCATAACCTAATGAAATAGTAACGGTATTTTCCAAGGTAAACAATTTTCACTTCCTCCTCCTCTTCATTTCTGCTGGATTTATAAATTCAGACTGCTGAGGTCAGTAAAGCTAGAAGCAAAACAATAAATCCAACTTGCAGATCATCTTTGGAAGGGATCTAAACAGAAAATTGCTGTGTGTTATGGAGGAAAGCTTACAGTACTACTATTACCAAGGCAGCAGTTTGACAAGATTGCTCTCTATCTATTAGCAGTCCATTTTCCTTAAGTTAAAATTTCAAACCTACTTTCTTTTGTTGCTTGAATGAGATGCATGAAAAGAAGTTTCAATAGATGTTTCTTCACTCTCTTTCTCCCAATTTAGAATATTCTGACCACTTCTTCAAACACTAAAATCCGATATATATTAAACCTGCTCTTCCTTGCTTCATTTGGAACATGCAGTCTTTCCAGGCAGTGTCACAGTCCATCTAAAAGGAAGCTATCAATAATAAATATTCACAGCTCAACCAAATTCTACTCCATATTATTGCAGATCTATTGAAAATCTGTCAGGCCCACATTTGTTACTGAGTGCTTCCTTAAAAAAAGTCAGTTGGAAATCATTGGTAATTTACTTTTCTTCTTAAATGAATTTGTTCATTTCCTGCCAGGAAAGCTAAATTTAAATAAAATCAATTATTTTCCCAGCACTCATTCTTAACTGCTCTGTCAGCGAAGAGAAAGCTCTAGCCAAAGAGCGTGTTCCTATAAGAGTTGATGACTCTAGCATCTGTGTTGTCATTACACATCCCAACCTAATTTCAACAGTTACTGCACATTACCCTCTTAAATTTCAGTTCTCGTGAAGACTTTTCATGTCTACTTTCATCACAATGTTTGCCAGAAAGAAGTTCACATCTCTGCCTACCTACCTACCTACTTATTCATCTGTCTTTATAACAATTTGAAGCCTGAAGGTACCCAGAAAAGAAGCTGAGATTTACTACCATCTAAAAATTCAACACAGGAGAGTTTGATTGATTTTTTTTTTTCCTTTTGAAAAATAAAAAGTGGAAAGAATCTAACCATGTATGTGACACTGGATTCTAATGAAATAGTTCAAATACCATTCTGGTTTGTCAAGACAACATAATCAGGGAAAGAATGTTTTTTATAAATTGAACTGCACTGAGTTCAAAATTAGATTATAAATTGCATTATTCTAATATAACATTTTTATTTATTGCTTGGTAAAAGATAACTTGGTATCACATATATTTTCTGAGGCTCTGACTTATCCTTTAAAACCAGTGCACCTTTTCCATGGCACAATTTCTATCTACTACCTTATAAATTCTTATGTGCCAGCTAGTGAAAAATTAAAAAAATAAAGAAGGCTAAATAGTCTACTCAGGAGCTCATGACTGTATTGTGGTTTACCTATATGAGCTTTTTCCTCCATATACTATTGAATATATTCATATTAAATTTCATGTTTGCAGCTGAGCTCCCTTTGCCTGACCTACTGTAATTGAGATTCTAAGCAGATAGAGACCTCCTGCACTTGAGTGTCTGAACTATTCCTTCTGATCCTGGTTCCCACTATTTTCAAATCATTATTTCACTGTTTCTGTTAAAACTTGACATGACTAACAATATAATTTTCTAGACTCATTTCTCATGAACGACAGATATCTCTTTTTTTTTCTGCTGTGAATATCATAAAAGAGGGGAAAATTAGAGATCTGGAAGGAGTTGCATGGTACCAAAAATTGCACTTTGCTTTATAAAAGCGATGCTTTGCAGTTATCCATCAGCCTTCGAACACTAATCAGTTTTAAGTTATTACAAGGTTCACAATGAAATATACCATTTCTGCTTCTCTTATCTTCAATGGAATTCATTCAAGCACTTTTTTTTTTTTTTTTTAATTTAAACTCTCTAGCAGCTATTCTTTCACTCTGACTTAATAATTGGAAATGTCTGCCCTCATCTTAAAATAGGGTGACAATGGTTATGCCTTTCTGCTCTTACCATCCATTTCAATGTTCCATTTTTTAAGTGGAATAGACCACACTTTTTGACAGATATCAAAGGAAAGCCTCAGAGAAATATTTTTTGAAGGTTAAAGGAACAGAATTATAAATGAGTAGTTTGATTTAATAAACCTTTTCTAGTAGCAAGATACAGGAGTCCCACAACATGTAGTATACTAAGAGAACCCTTACAACTGCTTGATACAAAGCAAAAGATGTTGAATTTTAGCTGAATGTAATGTAAATTTTCAGCTTTGAGAATACAGCTCAGACCAGTCTCAAAGTAGATCTAATACAGATCTTATATTTATTTTGAAAGTGAGAGAACATGTTCATTTAGGAGTTGAGGTTGGTGTTAGGCTGTTTGTTACATGCAATTCAGTTGTGGAGATAAAAGTAAGAAGGAAGTGGAAAGCTTAAAGATATGGGTAGAGAAGGAAAGCAAGGTGTATCAGTCTGCATAACTTGCTATGACAAAAACTCCAGATATATGGAAACACTGCATTTTAGCAGTGCTCTGGATTAAGTTTGAAAAGGATGTTCAAAGGAGTCTTTTTTTTGTTTGTTTGTTTTTAATTACTGTGACAGACTGGATTTTACATTTTTGGCTACTGGGCAAGTATAACTCTTGGTTGTAGCACAAATTTTGTTATTGTCAGACAATCAGTTGTAGCCACCAGGGGACCTCCAAATCTCAGTTACCTCAGTTCTACACTGAATTATCTCAGCCACCAGGGTACCACTGCTTGAACACAGATTTTCAAAGCTTACACATACCTACTCCTAAGCTTAAAACTGTTGGTGTTTCTGCTGCTAAAGTTGCTCAAGACAGCTTCTAGGACTATGTTGGCACCTGAGCCCTGACAAGTCTCACTCTTGCTTTCCTGCATGTTCTCTGTGGAGTTTGATCCAGCAGAAATAATCAGAGCACAACAGCTAGATTTCAAGCTGCAGAAAATACAGTCAAGATTAGATGTTTCAGTGTTACATGGTTTATGAACATGTTTTATACTGGATCCTCTGCGTGGATAACTTATCAGAAGAATGGTATTTGTTTCTAAATCTCCTCCTACTTGACTGAAACTAAGAATCTTAGCCTCTAAGTGAGTTGTTTCTGGGGATGGTATGATCCCTCTCTCTCTGATAAACATTTGGTTGTCTTGAGTGAAGTGCAAGACCTCTGTCAAGATGAACTGAAAATAGCTCATATTGGAATTCTTCATGAATGGTCAGCTGGGACTTTTCTCACTAAAACAAACACATAGAACATTTACCCCAACACTGGCAGAAAAAAAAAATGTCTTTCATACTTATTAGATGAACTTGTTGTTATAATTATTACAATATTTACAATTTGGTTTTTTGGCTGAAGAAAAACAACCCAACAACAAGAAAACCTTAACAATTTTATTTAATTAGTCCTTTTTTATTTATTGCCTTCATTGCAGTCAGCAGGCAACCAAGCCAAAATGCTATCAGGCCCATTTTAAAATACCAGTGAACCTGGCTCAGACATCTGAACAAATCAGCACCCAAACCTTCAAATCTTTCAAGTATTTCCAGGTTAAGAAAAGATCCAACTTATTTTTGACAGAACTCTGAGGAATTGTCCCCTGTCCTCTCAGTCAGAAAGTACGGGAGAACTGCTGCTGCTCTCGCAGGAGATGAGAGAATGACAAAATACCTACAATTATTAAATGGTTCCAGAAGGCATGATATTCTTACCACTAAAAAAGAGAGTGATTCATAGTGACTAATAGGCAGACTGTGCTATGAATCTCCATGTACTTTCTCAGAGGAAGGGACTGTGCATGTCTGAGATTATATTTCCAAGTTATGTCTCTCCTAAACTTAGATTAAAACCTTTTCATTCCAAAATGAGTTGGTAACCTTTATCAGCTTTTCAGTTTTCTGAGACTTTACTTTCTATTTTAGTCAAGTCCCACTAGAATTGTTTTTGTTTGTTTGTTTTCCTTCTTAATATTAATTGGTTTCTTACCAAAAGAGCAATGTGTGCTACAAATTGTGTAAGAGAATGTATTCTCGTGAGATTCCTAGCCAAGATCTGTAAAACTCAAAAGATTTGACTCAAGTTTGTGCAGTGTAAATAAAAATCCCATGTGTGTTCCAGGAAATCGAATAAACCTCTGATACTCACAGTCTGTACTTTTGCAGGGAAGCTTCCAATGAATATGTTACATGGTAAGTGGGCTCTGTTTAAGGAAAAATTTCTGGTTAGTCAGCAAGACTGGTGATCAGTAAGCTACTCTATTATATAATGCTTACTGACAAATCTAAAACAGAATATTAATAATACTGTTTTCAGTTCAGTTAATTTTAGGTTTCAGCCTTAGTAAACCTAGATATTTAGTGGGTGTTGTGTTGAGACATTATGAGAAACTTTGGAATAAAAATTTTCTTTTTTAGATTATCCCATTGGAAACTTGTTACTCTTTAGTTTATTACCATTTCATTTATAAATATGTTTACTATCCCAATCACCCAAACTATAGATTAGATATTTGGTGGAAATTTTTTACTCAGGTGATAGTGAGGCACTGGGACAGTTTGTCCAGAGATGAGTATGTCCCATACCTGAAGGCATTCAAGACAAGATCAGATGGGGCACTGGGCAGCCTCATCTGATGAGTGGCAGCTCTGCCCATGGCAGAGGTCTTTAAGGTTACTTCCAACTCAAGCCATACTATGATTTTGTAGATTCATTAAACAATATAAATATGTCAAAAGAAAAAAATGTGAAGTATTTACTGAGTTTTCATGTAGATCTAAGCTTGGAACTCAGGTTGTTTTTCATCTTTGTGAGGTTGCAAATTAAGTTACAAATTTTTTGAGTTTACTTGGAAAACAGTGCTTCTTGTAGCATTTTTAGCATTTATAAAGGAACACTGTAAACTTCATTATCCTAAACAGGGAAAAAAAAAAAAAAGAAAAGGAAGGTAGTATGGAAGTGATAGAAAAACTTTCTAAACCTTTTTGGAAACAAGGGGGGTACAGTTTTTGTTTCTTTATTTAGTTGGCAGTCATTACTGCATCTTCTTTGAAGCCTGATTTAAGATTTTTTTAGGTTTGCATTTGTTATTTCTTTTGAATTCTACACAGTTATTTAAAATTGGCTCAGGATTATTGAGATAAACAACTGTTCTGCAAAATCGTAACAACGGTTGGAGAAAATGAAGTAAAATGATCCAGAAATGTAACACTCATAAATCAGAGTGGATCTGGCTTACAATCAGAAAATGGCCCAAGTTTGCCCCCTGCAGGAAGCTCTATCCATCCAGTCACAGCTGCCCATTCCTCATCACCGTATCAGAGAGGATCACCATTTATTTTAAATAATATCATTATCTTATCCATTACCACATTGATTATTAAATTTTTAATTTATGTCATAACGAAAAAAAAATTCTACCTATTCACAGAAATATCTGTGTAGAAAATCATTATTCTTTTTCAAATCTTGTTTCTTCTAACTACAATATTAACCTTAAACATCTATATATTTTACTGCTCTTTTTTTTTTCTAGACAATTTAATTTGTACTGAAATAGCTTTATCTGTAGTAAAGTGTTAGTAAAATTTTCTATAAATTTTCATGAACTGAGGATTTTCTTCATATGTTTTATTAGGCAACATTAAGAGAATGTGCTCTGAACCATCTGTGTCTTTATCAGCTCTCTAGTCATTTTACTGGAGTTGTAAGAGTCATCTTATGCCTCTTGGATAAGTAAGAACTGGAGATACTGTGCATTTTTTTGGAAAAAGAGTGTTTATTGTTTTTCTTTCTTTCTAAATTTTACTGCCCACTGCTCTCTGCTTTAATATATTGCTTTAAGCTGTGAGGGAAGATAATGATAAAGTAACGGTAGAGTGTTTGTTTATTTCCAGCACAGGAAAAGGCAACTAATTCTCCATTAATACACTGATTCTCCTAGATCTATGTAAATATATGTCTATCAAAACCAGTTATTCATTGTCTTATTTGAACATATTGTTCTGTTTTTTAAAACATTCTGTAAACTCATAAAAAAGTCAAGTATCATAAGTAATTTTCATTTCTAACATTTTTCACCCAGAAATTATTTACTGTACATCTACATGTATTAAGTACATTTCACAAACACTAATGATTGTAAAAGATGAAGCCATTATGTTTCCTGAGGCCGTGATGAATTATTTTATGCGTTGATTTACTGGTGAACTCCTTCCCCCACCAAAAAATGGAGTTGCACAAATGCACTTACGTGTATGTGATGGTGTATGTTATAGATATACTTTAGAAATTCCTACTTGACATATTCTACATACTGTTCCTATCTGCTCTGCATTTGGACCTACTCAAAAGCTAACGAACATTTTTGTCTGGTCAGTTGCTTTGTTTTCCCTCTAAATGTGAAATCATATGGGAGATGAAGAAGGAGGGGGTTGGACTTGATGATCTTCATATGCACCTTCCAACCACCATGATTCTGTGATTCTGTGGAGCACATGGAAATTCTGCATAATCACAGAATATCCTGCACTGGAAGGAGGACTGGTTTTCTATCCACCTAACATGGCACCCCTCTAAGGAGGTTAAAACATAGATGTTCTTTTATGCCAGACATTGCTGCTCTTTCACTGAGGAATGTAAATTATCTCTTTAAAGGAGATATGCTGACCTATTTAAAGAGCAGAGTTCTACCAGATTGCTCTCCTATTCGTTCAACTTTTTGTGTATTATTAACAATAGCAACATAAATGTTTTTGCTCACTTATTAGTATCTATTAATATCAGCCATTTAATGTTGTAAAAATGAAAGTTTTTTCCTACAAAGATTTTGTGAGATGTAATTGTGCTACTTTTGTCTATTTCATCAACACATTCTGTTGGTGTTTGTGAAACCTAACACACACACGTAGACATGAATACCAACACACATATATCAGAGTGTCTTGGCTTGTGCTGTTCTGCTAGTTTTCAATTCTGATTATTGCGACAGGCCTTGTTACCAGCAGTGTTTTGGACTCCCTATCCTATTTACTACAAAAACATTTTCATGCTTCATAAATTAGAGCCCAAATTCAATGACTTACATTTCTCCATAAATTCTTATTTGTGAAGATGAACACCCAGTGTCCCAGTCACGTTCCCTTAAGTCACAACTCCCAGAACACTAGGCCCTCACCTGGGATCTAGTTAACCAGCAAGATTTGCTCTGCAAGAATTTTTCCTGATTTAGTCTCTTTTTCCTACTTTCTGCTTAAATATATAAATCTCACATTTTAATTTTTTATGTTGGATGTTGAATGCCTTTGATAGTTGCCTAGTCAGCATCCTTTAGCATAAGTAAGGAAAAAATCGTAATTCATCAAGGTCTCTGAACAACTTGCTCTCAGTACCATTATCTCATGATTTTTCTTACTGCTTGAGCTCCCTAGTTAGGAATATAGGGTGAAATGGTTGAGACTTCTCTTTTTATTTTCATCTGTACCATAGTTCCTGTTTTTCTGCTTGGAGGATTGCCACTGATGGGTTTCAAATGTTGTCAAAGGCTTGGATATTTTATGAGTGCCGATTCACAGTCTGGGGAGTTACTCTGTGGAGATGGAGAGAACAATGTTTCAGAAGTTTAGCCTTTAAACAGAGTCAGTAAAGTAAAGAATGATCTTTATTCAGTGATGAATAATAAATTAATTACTCACTTTTTCTTAAAGATGACCAACAATGAAATCTGCCTACCTTTTTTACGGAAAAAAAACAACAAAATAACACAGTTTCTACTGTTTTCTAGAATGTTCCTTTATTGATTGCTTAAGAGTAAAATAATATAGCTGAAATCACTTGTTACTCTCCTCTTTGGGAGTTGCATATATTTTCCGTGCATGAAAGAAATCTTTCATTGTTTGTCTCTGGCATCACATCACATATTTTCTGAACATTTTCTAAATTTACAGGATTGTCTATAGGAAAATCTACCTAAAAATAATAGAGGTTACTATCACTATGGCCGTGGTAACTAAATAACATGACACATTGACTTTCTTGTATTTAAATTATAATCACTTTACCAAACTTGACTCAGAAGAATCAATGGCTGCTTAAGACACTACAGTTGTAGTTATTGTGCTTGGGAATATATAGTATTAAGTTTATTTTCTTTAAGCAAAAATTGTGTGGCCTCATTTGAAATGTGCCTGTTGTATTAAATTGCCTGTTAAAGAATAATAATTTCCCCTTTCTTACTGATATCTTATTCTATATTTATTCTACATTTATACTTACAATAAGTTTGTTGTTTGTTTCCGTATTTGTGATTTTTTTCTCCCCACAAGAAATCTGCTGTACGAACGTTCAAGAATAAAGGACAGTAACTCAATGGAACCGCTGGGTAACACTGGGCTGAGAATTTTCCTGTTAAATTGCAATGTATCAAAGAGTATATTACTGTTATCAACCACAAGGTGGCTCAATAGGAGAGGGAAATGGACTTTGATAACATCAGAAGGAATGCCACTTCTGCATTTTGAAACTGGACTGAAGTATTGGCTCTTTCCATAATAGAAAAAAAAAAAAAAAAAAAAAAAGCAAACAAAAATAACATTCAGTTAAACCCGTAACTAAAAAAGACAAACATTGTACTGTTAATTCAGTTTAGATAGAAGGCAAACATTCGTTTTGTTTCCTTTTCTTCTTCCTGTTGCAATACTTGCCATACTTCCAGCAGCTTTTTACCGAATTGTAATTATCATTCCCAGATGAAACATAGTAATCAGCCAAAATCATATTGAGGTATGTATTCTACTCTAGATTAACAGTTATCAATTTTCAAAGACCGTGAGCTTATCTCCAACAAATTAAAATATTGTAAAACATGATAAATGAACTTCATTTGAAGTATTCATCTATGAATTCTTAATTGCCTAGCTTAACTGGTTGGTGAGTAACCGAGCTTGAGAGCAAACCTTTTACAAGATACATCATTCAGAGTTAACTTTTGCCTGTCTTCATACTACAGACATAGAAATTTTGCTGACAGATACTTGACTCTCTGTACAGTAGTTGGTCAACTGGGTCATGAACCAGGCTGCTGTATCTCAGATAGAAGAAAGAATTAGCATCTTATGAAAAATAGAAGAAAACAGCCAAGCAGAAATTTTCATAAGTAGGACCTACTATCTCTGGATGCTAATTGCAGGTCCAAAATGTGACAGGTGCATAGCAACAAAGTAAAAAGGAGCATCTTTTAAAATTCTTTTTTCTTTTTTTGGATGGTAGTAAGAATATTTGTCCTTTTAGGTGGAGGGTTTCTAACAGTATATAGTGTTAGCATGAAGAAATAAAGGATTTTTGGAATTTCTAGAAACAAAAAATAATTAGTTTCTAGACTAACAAAACTGTTTTCTAGAAACTAAAAAATAAACTCCTTACATTTTATCTCCTCGAAGATACTGCACTCTTACCTTACCCTTGCTTCAACTTATTTCTTAATTAATATTATCTACTAAAAGGATAAAAGCCATCAGTGCGTGACGTTCCATCCTCTCCTCGGTTACTGTTACTTTCAGAGTCATCTTCAAGGCAGAAGAATGTACTGGGCTTAAGTGGCAAAGTTTTGGTGAAGGGGAACTTCGGGAGGGGGGGCTCTGTGAGCAGAGCCCAGCACTGCCTTATGTCAGATCAGAGCCAGCCCAGAGCTCAGCCATGAGTGATGCTGGTTGTGCTTTTGAAAGAGCAGGGTTAAGAAAACAAAAGTAAAAAAACAAACAAACAAACAAAAAAACAAACAAAGAAAACCACTGTGCAACAGCAGGTGGGAAATAGGAGTGAGAAACGTGAGGAAACAGTCCTGCAGCCCCCAAGGTCAGCACAGAAGAGCAGGAGGTGCTCCAAGAAGACCAGGAGAGGCCCATGCAGGAGCGGGCTGTCCCCCTGCAGCCCGTGGGCACAGCGCAGAGCAGATCTCCACATGCAGCCAGTCATGAAGGAGTCCATGGTGCAGCAGTGGAAGTGTCCTGAAGGAGGTACAGCCCATGGATATCCCCACAGAAGCAGCCCAGGCCAGAGCTGCAGCTTGTGGAAAGGAGCCCGCAGTGTGGAAGGGGTGGGGGAGTTGCTGCCCATGGAGACTCATGCTGGAACAGTGCCTGAAGTGTGGGCACTGTAGTACTGAGCAGTGTTGGAGTGGTGCTTGGAGAGCTGCAGCCTGTGCAGCGGAAGGAAGGACAGTATGCAGTGGAAGGGACCCCACACTGGAGCAGGGGAGAAGTCTGTTTTGCCTCTGACAGTAACTGGTGAGTGATCTCTTTGTCCTTATCAAGGTGCATAACCTGTTTGCCATCTTGTTTTTTCCCCTTGCTCTTTTTAGGAGTGGTTGTGAGACAGTGGTGTGGTGGTGGTGAACTTCTTACCAGTGTTAAGCCACCTTGAAAGAGCATGAGAGGTGCCTGTTTTCTGTACTTTGGAAGGACTCAAACTGTGCCTGAAGAGGTTTAGAATTAGGAAGATTTAGAATGAAGAAGAATTTTTTCACAGAAAGAGTGATCAAGCATTGCAGTGGGCTGCCTAGGAAGGTGGAGCAGGAAAGAGAGTGCCCATAGCTGGAGGTATTTAGGAGACAAAAGGCTGGGGTGTTAAGGAACAAGATTCAGTGATGAAACTCAGTAGGTGGGGTAGGTGGTTGAATTTGCTGATTTGGAAAGTTTTTTCCAACCTAGGTATTCTATGATGCTGTTTCTTTAATGCCCCTTTAGCTCAAAGGTCTGCTCTTTTGGAGATACAGTTGTTCTAAAAATGAACTAAACATCACAGATTAAAAATGAGTCACTTTCAGCATCTTTCCAGTACACCTGAATTTTACTACTTTATTAAGGTTATTAGACAACATACAACCAAGGGTAGCTTAAATGACACTAATGGACAAGTCTGAAAGAGCATTAACCAAGTTAATGGATTAGGTTGAAACACGGTTTGTACTAAGCAACAAGTGTACACAATAGTTCTGTAAGAAAAGGATCACTGACAGGCTCACAATTTCTTTATTCAGCATAACTGCATGAAGAGTCAATTGAATAGGAAGTTCTTTGGTTGAAGTGCACTTTTCTATTTTATGTCACACTATGTCACACTACCAGAAGAATAAAAATGTCCCAGTTTAAATGTGATGGACAAGATAAATGCGCAGTAGATTCCAATGTGCTCCACAAATGTTGAAAATTCTCTCCAGGCTATTCTTATGCTAAGTATGCTATGCAAACTTCAGTGTTTCATTCTTAACCATAAAGATTTTCCTATAGCATAGCACATACAACTACTTATACTCGTTCCTTCAAATATCATTTTTTGAACTACATTTTTTCTCTTTTATTTTCCTTACATCCTGCAATGCTCTGGTGGGTCTGCAAAATTGGAATATCAACCCTCACTGTGAGAGCTGTAAGTTAAGTTTATTTTCCTTGTTGATAAACATTTTTCTTGAGAAAGAGAGCTATTTCCAAAAATCATGACATGACATGTCAAAGATGAAACTGATTGATGTTGGGAAAATTATAGAAAAAGAAACAGATCTGTAGACTATATGCAATACCTTCTACAAATGTCCTGCATGCTATAGAGCCTCTGAAATGATGCAAAATAACTGTGTCTAAGCACTGCATTTACTCACTTCTGGAGCAAAGACTCTTCTGATAATAAACTGCAGACTGAAGTACTAGTTACGCACATTTTTTAATCATGACCTTGAAGAGTCTTGCACTCAGAGCCCTGTAGCTGCTGCTGTGACAGATATTTTTAAGAGTATTATCTATTTGTTATATTAGATTGAATTTGTGCAATGAGTTTAAAAGTACAATGGCAAAAAAGTAGTGATCAAAGTTTCATGACTTTTGGAAACCAGGAAAAAAATCACATGAGCTGTGAAACTGTGTTGTAGGGAACCTTTGACAAGAGAACAGGATAGGATTTCCATTGGTAAATTTTTCTCTTTTGCATTGGCTGTTTCCTTTTCAAATAAGAGGGGCAATACTGTCCTACAGAAACATAAGTTTTCATGTTAATTCAATGGGCACAAATTTAAATTATTAGCATCCCCATTTTTATTATGACCTTATTCTATTCTGAACAAGAAGGTAACATGAAAGACAGAAAAGTTGGCATACACTTCAAATTCAAGCTATTCAGTTTTGGGTATCCTTTTAATTTCTTTATCTTTTCAAATACACTGAGGACTCACCAAAGTGCTTAATACTTAGTTCTTTGTACATCCAAAGTGCAAAGTACTTATAATCAATCCTTAATATAGAGGTGAAAAATGTAGACTGAATCAAATTGTAATTGCATTCTCTATCCTGCTCTTTTTTTATTTTGCTACACCTCACAGTTGGTTTTATTTTATTTTATTTTATTTTATTTTATTTTATTTTATTTTATTTTATTTTATTTATTTATTTGCTATTCCTTAAAATAAGAAAAGAATACACAGAAAAACCAAATTGTTGTAAGGGGAGTCTGTATCAAAAGAATAACTGATTTTTAACTAGTTTTGTATAATTTTGGCTAGGATATCTGTACTGACCAGTGTAGGTAACTGAACTTGGTGAAAAAGATGCAAGGAATAGAGACCAAAATGAAGTGAGAGTAAAAATTTTTACTTAAGAAACCTTCAGTTTATGAAGTGGACAATAGATAATAAATGAAAAATTAAGACTGGGAAAAAAAAAAAAACCACCAAAAAACAGAAAACCAGAAATAATCATATTTTAATTTAAGATTTTAATTGACTAATTAATTTATTCTGCTATATTAAAATAAATATATATATATAAATAATAAAATTCTGTTATCCTTGTATCATCAATTCAGATTTATGCAAAGCCAGAGGAAAACTTCTGCAAGACTCAGCACTAGACTAGCAGAAATAAAATCTAACTTTTTTTAGATTTTAAGATTTTAGATATTTTAGATAATTCTGTTTGTTCCTTATCTTCATAAAAGGAAAGTTTCCTTGAGGAAATATATCTGACATTGCTGAATTTGGTATTATAATAAGACTTGCTGTGCCTTCTTGCTGAACATTAGTACATTTCGTTGTTAAAATGACTGTAGCATTATTATTATAATTGTTATTCTTGATGAATCCCGTGTTTCAAAATATAAGTTCAGAAGAATACTTATAGACCATCTCAAATTAGGTAAGTAATGAGCGGTAAAAATGACTAGTTAATCTGTTTGAAGAAAATAGGTATAAGGGAGTCCTGTTATATTGAGAGATTGACAGTGTTTATTTTCAATTCTTCAATTTGAATATAGGATAGTTTTGGATTTCCTCTGTGGTTTCTCACACTTTTAGTTTAACTGCTGTGATAATTTCTAAGAGTCATTTAATACTGAAATTACTGATAGGAAATTTCTGGAGAGGAAGAACAGGTGTCAATGAAATGAAGTAAGAATTTTTACAGAAAATTGCCTGAAGTGATGCTGTGAGAGGACTGCATCTGCTAGGATAAACAAGTAGTTAGGTCAGTATTCAGCTAAAAAAACTTTAAAGAGTAAGTCTTGGAAATTTGTATTAGCTAAGAACAAGCTTTGTTGGACAAGGAAGAATATCTGGTGTCTTCCCTTTGAAGCTAACTAACATTTCTGAGTGACAGAAAGAACTCTTATGTTTTAAAATAGCGGTCCTTACCTAACCTATTGTATGTATTCTAAACTCTTCCATTTACAGCTTTTGGTTGCTTCTTTGTTTTTAGGAACTGATTAGATCTAATCTACTCTTTAAATATCTGACAATAAGAAATGTTTATGAACTGATAGTAATACAAATCTAGTAAAACAAAATAATTTCTACTGCAGTCAAAACTGTTAAGCCCTATCCAACCTGAATATAGTTTCAAAGAATGTAAGTTACTCTGGTCTTAAGAATACAATGTTTGTTTTATTTCTGGTTTGGCACCCAGAGAGGTCATATTTGGCCCTATAAATAAAATAATGATTAGCTAAAAGTGGCATGAATGTTTGCTTTGATAGAGAAGACATTCAAAGGCAGTGATGGCTCAGTAGTTCATTGGAAGATTAACAAATAATACACTTATTTCTGCCTATTTTTGAAAGCTTACTTGCAGTAAAGAATTTCTGTGAATGCAATCGAGCAGGTGGCACTGGCACATGCAAAGGCTGCTTCAACAGTAATGCTTCTTATTTTATTATATTGGTCCAGGACATCAGAGATGAATTTTGGTGATATGGCTGTAGGGGATAATCCTTCCACAAGTGTTCTGTTACATTTTGTTGCCCTGTGACAAATAGCAGCACAGGGGCAATCTAATAAAAAGATGTCTGACATGGAAGTGTCTATGAAGAAGCAAAGGTGTGTCATTGAATTCCTGCAGGAAAAAAAAAATGGCACCCACTGACATTTACTGATGCTTGCTCAATGTTATGGAGACCAAATGGTAGATGTTAGTACAGTCAGGTGGCCAGTGGTGTATTTTACAAAGATGCTGTTATAGGAGCTATGAAATAATGGGTCATCTCCATTGGTACAGATTTTTATGAGCATAATACACAGGCTCTTGTTCATCACTGGCAAACACGCGTAGCTAATGGTGAAAAATAGTATTTTGTAGCTGAGAATGTACTCAAACAAATAATGTTATTGTGCTCTTTGTATCTGTTGTTGTTTCCATGGAAATAAAGTGGAAACACTGCTTTCAGTGGGATGTGTGTAGAATGGAAGATTTTGACAAGCACTTGCCTAAAATTCACCTTCAAGATGGATGTGAAAAAATATTAAAAATCAAATATAAGGGATTCATCCACATGTTTTATCTTCTGAGAGGCAACAGACAACAGTAAAATGAGAAGAAAGGCCAAGATGTTTGTAGTGGAAATGCTAGGTCAGAGCTGGAAGCAGTGATTGAACATCTGGTGGGAAGGCAGGGCCAACCCAGGTGAGCTCAAGTGCATACAATGCACCTGCATGGTAGGAAGGGGTGAATCTGGTTCCACCCCTTCCCAGACCTCATTTAAGGGCTGGCAGTGGAGGCAAAGGTATTTTCTTTGAGGTCCATGCATACCTGAGGCTTCTGGAAGGTATGCAGCTTCTTTCCTTTATTTCTGAGCTCTTGGCTGTTGCATTTGAGCAAGTCCTCACCTGCTGCAGGCTGGGATTTTACTGCTTTGCTGTCATTGCTGTGCTTTCCATCACATTACAAAATTTAATAGAGTAGAAAGAGTGCCATTAAGAATGCAGGATATGTAGAGCCACAGCTTTACTTAACTCCAAAGCTTGATTTAGTTGCATGATTTTATGGTTTCTCATGTTTAAGCAAAATAATAATCCTTACATGCCAAGTGGGGAACAAATAAGGATAGATAATGAGAAATGCTAATGGTTGACACATATGCCATATCCAGCCCTCTCAAAACACAGGCATTTGTGCTAACTTGAAAATCATAGACAAGAATTTTCATCTGAGATCAGCTATATATACATATATATATATACATATGTATATATACATATGTATATATAGCTGATCTCAGATATATATATATATATATATATATGTAGCTGATCTCAGATATATATATATATATATATATCTCAGATATATATATATATATAAACCACAACTAAAGAGGATGATGGTGATGGAAGCAATGAACTCTGCCTTCCTAATGGTTATGCCATTTCTCCAACATATGGGGGACTCTATTCAGAGGTTTCCAGCACTTTTAAGGATTTAAATCCACTTTTTCTTCTTTCAACATGCTGTACAGCAAGTGGGAGGAACAATAAGTAGTTATATTCAAGGAGTCATAAAACTGTAGAACAGTTTGGCATGGAAGAGACCTTAAAGATTATCTAGTTCCAGTCCCTCTGCCGTGGGCAGGGAACCCAGTTTCTGAAAGCCATGTCCTGCCTGCCAAAAAGAAACATTTAACTATACGGATTTGCCAGTTTATATTGTCTGTAATTCAGTTGTAACTGAGATATATACTAGCAGCTATCCAAATTAAGAATCCTGTTGCCAGAATCAATGACTTTGTCATAGATCTATGTGTCACATGTCACTATAGTATAAACTTAAATGTACTATAAATTAAACTGAATTTCTAAATGACACATTCATTAGACCTAACTATAATAATAAATAGAACTGTGGCATCATTTTTGCATTTATTTTTGATACTTTATTTTATCTTTGTGAAAATCAAGAGCTTTATTTCGTATGTGGAAAGAAAACAGTCTCTTTGAACCTTTTGCATGCTTGCTGCATGATTTCCTTAAACAAGTTATCTGATCATCACAATCCACTTAAGGTATATTTGCTTGCTTCTCTCATATTTTATAATAGTTTAAATATTCCTCTGCGATTAGCAATGTGGAAAGAAAGGTGTAAGTCTTCTCAGCTTCTGTCTGGCTCTTATGGTGAACTTGTTCAGGCAGTTTAATATTCTCTTGAGTGACAATGTGTATATTTATACATAAAATCTCTGAGCTTTTGAAAAACTTGAGATTTAGTGTCAAAATAGCATTAATATCAGGAATTTGGAATAAGCAATGCTTTATCTTTGGATGCAATACAATCCACTCCCACTTGGAGCAGTTCAACTTGAGTGTAGAAAGTCCTTAATATAGGATGCCTTTGCTTCTTTATGTTGTTTGGAAAAGCAATAGATTGTTTTATTAGTTAATGCCATCCACGCAGGTGCTCTTCACTGTCTTATTTATGTATTTCCTCCATCTTCTCTCTTGTACATGGGCAACAATAAAAATGTCCAGACATTTCTTTGATGAGTCTTGGTAAGTGTTAATCTGATTTATCTGGCAATGGTGTTACCCATTGAGCTTTCAGTAACAATCTGCCTCCAGCATTTTTAATGCTAAATAATTCAACATTATTTAATGCTATTTTAATCCTTAATATAAAATATTTTGCGTGATATCATTAGATCACATTAAGCTATTCTCGTTCCTGCAACCAAGTAATTTAAATGCAGAAAATGAATATTCAAATACAGAGAGAGATGATGAGTATTTGTAAAAAGCCAGTACTTTTAACAAGAATAGTAAGTATTGTGTTCAATGCTATATATGTGCTTTGAAGACTACATTTGAACATCAATTTTTAAAAGCTATTTATCTGTCAAAGCTTCTCCAGACTAAGAAATTATTAGTCAAGTGGGTCATTCCTATTCCCCAAAGTCGCCTGTAGATAAATGTGTAATGATGTGCTGTTTTATGAGACATCCCTTGTGCTGATGTTCCATAATTCAAAGTTATTGAATCATGGTGTTTAAATTACAGAGTGTTGATACCAGTAGCAGCAGAATAAGATAAAAATCCCTGTCAGAGGAAATAGGATTTTAATTTGATTTTGGCCTCGTTTCATAAGGAAAATATATTTGTGCTATCATGCTCTCTGTCAGATACCTGATAAAATAATTTAAGTTGTTTTGGATGAATTCAGCAAAATTATTCTTTCAAAGAATTAGGTGGACGAAAGATTTTTAACCTGATATGAGTATCTTGATCACTGGCATATTCAATATGATATCATCTGGCCAGAGCTCAGTTGCTGGCATGTAGTTGACAGAGCTTCAGGGAAAGCTGCAAATGAACGCACAGTGTCCACATAGGGCATCTTAGAAAATGTGCTAAAGGGAAGCTTGAAAACCTAGGGCGTAATGAAGCTTTCTCTGGTGCAGAAGTGACTTTGTAATCTGAGAAGGTAAAAATACCAAACTTTTCTTCAGTTGAAGTAATGTTTGGTACTTGAGACGGGGTTACATTTGAAAATCTGTGAGATCTTTGAAGTCAGATTTACTTTTGGACTTGTAGATCCAAAAATAAATCATTATGTCACAGAAGCTTTTGAGTAAGACTTGCAAGAAGTTGCCTATAACTCTAGGAAATATACCTGCATAATTATTTAAATTCCTTTCTAAATTGTTTTCCTTAATGTTCATTTTAGGATAGAGAAAAATACCTGATAAGTACAACCGTAGTTGGCAATGAGGGAAGATATTATTCAGTCCTTGAAGCTAATGATTCTCAAAGAATTTACATTATGATTAAATATTTTTTTGGGTGAATCCTCTAATGACACAAGATTGTCTCTTATCTCCATTCTAAAAAAGGGGGTTTCTGAAAAATAATTGTAGATACAAAATTATTCCAAAAATAACTGAGATTTTTTAGGAAAACTACTTTTTATGGACTGTTTTGCCTTTTTTTTTTTTTTTTTTTTTTTTAATAAGGAATTCTAGCAAACCCTATCTAGGATAATTATGTCAATCACAGAATCACAGATCACAGAATCACAGAATCACCCGGGTTGGAAGGGACCCCAAGGATCATGTAGTTCCAACCCCCCTGCCTAGCAGGGCCACCAAACATACATATTCAGATCAGGTTGCCCAGGACCCCGTCCAACCTGGCCTTAAACATGTCCAAGGACGGGGCATCCACAACCTCCCTGGGCAGCCCGTTCCAGGGCCTAACCACTCTCCTAGTAAAGAACTTCCCCCTAACATCTAACCTAAATCTTCCCTCCTTCAACTTGGATCCATTTCCCCTAGTCCTGCTGTTGTCAGCCCTTTTGAAGAGTTTACTCCCCTCCTGGGTGTAGGTTCCCTTCAGGTATTGATAGGCTGCAATGAGGTCACCCTGCAGCCTTCTCTTCTCCAGGCTGAACAAGCCCAACTCCCTCAGCCTGTCCTCATAGGGGAGGTCAAGTAACCATTCGAAAATTTTTGAATCACTGTGGAACCTAGTACATAAAGACAATGCAGATCCTTACTGTTAATTTTACTACATTTTCTTCCAGCTATTGGATTTTTCCATAATACTGCAAACCTGTTAATCTTAGTTGTGTAGAGACTATATGTGCCAGATTGGCCCAAACATGGAAGAAATTTTGAAGTACACAATAGACAAATAGAAGTTAAATCTGTAAAGGTTCAAAATGATTAAGTGAAATCTGTCTGTTTTTGTTTAGGGAAAGTGATTCCTAAATGTTCAAGTCTTCTGGTTCAAGGGAGAAAAAGCCATTTTGTTTTGAGGAAAAAAAAAAAAAAAAAAAAAAACCTTATCAAGTTGATTCAGACTTCTTAGAAGCAGAATAATCAAGGCATGGAAACATTTCAGCAGTCTTTTAAAACATTTTTTGCATCCATTTTATATTACGGAAAGTCTCCAGCTAAAGACAATCACCCTAGTGAGGGTGGGTGCTGTTGTCTTTGGATTTTATAGCTATTGAATCCAGAAGGATTCAATTTCTGTAATGCTGCTTTTGCTAGGAATTTGCAACTACTCCTTGCTGCTGTTTGAGTCCCTGTTTTCATCTTTTACTGGATAATATAATATTCAGCTGATGCTAAGTACTTATGTGCACTGAACAAAGTCAATTATTTCCCTGGATCATCACAGGGTGTTCATGCTTTGTTGAATTTTTATCACTTTACTTTATAAAATGTAATATAGATAGTTCTTGTGTTTAAAAAAAAAAAAAATATATATATATATAGTGTAAAATGTGCTGTTAGTGACATTTGTATTCAGTAGGTGTGCGCCAGTACTAGATAGCTCCTAATTAATAATTAATGTGTCAGAAAGTTAGTTCAAGATATGACTGCCTCAAGTTCTGCCTTGTCAAGTTGTAATCAACTCTGCTGTCAGTTAAACATCTGAATAAGGAGACTGTAGTCATGCAAGACATGTAGAATTCCCTGGAGATGCAAGCAGAGGTTTAGTAACAGCAAAAATGAAATACCTGTCAAAAAATGCTTTACAGAAGTACCTTTTCTTAACATTTGAAATGCAGTTAGAGCAAGATTGAGATAGTTTCAAAAATACCAATTGAATCATACAATAAATTAGATTGAATTGGTCCTCAGAAATCAACCTATCCTGTTACCCACTTAGAGCAAGGACAAACTTGAATTTAAATCTGACTGCAGTGTTAGATCATAGAATCATAGAAGGGACCTTAAAGACCATATAACTCTAACCCCTCTGCAATGGGCAAGGACATCTTGCCATATCCAACTTGACCCAGAGGAGTAGGGCTGTGGGGATTCCACAGCCTCTCTTGCACAACCTCATCACCTTGAAGTAAAAAAAAATTTCTTCCTTGTTTCTGATTTAAATCTACCTCTGTTTAGTTTAAAACTGCCACTCTTGTCCTATCACTACACTCCCTGATGAGGAGTCTCTTCCCACCCTTCTTTAGTGGAATGCAACTGTAAGGATTCCCTGAAGCCTTCTCCAGGCTGAACACTCACAACTCTCTCAGACTGTCTCCATAGGACAGGTACTGCAACCCCCTACCACCCTCCTCTGGACACACTCTAACAGCTCTATGTCTTTCTTATGCTGGGGACCCCAGAGCTGAACGCAGTCCTGCAGGTGAGGTCTCACAGAGTAGATGGGGAGAATCACTTGACCTGGGTCATGCTTCTTTTGATGCAGCCCAGGATACTATTGGTATTCTGGACTGCAAGCATATTGCTGGATCGTTCTCAGTTTTTCATCAGCCAGCACTCCTGACTAGGTTTCCTCATGGCTGCTCTCAGTTCATTCTCTGTTCAGGCTATGTTTGTGCTTGGGATTGCCCTGACCCAAGTGCAGAACTTTGCAATTGACCTTGTTGAACTTAGTAAGGTTTATATAAGTTTCTTCTGGATGGCATTCCTTCCCTCCAGTGCACTGACTGCACCTTGCAGTTCTATGTTCTCAGCAAACGTGCTGAGGAGGCACTCAGTGTCATTGTACATATCACCAGAATAAATGCTAATAAACAGTGCCAGTCTTGATATCAGTCTCTGAGGAAAGCCACTTGTCAATGGTTTCTAAATGGCATTGAGACACTTTCACCCTCAAGCCTTTGAGGGTGACTGTCCAGACAATTACTTATCCACCAAGCGGTTCATCTCTCAAATCCATGTTTCTCTTATTCTGGGTGATGCCAAGTGCTTTGCAGAAGTTCAGGTAGATGCCATCTACCTGGTACATAAAGTGAGACTGACTAGCCTGCAGTTCCCTAGGTCTTCTTTTTTATCTTTTTAAAAACTGTGGTTAGGTTCCCCTTTTTCCAGTTGATGAGAATTTCACCAGACTGCCATGTCTTCTCAAATCTGATGGGTGATTCTTCGTTCTCCTAGTCCTTGCCTTGTCCTACTTCTCAGGCAGTACTAGCACTTGCTGGTAAAGATCAATGCAAAAATATTGAGTACCTCAGACTTCTTCACATTATGTTGCTGAAGGCCTTATGTTATGAAGACATATGAAGATGGAGATTCCACAACTTCTTTGGACGCTTATTCCAATATTTTGCTACTTTGTCCTAAAAAAAGAAAATTCTTAAAATTTTGTTCTTCTGCAAGTAGCAATTAAAGGCTAAAACAAAGTCCTTTACATATTCTGTAAGCTCCTTGTATTTATTTACAAAGAAAATGACTTTCATGGCAGAACTCTTTGTCAACCTGTTGTGAGAACATCCTCTTTGTATATGTAAATCTCTACTGTGTCTGCAATTACACAGTAGTATTTCATAAAATTTTTCTAGTTTTCTTAAACTTGATCTACAGTAAAAACAGTGGAAGGATTTTTTTCCTAGACTGCAGTTTGCTATTTAATTTCATTTTCAACAAAAATTCTGTAGATTCCTTATCAGAAAACAGTACTAAAACATATTCAGAGAACAAGCAAGTGAACAAACAAAACACTGAGTAGGGACTTCTTAGATAATATATATGGTGTTTAGGAAATCTATATATGCCTTTGAACAAGAACAGTTAATAAATGCATTTCACATTGTGAGGAAGACTGTTAAGCAAAACAGACCTGGCTGCCCTGAAAGGGTCAAACAGGGAACACGCGGCCCCTCCTGAAAGGGAAGGACTGCCACGTGAAACTAGCAAGCATAAGCTACAGCTTCTTCGTTCCGTGACCAAGAGCAGAACATGTTCTGTGGAGAGAACGCCTTTTGATCACTGTACTGTTCATAATACAAAGAGCTAATTAAGTAATGATGTATTGCTGTCAGCCACATGAATGCTATCTGATTTAAGTATTGTATACTCCTGTAGCTAAAAGATATAAAAACCCTGTAACAACAATAAACTTTGCTTCTTGCGCCACCAGAGCCTAAGCCCGTCTGTCCCAGGCATCTTGAGCTGGTCTCCGTCAACATTGCACAGCAGAAAGATAAGCAATAAATACTTAGATATATGTTAATGACTCCTGTATCCATTACTAAATAAAGATGAAATAAATAGTGGCAAATTCCTCTGGCAGTAATTAGCTTTGTTTGTTGGTATATTCATTCATTCATTTATAAACAGTACAGAAACTTTGGGTACTGTCAGCACACTTTTATTACAAGGTGAGTGACACTAGAATTCTGAGTTTAATATACAGCTGTTATTTCTCCAGCTAGAAAGACGTCCAGGGAAAATATTCTAGCTAAGGAATTGTACAGAATATGAGCCAAAATGAAGTTTCCTCTTCCTTTCCATAATAAAAGTGGTATCCTTTACTTAGATCTACCAGCTGACACACAAAAATGATTTAAGGACTGAATTACTTCAGATTAGATCATTAATTAGAATGTCTAGATACCATCCTTAAAAATTTATGGTGTTGTCACTGTGGTCAAAAAGACATTGTACATCATATAATATCATAATGTTAAATTCTATTTCTAAACTTCCTCTAGAAATGATGGATTTTACCAAGCAACTAAATGAATGTTCTCTCCAGTTTTAGAATGAATATTTTGATATATAGAGGAAAATATACTTGTGGCCCAAAATAAGTGCTGATAACACTTTCAAAAAACAGCCCATTTTTTCTTGTTTTATAAAGATTATGGGATCTTCAGTAGAACAGTTCTGAGATTCTATATTTGTAATAAGAAGTGGAATTTGGTTCTAGTAAATTGGTAAACTCTTTCCATTTCATATCCAGTTATTTCAGCTTACTAAATAAACTATAAGCTGTTTTAAGAATGTAGCTGCTTTGTATCTGAAGCTATACTCATGACTATGAAAACTGGAGATCGGGTTCTCTGTAACATCAAGTTTTTTATGGTACAATGTAGTAAACATCAGATATTAAACAAATATGTTACAGGGAAGTCCTAAATCAATCCATAAGAATGCCCTTTGTTCCTCAGGGTACTTAAATCAAAATATAACCACTTACATCATGTCTTATATCTGTAACTGGTCATGTTGATAAAATATGTATCTGTTTCTTTTCTGAAGTACTCATAGTTGATAAACAAATATGACTGATAAAATTGCTTAAAAAATATGAAGGAATTCACTTTTTAGAAGTATGCAGAATTATTTTTCTACTTTCCAAAACTCCTGTATTTGTGTCAATGGAAATGAAAGATGCAGTCTGCAGGGTAGATAGTTTTGTGGATTTCTAAGCTGTAGTGTAGAAATCAGAGTGAAGATGTCTTTTCAGAGGACAATGAGGACTGAAATGTTTCATTCTTGACAACCAGAATGTTTATGACCTTAAGCATTTGAATTTCAGTCTCTGCAATTGGTAAGAATAATTTTTACTTAACAATTCCTTTGTCACAGTGACTACTATACTAACATCACCCATGAGTGGTATTACCGTAACACTAATAAATGTTTTAGTTGATACATTATTGCCTTAAAAGAAACAAAAAGTAAAGTACTTCTGTCTTGTTGAAGTAGATACATACAACTGTCTGCATTATTTGTGTATTTGTATAAAAATATATATTAAAACCACTAGGCAGAGGGTGTTCATGAATTAAAAGATAAGCTTTCTGCACATGGCTTTAAACTCTTAAAAGTACGTACTTCTGTATTTGTATATACTCTCCAGGTTCTTGTAGTGTTAGACTTCCGCTGTACTTGTGTTGAACATTATTGTGATCCTTAGGAAGTTCTTCCAGTACCATGAAAATATCTTCCCATTCTCCTGTTGACAGTATCTTGGCAACACTGAATAAGAGGACTGTAGATAATTCTTGATTATCCACCACAACAAACATTCAGAAGCAGCAGCTGACATAGAGCAAACAGTATATTTATACTGGATTTCTCATCAGAGTTGCAGAACCTGATTTGAATCATCTGTACAAAAATGTTAGCCAAGTAGTGTTTGGCTATTGAGATAAGAAGGAAAGTTCAGTGGCAGACTGCCCAGAAACATCTAGTGAAATATATGTCCCAGGAGAATCCACTACTCAAAACCTAATTGCTCTATGTTTTCTGTTCCTGCTTATAAAACAAAATGGTTTTGTTTTTCCTCCTATGCTATTGTATCTACAGCAACTCTAGACATTCTTGCCATACACTGTGAACAGATAGACAACACTGACCAAATCTTCTTTCTGAACATTTCTCCAGGCAAATGTATCTCTAAAGGTAATCACAGTTCATTGTGGAAGCATTCTAGCACACTACTACAAGAAAATTTCATAAATATAGGTTGTAGAAAATAATTGCTCACTCAGTCAGCTGTACCTCATGATGTATCCATACTATAGTTTGAAGTCATTTCAATTTGTTTTAATAGCCAACTGAAAGTCTTGACTTCATCTACCAGTGTAATTTCCATTCACTTCCAATGCATTGTTTCCTCCCAAAGTACTGCTGGGGGCTTTAAAAGTTGAACTTCAGTGATATGCCTTCTCCTATCTGACAAAATACTTCGGAGATAGTGGAAAAAGATTCTTTCACCTAACACTTCCTCTTGCATGTTGTTACCTGAGGCAATAACATCTTTGCTGGGTTGAGACAAACATATGACAAATATATTTTGCTTAGATAGTTTTTGTTTAGTAGGTTTTTGGTATTGGTTGTTATTGGTCGTTGGTTTTTTTTTTTTGTTTTTTTTTTTTTTGTTAGTTTGTTTGTGTGCTCGAGGATTTGTTTTGGTGGAAAAGACTGAGCAAATTGGAGAAGGGAGTGGAAATCGATACCAGATAACTGAATAGGAGAGACATCCCAAGGTATTATCTGCTGCAGCTTTTGTACTTCTTCATAAATTGTTTGTTATTTTATCAAATCACTAGGAAAGGGCATTTGACAAAGCTGATATCAACAATAGTGGTCAACCTAACAAACCAAACAAAATTCTACAGAAATTTTTCTTAAAATTATCCGATAAGTAATTTTTTGTCTTATTGAGACCTCCGATGATTATACACACTAAATGTAATATTTGGAATGTGGAATGGTGATTTTCTTAGCATTGCATTAGAATGCAGTATCTTCTCCATTACTGTTTCCTTTTGCCAGTAAATTATTTACAATCATGTGATTTCTCTGAAAGATTACATATCTTCAAATATTATAATGGTAATTATATTTAACATCTACACAGCATTTTTGTGGTTTTTTGTTGTTTTTTTTTTTTAATCTCTAGAATCCCTTAGCAACATCAACCATAAATATGGAGCAGACAAGAAATAAGCGATGCTGAATATTGAAATTTGGTAATTTTTTTAATTGTTTTTTTAACCCCCAGCAAATCAGTTGACTTCAAGATGCTGAAATGCAGACTTCTGTTGCTTTTAAGCTTTGACACTGTCAGTAGCAAAATCAATATTAATATTGATGCTAAAATATTTATTCCTGTCTTCCACAGTAGTAGAGAAAATAAACGTGTAATAATTAATAGCAGTAATTTTCCAAATTCCGATATATAGTGCACTTGGAAACACAGATTTTTGTACAGTTCTTATTTTACCACCTGTTTCCAAATATGATAATCTCTAAGGATCTGATCTTCGGGCTTTTAACACATATTGATATTTTAATATGCTTAGTGTAAAGGGACACCAAATCAAGTTATTCTACTTACTTGTCTCCTCTCCCATCATTCAACACCAGCTTTGTGCCTCAAATATTGAAAAGCTGAAAATCACGAAGGTTTTTTTGCAGCACTAGAAAAGCAAAGCAAAACTGATACCATTACTGTATTTTTAGGAGTTAGGCCATGGTGATCATGGCTGTTTTTTTTCCTTACGGAAATCATATCATATATTCTATATGTTACATGCTAGATGGAAATGTATGTCTTCTATTATGGATTTATCAGTTTGGATAATGCCCCAAGTATAGAAGTTCTCTGAAAAACAATCCTTAAGATAAAAATTCTCCTGTAGAGTGAAGTTCATGACAGTAGCACTGACTGATTACTCTGTTTTAGCCAAGTATGAGTACACAGAAGGCACATCAGGCTAAATACAGACACAGGAATTGATTTTATAGAGCTAGTTTTCCAAATATCTCCCACACTGTGATTGAATCTGAGTCAGGTAATTGTAGTACTTTGGTGCTTATGTACTGAAGGGGAAGGGAAAAAAAAAAGGATAAAATATCCTAGTTCTTGAAAGAGTACAAACCACGATAATTGGTGTTTCCCGTATTGATATTTTTTGTAATTACCATTTGGAAATATGTTGCCAACATTACATTACAAAGTGATTTTTTTTTTCTTCCATGTTAAAAACTTCCTTTAAATAAATTATCTCTTTGACTTAAGCATAGCATAACACAGGGTTATGAAACCATAACTGAGCAGAGACTCTCAGAATCATTCTTATTTCAGAATGCCCTTCCACCTTTCAAAGTTATCATTCTGCTTTGATGTATACTATTTTTTAAAAAGTGTTAGAGCTAGATATCCAAGATGTGAAATGTGCTCGAAAGATTCTATTTGTGTTTGGGCTGGCAATCATCTTAGCACTGCCACTTTGTTTCAGTGGTTTGCTTAAAAGCTGGTGCAATACCCATATCACTGGACTAACAGAGGATGCAAAGTACTTCAGCTCTACAGTCTCCATAGGACTGAGACAGCAAGAAAATTTTATACTTCTGACTTTCCTTACCTACCTTTGGGAAGATTTAGTGCTGTGTAGGCTTTCAGTGCAATGGAAAAGAATAAAAGTAATCATTTTTTTCCTTATTCTGATATAAGCGTGTTTCGTGTTTTCTTTTAAAGAAAACAGCTGATCTTGCTTTGTAAAACAATTGCTGCACATGATTGGACTCACATGGAAGACCTGTATACATAAATAGATATACTTGAATGTCATATTTTTAACTTTTCTATCAGAAATAGGATTATAGGATGTAAACTGTTTTTGAGTGTGGGATGAGTGAACTGGCAGCGTTTTATGAATTAGGGTGCATTATCCACTGCAGAGGATGATAAATGTTGAAGGAGAGATTAAGTACAATTCGTTGATGCAAGTTCTTCACATTCTTGTTTGCAAGTTGTTTCTAGAATTTAACATCTGAATTGCCATAGTGTTTCTAGACTTGAAGAGCCAGACTAAACATTCATGGTGAATCCATCTCCCACAGTCTAGAATTTTGGTAGGCATCCATTCCTCTAAAAAAAGCAGGGTAAACATTTTATTTTTCAGTTTTAACTCAATACCTATGCTGGATCTCCAAATCTGGACTATGTTGGACTCTCCAAATCTAGAGACCTGTGGAGCAGTGAGATTGAATATGTAGGTAGAGTACAGAGTATGTCACAGGTTCTCTCATAAAGTCACATGTGAGACTATCCATCTTTTCAAATCCGTTCTTGAAACTGGTTTAGTATTAGTGTAAGTTTTTACTGGCTGATGGACAATATTTGGACGGAGATTGGTGATGAGTGGTGTCCCCCAGGAGTTGATGCTGGGGCTGATACTCTTTGATATCTTCATCGGTGACACTGACAATGGACTTGAGTGCACCTTCTGCAATTTTGCTGATGGCACCAAGATGTGGGGTGTGGTCAGCACACCAGATGGACAGATACCATCCAGAGGGACTTAAACAAACTTGAGCAGTGGGCCCAGGTGAGCATCAGGAGGTTCATCAAATCCAAATACAAGATCTTGTATCTGGGTCAAGGCAACCCCAATTACCAATACGAGCTGGAAGATAAACGAGCACCAAAAGAGACCTAGGGGTACTGGTGGATGGGAAGCTGGATGTGAGCCAGCTATGTGCCCTTGCAGCCCGGAAAGCCAACCATATCCTGAACTGTATCAAAAAAAAATCAAGGCCTCACCTGAGTACTGCATCCAGATATGGAGTCCTCAGTACAGGAGAAACATAGACCTGTTGGAATGAGTCCAGAAGAGGGCCACAAAAATGATCCAAAGGATGAAACACATCTCCTGTGAGAATGGACTGAGAGAACTGGGGCTGTTCAGCCTGGAGAAGACTGCAATGTGACTTTTCAGTATCTCAAAGGGAGATACAGGAAAGAAGGGTAAGATTCTTTAGCAGGGTCTGTGGTGATAGAAAAAGGGGAAACGGTTTCAAGCTCAAAAAGGGTAGGTTTAGGTTAAGCACAAGGAAAAAATCTTTTACAGTGATGGTGGCAAGGTACTGGAACAGTATGCCTTGTATTGTGGTTGATGCCTGGTCCCTAGAGACTTTCAAGGCAATGCTGGATCAAGCCCTGAGCAATCTGATCTAGCTGTGGTATCCCTGTTCACTCTGTTCACTCTGGGGGAGTTGAAATAGGTGGCCTTCAGAGGGCCATTCCAACCCTAAGGATTCTATGATTCTGTCATTCTAAGTTGAATTCTCATTTCAGTGATGTGTTACAACATAGTTGAGACTCCCACATTCTTCAAATCCCTTTGTGTGCGTTTCTGCCTATTTTGTCATCTTAGCCCTATTAACTCTTGCAGTACTGTGCTTGCCCATAGTGAAGTCAAAGAACTGAAGATGCTTTGACTGGAGTGAATATGCAGGGTGTTCAGGTGGAAAGTAGATCAGAACTGAGAAATGGAAAATTATGTGCTAGTTAGCATATGCTGAGAAGTGGAGTGAAAGTCAGAAGTCTTTATATCCAGCTGTGAAACACTACTGATGCACTGGAAGTTGTATTAGTTATAACTGGTTAGTAGGAGGTTGGATTTGGAGATCAGTTAAATGGAAATTGGCTCACTGAATCTAGATACTTTCATGCAGCACTCAGCAATATTTTCCTGAAGCTCCAAAACTGATTTTGGAGGAAAGAGGTAGAGTGTGAGAGACGACACCAGGTTCCTTCTGAATCTCAGTAAGACCAAATGACAACTGGTTTTTAACTGCTTTAACACAATACAATAATAAGAAGAATATAGATAGTAAATCATACCCCTTCAAATACAGGGCAGCCTGCATCTGTGCAGCATCTGACAAAGCTCAGATGGATTTTATTCAATACACTGTGCAGAGCAGAGCAAATTCTGTCTGTGGAGAGAAACTTTTTTTGATTCTGTCCTCCAAACAGCATTTATTTTCCTTACAGGAAAAAAAAAAAACAAAACTTTACTCCTGAAGCATGTTTTCATGAAAATTTCTTGCTGTACATGCAGATAAAAGCAAAGGCACTCCCAGCAATGAATGTGAGATGCCTGCAGACTCCTGTGCTACAGGGAATTGAATAGATTTATCCTGCATCAAGACAGAGCCCTGAACAGCTCAGCTGTACAAGCAGCACAGCAAAGACCTGTATGTGCTCAGCTTAACTGTTATGTAATTTGCTTGCTGATTCTTAAATGTCCAACAGCTTCTCAGTAAGGATAATACATTCTACTCCTTGATCTGCATGGGTTACCTTTCCTGAAGATACATATTACAGATCATATTGATAACGGAAATGTTTCTCAAGTAGAACAGACGTGGCCTTCTCAGGATCACTGAGTCCTTGAGTATAGGGCTCCCAGTCTGCCTTACAAATAAATCAATTCCCTGCCTTATACGTAAAACATGCTTATGTAAATATATGGACAAACAACACAGCACAGTACACTGCTGAATGGACTACAGGAGGTAACTAAAATCAGCTATGTTGGGCATGTGCACTACCATCTTCAGGGTGCCAGAGGCTAGTAATTTTCTCCTACTCAGATACATCAGTGTCATAGTAGCAGTCATCTTTCTCAGAAAATTTTCAGTTGTATGTCTCTGCGCTCACAAACCTCTTCAATCAACTTCTCAATTCTTGCAGATGGCATAAGGCAGATGTTCAGATGTGCAGCAGTGTGACAGCTTCAGGGAGACTGCCTGAACTTCAGTGGAGCAGATTTTGTATGCATCATCCTTGCTACAAGTCCAGCAGCATATCACTGGAAAATGAGTTGTGCAAGACCATCCATTTTCCATTTATCTATCTATCTATTTATTTATTTATTCTTTGTTCTGAGTGACATCTCACTGTAAAACTGCTTAGGAAAAAATTTGAACATATTCAAATAAGAACTCAACATTTGCTTCTTAAGAATTGCATTCAAGAAAATCTCCTCAGGAGATCATCAGCTCCCCCCATGGGAGCAGGTACCTTCCAATAGGTCACTGGTGTTGAATGTCTCCACAGAAGGAGATTCCACAACCCCTCTGGACTACTTGTTTCAATGTGCCAACACTTACCACAAAGAAGTTCTTCCTCATTTTTGTTTGGAACTTCCTGTGTTGAAGTATTAGGCCATTACGCCTTGCCTATTGCTGTGCACCACCAAGAAGAGCCTGGCCTCATCCATTCACCTCCCACCTCCCTTTAGATATTTATAAACATTTAACACATCACCTCTCAGTCTCCTCCTCCCCAGGCTGAACAGACCCAGGTTACTCAGTCTTTCCTTACACAAGAAGTGCTCCAGACCCTTTATCATCTTTGTGGCCCTTTGCTGGATTCATTTTAGGAGATCCCTGTCTTTCTTGAACTGGGGAGCTCAGAACTGGATACAGTCGTCTAATTGTGGCCTTGCCAGGGCAGAGTAGAGTGGGAAGATCACTTCTGTCGACCTACTGACCATGCTCTTTTTAATGCACCTCAGGATACCATTGGCCTTCCTGGCCACAGGGGCACACTGCTGGCTCATGGCCAATCTGTTGACCACCAGGACACCCAGGTCCTTATCTGCAGAACTTCTTTAAGTTCTTTAACTGCAGCATAGGAAGTTCCGCACAAATGTGCACAAGAACTTCTTTACAGTGAGGTGACGGAGCACTGGAACAGGCTGCCCAGGGAGGTGGTGGAGTCTCCTTCTCTGGAGATGTTCAAGACCTGCCTGGATGCCTACCTGTGCGACCTGCTGTAGGGAACCTGCTTTGGCAGGGGGGTTGGACTCAATGATCTCTGGAGGTCCCTTCCAACCCCTACAATTCTGTGATTCTGTGATTCTTTCCAGCAGGTCATCCTCTAGTCTGTACCAATGCATGTGGTTATTCTTCCTCAGGAGCAAGGCTCTAGGCCTGCTTTTGTTGAACTTCATCAGGTTCCTCCCTGCTCAGCCTTCCAGTCCATCCAGTTCTTGTTGAATGGCAGCGCAGCCTTTCTGCTGTGTCAGCCACTCCTCCCAGTTTTCTATCATCAGCAAACTTGCTAAGGGCAGACTCTAACCCTTAGTAAGAGTAGAATCAGTTACACTTCTTTGAATATTGTAGAAATGTTTAAGTAGGTGTTTCTCCTATTTTTGAAAATCCTTAATAGAAATATATTCTTCAGGGGTTACCTGGAGCTGTACTAGCCTGGCAGATCATTCTCCACTGGAAATTTTCAAATCTTAAATGTCTGTGAATGTGTGTTTTCACTCATATAAACACAGATATGAAAGTTAGATTTGTTTAATTTAGTTACAAAGTTAATTTGTTTAAACTTGTATAGTGATATAATGATAAACGTTTTCAACTAATATATATAACTTGAGATTTCGAACTGATTATGTTTTCAATGGATTCAAGATCCTGTTTTCAAAAATCTTAGAAAAGATCTTATAAAAGAGATTAGAAGGTTCCAGAGGCTATTCAGTTCCTTATACAAATTTGCACGATCAATGCACTCTGTTGGGAATATTCATTTCAAGTGAAGGATTTATTTTCATTTTGCCTACATTGTTCTTAAATCTATTCATTTCCTGTGCAATACAACTCAAAGGTCATTACCCTGTAATTGTTTCCTATATGTTGGTCTTCTCAATTTGCTAGAATTTGATTTCTGCTTTTTTTTCCTCCTGGCCTTCTAAAATTTATGGTTACATACATCTTCACTGTATCCCTCAGTTTTCACTACCCTAATTGTTTATAGAAATAATGGTATAATTTGTCATATTTTGTCACCAGGAAGAAGTTGATAATCTCCATTTCCTCTACTAAATTTGCAAAGTGTGCAAAATTACAGGCACAAAATTTGCTGAGCTGTCTTTACCTTCAGTTATCTATGTTAAATGCTTAGGACATAATTTGTCACATGATGTGATATTAAATTTCAATTCTCTTCTAGCAGAGGCAGAATTATGTCTTAAAGGATTGATTTATATTTAATAACTTACAACTCTCATAGATGAAAGACAATATCCCAATTATATCAAAATTGCTCATCTGTAGTCTGAATTGTGTTTCTAGCCTTATCAAAATATTTCTCTAAGATTTTCTTGAAACACAATTTATGTCAGTTCTGATTTAATAATACTTGTGGATGTTGGGTACTTACCAGCTATGTGAATATTCCCATCTTCTCTCACTCAGGAACTACTCATGGGAATTAAAAGATAGATACTCCCTTCATTGCCCTCATGCATCATTGAGAACAGCTCCAAGTAATGAAAAAGCGTGGAAGGAAACAAACAATCATGTCCCATCCCTATCCCCTCCCTAAAATAAAATAAGCATCATATAAGCTTTATTTGTAATAATGTGGTATTTGGAAATAAAAGATATGATTGGAAATATCTTATATCTTTTATTATTCTAATCTTATAAAGCCACCAGTCACATCAGCAAGGTATGCTATCACTCTACTTCTGAAAAAAGGTTTTGCACTCAGGAACTTGTCACTAAATGTATTAATTTCTTCAGTGACTTAAAAAATTCACTCTGGAAAAAATATATGGTCTTGCAGCATCAAAGAAGGGTAGTGTTCTCAGGTTAGTAAGAACATAAGCACTAATAAAATACTTCTTCATGACGAAGAGCAATGCACAGAAGCAAAGCTCATGCTGCTATTGTGATTTGCTGAGTGCACTATTCACATCAAAGACTTGAAATAAATGTATTCCCCACTTCCTGAATGCACTTTTCTAGACAGGTTACATACATTTCGAGCTCCCTGACATGGCTTCTCATTCTTGTTCACTCTGCATTTGTCCCATTCTGTTTTCTTTTGTCCAAAATGCCCTTTCCTTTCATGCTTTGGGCTTTGTGCTTTCCATAACCAAATCATTTTTCATAACCACTTCATGTAATCTGCCTATGTGACAGTCTTTATCTGCTCCCTCATACTTTTTTCTCTTCTCACTCCACACACCAGTAGTTTGTATCCCATTATGTCTTTCCCAATGATCCTTTACCAGATGGTTATTATGTATAAAATTAATGAAATGAGTTGAATATTGCCTTTTCTCCCATAGTAAAGATCTATATACATGAGGGAATATGATGTTTCATCTTCTTCACTATCATAGGTTGCACTTTGCCTCTGTCTACATTTGTTCTTCCCACTTGCAAAGAGCTGCTGTGCTTTTCTCATAATCACTGCCATGACTCTTTTATCTCATATTCTTCATGCCATTCTTTCTGTCAGGTAAATTATTTAAGCTAACCATTTCCTCTACAGGAAGGATGGGTAAAGACAGTATAATTACCCTCAGAGATGGTATAAAGTATTATTAATCAGTTCTTCTGCTTGTGGCCAATTACAAAGATGACTGAAACTATGAATCTGCTGACCAGGGGGTTCCCTCCGGTTTTTCTTTTCTGGATGGATGCTGTTCAGTAGGGTATTGATATCCAGGTGTTTTGGACATGATTTAACATTGGTTTGTTGCAGTAACAAAAGATAAGATCTACTATGCTTAATGCTACAGTCATTTCAACAACTGCAACTTTATTCATTTTGCAATATTGTCTTTGCTAGTGAAAATTTTCAACACTTGCCAACCTCTCTTTAGACATGCAAACTTATTGATTTCTTACTTGTTGAGTACTATCTACAAGTACTGCTTGTAGAGCTCATTTCCTTTAAACTATCAAATTGCTGCTGAAAAACCTTCAAAGAAAAAACCTTTAGAAAAGAAGCCAGTCATCAATTTACTGTGCAGAAACCTTCACAAAGACCAGCGAGCTATGGCATAAAATGAAAGAAACCATTCAACAGAAGAATCAATTTTTGTTTGTATTCTTTCTTGTGATCTCAATTATGAAGTTGAAGATTCTCACAAACATAGCTCCCTGAACACTAGAGAATGTATACTAAGATTTGCAAATTTTCCCTCAGAAGTTAGCCTTTCAATTTCTCCAGTCATTTTGATGCTTTCTCTGAGATTTCCTTGCATTTATATTCTTATGATTTTATGACTTTACTAACTTAATGACAGTAAATTTTTCAAGAGAATATTGTTTTGAAGGAGCAGCAGACTGACATTTATATCAACATCTGTAGTTCAATGTTTCATTCCCTCTAAATAATACATTGAGAAGCAATGGTGCTGTTGGTTATTCTTGTTTTGTCCAACACTGCTACTTGGTAGGATTGTTTCCCTAACTCATCAGTTTAAATAATTGTCTGAAGAGATTTTTTTAAAAAAGCTAAAATTTAAGATAAGCAAAGAGGTAGAGATTAACTGAAAAATCCCTGATGATAACAGGATGTTAATAATTTCCCTCATTTGGCACTGATTAGAACTTTTAATCTGTAAAATTCCTAGGAGGTTTTTAAACGTCACAAATCATGAAAATAGTGATGTCCAGACATCTGAACATTTTATATTCCTTTAAATTTGTGCATGACAATTTCAGTGGGAGTTTACAGATTTAGAGAATTAGAGATGTAGTTAATAATGACTGTTAATATTTTTTTTAATAATGTGTCTGGCATATTTGAGTCTCTGATCCTGTTATTTCATAACTCTTTGAGGACTTTGTAGCATTTTTTTCCATTTGTGAAATGTATTTGTTTCTTAGCAATAACAAATCAGTCTCACTTTTCACTGATAATGACCAATACTTATTTTTAGTTATTCTTTTTTGAATACTATGTGATATATTGTTGACCATCTTAACTAATTATTTCTCTACTATGAATTTATAACATAACCTAATGAAGAATCAAATTAGCCTGGAATTATTGTATTAATATTCCAGATACAACGTTAGAACCAATATTGGGAAAAAAGACATTAAAATAACCAAATGATTAAAGTTCTTCTTTTGGAAAGCTATTCACTAGTCAAATTTCAGTGGAGTAAGCAGATAAATAGAAAAATATTTGCCAACCACAGGGAACTGATATTCACCAAATATTCAAAGCCCTTTAAGAGCTAGAATGCACATATTTACTTAATTTTGAAGGAAGATGCATACTCTTCCCATTCACACATTCGCCTCTGCTATGATGCTTCAAAAATCTAGATTGCATTTGCCATGCTCAATTGGTCCTTATTTGCATACAGGATTGTATGATTTGGGATATCATTTTATGGAAGGAAAGTTACTTGAGTATCTGAAAAATGCCATATAGCACTGGCCATATTACAACACAGTCAAACATCTCAAGCTTTCAGATCCTGTCTGTCACAGTGCTATTTGTAGTTAGCACAGAATATCTTTCATGTGTCCAGTTAGAAAATACTGACATAAATGACATTTTAGATTTTTTGTGACAAGAGCAAACACTTTCCTTCAGTTTCCAATGGTTAACACTCCTAGAGTTGCAGCTTCCTCCAATTACAATGGCTTGTATGAGTACTGCAGTAGACTCAGAGAAACTGAAATACTTGAGGACTACCTCTAGATTCAGACATCTAATCCAGTTACTGCAACTCAATAATTGTTGCCATATGTCCTCTGGGGGAAAGTAACAAATTGCCTATCCTCTATTCAGCCATAATAAAATGCGGAGCTAGTACTTTCCTTCATACTGTTTTAACTAGGCTTATGTCTTCACGTTTGTTTCATGCTGACCTTTGTGACTAAACTAGTACAGCACAGCTGAATCATGTATCTGAGCCCTAATAGTAAACTCAGTATGGTTGCAAACTTGTAATGCATAGTAGTAGTAATGACTTTTTTTTCCTGGCTTGTAGTGTATACCTGCAATTAAAATTGGTTTTGTGTGACTTTGGACATTCTCTAGTGGCCTGCGTGAGTAGAAGGTTGGATATAGTGATCCTGTGTTTTGTTGTTTTTTCTAATCCTACAGACCTAACTGTATTTTTGTAGGATTTTTTCATCACCTGCAAAATATCTAGCTTAGTGAAATTCAGAAGCACAAAGGGAACATAAGCGTGAAAAGGCTTTTCAGTCATATGTCCCAAATTTTTCATTTAAGGCAGGGAAATATTTACACACGTGCTGGGAAGAATGCATCTATTGGGAACTGCAGATGATGCAACAGTCCTACATATAAGACAAATGATCAAAGAATACGTGGAAAATAAGGCTACTCTTGTATTGTAAGAGTTATTCATCTATGTGCAGAAATAGTCTCTTTCCTGCTATCTCTACAGTTATCTTCCAAACAAAAAATGTTTTTTTTCCTACCTGGCTGCAAATTTCAAGTTTTTTGTGTGAGTGCACATCATAAATTGTGGTGGGAGGAGAGTCTCTGTAGGAATGAGAAGTCTTTTTAGGGATCCAAGGAGTGCTCCACAGACTTTGTGCCTGGAGTGCCAGCCACTGGGGGACTGCTTGTAAAGGCCAGGATTTTGGGTGCGTGGTACTGATGTGACAAGAGGGACTTTGCAGATGTGGTTTGCCTAAGATATGAGTGCACGAATGTATGTCTTTGCAGTGAACATCACGCTAAACTGCAAGTAGGGGGCAGGTGAATATTGTAAGAGGACTTGAGGATTTTTAGTACTAGCTGAACATGCAAAAGAGAAAGCAGCAGCTATCTTTGTCACCCTGAGCACTGGGCTAAGCCTCAGCTGCCTGGAAGGAGCTGTACTGGGCTGGAATAGCTGGAGGAGGCAACTGCGCTTTGCTTTCCTTATCTAACTTAGCACAGATCAGACATCCCAGAGCTACTGGAAACAACAGTAGCACTAGAAATCAAGCTGTACAGTGCCATGCTGTAAAGCAATGTGCCAGTAATTCAGATGTATCACCTTGGGAAGTGATATTTCTGTATAATATTTCAACGTAGTATGTAATTCAATTGCACAAGGGTCATTGATTTGATACTCCATTGCCTCTGTGGGTACCTCTGCAGGCTTGTATTTGCTATGGCAAGAAAAATTTGATGTAAGAAGATACTAGGATTCACAGTAGTCACAGTTCCACTGTATTCCATTTCCAAAGATGTTTAATTAAACAGATGTGAGAGAAAGCCTCTTTGCAGAAAGTTATTCATAATCGACAATCATGATCCCAATTCTACTTGTCACCCCTGAAAGCTGATCCTAATCTAGGCCAAAAGCAGTGCACTGATTAAAGATAAGTATAGCCTTTTTGTTTTCAAAACAAAGCATCATTCACCAATTACCATCAGAGTAAAACAGACTCAGTGTAATGGAGATTAATGTAATTTATTGACTATTGATAACAGACAAGGCTAGTGATAACTAAAAGTAAGCTAAAAACACTTTCTCCACATCTACCTCCTTTTATTTTCTTCCTCTGAGAAGTGCAGAACGGATAATGAGGGCTGTAGTCAGTCTATAGTTCTTCATCTCTGCCACTCCTTCATGTATCCTCTCTGCCTCTGCTTCCTACGGAGTCCCTCCCACAGGATGCTGTCCTTCCAGAACAGATTCTTGTGGGCTTACCACGGGCTGCAGCTCTCCAAGCACTGCTCCAAAATGGTTCCATACCATAGGGCCCACCCTTCAGACACTATTCCAGCATGGGTTCCCACAAGCAGCAGCTCCACCAGCCCTCCCCCTCCAGCGGGCCCTTTCCACAGATTGCAGCTCCAGCCTGGGACTGATCCTGCAGGGGTACCCGTGGGCTGTGCCTCCCTCAGGCCACATCCACTGCTGTCCTGTGGGCTACTCTACCCCTGAGGTACCTGTGGGCTGCAGGGGGACTGCCTGCACTTCCATGGGCCTCTCCTGGGCTGCAGGGAACTTTTGCTCCAGTAGAAACTGGTGAAATGATGAATAAGCGGCAAAGCACAAGTGTTTAGTCATCTTCAAACTTCTGCATCAGCATCACAAGCGATGAATATAGTGTACTAGGCTCTGTGAGCCTAGTAATGACTGGGAAAATCATTAGTCATTGATACAAGTATAAGACTAGAAAATGGACATAATTTAAATATTCAATTTAAGCTTCTTACTGTTATCGCTATTGGGATAAATTGACTATTTCTGTGATGCATGATGGATCATGCGTACCCACTTGTCAGTATAGATATAGCCAGTAATTCTTGATAAGAAATGCTTATTTTATAAACAGTGGATTCACTGAGATTAAAGAATACAAGCAAAAAAAAAAAAAAAAAAAAACACAACAAAATAACTTCTATGCTCAACTACTTTGTGTTATGCAGATGTGTATGCTTTTAAATGCAAATGAAAAAAATGCACAGTAAATTTAAAAGGTAAATTTCTTGATTTACAAGCATGCATTTCTGCACTAGAATATGGTGATATTGTAAATGGAGAGAAAGTGTGATATCTTTATAATGGGCTGGGCAGATAATGGAGTCGTTTTCTGAAATGACTGGAACTCTGAAATGAGTACCTTCATTCTCACAAGTGATATAATCATCTGGTTCTGTCAGATGCTGTATTTATTTCATACACACAAATGAAAAGCATATTTCTAATTTACATGTTTTGTATCCAGTCAGAGCATTGTAGAACCAAATCAGTCTGAGATGGATACAAAACTCAGTGCTATTTACTCTTGTAACTTAAGATTGCTAAATTCAGAATGGTCTTGATTGTACTATTTTATGCTGAATGAAAAAAAATATAATCCAAATACCTTCCCTGAAAGGATATGCAAAATAAATTTTATTATAATGACTAGCAAAAATGAGATTTTGAAAACCTGTCTGATCCCCTAAGCTTATACTTCCATAGAAAAAAAATCTTTGCAGAAGTTTTCTTTTTTTTTCTAATGCTCTAGTATGGAAAAGCTATGGCTATATGATTTTCACAGTTTTATTCCTAATGCATTCGTTACCTAGAATGTAGAACAAAATCAAACATATTTCTCTTTCACCCTGATACTGCTGATTAGAGTGGAGAAAGAGATAACACAAATGTGTTTTTTTTTTCCATACTTACTGATTGTGCTAACTTTAAAGATTGTGTGTACTTTAAAGTGGGTACACAACATCTCCTATCAAAGCAAGAAGTTGACTATTTGACCCTTCCCTGCTAATAATACTAGAATGATTTCTGGCTTTCTGTAGATATCTAAATTTAAGTCCCTACCAGTTACACAAAATCTGAAACTCTCATTTCATATGCAGTTATTTTCTGGAGATTTCGTTTCCAGCTACAGCTTGTTATCACTGAAACAGGATGACTTCTTAACCTATGTTTTTTGTTGTTTTGCTTTTCTGATTATGAATTCCATTTTATTTAAATGCCCATTGTTGCTATAGAATTATTCATAGCTGTAATATTTAGAAATTCAGAAGGACACACTACAAGATTGTATCTTATTTGTATACTTGACAAAATGTTGTTTGGTGGAGGTTACCATACAGCAATAACAATGCATAAAAAGCTTTTGCTGCAGTGAAATAAAACCTAGTTTTTCCAAAGAAGCCATTATTCTCACAGTTACAGTCATTAGGTTCATAGTAACCTGGATATAAATTTAGGTAAACAGATTAATTCAGTAATTTCTTTCAAGTTGCTATCATATCATTGACTTCCATATATCAGAGATAACTGTCCGTGTTTCATAAGAGACTTCAAATTCTCCCATGTTTACGTACAACCCATGAAGAGTCAGTAGGAAAAGTCTCTTGGTGCTAGGAGAACTTCCTGGGCTCTTATGTGAACCACAGAGATTTGTTTAACATCCCTTAAACGAGAGACATTTGTTTCGTTAATTGATATTTTCTAGAAAATTGAAACAATATTAGCTGTCTATAATGAAATTCCTGAAATAGGCTGGTCTAATGTTGAATGTTAAGTAAATAGTTCTAGTGAATTGTTGATTTTCTTTTTGAGTTTATAAGACATTCAGCTCTACCCTCAGTCTTCACCTCCACAAAGATATGCTATGCATATGCATTGCAAGAAATTTTTTAATTTATGTTTATATGGGAAACATTAGGTCATGGTCTGAACTGATGATTGAGCACCTGGTGAAGGGGTGCGGCCAGCCTTGGCTGCTCAGGTGGAAGCAATTCATCTGTACAACCAGAAGCTGGGTCCACCCCTCCCTAATCTCATTTAAGCACTGGCAACAAAAAGGGAAGCATCTCTATTTGGAGATCATTCTGTTGGGAGCTTCCAGTGAGCTGTGATCCTTGGAAAGGGGTAAGCTTTTCCTTTGTTTTCTGTGACTAATACCTTTCTTTGGTGACCTGGCAACTGATCAAAGGCAATTGCATCTGCTGCCTATCCTTACAGTGTTCTAAGATATAACTTTTGTGCCTGAAAAAGGGACTTTAGGGTGACTGCTACTTAGAGGCTAGTGTTATTTTGAACAGAAGGAAACATGTAGAACCACACATGAATAAAGAGGTTTAAAAAATTGATATCCAGATCTGAATACTTCACCAGTCACTCCACTGCTTATACTTACATATTACTTAATTGTGAGTTAGTGGTTAATTCTGCTCTTAAGAAAGTAGAAGAATCTGTACAAAATGTTTTTGTTTTTTTTTTTAACTGAGCTTTTCTCAGGTGGCTTTTGAAATGAAAATCTGATGTTGAATTTTGCACTCATTTTATATTACTGCATGATACAGCTGGATTAATTTGCACATCGTATAAATGTTTTCACTGTAGATTTGAACTCTTATACCTATTTAGCTAAACAGTGAAGGTGAGTGATTTCATAAAGGCCTTTCTATATCACAAATAAAATCAATAGTGTATATGAAGTACAATTTTTCCCTTCTCTCAGTTGCTTAGTTCAGTATATTCCCATTAAGCTGCCAACTGGCTAAATATAGACAATTGCAACACAACCATAATGATAAAAGGAGTCATACTGTGTGACCAGGCAACTTACTGACTGTTAATCTTGGCTTTTGCAAATCTGAAACTGCAGACAAAAAAGCAAGATAATAGATCTGAAGCAGCATGTGTCCATGCTCTTATGAGTAAAGAGCTTTTAAAGCTGAGAAAGAGATAACTGTGCCTAAAACTGACTCCTTCAAACACATTTCTAACAGAGTCCAGCAGCTGATGATCTGTTTTGAAAATTAGTTTATACGATCAAGTCTGCAGAAGACTATCCTCATCAACACTTTTTGCCATCATTTGATGTGAAGCTGTTGAGGTTAAAACATGGCTATTGTACAAAACAGATCCGTGTAGTTAAAGCAGTCAATAGAATGCTGTCATCAGAAGTTACAACAACTTTCATAAACAACACATGGAGGTCAGTGAAGTCTTACTCTCATGTACATAGTTGTCTGAATTTTTGAATTGGCTTGATATTTCATAAAGTAGTAGAAATGAGGAAGCAGAGAATAAATATTGTCCTAAAGTAAAAAAATAAGTGGTTAGTTCATTCACTGCAACAAAATCTGAAAAAAATATTTTAAGAAGTTTTTTTTGAGTTCTCACAGTCACTATTATAAAAGATAGTCTCTGCTAGCACATACTAGTGGAGGAAACATCAAATCTCCTGTACTAATTCCAGGAAGTCAGTTTGAAACAGTGTAGAAAAATTGAAAAGAAGAAAAATAGAATTGTGTAATATAGCTCTGTCCCTTCTGAAAGTATTAGAAATACTTTCAAAAGCAAGGAGTTATGAAAGCAAAAATACCATTCAGACTATAAGACTTTTCAAGAATGAAATCTTAAAATTATCAAGAAAAAGGTAGATGTGGAGCTGTGTGACATGGTTTTGTGGGCATGGTGTTGATAGGTTGGTGATTGGACTAGATGACCTTAGTGGTATTTCCAATCTTAATGATTCTCTGATTCTTTTATGCCTTCTGTTTTCTAGGTAATGTGAATGACATCTATAAAAGATTTGTTCAAGCCATTCAGTATGGGCTTGTGCTTGTGGCAATTCAATTGTTAAACTCATTTTAATGAACTTTTAGATATTAAACTTGCGAACATATGTTTTCTGCATATAGTTTTTAAAATGCCTTCTCTACTGAAGGTTAAAAATGCATCATTTTCTCTCTTTTGCATGCTGTGGATGTCTTCATTAGTTACTTAATTATTTCTTGGCTTTTTGTCAGTAATATCAGAAAAAGTTGCTCACTTTCATTTTTCTCATCCATGAAATTTCTGAGCTTATAGAAGTGTTATTTCCTCTAAGTTGTATCCTGAGCAGATCAACAACAGTAAACAAGGGGATCTCTGTCTATAACCATTGCTAGCACTTACCACAGTATGTCATGTAACTGCTGATTTCTATCCTAAAGAAAAAAGCAATAGGTATGATATTTTTTTTTACTTTTCACTGAGGTACTCACCTATTTTTCTTTCTTCCACCTCTATATCTGTCACATGTGAACATTTTGGTTTTTACAGGGGCATCACTTTGTGCTTAAACTAGTGATCTTTATTTTTTCCTCCGTCTATGAACATGTGGTTTGCAACCTTTATTTTTGCAGTGACTGTGCTGTATTTCTAGCATACGTCTAATGTGCTGCAGATTTTACTTCTCTGCCTGCTGTTGCCTCTGGACCCCTGCTTATGTTCCCGTTCTATATCTAAAAGCTAGTACAGAAAAGTCTTTTTTTTTCCCCTTCACTGATGCAGTAATTCTGCTTTCACAGTGACTGCATAGTATGACTGACAAGTACTTAGACTGTTTCTATGAATTCCATGAGAATGAGAGACCAGTGCTATCTGCCCTCTACTCTCAAAACAATGAAAATTGGTTTTGCCTTTATTCCCCTAGAGATATCTGTTATATCTGACTTGAAAAGATGTAAAAATGGACTGAATTGCCTTCTACCAGTGCTTCTGTAACTGCATCCGAGCTGCAGGATGCTAAACTCAATTGCTTATGTTGCTGAGCCAGAGTAATAAGGCTTTCTTCTGTTGTTTGGAAAGTCTTGTTCCTATACAGTACTCTTATTCTCTGAGAAGACAGCAGAAAGATCACCAAATGTTTGAATAAAAAGAGTTTATATTCTTCTGTCATACTGAAAAAATATTTCCTGGTACTAGTTTATCAGAACTGACCTCAATGTCACTTTGCATTAAACTCATAGATCTTGTAAGATCTGGTAGATTCAGAATTCAAAAATCTCACTGATAATCATAATGTCTATATGAAACACACTGACCAAGGATTCAGCATGATGAGATCCTTCGATCACAAGATCTGGTTTTGGTGCATCATAAAGTTGATTCAGATTTCTAAGGATACTGTGGAGTTAAGAAGAAGTGTAGAAAATATGCAGACTAGAGCTATATGTGAACAGTGAAGGCAAATGTGAAATTGTTGATGCTGAGAAAGTTAAAAAATAAGTGGAATTAGGGGAAAAAATGATGGTCAGAAAATGGAAGTACATCAACCCTATTTCAAAGAGTAGAAGGAGGTGATCTTTTTCCACTTGGGGTGGTTACTGCATGGCCACTGATACTTCATTGGGATAGTTAGTGTATTTCTTCTGAACTTAAAAGAATATTAACGCTATGTTATTCGTTATTCAAAAAATTAATTTACATGTTTTAACTCCAGCTTACAAAGTGTATTTGCAGACAGTCAAAAGTTCCCGAATATTGTAACCCAAAGAGGAAGGGCTACATGCCCACTCTTACTTGTTTGAAAAATAAAATATGTATATATAGTGTGTTATATTCACACTTCTGGATCAAAGGGAATACAGTTCCATTAATGAAGTTTTATATGGGGTGCCTGATTTTCCCCTATGCTGCATTAAAAGCTTACTGAAGAATCTGTATAAATCTAACAGATGAGAAGACATAAAGTGCCTTATTAAAAAGGTATAGCTAGAACATTTTCAGGGTAATGGTTCTAACTTCCATACTCATATGGGCATTGCTGGCAGATCACCTTTAGGTGGCAGTTTTCCCTCCCCTTACCTTTGGCTAATCCATGCAGCAGAGCAAACTGCTGATGTATGAACCTTATTTCTTTTCACTGTGTAAAGTCAGTCTTTTCAACACTTTGTGTCAAGCATGAAGACATCCATAACACCTCTTTGGCAAGAATCTGTTTTATTTTGAAAATTAGACCACAGTCACTGTGGTAATTGTGCAGTTACTACACTTACTGAATGCCTGGAGTACTAGGAGAATGAATACATGCCAGAAACTCATTCTTGAAGGATCTTCAGAGTGGACCTGCTCTCTACAGTAAAAAAGAGATAGCAAATACTTTACACAAAATGTACATCCCTATTTTCATAAGTGTGTTCTTTTTAATTTGACTCTATCAATGCTTGTTTTACTTTATCAGTTTTCATTTTTATTCTCACAAAAATTCAGTTTGAATATTAGCTGTTTCTCATTAAGAAAGTTGCTGAAGATAAATGTAACTGTAATAAAATTATAGCGGACTGGAAAAAAGCTACTTCCTTTAAGCATGTGGCTTTCTGGGATTTTTTTTATTTTTTTTTTATTTTTTTTAAGGAATTGGTATTTCCTGTTAAGGCAAGCTCTGAAGCTAAGTGAAGGAAAAGCTCTGCCTCCACTTGATAATATCAGTGTTGGAGAGCAGGGGAAAAAAAAAAAAAACTTAAATACACTTTTTTTTTTTTTTTTTCCCCCAAACCGATATTTGTAACAATTTTGTTTAGAAACCAGACAGGCAATGTTAGAGGCCTTCAAAAGAATAGGTTATGTTATCATGAGCCTAGAATCCTTAGTAAAAGAAAGACGCTAGGATACTGAAAATAATGGTGCAACTATATGAAATTTTGTTGCAAATACATAAAATCTGTTTTTTTTTTTTTTGAGATTTTAATAAATTGATCATGAAAAAAGAATGCAATAAAAAAAAAAAACATATGAACATATTAAATAATCTGTATTTGCAGCACCATCAAGAAGTAATTGGTAATCCTGAAGGCACGGTAGTCTGTTTTGTTGTAAGGAATGCTTAAAAATTCTGTGCTTATAGAGATTTCAGTCAACAGGCATTTTCTTACTGTTATATGGTTTCCCACATCGCTGTGAGAAATTAAACAGTAAGGAATCTTACAAAACATTGTCACTATCTTATATCACCTATCTACTTAAAGTCAATATTTTACAATAGTATAAAGATTTGGATTTACTTTCCTCATGTGGACTGATTTTATGTAGCATATAGCAACGGGATGCTGTAGGGGGAAAAAAAATAAGCGAACAGAATACACCATCAATCATACTAAAGAAATACAGCCTAATTCCTAAATATAAAGTATGGCCTTTTAAATTTTTTTCCAGTAGTTGAGAGAGAAACTGTATCACAGAAAGTTACAGGAGGAGTTAACACTGAAAGTACTACTGTCTCAGAAAACAGTAGTCAGTTCTCTAGGCCCCTTTCCAGATGTCATCTTCAAAAGTTACATACATGTGCATGTATTTTATGCTCCTGTGTCATCATTTGATACATGCTTCTCACCACAAGGCAGCATGAGTCTCTGATTCAGTGTGTGACTATATATATATATAGAGAGAGAGAGTTATTCTTATTAGTCCATTGATATGTTTATTTTCATTAAGAAAGACTACACGCTTCATATGGATATTCAGATAAATTTTGGGTTGTTCATCTGTTGAACAAACTTATCTGGCCTTTCAAAGCCATCTTCCCTACCCTACTATATAATTAAGCTACAGAATGTGTTATGACTCTCTTTCAATAACTGTTTTGAATTTGAACTCCACTGACAATAAAGAAGAAATCTGGAATTAACCATTTTATTTTCCTCAGGATCAAATGACTCCTTTCTCCAAATGCTTTTCAGAGCTGCTGTTATCCAGTAATTACATTCACAGGATCACAGAATGGTTGAGGTTGGAAGAGACCTCTAGATGTCATCTAATCCCATCCCCCTGCTCTGGTAGGGCATCCAAAGCAGGTTGTTTAGAACCAAATCTGGTCAGATTTTAAATATTTCCAATGAAGGAAAATCCATAACCTCTTTGGGCAACCTGTTCCACTGCTCTGTCATCCATACAGGAAAGAAGCACTGCTTAATGTTCAGAGGGACCTTCTTGTCTGCTAGTCTGTGCCTCTGATGTTGTTTTGTCACTAGGTACCACTGAAAAGTCTCTGGATCCTTCTTCATTGTACTCTCCCTTCAGGTGTTTATACACATCGATGAGAGATCCTCCTGAGCTTTCTTTTCTTCAAGCTAAACAGGTCCAGTTCCTTCAACCTTTCCTCATGAAGGAGATACTCCAGGCACTTCAGGATTTTAGTAGCCCTAGGTTACCCCTTATAGCATTATTAGTGCTATTGTAAAAGATCAGGAAAAGGTAGTAGCCACAGGGGCAATCTCTCTACAGCGTTTTGGATCCAGACTGAAAACAAATAGAAAATTTCTATAGAAGAAGGTCAGGTCAGGAGATAGGTGCCTCTGTCCCTCACAGGAGGAAGCCTCCTGCTACTATTGCTCATAATTTTTCCCGATGATTTTACATGGCTCAAGGTCAGTTGGCCCAGATCACCACCATGCCTGAGATCATTTGGGCAAGTAAACCAAGATAAAACTTCCTTCTACATACTCTGATGTATGTGATAGCTGTAGTCTGAACCTGTATCTTACATAGTGCACTTTACCCTTGCTAATCAGGCAGAGACTGCGACAACAGCTGTTTGCTCTGTGGCTTATAGGCATCTGACAAGCTACTGAAAGCTGCTAGAGGTTACTTGTGCCCAGAATCCTGTGGCTCTCCTTAACTTGTAAAAGATTTAAGACTTAAATCTGGCAGCTGCAACTTTAGAGCTTATAGATGATAAGGAACTCAACCGTAATCTCACAGAAGTAAATACTACAAAATTTTCTGATCCACAGCCTGTTCTCAGTAATGTCACTGATGTTTATGTATTCAACTCTCATTCTGCCTCCGTGACTGCAAAATATATGTACTATATGTAGCTGTCCTTGTCTAAAGAAATCAAGTTATTATACACTTTTTCAGGCTGTCTTTCTGATGGGCTCAGACCAAAATGCTGGACTGATCAAAGTTGACTATAATTCAGCATGTATTTTAATGAAACTATAATGTCAATTTCCATTTCCTGTCATATTTGTCATAATAGGTCTTCTTCACTTTCTGCCTTATGTAAAAGGTCCATATGTGAAACACATTGAACCTGTGCTTCTTGAAGATAAAAACGTAAATATATTCCCAGGTTAAATAGAAGTAGTGAATCCATTTACATGAGGATAGTAGTTCTGACCCATAATATTCAGGATGGCAGTGGGCAAAGCATATGCCATTGAATAAAGATGCCCTCTAAATATCTCTGTTTTTTGAGGCACTGAAATGATAAAAAGACTGTAATATTTGACATTGCATACAATTCCTAGGTTTTATGTATTATTTCATACTATCTGAAACATCTACTCTCTCATTTTGTAAATAAATTTTAAAAATGAAATATTAATCTTCAAATTCTCAAGATCTTTTCTATAATCCCATTAAAAAAAACACTTAACCAGTATGATTGCCTAAAAATATTCACAGTGCTCAGTAATATTCTGAATCAAAAATAAACCCCAAAAAACATGTGGGTTTGGAAATAACTTTGAAATTGTTACAACTGTCACCTAGTGTTTCATCCAAAAATACTTTTGGAAATCCTTGAGTTTTTTTTTGAAAACCATGACTGTCACTAGTAACATGAGCACACTGTTTCAGTCCTTTCACTTTGTTCACATAATGTCTTCTGAAACATAATTAATGTTTCTTTTTGAAACAATAGTTAAGCAAAATAATATTACAAGCATTTTATTTACTGACTCCAGAGTTTGTTACTTGTCCCATATATCTAGGGTGATTTAGAGAAAGTGAAATCTCTGAACTTGGTAAATAAAATTGAAAACATCTTTCTTTAGTGCCCTGGAAGTAAGAGCTCAGTTATGGCGTGGGTCAGAAAAGTGTATAGTATCGTTAGTGTAGTCATGCTGGAGACTGATGGAATACACCTTATTTAGCTAGGCAGAAAGAATCATGATAGATGCCAGTGTATTTTTCTGATTGATAGAAGAGACTGGAATTTCAAGAATAAAAGTTGAATGCTTAGGTACCTATTAAAAAGCAAACAAGCAAAAACCACTTAACTTTTTATAAGTCTGGGGGCTTCTATTTTGTTTTTGTTTGTTTGTGTTGAAGTTACTGAAAAGTATTTCACCAAGCTGTAAAGGAAAATCATAGTATCTACTGGGATGCAATGTAAGACAGACAAAAAAAAAAAAGCAAGAAAAAAATGTATTCCGAACTCTCTAAAGAAAAGACACAACTGGAGCTTTTTTGAGATAAATTGTTATTAGTACAAGTCAGTGATAACAATTACCTCTGTCATATGAACAGAGCTCTTAAACCGTAAAAACCTGTTTCTTGGGGAAAATATTTTAGTTTACAGTATCTCTGAGGAAAATATGATGTTTTGTTTGAAGTTATTTCAAATTACTCAGAAATCTTTCTGTCCTTATGTAATCTTCGGGTTATCAGCTCAAATTCTCACATGGAACTCCATTTTGGAGCTATTGCAATTGCTCTGTATCTGAGAATATAATGGAAGTGCACTACCACATGCTTTAAATGTCAATCTCTTCCAGTCATGCACTTGATAGAATTTTAGCATTTGTTCTATAAAACAAAAATAATGAAGAAAATCCATCTGTGCTTTCATAATTACAAAATTTTGGTAAAATAATGTTATTTTATCATCAGGAACAGTTCTGAAAGGTCTGTTTCTCTACAGCTAAAAAAATAGCTGCATAGTTTTTTATGAATTTCCATTACTAGAAACATTATTTCTCCTTAAAATTTTATAGAATGTTTGCAGTACATTCTTCTTCATTTATGTCCTAATTGCAGTATTCAAATTTGTCATTAATCAGTGCTCACGACAGTATCACTACAGCTAATGGAACAGTGGGGAATAGAGATTTGTGCCTTGAGGTAAGAGCCAGGAGAGACCCCACAGCCTACATGCTGGGGAATGCATTTGACCAGAAGAGAAATGGAGACACTGGCAAGAGCTCTAAGACTTCTGATTCATTCATTTGTTCTTTCAACAGGCTGCCAGGCAGTTCATTTTATTTACCTCCAACATTACCCTCTCCTGACACAGCTCCATGCCGTTCCTCCTGGCTCAGCATAGCCCCTCTACTGCCTGTGAGGAGCTGCACGTGCCATGAGGCATCCCCTCAGCTCCTCTGCTCTGGGCTGAACAAACCAAGGGATCTTGCCTTGTACACCCCTGGTCCTCCAGATCCTTTGCCATCTTTGTAACCCTCCTTTGGACACTCTCTAATAGTTTTATGTCCTTCCTATACTGTAGAGCCCAAGCCTGCGCCCAGTGTTCAAGGTGAGGCAGAAAATTAAAAAAAAAAAAAAAAAAAAAAAAAAAAAATTAAAAAACAACAAAAACTTGCTTTTCATTTTAGTTTTCCACAATGTATCTGATATGTATCACAAACATTTTGAAAAGTTATTTCCAGTCAAATTGTTCTAAGCAACAATATATAGAAGTTGCTGGAAGCAAGTACTCTAGGGAGACATGCTTCCACATGCATATTCTTCTTTCAGGGCTATAAATACTGTTGCTCTGATTCTGTTAATTAGAATGAAAAATGCTAACTGCAGAAGTATATTATGACCATACTCAGAAGAGGTCATGCAGCTAATGAAGCTTTTGTGAAGAAGTTAAAAAGAACAATTCCACATATAGTCATATAGTCATAGCCTTATAGTCAGGAGTTAGAGCTTGCTTTCCTATTTTTGTCGGTTATGGTGCCTGAGTAGTTTGGCTTAAAATTCATCCAATTTAATTGGGATTTATACTTTGCAAGTGCCTTGTAAGGCTTTATTGCGGGATTCATATCTTTAATTCAATAAGTCATAAATGTTCAGAAGTAGTTTTAGAATTATCAACAATCATGACAGCATTTGCAGTGTTTTATCACAGTTGGTAGCCAATCAATGGTTCTTATCAGACATTCTGGTAATTATACTGAAAGACTGAAGTGGAAGAATGTGTGTGTTAATTTGTGTACTTGAGTTTCTGATCTCCAAGATCTCAAATAAAATTTAAATGGATATAAAACAAATATATTCTGCATGTAATAATACTGAGCTAACTGCAGTGTCTATAAAATCACAGCACTGATCACTCCTTTTCATCCTCACATACTCATTCACGAAATTTCTTACCCAGGCTCCCAATTTGCAAACCATTATTGACTTTTTTTTTTCATTTTGATTCACGGTGCTATCAGTGGTCAATTAACTATGGAATTTCCATGAAGAATGCCAGAACAAACTGTAAACTTTCTTACCATCATATCACTGCAATACCCAGCTAATCTATCATTCCGTGTAAGGCAGAATTAGTCAAGTATAGATTTATTGAGAAGCATTTTTAAGGGTGTTTTTTGTTTTTGTTTTTTTGTTGTTTTTTTTTTTTTTTTTTTTTTTTTTGGTAAGATCCTCAGTGCCAGAGATACTGAAACCTCCCCATGTGAACTTTAGTTGTATTTTCAGTATCTGGCATTAGAAAATTATTTCCCACACCTTTCCTTCAGTGTAATTTAGATATTTTCAAAGAGCAAGCAATAGTTTTTCACATTTCTAAATATTATTATTGTATAATCTTTATTCAGTGTCCTCTTTTTCATTCTTAACTGACATTATAATCCATTGTTTGTCCACTGTCGTTTTAATCCCAAATCAAATCACAGAAGGATTTGAGTAGGAGGAGTCAAGGACACCTTCCATTGTATTAGGTTGCCCAAAGCCCCATGCAGCCTGGCCATGAACATTTCCAGGGATAGTGCATCCTCAGCTTCTCTTGGCTACCTATTTCAGTGCCTCATTACCCTTTAAGTAAAGAAATTGTTATTATTATCTAATCTTAATCTACTATATTTTTTTTAGTCCTTGTTGTATCACTACAAAGAATCTCTCTCCTCATCTACCTTGGAAGGCTGCTATAAGGTCTCCTTGGAGCCTGTTCTCTAGGCTAAACAGGACAGCTCTCTCAACTTGCATATATGTTCCAGTTTTGTAGCCCTAAATATGCCAAGATCCAATAGATCAGAGAAAACTGTTACTTACGGAAGCAATCATTCTGATCAATCAGTTAAACTTCTACACCTCTAAAAGTTGAGGCTTCTGAAAACCTCTCTTTTTTGTTTGTGTTTGTAAAATAATTCTTCCTTGTATCCTTACAACCGGGCAAGAAAATGAATATGATGTAATGTTAACATTCTGCCAAAGATTACTAATACTCTTTTTATTATAATAATAATAGCAATTACAGAATCAGGTTTTATATGTCAGTGTTCATATGACCATCCTAACAAAACAGTACAACACAAAGCAGGTTATTCAGTTTTAAATATCAACAAATGACACTTGGTTACACAGGAAGAGTATAATGTCATTGAAAGGGAGTTCAGACTTGTAAATAGATGCTGATATCAACATAGCTGGTACAAAATGAAATGTGCATTGTAGAAACAAACCTTGACATTATTCTTCATTTTGTTTGCTGCATTTGTTCCTTTGATAGTCATTGTGTGGTTTTGATGAACTAAAAAAGGCTAATTATCTAAAACTTGGCAAGTTGACAGACACTTATCTAAGTGTTTATAACAAATGCCTAATTAATGCTGAGCCACAGAAAGAAACCTTTTGAAATTCATAAAACATTCTGCACAACCTATAATGGATTCATCGTAATTATCATTTACAATGAGCACTACATTAAATTCTAAATGCAGCTGAACTTGAGAGTTTTTTGATCAGCAAAGTAATCTGAATTACTGCCGCTTGGTTTATTTTTCATCATTACATAAAAATGAAGCTACCTGACTTTTACAAATCCAGTCCCCACAAAGTGGTTTGGCTTATTATATAGTCCAGTGTGAGGAAATTAATAGTAAAGGCAGAAACCTACAGATCCTTTTTTCTGTCTTTACCATTACAAGAATAGTTAGATGAATAAACATCATGATAATATATTACATTACATGTGGGCCCACTGGGTGTACCAATAATGAAAGGTTCATGAAAAGATGCATATAACTGCACTTTACTGTAGAAAGTATTCCTGTTTCATCTCCATAGTGCCTTATCTCTATTTGTCAAAAAGATATTTCCTGGAACAGTGCAGTCCAATGAAGTTACTTAATTTCTTCCTAATTTTGGATTAAATGATCGGTGAAGAATTGAAGCACCAGTTTATTGTTGCATTTGAGATACAAAAAACATGAATTAGATAAAATAGACCTGCACTCCTTTGTGATAGGTTGATGAATCTCTGAATCAAGATTGAAAAAGATGAAAATAAATGTTCATCAAAAAGTGAGCTGTACAGAACAGCATGTAGAGTCCATTACCATTTTAAACCCTAGAGCTGATGGGTTAACTGCTGGGTCAGCTGGATCTGCCTCTTAGGTTTGAGAAGCCTTTATGTATCTATCAATCATAGAATCACAGAATCATAGAATGGCCTGGGCTGAAAAGGACCACAATGATCACTTAGTTTCAAAGACCCTGCTATATGCAGGGTTGCCAGCCACCAGACCAGGCTGCCCAGAGCCACATTCAGCCTGGCCTTGAATGCCTCCAGGGATGGGGCATTCAAGGCCTCCTTGGGCAACCTGTTCCAGTGCATCACCACCCTCTGGGTGAAAAACTTCCTCCTATTATCTAACCTAAATCTCCTCCCAGTTTAAGACTGTTCCCCCTTGTCCTATCACTATCCACTCTCATAAACAGCCATTCCCCCTCCTGTTTATATGCTCCCTTCAAGTTCTGGAAGGCCACAATGAGCCTTCTCTTCTCCATGTTAAACAAGCCCAGTTCCCTCAACCTTTTCTCATAGGAGAGCTGCTCCAGCCCTCTGATCATCTTGTCAATGATTGTCATGGGTGACTCCTCATCACATATGACAACAACTGCAGTCATGCAGTGCTCCAAATCCCCAGCACCTTCAACGAGTCCTGTCCATAGCCAGATCTAATGTTAGGTCATTTATGTCATCAGCTCCACTAGAGTCACTGACCCATTTGTTTCATAATGAGAATCTTCCTTTTAGTGGAGTTATGCTGCTAAAAGTTTGTAGGTACAATCAGAAGGAGTTTTGAGTTTTGCTGATGAAAAAGCTGTAGTACTGGTTAATAAACTTATTTACCCTCAAGTTCTCTGATTTTCCAGTCAGAAGTTGATTATATTGCATGCTTTATATATAAAAAAATTATTACGTAAGTATCTGCAAGTTCCCAGAATCAGAAAGGCTTTTCTTCTAATTTAAATCAAAAGAATCAGGTTCTATTTTCAGTGACAGTGATCTTAATTCAGAGTAACCTTATCAGAGTCAATGGAGACTCTTCAGACATGTGACAATCCAACAGAAAACTATTTATATCCACCTGCAGCAAAAAAAAAATCCAAATCTTCTCTCATTCCTGACCTTGAAAAAGCTGTACTCATACTCTTCTCAGTTATTGACTACATCTTTTTCTGAACTCACCTGGAATATTAGATAAACGTTCTTCTATTCAGCTTACTGACAGAATAAACACTATTAAATTTCGCTTTGCTTCTAAATACACACACCCAAACAAAATCAGTTATTTTCCATAAAAGCTAGAAAAACGGTATTTTTTTCCTACTCTGAAAACACATTATCATGATTATGTTATAGAAAGAGACTTATGGGAATTAACAAGTGACGATATGAGGAGAAACACTCAGATAAGACAGATTTATTCATTATTTTATTTGCATATGGTAGTGTTATATTAAATTGAAATTGGAGAATATATTTTCATTCTGACTAAGATTTCAGTTTGCTTCCCTTTTTACTTAGAGAGATGTGCTGCTAACATTTTCTTTCCACCTTCACTTAATAAATGTGTTCTTCTATCTGTGAATAAAAGAAAATGAAAGTGATTCCAAATTTTAGGAAATGACACTAGCTATTTTTAACTTGCCATTTATTGTGCTTAAATTTAATATATTTTGCAAGAGGCGGAGCCAGCATTTAGTAGTGTTAACAGAAAGGCTTCAGAAGACCATGAGACCCAGCATTGACAGGACTAAGAAAACTTATCAGTGGAGCATGGCAGGAGTTGACTGGGCAAGAGGGTTCAGACTGAGGTAACAGAATCCTTTTCTCATCCCACAAGCAGTCAGACAGGGGGTCAGTTTACCAAGAGATGCTGTGTAGTCATTGTCTTTGGAGGTTTTCAAGAACCACCTAGATAAATGCTGAGTGACTTTGCCTGAGTTCACAGCTGAGCCTGCTGTGAGCATGAGGAAGTCTGGGGCTTGCACTCCTTTGGAGTCAGGGTGACACAAGCACTCTGTGTCTTCAACTCTACAGTGCAGGTATACACAGGTCTTCAGAGATCACTGTGCAAGCCACTGAAAAACGAAAAAAAAAACCATAATGAAAAACATAAATCCAGCATGAAATATATGCAGTGTATTTTGGTCCCTCTGGAGCTAACACTTCAGTCCATTTCAAAACGTATCAGACAATTACTTCAGAGTTGAAGAGTTTTCAGAGATATCAAACTTGGAAAGGTTTTCAACAATATGCAAATCATTCAGTCTTTGGTTTAGATCTCATGTGGCCTCTAACATACCAATACATCTCAGTTCAAATTAAAGGTGCCCAGAATAATGTAATAAAATAATATGAGGGCTGCTCCAAAAGTATCTTATTATGTTGGCCCATAATGTCAGAGGTGGAGGTTGGTGGTATGGCAGCGAAGGCTGAACCTTCCCAATGATATTCCATTAAGTTTTATCACTGTGCCACAAAGGGCGGCAAAGGGTCAGTCTAACAGCATGTGACATGGATTTGAGTAAGAAGGGAAGGTGTGTAAATGAATTCCTCCATGCTGCAAAAATTGCACTCACTGATATTCATTTATTCTTGCTGAATGAGGATGGACACCAAACAGTGAATGTGAGCACAATGAGGCTGTGGGTGGTACATTTCAGCAATGGCGAAACGTGAAATACAAGTCTTGTTCCAGATGGCCATGCACAGCTGTCACGCCACAAAATGAAGTGTTCTGATCAGCAAATCTGCAGGAATCGGCTAACGGTGGTGACTAAGTTAAAAAAGTACTGTTTTGTAGCTGAGAATTTTCTGTCAAATAGTGTTATTCTGCTTTTTACCTACTGTAATTTCCATGTAAATAAATACAAGCCCTTACTTTCAGAGTGACCTACATACTTTCCTTCCTTGCTGTACTCTAGGTGGTGTCAGGGGCAGTGTCACTGAAGTTTATCTTCACAGTTTGAGAAGTACTGTCTTTAGTAAATAAACAAAACAATATTTTCTAGATTGTTTACATAAACCACTAGTATCTCTTTGAAATTACAGAAGATGGATGAACCTTACAAAAGCATGTCTTTCTTCACAGTTTTTTGTATTATATCACTTTGGTTTTAGGCACTGTGAGTCTCAGTGCACTGTTGAAACTCCCTTCATAAGGCCAATAAGCAACAGTTCACTTTCTCAAGAAAGGCAAGAATCTCCATGAGTAACTATGTTATTCTCTAATACTGCAATTTGTGATGGGTGGAAGCATAAAATCATTTCACTATGTTTTCTTGGTTTAATATGTTCATGCTAAGATAGCAAGCATTTTTTCTTCTCTACTGTCCCTCAGATGAGAGTATTTGAATTGAAAACTTTAGAAGCAAATTAATCGTGATACAAGTAGAAACGAGTAAATAAATCACCCTTCAGACTAAAGTTCTAGTGCATTCAAATGAGCATCCAGATCTACAGTTCATCATATATTTCCATATCTCCTGCATCTTCTGCACTCAGGACTCCCTGTTTCTGTTTTGTAGCTTTCTGTCTTTTGAACTACAGGTCTTTCCAATGAATACTTAGGAAAAAAAAATAAAAACTCTGTGGCACTATAAAGAATAGTGTCATTTGCCAGCAGTGTTAATTTACTGCCTACATCAGTAATAATAAGATACTGTTACAGCATTACAAAATAATTTTGTAGAACTAAACACTGAATTTTTTTGCCAAGTGCCCCACCAACCTCTCAAGAAAAGTATTTTCTGTGTTTATTGTGTTTACTTTTTTACATGAACTAATTCTTCCCATGGAATTCTATTCCCAAAGCCTTACCATCCCAGTTTTCTTTTTTTGTATTATATTTGCTTTTGCAACATTATTTTCCCTTTCCCAAAATTTGAGAATGTAATCTGGGAAAAGATTCAGGGCCATTGGCATCCTTGTATTAATTCATCTGTGCCTGTACTCTTATATAAAACTTAGACACTAAAAATAAAGATTAAAGAAACAGCTAATGATTCTAAAGAATACACATAATATTTCCTGAATTTTGCAGGACATATAAGTTTTTTTCCTGTAGTACATAGAACTTTTATTTTATGGTTCCCTATTTAATAATCAATGTGTTAGTTTATTGCAATGGGTAAAAATGTTGACAGGGAAGAATGTATTATGAATAATTTCAGCAAAAACATAAACATACTTTGCAACAATTTAAAGTACATTTTAAAGTTTATTTTAAAATTTAAAATAAAAAGCAGAAAACATTGCACTAAAGTTGCTGCTTATAAGTTAGCTGATATCAAGGAATAGATCAATGATATCAAGGAAAAGATCAATGCTGGACCTCGACAGGCTGGAGGGCTGGGCTCGGGTGAACCTGATGAGGTTCAACATGGCAAAGTGCAGGGTTTTGCATTTGGGCCGGAAGAACCCCAGGCACCCGTACAGGCTGGGAGGAGCGGTCCTTGAGAGCAGCTCGGCAGAGAAGGACCTGGGGGTCCTGATGGACGAGAGACTGAACATGAGCCAGCAGTGCGCTCTGGCAGCTCGAAAGGCAAATGGGATCCTGGGCTCCATCAGGAGAGGGGTGGCCAGCAGGGACAGGGAGGTGATTGTCCCTCTCTACTCAGCTCTTGTGAGGCCCCATCTGGAGTACTGTGTCCAGGTGTGGAGCCCTCAGTACAAGAAAGACATTGAGATTTTGGAAAGGGTCCAGAGGAGGGCAACTAAGATGATCAGGGGGCTGGAGCACCTCCCCTATGAGGACATTGCAGCCTATCAATACCTGAAGGGAACCTACACCCAGGAGGGGAGTAAACTCTTCAAAAGGGCTGACAACAGCAGGACTAGGGGAAATGGTTTTAAGTTGAAGGAGGGAAGATTTAGGTTGGATGTTAGGGGGAAGTTCTTTACTAGGAGAGTGGTTAGGCCCTGGAATGGGCTGCCCAGGGAGGTTGTGGATGCCTCGTCCTTGGACGTGTTTAAGGCCAGGTTGGACGGGGTCCTGGGCAACCTGATCTGAATGTGTATGTTTGGTGGGCCTGCTAGGCAGGGGGGTTGGAACTACATGATCCTTGGGGTCCCTTCCAACCCGGGTGATTCTGTGATTCTGTGATTCTGTGTTAACTATCCAAGAAAAAACAACTGAGTTTCCTCTTTACTCTGAAATTCAGCATTCTAGTTGTTATATGTAATTAAGCCATTCCTTACAAACAATAATTAGATAGTATTCTACAACCCTTACTTTTTAGTTATGAAAATATTTTTATCATTTTTTTCATCATTTGTGCACATTATTTTCATATTCATTTTGGTTAACATCATGCATCGCTACTGGAGTTCTACACTGTCACTGATTAGCCTAATGTCTGATTGTCTTTAATATCTTTGATCCTTGGAGGAGAAAAAGAGTTCCTCCATGATCTTTATTTAAAGAAAATTTATCAAAATATATTTAATCTTCCTTTAGCAACAGCAGCCTGAGCCTTAACAGTGAGTTTTAAAACTCCCTGTTTTAAAATGTATGCAGTTATACTCATTAATTTTTTAGTGAATTTTACTTTTTTTTTTTAATGAAAATAGTGATGGCTTCTAAAATTATTTATTTCAGCACTCCACCTAGTGGGATATGTAACTGATAACAGACTTTATTGAGCTGTTTTTTTACTTCCAGAATATTTCCGTACAAGCATCTTAATTTCCTGAGTATCATTAAATCTGTCATTTTTACTGCATTCATAATGAGTACTGTTCACACTCGGTTCATATCATACCCTCAAGATTCATCAAACTGTCATACTTTACTCAGAGTTGCTTACTGAGTCAGCCGTATATTGATGTAAACCATTAAAGACTATTGAAGTCTTCAGAATTCTTCTTTTTGTTAAGGGATATCACATTTTTGGTCAGACTTCTAGCTTTCAGTAGTTGGTTCTGCTCATATTTCTTGGGAGCCTAGCTTTCCTGAGAGCTTTTGAATAGATTTTTTGAGTGTGTTCACGTGAAGGAGTTGGCTTTCTTCTCTCTTAACACTTATGGAAAAATTAACTGAACAAAGTAAAATAAAATATAAAAAGTGAAACAGCATGCAGTTGCCAATGTTGAGGTAACTTTTTTCTCAATCTTTTCTTATTTCAGTCTGTTTTCCGTAAAAACTCGACTGTAGTTGAAAGCTTGCTTCCTTGTAAGGAATCATCAAATCTTCCACTGGTTTCAGTGAGGTAAATCTTCTATTTTCCTTTAGACATTTCACAACCAGATCACTGATGATGTCAGTTGTCTGGCAGAAAGGGGAGGGAGACTAATCTTTTATTAGATAAGTCCTAAAGAACTTGCCAATATATATTTACATGAGGTAGACTAATGTTTACTTAGTTAGCTGACTTTGCCTTTTGGGCAATAATGTTGTGATTTCCTTCTAATTCATTAGAAGAAAGCTGAGAATCTGGACCATTCTCCACTCACATGGTGTATGTACTGGAATAAATATCCACAATATATAGATATGGCAGTAAAATAATTCCTGAGCGGAAAATACAATTTCTCTCTCCAAGCATAATAGCTTTGATTTTAAACTTTTTTTTTTCCTTCAAGAAGAGTAAGAATTAAATACAGTTTTTAATTCTGTATTTTTATTTTCCAACAGAGTTGGCAAAAAAGCAACACGTACATAAAGGAAGAAGAATCTGTGAACAATATGTAAGCATTAAGAGAAGAATGAAAATTCTGTACTATCACAACACTCTGCATTTCAACATTCTAATGTAAATCATGCTCTTTCTGATCTCTGTGGTCTAGAATGAACCAGTGACATCTTTGCCCTCTCAGTTGCTATACTATTTTCTAGATGAAATATATCTCTCATTTATATATAAAAACTGTCCATCTTTTCATTCTTACTCACAACCCATGCTCTAGAACAGTCCTTTTGGACAGTTCCTTTGTATGTCAATGTGATTTTAGTGGTAAAAGAGGAAGTACTGTATACAATTGTAAGCATTATAAGCATATTCTGAATCATATCAGTAGCATCATATATAGAAAAAAAATTATTCAAAACAATATCTATTTCCATGCTATATATACATTCATCAGAACTCTACATTATGTTTTATTTAGTCATTAATAAATCCATAGACTTTTTTTTTTAATGAATTGCCTGTATATGTACATATTTATCTGGTTTGAAACACAGCCCCTATTATTATAGAATTGCTTTGATCATGGCTTGGGTGTTTTATTTGTTTTTTCTTCATGACTCCATTTTTTTTCTGGACACTTTTGCCTCTTTTCTTGTTTTTCTATTATCTGTACCCCTGCTATCATTAAAGAGCTCAGAATCTGCAGTACAAATGAAGGAACACTTACTGCTCTAAGTTTGAGCCTCAAAGAGTATCTTCCAAAAATGAGAAAAAAGAACTAAAATTCATAATTCTTCTGGATACCTAAATTTAATAGAAATATTTATTTAGAGCTGTGACCCTGACTCATCTGTTTGTATTCCAAAAGCTGCAAATAGCTTCTCATTCTCCTTTTCATCCAGGGAAACAGCCTTTTTTGTCTCTCTTGCTTCCCATTCTCATATACTACTAATTAAATCCTAAGTAATTGTTCTTATCTTGAATCTAGCTTTGCAGTCTACTGCTGCTGCTCAGATCTGCATGCCCAAAAGCTTGTCTACATTTTAGCATGACATATCTCAGTCTAATTAAAGATGCTATCTCTGCCTACAAATGCAGTCTGCTTTGGAGCAAAGAACTTAAACAGCAGTGTCCATTTGGAGGAAATGAGAAGAGCCGTGGTATGCTGACTGCAATAGCATCTCTTTTTTCCCTGTCAGACATAAAATGTAACACATAAAGAGCCATGATGTGGTTTTGTAGCTGTGATACAGGTAAAAGTAGCAGTACTGTTGTGTAACTCATTAACATAAATACATAGAACTAAGTGTTGCAAGAGTAGCTGTGGTATTATCAGCTAGACTTGCAGATACAGGTGTAATAAGTAGTATTACCTGTTTAAGCAAAAGTGGAAATAAATAAATAAACAAAACCAACATAAAACAATCACTTGTTTTCAGATAAAGGTCTTACTACTACGTGAAAATATTAAACTTATTAATTGGCCTTCCAACTATCATTTCTGTCATCTGAATTCACAATTTGTAAGGCATCATTGAATTCATAATTTGTAATTGTCTTTCTGTAATAACTCTTACTTAACTTTTGTTTCAAGCTCCACTGACTTATCATCCCAACATACATACACAAGTTTTCAGCGCATTGGAGAACCATAAAACATAATTTTAAGGTCACAAGCAATGATGTAGCTGTGAAATTTGATTGTGTTCAAAATTTTTATTCACTTCTCTGTTTCCTAGTTTGAGGAATGATATCTTAGATCTGATTTTTTAATAGTTGCCCTTTTACTAGAATGTTATTCATTCATTTTCTTACACTCAGGGGAATGAAATTCAAGTCCTATATTGTAAATGTAGATTCTGCTTTGCAGTCTACTAGCAAGTAGGATGCAGTTTCTTTTAACACATTTATTTCCTGTTAAATATTTCCAAAACTTCTGTTTCAGTGCAGTTGCTGTATTTAGAGAAACATGTTCAAGACAAAAATCCAAAAGCTGATAGTTTCTCTTTCTCTGTAGTGTCCTGGATCACTGGATTTTCTGCACCTGGGAAATTTTCGTTTCATTTTACTCAACCCCATATGGCTATGGATGAAAAGCCATCAGTTAAAGCTGACATGCAATTAAATATCCTTGGCTAAAGAAGAAGATTAAAAAATGGTATCATTTTATAATAGCTGTGCTGCTGGGAGTATTTTTTGGATTTCAACTCCCTAATTCTACTCAAGTCCATCTAGACCCTGTATCTGATTCCCTAAATCTTCTTGAATTTCTTGATTCAAGAATCCCCCACTTTATAACCTGAACCATCACTGTGCTATGGTTCTCTTTCATGTCTGTCTTGTTTTGAATGTGAGGCTCAGTGCATTGATGCATGTCATTTTTTCAGTCAATTGCACATATATAGTTCATCAGTTCATCTTCAGAGTTGGATGTAACATTCTGAGTATTTTTCATGACTGAAGCTTGGTACCTCAATTAAATGTATACTTACCTGCAAATGGACATCATCTCATTGTTTATGTTTTACTCATCTCCAATGTGAGAGAGGAACTGGTATGATGGCTAGAGTTTTTGATTCCTTATTCCAGTGAAAATCATATTACTTTGGAACAGAATTATATCATCTACTTCCTTCTGTGGAGAAGAAAATACAGTGTTTGTCATAATACCTGCACATTTAATCAGTTCAATTCAGTAATCAAATGAAACTAACAGCTGGAGTCTACACTGTGCCATGTGTCTTTCTGTCCCCAAAGGCTTTGTCCTATAAGGGAAATTTAAACAAAGTCAGGAAGAGTGTAATCTTGCAAAAGCATTTGATAGTTATAAAATCACAGAATGGTTTGGGTTGGAAGGGACTTTTATGATCATCTAGTTCCAATCCCCTTCTATAGGCAGGGACACCTCCCAGTAGACCAGGTTGCTCAAAGCCTCATGCAGCCTGGACTTGAAAGCCTCCAGGGAGGAGACATTCATAACCTCACTAGGCAACCTGTTCCAGAGTCTCCCACCTTCACAGTAAAGAATTTCTTCCTAATATCTACTCTAAATCTACCCTCTTCCAGTTTGAAACGATTTCCCCTTGTACCTGCCCTCATAAAATGTTCCTCCCCAGCTTTCCTGTAGGCTCCATTTGGGTATTGGAAAGCTGCTATAATGTTCCCCTAGAGCTTTTTCTTCTCCAGGCTGAGAAGCCCCAGTTCTCTCAGCCTCTCCTCACAGGGGAGGTCCTTCCAGGCTTCTGATCAACTTCATGGCTCTCCTCTGGACTCAGTCCAGCAACTCCACGTTTTTCTCATGATGGGGGCCCCAGACCTGTACACTCACAAGTGCAGAGTAGAAGGGTAGAATCATCTCCCTTTACCTGCTGGTCACACTTATACAGTTTTTAGCAGGCTGACATATGAACCCTACAGATGCTACTAACTGCACTGATTATTTAAAAAATAATCAAATGATTTAATAAAACAAATTGTTTGATAAAACAAATTATTTAAGGAAGACAAACCAAGCCTAATTTTTTGCAATAATATTTTTAATATACTAACAGAGAGAGACAAGATATTTGTGTGATTTATTCTAGTTTTTCTTTATTAGTCTGCTTTTCTGTTATATTCCCTTCTGGCAATTATCTGCATATTAAGTTGTAAAATCCCTAACTTGGGAATGTTGCTGGCTACTGAGGCAACTGGGGAAAAAGTGTCCCATCTACATGTTAACAGACTTTGCTTGTCAGTGTACCAGCATGCAAGTGCTGTTTATGCCTGGTACCTGCTGTGACCAGCATCCAAAAATTGCCTGATAGAGCACAAGGAATAAAAGCCTGCAAGACAACATTTGCACAGATCATAAATATAAGAAATGGTGTTTCAGTACCCGAGAACACTCTTGGGAACACTTGAATTTAGTGATATAGATGTATCATTAACACATATTTAGCTGTAGAATCCAATGTAGACCTTTGTTTGAACAATTTATGAATACAAAAATAAAAGCCTGTTTGCTGAGTAAAACTGAAATCAGCAGAAACGTTAACCTTGTTCTTACTGAGATCAGAAATAAGGTCTTTATTTTGAAAGACAAACCTAAAAAAGTGATAGAGGTGCTTTTCATCTGCTATAGAAAAGTTTTGGTCAGAAACCATACATATTATTGTTCATTATAGATGCTTAAATATGCTGTACTTTGCACTTTTTGTATATTCTTTTACCTGAGCAACTGTTAAACTAGGGCCTATTCTGAATTAAGCTATGAAATGCAAAGAGACTTGCAAGGAGATCTTTAAAAAAAGGGGATACATGAAGCAAATCTAGGGCTTCACACCTGGTATAGAATGTAAGAAGCCACTGGATCATCTGCCCCAAAATGCATTAATCTGCCTTATTTGAATAGCACCAGAGAAATTAATCTACTTTCAATAAATAGCAAGAGCAGTGGCTCTGTGAACACAGGAATTCTTTTTCATAAATGTATCTGCAGAATTATGAGGCAGAGAGTTAACATCTGACTCTTTAAATGTGCACAGATCACCACTTATTTGCATGAGCTGATGTCTGGAGAATACTGTTTTATGCAAATATATGTTTATAATCTCTTTCAAGGTTAGTGATTTTAACAAGATATTTTTTGCTGTTTACTGTGCAGGTTCAACATCTTTTTTGTTTTCTCATGTATGAACACGCATATTCAAATGAATGCTTTTACATGTAGGATTTGAGCTTATTCCTTGCTAGTTAAATTCTTTTCTGACATTTATGATGAATGACTAGCTGTGCTAGTCATTGATAACTTTAGGCTTTAAAATCTAAATTTCAGAACTAAAAAAATGTTACAACTATATTCTACAAAGAAATTCAGTTATGCTAGTTCAAATAAAAACCATACACAAAACAAACAAAAAAAACCCAGCAAAAACAAACAAACAAACAAATGAAAAACAGTCAGAATTGACCCATTACAAATGATGGATACCTACTTGTGTGGGCTGACCATACCACATTTATCTTTCATTTGCAATTGCTTGTACAAGTATTTTGAACTGTGCTTGGAAATGTGGAAGACAATTGAGGTGACATTTTCAAGGTTCTATCTTATGACTTGGAGTGAGAAGTATTTAAAAAAAAAACTTCATGAAAGAAAAGCAATAATAAGTAATCTCTTAATCATTTAATCCTTGTGATAATGTTTTGACTGGAAGAATCAGTAGTAGTTTTTTACTGTCTAAACTCAAAGTAGCTGTGCTTGTAATTTTCAAATCCCATACAATTCCTCTAGTTATTTACTTTTGATTATAAACCCTTCAGCTGTGAAGGAAATGTATAGGGAATATGTGCTGACAGCAATATATAAACAACTTCCTGATTATGCTGGAGGCATAGACATCATCCTGATGTTTATTATAACAGAAAAGAAAAGAAATAATTATACTCATGAGTATAATTAAATATTTCAGAATGGAAAGTGCAGAGTACAAGTACCAGCCAATTTTCCACAAGTGTCTCCTGTATAGCTTTAGATCATGACTTTTTTGTTACTCCACATAGAAAATCAATCAGACGGTCATCCCTGTATGTCTTTATTCGGCTAGAAAACACTTCAGAAAAGACAGTGAAAAGGCACTTGTTGGGAATTCAACAACTGTTCTATTACTCTGACTCCCATTCTGCCCAAACCACAGTCTTTTGGTAGTAACTGAAACATGTTTGAAGACTGCAGCATGGTAGCAGAATTGTGATGCATATGTACATGTGTTTTCTTCCTCACTGAATTGTGACAAGCCATAAAATGGGTAGGTTTGGGGTAAAACAATTTTTTACAATGATTTGTAAAGTGCACCAATAAAAGATTGACGTTTCACCTGGCAGAACCAATAAAAGAACAATCCGAATTTCCACATAATAGAGACTATGGCCATCACAACAAAATTCAGAGAGGTGGAAGTTGATATCTCTATGGAATTCAATTTTTTATACCAAGAGGATGCAGGTCCAAAATCATGTAGATTATATCCATACCTACATAAAATGCTCTGGAATAGCAGCCTCCTTTTCTGCTCATCTAATCAGGTACATACGAAGGATCAGATAAGATCAATGAACAAAGTGATAAGGGGTAATTTGAGAGCTTCTTAGTTCAGCTGTTGAAGATGTAACAGGCTTGAACAATGTTTTCTGTTTAAAATCTTTAGACATTTTCACAGTCTGAAATTTATTCATTCATATGGTTAAGAAGCAGCTGAGCAGCAACCTTTAGTGTTGCCTGTGTATTAGCAGGCAATCAGTAGCACCCATTTAAGGGTCTAACTCTCAAATATTAAGGTGATGTGTGTTTACAGAATGTAATAATATTAATTTTCTATTATCCATAAGTAGATTATCCAAGCTGTGGATTAAACTAGTCCTGATTTCTCCCAAGGCATCTTACTGTAATCCAGTGTTGCCAATAATGCAATGTGAAGCATATTGCTGCTGCTTGACTCTACTCTGTCAACCCCTTATTCATTTCACTGCAGCATTTTAAAACATTAGTGAAGTGTGCTCCCACAGCCTACTGGATCTGCAGTTTCATTTTATCTGGGTTATTTCTCTGTATTTTTGTAATGAAGATGATTTGGCTGTAGCAAGCTTAATCTTTCTAATTCTTAGGTTTTTCCAGTCTGTGATGAGTATCCATCACACTTAGCAGTTCATGTAGCAAATTTATCCATTTTTAAGTGATCAGTTTTGGCAGAAATGCTTTGAGCATATCTTTGAGCATTACATATCATTAGGGCCACTATTAATATTTGTTATGTTTGATTTCTATCTTTCCATTTCTTTTATTCTTTTATTCTCCAATAAAAATACCACATTAGGTTTAATTCAAGTGAAAATACATGCTTTCCAGTGAGATGTGAAGTGGAGGGTTTTTTTCGTTTGTTTTGTTTTCTTTCCAACTAAATTTTTTTAAGAAAAAAAACATGGGCTATTGCTTTTTCATGTCAGCTTTGCTCTGAGGGTGGACAGATGTGCACAGTGAAATGCAATTTTGCTACTCTATGCATAAATTAGCACATATTTTGCCAACATCTGTAAAGGCTTTACTTCTTATTTAAGTTAGTTAAGACATTTTAAGATGATCTGTATTCTCTTGTTCTTCCATGGATCCAGCTGGTATTTCTTTGGAAGATCTTCATTTACTTAATTAAATTCTTTCTTGCAAGATGTGACACAGTTGATAATCCACAACAATTTCCTGCAGATGTTAACTTAATGAATACAATGGAAAAGTCTTCTTAAAAATATAGCAATAACAGACAATATATTCATTATTAATACGTATTTAAAGATTGTCCTAAACTTGCAAATATTTTTCAGAAAGAATGCTGATAATCCTGGTAGGTATTACTGTCTATGCAAATGCCTTGAAGTATTGTCCTTCCACCCACCGCAGAATGCAAATGCCAGCTGCACCACTAGTTCAAACTAGCCAAGTCTGGACTGATCAGTCTGATAGAGCCATATCAGAGCACAGTGCTTGAGGGGTAATTCTTAAGGTGAAAGGGAGAACGCATTGATTATCTAACTCTCCTCCTACCTGCACTGGAAAACACAAGAAGTGGTGGTTAATCAATACTAAGTGACCCACTCTGTTGTTGCTTCTTCTCAAGAGCTGTCATTTTCTTCCACAGTGGTAGTACAAGTGTATACATAGCCCTGGGAAATTATGTGCTGGTACTCCCTAGTAGTGCATGGTTGAGATTGTTTTTGCCCTTATAGTTTTTTTTTCATGAACCAGCAAGTGCAGTTATGTTATGGTTTCAGTGCTGTCTTCAGGAGTAAAGTCTCTTTGCTTTTTGACAGCCCTGCCAGAATCATTCTTTTGAGCATAATAAAGCCTTCAGGTTTTTAGTAACTGGCAATCCAGAGACCAGCATAACAGAAGGATGCTTTGACGGACACATCTATTCAATGCCACATTCTTTCACTTACAATATAAATAAGAAATATTTCTAATGATGACGAGTCATTTCTGTCTGTTCTGGACAGTGGCTGCCTTTAATTTTTTCTTTAAAATAAACTGAAAAATAGCCAACATAGTGATAGTAAAAATACTCTGATGACATTATATATATATATTATATGTTTTGATATATTGCATTAAAGTTTAGTACACAGAATTTTTATATTGTGATTTGATGAAGTGCAATGTAAACAACAAACAGAATACTATGAAAAAGGGGAAAGTGTTTCAAGTAAAAAGTTTATAGCCAGTCATTTGTTTCCAAATTGTATTCTGTCTCCATATACAGCTACCAAAACATATCTTTTGAAAAGTGGGAAATTTGATAAATATTTTGTTTTGCTTCAAGACAATGCTAATGTTGGGTATCATTTTTTCCTGTCTGTAATTTATATCCAAGACAAATGTTTTCCCTTTAAAAGTTTGTGTGAAACATATAGAAGTGTTGCAGTTCTAAATGTATCTCTTTGTAGTCTGTATACCAAACAATTGTAATATATCCTTTTGTCCAATAAATATTCCATATCAAGCAGCAAATATATATAACTCTTTATGCTAAAAAGCAACAGATGTTTTAAATCCCTGCAGCAAGTACTTAAACTTCAAAATGAGAACTAAAAATAAAGTCAAAACAGAACACTTTTGAGGATTCAAATCATACATAAAATACAAGGCCAAGGCTTGTGGTCGTGCAGGTTGAAAAAAATGTCCCTTTACATTATGTTTCATGTAGATGCAGACAGGTTACCAAGCCCTTTGCAAGCACATAAACTTTTGGAAAGTGAAATTACAACGTGGAACTAAATTGAATCTCCTTATTTAATGTTACTGTGCTGAAGGTAACTTATCTGAAAGGTGATAATCTCTTAATATATAAAAAGTTCTGAAGATAATTATATTGTGTGTTAATCCCAGAATTTTCACCATTTATATTTCTGCACTGACTATATGTTTTACTTCATAGATGAGTGGCACTCTGCAAAACATTGCAACTTAATGTCCAGGAAGGATTCAGCAAAACAACAGCTCTTTGTAAGATTCGTATTTGTGCATTCATTCAAGAACATCTCAGTCTTGGGAGATGTAGGTGAGTAATTAAGGTTAATAGAACAGCAGCAAGCATTTGTAAAAACATCAGAATGCAGGACTTGTAAATGGCAGTCTGTCAGAAAATGACTTTTGACACACAGTACTTGAAAACGGTGTATAAAGCAACAAAAGGACTACCTAAAGGGACAATAAACTGGGGTCCCTTTCATATGCACATATTACTGGTCCATTAAATAAATCAATATATGTACCTCATACAGGCTAAAAATATCTGTTTCAGGGAAGGAGCTTTTACAGTTTTCTGCACTCTGTCTCATCATGTCCCTCAGCTGTGTGTGAGGTCTTTGTTATTTGAAGACAGAGAAAAATAATAATTCTCTCCATTCAGAATTCAGAATTCCATTCAGAAGGTGAAATGTATAAATAGATTTTTAGGTTCCCAAGAGTCATTTTAGGGTTCTTAGCCCCATATATACCAAGGATGTCTTAGAACTGCTACTCAAGGGATATTATTTTGACAAAAACAGTCAGTAAATGGAATGCCAAGCAAATATGTCATGACAGGACATAATTCACAAATCAGGTGAATAGTGCTTAAATAACATGATAAAATTTTTGTGAGGTAAAATAAAATGTTGTATTTTAACAGAAAGGTAAGTCAAGAGACAATAAAGGTAAGTCAACAGAAAGGTAAGAATATCAGCCATGGATAAAGGGAGAGAGACACTACTACATATTTTGCAAAGGAATACATATTTCTAGATAGCAGCAACTCAGCAGGATAAGGTATATTCATAACAGACATCCACTGACTACCACAATGAGGAAGGAAGATGATTAGTTTGTGTTTTATTGTAATTTTTGATGTTTTTCTCTCAGTTTACTAGAAGTAGTGAGAGCACTGTCCATGGCATTTTAATGCAGGGCTTTTTACCTGCACTGCAGAGAAGTACAGAGTAAAGATTAGCTTACAAATCCAGCGGTTGTATCAGAGACAGTATTTTAACTGAACATTTCACACACTGAAAGAGAGGCAGATCTCAAATGCATCCTGACTGTAAGAGTGCACTATAACCAGTGACTTAAGAAAAGTTAGTGGACTAGGAAGATGCATGCATGAACAAACACACATTTTAAAGCCAATGAGGTAAGCAGGAAAAAAACCTAGTCCTCTGTGCTAGTTAGAAAATCAATATTACAATTCACAGAAACACTATTACACTATGGATTGGATTTCCTATTATCTATGGACAGTGGTATCCTACAGAGAGTCATCAACTCACACTATTTGCAGATCCATTTCTGCATGGGAGGCTCATGTTAGATGTTACATACTTTAAGTTGGGGTCTTTTTATTTTTTCTTCATGTTTTCCTCTTTTCTGTGCTTTTCCAAAGGCCAGTGCTTCTACTATTACGGAGTACTAGGTGGCAGCAAAATGCTTTTAAATATCTGCTGGACTGTTATTACAGCCTGTAACCATTTATCACACCCTGGCTGTACTCCCACTCTCAAAAGACACATTACTTTTATTTCTGCACTCTCTCTCACGTTTGGTTGCTCCTCTCTCTTCCTGCATCACCCTTGCAGCTGTCAGAAGATCATAGCCTGAGTCTAAATCATCAGGATCGCACTGCTGGAAAAATGGTATGTTGTGGAGAAGAACTGTGAAGTAATTTTACTATGCTTCCATTTTAGGATAGCTTTAGCTGCTAGTTTCAGATCCTGCATTTTAAGAGAAGTGTGAGTCAGCATGGAAAAAAAAAAAAAAATTAGAAATCACTGAGTCTGGTCAAAATACATGATCTGAGGGGAAAAAAAAAGGGCTTTAGATGGTGGGTCTCTAAAGACATGAACATAAAAACTAACTAGAGAAAGTAGCATACATTCTCTACACCCACTGTGGATGCAACAAGAAATAAGATTGCAGTGAAGCAAAGAGGAAAGTAGAGATAGCTCTAGAATACGTTTTTGGACGGGTTGTAAAAGTGATCTCATTCAAGATCAGACAAACTTCTATAGTGTTTCAGGGACATATGCTCTGAGATGTTACCTGAAGGAATGGGCTATATAAATAATGCCTTAGTGGTATGCCCATTTGACAAGGCCAACCCATGAGTTGCCAACCCATAAACTGAAGACAGTTTAATCGTTCAAAGCTAGCTGTTTCTGACAAAGGGGGAAGGCTAAGGTAATACGAGCAATTCTATATTGAACTGTCAGCATGTTAAAATCACAACAGAGTACAATCAAACGATATCAAAAATCATGACATGTAGTAAGAAACAACACACCCACCTGATACCTTTGTGTAAACAAACATCTACAGACAGTTATTTCTTTTAAATTTCTGATTTTGGAGGCAGCAGAGGCTGACAACAGTGTGATGTCAACTTTACTCCTCTTGGGATATTCTGAGCTTCTTTCTGACAGTAAAAATGAGAAATAAATGGCAAGTCCCACAGGTTACTGAGATTAAGTCTATAAGTAAGTTTCAAAAAGTGCAGAACACTGCACCATTCAGGCTGCCAGTACAGCCTAGTACCATCTTTTCCACTCTTTACTTTTATTTCATATCCTGCCACTTGCATCTTGGAAATGCTGTCAAGAGGGGAGCTGTAGTGACATTAGGAGAATTAGAGCGATGACGTGTTACTGCTCATTTTGGAAAGTAACTGAGGGGCCTTATCATCCAAGGCCCTTCACTCCAAAAAAATGGGTCATTCTTTAAGACCAGTGGCTGGGGATGGTGGCATGGAAATGTTATTGTACCCCTGCACAGTGTGAAGTTTCAAATTGTACTGCTGTTTAGACTAGGGAACAAGCAAAAGCCTAGAAATACAGATTTAATGCACATTAGTGATCTCCCAGCCTCTATGAAGTCAGAATAATCTTCTTCATCTCTTCTATCCTCATATATTTTACATTTAGGTAAAATAATGGTCTTTCAGTTGTTGTCAGAATGAAGATTGTTCAAATCCCCTCCTCCACCCCCCAGCAATTATTTAGTCATTTCTTATTGTCTTTCCTAAGACATTTGACTCCTGCAAAACTTTATTGGTCTGGTAAAATACAATTCAAATCTCATTGTTTCTAATGACTAATTCATTTCATCCATGCTCCCGTTTCACTCATTTGATTAATTAACCACATAACACATAAGCAGGGGCATGTAATTATACCTTCATTTTTCCACTCCATTTCCTACCAGTTTTACAAGACATTTTGCTGTGTTGCAATGAGAGCAGTAAATATAACACTAAGGAATTTGTCTTCAGACATTGGAAAATGACTGACACTCTGCTTCAATGTCACATGTGCTTCAGTGTCACATATTTTATCACAATGTGACTGTGATAAAAGAGTCACGGAGAGGAAATTCTCTTCTCTACAATGACCAACTTGAAGATCATGCTGTAAGGAGACTATGCAGGGAAAATAGATTTTTGTCTAATAATTCATCTTGCTTAGTGAGTTGGACTCTCTCATAGATGCTTTAAGGGACTAATCTAATGGTTGGTAGGAGTCAGACAAGTTTTTTATTTTGTGAGAACTGGACCCTAGCATATAACATAACATAATTATCAAGTCACACTGATGAAAATTGTAATTTTCATATGTATTGTTGACTCAAAAGTAATTTCAAAGGCTATTGAGTAAGTGCAATAACAATTGACAGTTGTTCTGCAGTAACATTATAGAACTTAGGATATTAAGATTAAAACACCATCTTCTTTTTTGGTATCTGAGAATATCTTTCTCATTTGAGGCTTGAGAAGGAGAAAGCTCAGGTTATGTTTACAAAACCTTTTCTTCTTTGTCTTCAAAACAAAAATGTATCAAAATTCTCATGGGAATTTTTTAATGAATATGTGTTGTTGTCATCAATAATATCACAGGGCTAGTGAACAAGATATTGACTTAAATTATGAAAAAATTGTTGTAGTTGAAATTCTAAGTCATGGGCTGAAATAGTGATTAAACACCTGGTGGGAAGTCAGGGGCAACCCAGGAGAGCTCAGGTGCAATGCACCTGAGTGATTGGATGGAATGGAGCCAGGATCCACCCCTCCCAAATATCATGTAAGGGTTGGCAGTAGAGGTAAGGATATTTTGGTGGAGATCCCTATGTACCTGAGGTGTTCTGAAGGTAAGCAGCTTTTTTTTCTTTCATTTCTGTATTCGTAGCATCTGCATTTGGGCTTGTCCTCAGTTGTTGCAGTTAAGGATGTTGCTACCCTGCTATTATTGCTGTACTTTCCATCACATCATAACATTACAGTTGTTTATGCCTTTTTTTAAAAAACCTGTTGAGGTTATGTCATGTAACATTTTCCGAGATAAAGTAGGTTAATCCAAATCAGTGCACTAACAGCTCTCCACAGAACGTCTCTGGGGGCAACCTGCACGTGTACTGCAACCTATAAAGCAACTTACTCTTTCCCTTGGATGTATTAGAAAAGAAATAATTTCTATGCAATTGATTCTCTTCTGCAATTGATGCTCTTTCTGCATAGCTAGATAGAAACCATGTAACTTGTATTTTCAGATTTGATAAGCAGAAACTGCAGCAGCTGTTTCATTCCCAGTAAGTATCCAGTTTGCATAAATACTCGCCATGAAAACCCAACATTTACATGAGAGTCAAAGTAAATTTCACTAATCGTTTTAAACAGCCTCTTCTGATTAAATATAGTAGAATTTGAGAAATTCAAGAGGAAATTAACTTGCCTGCTACATGAGATGAATTAGTGTATCAGGAAGAATTGAATAAAAAAGTAACTTAAAGTAGTATCTTTTTAAAGAACTTGAATAATAACTTATTTCTTTCAGCCTTAAGTGTCTTGAGCAAAAGTTGAGGGAAAAAAAAATGCCTTCGCAGCAGAAAAATGGGAGAATGAGGGAAGAGCTGCTGAAATTTTGATTCCATTTCCTCCACCTCCTTTAACGCATGATATAATAAATAGATATAATAAATAAATAAATATAAATAGAGGGGAATAATCTCTCCCATATTAAAGGAAGTATGCAGCTATAGAGTAATCCTGCATTTATGCTATTTGGGAAAAATAAAATAGATTTAAAAAGTGAACAAATCACACCCGAAGAAGAGAGAACTAAATGTATTGTTCTTTTTTGTCCAGTAGCAGTTTTTTTTTTCTGTAGCACAAGTTAAAATACTCTTATGTTTTCCTGTATATGTTAAAATGTTGAGCTCAATAATGAGATTTTGAAAGATACAACTTCAGATTTTAATCATTTGAGGCATTGGCTGCCTTGGTGTAAGAAAAAGGATATATATATATATAATAGTTCATAAGAAAGAGAAGTAAAACTAGTGCCACATAATGTGAGCAGCCCTGGGAGGTGGTAGAAAGGAGGCCTGGGAGTAATAGACTCAAAGCCTTACTTTGCTGTCTCAGTGCAGGTGTGACAGATAACCTAACAAAAATTGCTGAACAAATTGACTAGTAAGGGGAGCAGTAACCTGTTAGGCATGGTTGTGTGAATTCTGGAGCTCTGGTCTTCTGTATGTATAACAACGTTCAGAGGTTTATCTGCATCCCATTATTTCCTGTAGCACGAAACGTGATTAATAGGTAGGCAGACACACACAGAGTGAGAATTACTTCCTGCCTTAGCCGTGGTAGAGTAGTATTGGCTTTGTAGTACTGAAGGCCCATCAAATATTCGTAACACAGCTATAGCATGTGTTTTCTGCTGGATTAATCTCTTTTCTCTAGTATGTCTCTTTGATACTATATTCAAACAAAATCAAATCAATGCTTGCACTGATTTCCCCTGAGCTCCTTCTAAATCTATGACATCCCTGAATGGGGTTAATCACTTTCCAACTCGCTTAAATTCTTGGAGGGGAGGGGAGGGGGATTTCTAGGACTGCTTGCCTAGGAGTTGGTACAAGCAAGCTGAAGGTTGTGGGCGTGCCATTTCTTTAATTTAGAATTGTTGTGGGTTTTTTATACTATTAGTTAAAGGAAAGACAACCATTTGCAGAGCTAAGTTACAGAAGTCTTACTCTCCGCTTAGATTTAGTGTCACCGCTCCTGTGTATGATTTGCAAGTCACACTTGTGTCTCTGCTTTCCTGTGTATAGAATGCAACATCTGTATTTAATAAAATACAGATTTTGTACTAAAAAAAATGAATTTGTTTACCACAAAGTTCAGCAGACTGCAAAATGTTAAGGTGTCAAAACTAGAAACCTTCTGTATTAATATACATAGCAATAGCTTTTCAAAACTTACTTCTATTTTTACACTGTAAAAATGAACTGATATTTTTTATTTTATTGTGGGCTAAAATCTTTATTGGTTTATACTGCTTATTTGTCTAGTTAGTGCATATTTCTACTGTGACTGTGTCTGAAATTGTTTCCAAAGGAAAGCAAGCAAAACTGCTTTACTGTATCAAAGCAGTGTAGAACAGAGTTTCATTTCTAACTAATAGGTAATTCTGAATCAGAAGAAAGCTTCCGTATCATTTTAATAAATCTGAAATCCAGTTCCGTGGCTTTTTAATGATTATGGTTTTGAAAGATGCCTCACTCTGAATCACTAACATCACCAAAAAAGAATGAACAGCAGTAATAAAATGGTAAATATACGCTTTAAAACTATTTGTTTACATATTTGATTTAATATTCTGAAGTTATTGTGCTGGCTTCATGTAATCTTTATTTTAATTACACAAGGCTATACATATCTACCATATAGGAAGATCTACATAGTACTTTATTTTCTGGAAGAATTTCACTATATTCTGTACAGTTACTGCAGAAAAGATATTATCCTCTATTTTAACTTGTCCATTAATTTGGAAAATTCTGTTTCAATGATTGGGAATAATAGTTAACAAATGCTCTCATGTTCTGTTAACTACTACACTGGATTTACAAAGAAGACTTAATTCAAATGCCTAGTAATGTCTACTTACAGGAATGTATGAATCTTTGAAATTTATATGGCATACAATTTACAGAATGAAATATCTTAATATTTAATTCCTTTCAGGGGTTTCTTCAAAAGTGTATGAAAAGGATAGCTTAAGATTGATTGCGAAGTAAAGACAATCTAAATCAGTATTCTGTATTCAAATCCAGGAGTGGTTCCAGCATGATTAAATAATTTGCTACTTTATCTCAATAGAAGGATTTGTATTTATGTAAAAAGATGTTAACTAAGATTAAAATAATGCTTGATTTTTTTTTTATTTTTTTTTCCTCTGACCTCTTTTAGATATTACAGCGTTACAGTTATAGGAGTCTTTTGTTCCCTTTAGAAATGAAGTATTTTAAACTAATATTTCAGCACACAAAGGCAGACATTTATTATAAATTGGCCACTTTTTGGCTACCTTGTGAGAAAACTACTGCAATACAAATCTTCATCTCTGAGGGAGTTTGTATAGTTTTGTAGTGAACAGTTATCAAAAGAAGGTTTGAAGAAATAAATGCAGACAGGTCTTGTGTACACTCCTATAACTCAACCAATCAACAGACTCAACCACTCCATTATTTTCTTTTGAAGTGATGACTTGTGCAGCCAAGGAGATATCTTTCCTGATTTGGTTAAATCCTGTCAGCTATATTTGAAAGACAAAAACATTCCTGTGGGCAAATATTTTTCTGCAGCATCATCAGGATGTTTCATGTACTGCAATTACCTTGGGGGAACTAGGGGAGAAATATCTAGGGGAGAGATGCATGAAGACATTGATCTGAAAAGCAGACTGGATTATATCTAGGAGAATCTTCTTTTAACCTACATTATATATCCAGACTTATACCCTAAATCAATGCTTCTGGTTCAAGCAAGTGAAAGGAAAACAAGTACATTTAGAAGCACTTTTTCTGACTCTAGGAATAAATACTGAAATGAATTCAGAGCACTTCATTAAAAAGTTTATTTCTAGACTGGGGAAAACTGCCATTATTTGGTGCAATTTTTCTTAGCAATTTAAAAATGCTTTCTGTTGAAGATAAGCACTCTCTGAGGAAATGCAGTAGAATCTGTCACTTTGACCAGAGGGAGACAGAATGAAAAGTTGAGATTTGCTTTGTTCTTGCACTGTTGCCTGAAATACCAGGACAGAGAACTGATATATCTTTTTGAAAGGAGAATAGGGCATGCAAGATGTCATTCTAAATTTAAGTCTTCAGTCGTCACAAATTATGTTAATTTGACGTTTTGCCTCACCTAAAATATTTGTCCCTTAACCTACAGGTGTATACTTGCATTTTGGATTGAACTTGTCTATTTAACCAACTGATTGGAAAGGGAGGTATGTGAGTCAGTCTAAATATAACACAAATGAAAAAAAAAAAAAAAAATGCTTGAAATCTTGTTTAAAACAAAAAAAGGTAGCTAAATATTGACTGGTAGAAATGTCTCTTTATAAAGCTGAAAAGCCTGTCAGAAGCCACCTGAGAAATTCTTACTGGTCTGGATCTACCTCTCTCTCTCTCTCTCTCTCTTTTTTTTTTTTTTTTTTTTTTTTTTTTTTTTCAAAGGTAGATAAGACTCTTCCCCGTGAATATGACTGGGAGGGAAAGATACATTGACAAGTATTTTTTTTTTTCCACTGACTTACAACTCAAGAGCTTTGCAAAATGGGTATGCTTGTTTACTACTTGCACAGTACAAGGATGCATTTAGTTATTAATTGGCTCCTTTTCAAGTGACAGGATTTATGGGCACCACTGCAAATTGCCATGCCAGCATTTAGTGGCTATGATTGGCTTTCTGAGCAAACTTCAAATTTTGTGTGATTATTTTGATTTTCGTCATCAAATAATTCATTTTTTTGTGAGTTAATCAACATTTGGTGTTCCTACAAAAGCAGCTACAAGCACACAATGAAACCACTGCATAAAATTTAACAAACAGCAGCTCAATTAAAACAGATCTTGGCTGGTGGAAGTATCCTGTTCCTGTAGCACGCCAGCCCATAACATTTTAACTGCAGCCCTGCATATGCTGACAGAATACATCACTTAATTTTTTTGTCTACTACTAGAAAAGCATGTTCTCTGCATGGAGGGATTTAGTTCTGGTCTAAGAGCTTCCAAGAACTGTGTAAGCAGCAACTCAGAGCATCAAATTGCTGTTGTGGCTGGCAAGCTGTGGTCAAAAGAAAGAGCATTTTATTACAAAGCAGTGTAGATTTATAAAAGATAAATATAGCTTGTGGTAAAGGAGTACCTTTCAACACTGCTTAGGTGTCTTACCAGGCATCAGTGCTTCTGTACAAAAGGTGCAGACAAACCTGAAGTGATTATGTCTGTGCCAAATTCAAAACCCAACAAGTGCACCTTAGGTAATAAATTGTAATTAATTTATAGGGTTGTGAACATTCCCTGTGAATTCTTGGATTTCTGAGCAACGTGACCCATTCTATTACATTTTTTGTACAATCAGAATGCTATAAAGGATGGACTGTATTTTAAGTGTCCCACTTCTTTCAGTCTTGGGTAAGGAAAGCCTTGCTGTTATCTAATTACTTAATTTGTGTCAAGTAAAGCGCAAAATTCATATGAACATTTTTATTCATTATGTGTAAACAATCAACAATGATAATTAATTTTGTAAGAGACAAGGAGGGAAGAGACGCAAACTATAGCTGATCTAACCACACCTAGATATTACCAGAAAAATCTCTGCTTTCTCAAAGCATCTTTTTTAAATTAGTATTTATCCAGTGATTAAACAAAATTTTCATAATTTCATTATAAAATGATGAAATTAGAATAATTTGATTCTATATCATAGAATCATTTGAGTTGGAAGGGACTCTTAAAGGCAATCTAGTCAAATTCACCTGCAATGAACAGGGACACCTACGGCTACATCAGGTTGCTCAGAACCACCTCCAGCCTGACCTTGTATGTCTCCAGGGATGGGGCATCCACCACCTCTCTGGTCAGCCTGTTCCAATGCCTCACCACTCTCACTTCGAAAAAAATTCTTCCTTATATCCAATCTCTTTTCTTTTAGTTTGAAGCCATTTGCCCTCATCCTATCACCACAGACACCAGTGAAGATTTTGTCCCTTTCTTCTTCTAGCCCCTATTAAATACTGAAAGACTTCTCTGTCAGCTCTCCCCAGAACCTTCTCTTCTCCAGGCTAAACAGCCCCAGTTCTCTTAGCCTGTCCTCACAGGGGAGGTGTTCCATCCCTTGGATCATTTCTGTGACCCTCTTATGGACACGCTCCAAAAGGACTACGTGTCTTCTGTACTGAGCACTCTATATCTGTACGCACTGCTCAAGGTGAGGTCTCACAGAGCAGAGGAGCAGGAACACCTTCCTCAACCTGCTGGCCACTCTTCTTTGATGCAGTCCAGGATATGGTTGGTTTTCTGAGCTAGGCACATTGTTGGCTCATGTCCAGCTTCCCATCCACCAGTACCCCAAGTCCTTTTTGGCTAGGCTGTGCTCTATCCTTTCCTCCACCTGTTTGTACTGATAGTGAGGGTTGCCCTGACCCAGGTGCAAGACCTTGCATTTGGATTCATTGAGCCTCATAAGCTCCTGCTGGGTTCGTTTCTAGAGCCTGTCTATGAGTGGTATTCCATTTCTTGTGCATATTGACCACACCACTCAGCTTAGTATCATCTGCAAACTTGCTGAGGGTGCACTTAATCCCGCTATTGATGTAATTCATGAAGACATTAAAGAGCACTGGTTCCAGCATTGTCCCCTGAAAGACACCTTTCATCACTGATCTCCATCCAGACGTTGAGCCATTGACTACTACTTTCTGGCTGCAATCTCACAACCAGTTCCTTGTCCATCAAATCTGTATCTTTCCAACTTGGACAGAAGGATGTTGGGGGTACTATGTCAATGGCTGTACTGAGGTCCATAGAAATGGCATCAATGGCTGTTCCCTTGTTCACTGACACAGTTAAGTCATCATAAAATTGGTAAGGCTATAACATTCATGGCACTGTGATGTAATTAAGTAATGAGACAATGACCAAACTAGATGAAATTTTATCTGAAAAACATATATTTACCTTAGAATGTTGTTTTTTGGGTTTTTTTTGTTTTGTTTTTGTTATTGAACAGCCCTCTCCCCAATAGTATATCTATCCCCAACAATATATCTAATGCATACAAGATCTAAATCAGTAGTTTTCTGTCAGATCAAATGTTGTCATGTTACATGTGAAGCCAATTCTCTGTGCTGCAGTTCAGTGGTAGAGAATGCAGGTGAGTACAGTCTTAACAATCAGGTATTCAGTTAGCCAGAGCACACTTACCTGATGAGCTCAGTTTCAAACCTCATAGTAGAGCTACAGAAGTGAAGGAAAGTTAGAAAGTTTCTTGGGAAGATACAAGAGGGTGTTGTTCCAAGTACTGTGAGCTGAGAGGTAAGTGACCCAAGTGCTCTTTGAAGACTAAGCAATTACCACTTGTTTCAGAAGTAACTACAAAAATATATTTTCATTCAACTGCTACTTTATTTCATTGTTTACATAATAAAAAACTTAATTTTAATGTATTTACAAATTTTTATTTTCTTTGAGGGTGGTTTTTTTGCAAATGGTTCCACACTTGTTTATGTTTAAAATCCTTTAATTATTTTCAATGTCATCCTTGATGAGGACAACTGGTACCATTTCTTATAATTTCTCTTTTCAGAGAACAAATTTCAGATGATTTTTACTACTTATTTTGGACTTTCGCATCTTTGTTTTTGGAGGAAAGTTTAGGTGTCTTGTATACTTAAGTATCTAGGTGCCTTTATCCATCTGATTTTACTACCATGTTATTGAAATTTACTCTTTCAAAATCTGAAGCTTAGTTTCATGTCTAGTTTTGCCTGCTATTTTATTTAAACTAAGATTGCTAGTGGTCATGTTTTCCCAAAACTATTTTGTGCTAGAATCCTTCTGTAATTTCTAATCTCCTTGCAAAACTAGGGCATAAATACCACTGTCTTCTCTGACTGACTTGGTGACTGTTTGACACAGTGAGCTGTTATCTAGCTAATCAGAGAATTATTGGGCCCTAGCATTGTTATTCTTGTTTGTTTATCAGGCTGCCTGCAGAGTGAGTGAGTCACAGAAAAATACAGTTCCTCATGGTATAGATTTCTACGATATCTCATAGTGATAATTATCCATTATACTCTAACAGGCATACAGAATTAAACCAATAGTTTCAAGGGGCTTTATTAATCTTTCCTGAATTGTTTTTCTCTGAAGACATCTTGTTTGATCCATACGTTTGTTTTTCCTTTATTGCTATCTCCTTCTCTCAAGCAGCAATTTATAATGATTAACACTTCAATTCCAGCTCTGGAATGTTGAGCAAGATAGAAGCCCATTATAGACTATGCTAGACTTTATAGTCAGATGACTAATTATGTATTTTCTAATAAACGAAAAGACACAAAATATTGATCTTACCATCTCTGCCATTGTATGACAGTATGGAGTTTAGTCTAGAACTGAGGGATGAGGTTGTGTAGAGCATATCTGGTTTTTCCTCCAAGTTACAGGCTACAATCAGGAAATGATACCATGACATGAAGGAATAGAAAAAAATTGAAGTACTTAGGGAGATTATGAAAGCGTTCTGAAGAATAAAAAAATAAAAAGTGTAAATTTTTTGCATAACTTGAAGATTATGTATCTATTTTTGTTAATTACTAGATAAAGATACATTGATACGTCTCTTTAAGGAAGCTCCCTGTCATTCAGGATGGTCATAGTGAGAATTCTATGTACTTCTTTAACTTTAGTTCACCAAACAGAAATATTGAATGGAGAGAGTTAGGGCAAGATGGAATCAGATCACAAGTTCTTCAAGTATTTTACCAGATATTTTTGATGTAGTCTTACACTGATATAAAAAATAATGTTGTCATGGAAATATATGCTATGATCACAAGGCTTCTGGCACCATTAGAGTAGTAGCCCTAATCATATCAGTGGTCAATATACTCTGTATATTGTTCTTATTATTTAGTGCACAGGAATTTCAGTTTGGAGCTGAAAGTCACATTGGGGTTTATACATTAGTCATGATTTTTATTTTGTTAATTCTCTTCCTAGTGCTGCGATTTCCAGAATGAATTACAACATGATACTTATGTAAGAGAGAAGTTACCTATTCTTTTTCATGGAAATGGTGTTACTACTGATACTCAGTTCCAGTCCTTGATAAAGTAACAGTTTTCAAAATATAGTGACTGTCACTTACTGGTTTTCAACTTGGTTTTAATGGTTACTGAAATAATTCATCAAAATTCACAGTGAAACTCAAGAAAATTTACCATAGCTTCCTTGATTATGGCTAGGTATCATAACAGAGTACTGCATTTTCCCAACCTTGTGGAATACATCAGCTCAGTATTAGGTGAAACCAGTCTGCATAAATGTCTTGACTTTCAAAAAGGGAAAAATAGAAAGACCAATTTGTTAAGCTATGTACCTTTTAAAAAAACTTGTGCTGAAAACTTGTGGAAGTTCCGCACAAATGTGCACAAGAACTTCTTTACAGTGAGGTGACGGAGCACTGGAACAGGCTGCCCAGGGAGGTGGTGGAGTCTCCTTCTCTGGAGATGTTCAAGACCTGCCTGGATGCCTACCTGTGCGACCTGCTGTAGGGAACCTGCTTTGGCTGGGGGGTTGGACTCGATGATCTCTGGAGGTCCCTTCCAACCCCTACAATTCTGTGATTCTGTGAATTTCAGCTTTTCACACAAAATCAAATCCTTTTTGAAGTTGTTTGGCTTGCTCTGGTAGAAAGTAACTAAGTAAACTCTCAGCAATGTATATGTCTTTTGAAAAAGTTCAGCAATCCATAATTTTTCATTCGATTAATCATTAGTAGTTGCATATGAACTTTGAATTTTCTTGAAGAAAAGTACCTTGTAATTTGAAGTAAAACATTTACTTAGATGAAAACATCTACATTGATAAATTGCTCTTGGTAAACCAATTTGCAAATGATTTTCACAGTGCAAAAATCTTCCTTTTAATAAAAATGTAAATTTTTGCTGTTGACTGGGTAGAAATACCAAGGAAAAAAATGTAGGTAGCTTTATATATAGTGATATTCCCGTGAAGGCGTAGGTCCAGATCTCATTTCACATCTAAGTAAAGCAATGGAAATATTAGAGGGTTATGTTCTTCGTGTTATTATTGGAATAATAATTATAGAATTATAATAAATAGAATTGCATTCAGTACACTGAATAACTTGTTCTCTTCACACAGAAATACGTATTAGACAAATGTTTCTAATAAGTGGCATGAATTGTCATTGTTAATATAAGGTCCAAGAAAAAAAAACACAGCAAAGTCACTCAACCAACACATAAGAATAATAACATCCAGGATGTATATAATGTCTTTCATTGAATATACTTCCAATCCTTTTCAAAAATACACAAGGCTACCATCTTTTTAAGAAGTGGAAATGAATAGATTATTATAGACCATTAAAGTGTCTGGTTAACCCTGGGCGGGGAAGGTATAAAATAATGTGCTAGATATACTTTTACTTCAGTACTATACTTATAACAACTCCATCAAAATAGCATACAGTATTAGATTTATTTCAGGAACATACTAAAATAATGTGTCATCTTAAATAATTTCAGGAAAAAAAAAAACAAACCACAATGAAACAGTCCTTGAATCAAAATGTTCTTAATTTGTGTTCACTGATTTTGATATGTATTAGTATTTAAATTTTTGTAACATTTTTATTTAAAGAAAACATTTTCTTTCAGAAGAATCAAATAACAACCAAGTGTGAAACCAGTAGGAATTCATAAATTACTATGTGTCAATGAAAATAATAGACTACTGTGTTTAGGTGATGAATAATTTGTTCATCTATTTCATCTCATTATTGTTTCTTATATAACAATGCTAATTGACACATTAGTAAAGAGTTGCAAATTCAAAGAATAGGGGACCAACAATTGAGTTGCATCATCCTGAGTGCTTTTATTATAATGTCAGAGAAGTCCATACTACTTCTAATGTAAGACTTATTCTTATACCTGAGACGCCCTAGTTTAAGCAGACAGCAGCTCTGATGTAAAGATGAATGCTGGGTATTATGTTTTATTGCTGCTGAGTTTTCTGCACTGTGTCAAGATAACTCTTCTCAGTGTGGTATAATAAGCATTTTGATTTTCTGTTTTCAGTTTTTATTGCTAAATACATTCTCACCTTTATGAATTTGTTTCTGCACACATAAAAATAATCTAGAAGGAATAAAATGCCATCTTGTTACAACATAAGTGTTTGAACTGCTGCATATTTGAATGCTATATGCAGGCATACATCCCACTAGACCAGATTTCTCAAAGCCCCATCCAGCCTGGCTGGAGGTCCAAGTGTTGTAACAGCATTGAACTCGGTAGGCTTGACATTGTTCAAACAGTTGGCGATTTCTGTTAGAAGATTTGTTTATACTAAACCTCTCTAAAGGCTTCTCTGAGCAATGTTCAAATAGCACAAATGCAGTCCTGAAGGAATCAACAAACACTTTGGACTCTGCTAGGAAGGTAAATCAGTATAGAGATATTTTCCTTTTCCCAGTTCTTAATGGAAGTCCAAGAGTATCATGTTAAGTATTGATTTTAATTACTTACCCATTTGTTTAGCTGCTCTCATTCCCGTGAAGTATTTCTTTCTCTAGCACAAGATGTTTTAGAGTTCAGTTTGAGCAGTAACACCTTTTTGTGTGTTTTAGGAAGCAGTAAAAATTACCCATGTATGAAATTAGAGAAGTTCGGAGCCAGTTGGTGGAAATATAATTTGTAAGAAACTGTGAACCTAGTTTAAAGGATTAAGACTTCTCACTAAAAGGAAGCTATGTGAGGGAATGGGCTCCATGTATAGGCTCTGCTCCAGAGCTTTATTCAATACTATGCTTTGTTTGGGAATGCATAAGTTTGAGATGCTCTTTTGGGCAGAGAACCTTGAGAGCTACTGACACTCTGTGACTAATGGACAGGTCAAAATGGGAAAAGATCTCTTGCTTCCTGGCCATCTGCTTCTGGAGATTCAACTGGAGAGACAGGGCAGGAGACAAAGCAGGTGAAAATAGGAGTTCTTCATTAGGAGTCCTGAAGCTTGTAAGACTGGCCAGATCTGTAAGTCTTTGAGTTCTGTACCCCCACACATACTTCAGATCTAATTGCAGTTTCTATGGTAGCTCTTGTCTGGGAAGAGCAGAGATACCCTTCTACAGAACTTTTTCTATGTTTTATTGTGCAATGACATAAAAGATATCTCAGAGGGTAGAAAATGAAGGGATCAAATTAAAAAGTCATTGGCAATGTCTAGACAAGCCAGTAATTACATAAAAGGGTTCTTCCAATAATTCTTAAGATATTCATATTAGTTAATCAGTAATAAGTCATGTGATAGGTAAACATATACAGTTATGAAACTTTGGCTTGAGTTTTGCATAGGTGAGAGCAGGAAAGCCAAGTCAGTTTTTCATCAGAATTAATAATTAATCTAAGAGATTAGTTCTTTTTGTCTCCTTCCTTATTTGTTTTTGGTTATCATCCCCTTGGTCTCTTAGTTTTGTGCATAAACCTTTACCATTTGTATTTTTGTAATTTGTAGATCATATAACAGTTGAAGTTCAAACTAAGCCTTTCAGGCAGTGCTAAATGCAGAGCATCTGAGTGTTCACATCCAACATAAGATCTGTTAGAATTTTTTGCAATAACATATATTTTCAGATAATAATACAAATTCACATTTGGGTAGCTTGCAAGAATTCATTGTAAGAAAAATGAAGCACACTCTTACAGTTACCATAAATAATGTATCTGAGGAAAAAGGTAATAGATTGTATTGCCTTGCGAGATGTTCCATTGTAAAACTAGAAAGAGAAAGGAACATCCATTATGTTAGAAAACTCATTTCAATTTCTTCTTGCGCTTCAAATAAAAACTGCCCAAACTACACATAGTACTTAAACACAATCATTCACTACTTTAGTGGGAACTGAAATGCCTAACGTGAATAAACTAGGGTGGTTTATTTTTCACCCGTTGAGAGGGTGGAAACAAGCTAATACTGGTAAAGTAAAAATTCAATGTGTAGGAAAAATAGTTCACTTTCACTTGGTCTCTCCTTTGACTTCTCCACTGAACCCTCAAATATTACAAGAGCTTGTAAAAATGCTGATCTACTGATCAGTAAAAAATTTTTGCTATTTTTCTGTGCTTCTACCCAAATTGGCTTGGAACTGCCTTTTCACCTCAGGAGTGTTTCATTTCAAAAAGTTAGTAGTAAACTACAATACAGGAAATGTGGTTGTGTGGACATGAAGTGTTGTTAACAGCTCAATGTGTAGAGAAAAAGCCAGTACATCCCTTGCAAGAATAGAATTGACCTGTGGATTTGCTCAAATGCAGGATAAAATTGAAAGTAGAGAAAGTGTTTCTTCCTCTCCTTAGAAATAAAGCAACAAAATTATATTTTGCTACCACAGTGCAGGTCTCGCCAGTTCTTGAATGAGGTGAAAATGAAGGGGAAGCATGAAAGAATTCTGTTCTTGCAGTCTTAAAATGAGAGTCATCATGAGAGAATTTTATTAACTTATCATTGAATTTCTCTGCTGCATGGGTTGTGGTTTAAAGGGCTGATATCCCTCACACTCATCATACATTTAGAGTTTGGAGTTAAAGTCCCATTTTTTTATAAGGCGTCCAATTGACTCTTTGGAACTCTGAACTGTGAATTCTTAGAGCTTTGATTCTCTGATGAAAATTTTAGGGAAAGAGAAAAGTTTGTAAGTGTTCAACTAGCTTTATATTTTATCTTTTTTGTAAGGCACAGGGTAGAGGAAAAGAAAGGTGATGGATTTGCCGACAGATTTCACAGGTGCTCTGTTCATCTTTGAAAGAGCTGTTTCCTTATGGCATCATCTTGGAGCTATAATATCTTGATCACAGTGATGCCTTGTCTGGGTGAAGACATGCATATTTGTCCTGTAGGATTTCTTTATTGTTTGCAAGGTTATCATACTTGTTCACTATAAGGCACACCAATATATATCCAATCAATATATATATGTATTTTATATATAATGCAGCGCAACACAATGTCTTGCATAAGGCCAAATTGTTCTCAAATCAGTAGATATGTTAGGCTTATTTACTTTTATGTGAATACATTCTATGTAAGTAGAGATGCTGATAAAGACTGCTGGGCCACACATGTCTACTTGTGATTGAATGAGTTAATGAAGGAAAACAGTTATTCCTCTGATTGAAAACATCTGGGCTGTCCATTACCACCTCAACAAGCTTTTATTTGTGGACCATATCTTCAGCACACTAGAAACTGTGGGTTTCTCACTCTCTTATTCTATTCTTGATAGAATACTAACAATGCTAGATTCTGCAATGTTGAAAAGGCATGGAGAAGGAGAGCGTTTGTTCCAGGGTGTCCAGTAGAGTATATTTTCCAGTGCAACATGGAATAATAAGAAAGGCAAGTAGTGCCATGAACAAAGTCTGGTCAGCCAGATTAATTGATGTGGACATTTAGGACTGTGGGAATGTCTATTTCAGCTGGATTAATATGATTGAGAACTTCTAAACAGGGAGACAGTGACCAGATAGAAACCTGGCTGGTTGTACAAATTGAGAAATACAGAGATGGAGTGTGAGAATACTGATAAAAGTAAGGTTATCTAAGTGAGGATTTCTACATCAGGATGATAACTAAAGGGGGAACAGTAATGAAAATGCTGAGACACGGATCTGACGAAGAAAACTTGAGACAATGGCAAGAATCACTTCTCCCACACAGACTGATGGCCTATCACACTGTAGACACTGTTTCCAGGAAGATCAGCCTGGATTTTGAAGCTGATCAGACTGGGAGAGTGCAGAAAATGCAGAGCTCAGCAACCTCAGAAAGGTATGGAAGGAAAGGACAAACATAGAAGGATAGGTAGAAAAGGGTATAAATGAGCGATAAATGTGAAACTAGGCTTGTCAGTCACTTATCATCTAGCTGAGACCTGCACTGGATCACTACAGTTTGTCCTGTCTTATGTTTTCTCAATGAATCTCCCCTTAACTCTCTTTGTGTATTCACACTCTCTTTTGCGTGTATGCACATTACGAGGATAATGTGACAGCTCTTGGTGAGAGCGGTGTGTGAGTGAACGAAGGACAGTGAGTTACTGGAGTCAGGTCTGGGAAGCAGACATGCCATTGGTGTGTCTTGTGTGTAGGACTGAGATTTAGTGCCAGCTACTGGATTCAGACATGAGGTGTAAGCCTACAGGGTCTGTGATGTGAGCAAGTGGGGGAGTCTCAATGCTGTTTACTGGGACAAGTGTGGGTCTTCTACTCCCAGCAACTTGGATGGGAATTGTATGTGCTCCCAGACCAACTACTGCTGGGAATCTAGTGTGACTGTGACCTTGTGTGTGTGTGACATGAAAGGATTAATTGCCAGCTACTGGGGGGTGAAATGTGAGTGGAATTTAGTGCCAGCTACAGGAATCAGACTGATATGGGTAAGGTAGGTGTGGTCCAGAACCAAAGCAACTGGAGAAAGTGGCCGTGCTCTTTTCCTCACTCAAAAAACAAAGCAATGAAATTGACTTTTAAAACGTGGAAGTAGGAACCCCCAGAATGATTCTTGTGGTAGTAAGATTTACCAAAATATAGGACAAGTGGATTCATTCTCTTCTCTGCCTGGGAAAATAAGAAAATTCTATTACTCTCCTTTTGACTTGTCTCTTCTTCTCAGAAAAGAGGTTCTGTTTCTGGAGGCCAGAAAGAGGGAGTAACCAGAGGTGTTGTTTGATGTTCATAACACTAAATTGCAAAAGAATAAACCAAACTCTCAGTCTCTCTAGGAGATTTTTTTTGTCTTTTATCTGTTGATGTTCATATAAAATATTTAACTTTTTATGGCAGCTGAAATTACCTTGGCAAGGATTTAAATTCATTTTGCTTACTTTCTTCTCACTACTCTAAAGTTTTCTTGCAACTTTTTAAGCAACTATACATACGTTATAAAACAAAGTAGATAGAAAGTTCTCTATTTTACAATATATTGTCATTTTTTGCAAAGACAACCTCTAGACAAATCTATTTGATACCCATGGTCTACTCATAGAAATCAGTAGGACCAGTTCTGTTTATTTTAATCAGTGTTTTTATGAAAGCTTATAAATTACATGCACCAGACAATAAAATTAAGTTCTTGGTCTCCAGAACATCTGCCAAAATTGCCATAATTGCCCACAAATGGGGAAATGTCTTGCTGCATGGTTTAGTCTCAGATCTGCATTAAAAAGATTAGTCAAATTTATCGTGCTCCTTCTGTCTATAATTTTTCCTGTGGGGAATGTTTGAAATGTTAAAAATGTGACTTTTTATTATGTCCAGTCTTCCTTTTCTTCCTGGTATGCTTGATCTCATACCAGTTACCAAACTTCATCTTTAACAAAAAGCAACTTTAAAAAAAAACAAAACAAACAAACAAAAAAACACATACGCAGCTGTTTCCCATTTCTAATGTAAAGAGCAATTAAGAAACCGTTATAATAAGGACAGTCTTTTAACTTTCTTCAAGGCAACTACAAGTAATTTAATTGTAGCATGTGCAAAGAATTTCTAATGAGACTAATTAACATATGTTTATTTCTAATTTTTCCACTTTTCACCCAGCCCTGGGCGAACTTCTAAGTGCTTGTTACTGAGCAAGAACAGCTAAGAAAGCAAACATCTTTCAGAATTAGCAAGTATCACTGCTCATTCATCTGAGGAATTGATTACTACGCTTTTGCCATAACTATGGAAAAGAGCAAAACTGGTCTTACTCTAACTGCAGAATTGAACTGAACTGTTGATTGATCTTTTCTTCTTTTTCTTCAGGTGGGAATACTCCTCTGTATACTCCTTTTATAGAAAATTATCCTTTTATATCCTTTTATAGAAATGTTTCATTGCTCTATACTGTCAATAGGTATAATATCAATAAGGCTATAGGAAGAGCTGACCAGAAAGAGAACAAGCATACAAAGCAATTATTAATATCTAATTAATAGAACCTGGAACTAATCAGCTGTCCCGTTCAATTGCTGCACTGGTATAGGACCTTTTTGCCTCTTCAGAAGAATAAAACTCAGCAACGTGAAGTCCATGTACCAGAAGCTGAACCAGAAGCTGAAGCAGAAGGGATCCCTGATTTGCAGACTGAATGTTCAGGATCTTTTGAGCAACTCAAAGAAGATATGGTGGTAGAGTAAAGGAAAGCTCAAATTATTCGTGGCTGACACAGGGATATTATCCTCTGCATAATTGTTGTGTGTTGAAGAGATGGAAGGTGAACAAAGTACAAATGGTATGCATGAGTATGAGAGAAAGCATATGTGGTGTATGTTTTTCTAAATCTTAAAAGAATGACTTTATGCTTATGTTAACCATACAATTGTTTAAAATTATGCAGGCAGAAAAATTCGTTTATCTGGAAAATGAGCACAAAGTAATTAAAACTTGCCAACAATTTAGTAATTGTATCCCGTGCTATTTAACATTACTGGGTGGGCATATGAAACTATAGGACATCTGGAGGATGAGGGTAAAAACAGTCCACACTGGTGCCAGAGTTGGTCTAAGTTCGTAATTGTCTGAAACAGACCTCTATGCCAATTAGCATCAAATAGACATCTGTTTTGTACATTTAGGATCTGATTGAATGAGTCAAACTTTTACTCATCAAAGCTATCAGGCAGAATCAACACCAAGACCTAAAAAAAACATTCTATGGGAACAGATACACAAGGATAATGTTAAATGTCAGGGCAATAAAAGGAGAAAAAAGAAGGAAAAAATGGGAGAGAACAGCCATGTGGGTGGGCCCCTATTTAATAACTGCAAAAGGATAAACAAGTATTTAGCAAAAATTATTCATTTACGGAAAAATCAGACCTTTGTTTAGTAATCAGATTAAGTTGCACATATAAGAGGACAGACTCTTACCTTCTAGTAAATGCTATATATATGGTTAAATTTCCTCTGCCAAAGCCAATAAAAACAATGATTTTTCAAATAAAAGAGTGAGTAATGGAGCAACTACATATGGAAATGAAAGCAAGCTCTGTTTCAGTAGTGTTATTCACGGTGATAAACATTATCAGAGGATGATGCATATAACAACACCCAAGTTGGGAATAAACAATTCATTTCAAAAGAAGCTCAAGCTAAAGTTAGATTAACTCTAGTATTCCAAACTTTTATTCTGCCTTTTTTCTTAAACATACAAAGGAATAATATCCCTTCTCTTATTCATTTGAGCTTTGCAAAAATAAAGTGCGTTAGAGGTGATGATTTTGTGATAATTGGAAGTGTATAACCTGAGACTATTACTACAAGAATCCTGAGAATAGCTTTGTTACACTTACTAGCCATGATAAACTAAGAAGTGCCTAAAAGAAAATATAGGATTGGATACATGGGACTTTTACTGGAGCCATAAAACTGCATTGCACAATTCATTTCTTAAGGACTCCAAATTAAGATTTATTTTCTGTATAGTGTACAACAAACAGTCTCAGAATCACGAAAAGAAGATAAGGTAAAAAAAAAAAAAAAGGAATAGAGAGATCTGCTGCAAAATATGGACATGCTAACAGCCAGGGGGCCAAATACTGACATTTTTAATATGCAGTAGATGGTTTCAGTTGCAGTGAATAGGAATGGTTTGAAAGTGTCCATGAAAGTAGAAGGAAAGTGAAGTTGTCTGTACGGAACTACTAAAGAAAAAGAAATTCATTCACAGTAGAATCTGTCCCAAAGACACCTTCTGTATTGGGAAGCTGCTGTTTATTATTAGAAGATCCCTGGGGTTTCCAGGATCTTTGAGGTGCATGGAAAAAGGCAGAACACAGTCTCTTAACTTTTCTGATGTTTCAAAACGCGGACATCAAAGGAAAGCAGCACTGAAGAGGGAAAGATAGAGTCTGAGAAAAACAACAGAGATAAAAGTTGAAAATAGCTAGGTAAAAACTAGAGGACTGAACCTGACATGATACTTCTTAAATGTGTTCCTTTGCAGCCAAAACTCAGTGAAAGCTTTTAAGAAGACTTCATATATAATAGTTATTTTCTGAATTTCAAAGCCATTTTATGCTATTTTTTGTATTTGTCGATCTCAAGGAATGGCTTAAAATACGATCAGTATGGCGAAATGTAATTAGGTGTTTATTATCCATTTCTGAAAGGAGTGATGTATTTCCCTGTATTGCAGAGAGGCTAGCTGACTGTCTCTGGGAGTGCTTTTTGAACCCAAAGTAACGTTATGAAAAAAGAATAATGTTCTTTTTAAGAAAAGGGAGAGAAACTTTCTAACTTTTTTGTTGTTGTTATTTAGAGAGATGCAGGCTGTCCTACCTTCAATATGATGCAGCTAGTCAGGGATGTTAATTTCAGTAGACCCCAGTTTGGTCTACCAGGCAGTGTAGTTTGTATTTGGGTTGAAGCTGTATATTGCAAGTTTATTCCTGCTCACATTCATAAGTAGTAGATCTGCTTTTGTAATCTCATTGAAAACTAGTAAAAAGAAAGCCAAACTTTTTGCATCTGGTATAAAAACAGACTGTATGCATGTCGCTTACTCTTGTGAGGTGCTGTAAGGTGTGTTTCCTTTAAGACCATTTCTTTACTAGGAAATAGAGAAAAACAAGCCTACCATACACCAGAAACGTGCCTTCTTGTGGAGACATAGCTTGAACCACAGCAATCTCCAGAAAATTCCCTGAGGTGACCATCTGGCTGCAGATGTCCAAAAAACAACTCCAGAATAAAGCTTTTCTGCTATCTTTTATTATTACCATTATTATTCTCTGAGCTCTGCCAACTGATATCAACTGTATCCGTTTTTATTGCAGTCTTCCCAGGTGGAAGAACTGTGTCAGAATGTAGGAATATGTGGCATCCAGCTTGAGGTAGCATTTCCAAAGGCAGGAGTATAGTAAGGAACATGGGGAATTGCTTGCAGGGATTCAATGCAACATTCAATAATGGCTGCATTGAAACATGGGAAAGCCTAGTCAAATTACTCTTGTAAGGATTCAGCATTGTCCTGTATGTAAATAGCCTTTGTCTAGAGACATATTCAGTCTTTATCTGAATTCAGAGAAACCTTTGTTACACGCCCTGTGAAAGAACAAAACAAGTTATTCTAGGAATAGGGAAAATAATCAGTGCCAGGAAAATCCAAGACTTTCACTGAAAGAAATATTTTGTGGGGGAAGAAAATTATATATAGTAAATGTATTTCATAGATATCTGTATCTAATGTTGTACTAAGGTGCTTCCAAACTGTGAAGGTAATTATTCTTCTTGTCCCGTATCTGTAAGCAGTAAGATCCCTGGAAAACAGGAATGTGACTATGATACCATAACAACTAATATATTTTATCTTTGTTTTGCAAGTCACTTCCTGCAAAGTTCAACAGAGTAGTTTAAAAAGGTGTTGATGGGATGCACAAATTGAGGAATTGTCTTCTATTTAGGCGCTGAATCGCAGGTGATCTGTCTCCCAGCTCTACACTTACCAATGCCTTTAGTTTACAATGTATCTAAATGTGTCTCTAGTATATACAATATTTTTTCTTCTGTGAAACGTAAATAATGACACTTGAGTTCTGTATTTTCTCTCCCTTTTCTATTGTGTTTTTCGTTGCTTTTTTTTTTTTTTTTTTTTTAAATTATTATTATTCATGTGGTCTTTAGAGCAAAAACATTCACTTACAACATCAAGCTTAATTGGTCTCTGGCTTTGGTCTAATGGTTTTGGAACTACTGCAGCAATAGGAGAAGCAACATAAACTGTATTCGTCTCAGACAGAGAGACAAAGATTGGCAAATATAGACATTGCTAAACCATTGACAATGGGAGAAGAGGGAACTGCTGCTGTAAATCTAGTGACTGAAATCATAGTTTATGGACACTTGCAGACACTTGCAAATGGTGCTATCTCAATCCCACTGAAATTAGAAAACTTTGCATATCTTCTTAATGTTAATGGCTTTAGTAATGTTCCCATTCCATAGTCTTCATATATTTCACTTTCTTTTATGACAACATCACATGACCAGTATCAGTTAGACAAGATGTCTGAAGTCCTTTCTGTCTGATCGAATTCTCTACAAAAACAAAGCGAAATTAGGATGCTGTGCCTCAGGTTACCCTGAACTTCAGAGACCACATAGAGATGTCCACATTTCTGACATAGAAATCTGTAACCCCATTTGTTTATTTATTTACTTACTTACTTTTAAGCGTAATCATACATCAAATATTGTGCCTGTTTTCTTGCTTCCAGAGTGGTTTGAGTGGAATCATAGTATTGCTCGGGTTACAAAAGACATTAGAGATCATTAAGTCCAACTGCAAAGCTAACCGTACTACCCTAACTCTAACAGCCCTCCACTAAACTGTGTCCCCGAGCACCACACCTACATGATTTTAAAACACATTCAAGACTGGTGACTCAACCACCTCTCTGGGGAATTTATTCCAGTTCTTAACAACACTTTCTGTAAAGAAGTGTTTCCAGATATCCAACCTAAACTTACCTTGGTGCAACTTAAGGCCATTTACCCTTGTCCTGTCGCCAGTGAGAAGAGACTAACCCCATTCTTGCTGCAATCACCTTTGGAAGAGGGTAATGATGGATAGTAAGAACACAAATTTTGTGAACTTGAGAGTCACTATGTACCCCAAAATGTATAAAGTACACTTGTAACAGTTGTAGAGGTTTCTTACAGAAGCAAAACAGTCCGTGGTATATTGCAATCATTTATTTTCAACTGTGATTAAGAGAAGACAAAACTACTTCCGATGTCTTTATGTGTACATATATGTGTACACATACATATTTTGAGAAACTAAACCATAAATATGTTTTGCAAATCATTTGAATAATTTGAATAATAAATGCAGTACAAGTTGTTCAGTTCTTGAAGACCTTTCAGTTGTGTTTTCATAACAGGAAGTAATTCAAGCTGAGTTGACATTAAAGTTATCTTACTGAAAATAACATTATTGAGAAATAGACATGGGAGTTCCTGCCAGTACTGTCACAAAGTCCTATGAGGAAGTGCTAAAACCTCAATGAAATATTCTTGATGAGCCAGCTGTCAGCCAGTAATAGGGAGCCTGTTTCAAATGCTCTCAGAGGATAGCAGAAATATGCTGCTCTGTGTGGAGGCAGCCAGATTTCTCACAAGTATACTTCCAGATACTTTGGGATATTCAACAGATATTCTCTTTCATTTAAAAATATCTCACAGTCGTAAAATGGATAGTGTTATGTTTTCGTGAGTTTTCTCATGCGTGACAAAGAGTTTTTCCAATTTTACAGTCTCAAGTTGCACTAGTGAAGGTTTACACTGGATGTTAGGAAGAACCTCTTCACAAAGTGAGTGATCAAGTCTTGGAACGTGCTGCTCAAGGAAGTGGTGGAGTTCCCATTCTTAGGAGGCATTTAAGTGATGTGTGGATGTAGCACTAAAGATGTGGGTTAGTGATGGGATTTGGTAGGCCATGTTCATGTTTGGTCTTAGAGATCTTGAACATCTTTTCCAGCCTTGATGATTTTTAGGATACAACAAATGTAATAAGAGATTAAGTTAGGGGGCCTCTTCTTTCTGTCCAATTCTTGTTTCTAGTGATTCTTGGATCTTCTCCCTTTCTTGGACTGGAATAATTATTATGGGATAAACCTGAGGACATCAGACTGTATTATTTTCAAAATACAGACCACCTATGAGACCAACAAAGTTTTATTGAAACTCTGGTGAATATCCTATCTTGGTGTAGCCCAGTATGCCACACACACATGTAACAGGCATCAAGGATAACGTGCCTAACTGTATTGGTATTCAAAGATGTATGTTATAATGCTTCTTATTTCTGGGTGTTTATAAGTTGTAAATCTGGATGTCTTCAGCAGTACAAGATACTGACAATCAGAGTTTTCTGTAATTCTTACAGATAAGTGATAAAAAGCATTATGCAGCACTAAAGCAGGATTCCATCAATTTGAAAATCAGTATAGCTTAGTAGCAGTAACTTATTAGGAGATCTGTGTGTGTTTCCTTGTCATAGGTTCTGTCTCCCTGTTTCTACCAAATGTACTTTTGTGGCTGTGACTCTGGACTGTATCTCAGATCTGGCACAGGACATACAGAATGCACTGCTGATTAAATCAGGATTATTTTGTGTTTTGTAAGTCCCAGAGTTCACCCTTTAGAGACAGCCACAGTGAAAAGATATTCTCCCTGATAGTGCCCAAGATAAGGTAAAACTACTTGATACTGCACAAAATGTATCACAACCATATATTTGGACGTGAAAAGATTCTTTGGAAAAGATCTGCACTTGCCTCCTCACTTCCTACACCAGGGATGATCTTCATTAGCCAGAGCTAAAGAAAAAGTCTAAGATTTGCATACTAAATACATTATTAATTTTAACTTTCAAATTTTTAACATAGATGCTATAAAAATGCATAGCTTACTTCTTCCAAATCACCCCCCAGATGTATGTAGGTCCAGCAGGCCCAGCTGCAGCATGCCAGAACAAAGATTTGTTAGATTTAATGATCCTTCACTTTTATGTATGCTGAATATTGAACTGCATAAAATGTCCAGCCAGTCTCTGCACTTGCGTTAATTGAGTTTTGTTGGACAGTTTATAATTCCAATTCGAAACACATTAGCCTGGGAAATGTTTTACTGGGAGATGAATGATGTTTGCAGACTACTATAAGTCATAGATCTGGGATTACTCTTACATACCTGTTTCTTCCCCACGAGAGAGCCAGATTGCTGCACAGCTACAGGAGATGTAAGTAACTTCAGAGAAAACAGTTACACTCAGCGCTCGTACATGTCATAAAAAGATTAATTACTTCCCTTTGCCAAAGCTAGATAATACAGAGCTGATCTTCAACTCCATATTAGATGGCAGTCTTACTTCTGTTTCAGATTCACCTGAGATCTAGCAGCCAATTGTTTTCCTGTTTGGTAAAATTATTTGATTTTGGAGTAAATCCCCCCTGCAAACGCACACTAAAAAATATCCAAAGAAACAAAATGAAGAACAGTTTTAGACTATAGCTCAGGAGTGTGTAATATACTAAAAACTTTGCTTTCTTGATAGTAGTGGTAAACTGACTTTGAACAGCTTGAAACCACACACAAGATGGGAATGCTTAGCGCAGGGGTTACACTGAATCTCCTCAGAAATAAAATTTGTCCCCATGTTTGCCACATAGGTGGTATGGGGTCCCAAAACCTAACTGATTTGCTAACTGATCTGTTTACTTTTGTCCGATTACTTCATCCTAAAGAAGTGGTAGAGGAGAAATTCTTTCATGAAATGTTGGTCACCTATTTTGCATGGCATAAACCATAACTTAAAGCTGGGTGATTGATAGAAATATATATTACAATCAATTTTAGAAGCAGAGGACTTAATCCTTCTTTGGATCAGGATCTGAGAGTTGGTGACCATGTCACATGCCAAGGTAGAAATTATTGCCTTGGTCACTGTAAATAAGTAAGTTTGGGACAGGGAGAACTTCAGGTCTACTAGGTTCTCTAGCAAACATATATCTGCGCTGCCTGTAGTTCAATTGGCTTTAACAGCTGAATGCTGATAGGAAGCAAGATGGGGCAGCTGAGAAATTATTTTTAATGTATTCATTCAGTGGGAGTGGGCCTGGTATGTAAATATGTATTGCCTTGAATTAATGAGGTCTGAAATGGAGATCTGGATTGTGTTTTATAAATGCTGTTTGCTGTCATGTACAATGGAAGATTTATACTGGGAGTCATAAGAATGATTATTTAGTATAGCAGATGTTTTACTGAACAAAAAGATTCAGGAAAGTTTACCATGGAATAACCTGTCCAAAGGAAATATTTCTTCTCCACTGTCAATTCCTGCATACCTTATTCTTCAAACTAAAGGATATTATTACTTTCTAAGAATTATGATGTGTGCTGGAAGAATGATTTAGTGGCTGCCAAAATATTCTCTCAAGCTTCAACCTTTCATCAGATTTCATTCTTCTTTTTATACTCCTGAGACATAAAACAGAAAAAAATGGTTAGAGATTTATACTGGAAAAAATGATCATTTATAGCACGCTGCCCAGTATGCAAGAGAGTAATCCCCAGTATATAAGACCCAGCTGTATTTTACTCTCCTGCTAATCCTTCTACATAATGTTTCCTGGTTAGGTCAGGCCAGATCTATGTCTTTTGTTCCTTAGTAAATGTTCAGCTGTTGTAAAATAGTAGTAATAATAATCATCATCATTACTTCTAAGAAAAAAATGAAAAATATTTATGTTTTAATTTTAGAGTATTTGATGACCTCTGAAAGCCTTGTTACATAAGTGTAACTATAACAGGGACACAATAAATAATTTTTTAAATCTTCCTGTGATTAGAACTAGTGTGGAAATTGCTGCATATTTTCCCTAAATATCAAGGAAATAAACCCAAATATAACTGAAATCTAATGTGAGCTTCAAAAGCGACAAATCCACATGAGTATTTCTAAGCTAGCATTAAAAATTCCCTCTGCTTGAAAAAGGAGATATTAAACAGTTCAGCTAAACTGGCAAGGGATATAGTTAATAAGACTTGCGAAATATGAAGAAAAAACAGAAACTGAAGCCAGGTGGTATTTGGGTGTACTGTTCTCAGAGAAATCCTTACAAGGAAATACAAATATTTTCCTGAGGTAAGCTCACATGTAAGTATTGCATTTATGACGTAGTAAGACAATAAAAATTACTTGGAAATGTTGCTTCCTCCCTTCATTCAGTATCTCCTATTACTTTCTCCATCAGGGCTGCACCTCTTTTTGCCTCTAGATTTTCTTATGGAAAAGAAAAACAACAATACAAAACTAAACAATTTTACCATAAGTATCTTTTGTCTCATACTGGTTTAGTCACCAAGTCACCAACAACAAACTGATCAACGTGCACTGCATCTATAACATGAATAGATAATCAAAACCTTGTTCTTCCATAGCATCATGTGAACAGCTGGAGCTTGACCTGTGTTAAGCATCCAGCTGTCTGCTTACTGTCTCACACTGACACTTCCAACATCTTTGCGTGAGTTTCCTGCCTTTAAACTGAGTTTAATTGAGATCATTTTGCACTTCATTACAGGCTATCAGAAATGCTTGGATTTTTTTGACTGCTCCCAGTTCTGTGTTCCCTCGGTGTGTTTGGATGTTAGAGGTAGATGACTACTATCCACACAGGGGAAAGTTTTCGAACTCTAGTGTGAGAGTCTGAAATCAGAAGCTTGTGCATTTAGTTAGCTTGGCAAAATACAGAAAAATAATTGAAATTGCTTTTCTCATCAACATCAGCTAGAAATTAAGCTGCAAGACCAATCATTCTTTCTCAAATATATTTATTCAACAAATATTCTTAAGGTGTATAGTACCTAACTATATTAGCAAATATGAGTATATGTTAGTTTATATTATTATATTAACAAGAGTAATTTCAGTTCAGACTCCAGAAGCAGGCAGGTTTAGCAGTATGGCAGCATTATTGTAGAGTCATAGAATCATTAGAGTTGGAAGGGACCTCTGAAGGACATCTAGTCCAACTTCTTTTGATGCAGCACAAGATATGCTTGGCTTTCTGGGCTGCAAGGACAAAATTATCCCATAGGATATGGAACGTACAGGTTTATATGTATACATACATGTGTGTGTATACATACGTACAATAAACCTATATATTTGTGCACTCGCAAATACATACACATATTCATATCCCACAAGTTCAAGTTAAGTCAGGTAAATAATGCTTATTCTTTCCCTCAGTTTTTTGACTCAGCCCTTCAGTACTAAATAAATAAATAAATAAATAATGCTTATAGGATATAATAATACAATGTTCTCCTTATTTTTAAAAAAGTAAAATAGTTTCCCAAATAACAGATGAAAATATCTTGAATCCAGCAATTTGAATACTAAATATTCTTATGACAAAATCCAGAGTACTGTACAATCCACATTGTATACAAACTATCACTTAAATTTAATTTTTATGTACACTGAATTAAATCTTTATAAATGCACTTCTTGCAATAATCTCTTAAGGCTGCAAACTCGTTTCAATTACATTCATGATATTTGATTACATCTACCTTCAAAATTATGTTCTGTATGAAAAAGAAGTACTGCTACCAAGAGTAACTGTTTGTGAGATTTTAAAGAGTCCTAAATTCTCTACTCTTTCCCTGCAACTATGTAAAGCAGATCTAAAGTACTTTTGAGTTAGAGCTCTCCATTCAGACCAGTATGCTCATTTGCCCAACAATCTTTTCTAAAAGCAGTAGATTTTGCAAGTCATTACAAAAATGTAATGACTCAGTGCATTTGTTTACTCCTCTGTTTTAGGGAGAAGAAAATACCTATGGGACCCATAATTATTGAGAAATATCAGCAATTTTATTTCCTATCACTTCTAAAGCAATATAATCAAAAGTCTGTTTACTTTGCAATTATGGTACTGTTCTCTGTATGTGTTTTGTATTATTTATTCAATATAACAGCTATTTAGTGAATGTTTTACTTTAAAAAAAAGAATAATAATGAGAAGAATTACATGTCTTTCCAGTAATAAACAGCACCCACAAGATATGTTTTAATGTATCATTTCATAATTGAGAAAACAAGAACAAGAGAGTCTTCCAATTTTATATGATATCCTTCTTTTAAATTGCATTTACATAGGAAGAAATCTGCAAAAACAGAGATCGCTTTCCTCATTGATCTAACCAATCATTTCTAATATGATATGCCAAGTTGCATATTCAGTTAATATGGTTAGAAGAAAAATGTTCAAAAGAGCTTAGAGCATTCTTTTTTTCCAAAACATCAGGTTTTATTGATTTCCATTTTGCAAATGCGTTAACCAAAACTGTGCAGGCTGAATAATTAGTATCTTTCTCAACACACTGCAATTAGGTGTGTTTGTGTATAAGGGAGAAAAGGATGTTGACCAAATTATTCACTCAGCTGTTCCTTTTTCGCCATTTTTATGATCATGAATCAACTGTAGAAATGATTGCTGTTTCCTTATAAGTCCCCTGTAAATATTTCTGTGTATTCTATAAAAGTGTTCGGAAAATTTATTGATAGTAGGCATTCTTCTCTGTGAATTTTCCTTGTCTGCGTTAATGATTGACCCCATGTCAAACATGATATTTTTGTTATTTATCTGATTTTCAGACGTGAACAGTGTTTCAAGAAATCTTCTGGGTCTAAATTTCTCACGGAATTTTGAAGAGAAAAAAAATATCAGGAAATGAACAAAACTGCAATATGGCAAGTAGCTGCAATCACGAAGGTATGACCTTCAATCTCGAAACATGACCTGTTTCATGCCAGAGGGAGTTACACATATTGTGTCTAGGTATGATCATCTTGAATGTCATCATACAGCAAAGATGGGAAAATTCAGTGGTGAGAACAAGTCAGTTTGTGTTTGTGAAGGGACAGTCCTACCTGTCCAGTTGATCTTTTTCTGTGATGGGAAGGAAAAGGCTGTGGTTGTTATTTACCTGAATTTTAGTAAAAGGTGTGTTTCTCATGGAATTATCCTGAATAGAAACTGGCTACACATAGCTTGGACAGATGTGCAGTTCTCTGGGAGAAGAGGGGGCTGAGTGGCCAGGCTCAAAGAGTTCTAGCAAATTGAGTTCAGTTCAGTTGGTAACTTGTCATCAGTGGCATTCCCCAGGTCTCAATTCTTAAGCCACTTTTGTTTAATATTTTAATCAATGATCAGAATGAGAGGTTTGAGTATATCCTCAGTAAGTTCGCAGACTACACCAAGTAAGGCAGGATTGCTAATGCTCTTGAGTATAGGAAGCCTTTGCAAAGGGATCTGGATCAATGGGCCAAATCCAATAAAAATGACATTCAACAAGGATAAGTGCCATGTGTTGCATTTGGGTAGTAACAACACAATGCAGCAATACAGGCTTGGGGAAGTCTGGTTCAAATGTTGCCTGACAGAAATAGTCCTGGAGGTGCTGATCAACAGCTGGCTGAAAATGAGCCTGCAGGGTGCCAGGTGGCCAAGAAGGCCAATGGTATCTTCATCTGTATCAAGAACAGTGTGGCCAGCATGAACTGGGAGATGATAATCTCTCTTTACTTGGCACTGGTAAGGCTGCACCTCAAGTGCTGTGTTAACTTTTGGGCCTCTCACGAGGGGAAGGACATTGAGTTGCTCAGTTATGTGGAGAGAAGAACAACAAAACTGGAAAAAGGACTATAAACAGCAGAAATATATTGCAATTTTCAGAAAGAAACAATAAAAATGCCTCTATGAAACTGTAACACAAGTGACTAAACAGTGTAAAATACAAATAGACAGAATTTAAAATGTATTTAAACATACTACATTAGGCACTGTTCTCATTGAAAATTATACTACTTGTTCTGAGCAGAAATCAACTAAATAAATCAACAGATACTAAATGATGTGAGAAATTGTAGTTAACTACAGTTAAAGTAAGCTTGGTTATATTGTTGAAAACATTCAGTAGATTTAAGAGTACTAATTTTTTACATAAAAATATATGTATGTGCATAGAAGTTTTCCAAACAGATACCTTAGTAAACAAAAAAATTAAGAGAGCAGAGTGCTATCTTTATTTAATAGGATAATAATGCTTGTGAAATACATGTTGGTCATTTATTTTTTCACATGAGAAATAGAATCTTAGCTGTGTAGCTCCTATGAGTCCTTCTGTTTTTATGTGAAGATATAAAATACAATAGGCTGTCCTTAATTGTGCATGTACCATGACATTGACTGCAGACTACCTGCACTAAAGCTGACATCTTAGGGTTGTTGTTTTTTTCTCCTCTGGTAGCCTTATCATAGTCTTCTCATTTTTTTTATCCTAACACTTATTTCCACTGGCATAAAATCTATCTTCTCAGTTCAATAACAGCAACAGTCATTGGAAGTAGAAAAAAGCAATATTGTTTTAATCAAGTTTTTCAAAAATGTATCTTGAACTTTAAGTCTTTAAGCGCATTGTTTGTACAATGGATAATTTTTGTCTGATATTTTTCACTTCAACATTAATACTTTGAAAGTGAAATACAAACTACAAAGCATCAATGGTGAAATTCCCACTGATCTCAGTCAAAAAATAGTGATCAATTGCATTAAATGATTAATAGCATTAATATACTTCTGTAAAACCTTTATTCTTAAAAGTGTGCAATTTCAGCCATCTGTAGGAATTCTTATGCAAATCTCTCTAGCAGGAGTCCCTTGTAATGGATTAATGATATGATGTTTTCTACATTTCTCTTCTCTTCTGTTACTGTTTTCTTCCCTGTCTTCCCTCTTCTCTTTTTCCAATATATCTTCTGTTTTACTGTCTCTTGTTCTGTTTATATTTCTTTTAATTTTTTGTGCCTTCACTTTTCAAGCTTCTTACCAGCTGTTATTTTTTAACTTCTTTTGCACTACCTCAAAAAAAGAAGACCATCAAGACTCCAATAGAACTGTAAGTGTATTGTTTTCTTGTGAGCCTTGTAGAGTTAGAAAGGTTGCCTTGTCAGGCTACATTTGAGCTTCTGCATTTGGGCTTCACCTGAAGCAGAACTTATTTAGTGTGAAACAGCATTTAATGTACTGCCTATGCATCTCAGACTGACAGCTTAATCATAATCAGATGTCTTCTTTAGAACAGGGAAACAGAATTTGGCATCTTAATCCACAAATCTTCAAATGGAGACCCAGTTGTCTGACACAAATGCTATGTCTAAGTCTTATGAACTTTCCTGTTCCTCTGAGTTTTAACATCTTTTCTCTAGTCTTCCTCTTTTCCTTGGTGGATCTAGGTCTCACACATAGCACTTCGAGTCTTTTTAGAAATACATACATTTTAAATTGCAATTCTCTATTGAGAAGCCCTTGTTAAAACAATGTCACAGAGACCTCATTCCTGTATTTTAATGATTCTCAAACCACATTTCCTGGGGTTTACTGTCAGAGAAAAGAGAACTCAGAGACAAATTTAATTTAGATTTAAATAAAATTTTCTGTGATATTCTGCAAAAGAAGTTACTACAGAAGCTAAGCAATCATGATATGATATAAAGATAGCTAAAATTTGAGCAGGATTCAGGAACGAAATATTACAGAACTCTGCTCCTGAAAAAAAGCATGGAGTAGACTATCTGGAAGTTATACTATACTGAGGCAATTATATTCACTGTGAGCAGTAAAGTAGCAAAATTTGCAGAAGACTGAAATTGATCAATTTAGTCAAAATTTAATATTGCAGAGGGTTAAGTTAGCTATCCAAATAGATGTTGTGTCAGCAAATACAGAAAGATTAATCATGAACTTCTGGGCTTGAGGAAAGGTGCTGGCCTCTTGAGATATCCTTTGCTTTCAATGATGAGCTAAAAGATCTTCTATGAAAGAGTAATACTTGATCCACAAGAAAATTAAGAAAACAAAATGCTAGGCTTATAATGATATAGTGAGTAATATGAAAAACATAATCATTCACTGGAACAGGCTGACACAGCAGCTGTGGGATTCACTTCTTTGCTGTTTTCCAAAAGCTGACTGGAGAAAGCCCTGAGCATCTTGATCCAACTTGAAGTAGCCTCTGGGTATAGTAAGAGGCAATCTGCAGGGGTCCCTCCTGCTCTTCTTTATTCCATGTGTCTATGCCTCTAATGAAATCAGTAGAGTGGCAATATCTGGAGTCAGAATATCTTGCATTTGTGTGAAAGAAACCATTGAATTTTCAGACAAGAAGAAAGTCCAGGAAGCAAGAAATCTCAAAAAAGTACTCCACAGCAAGGAGTGTGACTACTCAGAAGTGTGAGAATTTAACTCAAATATATGCCTTTTAGGTTCTTTTTAGTTACGTGACCAGATTCTTGTTTTACATACACTTTCTTTGGATGTGCCTTTTTCATGGCACTTCTGTTTATCATCAGGACTTTTCCTTGTCTGTCTACCTAGGTCTGTCTTCCTGTCATCCTCCCTGACTCTCTGCTTGGGCTACTTACTGTTCTTTACATTCACATCATCAGCTCTTAATGACTTTAGTCTCTATTTTAAGCTAGTACTGTTTTCCTCTGATCTGTGTGTTGCGACAGACTGCATGTAGACATGCTGTGATCTTGATGACCTGACAATCTAGGAGTCAATAGTACAACCCATTCTTAAATCTCTTTTTCTGCAGTTTGTTCTTTACCTTCCAGTCCCAGACCTTCCCACTCACTCTGTTGTTAGCAGTCTTTGAATCTCAGCTACACAGAAGGAATGTAGACAACTGTACAGACTATGAACAAATGTGAGAAATTGTAGATTGAAGTGGACAGCATAATTCATCCAAGAAAGATGCTTATGAGCCCTGAATCTGAGAGGAAACCATTCTGAATGTGCTATAGAATTGAGTGCCTTGTTCTCCCTTTCTGGGAAGAGAGGGAATGCTAAACTAAAGTTTCCTGGCTTACATGTATTGTACCTAGAGGACAACCAAGTCTGACTTATACAACTCTATTCAGACCAGAAAGGACACCTAAAGCAAAAACCAAGCACAGACTCTGAGATTTTACCCTAGAAGGGAAGTTTGGGTTCAGATGCATTATACAAATAATCACATAACTTTCAGGTATACATAGTTCAGACTATTCATATGCAGTTCCCATCTCAGAATTCTGAACTGTAAGAAGTTCACAATCAAACATCACTGAAACTGAAATTTCCCTGGACAAAGTCATTACAATACTTACATTTGTGAACATTTACCTGTAGCCACATGTAGAGTTTCTCTATGCTATATCTTGCTTAGGAAGTGTGCTAGCACATAGATTTAGACATGTGAGTCATTTCATCCAAAGCAGAAGTTCCATTGACTTACAAAAGTTTTGTCAGAGCTACGCTCTGAAAAAAAAAAAGCAGAAGTGATTGTTTATTTCTACATGAATACATACAAAGAAATAAATCTGATCTTCTTATTTATACTAGCACTGAAGTTATTGATTGTTTAGGTACGTGCTCTATTGATTAAGTAAAAAAAAGTACATACAGATTCTCCTTTACTTCTTCAATTGGATTATTCTTCCTGCTTATTTGTTCTCTTTGTAAGTAAAGACTGCAATCTCAAAGCTTACTACTTAGACCTCTCCAATTCTTCATCTCCAGTTTTCTCTTCTTGAAAGTTCCAAACTTAAGATAAAAATCTGTCATCCATATCAAAATTTAAATGAAATACCCTTTCCCTAAAATCTTAGCTATCTTACAGAAGAACATTTGCCCTACTTTAGTCTGCATTGTTATAGTTTCACTCTTAAAAGAAGTTGTGAGGTTTTCTGTCAGTTTTTTTCATGCTATTTACTTGTACATAATTAGTGTAAAAGTATTCATTTAAAAATCTTTTTTTCCTGTTATTTTAATTGATGTGGATGGAGACACAGTGTTTAAAAATAACACAGTTCTTTGTTCTCTACAGTGAGCTGCTGTCTAATTAGAGCTCACTTTTCACTGTGCTTCTGTGAACACATTTCAGTCTTGTTAGGAACCAGGATGTCAAGATAAAGAGGATCCCATTGGCTTTTTCTACATGTCCAGCCAAGTATAATACTTTCACCAAATACTTTAGAAGTTTAAGATAAACACCTGGTAAAAAGAAAGAAGAAAAACATCATTGAAAGATAAAGTGATATCTCAAAACTCAGAGCCTGCTATAGAACTGAGAGATTAAGGTTGGTGCCTGCTGTTCAGACTGTACTGCCTCAGATCATGGTACTAAATTTCACTTAAGGATATGGATTGCATGGAAAAAGTTGTTGTTTATATTTTGATTTCATTTACTCTCTATATGAATTGAAATGGAAGTTTCTAAGAGTAGTCATGGTTATCCTTCACTCATGTCCCTGCACAGTCTGCTCTAATAGGACCTGCTTTGATTAGGAAAGTGGACTAGAGGGCTTTTGCTAATCCCTTTCAATCCTTTACACTGTGCTGTGAATCTACAGAAATGCCAGTTTCTACTTACAAACTGAAAGTGCTTCTTGGAACACTACCGGCTTTGCTATGTTAATGAGTCATATTGCAGTGTTCCTGATAGACTGATAGTCGAAAGACCATCAGCATTATATCCAAACTAACAGTTAAGCAAACTAGCATTAGTCTGTGAAGCAATCACTAGAATTGTGAACTCTGCTATTCATATGAATAGTTGACCTGAGGAATGACTCCTTGGGATGCTCTACCCTCTGACCTGGAGTTCTCAGATGGGGAGCAGAATTAATCCCCCATGATTCAAGTGGAAAGAGTTAGAGATGTACTACTGGGTCTGGATGGGATCTGTCTGAGGGTGCTGGTGGAGGTAGTTGCCAACGTGCTTTCCATCATCAGCATTCCTTTCAACCAGAGAGGTCCCAGAGGATTGGAGTCTTGCCAACAGGACTCCCATTCTAAAAGAAGGGTCAGGGGAGGAGGGTCAGGGGAACTATAGGCCTGTCAGCCTAACCTCGGTGCCAGATAAGGTTATGCAGCAAATCATCTTGAGGAAGACCATATGGCATGGCACTGGAGGATCAGGCATAGCCAACATGGCCCAACATGGGTTCATGAAGGGCAGGTCCTGCTTAACAACCCAATCTCTTTCTATGATCAAGTGACCTCCCTGGTGGATGAGGGAAAGACTTGTTGAAGACTACCTAGACTTCAGCAAAGCCTTTGACAGTGTCTCTCACTGGCAGCCCATGGCTTGGACAGGTACTCATTGCTAGGTAAAGAACTGGCTGGATGGGGCCAGAGAGTGGTGATAAATGGAGTTAAATCCAGCTGGTGACCACTCACAACTGATGTCCCCAGAGATTGGTATTGGTGCCTATCCTGTTCAGTATCTTTATGAATGACCTGGATGAATTGTGTTCACCCTCAGTAAATTTGCAGATGACACCCTGGTGAGGCCACACCTAAAGTACTTGGGCATCTCACTACAAGAAAGACATCAAGGGCCTGGAGCATGTCCAGAGAAGGGCAATGAAGCTATTGAGGGGTCTGGAAGCAAGCCTTATGAGGACTGCCTGAGGAAACTGGGGTTATTTAATCTGGAGAAGAGGATTCTCAGGGGAGACCTTATCACTCTCTACAACTACCTGAAGGGAGGTTGTGGTGAGGTGAGAGGTTGGCCTCTTCTCCCATGTAACTAGTAATAGAACTAGAGGGAATGTCCTCAGGTTGTGCCAGGGAGGCTTGGGTTAGACATTAGGAAATGCTATTTCTCTGAAAGAGTGGTCAGGCGCTGGAATAGGCTGACAAGGGAGGTGGTGGAGTCACTGTTACTGGGGGTGTTCAAGAAACATTTAGATGTTGTACTGAGGGACATGGTTTTGTAGGAAATATTGGTGACAGGTGAATGGTTGGACTGGATGGTCTTGGAGATCTTTTCCAGCATTAGTGATTCTATGATTCTATCTTTCTAAAAGGTTATGCTCAGAAATGCTTTCCACTTTACCTCTGATTTGCATTCATCTAATCAAATTAGATACAGATGAAGATATGCATATTAATTCATATTAACACATATTAGCTCCTTCTGAATATAATAAAAATTGTCTGAAGATGATTGATAACAACCAGTATCAATTAAATGTTGAGAAATCATCAAATTTGGCATGTCAGAATTTGCTGCAAAGCTAATTTTTCACAACCCAGGTAGACATCATCTCACAACAAAGCCTCAGCCTTCCTTATATTCTGTCACCCTCTTTTCACACAGTATTTTAATGTGTGAATTATACCACATCTATCTTGTGAATACAACCAGCTGCTGACCATAATTCATGCATAGTCATGAGAGAAAATAATGTTGGAAACTGTGTGTCATCTGTTTGCTTGTAAGAGAAGTTTCTAATGTTATTTTCAAGAGAATTCTTATGCTTTAGAGCTAATAAAAAACTATATCCAACAACACAATGTTTGAGACAAAACAGTGGCTGGAAATATCCACTGAGACTGTGCCGACATTCATACTTGAAAGAACTGTTGGATTTTAAGATATTGTCAGAATTACAGTGGGTGTTTCTGTACCCTCTGGAAAACAACTTATGGTTTTATATAAATTTTCACCTTCAGAGAGACATGAAATGATACCTATACTGTGTTGTGCAACAGCATTTTGGGCTGCCTTTTTCTTCTGTTTTCCTCACTAGGTGACCAAGTTCTGATAAACGAATGAGAGCTGATATGAGTAAAGTTCTCTGCAGGCAAAAAAAAAAAAATAAAAAAAAATGTTGAACTAAAAATGTAGCAGTATCTTTAATTCAGAATTACACATCAAGGTCCTGTAATCATTATTTTGCCCTCTGAGGACTGTGGAAAACACCTGAGCACAATTTAAACTTAGTACGTGCACACAATGTAAATAGTTTGCAGACTTTCATTCCTGCACTCTAACTTCATCGTGACAATGTTGTCCAAATGTGCATTCAGTTATAATTGAATACTTAACTCTAAAAATTGCTCTACTTGCCTAATTTGCAGTTGTTGATCATAGAATCACTCAGGATGGAAAAGACCTTAAAGATCATTGAGTCCAACTACGACTTAATCATATCACCCTAACTCTAACAGCCCTCTGCTAAATCATGTCCCTGAGCACCACATCCAAATGGTTTTTAAACACATTCAGGGATGGTGACTCAGCCATCTCCCCGGGGAGCCTATTTCAGTGCTTAACAACCCTTCCTGTAAAGAAGTGTTTCGTGATATCCAACCTTAACTTACCCTGATGTAACTTAAGGCCATTTCCCCTCATCCTGTCACCTGTCACCAGTGAGAAGAGACCAACCCCGCTCTTGCTGTAAGCACCTTTCAGATATTGGAAGAGAGCAATAAGGTCTCCACTCAGCCTCCTTTTCCCCAGACTAAACAGCCCCAGTTCCTTCAGTCATTCCTCATAGGGCATATTCTCCAAACCCTTCATAAGTCTAGTTGCCATTCATATCATATCATAGATAACATATCACATACATATGAGAAGGCCAGCTGTATTTTAATCCTCCTTGAACATCAGTAGAGCTAAGTATCAAACTGTCAAGGCTCCCAGTGATAAGCACCTTACCTATAATGCAATCTGCATTTTAAAATGACTAGAACAGTGAGCAGTGTTTCAGTACAAGCTAAATTCAATTTTACTATCACATGCTATATAAACAAATAAATAAACAAAACACATTAGTTGATTGTTGTTGTTTTGTTAATGTTTTTTTTTTTTCATTTCTAAAAGTAATAATCTCTGTCCAGATAACTACATGAGCAATAACACTAAACTATCGCTTGTGACAGTATCTCAGGATTTCAGCCTCCCTTAGTCATATATTCCCACACAATACTCCATTTTGGGCCACATAGGCATATAAAAATTACATTAAAGATGACAGTAAGTGAGGTACACTGTACAATCAAGTGATTGACTTTCTAAACCACATTTATATATTTTAAGACAAATGTGTTGGACTTGTTGCAGTTGGACTTGATGATCTGTAAGGTCTTTTCCAACCTGAGCAATTCTATGATTCTATGATTCTGTGGATTTATATATATCTTCTGAAATACTTTTTGGATGCATTTGCAATACTGTTATTACTTCAGATTCAGGAACAGTTTTATCACTAAAAGAGATTACAGAAGATAAAGCTAAGTCATACTGCCAGAGATCTGTACTGCTACCAACTCTTTTAATGTCGAATAATTTATTAATTTAAGGTCATATTAAGTTGCACAATAAATGAGAAAATGAAATGGTAAAAATCAAAAGTAAGACCTATCTGTTCTATGAACTAAATATCCTGAAGGTAATTTAACCACATGCTTTGTGTCATGTAGTGAAGTGATGAATCATGTTTCTTTAAACATGTACTTCGGAAGAAAAAAAAGGTTTCATAGAAATTTCAAAGGTACCATAGGCTTATAGGAAACTGATGATTGAAGAGCCCTGGCTTAGACTTTGTGAAAGATCTTGAAAGATCTCAAAGAGCTCATTTGTGTCAAAAACATTACAGACAATAAATTGTTGAAGCTCCACTCCAGATGCTTCATTCATGAAGGGACAGATTGAGCACTGAGGGCACCATTAGCAATAAATAGTTCTGTCATTCCAGTTAAGCACTGGAAGGCATTATATTTTTAAAGGAGGCAAAATTCCCCTCACATCTTTGCTCATTCTTGCTGGCAAATCAGTTGTTGTTTTTTTTAAAATGTTTTCCATTAATAATAGAGCAGGAGAGCATGGATCTGCTTGTCATGCTTCTTTTCTTTGCAACAAGAAGCTCCTTTCTTATAAGAAACATTACTTTTTCTCTGATGACTAATTTATCTGTATACTTTGTGCAAAATGGCGTCTGACAATTGCATCAGCCTTCATACGCCTATTTCCAAATGAGAAGTTATGTACCAGAGCTCAGCTGCTGAATGTGACTACAACATTGAGACATGCTCCTAGCAGTCTGCAAGAAAAATGGTCACTAGGCATTGTGAGACCACAGATATAAAACAGAAGCAGCAGTTAGTAAATATCCAAGGGAAACAACATATTAAAATAGAGTGTATACAATTTTTTTTCAAAGAGTTACATAGAATTCTAATTAGGTAGCTACTATCACAGTGGGACTGTGTGGTAAGGAGCCATTTGACAATCTCTGGGGAGAGGTAGGAAAGTTAGTAAGCCATTTTTTAATGTGATCAGTGCCATTTACAACTTCAATTGGGAGTTACTTCCACTGGGAGTGAGAAAATTCAAGATTTTTGGAAAATTCAAGTGATTTGGAAAAGAATTAATTAACTTAGAAGTCAGAGAGATTATAAAATTATAGCTGGGAAAGATGTTGGATATGGAAAATAGATTATGTGAACTGCTTTAACTGGGAATGTTCATATTGGGATTACCACAGATTTTTGAGATTTGGAGTCTCTACTCTTATAAGCAACATATAATACCTCAGTTTTTCTCAAGTTCTTTTATCCTTTTTCAGTAGTTTCTAGAGCACATTTTCCTTCCTTGTGTTCCTCCATACCTCATCACTGTTTTCATCTCTGCCCAACAGGCAGCAAGAGCACCTCCTTGTCCTCACCAGCATGGTCAAAGGGTCTCTGCTCAGAATGGTATTTCCAGTATCAGAAAGTTTTCCTCCTTTCTGAGTTCAAGCACTTTTCTGGTTGCAACAACACAAAGAAACAGTGCTCCTGCTTTGTTCATTCATGGGGATCAGGGTGGCTGCTTTGCACAGCAGTGAACTTCCTGGGGTCTCTTTATACAAAGGATAGTGTCCAGTGTCTATCCATAGATGAAATGAGGGGGCCAGCTGAATTTATGAGAAAAACAAGTAACTATGTTATGGACTATGGCAGAAGTTATTCTATTATGGGAGATCTTTTAGCCTACAGTTAATTTTTATATTTTAAGAAATATTTTGAATCTAGAAGAATATGAGTCTACAAGTCTTACAAGGAGCAGCTGGGGTTGCTTAGTCTAGAGAGGAAGAGACCACATCACTCTCTATAACTACCTGAAAAGAGGTTGTGACAAGATGAGGGTCAGCCTCTTCTCTTTGCAGAATCACAGAATTGTAGGGGTTGGAAGAAACCTCTACAGATCTTCGAGTCCATCTCCGCTCCAAAGCAGAGCCCCTACAGCTGGCTTCACAGACTGGTGTCCAGGCAGGTCTTGAATATTTCCAGAGAAGAAGAATCCACAACCTCCCTGGGCAGCCCATTCCAGTGCTCCATCACCCTTACCATGAAGAAGTTCCTTCACACACTGGTGTGGAACTTCCTATGCTCAAGTTTATGGCCGTTTCCCATTGTCCTGTCCCCACAGATCGCTGAAAAGAGCCTAACCATGTCCCTTTGACTATCACACTTCAGATAATTATAAACATTAATCAGGTCCCCTCTGAATCTTCTTTTCTCAAGGCTGAGTAGATACTGAGTAGTTATGCTCTTGCATAACTAGAGGTAGGACTAGAAGACTTGGACTCAAGTTGTGCCAGGGGAGGTTCAGGTTGGATATTAGGAAAAATTTATCCTCTGAAAGAGTCATCGGACACTGAACCTAGCTGCCCAGGGAAGTGGTTGATTCACCATCCCTGACAATGTTCAAGGAATGTTTAGATGTTTTACTAAGGGACATGGTTTAGTGGGGAAATACTGGTGGTAGGTGGATGATTGGACTCAATGATCTGGATGGTCATTTCTAACCTTTGTGATTCTGTGAATCTTTTTCACATGAAAAACTGGAAACTCCAGAAAACTATGGAAACTTCAGTGGAAACTATGTCTTGGTAACTATGTAACTCTGTCTTTGGATTAGAAACCAATAGAATTTTTAAATGCCTTTCTGTCTTGTCACAACTTGAACTAGAAATATGTGGAGTATTTACTTTGCTACACAGTAAAGCGCATTCTTTACTACCTGAAATGCTCATGGTGGGGTTGTAGTTTCTTTTTCTGTAAAGATCTTCATACATCTTGTATTGTGCCTACTGTTGAATTTTATGTACTACTTAGAAAATGATTATTTCCAAAAGTGCTTCAATAGAATTTGGATAAATTAGATTGTTCATGATGACTACACTGGTCTGTGGACAGTAATTTACTATCAGATGTTTTTAGGGTTTAAGGATAAATGTACATATGAGGATAAATTAAGAGTCATCAGCAGTCAACAATATATGACAAAAATATACCATAGTATTTCAAACACTTTGCCAACTTTTATTATTTCTTTGAGTATGGAAACTGTTAGATTATGGCTTGAACCAGTGATTGAGCACCTGATGAAGAGGTATGGCAGTCCCGGGAGCACAGATGGAAGCAATTCACCTATATAACCAGAACAGTTGTATCCTGGGCCCACCCTTCCCTAATCTCATTTAAGGGCTGGCAGCCAAGAATGTAGTGTTTTTCCTTAGTCATTTTTTAGGGAGCCTTGATCTTCAGAATAGGGTAAGTTATTCATTCCTTATTACCAGATTGTGACCAATACCTTTCTTGGGTAATCTGAAAACTAATCAGAGGCAATTATTTACTTCTGTTTTATATGATATGCTTGGGTCCATATACAAAAGCATTCTGTTAAGTCATAATATTTGATATTTTAATACCAAGTATTCACATGTTGGTTTTTTAGGTTGCCTCTGTGCTTCTGAGCATATGACTAAATGCATATGTGAATTGCATTTGTAAAATCCTTTTAATATCTGGCCTGTAAATTAAGATATCTAGCTGAGTCTTGGAAGTTTAATTCTCATTGAATTTCAGCAGAATTTAGGTGCCAAAACTTTAACTCTTTGTCTTTGTTTCCACAACTTTAAATGATAACTTCTACTACTTTATTACTGTTTTCATTTACTTCTGATCTAGTATTAAAGACTGTCTATTTTCAGAGTACTTGTAAATGTAGACAAGTCTTATGAGGTTTAATGGGCTCCAATTAGTAATCAGTGTTCTACTACTTCATGCAAAATGGAAACCAGCAGTTTCTGTTTCTCAGTTTTGTAACACAATGTTACAGCTTAAACACTAGCAGTTCAGTGGCAAAACAAACAAACAAAAAAAAAAAAAAAAAAAAAAAAAAAAAAAACCATCTTGCTGATGACTTCATATAAGCTGGGAGTAAACTGGAAAATTGAATTAGTAGTATCTTTACATAGGATAAAATACAATACTGTTGATTGTGTAGTACTAGGATAGATGCTTCAGGAGAAACAAACTACCATCAGTCTCAGCTACACCAAAGTGTATTCCAATGGACTTGAAATCAGAAAGTAATTTTTTACTGTTTTGAAATACAAATAATCCAAAGTTCAATACGTGAAATTGAGAGGTACACTCAAATCTTCTAGTCCTCCTCCCCCCCATCCCCAGAAAAGAAGTCATCCAATGTAAAGACTCTTATTATTACTCATATCAGTATCTGCAGTCTGCCAATATTTCAGTAGGATATTGAGAAGTATAGTACAATATGCAGTGCTCACTCTGTCACTCAAAATCACTGTTAGGAATACCTGGGCTCATTTTCAGGCATTCAGGCTTTAAGGAGAAGAAAAAAACCATTGCTTTACACTGAACTTTTTCAGATCTTCTGTATTGCTATGTTCATTAACATCAAAAGCTTTGAATGGCTTTTATCCCAAGGTGCTTGACCTCAGTGTCTCTACTTATTTTGAAATAGTATAAAAATTCTCCAAAAGTAGTATGCTAGAGGTGTATTGCAAGTGTAATGTAACCAATGCAATACAAATAGTCCTTTAAACTATTTTCAATTGAACTGTTTCTTGTCCTTTTCAAATATGAAAGAAACGCATAAAATATTAAGTGCTTAAATCATTACTATTCTCTGCATAACTCTAAATATGAGGAAGGACAAACTTTCAGAGACCGTGTGAAATAGCTCATTTTGATCAAGATTCAAGTAAGCCATTTGTGTTAGGTTCCTTGTTTTTTTTTTTCTGTTTTTTTTTTTTTCCTCTTTCCTTTATGCTCACTCACTGCATTTTACTTCAGATTAGATTTTAATGGTTTTTGGTGATGCAGCTTAGAAAGCCCAGGAAGTGGAAGGCAGTGGAAATAAAGCATTCCTCTCTTACTGGCTGCAGCTGTGGAACAAGGATTCTGAAGAGGTGAAAACATGGAATCTCAGGATGTGCTGGGAGATCCTGCTTTCTGTGGAAATTCCTCATCATTTCAATAACTCTAAAAATGTTAGGTCATGTTCTCCAACAGTAATAGATGTAAAATAAAGAAAAAATACAATATCCAAATAAATAGCTATGCAATTAAACACCTTTGCTGCAGTTGATGCAAGCTTAGATGGGTAAAGCTCCATGCTCTCCTCCCTGACAAAAACCGTTTCCTCATCCATTACAGCTGTTTGTATGTTAAAGCATACAAGCTAAATAATCATGTGATTTGAGTCAAGAGTAGTAACATACAGTGCAGAAGCAGGCTTTTTCAAACCACTGAGCTATTTCTGCACAAATAAGCACTGCTCTTTCACAGCATGCCTTGAATCTATTCTGGATCCAGCAACAATGGTAGCATGGCTTATCGGAGAGTATTTTCCTCAAGAGTGGGATTTGCACAAAAGAGACGCCAGTCTGGCTCTGGCAAAGCCCTGTCTCTGTGTTTGTTTTCAGACCCAGAGTATTAACAAAATTTGAAAGACAGACATGAATGTTTCTTTCATCTTCCTACTTGAAACAGAAAGGTGCCAAACTTCCAGGGAATTCATTTTACTATGCCTGGTTATATACTGTGAAGAAAAGGCATAGAGCAGTGAGAACACTCCTAATTCTTTCTTTCACCAAGTGATAATCAAGTTTGCTGTTTTGAGGGAGGAACTCTCTAAATAATTAATATTCTTAATGTTTCAAAATAAGAGTATTCCCTCCACATCAGGGAGAATTGTGATTATCAGTAATAGTTTTATTATTAACTGGAAAATGAAGATGTGATTAAAACAAGATTAATATAGCAACAGGAAAATCCTTCAAAGCAGAACTGTATAGAACATTCCTGTCATGTAAAGCACAATAAAGAAATGTGAGAGAAATTTTTTCAGAATAACACTATGAATATATAGTCAAGGACTTAATTTTTAAGACATCTGCACACTGCAGATGTATTACTTGGAAATGGGGGAAAAAAAAAGCCGGAGTACTTGAACAAGGAATGAACAGCCAAAACTTCATTAGATATAGAGTCATTAACTGTTTAATAAATATTACTGATTTGTACTCATAAAGAGTATATTAGAATGCATATGAATGTTGAACTACATTTTGTTATGTTAAGGCTTTAATTGCCTATATGGGTGATGGAGAAGTATCGGAAGCTGAAATATCCAAGCTACTTGGTGTAGCAAAAGTGTTAGCTGAGGAGACAGCAAGCTTGCTGGTTTTCATTTTTTTTGTAAAGTCTGGAGTATTGTGAATTTTCCTGGCCAGAAGTAGCATCCTATTTGGTAGTGATGATCCAGTGTTACCCCTGTTTTTTTTTTTTTTTCCATCTGGGCCATTGCTTTTTGTTATGAAAGGAAACAGACAACAGGTTCCCAGGCATCCATCAGGCTCCTGGGCATCTGACAGGCTCCCAGATATCCAGCACTCCCCAGACAGCTACATACCAGTGTGTGACAGCTACCCTCCGAGAAACCACGGTCTGCATGGGCAGCAATTGCTGCTATGGGACTCTCTTACTGAGGAAACCAGTTCTTACAGGCACTGGAGCTGGAATACCAATTGTCAGTTTTATTCATGTGTCAGTCTGTAGACCTGTTGGTCTGGCTGCTAAGCCTTTAAAAGTATAAAGAACTAAAAATATCTCAAAGAATTTGAGAGGAAGCACAAAATGAATACCAGTCAGTACAGTCTTGCCAAATGAATTTCTTATCATTGGTATGGATTTCACATACAGTGGATAAAGACACAATAGCAGCATAATATTGACTAAAGAAACATCCAACACTGCTCAGCAGTATGATTTAAAAAATGAGGAGGAGACACAGCATTCATGAAGCATAAATTAGATGGATTAAAATTTAAACAATTAACTGATGGAAAAAATGTCATTCTAAAGGGGCATCATCATAAAATAGATGTATTTTCTAGCATTTGAAGAGCCTGATAGAAGACTAAAAGCTCTCAGTACCTCAGTGATAAATGCATAAATACAATCCAACAATATTTGCAGGTTACACAGAGCTGACAAAGTGATAAATACTGATAAGGAGAAAGCAACCAGTAAATGCTCTGAATTGCTGGGCGACTGAAACCTGCTTAAGCACAAAATTTCAGTATAATAACTGCAACGTAATAAATAGACTTACTACAGGGACTGCATTCTGTGCCCTAAAAAGCAGTATGCTGTTAAAATGAAGCAATGCTTCTACGAAATTAGGATAGTAATGAGATGACAATAGAGTAATGCAGCTCCTTCTAGTTTCCATAAGTTTAGAAGGTTGGTGAAAACTGGAGACTGTTGAGAACAGCATAGAAAAATTACTGGAAGGGTGAAGAAAGTATTAATGCTTTTACATTTAAAAGGGATCATGAAGATATTTGTTTCCAGTGTATATGTAAAAACATATGAACATATAAAATAGGGCAAACTATCAATCAGTAAGCAACACTTTAATCTATGGAAGGAAGGCGCACGCACACACACACACACACACACAAATAATAATAATAATAATCTGAAAGTAAAAGCCAGGCAAATGCAAACAAATTAACCATAATTTCCTGTGACAGTGATTAAAGCATGAAAATCAATTAGAAAGGGTAATGCTGCTGCTTCTGTCTCTTGTGATCTTTAGAAAAGACTTTCTTTTCTTCAAGAAGAAAAGCTCTAGCTAAATATAGTGGAATGAACTCAGTACAGGGTACCTTTGTGACATTCACCAACCTAGTTTAAAAGGCAGCAGCTGAGATGCATTTGGACATTGGATAAGCACTGTAAAATTTGTTCAGTTTTCCTAAAATAATAAAAAGAATGAAGTGCAGACCAATGTGCAGCAGGAAATCACCTGGAACTGCACTGAGCCAATTACAAACAGACTAAGGAAATCAGCACTGCTATGCCCAAAAGTTAGATACTCAGTTTCAGGAGTAGAATTGATTTACAATGCCTGTTTAGTTGTCCAAACACTCTCTATTCAGACTGTAGGGCAATGGCCTCTTAACATACAAAGGAGTTGAAGAAGATGAGAATGTGAGTCATGCAGAAAACCCTAATGGAAGAAAGATGAGCTGAGTTTGGAACCCTGAAGAAGTTTTGCATGTAGAACGTCAGAAGATTATCATTCTGCTATAAACACATTCAAATAAAGCTAGACTTATATCAGGCAATAAAAATCTTGAGATATGATTGAATAAGGCCAAAAAGAACTTATGATTGTAGAGCGCTTAGCTCAGTTAGATCTTAATTTAGGTCATTCTGCATGATATTGATTCTTCTAGCCAGTTAATGCAGAATTTTACCATCCCTTTTGTGGTACATCTTAACCTCTCTCGCACCCTTTCCACAGGTCAGAAAGTGCAGCTTTTTCTTCAGTACTGTTTAGATTAGTTCTTAATGCCTGGACTGCTTCAAAAGCCTCCATCCACTGTTTCATTTATTACTGCAAAGACTGCCATCCCTTGAAAATGCCTGCACAGAAACACTTCTTCCCAGAACAATCTGATTATGCCTCGTTATTGTGTACTTTGTTTATCTTCTTTGCTTATCCTGTGAACCAAGAAAGATGAAGGAGAAAATGTGGAAACAGAAAATATGGAGGGATTTTTGGACACTCAAAAAATATTAGAATTGCTCAAAATGGCCTTCTACTGGCATGCTAACTGATATGCCAAAGTGTATTTTTTTATCCCTACCTTTCATCATATAAAACCCTTCTTTTTCCTTCTTACTAGAAATATATACCTGAGTGATATTACAACTGAACATCTTTGCTCTTCATACATATCTGAATCACGTAATTCATTTGGTCTCACAGTGGGTCCCATATTTATTGGGAGCTATATGCAAGTGTTACCGTGTACAAAAAATTACTTAGGGATTACTTAGAGTAATTAACAGCCATCTTTATTTGCATTTTCTGGTCATGATGAAGTTAAATGTACATTGATTCTAGTAAAACTCAGAAAATTGTGAACTAACAAGAAGAACCACTGCAAGACTGGCATTACTGTGACTTTTAAAGTTTTTACATCCCCTCTGTGACAACAGCAAACATTCTGGCTGTGCTCATGTTAGTCAAAATCTAAACAGATGTCACATTCTGTACTATGGCCAACAATTGTATTTCCCAGCATCTGAGTCAGATGCTATGCAGAGGTGGTTAACAATTTTTAAGCCGAATTGTAACTTCTTAATCAGATATTGGCAAAACAGAAAATCAGTTGGGAATGAGATGTTGAAGAATCTATTCATTCGTGGTCATTACTTGAAATAAATTGTTACATGAAATTAAAATTCATTTAAAATCTATTTAAATAACCCCAGCTACCTAGCTGCAAAATAATCAGATTAGTTTAAAACTGCAAAATTTAGCTGCTCCATTAAATTGGCTGAGCCACTCTGGAAACTGCATGTGCCACTTGCAATAAAATGAAAGTAAATATACTATCAGGAGTTGTGTCTGTGCTGATTAAAATACTAAAGAAAGAATGTGCAATTGTTGAAATGAAGTCATTTTAACTGACAAAAACTCAACCAAGCCAATTTTTTGAAAGACAGTCAAAAAGAAAATGAAGATGTTTGTAGCATTCATGGATTATCAAATACAGTAATGTTTTCAGAGACTCAACTGATTAAGAAAAGCAATAAAGACCTTAGATGGGCCTGGAAACACACATAAAACCAGTTTGACATTTCAAACACCCAGTGAGGATACTGCTTGAAGATATGCACTTTGACTGCACACCTGTGGGCAGAATACAGTATATACACATTTATTTATGTAGCATCTTCTATCATATCATATATCTGAAAGTATATTGCCTCTAGCCTAAAGGAGGTGAATCTGCTTAGTACTGTGCCACACTTCACATGGAAAGGAGTGTGATGTTAGATTTCTTCCTGCTAAAAGGTAGGAAGAATGACTTGACTTTTTTCACAATGATGAATTTCATGCTATGGCTGGGCTCGTATTACTGTTATTCTCTCTTCCAGAAAGACCTTATTACTTTGCCAGATACTTTAGATGTACTCCACAGCCTTGTGCAACATTTGCACCTCCAGCAAAAGGTGCTGGACTACTTTACAACCTAAGGGTATATCATGAATTTCCATCCTAAAAATATACTGTATAGGCAATAAGAGAGGTGGGAGGTATACAGTGTTTAAATTATAGCTAGTGTTGGCAGCAAGAAAGGAAACAAGGGTTGTGATTCTTACATAGATATGTGAGTCCAAATTCTCTAATGTAATATACGTATTCACGGACTGAGTGGCTGGATTTCTAGAGATGTTGAAAAGATACAGCTCTTCTTGAAATCAAGGGCAGTTTCTAAACTATATTTTGATTGAATTAACACAGAACTTTCATTTTTCCTAACAATATCTTACAAATCCTTCAGACTTTTATACAATCTTATCTTTTTTCCCTTGTGTGTACTAGGGCACAGTTTTCAACGTTTTAAGTCCTTTCTTTTTGTTTTTCTTCCTCGGGCCTTCTGCATCATTTAATACACCAACTAAAGAGTTTAATGTCATTGTAACATCTGAAAAATAATTATAACATCAGAAAATACGTTGGCTTTTGTCATTTACAATAATAATTCTGAGACTTGTATTCATTCAGTTAGAGCAGAGAGCATATTATGTTATGGAATATGCTGTCATTCAGAATTAGGAATGACAACACACAGTTTGACTTCATTCTAGAGGCAATGCCAGACAAATCATGAATATCGTACTCTATTAACATACATATAAGATTAGTCTTAGTAGAGCTGATGAATCTGCTGTTCGTTGTACAAGTATGCAATTTTCTGAAAGGTAATTCTATCTGTAAAGTCATGTTATGTATTTATGCAGAGTATGGAATTATCTCAGGCATCATGAATTGCCAAAAAACTTTGAAAGATGGTCAGAAAAGCAGTATTTGCTGTCACTGGGATTTAAGCAGTTTTGTCATCATAACCAACTATCTTGTAAAAGATATCTCTTCATGGACTCCACTGGGACATTAAAGGTACAGTGATCATTTAAACTATATAGTGAAATCCTGAGAATAATGAATTATACTGCAATATTTCCACTGCTTTTAAATCCTCAGGTAAAAAGGAGCTCCTGAGGTGTGAAATTCATTATCCTAATAGAGACCTCTGGAACCAAAACCCAGGTGGCCAAGAAGGCCAATGGCATCCTGGCTTGTATCACAAATAATGTTACTAGCAGGAGCAGGGGCACCTTGAGTACTGTGTTCAGTTTTAAGCCCTTCACTATAAGAAAGGCATTGAGGCCCTGGAGCATGTACAGACAAGGGCAACTAAGCTGATGAGGGGTCCTAGAGAATAAGTCTTATGATGAGCGGCTGAGGGAGCTGGGATTGTTCAGTCTTGAGAAGAGGAGGCTCAGGGGAGACCTTATTTCTCTATATAACTCTCTATATATTGCTCTCTATAACTACCTGAAGGGAGGTTGTGGTGAGCTGGGGTTTGGACTCCTCTCATCTATCTAGTGATAGGACTAGAAGGAATGACCAGGGGAGGTCAGGGGAGGTTGCACCAGGGGAGGTTTAGTTTGGACATTACGAAATACTATGTTACCAAGTGAGTGGTCAAGCACTGGAATGGGCTGCCCAGGGAGGCGGTGGACCATGGAGGTGTTCAAAAAACATTCAGGTGTTGTGTTGAGGTACATGGTTTAGAGAGAACTATTGTGGATAAGTGGATGGTTGGACTGGATGATCTTGTAAGTCTTTTCCAACCTTGGTGATTCTGTGATTCTATGGTTTATCCAAGGAAAGGACTCAGGAAATTCAGTAATGTAATGAAAAATAAAGTAGGGAATATCAAGAAATACAGCAGCTCTTTTTTGTTACTTCATAAAAACTGCTGTATCCTTCCCCCTTGCTAAAAGTACAAGTGTTCCTTAGACTCTGGAAAGGTATGTAGAAAAGTTCACCTCATCTTGACACAGCCCTGGCTCTACCCCAGGATCTTATCTGACACTGCAACACTGTTATGCTGCTTTTCTTTCCTTCAGAGAGTAGTTTGTTTTTCCTACACAACTACTGTGTGTTAGGATGATATGATTCAGAAACAGTGGAAATGTGTCATGGGTGTTTTATAACTAGCTTGCGGCAGAGACAGGAAAATTATACTGAAAAAGAGAACCCTTTAATTTTGAAGAAAAGTAGAGAAACAATGGATTCTCAGTGTTTTGGCACCCAGCAGAACATTAAAACAAAGGAGCAAACTTGAAGGCATTGTGGGATTAGCTGGCAAGCCAGAAAGTGGGTTAAGGCAAGGAGAAAGCACAGAAATCTGACAAAACCACAGCAAGTGCTTAGGCAGTGAACTCATTTACAGAATAAGAAGTATATAGTATATGCAAGGAAAGGAAACGAGAGTATTTTCTCTGCAGCCTTATAGTGGGCCTTTCACTGGAGTCACTTGAAGGTGCAGCCCTCCAACATTCAGCCTTTTAATACATCTCTGAAATGGCCAGATCAAACCTCACCTTCTGTGCCAATTACAGCTGAACAACAAGTAATTTCCTTTTCTCTCTCCATTGTGTCTACGTATTTTTTCATCTAGTATCAAAACAGACCTGTTTAGTGGCATCCACATTAAAGTAACTGATATCAGCTTCCCTTTAATTGCTGTTGCTGGCTGGTAGTCACTTTGCAAAATGCTGCCATGGTTTCACTGTCAAAGGATAAAACTTGCTGATTATTTGAAATATTCTTTAATTTTTCAGTAAACCAGTTCTGTTAAAATGTTTGGCAAGCATAAGCCAGAAATAGCAATGTGGTCTTTACAATTTGTCATAACAATTGCAGGAGAATTAAAAACAAAAAAAATGAAAGCTGTCAGGCATGAGTGTCCTATGTGGCAGGAAAGCCAGGAGGCTTGGAATTGCTTCAGTTTTTTCAAGGAGTTATTTGAACTAAAATGTGCTCTTTTAATCCATTTTGCAAATCTAAGTAGGTTTACAAATTAAGTAATGATGGAATTTTAAAGTGATTTTGTTTATTGAAGCAAAAATTTCATGGAAATGAAATCCTAATTAGCTGACCTCTTGAGGAAAAAAGTGGAGGAAAGGAAACTTTTCAGTAAATAGTATTATAATGCAAGCTGCTGATGACTGCAATCCAGGATTCTCTTGGATCTGTGTGGATTAGACTCTTAACCCAATAAACACATCAGAACTGTGCTTTTGGCTCAGGAGATGGAGAAGTTAGGCTCCTCAAAATAGTGAGGACAACAAATGCACAGCTGAGGGCTGTAATTTGCACAATATTCAGAGGTGAGCCATACAAGTTTATGGATTTGCCAGACTGTAGAAGTGGAAGGCTTGCGAGAATGAAAAGAGGGACCAGTGAATGAGTTAGAGTCTGGAAAAGCAGCCGAAGGTCAGAGTAATTCCAGAGGGAAAGAGGCTGTCAACAGCAAAGAACAGAACTCCTTCCTAAACTGTGCTGTTTTTCACGCTGTTGAGATGTCTGTAGATCATGATTAATACATTCCCCCTGTGCTTGTGAAAAATCAAGTGCCAGAATGCTGGGTTATGGCAAGTTGAGTTCTTTTATGCTTACAGAAAAAATCCAAAATTCTGAGCTTTGTGCCAGACCACTGCTTACATGTAAAAGTGAATGACTGTTAGGTAAATTTATATATTAAAAAAAAATAAAAGAATCTTCCCAAATTAAGTCTGTTGTGCCCAAGTCAGTACTGGCTAACTGATCTCCCTGTTCTTATCTGAATACATGACTTTCTTAATCTTATTTTCTCCCCATCCTATTGAGGAAGGGGAAAGTGAGAATGTGTTGATGGGCACAGGGCAGGCAGCCAACACTAACCCTGCACGCAGAGACTCTGGGATTATTACTGCAGAAACCCAAACGATAGCTTTTTCATGCTTCCTTGACATACTCTGTTTATAATCTTTATGCTTAATAATGCTAGTCAAAATGTATCAGGCTTCTGGTTTTGAATTTGCACTGTGAAGACAAGAAGTTAATTTTCTCTCCTTTTAATCATTCAGCCAAACATAATGTAACACCCCCCTTTTCCTAAGATAACAGTCTCTCCAGAAATCAAATTACATTCATTTTTTACTAATTACACTTTTAAGCTTGGCAGCCTGATAAGACCATTATGTTTCTTATTCTATTGGCTGTTAACTCTATCGAAAGCAACAAGTATCAGTTTCTGCGATGGGTGACATGGACTGTAATTAGACTCAGTTGTTCAGCTTTAGTTTTCCATCTTGAAGCTATCAGAAACATGATAATTTTACCACAGCAGGTAAATAATAATCTGAAGCTCTATTTCACAGCAATTACAAGGAAACAAAAACAAATGTGTGAGTTACAAACGGATGTAGAATGCATAATGTTTTTATTAACTTTTTACACATACTATAGGTCTGGACTTCATAATGGTCAAACACATTAAGCTCAGTCCAAGTCATACAAGAAGAGAATGTATTTTGACGAGAGGACAGGTAGATATGTAATGTTTCCAAATCCACATATACAAGATCCATTAAAATATTTTCATTCTTGGTACAACAAGGATGAAATATCTCATTCTTAATATCTTGATTGAGGAAAGCACAGATGAGACAAAATCTGATTGGGAACTGCTGGAAGAAAGTAAAAAAAAAAAAAAAAAAAAAAAAAAGCATCAATTTGACCAGTCTGATGACAGCACTGGAAATGTGTTAGGAAATATTAAGATGACTCCATATTTACTCCTGTAAGAGAACAGAGTGCAGCTCTGGCAGATTGCTGCCTTGAGAATGCAGTGTCAGTGAGGAATACCACCATTTACCACTGGCTGTAGCACCTACAACTTTCTCCTATGCAGCATTTTAGTGCTCAGCCCACACAACCACACCCGTATCTTCAGCTGCACAGATGCCAGGCAAATCTCCCCTGGGGGCTGTTGCATGGTTGCAGTACACTGCCTCTTCTGAAGCAGGGTCTGGCTGGGTTCTGGAATGGCCAGGAGGGAAACGAGGCTCAGGAGGACGTTACCCAGAGATATAAAGTTCTTCTGGGGAGTGGATCTCAATATAACCAAAATAAGAGCTATACCTCTGACATTACCCATGTCCATGAATGAAATATCACTCAGTGTGCTAAGAAAACTTACAGGAATAAATTTCCATTTGTGATGGAAGACTCATACGCACTCAGTGTTTTTTCTCTGGTTAATAGTAACAAATGGAAACATTTACCTTATGATTCAAATTCTGTAAAGGTTATTTCTTCTTCCTGAAAATGGCCTGGTACAAGGACTTTCCATGGCTAGCAGTGTTACCCAGCTTTACCCACACTGGTACCTTCAGTCAGGATTCCTGATTTAATTTATCCCCCATCACCATCGCTTTTGTCAAGATCAGTACCTCTATAGCAGAAACTGGGAAAGGGTAAGTGAACATACTTTGAAGCCTTCCCTTAACCCCTTCTTCTGTTACAGTAACTGTAGTGAGGCACAAATGTAGCTCATAATTACAGCTTTCCCTGAAAGGATGGTCCCTTCAGTGTGATTCTTTCATTAGAAAATACCATATTCACTGCACATGTTACTTAACTAGGACTACAGTGCAATAAATCTTTTCTTTTAAGAAAAATGTATTGAAAAGATGCTCATAAAATTCATATCAATTACATTTGGATAGAAATGTCATGAACTTCAGCTGAGACAGGAGATGCAAGAAGGTAACGGGGCAAAAAGAATGAAATAAAAGTATGTAAGAAAAGGTGACATTTTTTTCCCCTTCCTACTCTAAAAATGATATACAAGGAAGGAAGAAAAAGAGCCTGAAAATATGACAGAACAACCATATGAAAAATGAAAACAGATGGAGGAAATTAATAATTTCCTGTACAAATAAGACAATGTTTTCAAGATACATAATGTGTTTACAGATGAAAACAACAAAGAAATATAAAACTTCTAGAGATCATTCTTACTCTGAAATAATAAACATCACAAATTTGCTGTATATGCTAAATCATCTGCATAACAAACTTAGTGATTGGATTAAATTTAGCAAGTATATTTCATTGGTTTTTTTTTGTTTGTTTTGTTTTATTTTTTTACCATTAAGTAGCTCTGAAGCGTATAAGAAAATTTAGCCCAGAATACTTACTACAGTAATGGCTTTTCATGCGGATACTAAGAATAGCCAACTAGATTGTTCTTTGCATAAAATTATGTATGCTGCTTTATGATAGCAATTTGCATTAATTATATTTGCATTAAACAGACATTATTTATTTGCATTATATAGACAGCGCTGCAAGTTAAGAATACATTATATTAAAATATCTGAGACATTAATAACACATGAATAAAACATGCTTTTGGTAATGTGGAGTATACTAGCTATTGGGGGGGGGGGTGCCTTAAAATTAATGCATGGAAAAATGCACTCTATAGAACAGAATACAGCATGGGCCAGCAGTCACTGGTGCAACTCTATTCATATTAGTGACACTGATTTCCATCATGTGAGGACTTGGAATTCAATACTCCTTTTTCCCTTTAACAGTCACCAAGGAAAGCAGATAAAGGATTTATTCTCCTGTGGAACATAAGCAGGTCCAGAGCAGCTCCTAGCCCAGAGCAAAGTCATACAACTAACAATGAGATTTTGGTGAGAAAAGGTTGCCAAGTAGTCCAAATCTTCAGCTTTGGGGAGGCTGAACCAAGCAGAGGCTAATGTCCCTTAGGGACCTCTGAGTATGTTGTGCAGAATCCAGGAAAATCCACAAAAAACATATGTCATACAGTTCTCAGCTTTGATTTTAAAGTCATTGTAAATGGACATAATGGTGCAATGGACAGAGGCTAAGGTCAGTGGGACAGAAATTAGAGCAGCAATTAGAGAAATTAGAGCGGCAATTTATTCAGATTTTGAATTTTGATTTTCACTGGAAAACTGACAAGGGATGCTCCATGTTTGTTTTTCAAGAATTGAGCACTCAGTATCAACTAAAATCAGCTTTTCTCCATTTTACTAGGACTGTATTACAGATAAGACTGCAATGAGTGTGTAGATAAGATATATAGGGTTGCTTTCTACTTCTTTGTGCTTCAGTACTTCTGAATGTTAACTTATTTTGAAGAACCACCAGAAATTTCAAAAGCAATTGCAGTTTAATTTCCTGACCAGAGCAAAATTACAAATAACTTGTACAGACCGTAGAATATTTCACTAGTCATGCTTGGCAAGCAAGACACGATCAGTTTCTTGTGCTTGGTTTCTCCTATTGTTCTGATATGAAAATAGGGAAGGATCAAATGTGGTGGTGATGTGTATATACAAAGAAAAGAAAGGGCAGACACTCAAATTTTTCAATTCAGCTAGAAATTATAGATAAACATAAAAGTGAATTTTCATTTGTCATAAATTTTCTTTGTAGAAAGAAAATAATTTGCATTTAAAAAGGGATAGATTATGCTATTCTGTTCCTATGTGACATAAGGGATATCATGTATCTTTTGGGCCCCACACCTGCATAGCAAGAATTGATGCACTTTTAGGTGTAATAAGGTCCTTCCACCCCTGCTCTGTGATAAATTATGATGCATGCTCAAGAGGCTAGATGAAGCACTTAGGATATATAAGTCGCCTTTTAGTTACAATAAATGCCATTTGCTACTCCCTATATTGGTGCCTATGTCTCTAATGGCCCAAACGAGGTGGAATGGTTAGCCCCCAGCAGGACATGCCTCGGTATCAGGGACAACACATGGGGTAGTTAAACTGGTAGACTATAGATCTCTTCTCATAATGGAAGCCTTAACTGGGATTTTCAGATGTGTCTTGGGGTTTCGTTTTGTGTGCTATAAACATTCTAAAGTAGCATTGGTTAATCAAATTCAAAACCATTTGAACTCTAGGAGTTTGACTGAAAGGTCATTAAAATCAGAAGAATTATAGAGGTATACTTTGGTTTAACATCAGATGACTGCTAAATGGATTTGCATACTAAAGCCCTTTAATCACAGTTTTGTGCAGTTGTTTGAATCCCACTACTTCCCTGTTTGGTGAGAGATAGTGCCATTCAGGAGCAAAGATGAAGGGAAATTAGTGTACTGAATCCAGCTATGCCATGAGCTGTTGAAAGAGACTGGCCATTGATCCAAATGTGTTCAAATTTAGAGAAGTGAAATGCATTAATGGGAATATGAGCATTACAAATCTTCTGACCTCTCTTGTCAGTCTAGTCTTATATTCCTGAAGTTTCAAATCACAGTGTTCAACCTCATTCCTGTCTCTATTTTTAAATGCATAGCTATTAGATCATCCATTCATAAATCTGTAAAGATATGTTTTGGAAACAGTCAAATAGTTTTCAGTTCTGTGCAGACGCCTTCTGTATTGTATAAATTACTTTTTTTTCATTTTCTCCTTTTCATGATCAGCAAGTTTGCAAAGACTGCAAAAGAGCCCCAGTGTCTTAGAGAGTACATCTGAACTCAGTTTGATTAAATTTTAATTAAGGTTTGTGCTTGTTATCATAGATGGAGTCTCATTAAAGATTGAATTCCATCTATTCACGATCCATTATGATCTACTTGTGATGCAAACTCACTTTAGCTCTGTAGTAAAGTTGTGTTCACAATGCCTAGGAATGTGATTAATGTTTAATATCTCACCCAGGCAATAAAACTGAAAATAAAATTTAAAAGGTTAATCTATTGTTTCACTGTATTATCTATATTCATCTTACAGAAAACTCCTAGCTGCTGAATTATAGCTTGTGAGCAGTAATTTACATGCAGGTGCTTTACATTTTAGTAGTAAAATAGGATGTCTTATTACTTTGATTATATAAGTTGTCTGAAAGCACAGAATTTAAAAGACTAAGAGAAAATTTGTTCTAAAATATTAACATGCAATAAGAGCCCTGTGGAACTGACCTGGAAGAAAGCAACTCTTATTTTTGTAGAATTTTATATCACAATTCTCCCTCACCTACTATGCTGTGGTCAGAAAATAAAAGAGAAGTCAGAATAGTATTACATACAAATACGGTTCATAACCCAATTAAAAAAATATATATATATTTGGAAAAACTTAGTTGGAAAAAGGTTTAATTGATTGTTGTTAACTGTTAATATCCCTTGAGCATGTAGAAGCTAAAAACTGTTTTTTTCCTTTTTTTATAGCTGCAGTAAGACAAAGAATCTTAAGCAACAAAGTTCCTATCTCCAGCAGAAAGTAAATGCACACTGTTCCAATAAAAACTGATACAAACAGAGAGTGTCAGGGAGGGGTTCATGTTACTATTAAACACTACCAAGGATGAATGATTTCACACACATAAAATGCAAATTTTCTTTTTATTTAAATTTTCATGCTTTTGTTTAATTTTGTTTTTATTTTCATTCATATTTATGTAGCTTTTTGTCAACTGCTATTGGAACAAGTACTATGAATCCACAAGAAAAGGAGTGAAGAAACTGCAGGGCACTTTAGTTTATATCATGCTATGAACAAAGACATAAGTTATTACAAGGGGAAACATGAAAGTGTTTACAGGAAAAATAGCACCATGAAAGTTATCTTTAATTTAGCAAGTAACGTCAAAAAGCAGAAACAGAAGACAACCAGGGTAAGCATCATATAAATAATTTTCCCAGGTCTAAGTTTTCACCCCACACTCTGCGTCTTCCCTGAAAATCACCAGTGCTTGAGAAGGTCATGTAGTGGCTGCAGTAATGAGAATAAAATGGATTTTCATTATGTTTCCTAGAAAAAAATTTCTTCATGGGTGATTCTGAATAATGTTAGGTTATGATAAAAGCAAGATGAAAATAGTCAATAGACTTAGGAATCCTTAAAGATATTCAAGCCAAGAGCTCTGTTCATAGTACTAGGCGTGAGTATTTTAATAGCTATCTTATGCATGTTATAATTTTATACATGAAGTGTACACAAAAAAACCATATGCATGCATGTTTATACACACTTATGTATATAATTTCATTATATTCTACCATACATAACATGCCACAAATAAATAATATACCATAACATAATCTATATAACATCACACAAACAGGGAAGGGGATAGACAGATAAATGCATATATGTACTTTTCTATGTAGGTACCATATTTGTAACATTTGGCATCTTGGCCTTCAGTTCTGGTTTGAGTGACTATGAAATTTTTAGTCAAAGCCTTTTATTTGGAAAAGACTCTGCACAGAATTAAAAAAATTAACACCACCACTGGTGATAATCTTTAGTTACTTGGCATTTCAGGGAGAACTAAACTGGAGTACACTTGAAACAGCCAAAACCAAAGGCACACCATTGGCCTCAAAAGACTTCCAAATGAAGAGCAGTTACAGTAATTTTAACTGTTTCCAAGAGGTGAAAGTCAATTCAGAGTAATGAACTTCCAGTTAAGCTTAAATGTATTGGATTCAGAGACCCTAGATTTATTAAGATGCATGTAAACAAAAAGAAAAAAATAAAAACTAACAGGAGATTTTAAAAATAATGCTATAATTCAAATGCTTCCGGTGTGTTCAGACAGATGCTTCATTCCTGAATTTCTATGTCAAATTGCTGCCAGTACCAGCATGTTGTCACTGACAGAACACAAGAATATTGTGGTGAAAAAGGTGATGGAGTGAGCTCTGTACGTCTGTTTGTCTCTGGAGACTGGATTGCAAGGGAAAAATGAAACTGAATATATTGTTATCCAGTGTTAGTGTCTGCCAAAACCCAACACAATTCTTTCCTCCTGATACAATTATCTGTTTAGCTCAAGAGTTATCATATTCATAATAATTCTGGACATCTCCTCAATCTACATTAATTACATAGATAATATCATTTAACACATGGAGCTCACAGAGTCATATAAGCAGTCAAGGAAACACGTTATCCTTAGGCTAATTGCTCATGCAAATTATGCATCTGTATGTATCATTTAGATCCTAATTCTGTTTACAATATAAATACTCACTTATCAGAGCTAAGCCATCCTTTTGTAGAAGTTCCCATACATTCTAGATATACATTGTATATCTACATACATTGTAGATAAAAGAAATGTTTATTTATCTTTGGATATGTATAATTGCATAGTAATTCTCCCAGCACTGTCTGTGCCCTTTAATCGTGAAATAGAAGCATGATAGGAAAGGAAATCTGCATGCACATAGACTGAGTGGTATCCTGCTTCATAAACTATTTAAATATGTAAGCAGAGGCTGCATAAGAAAGGATGAATGGCAAGAGATAATGAAGGTGCAAGGTAAAACATGCAAGGCTAGTTGTATCAGTCATAACTGATAAGTCAGTTACAGAGACATATGGATTCATTTAGCTGGTTTTGTAAAGCCTCTAACTTCATGGATTTTAGTCGTGCACTGAGGATTAATCTAGATGCTTTTTGAGAGCAGAGTGATAGAACATCTTCCCTTCAACAAGAAAGAACAGGCTATATACCTGTATACTCTGGCAAAACTTAGAGCAAATAGACAAAAAAATTCTTGACATGATAAACTAAATATACATGTATAAGCCTAGCCTGACAATATTTCCTTCCGTTTCAGGTCTGGCAGTTGAAATTCTACTTCATAAAACATTTTACACATCATTTGTATATCAAGTAGGTTTATGAAATCCATTATTGGTAAGCAGGAGTTTAATGTCTGCTTTGGAAATCAGTCAGGCTGTACGTAGAGAAGTGTGAGACTCTGCAACAGACAAATTAACACTAACAGATTCATTGAAATCATATCAAATCTGATTTAATTCAGGATATGTTATCAAGTACAAAGAAGTGCTGGAAAAAAGATGCATAGCCATTTCCAACATCAGGCTTTTAATTGTATAAAAAAGGTCTTGGCTTGTGAAAGTCACATAAGAAAATGGCTTCTGTGTTCTCAGACTAGTAAATGCTACATTAAGCCTACCTCTCCAGACATGACAGGTAATCCGAACAGATGAGATGGGCTGCTTGGAAGAGCTGTCCATTTCCATGGGATATGACAGAGCCGGGTGCTGTCTGCTTGTACTTCCTATTCTGATAGTTAAATGATCCTTCAGCACAGGAGAAGAATCATTCTGAAGTGTTCTTAAAAATGTATTCAAGTTCCTTTGAAGCTTGCAGTAGACTTTCTGCTGACTTCAGAACAACAGACAGCTTGGACTTGGCTCTGCTAAGGACTGAGAAAGAATAAGGGAAGCAAGGAAAATGAACGTGCAAAAAAAAAAAATAAATGTTGGTACTGGTATAAAATTAAACAACACATATAATATATAGCAAGTATGCCCCAGTCCACAAAAGCCAGAACCACGTTCACCTAAACCAGCATCTCATGACTACTTCCAAATCTGACCTATGACATCTGTAAAGCATTTTTGCTGCACCTTGTGACCTTGGTGTCTTATGTTAAATTAGAGACTCCTTCTGGCCTATGTATGTACTGTAAGCATGCTGTAAATCACACATGCTGTAAGTATAAATTTTCCCCAGTATCCATTGCTGATGGATATTGAAGACGCTCAGTTAATCAGGTGCTTTCATCACGAACACGTGAGGGTTTCCCTGGTACCTTTGGCTTCTTCCAGTACAAGTTGAGGATTAGAGCTGCCCATTGCAAAATGACTGCTCTCTCTTGTATAAAACCTTATAGAAGTAAAATATTAGGTAATCATCTGTATAAAACTGTAATTACTTCACTAGGATTGTTTCAAAACCTAGATTGTATTTAAATAAATAAAAATAATAATAATAAAAAACTAGCACATTAAAATACTGCAAATTGTCCAATGTTGATCTAAAGGCATTGTCTGAGGGAATAAAAGCTGGCCTGCAAACTGTAGTCAAGATCCTGATTTCAGCTACAGTTGTTTCTGACTGTCCATCTGTTCTTTCTTTTTTTTTTTTTTTTTTTCCTAAAAATTACATTTTCCTGCATGTTGGAGCAGAAATTAGGAACAGTAGAGTAGGGTTCATTACCTCTCCAGATTGTATTAGATATCACAGCTGTTTTTGAATGCATATGTGAAACAGCCTCACTTCTGCCTCCTCCAGTATGCTTTATGGATACAACAGTTGAAGTGGAAAGCACAATTGGTAGTTCAAATATCAAAGCATTTTGCTGACTATTAACACCATGGGACTTTCTTGTACTTTTTAAGATAAATCTTTCCCTAATCAGCCTCAGTGTCAGGAAGCAGTCCTGAGAGTTACATAGGGAGGAAAGGAGAGAGAAAAGGGATGCAGAAGATACACAGAAGTAGATTTCTTATTTCCATCACTACTGCTTTATACACACATATATCCTGTATGCCAGTTCTAAGTATTGCTACTACGTACACAGTCAATACATTTTAGAAGACAGACATAGAAATATTGACACAAAACCTGAAGGCCAGAAAGAACCTCCAGCTTCTTTGGTTTACAACACATCTGAAGTTTCTCCCAGTTACTCTCATATCAATCTCAATAATTTGAAAGATACAAAAAGTTTTCCCAGAAAGTATTCAATCTCTATTTGAAGACCTTAACCAGTAATAATTGTGATAATAAAATACTGCTTTTTTTAATGTTTATTGCTTATCTTGATAACTTGTAAATTATGGCTTTCATAAAAATGTACTCAATTTCTCATTTAAATTATTCAGCTTTGATTCCAGATCATTTACTTTCTTCACATTTTCTGTTTCAGTGGGCTAGAAAACATTTTCATTGTTCTGTTCTTTTGTCCTTCTGAAGGTGTTTATACAACTGAATCATGCCATCTCTCACTCTTCTTTTTTATATACTGAACAAAATCAGCTCTTCCATTCTTAAAAGAAAGACGTATGTTACAAAACTTTCATCACTTATAGTCTTTAACCTCACTACAAGCAATTTTTGCAAAAGCCTTCTGAAAATATGAATTACCATGGCATAAAGTATTCCCCTCCTATAGGAATAAAGCCATTTACAGAGGTAAAGCTACATTTCTACCTGATAACTCCTTGTTTGTGACAAAAAATCTTCTCAACACTAGCCTTTTTGCTACAACCTAACACTGTGATTTTATCCTCAGTTACTCACCACTCTGGAAAATGTATCTTCCCATTAAAAAAATATAGAAGTAAATGTTGCATTTGCGTCTGGTAGTCTTCATACGTTTTGTTGTTGTTGTTGTCTGTTTGTTTTTTGAATGCTATTATTTAACAATACTTGTAGCTATGACTGTTTGATCTTCATTATTTACCACTCAGTGTTCATCTTTGTGCAGTGTGTACATTGTTGTTTGTTGTTTTGTTTTAATCTTGATCATGGATCAAAATAATGAATCACATGCTGAAAAATGCTCCTTGAGAATCCTTAGTGAAAATTCTAGCGCGAAGAATTTCATTTGCTTGGTATTTCTTATTAATAACATTGTTTGAGATTCCAGCTCTCATCTAATTATCACATGCATAAGTGTAAGTTTTTAATCTGAAAATCATAAAGTATGGATGATATATATATATTACAAAAACAGATATACAAAAACAGTTGTTTCTCTTCTTCTTCTTTTTTTTTCCTTTTTTTTTTCTTTTTTTTTTTCCTCCATGGAAAGCTACATTGCTGCCATTTATAGTATTCTCTCCTATTACTCCTATATGGATTGAATCTAGATTGATTCTCTCTCTTATTATTACTGGGCATACTGTAATTCTCCGGGCAAAATAATATCTGGTATCTATTAGAGAAAGATTAGGATTGTTAATCAATGTAATATAAGCAATAATAGCCAGCATGGAACATTATCTTTCTAAGTCATCAAACATAAAGGAACTCGGAAAGTTATCACCAAATATCTCATACTCTGCATGAAGTCTTGCACTTCACAATGTATCCTTCCAATTGCTAAATGTGCTATATCGGTAGATACCCTACAGAATTCAAATATACTCATCTGCAACCTTTAACTCTGAATATTTATGAAGTCTGAATCCAAACCTTTAAGTAACATCACATTTTACACCTTGAACACAAATTATTTTGGTCTTTAATTTTGTTGCAAGCCTAACAGTCAATTACAGCTTTTGAAACAAGTAGAATATGTATGCTTACTTATGTTGCTATGGCTCCCTTTGTTATTGTTGCCGAATAAAACCCCATGAAAAGCATTTGCCTTTTGCAAAGAGAAATCTGTCTTTTCCTCACCAAAAAATTAAGCTTTGTGATATTTTAGTCCCTTGCTGAGAACACCGTCTTCAAGTCACAGAGGATTATGGAATTGCATGAGAGAAAATAACAAAAAAACTCATGTGGTTGTTCTTAAAACAAATACAATTTCTTATTAAGAAAAAAATGCGTTACAATGTAGCAAAGATAATGTCATGTTAACAAAAACAAAAACCAATCAGAACAAGGGATGTTATTTAGTAGTTTATAAAGATATATCAAGATCTTAGATGTAGCTTTCTTTTTTTTTCATTTGCAGATAGAAAAAAAAAAGAAGAAAAGAACGGAAATATTGGAGCAAGTACAATATGATATATAAATTTTGTTTGCTTTTGTTTGCTTTTGTTTACACGTTTCACTATTTGGAAAAAAAAAATCACCAGGTGTCAAGGAAAACATTCCTTGTATTTTAGGTATTTTAGTATTTTTTCACCCAAAATCGAGCTGCGAAAAGAAGACAAAATAGGATATTGTTTCATACCCAATGCTATGAAAGCAAGACAAAATAGGCTATAGTTTCTATGTAATATTTTGTGTCACTGTCTGACATAGTTAATACTGATGTAATCAAAGTGCTTAAGTCATAGACACAGGAATAATACTTATAAAATGTATACATCTCAGAACACATACTAAAATTGCAAATAGTGATGCTTTGTGGCTCTATTGAAAATATAGAGATGTAATTTTGACATAGAATGGTTTGAGTTGGAAGGGACCTCTAGATTATCTAGTTCAAATCACCTGCTGTAGGCAGAGACACTTCCCAATAAACCATGTTGCTCAAAGCCCCATCCAGCCTGGCCTTCAATGCTTCCAGGGAGGGGGCATTCACAACCTCTCTGAGCAACTTCTTCCAGTGTCTCACCATCCTCACAGTAAGGAATTTCTTCCTAATATCTAGTCTAAATCTATTGTCTTTGAGTTTTAAGTCATTTCCCTTCATCTAGTTATCTATATCCCTTCATCTAGTTGCTACATGCCCTTATAAAAAGGCCCCTCCCCAGGTTTTCTCTAGGTCCTTTTTAGGTACTGGAAGGCCGCTATGAGGTTCCCCAGAGCTCTCTCTTCTCCAGGCTGAAGAACTTCAGTTCTGTCATCCTGTCATTATAGGGAAGGTGTTCTAGCCCTCTGATCATCTTTGTGACTCTCCTCGGGACCCATTCCAACAGCTGCATGTCCTTCTTGTGTTAGGGACCCCAGAACTGGATGCCATACTCCCTGTGGGATCTTACAGGAGCAGAGTAGAGAGGCAGAATCACCTCTCTCAACCTACTGAGTACACTACTCTTGTTGCAACCCAGAATACAGTTGGCTTTCTGGGTTGCAAGCACACATCACCAGCACATGTTGAGTCTTGCATCATAAGACACCCCCAAATTCTTCTCCTCAGAGCTGCTCTCAAGCCATTCTCTGCCCAACCTGTATTTCTGCTTGGGATTGCCCCTGTGCTGATCAGGTCTGTGTACTTGGCCTTGTTGAACTTTATTAGGTTGGCATGGGCTCACCTCTCAAGCTTGTTCAGGTCCCTCTTGTGTTTCAACTGCAGCACTCAGCTTGGCATCAATTGCAAACCTGCTTAAGGCACGCTTAATCCCACTATCTATGTCACCTACAAAGTTGTTAAACAGCACTGGTCTCAGTACTGAACCCTGAGGAACACTACTTGTCACAGGACTCCACTTGGACATTCAGCATATTGCTCATTCCTCTCAAGTAGGATGATGAAAATGAATTAAAATGAAAGTAGAACTTTTGTGTTGAGATAAAAGCCATTTACAAAGACAGAAGAGAATAAGGGAAAGAAAAAAGCAATTAGAATAAAATATATACATAATACTACAGTAAAATTAGCACCCACTGACAAGTGTGCAGCAACAGCAAGACAGCCCACCAACAACATAAGGTCAACATAACAACGTAAGTGGCACCAGCACAAACAGCACCTCTCTACCAACTGTCTGCAGTTTTATGGCCTTCTTTATAATGTCATGTGCTATGGAACAATCCCCTGACATAATTCAGACACCTATGCTGGGTCTGCCACTGCTTTATTCAGGTAGCTTTCCCCCCCCCCCAAACTGGTTTTCCCTTGTTGAGTAACCGTACTGGTCTTGGGAGGTCTTCCATTGCTCAGCAGTAACCAAAACCGTGAGTGTGTTATTAACATTGTTTTAGCTGAAACCAGAACAGAGATAAGTCAAGATTTTATTAGTGAAGGCTGTAATAGAACAGCAGAGATCAGTGTAATTAAGTGTAATCCAATATTCAGACTTGCAGTTAGAGGTGACGGTAAGTATTACTCATGGTCTAGTTTTATAAGTTCTGTTTCCTGATTTCTTTCAGCTCTATACAAGCTCTATACATGAGAGACCTTTATTTCTCACCTTGGTGTTAGACATAAATCATCATGGAAACCAGCCTGACCTGGATCACACACACCACAGCATGCAGTATTTTGGTCTGGAGTCACTGTTATGAATCCTCACAAGTCTTGTTTAGCTCAAACAAGAGGTCCAGATGTATGTTAAGTCCATGCTGGTCTCCTTTTCGCTATCTGAGAGACAGAAAGTAATAATTAATTCAGACATCTTTTTCTGCCTTGATATTCTTTTCATCCATACATTCAGCTGCTATTCTCATGACCTTATGTTCATGATGTAAATAACTAGCAGCAGATTTCTACAAGGGATTACAACATTTTAGAGGATGCCAGTATATCTGTGATTACGGTGAAAGAAGCCCTAGCAAATAGAAGGATAAGCAGTAAGGTGTTTCCGGCTTTTTTTTATTTGTAAATATTTATTTCTTCTGAGAAATCTGTGTGAGGCTGTGGGATAGTGTGATATAATTTTCATGGCACATGGAAATATTTAATGGCTTAGATTGTGACCTAGTCCTCAGCTGTTCATAATAATGACTTCTAGGAAAATAATATGAAAACCATTTTGGGATCTTCCATTATTAAAACCAAATTAATCATGATAAGTGGCTTTTTAATTTCCCCACTATCCACTTTTTTTAGTTACATTCAAGAAGATATGAGGAATTTAAGCTAATGAATACAGTTCAGAAAGCTAACAGCTTCCTAAGAAATGGCAAAGGGATCAGAGGGTTTTAAAGTGAGTACTCTGGCTTAAGGCTCTATTTGGAGAAAAAGGAATAGGAGATATTTCAGCCAAAGGTCATGTCATTCTGTGCTTGACACAGCCTGGAACCACCAATATTTCACAGAATCACAGAATGGCTAGGGTTGGAAGGGACCTCAAGGATGAATCTCGTGAATCTCCAACCCCCCTGCCACATGCAGGACCAACAACCTACACATTTAATACTAGACCATGTGCCCAGGGCCAATCTGGCCTTGAACACCTTCAGGGACGGGGCATCCACAACCTCTCTGGGCAGCCTCTTCCACCACCTCACCACTCTCTCTGTAAAGAATTTCCCTCTGACATCCAACCTAAATCTTCTCTCCCTCAACTTAAAACCATTTCCCCTCATCCTGCTGTTATCAACCCTTTCAAAGAGTTGATTCCCCTCCTGTCTGTAGGCTCCCTTTAAGTACTGAAGGGCTGCAATGAGGTCACCCTGTAGCCTTCTTTTCTCCAGGCTGAACAAGCCCAGCTCCCTCAGCCTGTCTTCGTAGGGGAGGTGCTCCAGTCCCCTGATCATCTTTGTGGTCTCCTCTGGACCCTCTCCAACAGCTCCCTGTCTTTTTTGTACTGGAGGCTCCAGACTTGGACACAATACTCCAGATGGGGCCTCACAAGAGCAGAGTAGGGGGAGACAATCACCTCCCTGTGCCCGCTGGCCACCCCTCTTTTGATGGAGCCCAGGATACCATTAGCCTTCCAAGCCGCAAGGGCACACTGCTGGCTCATGTTAAGTTTTTCATCTATCAAGACCCCCAGGTCCCTCTCCACAGGGCTGCTCTCAAGGACCACTCCTTCCAGTCTGTATGGATGCCTTGGATTCCTCTGGCCCAAGTGCAAAACTCTGCACTTTGGCATGTTGAACCTCATCAGGTTCACCCAGGCCCACCTTTCTAGCTTGTCGAGGTCCCTCTGAATGGCATCCCTTCCTTCTACTGTGTCAACTGCACCATTCAGCTTGGTGTTACCAGCAAACTTGCTGAGGGTGCACTTGATTCTGTCACTGATGTCATTGATAAAGATGTTAAAGAGCACCGGTCCCAAGACAGACCCCTGGGGACACCACTTGATACTGGCCTCCACCTGGACCAAACTGATAACCACCCTCTGTCTATGGACTTTAAAACAATTTCTTACCCACTGAGTGATCCACCCATCAAATCCACATCCCTCCAATTTGGAGATAAGGACGTGGTGGGGGACTACGTCAAAGGCCTTGCTCAAGTCCAGGTAAATGACATTTGTTGCCTTTCCCTTGTCCACCGATGCCATCACTCCATCACAGAAGGCCACCAGATTGGTCAAGTATGACCTTCCTCTGGTGAAGCCGTGCAAGCTGTCTCGGATCACACACTCATTCCTCATGTGATCAAGCATGTCAACTAGGATGATCTGTTCCATGATCTTCTCAGGCACAGAGGTGAGACTCACCGGCCTGTAGTTCCTGGGGTCCTGGTTATGTTAGAGGAGAAAGTAAGTTAGTGTCCTCTTCATACGTGGAAGAATGGGCATATCGAAAGAAAAGTTCAACAATGACAGTGTATCAAACATTAGGTTAATGGTGTTCATTGTTAAGGCTGATTATGGAATCATAATGACTGGATTCATCCTTATATTTCAAGATAGACTTCATATATCTTTATCAGAGACAAAACATCAGTGATTAAACTTAATGCTGGACAGAACAGACTAAGAAGGCCTTTAAAGTTATTTTCAGCTTATGTTATTTCAGGCTCGTGCTGTGTCTCTCTCCTTTCACTCAAAGAGATAAACGGTATTATTTCAACCTGGGAAAAGTCTGCATTTCAGACTTCCAGATTATATACATCATTCTGGAAGTTAGAAGGTTCATTAAGGGTATTTAAGCAAATCATTCATGTTTTATCCTTATGCTTGAATTCTCATAAGATTATATAGTTCTATTATCCTTGAAGGAGCTAGGATGATTTCCTCAAGCTGAATGGGAACAGATAAAATGTATGAAATGGCTTTTCTTCCTATTAGGATGACTCTTTTATTTCATTCTCTGCCCTTTTTTTGTCAATTCTTCCCCCTTCTTCCTTCCTTCCTTTTCTGTTCACTACTGACTACAATAACTGTCAAAAACTACGTGGTGTCTATATGGCTAATAAGGTGATAAAGAAAGTGACTGCAGCAACCCTTCTTGAGCATGAGTAGGGTAAAATAACATACATTCCAGAGGATTGTGCTGTATTAGCAATGCCTATAAATAACTAGATAATGTTGTACTAATATAAGGGATATAAAACACAGAAGGGGATGAGAGCATACTTACTGGGGCTGTGATTAGGATTGGCTTTCTTCCCAGTCAAAGAATTGAAATCTTTTTAATATTATTATGAACCAATATTATGCTGAAAAGGCAATACATTCTGTTAAATCATCAAAGCAGATCTACATATTCAGATCTAAATGAAAGATATTTTATTTATAATCATCCTCTTTTCTCTCTAATTGTATATCCATTAATTTAGCTCTTTCATATCACATTACTGAAAATGAGTTTTCCTATCTTTCTATCATCATTTGCAAGTAATTTGGTAAGGAAAGAATGTCTAAGTTCTCATTTGAGTTTGTAATTCCCTGAGCCTTGCATTTTCACAATGTAGCAGCTGAAATATGACAAATAATCCTCATGTAGGAAAAGTAGTCTTGTAGATATCACAGGAATTAGCAGACTGTAGTAAAGAATGATAGGAAATCAAACATATACTCTGAGCTGATATCCTGACAAGAACTACTCTCATTACACTTATATCATCCTTGCTTCTCCATGGCCTTTTTTAACATGTGGATGTTTTGTTCTGGGTCATTAACTCAGTGTCCACAAGATTAATTAAATTAATAAAATAGCTAGAGCGATAAAGTATATCAGTAAAATAAAATAGAGCAAGAAAGTAGAGCAGTTTTCTCTATTACTAAAAGAGGGAGTCGGTTTTCTGTAAAAGCAGAAATACTTTCATGTAGAATCAACAAATAATTTCCAGGATAACTAAGTGGTCTGATTTAGTTCTGTCAAACAACTCCTTGGTTTTGTTTAAGATCAATTTTTTTTTCCATCGGAACCTTTGTCTGAAGTGGTACAATTTGAAAACCAAATTAATGAAGTCTGAGATATGAGCACCAATACACTGTTAAGTAAAGTAACTAGTTAGATTGTTTTCACTCACTTGCTTTGTGAGTCTTTTATGGAGATGAAAGTACTGGCTTTGGAGTGAATTCAACATAGCAGATATATAGAAAACAGTCTGCCATTGACAGTTGTGAATTGCATCTTCTAATGAATTGTTCTGTTAAATAAGTGACCCAGTCCACTGACAACACATACTTTGCCTTGCATGGATTTTCTGTCAGACTCTTTCTGTTCAAAGAGGTTTATATTTTTTCACACTAATATTAGTTGTGCAGTATTAGTAACTGGAAAATTTAATTAACACAATATTAATACCGTAATTAGTACAACCTGGTATTTGGTTAGTCAACTGAATTTTACTGACCCTTAGAAATCATTTATATAACCTAGTACTTACTTAGCTGGCTGAATTTTGCTGAACTTCAGAAATATTTCTCCCTTTACAATACTCTTGTCTTAAGCAAAAGAAAATAACTGTTGCTAGGTTGTTGCCATAATGTGCTATGTATTTTAGTAACAGTAATTTTCTGATCCTTGTGATTAACAGAAACTTTCCGTTTTGCACTGAAAAGTAGTAATTCAAAGAAAGATGACTAGAAACTGTAAGATATCGCTTTTGGGTCCTTGTTGCTGTGAGATGATGTCAGCTGACCTTAAAGCTGTACAAGGTAAGAACAGGTAGCATACAACTGCGCTTCTGTGCTGGAATCTTTTCACTGCAACCAGTATTGGCAGGGATGTTACCTAGACTAGGTTTAAACTAAATTCATTTGAAGCTGCTTTCTTCTATGTTTTTTTCTGCACTGACAAATGAACTGAAATGGAAAGAGACCTGGCATAACTTGAAAGATTATTTGCTATTAGCTAGCTGCTTGAAAGGCTTTTTTTAGACAAATATGTAAAAGATCAACCAATTTATGCTATCTATATAACTGACTTTTCAACTTGCCAATACAGGAATGAAAGGCAATGTGAAGTCTCAAGGCTAAGTCCCACACAGGAATACAAGTTTGCCACTTAAAATGCCTAAAATTTTTGTTCCAGTATCTCCACGTTCTGATCACTATTGAACTCTGATAGTGTATGCATCTATTCTGTGATCTGCACCTAGGACCTTTCAACAGATATGTACTTTGGCAGCACTAAAATCAGCAACATCTTAACATCTGAAAGACTTGCCAGCTGGGAATTTTTCTTCTTGATAGTGGTGCCCCATTCAAAAGGACTTTTCTGAATATTTTCTTCCTTTTGCAGAGGAAATGTGTAGGAGGCAGCAATAAGGAGCAGCTGACAGTGAATACAGATCTCGAGCATTCAGCAAAGGCACACAAGACTTCTGTCCAATTTATTGTTTGAACCTGTGGCTCCAAGAGGTAGTCTCAGGTATACTTTATCTTCACCATAAAAGATGCAACAAAAATTACCAGAATGCTCTCTGGAGCTTTGATCATGCAGAGTTTGGACTGGCTAATTTTTGGTCATATACTGAAACAAGTCTGTATCTTCAATATAAACATAATTCTTAATTACTTTAAGAGACAGGTACGCATTCATATTCTTTTGGTTGAATTCTGCTTCTAAAGGCACTGTGACAAATCCCTAGTCAATAAGCAATAAGTTAGAATGCCCACCTGATAAGCAGATTAAAAATAAATTTTTAAAAAATCAGTTTTTCCTTTTTCTACTCTTGAGTTTCATTTCAGCAGGAAATATTAGCCCTGCAAATAGAAAACCTCAAATTTAAGGTCAAGTGAAGCAGATTAGAACTTAATGTGTGAAAGCAGTTGTCCTTCCTTCCTGCTCTTTCTTAAAGGACAAGATCTTTTCATCAGTGACTACCATTATTCCACTCTGGACCTTTGAATTTCCTTTGCTTCGTCACTTATGTATCTGTAAAAGCTCCCCTCACTCCTTTCTCAAGATACTTTCTAGCTACAGGCTGTTTCTTATTCATCAACCCACACAGTTTTATTATATTCCTGGCCTTGCTTTCAAGAGAGGAAGCCTACAGAGGGTGGTGCAGGAGTCAGTCAGCATCATCTAGAAATAAGCAACTACCCTCCTTGCTTCCCAGCTATAACTTTTTCACAGAAGGCACTATACAGTAAATTGAAAGCAAATCAAGCTGTTACAGCTGCCGCCAGAAGAAATCCTGCAGGTTCTACACAGTTTTATCACTTAGCCATTGTCTCATAGTGCAGCTCCCTTCCTTGAAGCTATGAAAGCTGCGTGGACAAAAGGTGCATGAGACAGCAGCCTAGTGACAAACATACTGAGTAGCTCCAACTTCCACTAGCCTGTTTCTCAGACCCCTGCTGCCTCTTTCCCCTGCAGTTCCTCATCTTTAACCCAACTCCTGAATTACTGCTTGGCCTTATCTGTCCAGCCTAGCCTTTCCTGTGTGGCCTTTCATATCCCTATTACTACGTGATATCTTCCCAGTCTCATCTGCTCACTCTCTTTCCACTCCCATTTGCTCTCACATTTCACTCAAAGACTGAGATTATCATGAGTAGATCATCATCTCTATTCTAGCAGATAAGTCTTGTTTCCAGTTTTGGATTTACCATTCAGTACACTGCTGACGGTCCACACTCTGCTTTGACTGTTGATGTGGAAGGACTTGTGAAACACATGCCTCAAAAAAGGTAAACAAAATGAATGCAGAGGGAAGATTGGATGAGAGTATGTGCTATGTTAATAAACATACACATAGCAGAAATATGACTGGGGATTACCAAACTTAAACTCATTGTGAATCCTCAGAGAAAGGGGTGGTTTTTTTTAGGGTATTTTAGTGAGTAAAATCTAGATGTTGACACTAGGCATAGGTTTTGACTTCTTGTTTTCTTACCTAATTAGTTTTCTTGATTTTTTTTAAAACCTTAGAAAATAGTTCACTTCAAATTAGACAGTCTTTTTGAGTGTGGCTTGCTGAGTTGCCACCACTTCATTTCATGAGTAGTGGATTGAGCCATTATTACTTCAAAGTCAGTCATATTGTTGTAGATATGCTTAAAGAGCAACTCTTTACCCAAGGAAGAGTGTATGGAAACTGCTGAATCACGGCCTGAACCTTTGATTGATCACCTGAGGCGAGCAATGAGTCAGCCATGGGAGAACAGGTGAAGGCTCTCCTAGACCCATTTAAGAACTGACTACCAGTAGGAAAGGGTCTTTTCTGAAAATCCCTCCTCTGGAGTTTTGCAGGGAGCCTAGGATGTAGGTAAGCTTTCTATTTATTCTTTTTTTGTTATTATAATCTTTGCCAAACACTCTTGTTTATTTCATTATTATAACATCTTTACATTCATTGACTATATAGAAAAGTATTTTAATCTCTAAGTAAAACTGATTCTTCAGCTTCCCTTTCTCCTCTCAAGAAGCTTAAGCCTTCTCTGCATTTATACTGATGTAACATCAAGAGCATAACAAGATGGTTGGCCTTAGGTGAAAAGCTAGAGGAAGGACTACTTGAGAAATATATATTTGGATAACTGGTCAATTTCTAGTATAAAAGCCTTTGGACATCCCCAGTAAATTGTATCTAGAATATCTTTCAATAACTAGTACGAAGTAGCAACTCTGCCTAAATGTCTTTCTGTATTGAAAATATCGAGGGGGGAATTTTTTTATTTTATTTTATTTTTTTTTTTTTGAAGGTGTATATTATTAAATAGTTTTGGAGAAGTGAACTGGCAAGAGTTTGAGGGGCTAGTCCTTAGAGGTTTTAAAGTAATCTCACATTCTATTCAGCTGTGTCAACAAAGAGCCTAAGTCATTACAGTTTACAACCAAAATATGAAATTCACAACCTCGTAGAGAAAAGCTTTAATTAGAACAGCTTCAGCAGTATGCACTACTCAGCCCTGTTCTTGGAAGTCATTACAAAATAAGTCAACAGCTGGATGAACAGGAAGGCTGGGAACCAGGTAGCCGTTGACAATTGGGGATATGTATATTTTAAGGTACACTGGAGACAAATTATTTACTATATGTTTTAGGCATTTAATACTGTCATTAAGGGAGAGCCATAGAATTGGGGTAACTAATATATACAGTCTAGTGATTAGGCTTCTGATTTCTCATTCTTTTTCCTGCAATAGCCATCTTTGTCCATATTGTTATTTTTAATGGTCAAATTAAACAGTTTTAGAGAAAGGGGCTGAGGAATTAAGCAATGCAGTTTTTGTGAGCTTTATCAAAAATGCTTTCAAATTACATTTAAACTGCACCTTTCAGGATTGGATTGTTCCTTCTAAGTGACACTGAATTTATCGTGCCAAATAAGAAAAAAAGTGAAATGTCTCAGAAAAGTAAACCAATGTCTGTATAATTTAATGATATATCTAGTTGTCTGCTCAGTACAGGAGACAGAAAGTCTGAGTTTATAAAATGTTCTTTCAAAAATAAACTGCAAGACCAGCTAACTTCGTGCTCTTAAAACTCCCATTGTTACAGACCCAAATGGGTTGCACAATATAAAAAAAGCAGTCTTTTTTACACAGCTATTTACAGATAAGAATGAAGAGTTGTGAAGGGATATTGAGTAAAATGTAGCAAAAATGTCTGTCTAGCATTACATTTAGTCTTCAGAAATAGATAATGCACCATTCTTTTTATTTTCATTTCATTATGCTAGTATCTAAAATGCCACCAGAGAGTGGTCAGCTTCAAAATGTAGCATACGTATACAAGTGTTTGTGGGATAAATAGATAAGCCAGTGAGAGAAAAGGAAATGAAACATAAGATTACTTATCTTAAAACAAGTCATGTCCAGGAAGACTGCGTGCTGTGATTGTCACATCCAGGTTCATGCTGGACCAGTGAAATATCTGAGCAGTCATTGGCACTGTAACACTTCTAAACTAGTCCGAGACTGGATGTTTAACTAGAAGAGTGTAGTTATGCAAGCACATAGAGTAAAAATGTTTTAAATTAATATCTCTTATTTGATTTACTGCTGATCTGTCATTTTCACCAGGACAATTCATATTAATTCTTCTTATCAAGGTGTGCATTGTGTGTATGTGTGCCTGTGTTAAGGGAGCATTTGAAGTGTTGCTATGGTCTACGAATCCATTCTCCTGCACTCTACCGAAAGAAAGGAAGGGAACACAATGACCATCAGGTGTATCAATATAAAGGGCTTATAGAAGGTGAAGTATCTCTGAAGTATCTCAATCAGCATGTCCAGCATGAGACAAGAGGTACCAAGTGTTTGTATAACATTTGTAAATTGTATACTGTAAGACCTGCTCAGGCTGCTCACATAGCCTGTGAGGCCCACAGGACCAATATGTTATTGCTATATGGTACTCATATCTTGCATGCCTGAGTGCCCTGAGCAGAAACTTCCACTCACCTCATCTCACGATTGCGTGTGTGTGTATATTTATTTTTAGCAAAGTCAGGCTCATCTGGTCACCAAAGAAAGCAGCCACACTCATGCGCCAGGAGCCTGAGGATCATTATTCTTTTGTGGGACCTCAATACCTGGCAGTTTTTGAGTGTAAAGACTAGAAAGAGGGTATTGAGATAGCTTTTGTTCTCTGTGGTAGTTTGGAAGTTATTAGAGACATATGACCTGCTCTTGAAATTTTCTTTACCTGCTCAGGTTGTGATAGCAGTGCCTATCTCAATTCCACTTTTAAAATGAATATAAGTTCTCTTCTGCTGATATAGAATGCATTACAATTTACATTTAAAACTAAGTAATAGTGTACAATGATCCTTTCACTTACCTACCTTCTCAGCTACTTTGCTCTCTCCCTGCTATACATACAATAAGTTGCTCATGCAAATCACAATAAAGGACCTACGATTCTTTCTTGGATACTAGCAAAAAAAAAAAAAAAAAAAAAAAAAAAGTGGGGGGGATGGAGGGGTGGGAGGAGAATTTCCCTCTTAATTAGTAAATATATGGAGTTTTAGAATTTTAAAGACCAGGATCAATAATACTGTTTTTGGGGTGTGTTTTTTTTTTTTTTTTTTTTTTTTTTTTTTTTTTTTTCCTGGAAGAAATGGCAGTGCTATATTACCAGATATATTTCAGCTCTCAGGGTAAATACCCTACCAGCTTCATATCAGTGCAAAGTTCTGGTACATATTACACCCTTCAGTCATCACATAGGGCACATCAGAGATGATAGCCTATAGACGGCTTAAATTGACTTCCTAAGCACCATAAACTTTCTGTAGGTGAAGTCAGTACTGCGTAGCTTGTGAAGTCTCATATTTTACTTCTTAAGACTTACAGACTGGTCTCAGATGTCTCCTTTCCCTGCTCCACAAGACTATAATCTTATGACGACCATTGATTTTTCAATTTAATACTCAATGTTCAGCTCCCACCATGGAGAAAGTGATTTTTATCTTGTTATTTGTACCATGGAGTTATTCTAGAAGGAGCGACACTAACACTGCCACAGGAAGAGGGAAAATATGTCATTTATCACCATAGCCTAGGGGTATAAGAACAGACTGAGAAAATCATATTCTTCCTTTTTTTCTTTTAAGGCATTTCTATCATGACATTACTATACGAAAGATTAATTTCTGGTGTTGGGGTTATTTTTTTTCTTTCTTGAAGCTTAAAAACTCACTGAATTTTAATAGGATGAGAAAATTCTCTGTAGACTGTTATAGCACATACTGCAGCATACAAAATCTTCCAGATGTTTCTCATGGTACAAACTATCAGAATACCTGATTGAATGGAAAAATCCTCTGTAGAACACGGCTCTGTAATACACAATTAGAAGTGCTCACTGGAAGAGAACAAGAGAAGCTCCAGCTTTGTTCAAACACTGATGGATGTTTTGCCAGATTCTTTGATCATGACAGGACATTGCTTTGCATTTTCCTAAAGAAAGATCTCCCTCTTCTACTGGGAAGATATAAGAATATCTTTATGGCATTGACCTGTCTTAGTCCCTTATATCCTGAGAAAATGTAAGGAGGTCCTTGATGAAGCACACATCTGCTTAATCTTGAACTGTAACTCTCAAGATGGAGCCAACTCAGGTTTCCATATTATGGCATGCTCTTTTGTGAATCCTTAGGAGTGTCTTCTCTGGTACCTTTCTACTGACTTCTTATCTGTTATTTCTCCCATTCTGTGTCAGAGGAACTCCTCCTGAGTGAATACATGTCTGCAGAACTGCTCAAGATATCTTTTCTAGCACCAGCCATGGAAGGGAGGCTACCATTTAGGGCAGATAGTGAATCATGCACTGTAATCATGCTCTGAGATAGTCTGGTTCTTCTGCTTTCAGCGTGATCTTATAGAGGCTATGCCTTTCTCTCATGGAAAGAACATATTATTTGCAAGTTATAGAGGTATTTTATGGGATCTTGATAGGCAGGAGGGATTTTTTTTTTCCCTTTTTTTTAAATGATGTTTATGATGATATAGGAGTACTGTGTACAGAAACCTGAGTGTGCTCACTAGTGACTGCTCAGCAAGCACGTTCTCATTAGTTGCAGTTCTATATAAGCAACCGGGTGTTCATGCTCTGTATTATTCTGAATGAAGGCACTGACATCAATAGCGCAACACATTCCACAGAAAGTGATAGAGACATCTGCATTAGGAGGGGTGGGTAGAATCGGGGAGCTGAGTCTAGCCTATATTTAGATAAATAGTTACAGCCCGATAAAGCACTCTGTTAATATTTATATCAACATTATTAACACTTAATATTAAATTGATACATAACACATAAAACATTTATATATATATATTATAATACATTTATAATATCATCTGACGATTGATACTTGTCTGATTTTTGCGGGGTCAGTTTTTCTGATAAGTCCCATGGTGTTAGCTGTCCTCTTCTGACCAGAGATTGTGTTGTCTTTGGGAACTGAAGAGTATAGAAGCCTTCATCAGGCCTGTGTGGGTGTCTACTTAACAGTGTCAACTACATGAGTTACTGTGGTCTTCTGTGTATTTACAGCTTGCAAGGATTTTGTATCATTCTAAATATGATTGCCTCTAAGCAGAGAAAGTGCATAACAGATGCAATGCAAAATCAATATTATCCCACTGTTTAAACCACAGTATTTCCTGTTCACTTGTCGTATTTTATTTACTATACTTTTGAAAACAAGGAAGATTAAAAAGTCACATGACATGTTCTTGTGCTCTTTATGAACATTCTGCACAGCCATTAATCCAAAAAGATTTCAAGAAAGACAACTGACAGAACAAGAAAGCTTCCAATCTAATTGACATGGGTGAAGGGGATACCCAAAGGTCATAACTGTTGTGTATGTTTTTTGTCTCAGTAAGAAAGGAAAAATGATTTTTCATATAAAACTTTCTCTTGGTTCTGCCATTCCGCAAGTTCTGGGAACACATCAAAGGATTCCAATGTGTCCTGGCTTTACTTGAGCAGTGTCTGATAAAAGTATTTGTCAGAAAATACCTTTACTCTCACCTAACAGATTGATGGAATAACTATTTTACATTCTGCACTTTCTGTCAAATTAATATATTGCATTTGTTCATACTAATATCTTTAGCATGAAAGAAAAGACATGTAATTTTCTTACATATCAAAAAGAATCCCAAGTAAAAATTCTCTATACTCAGAGCAGATCCTTTAAAATTTGATTTCTTATTTAGCCTTTCACACTTAGGTTGTTGCATGTGGACTGTTGTTCACTTTCCCAGCTGTAAAACTAATGCAGAAAGTATACATTGGGCATTTTTGCTCTTTTCCTCTTTTTCCTTAGATTCAGAACAATATTGTCATTTATCTTGAAAAATTAAGTGACCTCTATCATATGAAATGTAACAAAAAAAAAACACATCTTTTTTTGCATCACTTGTTTTCCTGTGAAGGATTTCCACTTCTTTCAGACAATCTTAGTGAAAATCATAGCTCAAAACACCTGAGTTCTTCATAGTTTTTTCTGCATCTGTGGGAATTGTTGAGGCCAAGTGAGATGAATAAATGGATTCTTAACAGGCTCATTACAATGAACACTTGCCAACGTGCTCTCAGCTTGAAAAATAAAGTTCTTATGATTTAATTTTTAGCAACCTTTTTCCGAAAGTGAAATTTAATTAGAACCCAATTATACTGAAATGGAGGTAACTGTTGAGGTAGTGCAATGAATGGGCCCCACATGGCCTGATTTATAATTCACAGCCACTTTGAGGAACTAGCTTACTGCTTCCTTCTTCATTATTGTTCTCTCTGTATTCAGATGCACTTCCTATTATTACAAACGGCAAGTGTATGGCTGCTGCAAAACAAATAACTTTGCATTTAATGGAAAAGATTTTTAAATAAAGTCATAAGTCTACAGTTTATTAAATATTTATTATTACTTTATACTGCCAAGAATAAACACAAATAACTTGTTAAATTTCAAGACCTTAAAAGCCATGTGAGAAAGTTAGAGGAATGTTGATGCATCTTCTGAAAACAAAACTATCACATTAATAAAGAATTATTACAGTAAACTCTTCCTAGAAAATGCAGTGTGGGGTTTCCTGTTTTGTACCCACTAACTTCAGTGTGAGACTGAAATGCTTCTTAACTCATAATTTCTAATTATTCCAGAGCTGTAACGGGATTTAACATAACTAAGCTGTACAGCTATCCACAGTGTAAGAGCTAAAAAATAAAAAGTTGTGTAGGAGCATACAAAAAAATTATAAAAGTTGTATCTCATGCCGTGGTCAAAAGTAGATGCCAAGGGAATAATAATAATAATAATAATAACAGATCACGTCTAAGTGATATTTCTTTGAATACCTTCTAAGCATTCAGCCTCTTGCAGCTCTGAGATTTCTTCAGCCGGACATAGTTTTGCAACTAGTGATGCCAGTGGGATACAGACATCTAAATGTATATCTAGAACAGATCAAGGTATCTTTGAAGTTCAGAACAGGCAGAGGATAACATAATATGTAAGAACAGCCATGAAGCATCAAGCCACCTGCCTGAGTTTCCTGTCTCCTACTGGGTTGGTGTCTGACAAAATACCACTGAGTGTCTGCCTATTTTCTTACCCTCAATCATGTTTCTCTTAGGGAGTTCCTGGCACAGTTATAGGACTTGTATCTGAGGCTGTTCGTTAATTACATGATCATAGAAAATAGAGCATAAAGCTGTATTAGAACTCTCATCAGGGGAAGCATGATGTACAGGGCAGTGGAGAATCTTCAGAGGAAAAAAAAATGGTAAAGAGTTGATCTGATGAAGTAATTTCATTTGACTAGGGTTCTAACTAACTTTCTGTCAGCTTTCAAGTCAGAAGTAGTAATTTCATATCTTCTGAAGTCTAACAGGAAATGTTAATGGTTAAATGGTAATCGCTTACTTAGATGGTTGATGTTTCCTTTAAGTTTGAAGTTGCTTTAAGTTCAGGCTATTTTCTCCAGATATCATTCTGTGTTTTCAAAATGATTTTTGTAATATTGCAAGCTATCTTTTCTGTGGGATGAGCATAATGATCAGGTTTTTCAGGATAGCACAATGGCAGTAGGATACTATGTTAATCTATCAAATAAGAGTTTTATAAACATAAGAATTTTTATTTATTTATTTATTTATTTTTGGTAGGAAAAAGCTCCTCTCAATTCTTCTCATTTTCTCGTGTACTAAAGGCTTACAAATACTTCCACTGTATCCATTTTCTCAAGTTGTGCACTCTGATTTGCAGATCCAAGAAGGCCATGGTTGGTTCTGGTTGTTGGCAGCATCACTGAATAGTGACAGTGTATATCAGCACGTTATTTCTTAGGCCAAACCTGTATCCACAACCCAGCACTGCCACAGCTGACGGGTATTCATAGGAGGAGGCCATATTCCTTGACCTGCCATACAAACAACTGTTAACATGTAGCGTTTAATACCTAATTACACTCTACTGAAAGGCAGAAAGCACTACAGCAGTATATTCTTATTTATTTCCTCTCATTGACCCTATTCAGGCTGCAATTGCCATTATAAAACCAACCAACATTCATAGAATCACTGAGATTGGGAAAAACCTCCAAGATCATCCAGTCCAATTGTCCACCTACCACCTGTACTCCCCCACTAAACCATGTCACTTAGTACAACACCTAAACATTTCTTGAACAACTTCAGGGATGGTGCTATGCTATCTTTACAGAATTGAAAAGGAGTTTAGAAGTTGGTTAATTCCAGAGCATACATTTGACCATTTGGAAATCTCACAGTGTGTGATCACTGGTGCACTGGTCCTCTTATATGTGCAGCACAAAAGGACTATTTCTGTCTTCTGCATGTATTCTCTCTTCTCTGTTGCATTTGTGGGCAAAAGATCCAGACTGTAAATTTGCATCTGCTCTGGTTCTAATAATGTTATTTGGACATGCGTCTCTTTTATTTGCTTTTCTGGTCAGGCACTGCTGAATCCTGCCTAGGTATAGACTGGCTTGAAGCTTTGATGTTTAATTGAATTGTGTTCATGAGCTTGTTATTACTGGCCAGCATGCTGGAAAATGTGGCCTGACTTCATGTGATACAAGCTGTTAGAATGACCAAGGCTTTTTGTTTCAATCCTAAACCCACCAAAAAAAAAAAAAAAAAAAAAAAAAAACCAAAAAAAAACTCTGCAAACATATAACATTTGAGAAAATCATAATCAAAGGTCATTTTTTAAATAGAGAAGTGCTCCAAAATTAGGAAATGTTGGATATAATAACCTGTGTTATATTTAGGGTTTGTGCTATGCAATGAGTAAGTACTGTAGCACTGAAGAAACTCTGGTCCTAAAAGGAACAATCATCTCAGCGATGTCTCATTTAAAAGAGAGGTGAAGGGCACCAGTGATTTTTATTTATTTTTTTTAACCTTTCTCTACACTCTGGTCCAGAAGCTGAGACAGAGTACTTGAGCAAGTATAGATACAATGTTAATCCGAACCACAAGAACCTACACAGCTCCTGAGGGTGGTAAGGTGGTTTGAAACAGTCTCATTTCTCCACTGAGAGAGAAATTGCAATGAAAGCCTTGTGTTTTCTTTGCTGAATTTGTAGGAAAGTGATAATAATAAAATATGAGTACATCTGTCTTTGTTTAGAGAGGAAATGAAAGCAAACAGTGTCTAGACGTGGAAGAAGCATTTAACTGATGCTAGCTAACTATAGCTTCAGAAGAAGCTATAATGCCAGCAGTGGCAAACATTATCTCCTTTGGATGTCTTTCCTGCTGCAGGAGCAGATCAGAGAAGCTGCTGCAGACTTCCAGGCTCAGCCAAAGATGTACTGCTGAAAAGGCTGCTCTGTTACAGAAATCGGGTGCCACTACTCTCAGACTGGCAAAGCTGAAGGGGGCTTGGCAGTATTTCATTCCAGACATTAGGATGCTTGAAGAAAATGATACTTTGTCATTTTGTAACTGGGAGTGCTTTTATATCGTATTGATTTTATTTCATTGCCTTTAGCTTTTCTATTCTCTCTGAGTGTAACAACAGAGTCATAATTCTTAAAATATACACAGTTATAGGTTATGCATAACTGAACTCTGGAAAGCGATCCCAATCTCTTCCTGGGCAGTGGGCAGTGCACAGCTGTGTGCAGTCCTGTGGAAAGGCTGAGAGTCATGCTACTGAGAACAGCAGGGCAGCAACAGCTCGTCACTTGGTCAGGGGCTTATTTTCCACACCAGCTGTTGCAAAGAGCTTCAGCAATAGCAGGCGAATCTTGAGATGTGCTTATAGGTTTCATTTAAGTCTGGTGTTTGCAGTGTGAGGAGTAACAGTCACAGTGCATGGAGAGAGAACTAAGTGCTCTCAGGCACTCACCCTTTATGCCTATGGTCCACACATAGGAATTGCTTTAGTAGATCAGGTGAAGCATAGTTAGTGACACCAAGCAGAGCTAGCTTTCCAAAGGTGCTTGCCTGTGTACTTTTTGTCCCTAGCTACTATGAGAAGCTGGCTGCTGCATGCCCGCAAATTGGGAAGGCATTGAGAGGACTTAAATGAGAAGGACAGGCAAATGGGTACTACCAATACAAATGCTAGAGGAGCTCCTTGTTTTAGAGCAAGGACTTAGAAAATTGCTTTTGTTCACCAGGACATGTTGTCTTTAATCCTGTGTGGAAACAGTGATGTTACTCCAGAGCAGCCTACAGTGTGGACACAGATGGGGCCTCCTCCATCTTTACAGGAGCTAAGGCAAGAAGCTGTGGCCTGCACAGTAGATCTGCTGGAGTGGACTGCTGGAGATGGATGGCACAGGCAGTCTGTAGGCATGGGGTAGCAGTGATACAGGCAGCCTTTCACACTCATTCATGGAGCAGCTCAGAACTGGATTGAAATCAGTTATGCTGCACTCTCTTGAGAGAAAGACAGCACTGAGACCTTTCTGTATTCATTCAAAAGTACCTTTTCTGATTATAAAGTACACTATGAGGTAGGTCTGCAGTGCATAGACCCAATGAGGACATAGAGCTTCTGACTCACAGATTATTTCCTTTGTTTACAGAATGAAGTAATAAAATCCCTCTCCCGACTGATAAGATTAAAAACAGTTCATCTGATTAGAGTATCACCATGGATTTTATCTTTTCGTTCAAAACCGATGCTACAGAAATGTACTAAGTGTACAATCATAACATTAAAATCCTAGCTTTTTAAATTTACCATGTTTAATGACAGTCCTCAGCTATACAACCTAAAAGACAAAAAAAAGGTGTGGAGGGAAGGTTCATTTTCAGCTGCAGTATATTAATATTTTTCTTATGACCATGGCCATAAATGGATGGTTGTTAACAGCAAGTGCAAGTATTATTGCCAGTCTCCAAGACAGTGGTAGTACCAGGAATAAGAAATAAATCAGAGACAACCAGAAATGAGGGCAAATTGTCCCAAATGAATTATACAATTGTATAAATTAAACCAGAAATGAAAAGCACATCTGACTAAACAATGTCTTTTTATGTCAACCTGCCGGTTTAGCAGCTGCAAAATGTATTATAATGTATAGCATAGACTCAAGTTCTTCAGCCAGAGTGTTCTCTTCACAGAAGTTTTGACTTACTGCTGTGGTGTCAGTTTGCTTTAGAAAAATCCCTCTTCACTGGACAAGGACCAACTCTAGAAGTATCTGGATGTACTTGGTTCTACCTTTGTTATACATTTCCACAGCTTGAAACATAAAACTTCCTCTTGGAAAGCTACATCTCTTGAATTAGAGCTGGCACATTTTCATGTGTCTATTATTCTGTTCCACAATCCCCAGACCCAAAGGCCCCCTAACCTATCAAAATATTTTATGCTCTTAAACCGTGCTTGCCAAAATGCAGTAATACTGGCAATCTTTAAACCAGCAAAGACCACTGGAAAGCTTATTTTCAGTCTATCCTTATTCTCATTCCTTCCATACAGTCTTCTGGCACAGCAATTGAGCTCCTCTGGCTGTTCTTAGGCAGGAGAATGAGAACACTCACTATGGTGCCTGAAAGGGGAGGAAGACGGTAGCAGATAATACTGAGCATGTGTGTAGAATGCTGTAATTGTTACAAGTGCTGCAAAACATGTAAATGGATGTTGAAAAGCATTCGGTGATTTTGTGGGCTTAAGTAGCAACACCTTTGAAATGCTGAATATTATGCAACAGACTATTATTCTAGAAATAAGCGATGACTGAAATGATACTGGAAAGCAACACTTAATATCAGTTTGTTTAGATTGTGAGAAAGTATCTCTTCTGCTCCCAAATTTATTCTTTGTGCTTATCTTTCTTGAACCTGTTTTCACTGAGAAAAGAAAAACGTAAGCAAAGGAGTGTTGGGAAAAGATATCATTCTGTATTGTAACTAAAGTGGCCTGTTGAAGACAAGTTTCACTTCATAATGTCACACTAAATTGAGGTACATCAAATCTGTTGAGAACTCGGGCATACTGACATCTCAGTATTTAGTATTGTATTATTTCTGTTACAGGCAGGATTGGGTGACAAGATGCTGTCAGACTTACCTTGCACTAGTTCTAGTCTAGAAAAATAGAAAAAACATGGTTTATACAGAGGAAACAGTCATTGCTCCTATTGTCACATTTTTCAGAGTGTGTGTAGTTTTATCAATAAAAGATTGATTGCCTAGAATACAAACAAAATGATGATTCTGGAAAAAAAAAAAAGCTTTTACAATAGAGAAAGAATCAAATGGCCTTTTAGCAACCATTTTGGAATAAATCTCAGAGTAGCACCTGAAAAATGGCATGAATTGATAGATGTTTTCTTGTTTGTTTGACTCCAGAATCAGAAGAAAATACTTCATATAATGCATTCTATGACCATATTTTAATTGTTAGCACACAGCATTGTCTGGAAACAACATCATACATACAGCTGTATTTGTATACAATGTGTACAAAAGCACAGTAACAAAGTCTTTCAAAATGTGCATATTGTATTAGCTACATGCCTAGCAAAGTTCCAAACAGATTAAGCAATTCCCCAACACCAAACTACTGGAGTTCACAAGGTGGCATACATATTTAAGGTTACTTACTCAAAACAGATTTTGAGTTTTAGCCCCAGGAAAATAATGCTGAATTCCTGCCAAGAAGGTGTTATAGCCTACCTGGGAGTACCTTCCCCATAAAATTAAAAAGAACAAGTTTCAGCTTGTAGTTCTGCCAGAAGGCACCCTAACACTGTCTGTACCATACATAGAAATTTAAGACAGTGAGTAAAAGGAGTATAAATCAAACATAATCATCAAATCTTACTAAACATTAATATTTTCCTTGTAGGATTTCTGTAACATCTAGAGAAGTCTGTATGACACAAATGCCTTTAGGGGATATAAATACATGGATTTGAAGTCCTATAAAATGCTACACTGTACAGAGATCGCCAAATAAAATGAGGCAGGGAACCAGAAAAAATGCAAAAATACACCAGAAACTTGATCATGGTTATTAATCACCACTGAGAAAGGAAGGCTTTATGATTTTGTGTTTTATGGGTGCAAAATATCTGGGGCTAAAAATAATTCAAGACTGATCAGAAGAGAGAAACTGGAAACTGTCTGGCATCCAGAAATTAGTGGCATAAAGTTTAAGAGAAGATATGAGAATGCGTAACCTCATGCAGATTTAAGGCATGTGGGAAGAGTAGAAGAAATGGAGACAAAGGGAGGATGAAATAATATTAGGCAGTTATGGATGGCAAATTCCTTAACTATTCCTGAGAGATTTATAGAATCATATCAACCTGCTATTTCATGTGAAGTGTCCCAGAAATCCTCTAAAATCACTGAGCTACCACAGTTAGCTACATACTGCCTGCCATAGCTACAACAGTTACATACCATAGGTCTTACCAGCTTAAACCATATACAGATTACACCAAGATAACATCTTGGTGCTTTAAGGATAGTGGCTGGAAGATGTCTAGCCTTAAAGATAAGGGTCCAGGAAAGAATTCTTGAACTTCAGTTGGTTCCACAGAATTACAAATAAAACATTAATAGCAAGTGCTCTAATGAGGACAAAACAAACAGTAGGCTGCTATACTGCATTAATACATCAGTTTTTGAATTTCTGACACTTGCAATTAATCCTGAAAGCCAAACAAAACTTCTGTTGTCCCTTCTACTATTCATTTTATAGAAGTTGCTGAAGGTTGTAGTTTAGTTGTAGGTTATAGTGTTATAACAAAGAAAGATCTGTGTTGGAGCAGTTCCAACCCCTTGAAAGGAAGAGTTATTTGAAATCATACTTGGTTCATGAACTGGACCTAAGAAATATTTCCAGAAAGTACCATTGCACACCACTACCATTCCTTCTCGTAAGACAGACATGGAGAATAATCACTGGTCTGACAGCACATACCTGTATAAGGGGGCAATCAGATTCTACCCCATCAATCTGTTCTTTGAGCAAGAGCTAATGCAGCCAAACTGATAGAATTTTAGAGTGGTTTGGGTTGAAAGAAACCTTGAAGATCATCTATTTTCAGTGAGCAAGGTTGATACCCACTAAATCAGGTTGTCCAGGGAACAGTTTAGAAACTTTTATATTGATACCCTTACGTGAGTTTATGCAGCAACAAACTTCAGTCTACTTGGCTACTTGTTTTGAACCATGAACAAATTCAACCTTAAAAAAAAGAAAAAGAAACAACAACAAAAACTAGAAAAATAGTCTTAAAATTAAATGTGAACTTTTAAAGTTGATCCACTTTTGCCATTATGGTTTAAAGAGCAGCTTCACAAACCTTTTGAAATATATTCCCAGAAAGAACTATGAATGAAAAGAGAGAGCAGTAAACTGCCCCACAAGATGTGTACTGGACAGGACAGTAATGGGCAATCACAGTCTCCCTCACTGCTCCCTGCTATTTCAGTCCTAGCTCTGCTCTGGCCAAGTACTCCGAAATTGTATTCTTGGGAATACTGCTGAAGAACTACTCTTTCCACAGCCACCAAATGGTGTGGATTGACCAAGGAACTGGAATGTTTCACACACAAAAAAATTGTAAATCCTTCTTATAGGCCCCCTAGCTAGAGTTTTCTGAAGTTCATTGATTATTTATTCACAAGAGTCTACAGGAAAAGAAGTGAGATTTTCGACAGTACTGAGTGTTTAGACTTGTAAACTGCATGTGCAAGAGGACTGAGCAAACAGTGCTAGCTGTTAGTTATGTTTCATTTCTTAGGCACAATATCAGAGTAGAGCTTTTTTGATCCCATGGGCTGGATGATCGTTAGTGGTCCAGTATGTTTCTGCAGGGCATCCTTCAGTCTGGTTTTGCCTGAAAGTGATCTTATATTATGAGACTGCTCTGAGAGGCAGATTGAAACCAGGAAAGAGATAATGACTTTAAAAGAGTACCTCTGGTCCCAGCTCTAACACTAGTACAGACACTCACTTGAGTACCTAGATTCCTGGTTATAACAATCCCAAATTAGACTGGGACCCCAAGCCAGTAAGTATCTGAGGAATCTTATTATTGCTTTTTAATTTTAATATTCTTTAAATTTGTGGTAGCAGAATTAACTTTTAGCAGATAAACTTATGACTTCTAAATAGTAAACAAATGACCCTAAAACTCTCATCCATGTGTCTGTGAATAAACAAGATAGATTTAAATGAGATAGAGAGCTAGCATTTCATGTATTACTATATTTTATCTGAAACTGGAGTCTATGCCTTTGAATAACTCCTTAATTGGTCCAAAAAATGCCTACAAGACTTAATGAGAAATACTTGTATAGACTACACAGCTAAAATCATGCAAAAATCTATTAGATATATGCCTGGATTAATATTCACTTGAAAATACATATTTTTGAGATCAGAAGAGCTATTGTTTTTCAAGCATTATGTGAACTATGCTAATTTTCACACCATTATGTTTTTCCTATATGCCAACATCTTCTTTAAAACATTTTTCCTAAGTATATGCCAACATCTTCTTTAACACATGCTATGAAGCCAGACAGCTTTGGCTTCTCAAAGCAATGCACTTTTTACTTCTGTCTAACATTAAAACTGAGGTGAAACAATCTCATACTAGACAGGCTTTAATAGATTCCCTGTTCGGACAGTCTAAGCAATGAGAGCCAAAACTGAGTTACAAACTGCAAAAAAAAATTTCAGTTTTGTTCTGTAGTCAAAAATCATACCTATTAATTCATAATGACATTTCTTGTTTCAAGTTTTGCCCATTCAGTTGTGTCACACTAGTCACTGTGTTCCTGGTATTACTTTTCAGGGAAGTTGTCTGAATGGCAGAAGAGTTGCGCAAGTAACTGGCAGATCTCTCTTGTTGAGATTTCTTCCCACAGCGAAGCTGGTTGTTGAAATGTCTTCTGAAACTCTCACTGAGCAAATACAGTGCAAATGGATTGACACAAGAGTTGCAGAAGCTTAGCACTCGGGCCACTAAGGTAACAACCATATGCCCTATTGATGAATCAATCTCATTGTAATTAAAAGACCGGTACATGTATAGCACATGGTTGGGGAACCAACATATAGCAAAGAAGCCAACAAAAACTAGAACAATTTTTGCCAGACGTTTCCGAGTTTCCATCTAAAAAGATGAAGAGAACTCAAATCAACAATAGTGAAAAAAACTACTTCACATAACATACAGTTAAAACATGCAGCATTTCACTTTATATTAAGAATTATCATAAGGCCAGTAATATACTGAATTATTTTTTGTTTCATTTACTTTCCCACTTTCAGTTTACATACAGTGAAAAATCCTATCTGTTTGTGTTTACAGAAGGTTGCTCTTTCTATACGAAGAAAGAGAATTTCATGACCCTAGTATGTATTGGCACATCACCTCAAAGCATGCACCAAACGATGCTATGAGACACATCTTGGCTTGAAACTTAGCTTTAGTTAGAAGTTATTTTAAAACTGTTGGTTTGAAATGAAGAAACACTGCAACTCTGACACCTAGGGTTTTAGCCGTAAAATAGTACTTATGTACTGTTATTTTGTCTGAAATGCCTCAGGCTTGCACCTCTCTCCAATGGAAACCAGCAAAATAGGTGTATTACACAGTCTGAAGCATCTTAATTCCAAAGTAAGTTGAAAGGCTTCATCAGTCTTCAATAATAACTTGAAAGAAATAATGACTTTTTTTGCAGTACTAAAGTGTGATTGGATTACAATGTAGATATTCAGAATGGGTGAAGAGTTGAAAGGAAATGAGCACATACAGTGGTCCCAAAACTGAGAAATGGAGACAAAACTGGCCAATTGAAAGGTACAAAATGGAGGTAGAAGCTTTCTAAATACTCCTTCCAAAAGATTTATTGTTTGTGGCATGTACCAAAGTTTCACAGAGGCAGGAAGTTTTTCTGGCTTTGCTTAACTCACTATTAAATTTGAAAAAATAAAAAGCAAGTGATTTTTTTTCTAACAGATTTTCAAAATCCATGAAATAGATCTGCAAGTGGAATTTTCTGAGCTCCATCTGAGCAAAGAACAGTTGAGGTTTCACAAAAGATGGGAAAGCATTGCAATTCGGTATGATTTGCACTGGGCCAGATAGCAGTAGCAAAGTAAAAGGTACAGAGGCATTGTGTGAATATCATGCTTTCGTGCTATAGCATAAAGAAACCTGGACTGATAGCAGTAATCTGAATTTACTTATTCTTGCTGGGAGATATGTGAGTACACTAGATGTTTCTACTCTTCTGAGTCCCATAGATTAAACAAAAAATACCTAAATAGAATGAAAAAAAAAATGTCCTAATTTGAAAATACGTGTAGGTTCGGAAATTTGATATAAATTAAATATTGTTTCCATCCTGTGAGTTCAGCCAAAAGGCTCTCAATATTTCACAGAAAATAACATAGAACATGAAGTGCTAATATGCATGCATTTTTACAAGAAACAGACTAGAGTGGAAATGAAATGCTGAGCTAAGAGGACATGAGGGAATGGGGTCTTTCTTTGAAAAAGAATGTGTACGTTCTGTCTCAGCAAAGAGATTTCTGTGAGCACAAAGATATTTTCTACAGCATTGGCAGAAAAAAATCTAAATTATTTTCATGGGCATAAGTAGTTTTCTCTATCAACACTAACGCATTTTCAAAGTGGTTAAGGCATTTTCCTGGCAAATGCTGAGGTTGGCATATAAACAATTGTGTTAATGAACAGCCACTTGTTATCGTATGGTTTAAAAGGCCTTATAGTGAAGTTGGCTATTAAAATGTATTGCCTCAAAGGTATACAGAATCTACACTGAAAATTCTATAGCAAGTACAACAGAAAGATTATTAAGAAAAGTTCAGTTGTAAATTCAGGATTGCATCCAAGAAACATCTACTCAGAAGGCCAAAAAAAGTTCACTTATTGCTTTCTCCTGACATTTTCATCATTCCTCGGCCTGAGAAAAGCTTCCATCCCTTTAAGAAATTTACCTTCCTGTGTCAATATTTTTCATTTCTGAGCTGAAATAGAGACAATTGTAAAAATAATAATAATAATAATAATAATAAAATAATTTTTAAAAAATCATGTAAAACCCCCTGTTGGTAGCATATAGTGAGAGGTGAAGTCAGTAAGACTGCAAGCAGTAGTTACACTAGCTACACATACATACACATAAACCAAATCTATTTCTTTCATGAATATGTCCTGATGATATTGAATTTGTATTTTCCTTCGTATTCATTTACATACTGGGTTTAATACTGAGTAATTATTACAGCAAAGACATTTTTCAGATAATTGTATACTTAGTTCATGCATGTAGAATCTGAGCTTGATTCTCTGTGTAATCTAGTAACTTTGATGTTACATTTTTTGTTCTTTCATTTATAAGTGCACGCAGCACATAATGTTTCAATGGGAAGTAAACATCAAATTGCTCACCTGTCGTTTTGAGTGCTCACTGTTTTCTCCAGGGATATTATGGGCACTTCTTATTAAACTCTTTGCAATATGATAGTAGTAGATACTAATAACGGCAAGAGGGATAAGGAAGTACACTAGGAAAATCAGCACAGAATGGATCTTTGGGTGCATGTCATCCGTCATAGGGTACGGTATGCATGCTGTGAAAGTGGCATTATCTGTGTCATTAATGTGGGCGAGTTCGGAGAACACTGCTTCAGGAACTGATAGGAGTATGGAGATTATCCAAATGGCAATGGCTTTTGCACAGGTCCGTAGCACTGCACTGGAGGCCTGGATGTCCATGGGCTTTACAATTGCTTTGTACCTGAAAGTGATAAAAATGCAGTTACATACTAAAAGGTATCTCTTCATGCAATGATTTAGGCTACTTCATACTTTTGATCAAAATAATGTCATTTTTTTTTTTCTTTTTTGAACCAACATAGGGTTTTTGTAATCTTTATCAGATTTGCATTTTCTAAATCTCTGGTCTTTCACTGCATACACAGCCATCAGAGGTGGCAAAAGGAGTTGCAGAGAAGTTGCAATCTGTCACCCATTCTATGCCAGCCAGGTGAAAACACAGAAGCCACTACCACTCTGTTCTTCCTTGTCCCATATCCTCCCAGCAATCCCCCAATGCACATCCAGCCTCAGTACTTCCATCCCACTCTCATACCAGCACATTCATGCTACAACTTGTTTTTTTTCCTTATCTCTTCCTTCCTGTCACTGCCTCATTTCCACTTGCAGACGCAATGCCACCCCACCAGCTGCTTGCCTTTACTCCTTAGCTCCATTGTATACACAGATATACTGTCCCGACTGCAACACTCAAAACATATATATATATATATATATATATATATATATTTTTTTTTTTTTTTTTTTTTATAGAGCCAAACAAGAATGACTGCCAAGAGCCTATCCGGAAGTATTAAACTCTTAAATAACATAAGAATGTTCACATAAACAGTTGGAAGCTGCTGCTTCCGCATTTTGGGAAACTGTCCCATAATAAATGATTATAGATAAACTTTTGCAATATTAATAATTTCATGACCATTACAGTGAAAACAGGAAAAGTTACAGAGAATGGAAAAATCACTACAGGAAAGCTGACAAAAGAACAGAAGGAGATTCTGGTCAGGAATTTTTCTATTAAAAAAAAAAAATAGTTGCATAAGTTGATACCCAGGGAGACTTCTTACAAGAAAAGGTTAATTTTAAAACACTAAAATACACTTTGAAAGAAATATTTCAAAGCTGCTTTAATGCTTTGATTAACTTTATGATTCTGATTTTGATAAATATTACTTTTCAAGAAGTAAAGTATGTTTTTATGCTTTTATTAAAACTGAGCATTTAGTAAAACATTTCAGTTTGACTAAACTATGGAAATTTGGAAGGTTGCTTTTTCTGATGCCTTTTTTTTCCTTCTTCATTTTTTCCTGTCTTAATTTGATTTTATGTTCTTGAAATAGCAGAATTTTCAAGAAATGGAGAAATTATTTTTACTTACCAAGAAAAGAGAAGTTTAACATGAGTGAAGAGGGATTCATATTCCAGGTGCCTAACTTTATTCCTCTTAAGCTCCTTCTGTTCAGCAATGTACTTTCAAGCAGTAATTCAGCATCTTTATATATTAAAACACTCTTTTAGGTGCTTCTTTTTCTCTTACATCTGTTCACTGAGCTTTCAATGAGCAGAGCTGTAAGTTAGATGTCTCCACCCAGTGATAGAACTCCTTATCCACACTTCTAGGTACACATACACTTGTAGATACATACACAAACAAACATACATTAATATGAACAGTTATCTAAATACTGTCAAGCGGTTAGGCTGTGGCTAAGGTTGTAGCATAATGCATTTGCTGCAGGCAAATGGAACTGCAATCCCAAGTACACTTTATGACTGATCTGTAGGTCCTGACAGTACTTAATAATCCTCAACATGTCAAGCAAAGGTTTGGAGAACTGTGGGTCAAAGCTATATATCTATGCCCTGCCTTGTGAGTTTACTTAAGCCTTCAGTCGAATTGACAATGCCATGGAAATATCTGGCATGGAGTACTGTCTTGGTACCTGAGAAAATCTTTTTTTAGGGAATGTCTGAGTTAAAATATGTCTTGGAGATTACTCTTTCTCATGACTGTGATAAACTTACCGTTAAGTAGTTATAAATTATGGCTATTTATGGTCATATTCTCTCTGAATTGAGAAAGGATTTTTACTGTGTCTTCACTCATATCATGGAGTAGGAAATTAAACTGTTTCTGTTAATTTTACTATTTCTTCTAACACAAAACAAAGATCTCCCACTACACAAATGTGTAAAGAAATCCTTTATACTGTCACAGCAACTTCTGCATAAACATGAAGGCTTCCCAGCACAAACTGTGACCTTATTAGTCAATAACGTACTTCCTATTGCTGTCTGCCTTGATTTCATTACATGAAGACAGACCTTCTATCTCATTTCATTCAACTGAGGTGACGTCAAGTCTTTGCATCTGCTCATTTCTTTAAAACTCTACATTGCTGCAGAAAGGCTGATATGGGGACTTAGAGGGTATTGAATAAAGAAAGCATATATTTCGTACTCTTAATATTTTTTTCTGTATTTTTGTATTGCAGTGCTTTGCCGAATCGCAGAGTCATGGAATATGCACAGTTGGAAGGCACCCAAAATGACTATACAGCTCAACCCAACCCCTGGCTGCATACAGAACCACCCAAAATTCAAACACTGTGTCTGAGAGCATTGTCCAAACCACTCCTAGAACTCCATCGCCTTGGTGCTGTGCCCACTGCCCTGGGCAGCCTGCAGCCTGTTTCATGTCTGCCGCCCCTCTGGTAGAGACCCTTTCCCTAACTCCAACCGGTCCCTCCCCTGACACAGCTCCATGCCGTTCCCTCGGGCCCTGTTGCTGTCAAAGAGAGCAGAGCTCAGCGCTGCCCCTCTGCTCCCTGTGAGGAGCTGCAGTCTCCATGAGCCGCAACCCCCTCTTCCCCCCCCAACTCCTCTGCTCGGTGCTCGGGGCTGAACTAACCGAGGGACCTCAACTGCTCCACACGAGGCAGCAACCTTGTCATAATTCATTGCTTAAGCAGTATTTGGTTCTGTTAATATCTACACTGGAGACGTTTTCAGAAACTTTTACATTCCCAAAAAAGGTGGCATATATTTGTGCTTTGACACATATTGCTGACCTATGACTAAGTCCAAATTTGAGGTCTTTCAAGCAGAGGGCCTTTTTCCACAAGAGAAGAAAAAAAAGTAATAGCTGGGTTCAGCCCAAATAATTTCAGCATTGTCCTTCAGTTGAATACAAGATGGCATTCTTCCAAGATCTCAGTAGTCTGTGTCAACGGGAAGGAGAAAGCACTAAGCAATTTACAAAATCTGTCATGTTGTTTATATATCTGCAAAGACATAGAGACAGGTTACAGATAAAATCAAATGCAAACTAGGCGAACTCAGAAGTATTCCCAAAATGAATATCCAGCTTCTTCCTTTGAATAAAACTCATGTAAGGCTAAAATATATCACCAACCATTCAGATTACAAATTGTGTATTTTTTATAAATTAAACGACATTGGTAAATCAGAGTAAGAAGCAAATTATTTAGGCAAATTATTTTTAAAAATCCATCTTTTCCTTTCCTTCACTATTGAAAAAATAATAGGTTCTCAGGAAGATCAGGAAATAATTATACGTATGTATTTGACTTTAATTAATTCCTTCATGTAAATTCTATCATTCTACTCTGTCATTATCACTGCTGACAAAAGCATCTCAGCTCTTGAAATATTTTTATAGTAAGTTTCCTTACTTTGTAGTTACCAGTGGATACAAGCAAAAACTTGCCTATTCTGCAGATATTAGTTTTGTTTATATAGAGCATAAATGTCCAACCTGCTACTTTTATGTTTTTGTTGCCCTTTTTTTTTAGTATTTTAATTTTTTAAAAAATTGAAGTCTTGTTGTTTAAATACATAAACTTTATTTATATATTTTATATGCATCCCAAAACAATTCCTTTTCACTCAATGTAGCCCTGACAAGCCAAAAGGTTGGACACCCTTGGTATTGAGTGTTTTAATTACAAAGCAATCTCCTCCTGTACCCAAAATAATCATGAAAGAAAGAATATGTTCTTCTTAAGTTATAACATTTTGCAACCTTATAAATTATCAAATGCCTTCTTAAATGCATGTCTCAGTTCTCAATTAGTATGTAAATTTAATTGGGAAAGCAACTTTCTCTGCTGAATCCATTGTGCTATTTCCCTCCCATGAACTTGACTTCAAAAGAAGCCGCTTCGTGGTTCATCGTAAGTGGTTCCTCCATTATACTCCTACCTCTTTCTCTAGAGTACTTTGTGCTGATGCCCTTCAAAACCAAATTAGAAAGAATAAGAAAAAAAAAACAAACCCAAAGACAATAATTAAGAAGCCACTGATCAGTGATTACAGCCTATCATACTACCCAGGGTTGCAGTAATCCTACAAAGGGGACTGAAAGCTCCTGGGAAAGGCTAAATACTTCATCCTTCCTATTTTTTTTTTTCTTTTTGCAGTTCATAAAACTTTTAAATCAAAATGTAAAAGGTCAGATATTTTGAAAAGGATAATGTGAGTAAATCTGAACACAAAACAGTATCTGTTGGTTTACTGGCACATTTTGAATATCTCCAGAGAAGGAGACTCCACAACCTCCTCAGTCAATTTGTTCCAGTGCTCTGTCACCCTCTGTCATGGTTTTATGATTTTTGGTCATCAGTATTCCACACCATAACATCATGTAATGCATTGGGGGTGGGGTTTGATATCTGCCGAATGTTCGTCCGTCGGAGAAGAACTACTTTTCCCCAGGAGACTTTGCGGTCAGCAAGGGGATATAACTCCAAGCAAGGTCACCTGATCCTTCTTCTTCGCCTGCTCTTCGCTGTCTGTGCTTCGCTATCTGCGCTTCGCCGCCTGCGCTTCGCCGTCTGTACTTCAGTCACTCAACTGGACTGCACTTCTCACCCCAGCATTGTGGTGAGGTCTATACAATTCAAACAGACTCTCTCTCTCTCTCTCTCTCATTGTATTTTACTAATACTATATTTAGTAAAATCATTTGTTTCACCTCAGATCAGTGCTGTTGTTTTCAAGTATTTTGGGGTCCCCTGCTTCCCCTTTCCCAGAGGCGCGGATCCGCAGATCCCTCCGCCCTGCTGGTCACGGAACTGGGCCGGACCAGCCCATAAACCGTTGACACCCTCACAGTAAAGAAGTTCTTTTGCAAGTGTGCATAGAACTTATGTTCCATTTTTTCCCCATTGCCTCTTGTTGCTACACACCACTAAAGAGTCAGGTCCCATCCATTTGACTTCTGTACTTTAGGTATTAATAAACATTTATCAGATTTCCCCTCAAATTTTCTCCAAGATGAACACTCTCAGGTCTCTCAACTTTTTCCCTTAAGGGAGATGATCCATGCCTTTAATCATCTTAGTGGCCCTCTTGCTGGGGAGATTTTTTTATTTTTTTTTTAAACTGGGGAACCCGAAACTGGACCCAGTGTTCCAGGTATGGCCTCAACAGGGCAGAGTAGAGAGAGAATCAATTCTATCAGCCTGCTGGCCATGTTCTTTTTCATGCACCCCAGAATACCCCTATATATTTATACATAAGGAAGAACTTTTTCTCTCAGAGAGTGGTCAGGCACTGGAATGGCCTGCCCAGAGAGGTGGTGGAGTTGCCATCCCTGGCAGTGTTCAAGAGGCATCTGGATGACGTGCTGCATGGTATGGTTTAGTGCTTGTGGTGGCAATGGTGATGAGGAGATGGTTGGACTAGATGATCTTTTTAGGTCGTTTCCAACCTTGTGATTCTATGATTCTATGATTCTATACTATTGGCCTTCTTGGCCACAAGAGCACACTGCTGGCTCATGGCCAACCTGTTGTCCAGCAGAACACCCAGGTTCTTCTCTGCAGAGCTCTTCTCCAGTAGATCAGCCCCTAACTTGTACTGATGTATGCAGTTATTCCTCCTCAGGTATGGGACTCTACATCTGCTCTTGTTGAACTTCATCAGGTTCATGTTTGCCCAACTCTCCAGCCTGTCCATGTCATGCTGAATGACAGCTCAGCGTTCTGGTGTGTCAGCCACTCCTGCCAGATTTCTATCATCAGCATACTTGCTGAGGTGGACTCTATCCCTTTTGCCCAGGTCATTGATGAAGATGTTGAACAAGACCGGACCCAATTCTGTCCAATGGGGAGCACCATTAGCTACAGGCCTAGAACTAGACTCTGTACCACTGAGTTCCACTCTGGTTTTCAATTCAGCTCACTGTCCACTCATCTATCCACACTTTCTAAGGTTCACTGCAAGGATTTTGAGGGAGACAGTCTCAAAAGCCTCGTTAAAGTCAAGGCACACAACATTCACTGCTTCCCCACATCTACCCAACTGGTGAAGATATCATGGAAGGCTACCAGGTTCATCAAGCATGATTTCCCTTTGATAGATCCATGTTGACAACTCTTGATAACCTTCTCTTCCAATTGCTTCGAGGTGGCATCCAAAACAAGTTGTTCCATCATCTGGGAATGGGAAAGGAATGGAGGTAAGACTGTCTAGCCTGTAGTTTCCCAGATCCTCCTTCTTGCCCTTTTTGAAGACTGGTGTGACATTGGCTATCCTCCAGTCTTCAGACACCTCTCCCATTCTCCAAGACCTCTCAAAGATGATAGAGGGTGCTTTGGTAATCACTTCTGCCAGCTCCCTCAGTACACATAGGTGCATCCCATTGAGGTCAATAATATCTGAAAAAAAGTCTGATCTAGCATTTTTAAGTGACTTCCCCAACCAGAAAAGAATGAAAGTAGATTTTTCAGGTTTCTTTTTTTTTGTTTTGTTTTGTTGTTTTTTTTTTTTTTTTTTTTTTTTTTGCACATTAAATATATTACTTGCCCTGTTCCCAAGGCATTTCAGATGAGAGTAGAGAATTTTCTCTACAATTTCTCTTAATTTTAATTTTCTCATCTCTCTCTTTCTCTTGCCATTCACCTCATATTAACTAGCCATATTTCTTACAAGCTTATACAAATTTTGCAGTGCTAGTTCACTGTCCACAGTCTGGATTTTTCCTTCTACTTGTCCATTTTCTAGTAACTGCACTAGTCAAAAGTACCATAATTGATTTTCTCATTTCTCCTCCTGAGGAAAGTAAGAGTAAAGTGCTTCATTGACTTATTACTCAGAAAAATTAGTGTATGTCAGAGTTTCCAATAGATTTAAGTTTGCTAATGTTCAGAAAGAGTTAGTAATTTTTTAATATTTTAAGATAAAAGGAGGGGAAGGCAGAAAGGGAAAGGGACAGGGAAAGGAAAGGGAAAGGGAAGGGGAAGGGGAAGGCAGAAAGGGAAAAGAAGAGGGGAAGGGAGAGGGAAAAGGAGAGGGAAAGGGAAAGGGAGAGGGAAAAGGAAAGGGAGAGGGGAAGGGAGAGGGAAAAAGAGAGGGAAAGGGAAAGGGAGAGGGAAAAGGAAAGGGAGAGGGAAAAGGAAAGGGAGAGGGAAAAGGAAAGGGAGAGGGGAAGGGAAAGGGAAAGGGAAAGGGAAAGGGAAAGGGAAAGGGAAAGGGAAAGGGAAAGGGAAAGGGAAAGGGAAAGGGAAGACATGGATAGGCTAGAGAGTTGGGCAGAGAGGAACATTATGAGGTTCAAGAAGAGCAAGCACAGAGTCCTACCTCTGGGGAGGAATAACTGCATGCATCAGTACAGTTCAGGGGCTGTTAGTATAACAATCCTTAAATTACAATCAAACAAACTTGGAATGAAAGCACAAACTACATTAAAAAATGAAAAATAGTTGGGGGAAAAAAAAATTCAGCTTGCTACTGAATTTATCACAGAAATAGGAAACAGGATAAACAGTTTTGGACACTAAAATTTACATTAATCTAAGCAAAGTTGTCTGCTGCCAGCAAAATAAAGGCATTTCTTTGATCACAGACTAGGATAAACTCCACAGCCATTTCTTACTTTGCCATCTTGAGGACTAAACTGTTTTGAAGAGCACGTAGAAGGAAAAGTTTAACAGACACTTGTGTCTGCAAAGTTTGAGAACAGGGTAAAAGCAGTTTGCCTTGTGTTGTTTGCTGAGAAATCATTTTCAGCTGTTTAAAGATGGTCACAAGAGGAAATTATCCAACAGGTAATTTGAATTAGATTTAAGCTAACTTATGCTAGAATAGGTAATTCCTGAATGTGCTCTAGATACAAAAACTGTCCCATATTTTTTTCCATCATTTTTTTCTTTCTGAAATATTTTTATTGTTTCCTTTTAGCTAAATGGAAGAGTTACAAACCAGCTACAACGTTTTGGAGTGGGGACAGGTGAAGATAGATTTCACTGTTAAATTGACATTAATGTTTGTTCCTGCTTCTCAGAGAAGTTCAACCTATTTACAAGAAAGCAGTAAAGGGCTAATAACTCTATATATGAAAAAACAAACAAACAAACAAACAAAACCTGATCTTCCTTTAAGAATTGGCTTTTAATTCAGGCTTCTTGTGAGTCTGAGACCTCTGAGGACGGATATCCCACTCCTCTCTTTGTCACATGCAACACCGAAGACAGGCAGTTTGTAGCCTGCCATAGTACCTGGAGTATTGCTTTCAGCTTGCTGGCTACCCATCTTCATAATAATCTTGTATGCAAAGTAATGGTAGAGAAAGGTGTTCTCAAAAGAAGATTAATTATTCTTTGGTTAATTGTAAGTATCTTCCCGGATGTCATTTAATGCTATTTTCCTTGTCATGGTCCTTGAATGCTGTAAAGGAATCACAGAATTGTAAGTGCTGGAAGGGACCTCCAGAGATCAAGTCCAGCCACCCTGCAAAGCAGGCCCCCTACAGCAGGTGAGGCAGTGGGCAAGGAAGTCATGTCCACTTTTTTTCTTCATCTATTCCACTGTACGTAATAAGAAATGAAGATTTTAGATGTCTCCAATCACTATATTTCAGCTTTAATCATCACCTGACAAAAAAAAAAAAATTAAATAAATTCTGAAGAAGAGTAACAAGAAGTTCTATTTAAAGGTTTTTACTGATGAGAAGTAGTTTGATGAGAAGTAGTTATTAAGCAAATTGAGCCAGAGTGTTTTTTATCACCTCCTGTAGTCAGAGGTCAGCACATAGCAAAATATTTTTTAAATTCTTTACACTTTTATTAAAGAAATTACAGTCTTCCAAAATTAAAGCAAATATTTTTTTAAAAAATTAATCAAATAATTTAGCTATACAAAGTTATAGCATACATTTTTTTAAGCATCTCATTCCAGCATTCTAGTCTTACATTTTTAAAATGTAGGGAAGGAGTCATGGGACTCATAAAAATAATTCTGTTACTTGGTTACTCAATTAAATGCTTCATCAAAGATCAGTTTTTTAGGAAGAACACAAAGAAGATGCTGTTTAAATTTTAGAGGGGCCAGTTGCTCCACTGTTCAGCTTCACAGTCTTCATGAAAGTGCAGCAGGACTGTGTTTGAGCTAACACATTTACACCCTTCATTAAAAAGAAAATTCAATCTAGAAAAAGTAGGAGAATTAAATTTAATCCGAGTTTTACAGTTCACAAAAAGAATAAAGCATAAATTATAGCCAAAGAGAATGAAACTAATCCAAAACTGTTGTAAGGCTGCTATTTATTCCAGCAAAGTCTAATCACCCCAAGTCTCTTGGCATTTTATGGATGCAATTGCTTTTCACTAACATATATAAAACAGCAATAGCCAGATGTGCATCCTTTAGCACTTCCTAATCTGCTGACCCCTGAGCATCTCCAGCTACCTCTCAACACTTTATGGAAACATCATTTTGGTATTCTACTTCATCATCAAGCACAGTATTACAAATCTCTTATCCTGAGAAAAACGTGAGGAGCCCCGTGGCCCTAGTTTACATTTTGAGTTGACTTAATGTCCCATCATGGATGTGAAGTGGAAAAGCATCCCCTTGAGAAGTTAACAAGTTCATGGTTTAATTCAAGTCAGTTTCCATGCTAATTTGTGCTCTTTTTGCAGTAAGGAGATACTGGCACACCTTTTCTTGCATGCCATGCTATAATCCAACTCTCTAAACTTCACCTCTTTATTTTCACTCGTACAAGAACATACTAAGTCCTGGGACATCCACATTCACATCCATTGAACTTTGCTCGAGACTGCAGTCCATGCCTTCCCATGACACATCTCTAGGTAAAGTGCATCCTTGCCCATTATGTTCTGGATCTGCAGGATTTTTCACGCTGTGCTGAGTGCTATTGGAGGTGTTTTGCCCCCATGGGGCCCTTGGTTGTCTTTTTTTTTTTTTTTTTTTTTTTTTTGCTTTCTACATTTTTGTCCCCTAGTCCTTTTTTTTTAATTTGTCATCCAACTGTAATTATTAGTTTTTCTCCTTCTGTAATCTACGCTCTGCTTTTTTGTTGTTTTGTTTTTTAAAATTAAGTTTTCAAAAGATGGTATAGCTTCTGTGTGATTGTGAAAATCAATAAAAACCATGGTCATGAGGAGAAGGGGCGCTCTCCCTGCAGACATTTCATCTGTGGCAGTGAGAGTGTACAGCTGGATCAGCCGTTCCGCATCTGCATCACATTCTACACCAGAGATGGGCATCATCTCCTGCCGGAGAAGGAAATCATGGCCATTTCTGATGCCAACGCACTGCACTGACAGTACCACCACTGTAGTCTGTGAAGTGTGAGGTTACAGAAGGGCACCACTGCCCATCCCAGCAGCTAGTCCCAGAGCCCACATGAGCTCAAGGCTGAGATGGGACGAGAAGCTGGTCCTGAGATGGGGGCAGGCAAATTTGGGATGATTTGTTGTGTACTGATAAATGTAATCTGTTAACACTCTAGGAGAGTCTGGGAAGCGGTGTTACAAATTTCATATAATATTTGTACACAAGAAGACCCCTAAATAATCTCACTTTCAGGTAGTGAAGATTCCAGACAGAAGATGCACACCTCTCGCAGCAAGCACAAGTGATGCTGAGAGACACTTTTGTGACAAGAAGTCATATGAAATTAAGCGAGTTTAGAAAAGAGATGTACGCAATGTATGCTATACTTTTTTTCCTTGTAGCTTCAGTTTGTAGGCAATGATTGCTCAAATTTTGTTTCTACTGTACCAGTTACTGCTAACTGAACTCCGTATGTGTAATTGACTAGGTTGAATTTCCACATAAACAGTAAGTGTTAAATACTCTGTGGAAAACAACAAATCTTTTTTTTTTTTTTTATCTTAACTCATGTAGGAACATTGTAAATAACTGTAAATATTTATAAGCCTCTTCTTTTGTTCAATCAGTGTATGGAGTTATATATAGTTCTCTGGTAGTAGGGAGTAAAAAGTAGGAAATACTTCAGTGATCGCATATTGCAATGTACTTGGAGCATTAGCTGTGAAAGAAGAGATCACTGCAAATCCATTATTGCCTATCAGACCAGAATTTGTACCAGATTGTAATGGAACCTTATATCCATATCACAGCTACCAACAACTTGCATCTTCTTTTGCCTATCTGGAGACAGCACTGTCCCCTGCCAGGCCTCTCCTCCTCATCACCTTTAAGCTCTTTTCCAACCTGAGCAATTCTATGATTCTATGATCACCTCTTAGCTGCAGGATGCTGCCATCTCTACCCATTTGCTAACATAATTGTCTGTACAGTTTCCCTCATATCTGAATCATGTAAAGATGATACAGCTTAGTAACTTGCCACAAATCAGTGCAACAACGAGAAGAAAAAAAAACAACAAAACATTCATACCAATAGCTCCTCTTCAGTTCAAGAGAAGTTTCTCTTATACAAAACAGTATAACTGAATCCAATTCAAATTCTACTCAGAGCCATTCCAATTTCACTTATTTGGTCCCCTGGGATAAAAGACACTGTTTTCTGAAGCCAGTGGCCATTTTTCCTGACTGTTTTGTTTTGTTTTTGTCAGTAACTGAAAACATAATTACAGAAGTTAAAGAAACAAAGTTGCTAAATTCTTCATAAAGCCATTTCTGATACTTGCATGTAATATGTACTTCAAATTAGTAGAGGAATGTATTTATCAAGACCTTATATGGTCACATCACACCATCTGTAGCTGTCTGGTAGGATATGTAATTCTAAATCGTCCAGCAAAATAGATTCAGCTTTATTGCTTCCAGAATTTTTATTGATATTAAAAGAAGAATATAAAACAATATGGAAACAGAAAAAAAAAAAAAAAGAAAAAAACTTCAAAGCTATATAAAAAGTAAATGAAAAAAGACTTAAATATCAAACTCATTCTCATTATACTTCATTGGAGATATGATCTCCTCTTCAAATAGCTTCTTCCCATTTTGAATAATATACACCACATTCATACTTTTTAAACAGTAGAAACAGAGCAGAAACAAAAATGCAAGGTTTGCTTGGCTCTCTGAGGACAATTTTTGATATATTCTTTAACTGAGATAATCAAGGCATTACAGGCATTCACTTTAAGGCACATTTTGCATGCTTCTCTTCAAGAAAACAATCAATTTTCATATATTATAGGCTTTAAAGAGAAGCATTTTAGATTCTGATTTAAATAACACTGAAATTGATGGCCACAGAAGAGTAGTGTTAGATCACTAATAAAATAAAAAATCACATGATTTATTGCACTGGCTAAGAAAAACAAAAATTACAGCTAAATTCTATTAAAAAAAAAAAAAAAAAAAAAAAAAGGATTTAAAGTTTTGAAGAAACTTTATTATAAGTCTGAAGACATTATTAAACTTCAAGCCTTTACTTTATGCACCATAACACAATCCAACAAAAGCAAAAGGGGTACTTCCTATGAAGAAGGAATTTAACATTTTCATTTCTGGCTAAATAAAAGTGGTTAAATAAGACAGGATAATTTAATTTAGTTTAAGGTTGCCAAATTACAATGCAAGATTTAGCATTTCTTGGCATGAACAATGGTCTAACTCATAATAGCTACTCATTTGTTATAAATCCCTAATGTATCCATTTAAATTAATTGGGAAGAAAAGTTTGGGGTCCAGCTCTTTGTTTCTTCCTAATATAAGAAGCAGTAGAGATAGAGATGTTTCCTTCTGGTTTTGTTTCTCCCTATCCCCATTTTTCTGTAAGCTCCAGAGAAGACAAAATGGACTTTCTGAATCAAAAGTTCAGTAGTGACAACTCCAGTAGAACAGTTTAATGTCTCAAAGTTCTCAGAGGCTGAACCAGTTCAGATGATCACCTCGGGTAACCTGCTGTTCTTTTAAGGCACAAAGACACACACACACACTTTCTCAGCAGAAAGAAATAAATCTATTAAAAATACACCTGTGTTTGACTCAGTTTAAACTGCTCACTGCCTGTTGACATATCACTGTGGCTTGGCACTGATCACATTTAGAACCTAAAACCTTCCTCTAACAAATAAAATTTTAATATATATATATATATCCCGGAGATGCAGAAAACAGGGCTAATCCCCAGTTCCTGCTTCTGGCACCCTGGAAGATGGAGCCACATGCACACCCTTTTGCAGAAACCTTTTAAGTTGATATCAGACATGCCATCAGTCAGAGGGAAGGAGACTTATGGGCAACTCACAGGTGGAACTAAGGGGACTGAAATCCAAAGGTACTTTAGTCAGAGGAGTGTCTTACCTTTCTTGTCAGCTTGGGCTAGCCAAACAGACAGCCCAGCTTTCCTACCTGTCAGCGCTGAGGGCAGTCAGTGTGAAGACAGAGACACCTACAGAGGTGAGCTGGATGGCAGGGATGAGCTTGCAGCCCACCTCCCCAAAGAGCCACTCCTCAGAGAAGTAGCGGGAGGCATCCACTGGCACACAGGTCACCAGCAGCAGCAGGTCACCAGCAGCCAGGCTGGAGATGAAGATGTTGGGCACACTTCTCATAGCACTGTTGGAGATGAAGATCTTCATAAGGGTGACGTTTCCCAGCAAGCCCACAGTGATGATGAGCAGGTAAAGAGAAGGGATCACACAGCGGACAGTGAACATGGCCATGCCCCATGCCGGAGGGAGCAAGGTTGTGTCTGGCACCAGCTGGATGCTTCCATTGCCCCCGAGGGGCAGTGCTGTGAGCTCAGGCAGCAGCTCTGCCTCCATCCTCGAACTCTGGGAAGACTGGAGGGTTCCAGTGTAAAGTGCAGTGGGAGACATTAAAAATCTTCACGCCTCTGCAAGTCAAACAACCTTATCCCCTGTCCTTTCCGCCTTTCTTCCTCCCTCCTTCTCTCCATTGAGTTGCAGAGATCGCACAGTTCTCAGGCACAGAAGAGAGAAAGAACAAGAACAACAACAACAACAACAACAAAAGAAGACAATATGTGCCACTCCCCCTCAGCTCTTTTGACAAGCTCTTCTCCGGGAAGACAAGAGGGTGAGATCCTGGGACTCAGCAAGAGCAACGACAGCAGCCTGCCCTGCACGGAGCGCCTCGAGCCGCTGCAGCCGGCGGAGGCGCGGTGCAGTCGCCTCCCGCGCCCGCGGTGGAGCTGTCCAGCGGCGCTGGTGCTGCTCGCTCCGCGGGTGGTGTCGGAGCCGCGAGCAAAGCGCGGAACGAGCCCGCTTCTTATTCCGCAGCCCCAGCGTATACCTGATGCTGGGAGGAGCCTCCCCGCCCTCCGCCCGCGTTTGTGCGCTCGCCCCTTCCCGGAGACGCCAAGGCGGACGTTGTAAGGAGGGCAGCCGTCCTCAAGGCACGGATCTTCCCAACTCACCCTGATGAAACCACAGCACTTTGAAACACAGAGTGACAGGAGCACTTGGAGATGAAGGGATTTTATTCTTTCGTCCAGCTGCAGGTTATGAAAAGATCCTACTGAGAGCCATCTGCTGTTTTTAAAGTTTTAGGATTTACTTTGCAAAGTTGTATTTCACATTCCTTCAAATAGGGAAATGAGAGATAGGTGATGTATTTTATCCATCATTTACTATGCAAACAGTATATCAGAATGAAGAATGTTTGCCTCTATTAAGTGTACAGTATTTGCCCAAAGTGTCTCTTGCTTTTCACTGAGGAAGTGTCTATTACTTCTTTGGGCATACACATGGATTGGCTCTCCAAACAGTTCCATCTGTTTCCAGCAGAAGCTATGAGTTTAGGTAATTATGCTGCAAGACAGGACTCAAGTTTTCACGACACAGATGAATAATAGCATTTGACAGTAACATCCTGATGAACTGATTATTCTCCTTCCTCTTCTCAGAAAGGAAGATGTATGGAAGACTGCAGAGACCTTGCTTTCTCCCTTTAGTAAAATAGTTATCCTGAAACACTATGGGTTTGTAAGAAGAGTATGGAGAAAGATAATGAATGGATGGAGGTCTTATTGAAGTGGCAGAATGAGTTTGGCCACTGAAATACCAACTGCAAAAGGTGTGATCTGTGCAGTAATATAAGGCCTATCCATGGCATATTGTCTAGTGTAGGAACCAAATTTTAAAAATATCAATGATTTAACTTAAATCTCCTTTCAGTAAGATTATCAGAAGTATTACTTCTTCTGGAAAGTTACAGTTGTCTATATCTGTCGATCCTTGTGATATTTCTAACTTCCTATTATATGTATTACAATTGTGTAAATGGATATTTAATGTAATGTTGATTCATTTCTTAAAAGGTACAGGAAGTTCTGCTTTCCTCCCCACTGTGTTAAATTCACCTACACTCCCTCTGAGGCAGCCTTACTGTCAACTTGGAAATGTCACAGTTCCTGGTATTTTCTACTATGTTGAGTGCGCAGTAACTTTTCTAGAACCATCACTATTCATGTTCCTGCAAACAGCCTGAATCATTCTTTTTTGTTCCCCTTGGATGCACATAGTCCATGTTTTTAGCCCTGTAAGCCTTAATATGAGCTGTGGTCCTTTCACTTATTTGTTCAGAAATTGCTTTATATGTGAGCAATCAATATGATTCTTTAAATATGCTAGTTTAAATTTAACATCTTTAATTTCAATTTAACCAAGGCACCAAAGCCTGAATCTCTTTGCATGAATATTAACAGAAGAAAATTTTAGAAGCTTCTGTTGGCGTAAACTTCACTTGCAGCTTCCACTGGGAGAAGTAAGAACCCTTGGATTTTGATGCTCTACAATTAGACTCCCACTGCTGCTCTCCAGAAGAATTTCTCCTACCCTAGTACACTTTACTTTTCCTGCAGACCAAAAGATGGAATTCCTAATGTGACAGAACTAGGATCATATTCAGTGGGAATTTATGTTACTGGCATTCAACAGCACTTGATTTTATCTACTCTGTATTTGAAGCCAAACAGCAAGGAAATAAGCTTTTGCGACTGTGAGTGTCTCCAGCTCAAAGGAAACAGAAAGTTAGATTATGCTTCTAATGTCATTCAGCGGAAGTCTGTGTAAAGGCAAGAGAATATACTCAAACAGCATGAATATAATTTCCTGCAGAGGCAAAAAAGAGAGGGAAATGCTCCACAGACCCTGACATAAAACAGCCAGAATTCAGATCCTCGCATGCAGATTGTTCATCATTCTCTTTTCAAACAAAAGAAAAAATATAATCTCTTGGGCTGATATTTGAGATTATAGTCTAGAGCTAATCTCATCTTCCTGCTATGATCCAAAACTTGGCATGAGAGCAAAGGAGAAAGGGAGCAGGATAGGTATGCCTGCTTAGTAGGAAAGAAACTGCACAAACTGAAATCAAGCAGCGCAGAGGGAGCATATCTGTGATACCACAGGGCAGAGACAGCAACAGCTGGGAGATGTGGGAGGCAAATTCACCTTATCAGTAATTCCCAAATGTAGGGAATCTCTCTTCATCTCACAAATCTCTCTACTGAGAGATTTTTGTGCTTCTAGCACAAAAAAGGTCTCCCTTCACACATATTTGGGCAGAATGAGGTACTCAATAATCCCAGGGCTATTTTCAGACTTGCACATCACAAAAATTTTACAAGTCCACACACCAAACCAGCAGATATAGTTGGAAAAAGTGTACATGTGGCACAGAGTGATTTCTCCTAGACTGTTGAATGTCTAATAATCGTAAGTAAGTCATGTCTTCTTTATCGTTACTTGAATTCAGTCCTTCTTAATTTGAGCTTGTTTTGGCAGGGATTTCCATTATCTTCCAGCTTCTTGAGTCAGAGGCTTTACTTAAAAAGCAAGAGCCCAGCACTTGAAGGGCAGAAATAAATTACTAGGTTTCTCTCCAGGTTTCAAAACAGATAATGGTTTGACAGTGCTGCTATATGTGCAGCAGAAATGGTGTTCAAGCAGTGACTGGGAATTGTAGCCAGAAAAAGGAAAAAGGAGAGGATGGAGGTAAGGGATCTCTGTCCAGATACAAAACACTCTTGAAGAAGTTTAGCTTCTAAGGCTACAGCTCTAAGGCCAGACCTCAAACTCTAAGTTGAGGCATCTAAACATCAAGCACCTATTACTCTTTTACTGGTAAAATAATAATGAATGTTAATTATCTCACAGGCAATGCCAATAGTTTCCCTGGGAAAACTACTGTGGGAAGTACTCTAAAAAGAATTGTTGTGGATTTGTGTAGAGAATGCTAGAAATGTCATGAGCTAGCAAACTGAGTATGCTGAAAAGAGAAATGCTGAATTCAACTGTGGCTGCCCAGAGACAAGCTCTAAGCACCAGCTAATTAATAGAAAAAATGTCAGATATGTGCCATGCAGCCCTTTTTCCTTCTGAGAATCCAGATAACAGAAGAAGTAACTATACTGTTTTATCAGAGCCAAGCTGTGTCTGTCAGCAGTACTCTGTACAGGGGGCACAGGGCTACAGGCAAGACTGAAACAGTCACAAATATGAAAACTTCTCTTCATTAAGGCTAAATGATTGAACATGGTGACTATAGAAAAGAAAGCTAGAGAGAGATTCTTCGTGCTTATTTCTTAACTTTGCAAAATACACCTTTTAAATTACGTGGATTTCTGAATAATTAAAAAATTGTGATGAAGAAGCTTAATATATGACACACACCTCCCAGACTGAGTGCCATGTCTGAGGCCTGCATAAACCTAGGCTCTCTTTTGCCTGTCTGTGTCAGCTCCCAGCCATTGCATCCTGACAAGTTCCATAAGAAGCATGTTCTCCTATCCACTCCTCTGTGCTAAACATAAGCCAGTCGGGAAGAAACAAGGAAGCCACCATGAGCCTCCTTCTCTAGCTGAATGTGAAGCAACCTCCATCTCTGGTCAGAATTCCATTGAGCACCAACCTCTGGCTAGCAGAGTCCTCCATTGCTGCTAAGCTTTGCATGAAGAACCCTGTAAACTGACAGAAGAGGCTATTTCCCATCATATAAGCATTCAAGTTCTTCTTTGATAGATAAAATCTTAATGGCACCAATTTATTTTCATCTGAGATAAGGCTTCTTTCATTGTGTCTGTTATCTAATAATGACACTATGTGCCATTACATTTAAATTCACTAATAAAGCAGTGAACTGAGTGCTTAACATTGAAGTGACAGTTCATCCCTATACAGCAGAACTCTAAGCAATAGAGTATCTTTAAGCAAGCATTTTGTTTCTATTTGCTTAACTGTGATTATTCAATAGAACTTACATCCATTAAAAGGTTAAACAACACATTAAGTTTCAGCTAAGAGACAAGCTGAAGTCTCAGTTGGGAACAAGTCTGATATCAACGTCTTCTGCCTTATTTGTGTGTAACAGACAACCAACAGACAGCCGCTCCTGCAAATTCAAAACAAATAATGATTTTCTGTCAAACAAGTTCCAAACAACTGCTGGAGCTGCCTTAGCAGACTGCACTCAGACTCACAGTGCCAGCTTATACTACTCACATTTCAAATCATCCTCTTAATGTTGCTTTCAGTTGCTCCTAGCAGGATGATGAGCTTTCTGTTCTTCAGTTCATAGGGTATGCATTTGAACCACTTCTAAGAAACCAACAGTTTTATAACAGACTCATTCGTCATCACATTCAGTGGGGTCTGAGCACAGACATCCATATGTTTGTATTGGGATTAATTCACAGCCCCTCCAAACTTCATTTTTTATTTCAGTTCAGCTGTATTCCTTAACTGTTTCCAGAACTACAACAGAGCATTGCCAGCTACCTCTTCTTTTAGGGTCTTTATTACAGTACAGATACCAAGCTTCCATATTTCTTCTGTGGTCACACAGGGAATTATTTGATTTTCTTAGATCAGGTGACCCAATCAAGTAGTTATTTTATCCCCAGCTGACGACATACAGTAGCATTTGTAATGTGCAGTTTTCAGTTTTTTACCCAAAATGTGTCCTTATTTATTGCTAATATAATAAAATCAAGTGTTTCTCTGATGAAATGTTGTGATTATTGTAGGTTCATGTTCATCGATTAGTGTGAAAACAATGGCTACTACGTACAAAGCATAATAAAAAGCATTGAAAGATCCATTGTGGCAAAGAAACTAGTAATTTTCCTATTATGTTTTTTAAACATTACTTTAAGAAGTCATAAGAAATACCAACACAAATATTATTTGAAGTACATTCAAAGGTAGGTTTTCAACAGCAACTGACATTTCAGAGGAATCAAATGATTAAACTATTACTAATATTAAAAAAAACATGCAGCGTGATGAGTTAATTTGGTAATTTTATGATAGTGTGGAAACAATAGGCATTGCTTTGGATGTGAATTAAGCTCCACATGTATTATGAACAGAAAAAAAAAAAAAAAAAAAAAAAGGACAGTACTAGTAGTTGCTGCATTTTTTTAAATGTGAAGGTTCATCATATATCCTAAAAAGTACAGTATTTTATTGCAGAACACATACCTCTATGAGACACTATCACTTTTATTTCATTCAAGACATACAAGCCTCAGTGCTTTCTACATATAGAGATGCATCGGGTCATATTTTTAAAAAATAGATATCCAGTGTTATACTACTAATACAACACCTCTTACAGTTTTCCGTGAGACAAAAAGACTTTTAATTAACTGCTTGATAAAGGAGGTGTAGTAAATAGCACAGTTACTGAAGCATTTTTCACCACCTTCATAATACAGCACTCAGCTACACCGGTAGATACAGGGCAGATTCCCCTTGCAAAGTACATTCTGATGACTTAAAACAGTTTTTTCCTAATCACACAGTTATTAAAGTCATTGTGGTATTTTTTACTGACAAGCAGCCAAATCTACATGTGAAAGGAAGCCCTTCTCCCATCTCTTCCCTTTTCCTGCCTATGTTTCCCTGTGTATTGAGCATACATTGAGGAAGAGGCAATACTTTTTATTACAGGAACTTGAAGTCATGCTGCAACCATCCGCAGAGGATGCTCCTTCATGAATCTTGAGGCAAAAGAGTAAGAGATCCTCTTCAGATTTGGTGGCCTCAACAGTACTCAGTCCTGCTACTGAGCATCAGCAACTGAGCACTGAGCTGCTTCTTCTCTTTTTCCAGCTTTCTATCTCCACTCTTCTAACAAAATTCTCACTAGATCCAAACTAACAGGTGGAGGTTTGTTCCCATGCTTCACTACGTGGCTGTGACCATCAGCAGAACTTGGCAATGGCAGGAGTTCTACTGGAGTTCTTCAACTATACATATGGAGTATGCTGACAAATTGCTAATAGCAATTACTGCTATTAGGCTATTTGCGATAACATTCTTTTGGATTTTATTTGTCTCAATTAAATTGCTGTTATTTCTTTGAATACAGAATCTTGGACCAACAGCTTCCAAGTTTGGCTATATCCTTCCTTTTTATGGGACTTAATTAAAATTATTTTTTAAATTATTTAATTTATAAATTCCAGATGCTGCAAATTGAACCCATTATCATCACAGCTGGGGCAGGGAAGCAGCAGAGCCAGGGAACCCCCACAGTCAGTGGGTAACCACTGGCACTTGGTGAGAAGGCCTGCAAGTCCCTCCAGTTGGGGGAGAAAGGTTTAGCAGGCAAGGCAGCAGGACAAGAGCAGGTAAGCCGGCAGTAGCACTTCTAACAGTGTTTTCTGAGGGTCACAGAGAGTGAGGATCTGCACAGGGACAAAAGGCCACGCAAGCTGGGACACAGAGCTCCCACAGTCCCTGATCCTTGCTGGGTACCTGCCCTCCCTCCCAGGCAGTAGAGCTTCCCAGGTCAGATGTTTCACCCAAAGAGACACGCCTGAGTTCTAGAAAGATCCCTATTGAGAAGCGGACATTTAATTTTCAAGAACAAGTGTCTTCAGGTTCATGGTGGCATGGTGGTTGCTATTTTGCCATGGTGCAAACGGATACAGTAGCAAAATGAATAGACTTTCTTCTGAAGCATTCAGTTTTGTCTAGTACTTCCTGCAACAGCAGTGTACCAATAGAGGCAATGAAACTGACAGATTAACTGATAAAGGATTAGATATGTTACTGCTTATATAAAATGTGTAGCAATAGTAAAATGTTCTAAGACGCTGTTTTGTAGACAGCCACTGCTGCCTCCATTGGCAAACTCTTTCCCTTTCAAACAGAGAGGATAAAATAAATATTTTGGATGATGACGAAGAGCAAGTAATAGCTGGGCCTCCAACAGTAATTTTGCTCAGTTTTGTTTTCATGTGTTGAGTAGCCCTGCAATATGCAGCTCAGACCTCCAGCAGTAATTGGCCAGTTCCTCTTTTCTTTGGATCAGTCCTCATGTTTTTCTTCAGTGTTTTGGGCTCTGTTGTTTATGGAAATGAGGTCTTTCATTTCAGATGTGAATCAGATCAGAATGAGGTTAATTTTCTCAGTTACAACCAGTTCAAGCCTGTAACTCCTCAGGCAATTCTCTTGTTTATTAAGACAATAAACTGCAAACATTAAACATAATTGTTCAATATAAGAAGTAGTAGCTGATTGGGCTACTTATCACTTAGCTTTTTCATGAATATTTGCCTTTTAATGATCTTTCATTTGTGACTGAATGTGGAGTTGTACTTTCAGTCCTTCATAACAACAATCCTCACCTTTCAGAAAACAACTGAATTTTTCAAATTAAAACATACCAGTGTTTTCCACCTTCACTATGCCACCCAAGCATTTATGCATTTGATATATGTTAGAAACAGGCTTTCAAAATACTCCAATATATGCCCATTTTAGCTGATGCAGCGCAGCTGTAAATGACCTGACAACCATATGTCTCTCCTACATTAGGTATTCTAGGCATTCCAGCTGGTGATTGTACCGGTGCCTGGAGCATGCATCTCCTGTCCTCTATGCAGCATTGCAGAAGAGAACCATGTTTGCAATTACTACTGTAGAGTAGTTATGTGACAATTACTGCTCATCTAAAAAGCCCTTTGTTATATGAATAATCTTTGTTTCTTGGTATAGATCAAAGGTTCAGACAATAACATGTTTTAATGGCCTGCTGCTTTGTATTCTAGAGGAATGTCTTTGTGATAAGGTGATTATTTATGTATGTACTTTTATTGACAACCTGGTAGAACACATTACTTTTCTCAACAGATGCAACTGGATGTGCTTGTCACTGGTTACTAAGATTATTGGCCTTCCGGGGAAAGCTATTCCAAATTCCTTCTCTGAATGTCAGAAAGTGTACAAGCATTTGTGCCAACGAGTGCCACTGCTGCAATCCGTTGTGGTGACAGCACATTCATCGATATTACCCTATCTGAGTAGCAATTGCTCTGTCTAAAGCTGATAGAGTAGCAATTAAAATGAAGTCTGCATACTAAAATTATTCCATGAAGCACTTTTCTAGGTTGGAACAAGATATTTTCTCATGCTATATTTTCTTTCATAAGGACTAATATATATTTTAAACTTAGAAGTAATTTTAGTCCTTGTGTTGAAGTGAGGTCATGGAAAAAAAAAAACAACAAAAAAAAAACAGATTTCAGAAATGGAAAGAAAGGATGAGTTAGTTTCTTGTGTACAATATAAACATATTTACAGTATTAATGATCAGCTGTTTTTCATTTCCTTTTCAAATACCTTGTATTTCTTAGGGGGAGAAGAAAACAAAAATTAAAAAGAGAAGGTTTCCTCCTCTTCCTTGTTCATCATTTTTCCTGTCTGAATTGAGAAATATTTTTTCAGGATCTCAATAATCCACGAGACTTAGATGCAGAATCACAGGATGATTGATATCAAAAGAGAATTCTGAGTCTCTATGGTCCAAACCCTGCTCAAGCATGGCTACCCAGAGCAGGGTGCCCAGGACCATGTCCAGGCAGATTTTGAAGATCACCAAGGAGGAGATTCCAAAATCTATCTGGGCAACCTGTGTCAATATTCCATCATTTGCACAGTACAGGAGTGCTTCCTGGTACTTAGATAGAACCTTTAGTGTTCCAGTTTGAGCTTATTGCCTCTTGTCCTGTCACTGGACACCACTGAAAAGAACACGTCTTCACCATCTTTTCATCTTTCCTTCAGGTATCTATATACACTGATCCCAGATCCCAGAGAGCCTCCTCTTCTCCAGGCTGAACAGACTCAGCTCTCTCAGCTTCTGACAGGAGAGGTGCTCCAGTCCCTTGATCATCTTGGTGGCTCTACAGAGGACTGTTTCCACTATGTTGAGGTTTCTTTTGTGCTCAGGATCCCAAAACTGGGTTACTGATATGGCCTCACCACTACTGAGTACAGGAGGAAGATCACCTCTAGTGACCTGCTGGCAATAGTTTGTGTAATGCAGTCAAGAATGCAGCCTTCTTAGTGGCCAGGGCTCATTGCTGACTCATTCAACCTGGTGTCCACCCGGACTCCTAGATCTTTTTCTACAAAGCTGCTTTCCAGCTGGGTGACACCTAGCATGTTCTGGTGCCTGGGGTTGTTCCTCTCCAAGGGGCATTCCTCCTCCAAGTGTAAGATTCATCACTAGTTAACAACAATTCAGGAACCGGAAATGTTAAATGAAATCTATTAGTGTCTTTAAACACAGCCTGATTCCTGTAACACTTAAGGGGAGAAGAATAGCTTTGCTTCTTGAATAAAATTTAACTTCTGTAAAACAGACAAACAAACAAATACATATTTTCAGCAACAGTCACTGTAAAAGCGTAAGAAGTTGAGATGCAGGTGACAGTGTTTGAGTCCTTCCAGGAATACTTAGAAAATTCAGGAAAAACTGCAATAAAACTTTTTAGCACCAGCTGTTAAGCAGTTCCAAAAAATGCTGGGATGTGAGAGTCTTCTAATGCCCACCCACAAAAGTAGTCCCTGTTATGTGATTGGAATTGTATAATTTAAATGTCTGTAGCACCACCGACATCAAAGTGGGCCCCAAACAGACGTGTGATTTCTTTTTAATTTGGTGACCATGATGAAGACAAATTTCAGTATATTCACTGTATTAAAACATTAATGTTGTGTTATTTTTTCCCTGTGGAAATAAGTTATATGATGCCTAAAATATATATCCAGCCAACACCATCAAATTTGTGCAATAATAAAAATAAATATTAACAATTAAATATCAAATAAATTATTTGGTATTTGCAAGCATTTCAAGTGGAATAAGAATCCCTGTGCTAACTTCTGTTTGCATAATATGATGTGCTTTAATTAATACAGGCTTAATTATTTTGTTGTATACATCAGTATTCATCTGGAGTTATTCTTTGCAACTTAAACTTGTAATCTCAGGTAAAGAGATCTTTTTACTTATAAACAGAACACCATATTTATTGCTACTAAAAAGAATTTTTTTCTATGTGGTAGGTACAGTGGTGACGAATAGTACTAAAATCATGTTCAGTCAGACTTTCATACAAAATTAAAATAACTTCATCACAATCTTGTCAGTATATTTCCATTCCTTGTTACGCTTCTGCAGCAGATTTCAAAACACTTCAGAAAGGCCAGAAGAGTGCCAGAGCCCCCAACTCATCAAGGACTTTCCTATTACATCCAGGAGTATTGCAGAGCCAGGTCTGTCATGGGAATGCCTGGGGACCCTTTTGGGGGTGTCTAGAAGCTGGACTACCCATCGCTGTATGTTTATTTTGATGGTCACATTCAAGAACATTTTGAAAGTTGTTCCAACTCAGATCAGATTTCCTATGAAATGAAAATTCTCAAATAACTCAGTTCCATTTTTTTTTTCCACTGGCAAACAAAGTGTGCGTTATTGCTTTTTAGTGCAAATGTTTTTCTGTGGCCAATTCCATCATCAGTTTCTGGAACACATGGATGGTGATTTTATTTCCACATAAAGAAACCATTTCCCCATGGTTGCCAATGCTCCTCTTTCCTGTATTTGCCATTTGTTTTCTGGCACTCACTGCATTCTCAAATGTCTCTCAACTTCTCTTTCTGCCAAATTTGCACCAGTTTTGTCATCATTTATATTGCTTTCAATCAGCTTCCCTCCACCCTCACTCCCACCGAGACTCATAGCATGCCTGTGTTTCAGCATGGTGCTGATTTTAACTCAAGTATTTAGCAATTACTTGAGATGATCCCGAATCCTTTTTTTCCCTATTATGGAAAGAATTACATAATAAACCTGGGGTTTCTTTGATATGATTCTGTTTCTTTACAGAATGAAGTCTGTCTCCCAGAACACCCTAAGAAGTATTTCTGTGGCTTACACAAAAACTGTAAGTGCTTCTTTCACTTTTTCATTGTTTTCCTGCCTCATTTCCTCCAGCAGCACTCAGCGCAATCCCTGGCGCATGAGTTGGCAGTCAGCTTAGTCTCTAGCCAGACATCACACCCGCTTCAATTCTCACTTAACGAGGAGCCATAATTGCTTCTTCCATCATCTTCAGTGAAACACATTCAGTACACCCAGAAAATGGCGTGACTGCCTTTGCGTCAAATGTACAGCTGCTTTGCGCCAGCCAGCTTCTACACTAAACTCCTACAAGCACTCCTTGACGTTTGTTCATGTTCTCGTCCTCCGGACACGCTTACTAGGGCCACCAGGATCCCGACATGGGCTGGGCCTCCGTTAGCTAGCAGGCGACGCATCACGCCTCCCGCCCAGCAGGGGGCGCTCTTTCCGGGAGCCGCGCCATCAGCAGCCCCGCGCACGCGTCCCGACGCCCCGCGCCGGAAGCGGAAGCGACCGGCTCCAAGCTCGGGAGCGAGAGCAGCCGCAGCCCGTTGTTGTTGTGGTCGCCGCGCGATGGCAGCCACGGCGCTTCCTCCGCTGCCGCCGCAGTTCAAGAGCATCCAGCACCATCTGCGGACCGCGCAGGAGCTGGACAAGCGCGAGCCGGTGGTGGCGTATTACTGTGAGTGCTGCGGTCGCAGCGCTGCGCCGTCCCGCCTGCCCCAGGCCCAGCTGGTCGCGTCCCGCCCCACCCCGCCGCTCCCCCCGGGCAGCGGCAGTTGGTCCCGGCGCAGCGTTCTCCTTCCGCCGCCGGTGGGGCTCGCTGGGTGCGGGTCGGGCCCTCTTTTTGGGGCGGTGCCGTGCTCTTCCCGGTAGCAAGCCTCAGTGCGCTGTTCTTCTGTTTCTGAAAGATAAGCATCGTAGCAGATAGGTCTGAAGCCTGAATAGGTGTTTGTGCCCACGTATGTAGAGCAAATGCATTCTGCCTTAAGATAGTTCTAGCAGATATCTTGCAAAACTAACCCGGGGGTCTTTTCAGAGATTTTCTCCTGCTGAAAAGGCCTCCTGCGTGATCTGTTTCTGAGTAAGCAACTTGGAATCGAGAGTCTTCAACCTTAATGATGTTTGTTTTCTGTCAAGCTAGTACTGATACTTCTTTGGGGTTCTTGAAGCAGGGAGAAGTGGCTCGGTTTTATTCAATTTCATTGCAATGAGAAGAACAAAAATCGTTCTCTCCTATGTAAGTCTTTCAGACTAACCCGTCTAATCCACTGATTGTCAGGGTGTGAGCTGTGAGCCTTCCTTTCTCAAGGATTTACACCTCTTACCAGGAAATGTCAGACTGTTGTAAGTCACCTTCAACATCTGTGTCACAGTTGATGACAACACCTGAAAGATCCCTAAAGCTAACAGGTCATAAATAGGTTCAAACTGCAGTCAGCAGAAGTCTTTATGTGTCTTTATGTGGTTTTCTTTTTTCAATATATTTATTTTACATAGAGCTAAAAGAAAGAAATATTTCTCACTTGAAAAAAGGTTCAGAACATCTTTGTTTTGAGCTTTTGAAATACACTTCAGAGGGGGTGTATATATTTTCAGTAACAAATTGTGTGAGAAAAGCTACCTGTGTGCTGGAATGCACCAGCACAGCACTGCTGTGTGTGTCTGGAAACAGGTATATGGCAAGGCCAGATATATGGCAAGGGCCAGACTGGAGGTGAGGTACAGCAGTCAGCTGACAGGACTCTGTGGTGCAAGCTCATGTGATGGGACAGTGCTGCAGTTCTGCCAGAGGGCTGCTTGCACAGCTGCTGCATGAGGGGGAACATCTACAACTCAGTAATATGTTGAATGCAACTGTCAGACTGGAGATGTGAGTTAAGGTGTTTTTAGTTTTGGACTATTGCCACCAGTGGGTCATCTACAGCCAAAAGTTTTCCTCCTAATGATAACATCTTCATGGCACTGTTGTTTTGAGTGTGAATATCTATTGGGTATGTGTTTTTTAATTCTACTTGTATATTTCTGAAAGTAAGAGCTGTTACAGAAGCTGATTTGAATACTAGAAGGAACTGAATTCTGGTAAGATGTATTTCCAACCTGAAATATTACTGTCTGTACTACAGCAATAAAATGTCAGAAGGAACTACTTAGTGCTCGTGTTAATATTCTGTGTATCTTCAGCATCTATTGATGCCAAAGGTGTATTTTTGTAGATTGGAATTTGTATGGCAGTTGCACATTTCTTTGGCATGTATCACTTTAAACTTTCTCTCACTTTTTTTTTTTTTTTGAGTTCATCTGAAGCATTAAGTTAGCATAAACCAGAACGGCCACCCAAGGAAGACATTGTATTACTCTGGCTTCACATTCCTACTCTAAAGATACTTGAGGCAAATCTTTATGTAATTGTATGGTGGACAACGACAAGATATTTCAGCTGGGCCCATTGCACTGCTGCTTAAACAGCTGTTCTTGTGTAAAGCCAAGGAACAAGCTTAGGGAGAAAGCAGGATTCATTCATTTTGATGTTGCTGGCTTGTGTTGATTTAAAGAAAATACAATTTAATAGGTGTTAACCTCTGTTTTAGACAATACAGATAGCAGCAAGGGTGCTTTGTGTTTTTTGGGCAACCATATTGTTTTCAATATGAAAAATAAAATACTACAGAATAACATGGATGCTGTTGTGCAGCTTACCACATTTAATGTTTTACTTTCTAGAAATACTGCTGAAATTAAGATCCAGTTTTATTTCTTGTGGTTCTGCATATTCCTTGCAAACCCTTCACGCTTCACCATGTTTTTGGGCATTCAAATTCACATATCAATTAGCTGTTGATTTGTACACAATAATCTCACAAGATGATTCTCCTCTTAGATCGGAAATCTGTAGTTAATCAAGTGTTCAGGACTGTTATAATCAACGCTTTCTGTTAATATCTGTACTGTTCCACCTGACACTTTTTTCACAGTTCTTATTATTTTATTGATTAAAGTCATACTGTAGGTGTTTCATGTCAGGGTCACGTTTTCAGTTGATTGAATAGGTATAAGGGAATACCAGGAAGTTAGGCTACATAGATTGCACAGCCAAAAGAATATGTGATTTGTAGTCAGTAAAATAAGTTTTAAAAAACAAAACAAAACCAACAAAGAAACAAAACTGAAGTGAGTGTGACTCTTTACTTTGAAGATGTTGTGGTGTAAACACAAGGAGGCAGGCTTTGATAAAAAATGCCTTGTCTGTGTAATTACTGAAGCAGTCTCTAAACTGTGCTACAGTTTTATTGAAAAGTTACTTTTTTGAAGGACTGCATGGTTTGAGAGGTAGCTCTGTCTTCTGAAAACATCTGCGTTTATACTTACAGCAAACGTTTTCTTAATAGCCATTTATTCAGGCATTCGGTAGTGTTGGAGTAGTAAATCTTTTCAAAGATGGTTGGTTGTGCTGTTTATTTAATACTTGTGTACTTGTTGTTCATTGATGTTTTAATTAAAGAAAACATTGACAGAGCACCAGTGAGTTGCCAAAAAAAAAAACATAGGTGCTAAGTGATATGCAACCTACAATGCAATTTACATTGGGTCCTAAAACCCAATGTCAGTGCAGCATGAAATCATATTTTAGTAGCTTCTGCAAAGCAGGACTGTGATTGTTTTTGTTCTTCAGTGTGGCACATTTCAGAATTCATTAATGCAAATCAGTAGACTTGATCTATCTAAAAAGGTGTGAAGAAAACCCCACTGTTCTCAAATTCTTCATATACAAAACCACAATAAAAGTCCATCTGAAGAATATTGCTATTGTGTTGATGGTTGTTTGTTTGTTTTTTTAATGGGACTCTGTGAGAGAGAAAAGCAAAGGAAGTATTTGGGTTTTTGTTGTTGATTTTTTTTTTTTCCTCCCCAATGCTAGTCTTAAATCAAAAGTCATTCAGCTCTTAATAGAAATACCCATCTGTTAAATTTGACTGTAAATTTCAGGTTTAATCAGACATCCATGAAATACTCTTTTCAATGTAAACCAATTCTAAAAAACACAATTCTATAGGAGGAAAAAAAGACAAAACGGAGTTTATGGAATATGACAGAGTCAGAACTTTGGGAATATAGATTTGCTGTCTAATTTATGATTAAAATACTGTTAATTTTTCTTAAAGTTCCCTTCTCAAATCAGAAAAGCAATAGCTGATACCCTGAGTGTTCTCAAGGCCTAGCAGTCCCAGTTCTGCTCTTTGTGGTAAGAAAGATGCTCTTAGTTCTTTTATCGTCTTTTTTGCCCTTCAGTTACCTCTTGTCCTGGGAAGCCCAGAACTGACCCCAGCACTCTTGTCTCACTAGTCCTTTGTAAATGAGAGGGATCAACTTCCTGAGCCTACTGGTAGTGCTTCTAGGGCAGCACAGGATGCTGTAGGCAGGTAAGGTCAGGAAGCACGAGTGCATTTTGGAAACGTAATTCACAGTCATGCCCCTTTAGAGTGCTTTGGTTCACTTCACAGAGTAGTTTGTGTGCGTAAAATAGATTTCTTCTGGTTTTAATAAAACTGGAAGGCGTTCTGCAGAAGTGCTTCAAATTGTGATCTAATCACTAAAAGCGTTTTATCCGTATGACTTGAGCACAACTGGTCCAAAGTGTCTGCCTTCTACTTTTGCCCTCTTGAGATCTCAATTACTACAGATTCTATAGTCGAGGTAGTTTTTCTATTTTAATTTCATTATATTAATTAGAATAAAGAGAGAAGAAAGTACTGAGAGCAAAAGCTATACAAAGGCTTTCTTAGTGAAATTTTGTGCTATTGCCTCTTTCCCTGTGGCCCACACTTCTCTTCCTTTGCTAGATTTCTCCTTAAACTAATTTCACTTGAAAATAAGTAAGTAATTTGTATTCTCTGGAAAGTTTCAGATTTTGAGTTGATGCTAACAGCCTAATACTTGCCTTCACTTTCACCAATTTCCTTCAGTATCATATAATGGAGAGGATGTGTAAAACTTTTCAAACTTTGTCAATGCTCTTGAATCTATTTTAATGTCTCTTACTTCAAAAACTTTGAGTTGGCCATGGAGAAACAGCCTTTATTCATAATCTTCATGCAGAAAGTGGTATGTTCATGAAAGCAAGAATAATTCATTTTCTACATTTGATGCATTCTTTATGAAAATTCTTTGAGTACAATCCAAGTTCATGGTTTTTATGTCCCCTGCTGCCCACGTTTCTATTGAGGCTGTTGCTTTTCTGTGCCGGTTAGCAAACTTTTTTCTTTTGTCAGTGGTTTGATGGCGTGAAGAGAAAGGTGTAGAATATGGATGAATAATATATATTGCAGAGTAAAAATGCCTTCATCTCTTAATTGGAATTGAAAAATGAAGAAAACTTAATAGAAATGATTTTGTAAATATTTACTATAATTGTATAATAAGTGAATGGAAAGAATATTAAGAGTAATTCCCGACATAAACTTCTTTTTCAGTATTAGAAGATAATCAGCTGGGGGGAAAAGAACAATAATCTTTAAATCCTGGTAGACCAGGTAAAAGCTAGATAATAGGACAGAAATGAGAATATGGAATCAGTGTGTTGTTCTCCAGTATTTTTAGTTGGCATGGCTAGTTTAAAGTGGGAGTGGAAGGAGTTTCAGTTGTTTCCCAAATATAAATCTGAAATAACTTAATGTGTGTTAGGAATGAATGGCTAGCACATACTGAAGACAAAATACTCTCTCTAAAATTGTGCTGTGCATTAGCAAAGGAAAAATAACATGGTATTTCGTGACAAATAAAAGCAGAGAGGTTTTTGTAAAGCTTGCTGTATAATTCCTTCCAGCACACCCACACTTAGTATTTACAGAACAAAGATTAAGGGCAACAAATCAAGACATAAATTTTGTAGTTGCCTTGGCAAAACATTTTTCTGAGAATGACTGCTTGCCAAGTCTTTATGAATTTGAAGATAAATGTCCTGTCTGCAAACTGAGTGCAAACCCTCTTTAGGTAATGATTGGTGAAACAGTTCTGTCTTTGTGTGTCAAAAATTGCAAGTGACTTTAGCTCTGCTTAAAATATTAACATTTAGATATAAGCAGTATGTTGTTGTCTTTGCCTCTTTTGTCCCTTTATTTATGCATCTGCTCCTTTTGTTGGCCACCTGAAGATCTTTTTTGATGCTTGGTTTGGATAAGGGAAACAAAAAATGTAGGTTGTAAATGCAGATTATGCACTTAAAAGCTGTTTTATGCACTGATCTATAAAAGCCCTAGTAATTGTATTTGTGTGTTTGTTCTCTGGTGTTCTAAACCTTCATCACAAAGATGATATAGAGATTATATAGATATAGATATAGAGCTGAATAGAGATTACAGTTACATTTAACTTATTTTCAAGAGTGGCTGCATTCTCTGAATGCTTTATTTAGGCTTTAAAATCTTGAAAATTTTTGCGGCCACAAAGCACTGTTTTAATTATCTTTTTATATCAGACTTTTCAGCACATTGGCTTCTAACTGATGAAATTTAGTATCAGAAGTTGCCAAGCTCCCTTCTGGTTTAAAAGCCTCTTGTCCTATCACTGTCAGACTATGCAAAAAATCAGTCTTCCTCCTGCTTATAAGCACCTTCCAAGTAATGGAAGGCTACAGTGAGATCTCCCCAGAGCCTTCTGTTCTCCAGGCTTAACAAGCCTGGCTCTTTCGTTCTTTCTTCATAGAAGAGGTGCTCCAGCCCTGTGGTCATCCTCATGGCTCTCTTCTGGACCCACTCCAGTTCTGTATCTGTCTTGTTCTGGGGCCTGGATACAGTACTCTAGGGCCTCCCAAAGGCAGAGTAGCAGAGGACAATCAACCTCCTTTGCCCTGCTGGCCATCACTCTTTTGATGCAGCCCTGGATACAGTCAGCCTTCTGGACTGCAAGCACACTCTGCTGGCTTATGTTTGGGGTTGCCCCGACCCAAATGCAATGCCTTGTATTTGATGTTGTTGAACCTCATTAGATTCACATGGGCCTACTTTTCAAGCCTGTCCAGGTCTCTCTGAATGGCATCATTTCCTTCTGTTGTATCAACTGCACAGCTCAGCTTGGTATCATCTATGAAACTGCTGAGGGTGCACTTGATCCCACACTCCTGGTCATTAATAAAGATTTTGAAGACCAAGACCAATGACTGGGGGATGCCAGTCATTACCAGCCTCCAGTTTTGACACCTTGATTCTAGAGTTGTTAATAGGAAAGTGATGTAGGTAGAGAATGTTGCTTGGAGTCACCCACAGTGCCAACTTACATAGAGAAAAAGAAAATGTTATCTGTAACTATTGTCCTCTGAGCTGCATTCTCATAGTATTCAAAGCTCTTCTGTTTTTTTCATTGGAGTGCAAGGAGTTTCTGAGGTTTTTCTCAGCCTCTGAAATCCAAAGAGAAGAGAGGACTGGCTTTTCAGGTCTGCCTATAAAGTAGGAAGATGCCACAGTCTTGTAAATACACCTTATGGGATGTTATCAAGGAAAACAATTACCTTGCTTTCACTGTTTAGAAAGATATATCATTGATGAATGTGGAAAAAGCAGTCTGTATGTATATAACAGAAGAGTAACAGATTCAAATAAGTAGTTCTTATAATGATGAAACTGGTCCTCAAGATTTCCATTTATATGGAAACAAAGAATTCTTTTATATAAAATCATTTTAGAAGAGGTATGAAGACATTCTTCAGTGTATTACAGAAATCTGTATTCAGTAATGATCAGGGGTTTGCAAAATTGATGTCACCATAAAGCATAACAATCTATTACTAGTTTACTGTTCTCTGAAAATGTCTGATATTTGTATCTGTCAAAGAGAAATAACTCATCTGGGTAGTCTGTAGGCCTAGCATAGTTACATAAATTCTGAAGTTTTATATTATAAAGTCATATAATAAAATGTGTTCAGAGAAGCATTCAGTAAAATATGTACATAAAAATGAATTTAATTGAAGATTATAAGCACTGTTGTATGACTATGGTACTTTAGTTGGCAGTAGACTCAAATTAATGTGAGTGCCTTTAAAAATGAATCTGTGTCTTTCTGTGTTTTGATTTCTTTAGAATATAATTTAAATTTACACATATCAACTGCATAATGTAAATATTAACATGACATCCTGAAGATAAATAGCTACATATCAGTAGTTAATTTAATATTAGCATTGTATAATAACTACACAGCAAAAACTTTCATTGGTCATGATGAGTTCTTTCAGTTCTTCATGGCCTTAATTTGTTCCTGAATTTTGACTTGGAGTAGAATTTTAAATGGTTATTCTTTATGGAAAACTTGAGTAGAAAGGTACTCTCTTGTTTCACCAATTATTAACATGAGAGTGGGCATTAGAGAGCACAAGTCCTTTGGTTTTGATTTGGGTTGTTGTTGTTTTTTTGTGTTTTTGTTGTTGTTGTTTTGTCTTTAAATGATTGGACAACGCAACAGCTTTACTGTTCAAAAGTTTTTCAGCTTTATTGTCCTATATAAGGAATGTATTTGGCTTGAGTGTTGTATATGAAACATGAAATACTACTGTTAAAATATAGAAAAAAGAATTAAATTGAGATGCTTACAAGCAGGACATAGATAGTGATATATAGAAATCTTATTTTATTTGACAAGCTAATAATGGACAGAAAATGCAGGCAAACTTTTCAGGATATAGTGTTTTGTTTCACAGGAAGCATCAGGTTAGGCGCAGATGGTTTTATACGTATATTTCCTGGGAGGAAGAAAATAGGCTCTTTCTATTTCTTTTTATCTCTGTATGATGTGCTGCTTGAAAGTTAAGAGGTGATAAAGCTGTGAGGCAGTTAATGTTCCCTAGCACAAATCCTTTGAAGGGTAGAGGCATTAGGATGTGCCATCAGGATCTGCTTTTGAAAGTAGTTTGCAGGACTTCCTTGACCATTAAGCATGAGAGTTAAATTAGAGTGGTTTTGTGGAAGAATGTTCTCCGCTTGGTTACTGAATGACCTGTATGTTATCCTTGTCTGTGTATTTTAATTCTAGTAAATAATGCTTATTTGGCTTTATCTGCTATTTTCCAAAGCATATAAAGTTCTACTGTGTGCTTACATTAAATTCATGGCTTTTGGTAATTCTGTTCATTTGTTTTAATCAGAGGATGGTAATCATTCATTCTTAAAGTCATAGGAAAGCCTGGAAACTTTACACATAGGGAAAGGTCTGTAAAGGCTGTTTTGTCTGATTTAAACATCAGGTTTGCTTAGAAAGCTAATTAGTTCCTTCTACATTAAGTTCCTTTTTTGAGGCATGTCTTTACACTGTGTGTGTGTGTGTATGTGTGTGTGTGTGTGTGTGTATACACACATGAGAGTTGTATGAAAGCCATTTGTGTTCAATTGACTCGAAGCTTATATTTTAAAGAGTTGCATAGGAGGATAATGTTTATTTAGTAGAGCAGGTAGTATTGCATCATGGTGATGCAGACAGTCATCCATTTGAAATCAGCAGGAATTCTCATTGTAGGAATATGTTCAGAAATAGTATTTCCCGATGTGAGAGCTGCTTCAAAAGCAATGCTTCCTATTTTATTATGTTGACCTATGCACTGGAGATGGATGTTGGTGGTATGGCAGTAGAAGTTGAACCTTCTTGACTATACTGTTGCTATGCATCAGATGGCAGCAGAGGGGCAGCCTGACAAAATGACATCTGTTGTGGAGATGCATGTGAAGCAAAGGTGTGTCACTGAATTCCTCAGTGGAGAAAAAATGACACCTATTGACATTCATCAACACTTGCTGAATGTTTCTGGAGAGACCAAATTGTGGATGTGAGCACAGTGAGGCAGTGGGTGATGTGTTTCAGCGGTGGCTACAGTGGATCACTTCCACTGGTGCAGCATGACATGCAGGTTCTTGTTCATCGCTGGTAGAAGATGCATGGCTAATGGTGGTGAATATGTTGAAAAATAGTTTTGTAGCTGAGGATTGGCTCTATCAGTGTTATTATGCTCTTTGTCTCTGTTCTAGTTTCCATGAAAATAAATAGGAGGAATGCTGTTGTGGTTTAACCAGGCAGGTGGCTGAGCACCGCACAGTCAACACATTCCCCCCTTCCCAGTGGGATAGGGAAGAGAATCAGAAAAACAAAGCAAAACCCTTGGGTTGAGATAAAACTATTTACTAAGATAGAGAAAAGGAAAAGAAAAATAATTGACTCTGTATGTGTATATATATGTACATATGAAATGCGTTTAACAAGTGATGCATAAGCAATTGCTCACCATCCCTGACTGATGCCCACCTAGCCTCCCAAGCAGCAAAAGAGAGTGAGATGAGCCCCTATCTGCTTCAGAACTCCTTCCGCATGATGTCATATGGTATGGAGTATCCCTTTGGCCAATTTAATTCAGCTGCCCTAATTCTGTTCTGTTCCAGCTCCATAGGCCCTTCACTGCAAATGGCCTTGGCTCAGCAGCAACTATAACATCAGCGTGTTATCTCCAAAGAAAACAATTCCATCCCAGCTGAAACTATGACAGATACTTTTGAAGCAACCTACGTATCTCTGGAAGTTTGACTATATCTACCTGTCAGTGCTTAGCTTCACTGTACTCGTGTATTGCTTCATTGTTGAGTCTGTCTTTCAGATATGATGGGGAATGCAGTTTGTTTACTGAGCTGTGGGTTTTGCCTTAGCTACTCACGCACTCTTGATTTTTTTCTTCTGTGTTTTGTCTACTTTAAGGTCGTTTGTATGCAATGCAAACAGGGATGAAGATTGATAGTAAAACCCCAGAATGCCGCAAATTTTTATCTAAACTTATGGATCAGTTGGAAGCTGTAAGTAGAATCTATTGTTGTCCTCTGAAATTGTTCATGATATTTTAATATTCATGGTATTTTAATGACTAATGAGGCTTCTCCAAATGCTGTCTTTTCTCTGTCAGCATTCATTGGTGCAACTGTTCTGTATGAGGACATACTGTAAGAATGTGGGTTGTGTGTAATAATAAATAAGCAGGAGAACTGAGAGGAGGTAAAACTGCGTGTATGTGTATATATATGTATGTTTGTATATATGTGCATGTGTAAGCATGCATGAGCATAAATTTAACTTCCTGTTGAAGGCTTATATTATCCCTTTTGATACTGCAGCAAACAAATCTGCCTTCAGTATTCAGTTACTCCTGTTCAAATTATGAAAGATTAGAAAAACCTATAATTTAATCCCTGAATTACTGATAAAATTGTGACAGCTGGTGCTAAGACGTCAGTTCCTTTTATGTAGCCAGGTGATGGAAAATAGGACAGAATGCTTTGGAGCAGGTAAAATGAAGCATTTTCAGAGCTGGGAAGCCTGAGCATATTGACAAGTTAATGTGTTAGTAGTACTTCTACAGTAATTTAATAGCAACCAGTTTCAGTCTGCCTGTACCAGCAGGGGGCACAAAGGGGTGTTGCAGATCTGCTCTAATGGTTCTTGCAGCTTTCTGTGGCTTGCTGTAATTGATTATTTTATGGATTAAGACAGAAACTTACAACTGCAAATGATCCTGAATTATATAGTAGCAGAGAATAAAATGATGTAGATACATGTGGAAATTACTCAATGTTTTTATTTACAAAAATTTTCATACTATTCTAAATCTGTGTAATTAAATATTAAATATTTTGTTTCAAATATATATATATCCTGCAACTTATGAAGTGTAATTTTGTTTTTCTCCTGTGCACTATAATTTGTAAAGTGAATAATTATTGAAAAGTATATTGAGTATGAGTTTGACAAAAGTCTACAGATTTGAAATACCCCTTACAAAGTTTATTTTTTACTACTGAAATATTTTTTTAAAACGTTCTATGTATTAAAAAGTTGACAAGAGAATAATATTATGGAAATACAGCTTGCATGATTGAATGTTCCTCATGCTCACTCTGAAAAATAACAGCCATTCAGATACTGTTTTTAAATCTTGGCAAAATAAAGATTACCGGTTAATATCATGCAGTGTTCCTGTTTTTGTCCTCTGAGGATGACCTGAGATTTCCTTATATTCAAACAGTAAGCCTATTCAGAAGCTGTAAATCCACCTGTTGTAACTGTTAGTGGGTTATTTGCTTTGCTGATTTTTATTAGGAAGCCTGGGGATTCTTGTAGTCCAGCATATTTGAAAAGAGGTCTTTCAAATGAAGTACGCTGCTTAGACTGAAAATTCCAGTAAATCCATAGGTCACTAGATCAGTTAAGGTGGGGCTTGGACTTGGTGAAAGGTATAATGTACTGCTGTGAAATACTTTGCAGAAGAGATGATATTTAATGACTCTGCCCTTCAGTACCTTTACAAACCGTACTTTATAATTTGAACTGTGCTTAATTGTGATACATGCTTCAGAACACTTGGTCTTTTGGATAGTAAGGGGAAAAATATCCGTAGCTATTCCTTCAGAATGTTATGGTTACGTATCATTGTGTTTGTTTTAAGATTCAATTTTTCTTTTAAAGGACTAGAAGATAGTATGAAGAGCTACTTAATATTTTTCTCTCTAAAACAACGTGCTTGCTCTTTGGCATGGTCCTTTAGCATTTGTTATGTTAGAAGTTGGAGATCTTAAAAATAATTAGTGTTTATGGTTTCTCTTTTCAGTTGTACTAAATCAGCAGCTGCTTCTTGTATTTGACTTAGATTAAAGTGCTAGGGTCTAATAATGTAATGAATATATTTTTTTCAACTTTTTTTTTTCAGATGAAAAAACAATTTGGTGATAATGAAGCAATTACTCAGGAAATTGTTGGTTCTGCTCATGTGGAGAATTATGCTTTGAAAATGTTTTTATATGCAGACAATGAAGACAGAGCTGGGCAGTTTCATAAGTAGGTGAAAATCTTTGCTCTGTTGTAAGAATTAAGATCTATCCAAGCTCTTGTTAATTTGACTGCAAGCATCTCAGAAAAATCCATTTGTTACTATTTTGGTATCTAACTTGACCATTTAACTGGTATCCTTCATCTTGTGTTATTGAAGTGGTTGCTCACATACTGGTGAACCTTCTAAAACGTAGACTGATACTGAACTTAGTTAAATATATGGAAATTGTATATTGAAGTGTTTGTGATGATGCGTGTTGTTTGAGTTATAGTGGTCACTACAGCACACTGATGATTTGGCTGGACTTTTTCCTAGGTAGTACAGGATGTCCAATGTCCTATATTGAACATTCCAAATTAGAAACTAAGTGCAGAACTTATGACCTGCCTTAAAAATTGCTGAAGAATTTTTCATAGTGATCATAAGACTACTCAGTATATTCCTAAATATAGACATCATGAAGTAAATCTTGTAGCATCAGATTAAAAGAAAGTTTAAGTGACAATCGATTTGAAACTAGCCAATCTAGAATGAAAGCTGACAAAAAGTAATCCTAAGAAGATGATATTACCGAGGTAATGAAATGCTTTCTTTTTCACAGAAACATGATAAAGTCCTTTTACACTGCCAGTCTCCTGATAGATGTTCTGACAGTATTTGGGGAGCTCTCTGAAGAGGTAAGTATTAGGGATTTTGGTGTAAGTTGATTGCTTTTCCTAGCACAGTTGCAGGTTACTGTTATAGTTCTGCAATTTTTTGAAAATAGTTCATGAATATGAGCTTCAGAGAACATACGTCATAATTCTGTAGTCAAATTCATGTTACTAAATCATAAGAAATTGTAGTAAGCATTTCAAATTATATGAAATGTTAGATAACAGTTGTCTTTTAGAAGATGCTTCATGTCTTAAAAATATACTAATAATATCTGTAATGCCTCATGAATACAGGATTATGTCAAATGAGAATGATTATAGGGAGAAATGTTGCAAGGTTCCTACCTGTTCCACCTTCCCCTTTTCATCCTACAAGCAAGATCTGTAATGCTAATTACTGAGTTGGAATTATATACAATTTTAGCTAAAATAGATATTTTTGGTGTTATAATAAATTTTACTATTAAAAGGTGGTATGTTAAGTTGGAAGGGCATGAATTTACTTTTAAAAAAAAAAAAGGGATTGATGTCTGATCATTTGGACATGAATATTTAAAAAATACTCTCTAACAAAGAAGCATAGATTTGTTTTAGCATTCTTCAGCAAAACATGTGCAGTCAAAGAAGTTTTCCAGAACTGATGAACAAGATTGCAGTTCCTCTTATTAAAACGTACTTAATAAAAGTTTTAAAGCAAACTTTTCAGTTAGTTGTCTCGTCAGCTCTCTGTTGTTTGTGTTCCACAGGAGAATTAATATTGGATATGGTGGAGCAGATATTCTTAATAAAGTATTCCTTGTTCTGAGAATTAAAATGGAAGTGTTGTTTGCTAAATTAATTGAATAAGAAACTCACTTTGGAAATGTAGTGATATAGTTGATAACTTCTGTCAAAGAGAAAAAAATAGGGAAAGTTACTACTGACTGGGGACTTGGGGGTTGGACACGATGATCTCTGGAGGTCCCTTCCAACCCCTACAATTCTGTGATTCAATTCTGTGACTGGTGGAGACAATTTTCAAAAACTGCCAAAGGAAGAATAAAACCTTGAAAAATAAATAAGGAAAAACAGTGATACTTCACAGTTTGCAATAGAATCAGCAAGTGCTGATCACATAAGTGCTAATATTTGTCAGGCCAACTAAATCTGTATAACTAATCAAAAAGTATTTTTATTTCTTGTATGCATGAGTGCTATAGGATTCTCTTCTTCCGCTAGTAGAATTTCCTTACAAACAAAAGTTCTTTAGCTTTCTAAGCCTGTGACAAGATCTGGTTATGTTGGTCCCAAACTATTTAATGCCCTGTTTGGAATAAAGAGACTAGACATCCTATATAAAGATGCCTCACATTCAACCTTGCAATGAACAGCCTATTATTTCTTGCTGATGTCTTTCATCTGGTTTAAGTAGTGCTATAAAGATATTATATTAAAATATTTTATATCTAGAATATCCTGTACATACCATATTAGTCCACAACTACACCAACCTTTCTGTTTTAATGGTTTCAAATACCTACTTGTAATTTAAAATAATGTAATTTTAAAAAATCCAATGCTATTGATTGGAATTTGCACTCTGTTTCAGATGATTATTTATTTCAGATTAAAATAATAAAGTTTATGGGGATATATGTGAAAGAACACTATCAGTAATTACTATGCAGTGCACTGTCTTCCACGCTAGATGATGTTTGTATTATTGATTTCCTTGTTCTGACATACTGTACTAATTGAAGATCTGTGCATTTTCATTTCATTCTGAGATCCTACTAGAGCTGTTCTTTTTATATATGTTTTAATTCACTGATTAATTTCACATGCATTACCCTTAAATGAGCTTCAAGTGCCAGCATTTTAATAATCTCTTGTCTGGATGAAAAATACAGGTTTTAAAAAATTGCATTTTTTTTGCATATGCACAGGTGGATGGAATATCCTAGATTCAAAATTATTGCAGAAATGGAAGGAGAAGCAATAGAAAAAATGTATTCCATTGTACCAACCTGTTATGATACTTCCATGAATACATTAAGTCAAAGAAGTGAGTGATTAAAATAACTGGCCATTTACCTTTCCCAGAATGTTCAGCACAGAAAGTATGCCAGGTGGAAAGCAGCATACATTCATAACTGCTTGAAAAATGGAGAGACTCCTCAGCCTGGACCTATTGGAATGGAAGGAGAGACTTTTGGTATGTATTTCCATTTTTTCTTCTTAAAAGCTGAGGGCTCTTACCTCTGTAGAGGAGATAAATCTGACTTGGTAGTGAACTGGCTACATGATGCTTTGGCTGATGCAAGTTCATATTTTGTGATCAAATAGAGTATGTTACAGTTTGACTACCAAGCTACTGGTTATCATTTTTTCGTTACTTAAAGATACCCTTCATATTTGGTCACTGGAATGGAGATCTTATGCAATGTCTTATGTTTCAGTCTTGTCATAGCTATATTTCAAATCAAGCATTATCAAACTTAGTCTTTCTTCAACGTGTGATCTTTTTCAAGGCAGTTTTTTGTTTGCTTTTAACTGGTGGTGCAGCTGCAGTGCAAGACCTATGACGCAACTACATGTGCAAACATCACCACATTTTTGTAAGACAGATTACACCAATTTCTTTAGAATACAGTGGAGAAGATATGACAAAAAGTCTTTGATAGTGGATGCTAAAGCTTTAAATGAGTGATTTTTAGTGATTAAGTTCATAGCTATAGGAATGTTTACAAAGCTCACCAGATTATGTACAATTTCTAATTGTGAAAAATATATTTATAAGCAAACATTACATCTCTTTGGCTAAAAAAAAATTATTTATGCAACTTGTATACGATAACTGGTTCTCAGCAGCGGTAGACGGTATTTTTTGTCATTTTCTTAATGTACAGGCCAAAGTAGCTGACTTATTCAGGACTGCAGAATAAAGTATTATTGGAGGGAAAACAGAATTCAGATTTATAACCTTAGTCCACATCGCAGATCATTGAAAGTGAAAAGGTGAAGATTGTTGCTTTCGTTGCCAAGTAACATGGAGACGAAGAAGGTAAATTTTAGCTGAATGAGCTAAAATTTACAAAAGTGTTCACAGGAAGTCTACAATATATCCAATTCAGCGAAGTCTTTCTATTTGTTAAGCTATACTTCATATAGTAAAGATAATTTTTTATCTTCTGGGCAGGTAAATGAAAATACCTCTTGCTGTTCATTTTTTGAATTTACCTCTATAGTGTAGTTGACCATAATGCTTTACACAACAAAGATTAAAAAAAAAGTTTTGCTAATTATTTTTTTATTAAAGATGCATATAAAACAAAGTGTCAGTTCTTACTTTGTGCATCATTAGAAGAAAAGAAACATTGTTTGAGTGTACAACTGGACCTTCCCCATTCCTTTCTGCTTGCTCATTCTCTTCCTTCCTTTGCTAGTGGAAAAAGTATGTTTAAACAGAGTGAAAGTAGGTCTCTATAGCTTGACAAATTACCATTTTTTTCCAAAGTGTTATTTTCTTTGTGATTCTTGAAAACTATACTGTAACTCTAGGAGATGTTTTTACAGTAACATAGGCATGCTTTGTATGGTTCTGCTGGATTTATGGATGTTTTGTCAGATTGCCACCATGGAAACTTTAAAATGACATGCATGAGTTATTAATGCATTTGGAATACAAGTTGTAGAGTACATATAAAGGTCACGTAGCAGTAGCCCCAGGTCATTGAAAAGGAGTTTATCCTAATGGGAAAATTGAAATTTTAATTTCTAATGGGACAGACTTCTTGAGTAGTCTCAGTATAGTTACAGTAAAATGTATTGTCCAATTTCATTGCAATATTGAGCCAATTTCATTGCAATATATAACATTTTACATTTATATTGCAGAGTTCCAGGAAACCTTTATGTCCCAACTAGTTGAAAGAAAAGTATGTGAGCTGTAAAAGGATTTTGTTTTTTTTTTTTTTCTCAACATGATAGGGAAAAAAAGAAACAGGGGAGACAGAGAAGTGGTGTTCCAAAAAGAACCTTACGTTCTACATCTTTTAGCAACTTCTCAAGCTGGAGAGGACATTACAGGACAATGAGGAAAATAAAATGTTTTCAAAATAAAATTAGTAGATGATGGCAAAAAATGTATGTTTATAAATCTCTGGACTCTTTACAAGTAAATTTTGTTAGTTTTCAATTTAGTGCTCTGGGATGTTGAATTTAAGTTACTTTTGGTGCTTCGTTACTCTGGACAAAGTCTGTACGCTATAAGGCATAATAATTTGAAATATAAATAAGACATTCCAATCAAGACAAAATGGGGAAAACATTTGCACTCAACATACAGTCTTCTCATATAAAGCATGTGTCTCTATGTACTGATCACAGAATCACAGAATCACAGAATCACCCGGGTTGGAAGGGACCCCAAGGATCATGTAGTTATCTTATCCTGTCAGCCTCTAAACCCCTTGTTTCAAAATACAGATGTCTCTGATTTTAATTACCAATCGGATCAATTATTGGATTTTGCTGTCTCTGTATTTTGCAATGTGGATAAAAAAAAAAATTATGTAACAATTAAAAAAACAGTCTATTAAGACAAATAGTCTGATAGTAATATTTTGCTGAGGTTAATTTTAAATCTCCAAATGTGTTTGTCCAAATTCAGTATGTGTTTGTATAGTAAAATAATAGAAACGTAATTCAGGTTAGATTTTGTTTTTAAAATAATGGAGAATTGAATGCTTTCACTGAAGATTTTCTGAGCATGTTAAACATCTATTATTTTTACAGCTTCTGGCACAGTTCATATCAAAGCATAAAAGTTAACTTTTTGAGGTTTGTTCCACTTCTGCATGCCTACCTTCTGCTTATTTCTGTGAATTAGGTTTTATCTCAAAATTGCTAGCAGTTTGAAGCAATGAAATTTACCAGAAATTTAATAGATTTAATCTGTATGGTTAACAACGAATACCTAGAGAATCTTTTATGCTTGTAGAATTATCTTTGGACATTATGTTTTAGAACCAGGGATATCAGCCTTATTCCAGAAAGTCTTAGCTTGAATAATTAATCAAACAGCAAAAAGATAGTATGAGTGTACCGTGGCTCTGGAGAAAATCTGAAGATCCCATGGATCCGTTATACTAGGATCCAAGCACAAAGTCTGATGAGGTTCCAAGACTCAAGAGACTTGACTGGAGCTGAAAATGAATGCAAAGCAATTGTGTCACTCTTCTACAGGCCAGTACTGCTTTTTGAGATGTTAATTCCCTAATTTTTTAGTATGCATTCTCTGGAAATGTGCATATTTCTCAATAATTGTATGGATATTCTTATAACAGAACTTATGAGCAATTGTTGAATTAAAAAATTCTTTTCCACCAGCCTGAAAACCTTTTATTTACCACTACTATTAAAACTGTTAAGGAATACTGCAAGGACATAAGTCAACATGGTCTTAATATTTAATCTTTGATTAATAATATTTTAAATATTTACTTTACAGAAAGAATACTTACTACACTGTGACATTTGGGCACTTTAAATACCTGATAAGCATTAATTTAAACAAAGCTACTTTTAATACTGTTCAACATTTAATAATTGCACAATGAGCAAACGTTTGAGCTTGATCTTCATGCATATGCCTGAATAAAAGTATATTGCCCTCTTGTGAATTTACCTCTTACAGGCATTTGTATTAAGGATAGCAAACACTTTCAACATTTTTATTTTTTTACTTTTCTAACATTGCCAGACTTCAACCAATTGAGTTCCTATCTTCCATGGCCAATATTGCCTATGGTTGTTCGTTTTTTTTTTCAGTTTTATTTTTCGTTTTATTAATTTCAGTCACTATTATTGTTTCTGAAAAGAGATCAGAGAGAATGAGATGGATAGTCTCTGTGAGGACTTGAAACTTGGAGAAAGAAGTTGGCAGGAGATTGGATGTTTTTTCTTTCCCATTTTCTCAGGGATGGGCTTTTCCTGTCTCTAAGAAAATCTGCCTGTGTTTGGCCCGAGTTCTGAGCTTTTATGAAATTGCAGTTTACACGTACTTAGGCTTGCTAGACTTTTACAGCAGAATTGTCCAAAGGTTCCATGTACATGGGGAATCCTAAGGCAGAGAGAACTTTCCTGAAGTTGTATTTCAGATCCAGTGTGGATAGGAAGCTGGCATTTACAAGTCTCTAGACTGGCCTGGATTAGGAAAAAGCTTCCAGACTCACAAACAGAGGATACACAAGTCCAGACATGGAGGGTGGGCCGGAAGAGACAACCAGGAAGGAGAAGAGGAAAAAAAAGTAGCATTGAAATTAGGCAATCCTTGATGAGGAAATTAGGAGGCAGTGAAAATTAACTAGAGTTGGGTACCATTGTGCTTTTGCAGGAGTAACTAAAAACTGTGAACTAGCTACTGAGGAACTTTGAAGATGATACTCAGAATGCTTTGGTGAAAAGGTCACAAGGTAGTTTAAGACATAGGCAAATGTGGGGCAAGGGATTGCAGATGTGGAAGAAGAAGTCCTGATAGAAAAATGGGACTGAAGAAACAGATGAGGGCCATAGGGGTCAGAAAAAAGAGTTTTAAGTCTAGGCAAGAAATTTGGGGTAATTTATTTTAGTTGTGATACTGTGTACAGTGAAAGCATGTTTTTTCCTGCTCCCTCATTCTCAAAAACAGATTTCCTTTTAACTTTGCCAAATCAAAAATAAGTGATTTTGTTTATTGAATGTTCTATATTGCATTGTGGTGGTTTCCATTTTTCTGCTAACTAGGAATGTTTATTAAAGGCATGTAAGTTTTCAAGTGTTTGGACAAAAGAGTTGGATTCATTTCTGTTTTATGTCATCTTGACAGATCTTGAAAGAGAAGAGGCAGGGTCATCTTCTCACCAGGGTGGAACAAATCAACCAACATCATCATCATCTACGTATGAAGCTAACAACACACCAACTAGTAATTTCACTGGCATACATGTTCCACCAGGTGCCCATGCACCAGCCAATACTCCAGCTGAAGTACCTCATAACACAGGTATATGACAATCACATGCAAAGAATTTATGCCTTTATTAAGAGGCAAACTCCATCATAGCCTTCTTTCCATCAGATATAAAATAAAATAATGTAGATATTTTATGTCAAAAGCAACCTCATACAGTAATACTGTAAAAATGCCGTAGGAAATATACTGATAGATGTATTGACACCTCCATCTTGTTTTCTATCAATTTTGGCCCGAAAACATGTTCTTTAAAAGCCAAAGTTGTTTCCAGTAGCTGCATTAAAAAGAAGAAAAAAAAAGATTTTATTTTTAGATACTTGTGAATGTACAATTTTTCCACCTCCCATTGCCATATAATAATAATAAGATTAGCAAGTGAGAAGCTCTTAGTTTCAATCTTGATGATCATTTGATTGTTGAGATGTATTTTTGTATTAAAAGAACAAGATGGATTTCTCACACATCTCCTCTCCTTATTTAAAGAATGTAATTTTAAGAATGTTTCACCCTATTAAAAGTTCAGGATGCTCTTTATTTCAGCTTTATCAAAGGGAAATCCTTCAGATAGTTGTTTATTGTGTTTTTTTTTTTGGGGGGGGGGGGGGGGGAGTAGGGAGGAGAAAGGGGGGAAATCTGGAGGCGTGTTGTTTTTTGTATTCTGTCTAAGTAAATGTTTTACTGTTTGTTTTTTGCCAGATCTGAAAACTATGGAATATGTTTCTTGTAGAAATACATATATTTTTTTTGCATTACTTATTTTTAACCTCACTGTGTTATTTCTTCTAGCACCAATGTTTCCCTTTCAAATCTAGCTTCTGTATTCTCACCAATTGTTTCCAAAGGAATTAGGGAGGACTTAGCTTGCTGCTAAGTACAAGATGGCAGACATGAGGCTTTAAAAATAGCTTCTCTGTAGTATTAAGAGGTGGCATATAAACTTCCAGTTAAAAGAGTTCAGTCATACTGTTCCTTAACAGATTTTTCTCAGTACACTAGGGAAAACCATATATTTTTGGACTAATATTTTCTTAATTTGTTTAACACTTGAAAGTTAAATTCCTGTGAAATACTGTACTGATAACATGAGTGAGAGCCTGTAAATTCTTCATGTTGTTTTATAAAACATTCCTGGTCAACAGTGTTTTAAGATTATTAGCTACAAACTGAGACTTTAGGAGCCATCTACTGCTTAAGTTAAAAATCATTGAATCATTAAGTTTACCTGTTCTCATTTTCATACTTTTTTGGTGTATTACTAAAGTCTACAAACAGAAATAACCCTGTTCCAATTGTCTGCATTAATTTACAGGAGTGACAACTAATACCATTCAACCTTCTCCTCAAAATATTCCTCTAGTAGATCCTTCCCTTTACAGTGCTCAGTCTGCAGGTAAGATGGTGGCATTTGTACTGTCTGTGCGTGAGTGTGCCTCTCCCTGCCTCCTCCAGCTTCCTAATAGTTTAATTTGCAACAATTAAAAGAATTTTGAGAAATAAAGTCACCGTTACCAGAATGCTAACAGTTCATAAATGTTAAAAAGAATGGACATCATCTAAATATTCTGATAGTGTTATCTGATTTTTTTTTTTTATTTTTTTTTTTACTTTTCAAGCCAATAAGCTGGCATTGTGTTAGCTTTCTGCATTGTTGTTTCTGAGATAAGGTTTGCTGTACTCAACAAAGTCTGTATTCCTGATAACCTTTCTAAATTCTATTTTTGGTAATTAGTACACATTCTCTTTCCTTACAATTACTTCTTCAGGGTTAATTTGTAAATTATTTGTTCATTTCAGTGAATAATCAAGAAAAACATTCCAGTGGTGTTTTTTATTGCAGTGTACTTGCTGTGTTCTGAACCAGCAGTGCATGTTGATTATAAGTAAACTTTATATTAAACAAAATAGTACAGTGAAGCATTATGATCTTGTTTTGATTTACCATTGAATCAAGGTTTTTGTCCTTTAAATGTTGTTTCTCTTTGATGTAGAGTCACTACTAACCTATATTGTGTGAATTTTACTTCTGTCTTTAAAAATGGCAGCTTCACTGAAAAAGCATTTTAATCAGTGGAATGCAACAGTAGGAATTCATTGTTTAACTTGACTTTAGTCATTTGTCATAAGAATGCTTAAGGATGTGAAGACCTAATGTAATAAGGAGCTATTTTTGTCAAAGATGTCTTAAGAAGAAAAATGACAATAATTATCTTTGAAATATTCAGATTTGCTTTTAGCGTTCTCTTGAATAATGAAAGGTACATCTTATTGTTTCTGTCTGGCATATTAATGTCTCTTGTTACAGTTAGCTCACTTTATTGAAAACCTCTAACCGGTCACTGAACCATTTAATCTTGGTGATGGCTTTGCAATTCTGGGGGTTGTGGTGGGAGTTTTGGTCGCTACTTAATGAAAACAGCTAAAGGCTTTATTTAATATTTACCATAAGAACTGCTACTTAAAAGGCAAGTTTGGCGGCAGAGCTTTCATACATAATCAACTGATCATGATAATCTAGACAGTTATTCTAAAAAGTTTTTTTGATAACCACTATGAAAATGCTGGTCATAGTTGTTTATTGGTTTGAATATTTAATTCTAAATGACAAAATTGTCAATTTTAAATTAAATTTTAAATCATTGTTAAGTATTAGAAGTTACATTATTTGGTGTCTGGACAGTGTATCAGTACATTGTTCCCTCTAGCCTGTAATAACTTGATTCAATAAACTTAAATAGAAATGAAAATGAATTGAGTGAATTAAGATACTCTGTGCTTCTGATAATTTATAATAACTGCTCAGCTGTAATTAGGATATTGATACCCTTGCTAAGCATAGTGATGAATCTGTAAATTGATCTAGTATAGTATTTGCATGCCTTCATTCCTCCTCTGTACATCTCTTGTTGTATCACTACAAGTTTGGGTCTTGTAACAGCACATGATGTTAGATACTTAAGAGAATGTTTTGGAAATGCATACCCTGGGAAGTGATAAGGCTCATGCAAATCCATGGTTGTGAAAGCTTAGAAAATAATGTCTCAGATATGCAAGAGCTTGAGAAGGTATATAGATTTTATATAGTAACAATTTTGTTTGCATGCATAGAATTAAGCATTTTGAGAGCAATGGAAGGCATGGTTCCTTGCTTGTCTCCATCCTGCCACACATGCCTGATGTTCCCAAAACATCCTCACTTCAAATAGTAAGAACAACATTGTCATTCTCCACCTATTGCTAAGGATTCCCTTTTATACCCAAAATACTGTGCTCTATTATAGTCTGTTCCTTCACCTGTATGTAGATTAGGAAATGCCAGTATTTCACAACAGACTTGCTAAACTGGAGAACCCTTTCCAGTTGCTGAATTGCAAGATATATTATAGCTGTCTTGGCTGTATATTGAGGCTATACCTTGATAAGCACTGTTCCTATGGAACTGAAGTTGCCTTAGGGAGAGAAAGGGAGATAACTGTTTCTCTCCAGCTGATCTGTACAGCTAGTAAAATACAACAATTTGCTCCACAATTTAGACAAAATATCTGTATAAATATCTGTATAAATTAAACATGCCTGAAAATATTTGACATTGAGAGCAGATGGCACAGAACAACTCACATCCATACTATTAAACTTTTAAACCTTCTAAACAAGGTAGTTAATCAAGGCTGCCAATATTGAATGGTCTTTAGCATGCTCTAACCATGAATCTTGCCCAGGAACTGTTTGGGAAAGTGGTAGTTGTCATAGGCCAAAACCAAACCGCAATCTGTTCCAGCAGTTCAACAGTGCAGAGTCAAGTTCAAGTTCTGAGACACATTCCCTGGCACTGTTTAATGTACTAGTATAGACATAGCCAAACAGGATATTCCACATACTCCTGGAAGACTCTGTGGTAGGAGGATCAAATGTATATTTTTAAAATAAATTACATATTTTCTTTCTAACCCATAACATGGGAGAAGCAATCTGATTAATGCTTATGTGGAAAAGACTGGAATATTTATCAAAAGAAAATTTAGTTAGAGTATTCCTTTGATTTTAGTTAGCGCAAATCCTGCAATAAAAGCCCTGTCCTGTGAGAGCAGATTTTAGAGTTTTATACTGGCTTTTGAAAATATGCTTAATTGAATAAGCTTTGATAGCACACTATGTCTGCTTACAAAATGCAGGGCTATTCAGAACTTTGTATTATATGCTCATGAAATTCGCTGGTCTAATTCATTTTAAAAATTTGTTAACTCTAGATTTTGCTAACACTAAATTCATTCATAATTGTGCTGCAGAGTTTTTATAAGATGTTCTTACATTAGTGTATGCTTCCTTCCACAGGTGGCATAGTATAGAGAAACCATTTGTCCATTCTGGTTGCATTTATAATAATGTTTGCTTTTCCATGCACAGAGTAGAAGTAATAAACACATTTTATGTATTTTCATGATCTTAAGAAAAATTCTTCGGGGAATTATCTTGAATGTCTTACCTGCTTTAATAGGAAAAAAAAAGAGCATCAGATTTTGATTAATATTAATTATATTTGGCATCTCTGTATTTATATTACAAGTTACACTGATTTTATTAAAATATTCTTTAACCAGCTGCCTTGTATTTGGACAATTTCATGAAAAGGAAAATATGAATAGGAAAGGATATCAGGGAGATGCAGATACATCATATAAAATACATTAATATGAAGGTGCTTTCTTTCTCAACACAATTTTCAGCATATCTAGTAAAATTGACTTTTTGTTTTTACTTTGAGTTTCTCTTAAACTAAAACATAATGGCTTTTAACATTAGTTACGGATTCCATTTGTCAGTTCGGAATTAAGTGTGATTACTAATGATTTCAGATGTGAGTTTCAGGATGAGTGCAATATACTTTTTCCCATCTCACAGGTTGGTTGAGGTTGGAAGGGAATTCTAGGTCCATCTGGTCCCACCTCCCTGCTCAAGCAGTGCCACCTACAGCATGTTGCTTGGGACCATATCTAGGTGGCTTTTAAAGATCCCCAAGTAGGGAGACTTCACAATCTTTCTGGACAACCTGTGGCAATCATGGCCACTCTCACAGCAAAAACGTGTTCCCTAATATGCACATTGGAACTCTTTGTTTTTTAGTTTGTGCCTGTCGTCTCTGCTCTAGTCACTGAACACCACCTGAAGAGCCTATGGACTCCATCTTCCTTACTGATGCTCTTCATTTATTTATCTGTACTGATAAGATCCCTCTGACCCTTTTCTTCTTTGGGTTGAAGAGTCCCATCCCTCTCAGCTTTTCCTCATATGAAAGATGCTCCAGTCTCATTATCAGCTTCATGACCCTTCATTGTATTCTCCATTAGCTCTATGTCTCACTTTGTGCTGGGGAATCCAGAATTGGGCACGGATGTAGCCTCCCCAGTATTAAGTAGATGGAAATAATTATTTCCTTTGATCAGCTGACAATGCTCCTCCTAGTGCAGATAAAGATACCATTAGCCAACCTTCTCTGCAAGATCATGTTTTTGGCATGTGTTCTCATGGCCACTGAGACCCCCAGGGTGTTGTTCCTTTTCTGCAAAGCTATTAAACAATGTATGAATGTATGAACCAAAGTTATTTACTTTTGAGGTGATACTTTCAATTTTAGTACAGATATTGTAGTTAAATTTTGCATTATTTTGAAAATTTTAGAAAGCAGCTGTTTTTCTATTCTGCCTGTCCATTGTGAGGTGCTGACTTCAATAGGAGCTGAGGCCACTGAACACGTCAAAAGATCAACACTGTGTAAACTTCGGTTTATAAATTGAAGTTGATTTTTTTCCCTCAAGTTATGTCATAATAGCATTTGAACTAGATTTCATAATAAATAAATCGTTATGCCAGCAAAACATTAGTAGAGCTCATACTGCAAAAATAAGATTAGACTGGTGAATTTAGGCTTCCTTCCAATAAATTAGTTGAATAGTGGACTGATGCCTTGGCCTGGTTTTAAAGAATGATTTTTTAGTTTCTTTTGGCATCACAGCATAAAGCTACTTTGAGAGGAACTTGGTCTTTCAGATTTCTTAAAGATGTTCAGTAATGTGGTCACAGATTGACCCCAGCTGCTTTTAGTTCTGTGACTTTATTTAAGTTAGAAATAACTGAAGTGTGTGCTGCTCATATTTATGCCCTCCCTCACGCGTATTTACCCTTGTTTGTGTATTTTAAGAGATTTTAATGTGGTTTCACTTATTTGGCAGTAAACTAATATACATTGCAGTGCAAACGAGCCCACCAAGTTGTCATGTGCCTCAGTGCTCAGTAGTTATTTTGTGGTCAGATTTATTTATTGAAGGGAAAATAAATGATTTTCTAGTGTGCATTATAAATAAATAAATAAATAAATAAGATAAAATTAATCTTGAAAGCACTTACCGTCCTGCTTTTTACTGGGGTATGGTTGTTTTAAAAAGCAGCAAACCAGTCTAGTTTTTAATATTCCCGGGTTTTCCCTTTTATTTGTTCAAAAGCTGTCTTTAAATAGTAAGATTGGGAAAGGAGAAAGCAAATAGAAAAGATATTTCCTGATAAGAACTCAGATACTTCAGTAAGTGTTCTCACAGTATTTCTGACAAGAGTTTTATCTTGAAAGAAAAAATCTGGCTATGATTGTACTTTATAAAATGCACTGAAGTATATTCATGTCCTTGCTTAAGGTGAAAAAGCTACACTTAGAGAACTAGGCCTTTCTTTAACCAATTTTATACCCAAGTCCCTACTACTGTTTTTAGAACACTGAATACATGTGTTGTGATTATGTCAAGGAAATATTCTAATGACACTTAATTGTTTTATACTTCGTTATGAGAATTTTTTTTTCCAGTATTAAAAAAAAAATTGGGAAATGTAGTGGGATCAATGCTGTTTCTGGTTAACTTACCTAAAATTGTAACATGAACATTACTTGGATAAAGCAAAAATATAATATGTGCAAAAACATCTCAGTGAGAATGTTTCCACAAATTGAAAATCTATTCCAGTGTACAGGGAACAGTTTCTAACTAAGGTTGTGGTATTTCTGAAGGAGGGCGCAAACTAATTATATTGTAGCACAAAAAACACTTTCCTTGTTTCTTGCAGGCGTTTATGTGATTACAGATATCTTATTGTTAAAATGTTCTTTTTTTGCTACTTTAGCTAAAGAGCGGATCTTTCTCAAAGGTATTGACTTACTTCTGAAAGGCACTGGATTATATAAAAGAACAATGTTTTGAAAGGGTCTCTGATTTCTTAAAATACCAGCAGCAAAGAAGTGATGTTCGTAATATTACAAGTATCATCTTGCTTTTTTTTAATATTGCTGCAAATGTAAGTAAAACATAATAATGTTGTAATTATATTTTTGCAGGGGAAGTCCGTTTGACTCCAGAGGACTTTGCCAGAGCTCAAAAATACTGCAAATTTGCTGGCAGTGCTTTGCAATATGAAGATGTGAGCACTGCTGTACAGAATCTACAGAAGGCTCTCAAGTTACTGATTACGGGCAAAGAATAAAGCCTTTAATCCAACAGATTCATGTCATTGCCTGAAGAACTAACAGCTTATTACTGTACCCGTTAGGGGAGTGGAAATATACAGAAGCTCTCCATCTAATCACCTATGGTAATGAAATCACTCTTTCAGTGTCAGTTGGACTCTTCATTTTAAAAACAGTGGAGCTAGGAGCATATGAATGCAGTTGTTTGATGTAAGCAAAATACTAAAGAATGTACTGTGAACACTGATTAAGAGGTAGAGTTCATATTTCAATATTTAGATTATCAGTCTGGGAAATATCAAATCTGCAAAAAGGTTGAACATTACAACGTTCTGTTGAAATTCTGGCTCTGCTTTCATTTTTTTCAAACAATTATCTAAGAAGTTTAAATAGCTTTAAAATGGTAACAAAATTCACAACTTCCTCCAGAAAAGAAAGCATGTAAGAAGACTGGCACATAAACAGTGGGAAGGACTTTTTTCCATACCTAAATTATTGGAGTATCATCTGAGACATAAAGTTAAACAGGACTTGAGGTTATTTGTATATTATTTTAATACATGCATTGAAAACATTTCTTGATACATCAAGGAGAGTAATTTTGATTGCATTCCAACCCAACCACCACCGAGTGGACTGCTGCATGCAGTCTTGATCATTGATTCTTTGCATGAACACTGGGAATTTTGTTTATGTATGGTTAACAAAGAGAAAGTACTAATATTTAGTGGAGATGATCCTGAAACCAGGGACAGAGATGCTAAACTGCGTGAACTTTTAGGGAGATTCACTTCATAGATGTTTCGTCTCTTTAATAAACTGAATCGAAGGATGGTTCAACCATTTGGTTCATCTTTGGTATTAGTGATCTAGAAGTTTGTATTCCCAGCTAACATTCTTTCTGTCTGCTATGTTGTAGAGGCTATTTGGACTTGGGAACTAATTAAAATATCTTGGAAATAGAATTTTGAGTCTTCTTTTAAGTGTGCTCCTGCTATTTTAGGGCTCTTGGTTGTTAAGAATTCATCCTTGCAGTTTGAAAGAAGGACTTAGTAGTCTTTTAACTGGCATGACATAGGAATTGAGTACACCACAAAGTATGTCTGATTTATGCAATATCTTTTAACGTCGGATTGTCTGATATGTCTGTCTTTCCAAGCTCTTGGATCAAATGCACATCATTTGTAACTGCACTGTTTTTGCAGCATCTTAAATGCATCTGAAACTCAAAGCAGAAAGTTGAGGAAAATAAAATCAAGCATAAGCGTGCGCTGAAACCTAGCTGATGGTATCATTTTATGACAGCAGATTGAGTCTGTTTGTCAGCAAGTTTGAGAAGGGTAGTGCAACATCTGTTGATGTAGCTTTAAGCTAGATATAATAGAACACCTCTGGAACTGCTTGTGTTTTGCTTTCTGCTGCGGGCATGGCTTTGTTGGTATGGTGTGCTAATCTGGATAGTGATTTGGATTAGATTTTGATTGGCTTGGGATGTTTAGAATAAATCTGTCTGAAACTTTTTTTGACAATTATGTTGTATAGACTGTATGGGAACTGCTGAGTCATGGCCTGAACCTCTGATTAATCACCTGAGGTGAGCCTTGAGTCAGCCAGAGGAGCACAGGTGAAGGCAATTCACCTGTGCTGCCGGAAGGGGTGGAGCCTGGCTCCACCCCTCCTGGACCTATTTAAGAGCTGGCTACCAGAGGGGAAGGATCTCTTCTGGAGATCCCCTCTTTTGGTATCTTCTAGTGAGCTCAACCCAAGGGTAAGCTCTTCCACTTATTCTCTTTTGTGATCCTTGTTTGCTTTGCCTTACTCTTTTGATTATATTGCGATTATAACATCTTGATATCTATTGATTATACACAATTATATTGTGATTATAACATCTTGGTTATACAATAGACCTAGTCAATAAGCCTATGTTTTGTATAGTGTTTCATGCAAGATAGCTCCTTCAGTATCAATCTGAATTTCTATAAATTCTTCCATGTGAATTCTTCTGTTACGACGTGATTGGAAAAGTTACTTTTTAGTTGAATGAAGGAAGCGGAACATTGCGCATATATTCCATTGCTATTAAAAAGAAATATCAAAAGTAGCTTTCATTTGTGCATCCTATCACTGTTTACAAATACTGGATTCAGTCCCTAGGCCCTGAGGAATGAAGGTCATTTTTCCTGTATCTTTTTATAAAATAGTTAAAAGAACTTTTAGACTTTCGTACTAAGCCAGCTTTGATGCAATAGTGTATTAAGGCTTTTCATTGAAAATTAATTTTTTCATAGTGACTGATATGAAGGTGGCTAATAACTAAATTGAAGCATTTATTAAAGTGTGTAAAAGGACTATTTTGGTCATGTTTATGTTGAAACTCTACGAAACTGGAGAATCATCAGAGGAAAAAAGTAAGCCATGAAAAAGCCATAAGTGATCATTTACAAATGTATAACCTTCAGCCTATAAAAACAAAGTATTTCTCTGACTGGAATGGAGATAAAAATGCTTATACAAAAGTTAAAGAGTATCTGGCTAGAGAAAATATAAGATCACTATTTCTGAACATAAAATAGTAAGTTAGAAGATTGATCATGTAAAATTTGCATGAACACAGTAAGATCAAACACACCCTAAATGCTCACTTTCATACCACAATACTTAAATCAGTATTTTAAATTATATTTTACATAAAACTATGTTGTCCTGTCCATTTATTTTTTTAATGTAGAAGTTTTATTACAGCTCACCAAAATTTTCTTTGAAGCTACAGATTGAGGGTGCTTATGTTTGATGCAACACATTGAGTATTTACCATCTTAACTGATGCCTATAGTAAATTATAGCATAGCATTTCTATTCCACTAAGTACCGCCTCTGGGTTAGTTTTAAATGTGGCAGGCAAGATAGCCTGAAACTTCAAGCCCATGTTGTAGAATTGTTCAAAAATTGTAGATATTTAAAAGTGGCAGGAGAATGTAGGTGGACTGCCTGCAATTATTCCAAATTGAAATAAGTGTTAGGCTGTGGAATTTATGGCCCCATTGTTAATTATCTTGTGAGCTTGCCTAAGTGTTGACTGTTTTACAGCTACTCTGAACGGTAGAGTATCGACCCATAGTTTCTCTTCAGCCAGTTCCCAATGCATGCATTGGTATCTAAAGGAGAATGCTGTTTCTGCTGCTCTACTGCCCTCTCTCCTTCAGTGATGACTAAAACCTACATGTGCTGGCCTTTCCCACTTGGATTGTGAGCTCTGAATGGTAATCTTGTTTATAGAAGGAAGAAAAAAGCTTTGTCTGATGTTCCACTTTTCCTTTTTTAAAAAATAGAATTTTAGTAAATCTGTTCAGTGTTACTTAAACAGCTTTTGTGGTTCTTTGTGCACGTATATTTCTGCAGGAAAAGTCCCCATTCTGTATTGCAAGATTCGTGTCTTGCAAAGCAGGTTACTCTTTGTGAAATGGTGGAGATTTTTTTTCAAATTTTATAATTTTATGATACTGGAGGTATACTTTTCAAATGGTTGAAGTCATTTCAGGTGAAATTTTTAATAGCTATCCATTGAAAGTGAAGTTTCTGAAGCACAGACATGAGAATTGGAGAAGACATGAGTTTGCTTAATAAATTTCATTGTCAACAAGAAAAGAATCCTGTGTTTCCAGTGGAGCTCTTTTTGGTTTGTGAGAGTACTGTTGTAGTCTGGTAACAATGATGGTTCTGAATATAATGTTTTAAATGACCTCAGAATGGGAACTGTGTTAAATAGGAGCATTGAGAACAAACTTGAAAGAGGGTGGAGGCATATGCTGATGGGGGGCAGATGAAGAGGGAGGGGGAGTCACTGCAAAATGGGATAGGGCACAGAAATGATTCACAGAAAAGAATCAAAGAGATTATTAGAATGCCACATGGAATGGGAACATTAGAAGTGACTGCTATAAAGTTTCTTTACAACCTTAGAAGAGATGGGATAGAAGCTGGAAAAGGCAGAAGTTTACAAGAAGACAGAAGAGTAGAAGAGACAGAAGTGTGGAAGTGACAGAAGAGAAGTGTAGAAAAAACATTTTTTTTTATTGTTATCATTTTTTGTACAGTAGCATGGAGGAGAATGTAAGATTGGAAAGACCAAGGATAGTTGTAAAATAAAAAAAATAAACTCAGCGTGATGAAAATGGAGAGGAGTAGATCTTTCATCCTCGCGACCTATGCACTCATTTAAAATAAGTCATATTTATTATATTATTAAAATAGAGTTGGGTGGCCCCTGTCAAAAATGATGTATCAACAATAGAGACCTGAAGAGATCCGTGTTAGTTCTTCAAATGTTGTTCACGATTTTGGGCTTTCTCTTTTTTTTTTTCTCCCCATTATCCACCTCTGTTTTTATTCTGTGGTTTCCCTTAGAGGGGAGATTGTTGTGCTTTGATGCTGTGCTAAGTATCAGTGATAGCCCACATGTTTAGACTTACTCATGTAATTTGGGAGGGTTAACAAATCTGAGTTTTCAACTGATGTGGGCTATAGAGTAAATACAGGGATTGTACTTTCTTCTTGAGCATCAGAAGATATTTGGGAGCAGTATTTGTGGAAGGATGTGTGATAATCAACTTTTCTCAGAGCCATATCTTCAGTCAGATCTCAACAAATGGATCTCTTGGAGTTTGGAGACCTCCGTCTAACAGGTAGTGAAATTGCCAACTTTCCTTGCTCAGTTAACCCATCTGTACAATAGATGTTGTATTTTCGTCTTGAATAGATGCATTAGGTGAAATTGTCTCAGTCTAGAAAGTAAATTTCTTTAAAATGCTGTGTTTGATTCTGATCATTGTTGATGGAATCTGATAACTAATAAGGAATGCAAGGTAGAGATACTGAGATGATAAAGGAAATGAAAATTGTTGTATAGTGAAAATAGATTGAGTCTAGTTATGGAATGGTTTTCTTAAGGCATTAGGGACAAAGTATTAATTTAAGACATCCTGTTAAATGTATAAATTGAGATCTCATAACAAGATTGAAGTGAAACTGGAGTTGAAATTTCAATTTGTCAGTCCCTGAGCTTTTGAGAAGGTTTTTCTGGCTGCTTGAGTTATGGCCCATGGATTTAATGCCCAGTGTGTTTGCTTATAATAGTGAAAAACACAGCCTGTCAGCTGTGTTTGAGACAAAAAAAAAGAAAAAAAAAAAAAAAGACATTTATTTTTTGCTGAAGTTAATCAAGTGTATCAGCACAGTCTTGGGAAAAATACCTTACTCAGTATAGATATTAAATCTGCATGCTTCTTTTTACAAATATAGGTGCTCGTGATCACTGCATCTCTTTCATAATAGAAGCTTTACACTCACCTGACCTTTTTCCTCCTCTTAAATTGCGAGAATAACTTCACCTGTGTGAATGGTTCTATTGAAGCAGGATAAGTGTTCATGTACATAAGTGTTTCAGTTCAAAGCTTTAGCAAGAGGCATATTGCTTGATCAGTAAAATTTAGCTGGGACAATTGCAATGGTTTTAATTGAGCCAAATCTGGTATACTGCTAGTTCTTCCAACGTGTGCTTTAATCTCATAATCTTTTTATTGGCAGATTTTGAGACAGAACTCAGCTTTTTTCCACTTACGTTTTCTGTTTGGAAATAGTAAGATTTTATGTGGACCATAAACAAAATAATAATGATAAATCTTACTGAATCTGTTCATACTAGATTTGCTGAAAAGGACAGTATTCTCTTGATGTATTTTTTGTATGTTTTATGGTACAGTTATATGTAACTACAGCTCCTATTAATTAAGAAATATTTATTCTTAGCAACATCTGCAGGAATATGCATAAATTCTGCAAATAAAAGCCCTGCCATGTATAGAGGTGTTCATATAAAAGAGGGCAACTTCTGTTCTTGTTAACTCTGAACTATGTAAGTCAAAACATCAGCCTTTTGAACGGGCTATTGTTGAAGCTCACTCTTGCATCCAGTTCTGGGGCCCCAAATGCAAGAAGGACATGGAGTTGTTGGAGTGCGTCCAGAGGATCGCCACAAAAATGTTTAGAGGCTGACCCCTCCCCTACAAAGACAGGCTGAGAACTCTTCCACCCAGAAAAAAAGAATGCTCCAGGAGGAAGTTATAGCAGTCTTCCAGTGGTCTAATGAAAAGCTAGGGAGGAACGTTTTGTAAGGGCATGTAGTGATAGGACAAGGGGAAATAGTTTTGAACTGGAAAAAGATAATCTTAGACTAGATGTTTGGAAGAATTTCCTTACTGTGAGGGCGGTGAGAAACTGAAGAGGTTGCCCAGCGAAGTTGTGGATGCTCTCTCCCTGGGAGCATTCATGGCCAGGCTGGACGGGACTTTGAGCAACCTGATCTATTGGGTGTCTGCCTAGAGTAGGAGAATTGGAACTAGATGATCTTAAAGGTCCTTTCCAACCCAAACCATTCTGAGATTCTATGAGCTTTTTCCTGCAAACTCTGGTATAGTCACTAGCGATCCCTTGTTGAAGCTTGTATGAGATACAGTGTGAAATGTGAAAGTTTCTTTTTACAGCCACTTTTCATAGTGACTGCAATATTTGATACTGCTCAGTCAACTTTTTGGGAAGCAATCTGTTTGTAAATGATTGTAAATGTAGATAAGTTTACTGAACCGTGCATATATGATCAAATCACTAAGCTCATAGAACCTAAGCCCACTGAAGTATATTAAACTTCCTGCTGCTTCATTTCTTGGCTATGAAAAATTCTTTAGAATCTGACCATGGAAATGAGTATCAAGTATCAAGACTACTTGCTACTGAAATCTAAGTCCTAACTGCACAGTTTCTTGATCAATCACAGTTCATCTTTTCTGAGATCATCTTACCTATTCTGACTGCTTTGATGAGCCTTCCTGAGTGCTGCCACAAGTATCTGCGCCATGCAAATTTGGGGGACAAGCCCCTATTTTTTTTCTTTGTTCTATAGCTCCAGTCTTAGATGGAATAATAAGAGAAATTACTTTCTGCAATTGTTCCCTCTCAATGATAAAAGTTGTTGGTCTCCTGACTAGAAATTTCTTGATCTTGATCTACGTTGTCTTTTTAGTCCTCAGCTATGCAAAATGTAGAGTCTCTTGAACTACAAAGAGAAAACATCAGTTTATACTTCCAACTTTAAAGCTTTCATTTTCAAACCTTTAGAAAAGAGAAATGAAAAGCAGGATGGGAATTCTGAGTTTTCCAGATGTTATGTTTTTTAGAGACTGAAAACAGCTGTCTCTTTGAAAGATATTTGTAGGACACTCTAAAGAAGACCTGAGAAGATCTGAAATTCTTTGTCAAGCTTTTGATTTAAACTCGTTTCCTGAGATTTTAGCAAGCACCTAGTACTTTGCCAGGAAAATATTTTAAATCCATCTACACCTTGATAGGTTCCTCCATCATCTCTTCAAAGCAAATATCTTAATGACTGCCACTCACTATTGGTTGGCTCAAAAGCTCAAATCTAGAAACTTTGACAGAAAGTGTTAAATGCTGCAGAAGCTTGTTCTTATGAACAAACTCAGTTGCTACCATGTCTACTGGAGCCTTAAAACAAGAACTTGGTGTTTTTGTTTATAACAGAAGACAGTCAGTTTGACAGCATTTGCCAGACTTGCTAAATAACTTCTTCCAGGATTCTAATAGGTTAGTGGTACAATGTTATTGTCACACAGGTCTCTAGGCCTCCCAGGAGGATATCCGGCACCATGCATATCCACTGTGTCTGTCTTAATTCCTGAAGAAAATTTATCTTGCAAAGAGGAATCTTCCCTTGAAGGAAATCATGTTTAGCACCTGTACAGTGAGTTTTCCATTTTGAAATGGATAGTTTCTTGAATATTTATGTCTCTAGGGGATTTATCTTCACTCTCAAGGACATTCTACAGGTACATTGGCCAGAAGAGACAGGCCAAAATGAGCGTACCTCCTCTGGTAAATGTAAAAGGAGAACTGGCTTCAACAGATGAAGAGAAGGCTGTGTTCTTTGCCTCAGTCCACTGGCAGCCAGGATTCCAATATTTCTTGCATCCTTGAGCCCTGCATTCCTAAACCTCTAGATGAGGACCAGGGGCAGTAAATCCCCCCACACTGTAAGGGCAAAGCAAGTCTGAGACTGCCTCATGAGTCTGAATGTGTACAAGTGTATGGGGATGGATGGAATGCTTCCCAGGGTTCTGAAGGAGCTGGCTGAGGTAGTTGCTGAGCTGCCCTCCATCATAATTGGAAAGTCACGGCTGTCAGGTGAGGTCTCAGACGACTGGAGGAAGGATCATGTTACTCCCATTTACAAGAAATGGAGCAAGGAGGATCCGGGAAACTACAAGCCAGTTAGTTTCATCTCTGTGCCTGGGAAGATCATGGAACAGATCATCCTGGACTACATGTTTGATCACATGAGGAATGAGTGTGTGATCCGAGACAGCTTGCACAGCTCCGCCAGAGGGAGGTCTTGCTTAACCAATCTGGTGGCCTTCTGTGATGGAGTGATGGCATTGGTGGACAAACGGAAGGCAACCAATGTCATTTACCTGGACTTGAGCAAGGCCTTTGACATGGTCCCCCACCAAATCCTTATTTCAAATTGGAGGGATGTGGATGTGATGGGTGGACCACTCAATGGGTAAGAAATTGGTTGAAAGGCCACAGATAGAGGGTGGTTATCAATGGCTCTATGTCCAGGTGGAGGCCGGTATCAAGTGGTGTCCCCCAAGGGTCTGTCTTGGGACCAGTGCTCTTTAGCATCTTTATCAATGACATCAGCGATGGAATCGAATGCACCCTCAGCAGATTTGCTGATGACACCAAGCTGAATGGTGCAGTTGACACAGTAGAAGGAAGGGATGCCATTCAGAGGGACCTCAACAGACTTGAAAGATGGGCCCAGGTGAAGCTAATGAGGTTCAACACAGCAAAGTGCAAGGTTTTGCACTTGGGCCAGAGGAATCCCAGGCATCCATACAGACTGGAAGGAGCAGTCCTTGAGAGCAGCCCTGCAGAGAAGGACCTGGGGGTGTTGGTGGATGAAAAACTTAGCATGAGCCAGCAGTGTGCCCTTGCAGCTCGGAAAATAAATGGTATCCTGGGCTCCATCAGAAGACGGGTGGCCAGCAGAGACAGGGAGGTGATTTGTCCTCCTCTACTCTGCTCTTGTGAGATCCCATCTGGAGTACTGTGTCCAGGTCTGGAGCCCCCAGGACAATAAAGACAGAGAACTGTTCGAGAGGGTGCAGGGAAGAGCCACGAAGATGATCAGGGGACTGGAGCACCTCCCCTATGAAGACAGGTTGAGGGAGCTGGGCTTGTTCAGCCTGAAGAAAAGAAGGCTGCAGGGTGACCTCATTGCAGCCTTTCAGTACCTAAAGGAAGCCTATAAACATGAGGGGAGTCAACTCTTTGAAAGGGTGGATAACAGCAGGATGAGAGAAAATGGTTTTAAATTGAGGGAGGGGAGATTTAGGCTGGATGTCAGGGGGAAGTTCTTTACAGAGGGAGTGGTGAGGTGGTGGAAGAGGCTGCCCAGAGAGGTTGTGGATGCCCCGTCCCTGGAGGTGTCCAAGGCCAGATTGGATGGGGCTCTGGCAACCTGGTCTAGTATTAAATGGGGAGGTTGTTGGCCCTGCCTGTGGCAGGGGGGTTGGAAATTCATGATCCTTGAGGTCCCTTCCAACTTCGGCCATTTTGTGATTCTGTAATTACTGTTATACTTAAAACTGTCTTTCTACATACTTCACACTTGTAAAGCGTGGCTTCAAATGTTAGCACATGGATTTTTATCTGATACTTTTTTAAAAGTAAAACTTGCCGCCAAATGACAAATCATAACTTGCATTTTGGGATTCTCAGAAAAGCCCACATGATTCACGATCACACTAAATCCTGGAATCCTTTGCAAGCCTTCAGCTGTTGAATGCAAATAATGACTTTTCTGTTTCTTCCTTTCCCTGTCACCACAGATTTTAATTTGTGTCATCAAAATGGGCAAGAAGGGAAGAAAATGACCTGGACAGATTGTACATGAAAAGAAAGCTAATAAAAATCCACATATAAACACTGGCCTGTAGTTTAGTAGTGTCTGATTCCATCATACCAAATTTTGTGTCTAGATGTCAAGTTTTCTCCTTATCAGAGGAGGAATCTAGTCCTATAGAGATCTTCCACTAAGATGATGAAATTAGCACTCTCCTGGGGACAAAATTAGAACATTAAATAAGCATGCGGATTTGTGTGCACAGAAAATTAGGCAATAACAATATTCATGTGCAAAAAAATATATATTATTTTTTTTCTGTTTACTCCTCTCTCTGGCTGCTTTCAATTACTGTTTCGTGAGTACAGCCAACTTCTTTGCTGGAGTTGCCATGAATCATGAAAAAATTACATAAACATTTTAAAAGAAACCCTACCACTGCCCTGCAATGTGGCAACAGTTATGGTAGGTACTTTAGTCAATAGCTTTCTTTATTATTATTATTGATGTTATGTTCTGAAAAGTATGAGTTGCTGGTGGACAGGCGGCTTTGCTCTCCCAAGGTGGAGCACGTTTATACATCTGTATGCCGTTTTATGCACAGTTGCAACATGATTTCCATGACTCCTTGTAATTGTACGGGAACAATAGGTTATTAGAGACATCATATTACTTGGTGTCATGTTATTGCAAAGTATATAAAAGGAGAAGTAGGGAAAACCTCCAAGAGCAGGGGGAGGAAATAGTTTGAGGATGAAGGAGAACCTACGTCCAGATTTCTCTAAGTGGAAGAAATGATCATGAAAACAGATAAATACTCATAAAAATCAGTTCAGAGTTTTAGTGTTGACTTGGATCAGAATATTTTAACTTCTAAACTGCTCTTAAAGTTTCTTAACACCGATTCTAAGTTTAAGCAAACTTAATTTCATCATTGTTTATCGTTATTTTGCCTAGTTGCCATGCAATGCTGGAGTCTGTGGAAGACATGGTATAGAATGCACTATGTATTCTGAAGGCTCATGTGTCATGTTTGTCAGATATTTTCATTCCTACATCTGCAGCTTTCAAGATTAGGTTAAGAACAGAACTCCTATTCATCATCTGGCATAGCCCACTCTGAACTCTTCCTGGAGACTGCATTTTTCTGCCTGTGCCATAATGTTCTTGGCATGCTATAGAAATTCTTTTTGTTATCTTCTGGATATTGTTTGCCAACATAGATTTCCGCAACTTTTCACTTTTTGTTCTAGATACACATTTTTGTTCAAAGAATCCTAGGCATGGGTGGAAAGATTCACTTGTTTGTGTACCTTTCAAATTCTCCAAAGAGTCAGCAGACTAACGAAGGATGTATTTTCTTCTGTTGCTGTTGTTCTTCTTACAGATAATCATAAATGTATTTTTCTTGAGCACTGTATACAAAACAAGCAATTTGTAAACCAGAAGGAGAAAATTGTGTCAGTGGGGTATTTCTATGAGTTTCTGCATATAGCTTTATTTCATGTTGGCAAATGCTGGAGTCTTTTTCATTTTTTTCCATTATGGTTTTGAGTATGTTATTTCTTAACAAGATATATCTCTGTTCATTTTCTTTAATTACAGTTTTGTATGTGAAAATTGTCTACACTTGCCAAAATGAAAATCCTGTATATGAAGACTAGTTTAGGGGGAAAAAAATATTTGGGTCAGTTCTTTGCAGTGCAGGCACCATTTTTATAAAGTTTTGCATTATATTTTGTAAGGTTCTTGAATAACAAAACCTTAAAGTACAATCTCAGGTTATCTGGGGGGTGGAGAGCTAGAAGCAGCATCGTTGAGCTTAGTGTTACTCTAGCTGTCATCGTCCTGCATAACTGCTGACAGCTTTTTTTTTTTTTTGCGGGGGATTTATGTATTCAAAAGGTGTATTATATTTTATCTCCTGAGTTTGTAACTAATTTCCATCAAATAGGAATGTTATTTTAAAAACAAAATAATATTCAAGCGTGTATTAATTTTGTCTTGGAAGCTGCTCTGACTGATAGCCTAGGGTGGTACTTCTAACCACAGTACAAAATGCATTAGAAAAGGAATCAGGTATAAGCATGCCAAAGCTTTACAAAGCACCCTTCTGTTAAAAATGGGCGTGTATTAGTATGTTGAAGGATATCCAGCATCAATTAGACTACAAAGGAATAACCATCTCTTTGCAGACTAATTAGACTTCCTACTCCTGCATATTTGAGTCAACAGACATTGTGTACTGCTTCCTTGGCAAAACCATGCAAAGAAGGTCAGACAGAGATTTGGCTTCCCTACCTTCCTAACAGATTGGAATTTCGGAAGGGAGAGCTGTATGTTTTTATATCTGACTTCGATTATTTATTTTATGAACCATTTCTAACACAGGATTGGCACCAAAACAAACAAATAAATCCAGCTTTTACTTGGATTCAGTGACATAATTTTTATTATAAAGTTTAAAGGATTTAAAACTGTACATATATTACTAGTGAATTCATATGAATTTCATTCAACTAGTGGACCTTCTATTGAGAATTTCTATTTTTTGTAGCACAAACTCAATAAAGCTGATAATTTTAAAGGAAAATCGCTATTAAAGGAACCAAAATGGTAAAAGGTTCAAATATTGATTGCTTCTTATTTCATCTGGTATGATTTATTAATTACAAATGTTATTGATGATAATGCTCTAGTATATCTTTCTGACTTCCCAGAACTACTTGCCACTGGTGCACACAATACTTAATTACTCTGTCTCCAGAAGAAAAACAGACCACTGTGGTGAATGTTCCTCATTCTAAGAAAGGCTTCACAGAAAGGCTTGTGCTGGAGAGGCTCTGTCTTCACAAACTGATCTCTCTGTTTTGCTGCAAAGATAACTGGCAGTAAAAAATAGCTATTTAAAAAATTTTAAGCAACAATCCTCAAATGCACAACATAACAGCACTATTACAAATGATATTTTCAGCAACAATTCTATTTCTTAGAGTTGAGTAATTTCCACATAGCAGTGGTTGTACCCATATTCCTTGTCTGCTTGCAGTTGGTATTCAGCACTGTGAAAGATTACTCCAATGAATGATCTAATCTGCTTTCTCAGTTTCAATCTCCTATTCCAGTATTTTTCTGCTGATTCTTTTCCCCCTGTAGTTCTGTCAAATTTGACAAAATATTTACACTCTAATATGCATTTGTAACAGTCAAGACTTCTGTTCTTAAAAAATGTTAATACAATAATTTAGATCTAAATTACATCAGTGGTGAAGAGAAACAAACTGGGAAATAATGTATTCTGTCTAAGTAATCTGGGGGAGTCATTAAGCAAGGAAATCTGGGTAAATGATATCTGGATACATTTTCCATAACCCTTGTCAGATTCTAAATCTTACAGAAAAAGATCTAAGAACTCAGCATCATTATAGGACTACAGAGGACACCCACAGCTGTTTCCTTGTGGCAGTGAAATTATCCAAATGATAGAAAGAAAGAATGAAACAAGACTGGAATTAAATGAGTGTCTGATTTTAGAAAAGCTAAACTAGCTCCTCCTATCCATTTGTTTCCATACTTCTAATTATGTACACCAACTTATCCTGTTTGAATTTAAGCTGTGCTTTTGGCTCGAAAATCACAACTCATATACTGAGAACAACTGAGCAAAGGCTTATGTATTAAGACTCTGTTCTACCATATGTTCTAGAAATCATCACAGTTAAGAACAGAATTTTATGTAAATTCTTAGTGTAGTGGGAATTACTGTATTGTTCTTGTGAAATAAGGAAATTCTAAATATATCTCTTAATTCTTCATTAAAATTGCAAATTCTATAGAGAAATGCAGACAATCTAATGATGGTCACAGGTTGCATAACAGTCATTTTCAAGTGCACCACGTAAGTAGTTGTCATCAGTGGCCTTTCAGCTTTTTTTTACCTACAAAAGACTTCATTCAGTATAAATGAACTATGTAGAGAAAATAAATGAAACATATTGCAAGTATAAATCAAATGTCATAACATAGAAGTTTATTAAACTTATGGTATGGACTTACTGCACATTTTCACCTTAAGAATTAAAAGTTCTGTGATTCTGTTTTGGTTTTATTACTGTTTGTATTTTCAGCTCTTCTTATGTCCATGTGGGCAGCATTAATAATCCCATATATGATGGTATGACATAGAATAGTGGAATGGCTTGGATTGGAAGTGATCATAAAGTTCCAACCCCCTGTCATGGGCAATTGTCACACATGAGCTCAGGCTGCCCAGAGCTCAATTGAACCTGGCCTTGAATGCCTGCAGGGATGGGGCATTCACAGCTTCTCTGGGCAGCCAGTGCCCCACCACCTGCTGGGTAAAGAATTTTCTCCTAACGTCAAATCTAAATATCCCCTCTTTTTGTTTAAAACCTTGGTCTTATTAGGCTAAGTATTTATATACAATTCTGTTCTTGACTGTGATAATCTCCAGAGTGTATGGTATCAGAGCATATAAAGTCAGGCTCCCTCCTATTTATATGCTCCTTTTAAGTATAAAGCACATCTTTCAGAATCACCATGTCCCATTCTATAATGATCCTACTTATTCAGAACATCTGCATTTTATTTATGTGTGCTATTTTAAAATGTTGCTTTCCAAACATCAGTCTGATTCCAGGTCAGTTTAAATTACGTATCTACCAAAGAGGAGAGGTGCCTCCGTATCCAAGGATCACAGAAAGGTGAGGGTTGGAAGGGACTTTGGAGACTCTTTGATCCAACCCCTCCAAGCCCCTCTCGAGGAAGGGCAGCCAGAGATGCTTACCCAGGACATGCTCCTGTGCTTCTCAGAACAAGGTGAGGAAGCTTCAGGTAAGTGTGTACTAAATGAACCATAACTGAAAGTCTAGGAAATTCAGAGAAAGAAAGATATTTATAAACTGATGTCTTTGTTAATGGTTGCCTGTCTGACCATGCTCAGCCTCCAGGTTTGATATTCATATTCATCATCTCACTGATAGTTTTGATGATGACTTTCTGTAGATAAATTCCTTGAGCAGCTGAAAATCAGATGATATTCTCTGATGACACTTCTCTTCAGTTGTTGTTTCACCAGAACTGCTGATGTAGGCTTACATCAAAATCTTGCATAAGTGGGAAAAGGATTAATAGAGTAAATCAGAATTAGCCTTAAAAGTATTTCTCTGTAGAAGACTTAAAGTAGATGAATGCCTGTACACACAAATAATTTTCTCTACTTAATATGCACAATAGCAATATCATTTACTAAAAGTTATTAGCTGAGAACCTGTCATGTGAATTCTAGTCCTATTTCCTTGCAGCTTATCAGAAACCCAGAGGTGATAGGCTGCTTCTGGTGTTTTGTTCTCAGAGGAGACAGAAGTGCTATAGTCACAGCAAATGTAAACCTGGCAGACACTGGAGACAAGGAGGGGGAAGGAAGTACACCAAGTGCCTAAAGCTGTGTTGTGTAAATATCCTTTTCCCACTCCCCATGCAGTCAAAATCCTGAATATCCAGACAAATTAATAAAGCCAAGAGGCAGTTCTTTGTTTCTGTATGCAAAGCAAGGACATATTTTGGTTATTAAACATCAAGAGAAGAGAATTACTGTAGCAAAAGTGGCAAAGTTCTCGTAACTGCTGGTAATGATTAAATTGTAGTAACTTGGAATTTGATGTTGCTAGTTAACCTTGCTGGCCTGTGGTTCTACGTGCTGGTGCTGCAACTGAAATGTGTGTTGGAGTGCTTTGCTGCCATTTGTGCTGTGGGTGGTTGCAACAGGCAGCAAGGGCATTATGGTGCTTTCCTGATATGAGTTGATTTAAATACTGATTTCTGTACTTACTGTTTTAAGTAGTCAGCTTATGCTTAAATCAACACATCAGACACCTCTGAACAGTACAGTATTGGTGTTCTCAGTTACACGCTTGCCTGTCAAATTAAGCATTTTGGCAATGCCCTCTATAAGGGAAGAGCTGACGTTAGGAATACTATTTTAAATGCTTTAAATCTGCATTTTCTACTAGCATAGAAAAGTTGCCACTGGTCATGTTCATTTTTTTCGTCACATCAAAAAGCCTTTGAAGAGCTTTACTTTAATGCTATACAGTAGCAAACTGTCTGAAACATATTTGGAACCACACCAAATCCAATTTAATTTTCATTAATGTTTTATGTATTCCAAAGACTACATACAAAAACCCTACTAATAAATCATGTGCATTTGGCATCAGCTATACTTCAATAATATATTCCTTTAACAGGAATGAAAAAATGTTTTCTTTTTATATTTAGATACCTTTAAAGTAGAATTTCTGCATGAATTGCCTACACTTCAGGAAAGGAGTTAACAAAAATAAGAAGTGTCTTGGAGGAAGAAGAGAATCTTCGTGAGCTTTCATACTTTGATTCCAATGCAGATCTGTGCTAAAGAATTGATTATAATAAATGTAATTTCCTTGTCATATAGATACATTATAGCTAAATGCAATTTTCAAACATGATGTAGCCAAAATTCCATTCAAATTCACTAAAGCCAAGCGAACCACTGCAGCAGAGTTCATGCAGCATAGATTTCCTCATTTCTCTCTATACAGGTGGAAAAACCCAGCAAAGTTAACTTTATCCTAGGGAAGTAAAGTTTCCTGAAGTACATTTCTTGCCTTAGCTTTCAAATAGTGATGATGTGTTCTCTGTAAGCTTTATTCTGGAAACTTTGCAAACACAGTAACCTGTGTTTGCAGCGGTACCTGAATACTGTTAAGATAAGGAATACAGTTGGTTCTAGTGCAGAAGATTTTTTTCTTGAGTGAGAAATATTGTCAATATAACCTGAGAGTTAATGAAAACACAAAGATATGAAGGAGGATTTTGGCATTAAAAATCTAAGGAACTGCCTACTTCTCTGTCAGGTTCTATAGCTCTCAGTTGTACTTAGCTCACATTTGTTAAGTCTGTGTAAATGGCCTGCTCTACTTTCCAGCAGAATGTGTCTTTCTTAGCAGTCCAGCACTGCACTGTTAGCTGTACTTTGCTGTTATTTAACCCAATTTGAGTTTGACTGTCTTTGTCCGGACTGCAGCCTACTCTTTATAATTACTATGTGAGTATTATGAAAATTAATTCAAGAGAAGATAAAAATGTCAGTGATTGAGGGACATGCAGACAATGGTTTAATTACCAGCAGCGCCCTACAAGGAAAGAATTGTAAGTAATAACTGGTATAAAAAGTAAGTCCTGCCTTAAAATTGGCTACACGCTGCTCCTCTTGTGGAACTATCAGTTTGAATGTGTTAAATTAAATGGCAGTGCTGAGGACCATAACATTTGTGTGTTATTGACAGACAGTAGTAAAGCTTTCTCTTTTACCATCTGTGCTTTATATACAGTTTCTCAGATTTTAATGTTGGGAGGAGTCATATATCTCTGTTGACCTGTCTCCAGTTTTTACTGCGTAGTTGATAGCATCAAACCCATAAATTCTGTTGTTGATTTGAGTAATTAAGATATTATTTGATAAGAATTTTCAGTGTGACGTCAGGCCTGAGCCTTTATGATAGTGATTTTATTAGAACTATATAGGAATTTACATCAATCCGATGGCTTTTCAGTACATAAATGTACTTTTACTAGTACAGTTCATTCTTCCCTAAAGGTAGTTGTAAATTATTTCATTGTTAACACGTCAGTGCTTAGGGCACGATTGCTTTGGTTGTCTCAATAGTTGAAGAAGTACAGTAGTCTCTCTGTGCAGACATCTATATACAATTTAAAAAATAACTAAGTAGAAAATTTCAACTTTCAATGAGCACTGTTGGAATTGCCCTTATATTTTGTCTTTTGAGTTTGAAATTGTCAAATTGATGAACAGGTATCGACTGATTGTGGCATTTAGCCAGAACAAATGTCTTTCATAACAGATCACAGAAAAATACAAACCAAGATGTGCATAAGGACCCTATGTGTCCAGTGGAGTGTTACAAAATCAACAAAACAATGAAAGGATTGTGCTGTCCTTTATAAATAATTTAAAAAAAATCTAATGAAAACCATGTCAGTACATTCCCATATGTAACAGACCGCACCAGGCATTCTCTGTTGTGGAAAAAAATGTAAATCACTTGCAAACCAGCAAGCAGTTTTAGTAAGCAGAAAAGGACTGAAGAAGTGTAGTCAAGTAGTGTGCACTAAGCCACCTGCAAGCTCTTCCAAAGGAAATTCCAATTCTTAAAAGGAATTCCAGAAAAAGGCAGGATGGCATGAGTCAAGGTGAATTAATGGAGTGCTGTGTGTGCTCTCCCAGCTCTTTCCATCTACTGTCAAAAACATGGCTATTTCTATGTATTAATTTCTTATGTTCCTTTCCTGTCTCTTAAACTGTGCTCCACAAACTACTAAACCAGATACACAGGTGTTTCAGACTTGAAAGCCTCAGCTGTGCAATTCAAGTGTACAACAGGGAGAGGAGCAGAGATCAGAAGTATTATCTTGGAAAGGAAATATTCAAGCACGAACAGGAGAATGATAGCTACTTATAGAGCAAAAGCTGTATTTGACAGAGCATCTATTGAAAAAATGCATTTATCTCATTTTTAGGAACTTGTTACTTGAGTGATGAACTGTGTAAATTGTTTCATGTGACTCTAATGACTTTTAGTGAAAAGCAACCCCTTGCCTAAGAATGTTTTAGAGAAGTATTACAGATCTTCAATTCTAATTTTGAACTCTGTCGTGTTGTCAAAGAATGTTTTTTTTCATTTTATGAATGGAAGCTAAATATATTTGGGAAGGTATCCTTTTCTAACTGTGGATTGTAAAGCAACTATCCATCCAACTTTTAGCTACACCATTCATAAACTGAAATCTTAGTTTAATTGTTTTCTGTTAGATATAAATGTGAAATGCTGGTATTCATTTGTGCTCAAACAAATTCATCATTCAGTAACTACTGATTTAAAAACAAACAAACAAAAAAACAAACCATATTTATTCTTGCATGTCCTTTCATCATCTTTCAACATTAGATTGGTGGTAGTTACAGTTCCTGCAGAGATAGCTGTTTGTGTTACAAGGTCTTAGTCCTAGAAAAAGCCACAAAGGGAAGCCTCCATATCTTTTTACTTGTCCTTGCAATGTTCTAGTCATTTTATTACTCAGCAAAGTAAGGATCTATCTTTTAACGCAATGCCATAGCTAACTCAGAAATCTTAATCAAACTGGCATGGATGACAACAGCAGTGATGCAAGCAACAAGGTCTTTTGCAATATGTTAATAATACAAATTTGTACTTACAGCCTTTAAAGAGTTAGCCTGTTGGCTCCATGATCTTTCAGCTGGAAGCCTGAGTATTCATAGTCTTCTGCATTGTGTAATCGAAACCAAAGAGATTTTTCAGATATTTCAGTAATATATTTCTAATTTAAAAAAAAAAAAAAAAAAAAAAAAAAAAGTTGGAGGGAGATTTCTTGCTGGCTGATAAAAGTCAAGAAGGAAATGCACACTGATACAGTGCTCAGATGTATGCCATAGCTCATACAAAGGCTGTCTTTGTGCTGTAAACTTTGGGTTCTGCTGAGAAAAGCATCCAGAGAACATTCAGCTAAAAGGCAGCATCTTATCTCACAACAGAGAAAATAGGAGCATGGTTTTCCAGTAACGTGGCAAGTAAAATTTTCTGTTTCCATGTGCTGATGTTTGTCATTCTGACAAAATGCAGAAGGCTTTTGAATGTAGCAGCCTCCTAACAAAGTCATAGATTCATAGAATCTTTAAAGTTGAATAAGACTCTAAGCTCCTCTAGTCTAACTGCCAGCCCTTCACCTCCATGGCCACTAACCACATCCATCAGTGCCACATCCACGCATGCCTCACCTCCAGGGGCAATGACTCCACTGCTTCTATGTGCAGCCTGTGCCAATGCATCACCACTCTTTCCGAGAATAAATTTTTTCTGACATCCAAGCTGAATCTCCCCTGGCACGACTGGAAGCTATTTCCTCTCATTCTATCACTGTTACATGGGGGAAGAGTCTGACCCCCACCTCACCACAACCTCCCTTCTGGTACCTGTAGAGGGTAATAAGGCCTCTCCTTGAGCCTCCTCTTCTCCAGACTAAGTAATCCCAGTTTCCACAGCCACTCCTCATATGACTTGTGCTCCAAACTCTTTACAGCTTTGTTGCTGGTCTGGTCCACACTTCACTACTCTTAGGGATTAGCCTCCTGGAAGATCTGAGGGAAGGGAGACCGGACCTAGTGAAGATAGAATTTTGAACTTGAACTGTAACACTGTATCATGGGAAACTGAGACAGAAGGACAAATGCCAAAGCCATTGTGGTGATGGATATGTTATTGATTGTTTCCATAAACATACCATTGGTTTACTATTACACTTCCCAAGGATGAAAGAGATTTCTTCTCTTCAATTTGTCTGCATTTAGATGCCAGTATCATTCTTATGAGTGAAATACAGCAACACTGTGGGGTCTGTTTCCATCTTTAATTTCCTGTGATTAAATTTAGCTGTGGTCCATTCTCTTTTTAAAATTTCTGTAAGGGAAAAAATTACAAGTGGATAACAAATTAACAAATATAGTTATGGCAGCCATTACAAGGATTTTCCTCTCATTTTATGGTCATTTGAGCGAAGTCCTATCACTTCATTTCTGTACATGCAGCATAAATCATCCTCAGCTGCTGAAAACATCTGAAGAAATACTTTTCCTATCAACTAAGCTGTTGTTGAAATAGGTAAGCATTTTAGAATAATTTCTTCTGGAATTAAAAAAAAAAAAAAAGTGACTAAGGAAAAATTCTTTTGGAGTTTGACTCCCTTTATAAATCTGTATCATTATACGCTATGTTTTTCCTATGGTTGTGTATACTGTAATAAGGGAGTGCACAGAAAACTTGTGAATCTTTGATATACAGGATTTTTGATTAGAATAAGCCTAAAGTAAATGTTTGTTCTGGGAAATTGCAGTTTCCTGTTTTAAAGTTTATAGCAGGATATGTTTGGAGTTATATATCATGTTGTTCAGTACTGAATTTAATAATTAACATCTCACCATCTTATATTTTAAGTGCAATACCATTTAAGATGCTTTCCATTATTTTGAGAAGCAACTTTATCAAAAAAATAAACATGACATATCCAGATGCACAGTACAAATTTGTTTTATATATATATGTGTGTGTGTGTGTGCGCACACATATGTAAGAGTACATATATATACAATTAATACTGACTTTTCATGACAATAAAATGAGGATTGTCAGAGGTGAAGACTTTTAGCTGTGGTCTTAGTGTGTGAAACTCAGCATGTTAATTAATAACATTTACACTGTTAACAAAATCAGTAGTTAGTTACCCCCACCTTGAAGTGTTGTTCAATGGTGTCAGGTAAGGTCACAATTGTACCTGCAACTTTTTGAAAAAACTTAGACCTATCTTGAAATAAATGAAAGAATGTCTTTCCTTAAGAAGTAGTTCACCTGGACACAATAATAACAGAGGAATGGCCAGGAAAAGAAGGAAAAAATACCAAAAGTTTTCAAAAGTGTTTTGGACAAAACACTGCAAGTTAACAAAAACTTCTTATTGTTGATTCACAAAAAGAGAACATAGGCTATTATAAAAACACATAAAAAAACACACTTTCTCCTTTGTTCCCAAGGTCAATTTCAGTTATATATTTGGTCTCCCCTTTTCTGAGTCTCTGCTCCCCTCATTTGAATCACCTGTTACACTGTTCTAATGCCTTTATTACAGGATACTGCATGCCACTGGGGTTTGTGCATAAGTTTTACTTTCTGCCATTCTGATTATTCCTTTTCCTCCACTACTCTTCACTTCTTACTGGTTGTCCTTTGCCCTTCCATGTGTCACTCAAGGGTCACTGGATCATAATCTATTCAGAGTGTCCCTTCCTGTCTTGGTGTGGGTAACATAGAGGAGCAACCCCCCCTAATAGGAGGTTGTCTGCAGCAATATCCTGGGGATCTGGATGAAGGATCTGGAGTACAATGGAGTGGCTGATAGAGCTGGGATTGTTTAGTCTGAAGAAGAAGAGGTTCAGGGGAGACCTTATTATTCTGTACAACTACTTGAAGGGAGGTTGCGATGAAGTGGGGGTCAGCCTGTTCTCCCATATAGCTAGTGATAGCACTATAGGGCCTCAAGTTGTGCCAGGGGAGATTCAGGTTAGACATTATTTCCAAAGGAGTGGTCAAGGGCTGGACTGGGCTGCCTGTGGGCGCGGTGGGGTCACCAACCCTGGAGCTGCTGAAGAAACATTTAGTTGTTGTACTGAGGAACACAGTTTAGTGGGGAAATATTGGTGATAGGTGGGCGGTTGGACTGGATGACCTTGGAGGTCTTTTCCAGCTTTGGTGATTTTATGATCCCCTTCTATTTCCTTCCCTATGGCTCTAAGACAGTACAGAAAAATTGTTTGCTTTATAACAGTAGGAAAGAAAGCCAGCAGCCCTGGCAGACAGGGCAGAGGATTCAAGGCTGGCATCCTCTCACACCTCCCCAGGGATCACACACAACACTGTTGAGGTTAGTTGGGATGTGATGGAAGATGAAGCGTCAGAAGAGGAAGGAGCCTTTGTGAAGAGGTAAGCAATAAGTGAGGTTGGAGGAACGATCATATTTTAGACACCAAAGTTGTCATAAATGTCTGCTTTATATTGTTAGAACACTACCTCCAATGGCAGCCACTTCAGAAGGCAATTTTGAAAGGTAAGTTTCTCATGGCTTTGAGATGAATGATTTAAAATCTGCCTCTGACCTGGCTTAATCTTCTTCAGATATAAACTGAAATAAATGGTTAAAGCATTAGATGGGGAAACATCTATTTTTGATTAGACAGTATTGCCCTCATTTGAATTCTGCATCTTAGCTTTTGTCTAGGTGATTTTACTCACTGGGCTGTGCAAAAGTTTTTATTACTTTGGTAATTTAAATAAGTAATCGTAGCATAATCTAGAGTTAACATAATAAGTTATAATATATTTACATTTATATAGCCACAAGTGGATTCTTAGCTCCTTTATAAAAATAATATTTCACTTGAGTAATAAGCATATTAGCAATCTTATTCTCTTTACATGCTATTTTCTGAATGCAACACTTTTTACTGTGCATCTGAGTTCTTTGTTTCATTTAATCCTCATGCAGATAATAAATTAGTTATTAACCAACTATATATAAATGCATGTATGGAAGATAAATAAAAATGTATCTTGTTAGTGCTACATGATATTTTCTCTGAAGAGGGAGTCTTTTGTACAAAGTATTCATGCTGTCCTGTTGTTTCTTACGCAAACCAAATAGAAAAGGTGAGTTGTCAAGGAGTTATTACCCCAACAGAAAATAAAACCAAAACCTCAGGCATTTGGATCTATTGTGCATTTAAGTAAAAATTTATTGCAGGCCAAGAGACTCAAATGAGAAGACCTGCAATTTCATTAGGTTCATATACTTACTACCTCGACTAACAAAAGTAAAACATAAAATATTACTTCCAGCTTGCCTGCAAGAACTTTTGCCTCATTAACTAAAACAGCATTGATTTAGATGCCACACAGTAGTAATCTATTTGTAGAACGACTTCTTACAGTTGTACCATAGCAAGGCAACCCTAGTGTATCACTATATTACTTACATGCTAAGTTTTAATTTGTGGTGAATATGTTACAGTCAAGGGATTTTTTAGTTGTATTTCTCAAATTATTTTACTTGATTTCAAGAGGAAAAAAAGAAAAAAAAAACAAGTTGGTGGGAAGCTTAACTTTGTATTTTCAAAAGAACAAAGCCGCAATGCCACGTTATTTTCAGAAGTTTAGATAATTATGTGTAAATTGCACATACTTGTACAGCTGACACTGGGAAAGATGAATGTGCTTTCTGGCTCAGAAAATAGTACATGCTTTCTTCAGTACTGGAAGTTCAAAGTCTTGCTTCCCTATGACACTCTTAGTTTGAATCTAGTGAACTGGTAAAAAAAAGAAAATATTTATTATACGCATATCTTACTACAAGCTCAATGAAAACAGAATTAAATAAAGAGAATGCTTCTTATCTCTTAATACTCCATTTCCAAATTCAATAAACAGATGAGTAGTGTTATCTATTATGTCAAAGAGGATATCTCAATATTAATTGTCAAACTATTTGCAAACAAGCGCACAAAAATGAGGGCTGGCAATGGAGTTCTACAGTGTTTGGTCTGGTATTTTAAAAAAAAATTCCCGTTTCGAAGAATTGCTCATGTGTTCTGAAACCACTGACAGTTCTCCTTGATTGTACCTTCTTGTATTTTGGCTGATGTCACAGTTAGTGTATTAAAGAATATTCAAAACAGATTACTTTGTCATGAATGCACTCACATTCTGTTGAAGATGTGAAAACAACAGAAAAACAAAAGAGAAAAGTCTTTTCTCCTTTCCTCCTTTCCTCTTTTTTTTTTTGGATTGAGAATATTCATAGCTAAAAAAAAAAAAAAAAACAAAACGAAGGATAGAAAGTCTCATATTTTCCAGGAATTTAACATTCTTAAATTCCCGATTTCTCCTTCTGTGTTTATCTGGCAAAGCCCCAGGTTCTGTCACTAGCATTTACCCTTTGTAGCTTACAACTTAATCCAAAGCCTGTTAAGTCAATGGGAACCTTTTCCTTGACCTCAGGAAGGTCAGCTCTGCTTGTGTAGGCAGAGCAGTTTCAAATAATTTCCACTGCCGATTTCAGCGTAAGTGCTGGCTGAAATCAGTAACCTGTCCCAAGATCCAACACTTCAATTAAGTTTATGTTGTCTTGAGTTACTATTACACTCTGTTATTTGTACTTTAATAATTTTAAGTGTTGACAGTTGCCAGAAAAACAATAGATAAGTGACATTTCTTCTCTACTGAGAGTAAAGAGATTAAGAACTCTACAGTTTCTAAATATTGTTTCATTAATAACCATCATTGGAGACATTGTAATGATTCTTTTTGTCTTTTGAATGTTTATGTCAACAATTCAAGGTAACTTAGTCAATAATTCAAGGTAATTTTGTCATTACAACTCAGACAAGAAGAGGTTTTTTTTTGAGGATTGGCTTTAACGGTAGAGCGATTTCTTCTGTAATGAAATTAAGACAAAATTTGGAAAGCAGATTGTGTTCTTGCTGATTTCAGTAGGAATTTGGAGTACTTGGATCTTTTTGAATCTGAGCTGGCTATTTATAGAAATTCTACAGAAAAAAGAATTCAATCCTAGTGTCAGTCAAACAAAGCAGTACTGGGAGCCATTCCAGATAGTCTAGAGCAAATTCAGCTCCATCTTCCTTGATATAGGCTGGTTTAGAAATAGGAATCCATATATATTATTTGAAGGACCAGTACATTAGTTTAGCAAAAGGAATTGATGTGTACAAGTGCAGTAAAATTTTCCAGTTTAGCTTTGCTTGGTATGTGAAAGCCTAACAGTTTTGGTTATGCTTCACCAGTGCCAATACAGACCTCACTTTATCTATGTAGTATGTATGGGGAGCTACCAAGTGCAAAGACTTTTCTTGAGTTTCATATAAATTGTTTTGAGCTGTAGTGTACCAAGAAAAAATGTTGCTCATTATGACATAGAAAGCAATAGAAATTTGCCAAATAGGGGAAGAACAGCTGAAAGTTGGCCAAAGATCACTGTGAGGAATTTGAAAAAAGGGGATATAGTAATAAAGGGGATGAAGTAGGTGGTTGTACAGCCACACCGCTTGTGCCCAAAGGGATATATATGAGTGAGTTCTTGGAAAAAGAATGAATATGTATGCCCTTTCCAGGAAATGTATTGCATAGGTATGCCTTCACTGTTTAAACGTAGAATGTGAACTCTGAAAACACATGCTAGATTTGTCAAGTTGTCTGGTACGTATCATGAAATAAAAGAATGCTGCTTTCTAAAACACTGGAATTAGAGAGTTTTCTTCCTAGACTTTCTAATTACATCCTCATTAGCATAATATCTACAGACAAGTCCATAAATAAAATGATGGAGAAGAAATGTAGTGATTGTGTATTCATGGCTTTTACTGATTTAGATTGCTCATCCTTACAAAATGTGAGACAAAGGGTGTTATCTCTTCATGCATTTTTCTCAAAGTATATGTAATATATAAAAACAGATGTTTGAAAAGTAAATTTCCTGTTATCTTTTTTAAATGTTTACAATAGTTTTAGCGTCTGAATTCCACATTGTTCTGCATCATCTTCTCCACACCAGTTTTATTTTCATCTAATAATTATAATTTTAATTAATCTAATTCTTTCACATTTTTCAAATTTTCCCCTTCAACATATTGTTTTCCTTCCGAATCTCTTGTCCTCTTCAGTTCTTTCTTTTTCTCACTACTATGACTTTTCTTGCATTTTTTTTCCCTCATTCTATGGTGTTACTTCTATTTCTTGTCTCTCTGCTATAAGGTCCTATACCTCTTCAGCACCACTTTGGTTTATTCATCCAGCTTTCTTCTACCAAACCACCTTCAATACTTACACCATTTTCCCAGTATCTTTCTTCTGAACTTCTTACCTCCTGAGTCTTCTTGTTTTACGCTCCTGTGTCTGCTTGTCTCTTTGCTGAAATTATGTGTGAAATTCCACAGCAGGGTGGATCCAACTGCTTATTACTGAGCAAGGAAAAGGTGGAAGGGGGGGGGGGAGTGTTGCATGCCTGAGGGACAGAAAGAAAAGTAGGGGACCATTACTGTGGTCTGTGGTCTTTTTTGTCACACTCCAAAAACACATTACACAACAGCGGCAGGGGTGTGAGGGGAGACTTTTTTGCAACAAGAGAGGAAGAACAGCACCCATAGGAACATCTGAATATTCAGATGCAGACTTCTGTTATAATATTGTTTAAAGATACACAAATAACACTTCTAGTACACTGGAATTTAAAGAGTGTACTATTTGGATGTCTTAATGCTGTTATTTGTAAGTAGGATCCTAGTGTTGCAGACTTCCTTTTCACAGGATGAGCTGGGGGTAGATTTTGCTGCGGCCCCAAGCCATTCAACTAGCATGTCTTGTCTGGTATAACTTGAGAAGTGTGAACCTATCAAAATAGAGACGTCAGTCCTCATCATGGGTCCATTCACCTCACTTTAAACAGAAGTCTCAAAGGTGGCACTTGAAGTCCTGAAGGCTGATGGTAAAAGCAAATCATTGAGAGCTGGGCTCCTGGAACTCGGGAGACAGGAGAACCTGTATGTTAGATCAATGCTTTGGGGGCATATTTGAGCTGCTGAATCACTACCTCTAACTGATCCACCAAATATCTCCAGTTGATAAATTACTGATAGTATTAACGTTGCGAAATTAATAAACAATACTAACATTCAGCTATCTGAATTTCCTTTTCTATTTGAAAAAATAAATAAAAATAAACATGTTCAGTATAATTTAGACAAAAGTTAGCTGCAGGAAGATATTTTAACATTATAATGAAAATGGTGAGCTTCAAAAGAATTGCTGTATTTCATTTCAATTGATCTTTGTGCATTATCAAAAAGGTTTTTCACTAAATTCATATGTTTTCTTGCATGGGATTTATTTGGAATTTATTTTATAAGCCTCTACACTCTCATGGTTGCTCATTTCCAAAGAAAAGAATTTAAAACATCAATATAGGAAAGTTAAGAGGAAATAATATTCAAATACCTTTAATCTTTTGGAATGCTGAATATTGAAGCTTGTACATATTTACGTTATTTGCAGTGGTTTGCCACTGTTGTAATAAACTTCAGAGAATAGGAGTCTATGCAAGTAACAAGTAATTTGTGTTAATAATAATAAGGGAGGTTATTACTTTTACCTTTGAAGCACAATAATCCTAATGTATGTATACTGTAAAACTTAGAGCATGTACACAGCAACGGCTTTCCTGGTCAGCTCTCACATTAAGGCTGAGATGTGAAGCAAGCCATCGGAACAGAGGAACAGCTGCAATTCCTGGGCCATGGGATCAATCATCTCCTTGCATGTCTTGGTCCAAGGGTAAGGTTTGTTCCTTGCTTCAGTAAGTAACGTGTGGTTTCTTCCTATCAGCTGGAATCTGCTGCGGGTAAGCAACAGGCTCTTGGTGTAGCTGTGAGAAGTTTCACTGGGAAAGTCTGTCCAGTGTCTTTTTAACCACAGCTGTGGGGAGACGGCTGTGGTATGTGGGGGATTACGTGGCTGTCTATTTCTGCGCTACCCTCCTCTGAACAGTCCTAGTTCCGACAGCCCGAGCGCAGTCCAGAGGATTACTTTGTACATCCACATAAAAGTAATGCTCAGGGAAGTTAGATAAACAGCCTCCAGATCTCAGCAAAAGAATATAGGGTGCATTTCTATGGAGAGTAAGACTGGTCCATATGCCCAAGCAAAAATGGAAAATAGTGCTTAAAAATTACAAAGAAGTTAAAGGTGGGGCTTTTTCTTTTTTCTTTTTTTTTTTTCTTTTTAAACACAGAGGTTTTAATAGACTTTGTTCTGTAGCACGATTTGTTCTTTTCATTTTGTTTTGAAAAATTTAATACAATTCAGGGAAATGACTGAATATATGTAGGTAATAAGATAGGATTTCAATTTCTTTCATAAACAATAATCTCACTATTTTTCAAAATACTCTCAAACTAGAGATTTTTTAGTACTTTAAAATCATATCAGATTTTGTTACTTGTGTGTATGTCTGTTCAGAGTTAAGATGAATAACATTTAATTTAGAATCTGTAAATACAAAATTTTACCTTCAGTTGTCAGGGAGGAAGGTGAGGGATGAGGGGACAGGGAAGGGAGGGGGAAGCAGAGCAGGAAGGAAAAAAGTTATTATGGTAAGAATGAAACATCAAAGGTTTACAGAAGATTAAGTGACAAATATTTTCCTTTCTCCTTGCATAATTTTATTGTCAGGCTCTGATTTCACGGTAGGAAGCAGACATTCTTTCTCCCACCAGATTTTTCTGAGTCCTATTTATTCATGATGAAGAAATACAACCTCAACTGTTTTTGTTACATACTTACCCTTAAATTAAAGATAAAATCATAGCATGGTAATGGAAGTAACAGCAAAAGAGATTAAACGAAGACAATTTGCTTGAGCTATCACAAGCTATAAGCATATTCTACATCATAAATTATGATTTTATATCTGAAGTATGTATCTATTTTTATAAATTATGATTTACCCCTCACTAAATGGGAAATTCATGGGGCTGTACATTTGTGTTGCAATTTATACATTCTTGCTTCAGTGATGAGAGTCACAGCAAGGTTTAAAAATGAATAAAATAAATTGAAAACATGTGCATCTACCTCAGCTTTCACAATGAATTAAGCATATTCAGCTTCCATTACAACTCTGAATTAAAGCTGTCTAAAAAGCTTCAGTGTGTGTTTCTTCAGGACTGACTCCCTTTCCCTGTTCCACGGCTGTGCAAAGAAATACCAGTACCAGTATTTCTCTTCATCTTTCGCTATTATAAAAAGATATTCGTGTTCTAATAATTATTCTCTTAATGTGGATGTAGCTTTACTTTTTTGTTTTTGTTCTTTTTTTAACTGAATGTGTTTTCCACAATTTTATATTCTGTGAAGAGATTTGAACAAGTAGCAGGGAGGTCTGCAGAACTGTGGATTCCTAAATCATCTTCTAGAAACATCCAAGTTCGGGTAAAGAAAACGTGTATTAATCTGGGAATTCTGAATTCCTTTTGGTGTATCTAGCAGTATTCCTTCAAATAAATATGCTGTCAGATCTTTCATATAAGCTCTTTTCCTTCACAGTTTGTCTTCTTTATTTGTAGGTCCTAGCAGGAAGTTTCATCTGTTTCTTACGAAGTTGGTGTAGAATATGGTGGCTTAAGTGAAAGTTCTGGAGATAGATGATCCAGTTTCAAAGAGAGGTAAGTATTAAAATTGTTCCTGGAAAGAAGTTCAGTGAGATGGATGTGGTTAGAAAGTAATCAAATAATGATTTATGTTTAGATATAAGTGTAACCTTTCATTGCTTACTGCAGCCTTCTGAAGGTTTGATCTTTATTCTAAACTTCATGATTAGCTCCTGCATTACTTCTTACCTTTTATCTTTACAATGAGATCAGCTGAGTACTTACACCTGAGCTCAGCAGAAATGTATCTTTGAAGTATTATAAATACATCATGAAAATGCACTGGAAAATTTTATCCTAGGGCTTTTGGGCTGGATGTTTCATGTGAGCATTTTTCTGTAATTTTGCCCTTAATGTGGCAGTTCCCTTTTTGGAAAAGAAGGATAAGGCTATGCAGTTTCTCAAGGGTGCCATGTTATTAAGTGTTCAGATACGATGGCGAGGGCAATTTGAAATGTCCTTCAAAATTGAATTCAGTTCTTGGATTTTTATTCTCTGAGTTGATACTCTTAATAGGAAGCACTTTTTCTTATTTTAACTGTCCTTGTATTGGCTGTGGCCTGGCAGTCTGAAGTGTAAATTTAATTACTGCTCTGCACTCACACCAAAGTCTGTCTAATCTAGTTCAACTTTTAAAGTGTTCTTATTCCTTCAGTTTGGGGATCTGAATCCAGCCAGACCAAATGATACAAGTATATATAACTACACTCAGTTCTTTAGGCTGAAGCAAGAGGCATATTTCTTGCTCGTTGTGTGGAACAAATAATGTAGGCTTGTGTAACTTATCACAGTGAATATGCACAAGAAATGGAAGAGGTCAAATCCCCATCAGTATTGTTCTTTATGAATAATTTAGTGAAAAGTAGAATTGCAAGAACATTTTACTCATACCTTGAAAAATACACTGTACAGTACTGGTTTAAGATACTGCTGTGGAACATGTGTAGCTTGAACACAATGAAAAGCTCTAGAAGAGCAGCTGAAAACTACTTAGTGTCAAACACTGCACTTTCTTTCATTATCTTAAATGTCTGAAGGGTTTATACATATTTGTACGTGTTTATTGCTTTTGCAATAAATTGCAACTTTCTGCCCATTGAAAACTTTTTTGATTTAGTGTTGAACTTATGCTTAGTATCTAGTTTCCATTTTGCGTGAGAGAAGGATATCATTTTTTGACATGGTAAAAAGTTAATTGATTAATGTGCATTTATTTCTGTTTTTTATGTGATCTTGCAGTTTAATTGTCGCTTGTATGGCTTTTAAAATGAATGATGAATGAACTTCGTAATGTTCACTTTAGTTTCAGTTCTGACAAGCATCCAAATATTTTGATGCTTATTCAAAGCTTATGCAAAGTTTCCTATGCTCTTGAGCCTGCAAAACTAGTCTGAACACTAAGACAGAGAAGGGCTTTCCTCAGGAGGTTTCCAGTTGTTCCACTAGTGGAACCTGATGGAAATACCATGAGATCAGCTTTTCTTCCAGTTGTTCCAAATCTTTAACATCTGGACAGAAACCGGAAATGAGAAATCTTGCCCAGAAATTGTATTATAGGAAAAGTTGTGTTCTAAAAATAGGTGAAAAGTGACTGTTTTATTAACTCTTCCAAACTGGTTCATCCATGACTGAAAAGATCAAGAATCCAGAATTAGTGCTGAATCAAGTTTATTGGTATCACAAACAGTAGCCTGGTCAGCAGAAGGCCTTTGCTCCTTAACATTTGATCAACTGATATATGACATACCCAGAGCAAAATACAAATCCGTTGACATTTTGGAAGCTGTCAGGGATGAGGGTTCATTCTCATACCAGACAAGTATTTATTCATACATCCTAGGATAGAACACAGATCCTGTCGAGCAGAGGTTGTCTCAGTTTTGTACAAAGATACCTGTTTGTTTCTTCCCACTATGAATGTTCTGAGGGAGAAACTAGCAATCCGTATCCCTTTCTTCAAATAGATCCAGCTTCAAGGTTAGATCTCAGAGTAGGTGGCAGTGTTCTGCTGGTGTTTGACTTAGCTGATGGCACTGAAATTACTTCCAGTCACACAGACACATTTTTAGACAAAATAATTGAATATCTTGATGCACTCCACACTCGTTATCTAGTATGTTCAAAATATTGCTGATAAAGAAGTCTAAAGTATACTAAGTAAAAATGAATGATCTCTTCGATGAAGTCCACTTTTCAGCATATTCATGATCTTCTCTTTGCTATGCCACTTCTCCCAGTACTTCGCATCACACCACGAATAATAGCTTTTCCTGCATATTGTCTGATTCTATGAGCTCTTGCTAATTGAGTTCATCTTTCTGTTCAGATGCCAGAAACCTTCTATGGTTGTAACTCTCAGGAGTTGGGTCTCTAATAAATGTTCACTGCCAATACCAACATCATCCTACAAATTCTTATAGCAATTAACTACTATGTGAACCTTGTAATGTGAGCATTATTGCCAACTTCATTGATCTGAAACGGGGAGAAAGTTCAGAGATTCTTCTTCCCCTTGGGAGAAATGGAAATCTGGGAGGTTTTGCAAGCAAGCCTAGATTTCCAGCATCATCCCATCCATTCCCAATAAGAAACATATACAAGAACACAACCTACAGCATGTTCCAGTGAACTAATATTTAGGGGCTCCAGAATGCTTGACCAAGGGTAAGGAAAAATATCAGGAAGAATATAGCCAGCAGGACTAAGGAAGTGAGCAACCCTCTGTACTCAGCTCTGGTGAGGCCACACCTCAAATTCTGTGTTCAAATGGCTGGACTAGATGACCTTACAGTCTTTTCTAACCTTAATGATTCCATGAGATGAACTAGGCTCTAAAGTATATCAGTGATTTAAAAACTTGGAATATTTTGTGAGAATAGGTTTGCTGGCTGCTTGAAGACGTAGGCTTTACAGAATTTTATGTAGTGCAACGTATACAGGCACTGTATATCCACGCTCTCAGCGATTCATCAGAGACATTTCATCAGACTCTTCATGATCTCTAAAATACAGGAAAAGAAGGAAGGTGACTCTGTAGAAAAAAAAGACAAAAATTCAGGCAGATACTTCTCTGGACTGTGAAAGGTGGCTTTTGCTGTGATCCAGCAAGGAGCAAAGAAGGTTGATCTGGTTTGGAAAATCTTGGGTGGGATAAAAGAATCAAAAAAGAAGACTTGCAAGACAGTAAAGATTACACTACTGAAAGCATAATGAAAAAGAGCCCCTGCCTTCTGTATTGTGACATTCTGAGGTAATTCATGAATCACAAATATTGAGAATAGCAGTCCAGATTAGCCCTGTTCCTTCCACCTTCTAGATCAAAGCCCAGACTCTGATTCTTAAAACCAACTTCTGGGAGCTCACCTTTGAACTTACGAACTCAGCTGGAGGTATCTACCATGTTTTCTCCAAGATAGGAGAATGGCCAGGCAGAAAGCCAGGAATGGTTGTATAGTATAAAGCCAATTTCTTTTTTTCCCCTTGGACTTTCTGAGAATGCATATGATTTTGAATTTTCTTGATAGGTTTATAGTGTTGGCACTATTTATTTTAAGCTTCCTTTTTATTGTTGTGTGTTCAAGTGTTTTCTCTCCTGCACCGTTACAGGCACCAATGTTTCAGTATTCACACTTCTTTGGAAAATAAACACAGCTTTTCCTTAAAGTGATTGATATACTAAGGGGGAAAGTTTCAAAACAAAAGTTCCAAGAAAAATCCTGTTTCTAAAACTTTGAAGTGAAGTATCCATACATAAAATGCGACAGCTCATACTACCATTTCATGAAACACTCTTTAACATTCTTATAAAATACTTTCAGAGGGGCGCATGCAATGTTACACAAAATGTAAGGACACCGTCCTAATAATAGGTTTAAAAGAAAAAAAATGAACAAAGCTGTAACAATCAGGGACTGTAATATTCATATTAAATATTATTCTATTCATATTTCATTACACTGGTATATTCATAGAATATGCCATCTCTGTCCCTAACAATATTCAGCCACCACAGCTTCTGGTTTAATACAGATAAGCATCATTTTCACTATGAACACAGTAAGGAAGGAATAAAAAGGTCTTCTGGTTGTTATTCCTCTTATAATCCATATCAAAGATGTTTGATTACAGCATTTTTTCCCAGACTTTGATGATGTTTTTCCTTTCATGAATATTGTGCAGAACACAGCATGCAATGTCAACCCAAGACAGTTCTTGTGAGGTAGCCTGCAGTTTCTCACTGTGAAACAGAGGACCTTAAAATCACTTTAATACAGGCACACAAACTCTCTTGTTAGGCAGCAGCATGACACACAGCCGACAGCAGGCTTCTGCAATACTGCAAAGGGAATACGAACATTGTTGTTATCCATATTGGTCTTGAAAGTAAATCCCACAACCATGGAAGTTAGTAGGAAGTACGTGAATCTGTTAAAAAGATGTCTGCGACTCTTACAAGGAAACTCTCTCTGCAGAATAGTATTTATATATACTTTTTAACAGTGATGTGACGCCTCATCATTGATTCAAAAAGCATTGTCTTCAGAGTAGTCTCCCTCCAGGTACACACCCTGCACCAAGTAGTTTTGCTATTGATTAAGGGCAGATGAGGTACAGTGAGCTGCCGCCAGATAAACATGGCCATTTTCTCCTGAGCTGCTGCTCTGCTCTTTGCTGCTCTTCATCTCTGAGACAGTCTCCTCCGAAATGCTGCTTTGTCATCCAGCAAATCTGCCCTGCAAGTTATTCCCATGGGACAGCACAGTCATTTCCCAACCAGGTTTTGGGATCCTGAGGTAGCAGTGCTCTCTGAATGAAGAAGAAATGTCTCTCAGGAAGCATTCGCCTCTGCTGTGCTCCCTGCTCTCCCTTGATGCTCTTGTTGTGTGGTTTTTGATTGAAGAAATTTAAGCCACTTAGTGAGGAACCATCAGATATTATCTCAGAAATGTCTAGATATGTGTACAAGTTGTCATACACATAACTGTATACATTAAGTACATACATACATATATATAGCATATGTACATAACATGTCTATATTTGGACCAGTGCTCTGATAAGAAACAGCTCAATGAAAGCTTGACAAGAGAAAAATCCAGTGATTTCTTCTTTTCCTCTTTTTTTCCTCTACTCCTGGGCTCCAGAATTACAGCCACCACTAATACCTTCCGAGCAGAGAAGGAAGATTAAGTTTCCTACATAGCCAGAAGACATGAACTGCACATGAACAGGAGACTGACATCTTCCAGATGCTGTTACCTCACTGTGCACGTCACGTACACAGTGATTCCAATATGCCCAGGAGATATTACTTGTAATCTTCAATTGATCTGCACCTCTACAGCAAGTCCAATGTGTTTTAGATGCACAAACTTCATTAGTGATGTAAATGTTATCTGCATGAGTACAATGGTAAGAACTTGCAGGTTTACTGTCTATAATACAGTAACTTTTAACACTGAATTCATTGCAAATGCAAGGTACAGTTGTTTTACACAGACTTTAGACATCCTGAAACTGAGTGGATGGTTGACCAGAAAGCAGTAGGGCAGCTGACTACAGGTCTGGGAGGAGAGAGGTAACACAAACCAATCCCTCTGCCACCCAAGTCTGATGGGGGGACTCTTCCTGGGACACTAGACCTGGAGGCAAGGTGGAAAGAAGAGCAATGCTGCCCAAAGGACAGAGCCCTCTGGGTGGGGGAAAGTCTGCTGTGCTGGCCCTGGGGCTTGGTTAACCCCAACCTGCAGGTCCCATATCCATGGCCAGTGCCAGGAAGTTACAACAAAAAGAAGAGAATCATAGAAACATTAAGGTTGGAAAAGACACTGTGATTATCTAGTCCAGCTAGAGGAGCTCACAGGAATATGTTCAGTAAGCCTACAGCTCTACATTTATAAAGAGAGATTGTAAAAATTGAAAAGAATGAGTGATTATTAATGTTCAGTATAAAGTTCATGAAAAATTTACTAATGTTTTCTTTCTTCTTTTTTCTTTTTTTCTTACAGAAGAACTCTGCTTGCTTTTAACTGGCATTGCATGCTGGTAAGTTCATTGAATGATTTGCTATGCCAAGAGTTCTCTTCCTTCATTCTTCCTAACCCTGCCAGCCCAGATCCCAGGAGAACTGTGAAAATTTTGGACCTAGCCTGTGACCTTGTGTTTTGCCATGGTTCCTTTGCTATCATTTCAATGCTTTTACTGTCAGCTCTAGCGCAGTACCATGCCCTGCAGTGAAACAAACTAATTCCAGACCACTAGCACATGGTGTAAACTATCACCTTCCCACAGTGGTGGACAGGAATGAGGTGTGGGCCAGCACTGTGCTGGCAGCACATGGCCTTGCCTTGCTGGAACAGGCTGCCCAGAGAGGTTGTGGATGTCCCTGGAAGAGTTCAAGGCCAGGTTGGATGGGCCCTGGGCAGCCTGGTCTAGCATTAAATGTGGAGGCTGGTGGCCCTGCATGTGGCAGGGGGTCAGAGCTTGATGATCCTTGAGGTCCCTTCGAACTCCAGCCATTCTGTGATTCTGAAAATGAGGCAGGGATGCACTGCCTCCATCTACCTGTTTTCCATCCCTAGTGCGCCTCAGAGAAAATCCCCACACTTTGACCGCTTCGGGGTCTGGGACACAGCACGCTGCTCCGATTGCCGCTGGGGCTGAGCACCCCGTGCCGCCTGCAGAGCAGGAGCCTGGGGCTCCGTCCGTCTCGGAGCGGTGAAGCGCTGCCCCAGAGCTTCCCCGGGCAGGTCCCGCATGTGGGGGGGGACCGCGGCTCCGGAGTAGGAGGACGGGGAGCGGGGGGAGGAGCGCTCGGCGCGGTCATGGCCACCGCGGGCGGCGTGTGCGGGGGTGGGTGTGGAAGAGAGGTGGGCAAATAGCGATGACCTTTGCGAAGAGCCCGTGAGGGAGCGGGTCAGAGGCAGAGCGAGCGGCGGAGGATGGTGGCTGAGAGCCGGAGGACAGCCGCCCCGTGATGTCACCATGTAAGTTTCTTCTCCCGGTTCTCGGGCGGGGAACCGCCGCTCGGGCAGCGCGGATCACCCCTCGGTCGGGCCAGGTAGGCAGGGCTCCCCGCTCCCCCGCCCCGTGGTGGGTGATGAGTAACGTCAGGTCGGAGCCGTGCAGATAGGTAGGGCTGAAGGAATGGGGAAACGGGAGAGTTTCGCGTCGGGAGCGTGGAGGACAGGACAGCCGCGGCTCTGCCCCGTCCGGGCTCCGTCTTAGCCTCCAGCGTGTCCCTAAGGCTCCCTAAGGCAGCCACTGCCTCTTCTCCAGCCCTGTAATAGCGAGCTCGGGACTTCTCCGGTCGCTTTTCCCCGCTTGGAGGCAAGTAGCGAAACCTCCAGCTCCGCCGCCGCCGCCCAGCTCCAGTCCCAGCCGAGAAGCCCTACATCCCGGCAGCGCTGCCGGCCCTCCAGGTGCGGTGCCAGCACAGGGAAGGAAAGAGGGAAGGAGGGGGAAGGAAGGAGAGAGAGGGCCGGGCGCGCTCCATCCCGGTAACGCCGTACCTCCCGGAGCGCACGGCGGGAGAGGAGGCGGAGAGGGGCTCCCGCTCGCTCTCTCTACCCGTCCGCCCCTGGGCGGATTTTGTCGCGGTCTCTGGGCGCTTTCCCCCAAAAGTTTTGCCTTTCCCGACACGCTCATCCGAAGGTAAGGCAAGGAGCTGTCGGCTCTGGGGTTGGGTTTCGCCGATGCCAGGTGAAAAGGGAGAGGAGGCAGGACCTGGAGAAAGTCAGAGCAGGGGGAAGGAGGAGAGTTTCCCAGTAGTTATTATCGGGAAATTTCAAGTACAAAGGAATGGATCCCGAAAAGCGAGCGCTGCGCTGCCACCGAGTGACATACACCCAGCAGATAGGTTGCCTGCGACTCGTGAAAGTTCCTTTTGGAAGGGAAGCCAAGGCGCTAAGGCGGCTCTGGTGCAGCTGGCATTGTTAAATCACGGGGCAGTGTCATTACTTTCATGTCATTTGGCGAGGGTGTTTTCAAAGTCGGCTGTAAGAATAATTAAGAACATGTCAGAGTTAACAGGTTGAAAGTCTAGCATGACATTGTGTAATTAAGCTTGCAGAAATCCTTTACAGCCCGGGTTTCAAAACTAAGACCCACTCCTTTGTTAATTCACTAGAACTGAAATGTGAATTGTAATCACCATTCACTTGAAGCTCCACGTAAGAGTGATTAAACTTAAGATCTTTTTGTTTACAACCTATATGAGAAAAAAAAAATTGTGAAATTGATGTTATCTTTCTTTTCATTTTAAACTGTCAGCAACGTTTCTTTTCTTGCCAGCTTTAGACATGCCAGAGACCAAAGAAAGTCACTCTGCCTGGGGCAGAATTCACATCCCACTCTGGGGAACTTTGCCGAAGCCTCGAACAAGGAAGATGGTGTATTCAAATAGCTGTTCCATGATTTGAGGCTGTGCAGTATACAAATGAAACCCTCCAAGATTATTCACATTTTCTGTGTATTTTCCTGCAGAGCACTATACTCCCTAAAAGGTGATGAGGTTGCTCTAGCTGACTGCTGGCACATAAAAGGTTTATTAGTTACATGTAGCAAGACTCCCACTAATTTAATCTTTAACTGTGTCGTTACCATCCATTTATGGCTTAGATAAATTACACGTCTATTTTGCTCTTCTGGAATGAATTGTGAATAAGCCCATTGTCTCCCTATGTTATAGGAAATGAAAGTAGCTGTAGAGTGGACTGTTGAATTGCATAGCTGGCCTTGTCATAGTGTCTACAGTGCCATAATGCCAGTTCATAGAAAAGCTGGTAGTTCTGTAAGACTCCATGGAAGGACACTGTCTAATTATTCTACTCTTTTTGTGGGTGCGAATAAAGTGTGTAAAAGGGATCACTGTTGTGAGACTACATCAAACTGTAATGGAGGTACTACAACTGGTGTCCTAACAGACCCCAAATACTTGGCAGTATGTCAGTTTTGGTTCTCAATCTGAAAATATACTGTGACATGTTTGTAGCTGCCAGCTTGCTATCAGTGGGGAAAAGAACAGTGCTTTTTCATTTTATTTGAAACAAAGTACGGAAGAAAAAACACTATAGACTATGCTAAGCAACTTTAATTATCTAGGGTTAAAGACTGAGATGGCCAGTTTCAGACTCATCATCTTTATTATGGATTGCTTGCTTACTTAATGTTTTGGTGTGTTCTAGTACATTGTTGCTCTGATATCCCATTTCTCTTGTCTTTCTATCATATTAAGTTATGAGAGTACTGCCCAGAGAGGTTGTGCAGTCTCCTTCTCTGGAGATATTCAAAGCTTATCTGGACACTTTCCTGTGTAACCTACTGTAGGGAGCCTGGTTTAGAAGGGAGTTGGACCTGATGGACCCGATGATCTCCAGAGGTCCCTTCCAACTCCCATGATTCTGTGGTTATTATTTTAAAAAAATAATAATAATAACATGAGGCCTCTTGGTCTTGACTCTCTTGGACAGTCAGTGCTATTGCAACAGTCAACCATGCCACAGATCATCCTTTGGCAAGCTGTAAACTAGCACAGAACTATTTGTTAATTTCTCTATTGAATTATTCCTACACAGTTTGGGTTCTGGTTTAGTCATTAATAAGTGTTAGTAACCAAGAAAATGAACCTCTAGTAAATACAAGCACAGTGTGTATGAACAGGTGAATAATATCTGCAACTTTTTCTTTTTTTTTTCCCCAAAATTTCTCACAAGTATTTACCTGTTACTCCAACTCCTTTTTGTGGTTGTCTGCCAAATCAAACTGTAAGAGGTAGATTTTGGAATGGAAGAAGCCTTTTTGTTGTCAGTATTAGCTGACTTCCATTCAAGAAAATGTCTTGTGTGAACAGGGGTATTCTGCACATCACTGCAAACAATCAGGCTTCTGATTTCTTCTCTTTTAGTCTACACAAGATCTCAAACATGCAAATAAGTAATTTTTTTTTTTTTTTTTTCCTCAAGGATAACACTCTGATACAGATTGTGCATTGTTCCATGGATAGTCACAGGTCTTCCTCAAAGTCTTCTCTAAAAGAAACAGATCTGACTGATGGTGCCTGGATTAGTCAAGTGTTTTTGTAGCGTGCTTCTGCTACGGTCATTCTTCTTTGATAAGCCCTTCATCATTTCTTTTATCTGAAAGGATGTACTGTAAAGAAAATTGTTGGTTTTTATTTTTCCTTCAGCAATGGATAATATAAGTGGAGGATTCATGGCTTGACATTTTTTATGTATTTGTTTATTTTGGTGGAGAATTGTCCATTTTTTTAATAGCAGTTGTATAATTATCTAGCCTTTTTCTCTAGGAAAAAATCTTGGTAGTCATTTCTTTCCTGCATTGTTTGCAATTTTGTGCACTGCTCTGTTGCTGACTGTCCATGTTCTTGAAATTTTTCTTGACTTGTGCTTTCTACAGGAATGAGGGTGAGGAAGTAGATTGTAAACTAACACTGCTGAGCACTGGCTTGTAAGTGTTACCACAATTCAAGCAATCATTAACAAAGAGAAATTGGCCAAATTAAATAATAGCCATGTCAGACTAATGCAGAATCTCAGATTCTTTAAGAGCACTGAAGGCAGTGTGGCTAGATAGATGTACTCCAGAATCTAGGCAGTAGAAAACCTACCAGGTCGTTTTTCCATGTGAGCTTACAGAGACATCAAAAATTATTGCAGTGACACAATGAAATGAAAATGAACACACATTAGCTCTGAATTTGAAAATTTTTGAAAATTTTTGTGATTGTTTCCTAGCCAATAACTTTTAATATGTCTGCTCAAAAAGAAAAATCTGGCAACGTAGTCACTTCCTCAAGTTTTCATCAATAGATTATTATGCACCACACTAGTGCTTATCTTATCAGTAGATGTAAATTCCTGTGGAAACAGTGATATTCTTCTATATTTCTTTTGTATCATGCTATGACCTTCAGCATTTCCATTTCATCTCTCTGTGAGGTATATGTATGCAAGCTGTATCTGTTCATATGTGCATATAACTGTCCACATGTTTTAAAAGGGCTTCTGTTCAAAGTAAGTTTTCTAAATTAATATTAAGAGCATTGTGAATTTATGAATTATTTACATTGAACAGTTCCCAAACCTCAGCATTCTGTTGTCTGAGATTTCAATAGGGATTTGTAGGTTATTAAGTTGAGGACAATCATTCTATTGTTTGATAATCTGGTTATTTTGTGTGTCTGGCTTCATCAAAGAGATTCTTATATTTCAGAGCCCAGTATGTTCAGTGCTTGTCTTTGACACTTGTTAAGTTTGACTTTACAATATCTCAGAGGAATAAATCAGCTCCAAATCCCTAATTTGATACAACTTTCCAAAAAGAGCTGAACTTCTTTTGTAATTGGATGCTTTTGCCACGTAACACTGCACTGAAGTGAAACCCAACTGACTGCAGATCTCTGTTGAAGTGTCATTTACCTGGGCCAATTGGCATCTAGCCCATAGAAGTGGTTTAATGAACTTTTAAAACTGAAACATTAGTTGTTCCTTTACAGTAGTTTACCTCGCTGCTTTAAGTTTGGCTTGTCTACATTATAGAGCTTCACTTTGGGATGAAACAGAAGCCAATACTGGGAGAAGGCTTACATTTGCCCTCAGGTTTCACTAGCAGGCTCATAGCAATGTCTGTGAAGCAGAAGGCTCTTTTCCCAAGTTCAGGAAAATTATGTTTTCTTGCCACTGAATGTGAACTCCTCTATACTTTCACATTTCTGTCTTGATATTTGATACCAGTGGCCCTTGCAAAAATACCTTCCTCCTTTCTGTTTTTAGTATGCACTGTCCTGGAAGATATTTGTGTTCATCAGTGTGTCTTTGTGGTTCTTTATGTGCTGTTGCTGGCAGTAGACTTGTGAAATATTTTGGGGATTCTGCTAGAGATTTTCTTCCAGTATTACTAGATAACATCTCAGTGAACTAAAGCCAATTATTGACTGTCATCCTCAAAGAGGAGGGTAAGGATTTGGTCAAAGTAATAAGGTTGTTTGGTGATTTGTTTCTCTCTATTGCTCATTGCTAACTTGTTGAAAAAAATGAGACAGGAGTGTAATAGAGAACCATTTATTTTGTGTATGTGGTTAAAGCTCTGATCATAATCATTGTGGATCTTCTTTCTTGCTTTTTCTTCAGCTCATTATGGAGGAATTATTTTGATTTAGCCATTGAATGTCATGCACACTTCAAGGCAAAGGAAACTATAATTTCAAGTTACAAATAATAATGGTTTTTATTTAATTGCAGGTTTTTATTAAATAATAAACATGACTGACTTCACTGGTAGCAGAGTTGGACAGCACCCCTAGATTTTGGCAAAAGTTTCAGTTGTTGGCAGAAGACGTTGTAGCTATCAAAATGCTGGCACTAAAAGATATGGAAGGGATGATCAAGAGCATAGGCAAATTCTCTCACCTCATCTTTATATAGTTAATAACAAATATGTGTGTGTATGTGTGTATACATATATTTAAACAGCATAAATATTTGTATACATAAATTATGTAAGTAGTAAAATAAAACTTTGCAATCTCCAGAAAACCAAAGCCCATCTTAACACTCTCTAGCCATAAGGCTTGCTTGGTTCTTTTTGTGAAATATCACTTCATCTGTCAGCTCAGAGCCCAGTGATGACCAGCCTTCCCCCTTGTCATAAATTATGAAGCAGGCAACATTTATGAACCAGGCAACAACATTTCTGACCCTTTTTAGGAAGGATATTTCTGTATGTTTTCAAGCTATACTAGGGCCAAACAAATTTTTCAAGTTTTCAGTTTAACTTGATGCTAGTTACTAGACTGATTAGGAACAGCATGTTCTTGTTTTCTTGTCGTCTTGAAAAACTTCTTGAATTGTTCCTTTTTTATTTTTGTCTTTTTTTATCATACAGGATGTCTCACATAAATGAAATGTGGTGCTGTCACTGGAAATGGAAGCTGCATCACTGTCTCTACTTGTTTATCCTGTATATTATATGCATGCAGCAAGCAGGTAAGTTAGCAAATTATATTCTTGCTTAAATAAATGGTCCAGGCGCCGAAGTCTGACGACTAAGGATTATGCTTATGCATGACTGAATCATGTACAGCATAACATTTTGATGAAAGTGGTGTGTTATAATCATTAGCTGTGCTTTGATAGGATTTACTGCTACTGTTTAATTTTGTTGTTATTTCTGTATCTTTTTGCTTTTATTATTTGTTGTTATTTTTCTTTGAATTCTTACATTTTTTTTCTTTTTTCTTTTTTTTTTTCTTTTACCTTATTGATACCCACCTCTCTCTTGAATTTGTAGTGACTGTGTAAAACAGCTGCAATACACTTACTATCTTTAAATTCTTTTATGAATCAAATTATAGAAACTTCTCAGCAAGCTGTATATACTGAGCAGTCAGTTTAAATGTAACATCATTTTAGGCACAGAGTAACATAGCACATTGTGAGTATTTCTTTAAACATATGAACAAGAGATTTCATTTATTAAATGTATTTTCCTAACCACTAGAGTGCAAAATATTTTAGGAGCTCCAGCTGCTTTACTGGAAAAAAAGACTGCAGTTTATTCTGGAGCAGACGAAAGTTTTGGAGCAGCTTGTATGGCTCAGCTAATTCCATATCTGATGGGTAGTTTTGCTGTTACAAACTAGCTATTGGAAAAAGGATGTTATATATAGAAAGAATTTCTAGCTTCTTTGACTCTGTTTTTTCTCTAAATAATATGTACAGGGCTTTTTGATGTTTGAATCTAGTGGCTGTGCAGTAGCAGTTTCCAGCTTTTCATCACTTTAATATGTGTTTTCCATTTCTATTAAACTGTGTAGCCAGGAATGTACATTTAGGATCTGACTGTCATCAGCTGGCTGATGGCCTCTGTGTCCCTGCAATCCTGCAGCTGCCTTCCTCATCATAAAATAAGTCAGCAAAAACTGCTGTAATCTACAGCTGAGGGCTACTGCCCGGTGACTGGCACATTAAGGCTCAAAGACCTTTAGTCTTTGCTAATTCTTCTTGATAAGAATATGGTTATAAAAAGTGCAGACAGTACAGCAAGAATAAATTCTGTGAGCAAGAAGGCCCCAGCCAGTATGCTGGGAACACTAGACATCCACAGGTTCAATAGACAAATGTGTTTGCTGTTCAACAGTGAAAGAGATCATAGATAGTTTGCTGTTAATACTCGACTGAAATGAAAAGGAGACATTCACCTCTCCAGCAACTTGCCATTTGGCAGTACTTGCTTGCAGACCCTTTGGTTTCACGTTTCTTCTTTTTTCTTTTTGTTAATGTGAAAGCATAGGTTATAAAACACAGTTGCAAAAATGTGTCCTTTTCATCTGTTCTTTTAAATAGAACAAGGCAAATAAGACAGGAAAGTATTCTATTTTGTGTCCTTAAAATGTATCTTTTTGGCTGTGTGTTCATACGGTGTCTATAATTTCCCTGGTACCTCAAGCTTTACTGAATTTACTGAAAAAATATTGTAAAACCTGATGTTCACCCAGCTTAGCTAGTGAGTTGTAAGCTTAGAAAGCAACTGGGGCTTATTAAGCTTTGCCTAAAGGAGGTTACACACAAGTGGGGGATTAAGATGATCAGATACGGATTTTATGGATTATTTATGAGGCTATTCATAAGGAAAAGAATATCAGTCATGCCGTGACATGGAAAAAATGCAAAAGCAATAATTTTATGGTTTAACTTTTGAAGATCTGCAGGACTTGGCTCACTTTCAGAAACAAAGCTTAAGAGAAGGATCACACAGCAGAAAACTTAGAGTAGGAGTGGAAAGACTATTTAGCTACAAGCTGATCAGTAGAGTAAGGCAATGGAGTATAATCCCGAACTATAGATCTGATACCTTTGAGGAACCAATGGATGGATTCTGACACTTTACACAGAAACAAATAGTAATTAATATAAAAAAAGATAAAAATAGAATGTCAGCCACCTGAAGTACTTTGGCGTATTGGCTGCAGGCTGCGTGTTGTTATGTGGGTTGAAGAGACAGACGAGATTAGTAAGCAGCTTCACAGGTTTCTGTTCCTGTCTGTGGTAGCAGTGCCTGGCTGCTGTGACTGAATCACTTAGCTCTGCTTGTTCCTCTGTCTGTAAGATTAAGTGTATCTCTTGCCTCCCTTGTCAAAACTTTGTCTATCTTCCAGTGAAAGCGCTGAAAAGAAGCTGAGGTATAACAATGGTGATGTTTTAAAGAGAAGTAATTAAAACCCTTTTTGTCTGAGATTCAGACATTCCTAATCTATTTGTTTGTATGTATATTTTGATGATTTCACAGAGCTCAAAAGGGAGCAAAAAGAGTGAACTCAGTTCTGTAAAATGGAACAGGCGCAGACAGAAGGAACTAAGAATTTTTGGTCTAAAGTAAGCAGAAGTTGTAACATCTAAGTTCAAATATTTGAAGAGATAGCTGCAATGGGAAGGGAGAGTGATCTTTTTAGACAGCTGAAAGGGCAAAAAATACTGGTTTAAATTACAGCGAGATAAATGAGGGGAGGAAATCTTATCAAAGAGTAGAGACAGCAGTGGAATAGATTGCCAAGGCAGAATGTGGAATTTCAGTCCTTGAAAGCGTATGTTAATGCCTGCCAGACATGATTAAAATCTCAGTGCTCTTCCTTTGGGGACTGAGAAATAAGTTAGATCATTTCCAAACTTCCCCAATTTCTGTATTCCTTCCTTTTGTCTTTACCCTGGAGAGTTCTATTTTGTTTCAAATTTGGGGAAATGAGAAGATTCAGTGGAAATTCCATATGTTAGATTATGACAGGGATTTTGCTGTGCTTAAAATATAGTATTAGTGTTTGCATTTTCACCTGAACATCATTTTTTATCTGAAACAAAGAAGCAGCAATTCAGTACAGAAAGTAATAATTGGTTGCCTTGGATATGTATAACTTCACAAGTTAAGTGCACCTGCAATGGTATAAATATACCTACAGTTCTTACACAGTTTCTGCATTCTGCCCATATTGCTGTTATCACAGCATTATTATGACTGTAGCTTGTGTCAGTGAGCACTTGTCCTGTTGTTCATCCATCAGTAAAATGTGGTGTTTTTAATCAATCCTCAGGGCCTCACTGAAGAGTTAGTTTTAATTCCACCACAGGTCCTAAAATCTTCATGTCATTTTTTAGTGGTGGCTTGAAAGGGGGGGGGGAGTTGGGGAGGGGGGAAATTAGCTCTTCTTAATTCATCAAGAAAAGATGGATGAGATGAGAGTAAATCTGAAAGCAGGGTCTTCTCCCACATGGCTGATATCTGTCCGCAGTATGGGATCAACCCTAATGTTGTGGTCCTTAAATGGGCCTGCAGAAAGCTGAGACCACTCACAATCCTGGGATGGTTTCTTAGAGATTCTGTGGATTCAGGAGCCAACTGAGAGGTGGGGGAGGGAGATTGATTGATAGCATCGCTCATGCCAACAGTGCTAGCAGTCGTCTATGGAAATGGATTTTATCTGGAACTGCATTGGGCAGGAAGCATGTTTTCTCACCATAGCACTGAGTCTGCCTTCTCCAAACAAGGGCCAAAGATCCTATTGCTGGGCAAGTGATGATATAATTGCCAGTGCATTCACTTATCTCTCTCTCTCTCTCTCACCAAGACCTTAGCCCAGTCATCCAGTGTGACTCTGGCATATGGTATGCAGGCAGGGAATACCTTTCCAGCATTGTCACAGACACATTTTTCTCTAGTGATATGTCAAGGGTGGGAATAAGTGCGTTTATATTCCCGCAAATGGCAAATGAGACCGAGAGCTTTGTAGTGAATAAAGGAGTGGAAATTTGCCTTTCTTAATATTATGAAAAACTCAGGAAAAATTCTGAATTATTCAGTCTGTCAGTTTCTTTCCTTGCCCAGGCATCTATATGTCACATGCAGTTATCAGGGAAAATTGGATATTTAGTGAATTGCTGCAAAGTGTTTCTGTTCTGTCCCCATTCCCTGTCAGTTTTCTTTTGAATTTTAACCTAGTTTAAGGAAAACAAATCAAAAGTAATTATTTATGTCTTGTTTAATATTTACATTCCTGGTGTCTTGAGGGATGTGTTATTCTGTTCATATAAGTCTTGCAGAGAAAAAACGTCTAGTTGCCTTTCTTTTATTTTCCTTAGTTGACAGCTTATTTAATGCAGAAGTAAATTACTGTTGGAATGAATTTCACAGGAAGCTGCCTCTCATTAACTCTTTTACTCTTTGAGTTCTGATTTTGATGATGTTGATAATTCTTTTTCCCTGAAGCGTTTAGTCCTTTTTTGCATTAACCATAGGCATCCCTTTAAAAGCACAGTGATTTTCCTCACCTGCTACACAACTGTAAGCCAAAACTAAATGGAATATGGTGAAACATGACAGAAATTCAAAGCTGATTAGGTCCTCGCTGCCTGGATTCTCTGTACTCCTTTGTTAGGTACATTCTTTAGTAGAAACTTTTTCTCTGAAGAATAATACATTAAAGAAAGAATATACCTTTCACTGAAGGTCACATCTTTATACCCTTAGATTTTAGAATCTATTCATGATGCATTTTGCCTTATTTTCTTCATTTTGCTGTTAAATGTCAAAAACATAGACAAATTTTTCAACATTATATGTGACAATGGTTGAGAAAGAATCTAACTCAGTGGTATACATACAACAACAGACTCTGAAGTGACTCATGATGAACTGGACAGTACTTTACAAAGGGCTGCATCTGTTAGAGGTTATTATGTAAAGACATTCATTCCTTATAGCATTTGTCTGCTGTTCTCAATAAAATTCATGAACATTTTTGAACAGAATTAAAAGACTGAAGTTTTGGAAAATGTCATTTTTCTCTTTTTGATTGCTAATATGAGAAATATTACATGATGAAGTGGAGGTTTTTGTTAAGAATAGAATGCTTTTCCCAGTAAAATTTATATCCCAATATATATATTCCCGATGACATATATATCCAGAAGTTATGCATCGTAATAAGTATTATAGTTAATACAGTGTGATTAAACTGGTTGATTTTATATGTCAGCAGACCTCTCAGAAATGATTACTCCTGTCAGTCAGCGTTTGTCAACAAGAAGTGCTGATCTTACAAGTTTTGCATGCATATTGTAAAATCTGTGGTTGTTTTGCTACAATCTTGGATTTGCTTACTTAATGTGGTTGATTAAATGATTTGCATGAAGTGTAGCATGTAAATGTTCACTGGATCAAGGCCCCACATATCATTATCTGATAACAGAAATATTATCATCTGCCTTCTTTACAACCGTAGCACTGAGATGTCTGAGATAGATATACTTCCCAATTACAGTTTACACAGGTATTATTAAAATGAAGAAAAAGACATGACTTTGATTTTACAGGAATTTGAAAAAATGCTGCAATTCTGGCTACAAAGGAATAAGTATTTTTACTTAGAAAACTCATCCAGAAAATGCATTCCTTGTTTAGATGGCATATAGAAATATTTCTGATTAAAAAATTAATGCATGCATTTTCTGACTTCTCACTCACTGTGGAAGAGAAAAATCTCATGAGGCAAAATAAGTATTTCAGCTATAGGCTGCAACTATGGTGTGCCTCAGGGGTCAGTGCTGGGTCCAGTCTTGTTCAACATCTTCATCAATGACCTTGATGAGGGGATAGTGGCCACCCTCAGCAAGTTTGCTGATGATATGAAGTTGGGAGGATTGGCTGACACGCCTGAAGGCTGTGCTGCCATTCAGCAAAACCTGGACAGGCTGGAGAGCTGGGCAATAAGAAACCAGATGAGGTTTAACAAAAGCAAGCATAGTCTTGCATCTAGGGAGGAATAATTGCATGCACTGGTACAGACTGGGAGGTGACCTGCTGGAGAGGAGCTCTGTGGAGAGGGACCTGGGTGTCCTGGTGGACGACAGGTTGGCCATGAGCCAGCAGTGTGCCCTTGTGGCCAAGAGGGCCAATGGCATCCTGGGGTGCATTAAAAAGAGCGTGGCCAGCAGATTGAGGGAGGTGATCCTCTCCTTCTACTCTGCCCTGGTGGCCTCATTTGGAGTACTGCGTCCAGTTCTGAGCCCCCAGTACAAAAAAGACAGGGATCTCTTGGAAAGAGACTCATGGAGGGACACAAAGATGGTGAAGGGCCTGGAGCATCTCCCCTATGAAGAATGGCTAAGTGAACTGGGTTTGGTTAGCTTTGAGAAAAGATGACTGAGAGGGGACCTGATCCAGGTCTATAAATATCAAAGGTGTGGGGAAATGGCCAGAAACTGCAGCATAGGAAATTCTGCACAGATGTGCGCAAGAACTTCTTCATGGTGAGGGTGACGGAGCACTGGAACAGGCTGCCCAGGGAGGTGGTGGAGTCTCCTTCTCTGGAGATATTCAAGACCCGCCTGGATGCCTACCTGTGCGACCTGGTGTAGGGAACCTGCTTTGGCAGGTGGATTAGACTTAATCTCTAGAGGTCCCTTCCAACCCCTACAATTCTGTGATTCTGTGAAATATCTTCTACAAAATGGAATAAAGTACTAGTACAATAAGGATGTTACATCGGAGAAATTACTGTGGCACATTGAACTGTAACTACTTTTTCTGTCCTAAATATGGTAATAGAGGCACCTAATTCAGGGGAAATTATGGCTTCTGGAAACACCTCTTGTTTTATCTGGATTCGGTCCTCATTGGTGTGCTTAGTTGCTGTAAACGGTTGTCAAAGCTCCAACCCTTCCTGCAGTACAGGGAAATGAAATGCATAGTGCAAAGATTCTGTTCTGCTTACATAGGCAGGACCCCAGGTGTCATTTACACTAATTTTATAGTTCTTTTGTTCACTTCCCACTTTAAGCATAACTCTAGTCATGCATTTTTGATACCCCTTTGAACTTGTTATTCTTATGTCTTTTGTTTCCTCATCTTTCATTTTGTTGCTTTTACCCTATTGTCTGTCCTACTAGACAACATCAGATTAAGCAGTATGCTGACTGTTTTCAGTTCATTACTTTGAGAACAATTAACAAAATTTCTTCCAGATTTCCCTCCCTCAAGCATGCTCTCCAGTTGGTGAATTTCTACTTCTGTAGCTTCTGAACATCTCTTAAGTTATTCAGTAGTTTGTCCAAATTCCGGTGTAGCAAATCGTCACTTCTGACAACAGAGGCCACCACAGTTGCAAAAATACAGCTTTATCAGTTAAGATGTAAGATATTTCATATCTTATTATTATTGCATGTCTTATTTCAGAGAACATTTTTTGAAACCTCTTCTAAACTGAAAAAGCATTTGTTGGAAAAATATTTTGGGCAGTTAAGAGTGACAGGAAGCTAGTTCCCATTCTTAAGAATATCCCTGAAGTACTTAAGCTGTCTCCCACAACATTGTAAAATGATGGCTTTTTAATGCTAAAAATCTGCAAGAGTTAGATCTAGCAAAACATAGGGTAGAAGCATGAACAGATTGTCACATAGTTAACCTAATTTTTGAAAAGCTAAGATGCAATCAGAGCTTTTCCAGCTCCAGCTTTGTCCCTCATGAATATGCTTCTTAATGGGTGTCAGACAGAAAACTGCAACTCCCTTCTGCGAACAGAGTTTGTTTTGTTCAGATGCATGCTCTGGCTTCTTGCAGTTCATCTAATGAAGAACTGTGCAGTGACAAATCCATACTATGAAGCTGAAGTCATTTTTTCATCAGAACTTACTTCTTAGGTGGAGAAAAAGACCTCATGGTTGAAGTTATCACAGAGGCATCTGTGCAAATGACGCAGTCCTCAGTGATTTTTGTTTTGCTGTGTGAGGAGCAATGGGAAGCGTGTTTGTTTCTCCTCATCTTGAATTTACAGGAAATGCTGAGAAGCAGCTTTAAATTTTAAATCTTTTACTACTTCTCCTTCTATTTCTGTTTAAATATTTTCCAGTTCCAAAGTATGTTAGTGATATATCATATGTCACTGTAAAGAAACAGGAAGCATGCTAGGAATTCTGAAATCAGCTTGCCAGCTGAGTCATTAAATGTACACAAAGGAACACCAATAATGTGTCTTTTGTACTGGAAGCTAAAATAACCAGGAGGTTTTGTGCTGCGTGTGTATATCAGTCTATCCAATGTTTTCAATATGAAGTCCCTCAGATTGTATCCAACTTGTCATGGATTTTAAATGTAGTTTAAAGAATTGTTGTATTTCAAGAAATCGTATCTATAGTATACAGACAACAACAAAAGCCGTAATACTGGTGTTGAACAAAAGCATCATTTGTACAAGTTAAGAATTTGTGGGTTTTAAAAAACAGTTTGATAATAATTTTTTAAAGAAGCATAAATTTAAAAAAATGGTGAAATTCAACCCTTCATTATGCAAACCTGTTTCATCGGATTTGCTGCATGAACCAACTATTCCAGTCACAGTTTATTGCGTAACTAGTTTATAAAACATTGGCTTTTTGTTTTCTTTGACCTGTCATATTTTGGTTGTTTATTCTCTCTACGTTGTTTTGTTCACTATTTTGATCTTATTTTGGATTGGGCATGCTTCTGCTAAAATCCTGTCTCTTGAACAGGGAAAGATACTGTATAGCAGCAATACCAACAGCTGGGTTTTCCCTCCGTCTGTCTCAGTGCACAGAGAATTGCTACTTTGTTAAATTGATTATTTAACTATGCTACAGGCAAAGTGCATTTAACCCTCCCATGTTCTTAGAAGGGTTTCAGTGAAAGTGAACTGTTGATTGCAGAGGTGTTGGACTAGGTGACATTCAAGGGACTGTTCCAACTCAAATGATTCTGTGATATAATAACACATTTCTCTCTTTGCTGGCACATGGAAACAGAAGGGTGTGCTGAGGATTAAAAAGGCAAATCTCAGTGTATATGTATATGCTCCCTCTAATAAAAGCTGTTCAAATTTTTTCATGTGGGAAATATCATACGTGTGATGTCTAAATCCCTTGCTACTCATTAGTAAAGCAAAAGTAACCTGGAAATAATACTGGCTTAGCCAGTTTCTTTTGTTTTGGAGGTTTCTTTCCACACCACCTTCACCACCATCTGGTTGTTGATAGTGTTGATGTTCATGACAAGACATATTCTCTTTTAGGCAGCTCCTGTTCTTGCTGTTTCCTTTGCCTGTTGCTGTCTATAAAAGTATCTGAGGTTGATCTGTATTACTTGATAACATGACACTGTTGAGTGACTGGCAATTGGATTATAGCTGAACTCAACATCTGGGGAGAAAAAAAATGTGCATATATTCTTGTACTTGTCTGCACAGATATTTTCTGAATAACACATCATACAAACAGAATGGATCAGATGTTAGTCCGGTTTATTATAAATATACGGTTTCTAAAAGCACTTATCTTAATCAGTTTTCTGGTGTCATAAATATTCTGAATTTGAAGGAATAAAATTACATTAGTTTCAAAAATTCATCATATTTTCTAATTTTTAATATAATATTCTTCTTAGATAAAAAGCTTTTTCATAAAAGTTAATGAAAAATAATTTTCCTACTTATAACAAGATTGAAAATAAATTAGTAGTAAGCATGCCATTGACTTTTTCATATTCTCAGAATACTGAAATTGAGGCAGATGTAGTTTTGAAATATTGTTTTGCACTTGTTTTGGAATAAGATATAATTAAACACTTCAATAAATGTTCAGCTATACGTAGTCTGAAGGTCCCTCCATTTTAAGTGTGCATAATACTGGGTTTTATTTGGTCCCACCAAAGTTAAAGCAAGTTTTATAAATAGGAGCTGAGATATCCTGCTGTTGAATGCTTTTGAAAATCCCTCATTAAAGAAACTGTTTGGAAGCTGATACCTTGGCCAAACTGTTGTTATATCAGAAGCCAAAGTACTATCTCATGTCAAGATTTAACTTGAAGGTTGCTACAGCACTGCTATTCAGAGTGCAAAATGAAAAAGGCTTGAAGAATGAAAGAGGAGTTGCTGTGTACACTTGGCAGCAATTATGTGTTGTAACTTGTGGGTTTTGTCTTCACATTACTATGATCTCACCCAGTAATGCTTGAAAGGCAAGAGAGTTTTGTATTGCGCTTTTCGTCTGTGTAATCCCCGTGTCATGTGAATCCCAACTTGGTACTTAAGAACTAACTTGAACTCCAGCAAAAAAAAAGCCCTCAAGAGTAAAAGCTCTCCTAAAAGCACTAAAGCACATCTCAACTGATATTGAGAATCTTCCTTTTTCAACAGTGTTCTGGCTTTATAAAGGACTTCAAAATCTGTTGGAGTTTTGAGCACCTCAGATTTCCAGTTCACTGGGAAATGAGCATTCTCAGCAATCTCAGAAACTTAGTTAAGGAGAAGACAGTGTTTTTGCTTTATCACCCTCTTTTCAGCTAGCTTAATTGCGTCCTATTGGTGATCTGTAATTGGTAGAAACAGTTAAAAAAATCGTAAGAATCCAGATGCCTACAGTTGTTAATATCTATCTATCTATAATCTAACTGTGGTTTAATCCTAATATATAGAAGAAGGCTTTCATTTTTCTCTTTAAATGATTTTCAATTAAAGTGGCATGAAAGATATTTTAAGATTTCATAATATTTATACTATATTTTGTGTATGTTTCTAGAGAGAAGACAGTCCAGCTTGACTAGTTCTAATCCAGGGTGAGGTCTGCAATGCTTATCTTAATCAGCTACTGTTTTTATATATTTGAGATATGTGAAAATCTGATGAAACGTATGCTGTTAGCAGGGATCAAGGCAAGCTACAAAAACATTAAAACCTAATCTTTTAGCAATACACACTGCTTCACATTAGATTTGTATTAGCTTTCCATTGTAGAATTAATCATAAGGAATGTTAAAAAGAGATGGCAGGATGGAAAACAAGCATTTTTTAAAAGCAAGAAATGTCTAACTAGAATGTGACCACCAAAACGTTAACTTTGTATCACAAACATTAATTACTTAATAAAAGCTGGTAAAAATAAAAGGGAGTTTTTTGTTCTGCTGAGAAGCTCATTTGGGATACTTGTAATTTTTTCTTTATGGTTTGTTGTAGTTTAGTTGTCTTCATGTTTGCAGTTCAGTTTTTTAGTCATGCTCTCTTAACAATCCTCATGAATGATCTTCATTATTCCTTTAACATAAGTGCTCATAAATGTACAGCATTGGAACATAGAGGTATGTATACAAACACTGATAATAGCAAAATTTCATTTGATTTTCATGGTATGTAAACAGACTTTACATCTACAGTAGTTTATGCATTCAAACAACAATTACCTGAAGTGCAAGGAGTTAATCTGTGCCATTAGATACCACTGTTGGGCACACTTGCCAATTTGTCCACAGTAATGAAATATGCTGAAGGCATGGACCAGTATGCCCGGTCTGAACATTGATCTAGTAAATACGTTTACACATGAAATTTTCTTGAAGTTATAGTGTATATGTGCATGTAGAGTTTTCAGTATGATTAACAATTCACTTTCTATTTTTTTGAAATTTTAATGACACTTCATGAGGATTGTCCCCTTAAAGTTATAAACGTTAAAACATAGTGCTTTTGTTATTGCATTATTTTCTCCATGTAGCATGATGTTCCATAAATTTACTAATAGGATTTAGCATTGTCAGAGGATCCTGGAGATACACTTGAATGTACAATTGGTCATTACCCTGTTCTTGCGTACTGTCATAAATAATGATGCTTGGCTTGTTCTTCATGCTAGTTAAAAGTTAATATTGATGTTAATCAATATTAATCACACGTATGATGAAAACACTTCCATAACCAAGACTAATTTAAAAAGGCCTATAAAATAGCACATGTCATTATGCATCTTAATCTTTAATATAGCAAACTGTTGAGCGAACCTTCTGGAACTGCTTAAGGGTAAACATCCATATGGAAACACATATGAGTATATTTGGATTGTGCAGGTGAATCTCCTGTACTTCTGTTGAATGCTGACAGATTTATAAGTCTAGTCCAATGGCATAGTGCCTTTGTGCACACTTGAGGTTAATTATGCTCTTTAGTATGGGATACTTTGATCCCATTATCCCATGGAAAAGATGTATCTGTATGTATCTGAATGACTGTTTTCTTCTTCATTGTGATAAAACTTGTCATTGTCAGAAATATGGGAGATTTGGGAGAATAGCCAGATTCTTAACTGCGTGCGGAAATCTAGAAAATTTCAGCTGTTCATTTTTCTTGATTTTTTTTTTCCATTTATCTGTAATTTATATTTTCTAGCTATGTAGTCAGTAGCTTTATTTCTGAAATTTCACATGCTATTAAATGTCTCTTATTTGTCTGTTGCCATGAAATAGTGCATCTTTTCTTTCCTACCAACTCTGACAGAAGATTTTTTAGCTTTCTAATCATTTCCTATCACATGTGGAGGTGAGGAAAATACTGGGATTCAGATGGCAAACCAATATAGAGGATGATAATCTAAAATCCACAACTCTTAATACTTCTGAAATGTCAGTTATCTGCGTGATGGAAATAAAGGCATAAACCAGTGGTGTAATTTTCCTGTGATTGTCACAGAAGAACTTTTTTCGAAGTTCAGTTTATTTTAAATAAGAGAACAAAATCTTATGATTAAAATAGTAATAGGAAAATACTAAGTTGGAAAGACAGCAATTCAATAATCTGGAAATAACAGTATCGAACAATTGCACTTATCTCTGCAGTTTTCAATTTTCATATCCACCATGATGATATAGGTTTTAGTTACAAACTTACCTGCTTTTTGTCATTGGCCTCCATCTTTTTATAGAGCAGACTTGCTAGAGGGAAGGAAACAATGTACTTTGTAAGGCTTTTACTTAATGTATACCCAGAATATGGAACTGGAACTGGAACTGGAATATGTAATGAGGCACTGGATTACAAGATCTCTTGGCTAAATTGGTTGAATTATGTCCTAGAAGACTAAATGCTCTCTGAGTTTTGCCTGCTGGGGATTGCTGAGCAAATTGTCTCCATGTTTTTTTTTTTTCATGTGTTTTATTTTCTGAGCCTAATCTGAAGCTGTGTGAAGAAGAATTTACTCTTATAATTTCAGCTGAAGTGAATAGGCACTATGTTAACAATATTAACATCTATATAAGGCTACAAATAGTGAATATATTAGGTCCTGTGTGTCTGAAATTATACACCTAACATCAGAGGACAATTCTGATCTTGATATTCCTCAATTCCTTTTCTATAAAAAGAAGATTAGAATGCTTCTTTCTTCACAGTCAGATTATAAGCCTTTAATGAATGACTCTTTGACATTCAAATGTTTCACTAATGAACACAGAAGAGCTTGTGAGGAAATTCTGTCTCAGGAGAAGATTTGAATTGCTGCAAGGCTGAGGGTCATACGCTGAAGAATGAAGGTAAAGCAGGCTTTCTGGAAAGTTGCTTACTGCAGGAGATTTGTTCTTCCTGTGCACTGAATGAGGTCCTGCAAAAACAGTAGTGTGTGATTATGTAATTGAAGTTGTTTTTTTTTTTTTAATTATCTACGTACAAAGGCCAAACAAAGGTTAACTCTGGCATTTCCTAACTTCAGTGTCCTTGATTTTGCAATCCTAATAGTGCCTGCATGTTCCTGGGAGTGGTTTCTAATGTCAGTGCATATATACAGAGAGAGAGAGAATCACTGTTAGATGCTTACTTAGAAATTTTATTTAACACATAGAGAGCCCTTCTCTCTTAACAAAATTTTTGCTCATTTTTCTTGTCACATTCATTCATGTCTTTTCACTTAATCAGGATGTTTTCCACCACATCTCCAAGACAGTTTGAGGAAGCTGAAATTGACAGTGATTGGAATAATTATGCCTCTTCACTGTAAGGCAATTTAATCCTCTGTAGAATTTTCCTTTTAATTTCTTTATTTATTGCAACCTTTGCATGACCTAGAAACTATAACAATAGCAGTCTGATTCTCTATGACTTATCTAATACCAGAACATACTATTTCATAATGAAAAAAGGAACATAGTATTTTTATTCTAGTGCTTCTTACATGTAACTATCACAAGTGAATGTTTTTTTTTCTTTTTTCTTTTTTTTCTCACATCCATAACTTCAAGTTCAACTTCAAAACAACTTTCTTGTTTTACATTTGGCATGTATCCTTTGCCCATCTTCTCCAGTATTTTTTCTCGGGCAATATTCCAGTATTGTGCACATGTAATTTGTTGGCTTTTTGTTGTCCAAAACTATGGTAATTCTTAAACATATAGCTGTTCTTAGCTTATTGATGATTGATTTGTCCTCTTGTGAGGAAAAAAAAGAAAAACAAAAACAAACAAAAAAATGACCAAGCCCCCCCCCCCCCCCCCCCCAAAAAAAAAAGAAAACCCACCTGCAACACTGCCTTTGGAACAGAGGACTCAGTGTTACAATTGGCAAAAGAAAAGTAAGAAAATATCCACCTAGAGAAGAAATGTTAAGGATTCTGTTTCTCTAGCATCAGTATGTAAAGAGCACTTGGGAAGTATTGGAGTCTGTTTAAGTAAATCATATGCAGAACAAGGTTTGAATGAAGGTGACATTTTTTGCTAGAACACAGGGCTTTTCGAAATGCATAAAATATTTGTGTAAACTAAATAATGGCAAGGTGTCCAAAGCTTTGTAGAAATATGTCTCCTTTTTTAGCAAAAAAAAGACAAAATTTTGTCAAGAGTAGGATATCTTTGATGTGAAGATCTGCTACATGAAAGACTGCAACACGCATGCAGTGCCAATTGTCCTCTTGCTTCCTTAGTGTGTTACGTGCCAACATCCTTAAAAAGAACAAGGATTTTAAAATTCATAAAGTATTAAATTTGAAAAAGGATTTCCTTTAAAGCTGAGGTGTGGTTTTTTTCTACTTCAGACACATAGCTAATGATAGGACAAAAGAGTATTACGTGTTTAATAACTTTCAGTCTTTGAATTACAAGTAATCAAATAATTTAAATGTTTTATAACTATGGACTTTGTCCTGATCCCTGTCTGCCCTTGGAACAAAAGTATATCTGCTACAGGTTTAGTCCAAGAATCTCAGTAGTCATAGATGGGCACTTGGAATATAAGAATTACTTATAAGAATAAGAATAACTTATGTTCATATTGCTTCCTCCCAGAACTCACCTTTCCCCTGACTCTTCATTTCAGGAATGAAAATATCACTGAGGATTGTTTAGTAGCCAGAAATGGATTTCTGCCAACTAGTGGCCCAGTCTTCTTTTGAACCCTCACATCTATAGTCATCTTGAGGCAGGGAGGGCCATGCATTCGTTTCCTGCTGCACAAATAACCACTTTTTTTTTTGCTTATTTTGAACCTGGCTTTATTTGTTGGCCCCCGTCTAATGGAAGACAGTGAATAGATATTCCCCCTGTCCATTTTTTGCTATAATCCACAGACTCTTTGTAGACTTTTATCAGATTTCCACCATCTATCTCTTTCCAAGCTTGAAGAGTACTTGACTACTCCCTCATTTGCCTTGACCATCTCCACTTGGGACTTCTGCCCATATACCCTTCGCATGTGGCTCAAGGTCTTGATTTAAGCAAAGGCTGGGGCACTCCCACATGCCCTGGATTATCAGCTAGGTAGGAATGGCAGGAGTAAAGTATTCTAAGAGAGGGAATGATCTGGGTGATCTCAGAGCAAGCACGCCACTCGCTGACCAGGCACAGTCCCACAGTGTCTGAGCAGGATGAAAAGACAGGATGAGGTGATGAACTGGGTGCAGGGTCCACCCAGGGAGTCATCAGGCTGGAGGCTGAACCAGAGACAGATGCACATACAGCATAGTTCCAGCAAGAACCAAAAGCCAGTTAAAGGCTTTTAGTGCACTCAGGACTCTGTCTACAGTTAACAAGACAGAATTATATTTGTTGATTTATTGCCTAATCACTCCATTTTTATAAATGACTTATTTCTGCACTTCTTTACAGTTCACCTTTAGGGAATATACTATCTTGAATAGCATTCTATCATCAACAAACTTCGTGCTCATTTACTGCTTTCTAGATATGCTAACTAAGGGGGAACCAGGCAAATACCATTGTGGAGCTCCGCAGGTTATTTTCTTACTTTTTTACAGATTCCCGTTTACTCCTACGCTCTACCTTTTAACCAATTATTTATCCATGCTAGAACTTTCCAAATTATGTAATGACTGCTTAGCTTCCTTTAAAGTCTTTGGCAAGAGTTTTTGCCGAAAACATTCTGGATATCTAAGTAAACTGTGTCACATTTACGCAAGTAGTGCAACTCTAGAGGACTCCAAGAGGCTTGTAAGACAGAATGTCACTGTAAAGAAACGTTTGACTCTCCAAAACACATTTCACTTATCCAGGTATTCACTAATTCTAATGTGTCTTATCTCACAGATCCTTTGTTGTAACTGAGGCACTAATGTGGCCAGGGAGAAAAATAAGGTTGGAGTTAACCAACTTTACCTGACCACCAATTACTAGCAACCTTTACAGATATTAATGCTATTAACAGATCTTTAGGTTGAATGGCTGGTTGAACTGTCTCAAAAATAACATGGTATTTGTTCATGTTGACAACCAGTGGAAAAGACTGAGTGGTACTTCTAGTATTATTAAACTGTAACAAAAGGTTTGAGCAGCTCACTTGAGTGGTAGTTCCTCATTATGACATTATACTAGAACCACTCTTGTAGATCATAACTGTTAATGTTAGTTGAAGAACCTTTTCAGTTATAGTGAATGGATAGACCATGCTTTAATCATTTTGAAGAAGGAATTGTATGTTTTTTATATAAAACATATATATTGTATGTTTTTTTATATAAAACTCCCTCAGAGCACAAGTGTCACTGCAAAAAGAATGCTTGAATTTCTGCCTTTTTTTCTTGTTCTTTTTTTTGAAATGCAGAAGAGACAGGAATAAACTGGAATGCAGAAGGAACTAAAATCATCTGCAATTCACCACATTGTTACATGCTGTCACGCAAGTGTAGAGACAAGCCTGTCACCTCTGCGCAGTGCAGATCTGGTGGTCATGAGTCTAATTGCTATCCAAATGGATGAAGCACTTTCTGCATAACCTTGTATGGACATAGATATGGTCAGATAAGTAGAATAGGCTATTTCTTATTGATGACCATTTCAGAGATCAACTAGCTCTATATATCTTTCTGTTTGATGGACTGTGCAGAAATCAGTTCTAAGTGGAAAATAACACTGTTATGCTACTTCTGTTCTTTTACTAAATCCAAAAGCCAAGAAACTTCTGATACTATAACTTCCTGGAAAGTGATTGTTTTCTCAGGACAGGAAGGCTTGTAACTTTTAGATGAAATAGAAAGTATTGCATTTACAGGGAATAACAAAAATGTTTTAAAGAATATGTAAGTATAGGAAAATCTAGTGTGAACAAGAGTACACAAATTGTTTAATGTATTTAAGCTGTTAGACTTTGAAATTCTTTGAGGCTGTCACCATTACAAAGAAAAAAGACGTTTTTCATCAATACTAAATATATGTAAGATCGTGGGTATGATTTATAGCTAGAATTTTTCTTCATAGAATTACTTTAAAACTAAGGAGATCACTTGCACGCAAGGAAGGTCTCATGAGCAAGAAGTTTCTTTATACCTGGACAAAATCTTTTCTGATGTGATTTTATCACATTTCTATTCTAAAATTATGATATTTTACTGCCAAAAAGGAAGAAAATCATGTACTTTTGAATGTTGTAGTATATTTATTTCTAATATGCTTATTTCCAACAGTGTCTTGGTCCTCTACAGTGTTTACTATCACTTGGGCTTTGCAAGGTTAAAAAATTTGTACACTGGGACAATTGTTATCTTACTGTCATTGTCATCTGCTATGAAATAATACACATTCCATATGGCTTCTGTATTAAGAGTTGTGGAGTATAACTAGAACAAGGTGATTTCCTGTCACAGATTTTGGAATGAAACATTTTCAGTTTCTCTTGACAACAATGTCCTGGGAGAAACACCAGCTTTGGGCAGAGTAGACAGGTTGCTTTGAGTAGAAGTCTGCTATAGGCAATAGCGCAGCCATATATCTGCTTCAAATAGACCAAGGTGGTTTCACAGCCTTTAAGAAAGGGGAGTGAATGTGTGGCACTTTCTGAAGGAGGTGGGGATTTCTTTTAAATATATTGTCCTGGCTTACTCTGTGAGAGTTGATTATCTTCAGAGCATCCGGTATGATGCTATTTGTTGGCTTTAGGAGAAAAAACAATGTTGATAACACATCAGTGTTTTCACTGTTGATGAGCAGCACTGTACAGAGCCAAGGCCAATTCAGTTTTCTCAGCTTCTACTCATGTTCACTGAACTAGTGAGGGGCTGGGCAGGTACGAGGAGCTGGAATGGGACAGAATCAGGACAGCTGACCTAAACCTATACGGGAATTTCGCACTAGATGACATCATTCATAAAACTGGGAGAGTTGGCTGGGGGGCTTCTCAGACATTAGTTGGACATTGGGTAGCTGGTGGTGAGCAATTGCGTGGTGTGTAGTGCACAGTTTGTTTTGCAAATGTATAACTGTATTTACAAAATAATGTGTGTGTATACATATGTATACATATGTATACATATGACATATATATATATTTATGTACTGTCCTCAGTTTTGTGCCTGTCACTACATGAAAGACAAGGCCCTGATGTGTGTTCAGAGAAGGGCAACAAAGCTGGTGAGAGGTCTGGAGCACAGGTCTTACAAGGAGCAGCTGAGAGAACTGGGATTATTTAGTCTGGAGAAGAGAAGGCGTGGGGGAGGCCTTATCACTCTCTACAACTAACTGAAGGGAGGTTGTGATGGGCTGGGAGTTGGGTCTCTTCTTCTTTGTAACTAGTGATAGGATTAGAGGCAGAGGCCTCAAGTCTCTCCAGGGGAGATTCAGATTGGACATTATAAATGCTACTTTTTCAAAGAGTAGTTAGGCTCTGGAACAGGCTGCTGAGGAAGGTGGTGGAGTCACTGACCCTGCAGGTGTTGAAATGTTTAGACATTGTACTTAAGGACATGATCTTATGGGAAATATTGATGATAAGTGGATTGTTGAACTGGATGATCTTGGCGGTATTTTCCAACAGCGGTGATTCTATGATTCTGTGATCCTATATATGTTTACATATATATATAATTATTACCATTGCTATTTTTTCTATTTTCTTTTTTGTCTTCATAAATAGTTTTTATCTCAACACACAAGTTTTACTTTCTTTCTTTTTTCACTTATTTTCTACCTGATTGTGCTGTGAGCAGAGGGAATAAATGAAAAGCTATGTGGTGCTGAACTGCCAGCTGGATTAAACCACAACATATATTAAAATACTCATTTGTATATTTTTGTATATTAATATATACATTTACCAATATTCATCACATAATTATCGCAGACTTCACATCAACAAAAAATGCCTCACATCAAAATCAACAGATCATTACAATACCAACAAAGGTGAACAATGTACTCATTCTATCCTATATCCCTTCACCACATTACAATAAAAAAAAAAATCACAGTTATTACACTCTCCAACTATGTCACATAACAGCATTTTTATCAGGATGTGACATCTCATAAAAAGCAGTAGATACTGCAGGCTTGGCTTTCCAGACCTCTTCACTGCCTATATATATTCATCAACCCTGCTTCAACACAATCCCTTCTCCACAGACAGAAAATTTAAGACTGTTCTTAAGATGAAGAACATTCAAAAGATTTGAACATAAACATGATGTGATTTGATTTTATTGATGTGTTCTATTTGGAAAGTCGGTATTATAAATTCTTTTTAGGATGCAATATTCCTAATCTGACTCCATTATCATTTTGAATTTATTTTGTTTGTAGAATCAAACCTGGAGATAAAACTCATGAACTACTAAGATGTTCTAAAAAAATAAAAAAGATGCAGTTGTCTGCTTAGTCATAAATTAAAGATGACAATTCTGGTGAAAGTCTGTAAGTCATACCTAGTGTTAAATCCATAAATTCCTTGATTGCCTAAAAACACTCTCCTGCTATTTCTGTAAATAAAAGCTGCTTAAAACTGCTGCTGGCAGTTTGTTTTATTTCAGTCTGGAGTTCAAACTGAAGCAGATCTATCAAATGAGTCAAAAAAGTGTTTAGCGTGCCACAATTTCTTCCAGTGCCACAGTGCAGCATGTGATTTTATAGTGGAAGATGTAGTCACAATTCCATGATCGTTTAGATCAGACCATTAACCTTTTTGTTTATATGGCATAACATGAAGATGAGTGGGTACCTGTAAGGGTCTATTCAGTATCTTACCTGGGAAAGAAAGCGTTTGGCTCATTTCAATCTTAGACAATCAGACAGTGTTCTGCAATTTTCATTACTGATCCAGATATTAGTAAAAAAATATGTAAGTGGTTACCACCAATGCTACTACGATAATTTTCATTTTTGTAGTTATTGCGGCTTGAACATATTTATTCAATTATCACAAGCTATAAAATGCTATAATTGCTTTAGTACAGTATACTGTCAAAACCTGTTGTGGCTGTTCTTGAGATTGAATGCAGAAAGCGATGGGAACTGCCTTGATGGAGAAATCCTTCCAGCAATAAGAATCCCAGCAAAGCTATATAGAGCATCTGAAGGCTTTCCAGAGCATCTGTCTTTCCACAGAGTGTACTGCACAATAATGCTTAAGAGAACTTAAAAGAAGAAAGAAAATATCACAATTTCAGGAAAACTGTTTGGATCAGGAACTGAGCTGTTATTAAATTTGATTGTTTTTATTAAAAATATGTTGGTTTTTTGTTGAAACTGAAATGTATGCATAATTTGCTCTTGCCTCATGAAGTTCACTTTTTGGTGATCAGATACTAGTTAAAGATCTTTATTGTGTTTACAAAATGCAAGCTTGTTTTCTATTCTGTTGTCTCTTTTTATCATTCCTTACATTGAATTCTGTAATGGAAAGTTTATAAAAACCTAGTGTGAAATAGTGTGAATTGCTAAAAGACTAGGTTTCATATTTTTTTGGTAGCTTGGCTCAATGCCTGCTAACAGAAATTATTTTGTCTGATTTTCACATTTATTACTTCTGGAGAAATGTAACAGGATAAAAGTTCTAGCTCAAATCATGAAATCACAGGATCACAGAATGGCTGAGATTGGAAGGGACCTCTGGGAGTTATCTGATCTGAAGCCCAGCTTAATCAGGAATGCACAGAGCGGGCTGTCCAGGCCCATGTCCAGACAGCTTTTGAAGATCTCCATGCCGTTTTAATGATGGATAAAAATACTGTCTTGAAAATTCCAAGTAAATATTTGAGTCATTGAATTAACCTTATTGTTTTAAAAAGACTTGTCTAAAAGTTTTAAAGGCAAGTTTTGATTGACTTGAAGTAGTTTATCTGAAATTATTTCACAAATTTTTGTTTCAAAGAAGGTTTCTTATTTTTTCACTTTTTATAGAAGTATGGTTTTCTACTCAATTATTCCTATGCTACATATTGTGATATCTGTTTAGCAACAGCCACTTTTTAAATTTTCCATTTGTTTTTTTGCTACACTATATTAACGTGTCTGGATGGGTCAACCAGGTATTACATTCATATTAGATTTAGTATCTACAGATACTAAAAATTTTCCCAGTTTCTGTGCATGCAGAGAGCTACAGTGTTGTATACCAAAGACTTGACTTCCCTGTGTTTTTCCTCAAACCTGTATGTAACTTCCACTGAAAAAAAATTTGCAATGATTGGTGCTAGTGTCAGCCTTACAGCTATTAAAATAAGTTAAAATATTTAATTTAATAAGTGCAGTGAGATCTGGGATACCCTTTCTCTTTTAAGAAATTAGACAAGATAATTCCTTAACTCTTAGAAAGCAGCTGTTTTGCAGATCTTAGTACTAGAGTCAATTGCAGTACTTAGAATAAGAGGGAATATTTTCCATAACTTATGGAGCTCATTTTATTGTGTTTCATTTGAGTTACTAAGAGTACATATTAAGAAAATCCAGAAGAAAGAAAAAATAAAGTTTTATTGGCTGAACTCTTGAGCAAAAACCTAGGCCTAACTAAAGTTATCTGTCAAAAACCAAAATAAACTTCAGATGATTTGCCTTAACATTCTGCCTTGAGAGTATGTGACTGTTCACAGCTTAGTCTCTGATTTTCATTGAAGAGATGACACTTTCACAGGACTGTAGCAAATTGGATCTAGGTACATGTGACAGTATGCAGAATACAACGACTGCTGTGTTGTGTATATAAGCAGTTTAAAAGGAGTTGTTTTAATTTGTATTATCCGTGACAATTATACGCTGCAATCAGGGTGAAATGCAAGACTTCCCTTACTTCCTGTTTATACAGACTTTATCCTCTTTTACTCTGTGTTTCTTAATGATTGTTTTGTACTCTCCCTCCTTGTTCCTCAATACTGACAGCTTGTCCTGCTTAGTTTTGCCACAGAGATGGTGTTGGATTAACTTCTGCAGAGCTGTTATTAAATTGTTCATGACTCATTCTTCTCTTGCTTGCATGAGTGAAATATGCCTGCTAAAAAAATCATGCCATGGCATGGCAAGGAATACTTAACCAGCCCGCTAAGCATGCTATGTTTTAGGAGATCTGCATGGCAGGATTAATATGCTTCTTCCTAATCTCTGTCAGCTGTTTTCTGTTTCACTGCCATGTGAGTAAAATACTATGTTCGTATAGCAAGCAAAGTGGTGCCATGGAATGCCTTAGGGTATCTTCCACGCTGTTAGCTTTCCTTTCATGATTTGAGTTACAGATAGGACTCACAAAATAACAGTTACATGTATTTAGGCCACTTTTTGCCTTTCCTGGCCCTACATTTGTGAAGATAACATATTGCCTGAACTGGGATTTGCATTTGTATTCCTTTTTTCCTTTGGAAATATTTGTTGTTTTCTGCATTCAGACTGATAGTAGAGATATAGAGAAACACTACTGGGATAATTTGAGAGATTACTTCTTGTTTGTGCTGGCTTTGTCTTTGCTCTGTACACCTTGAATAATGACTCAAAATTAACACCAAAGATTAGTGAAGTAATATGAAGAGCTTTCTCCAGTCTGTTGCCTGACAAACACCTTAATCACTCTATTTCTGTCAAATTCTGTGTATTTAGATTGTTAAGTAGGTAATTTATTTACATTTCAAGAACTGTATATGGCCACCAGTTGGGTCATAAGGTTCTTTTACAATCAACTACAGTTTTTCATGTATGAGTCTAGAGCGTTTGATCCAAATTCCATTGCGAGCAATTGAGAATGTTGCTTGGAATTTTAAGTGCTTGGATGAAGTGTAAAACTAGACGGTCTTATAAAGGACCATGAAAGCAGTAAAGCTTCTGGTAAACATGGAATATCAAAGTAGAAAAAATAATAAAGTGTTTGATAAATGACACATTATTTATATATACAATACCTAAACAGTAAATGTATATATGTTTAAATACGTTCTTTAAAACTATCTAGATATTTTTTGAAGCTATCTAGTTTTTTTTTTCTTAAAAAAGGTATCTAGAACATGTGAGAGGACAACAGTGAACAGAGTTTGTCATAACTTTGTTCCTGACACAATGATAGGCCAAGTCTGGGAGACAGACACTATTCACAACAGGCTCCTCAGATTGCTTTTGAACACTTTACTGATATGCTTCATTAACCCATGAAGTGAATTTTCAATACAGGGAAATAATCATTAAGATAAGTCATACAAGAGCTGAGATAAAAGTCATAAATAGGTTCATTTATGAACCCAAGTTTACAGTTCGCAGCTTAATAGTTTTGGCTACACAATGTATGTGAGAAAAGTAAGAGAAGAGAACAGAGCCTGAAGAATGCTGCTTTGTTCTATTTACCATATGAGGTAAGCTTAATACCTAGTGCTCTACTTAGCACGTTGCGAAAGGTCTTACTGGTAATATACTGTAGTGGCAGTAGTCTGTGCCATAGCAATTGGCAGATGTTTCATATTCCACAGCATTTTAATAGACTTTTACCCATGGCAAATTACTTGGATATTATTCTATGTCATAATACTGAGATTGTCCCATTGCATTCTGCCTCCTAAGTTTACTGTTACCTCTGCACAATCACAACCCTCTAATCGTGGGTGAAAACATACTACCCTTCAGCTGTTTGATTCTAACTTGTTACTGTCTGCAAAGTAAATCCATGTTTAAGATGCAGAATACCCCTCCCTCTTTTTCAGAGGCATGTTGGTATATTTGCTTCTTTGGGCTTGCACCTTTGCTGACTGAAGTGCCAACTTAAAGATTACTTTATCACCAACTTTCAGATTTTGAGTATTTTAAGTAATGGTGATTAAAAAGCATAATCAAAAGTAAGTAATGTGAAAGCAGTGGGAACTGTAAGCACTCATGGCACTTCAGAGCTGAGTGTTCAATATTAGAGGTAGATTATTGTTTGCTCTCTTTATTAAGCCTGTTTTACTTTAGTTATCAATAAGGATGCCAGCTGGAAGGCCCGGGGCTTGATATCTTAAAGAATTCGGTCTCTGAGATTGTTAAAGTTTTAACGGTAGCAAACCTGCAGTCAAACTGTGGAATCTCAGAAGAGATGTGTAGATATTAAATGCTGTTGACAGATCATAATTAATCAGATACTTTTGTATCACTGTTAGTTTCTATTTTGGGTGCAACAACAGATAAAATGAGTAAACAAAATCCAGCTCAAAATAAGAGCATACGCTTTTTAACCATGGCCTTGAAATAGGCTTTCCTTGTGAATTAGTGAAACTGTAATGACAAACTATACTGGCAGCATCGCTGCCACTGATGTCTTCTGAGGATGAGTTTTACTAGAACTTCTAGCTGAAAAGTTTCAAAGTAAGGATTTTAAGTTTTGGGATGATGACATATGTTGACTTACTTGAACTCCAGTGCTTTGCTGAATACAAAATAAAAGCAGAATTTTATGTTTCAGGAAAATATTTTAAGATAATCTCAGGCAAAAGGAGTATGAAAGCAAACTGGGAATCAGCTACAATTACATGAATAGTTAAGGCAATTAATGCAGTACAATGTGTTAAAGGTCAAGTAAAGGTACAGTCACTGGTTATAAATTTTAGCGTATAGTCATTATTAAGAGAACAATTTGTCCATTTGCTTTTATAGGAGGATGATGACATGAAGTTCTGTCTCGTACTCACTTCCTGTCTCATTTCAAGGAACACTGTACACCTGTCACTATACTTCCTAATCTTTTAAAACCTCCTTAAACTGTGCCTCCAGAGCTAACAAAATACCTTTTTCCTGTCTACTTTATATGTAAATAACAGATTTATGAAAGAAGTTTCCTTTGGTTGATTGCCTTGGTTTGGTTTCAGAAATTACAAAGCCAGTCAATTGTAAAACTCTGCAGTTTCCATTAAGTAGCAAGTGTTTTAGATGTTGTTTCCAAATAATGCTGATGACTGCAGAACCATTGCAGAAAATAAAGTAAGTTCCTTCACAAGAAGCAAGTTCTGTTTGAGAATAAGAAAGTCTTGTTCTTCTAATATATTCAAGCTGAACAATTTGCTGATTCTGATTTGGGGAACAAGAAGTCACAAGTCTATTTTCAGAATTTCAGTAAAGAATAGAGTTTTCTTGATATTTGACTGCTGGAACTGTCTAATATTACATAATTAGATGTGATGCGTGTTTTGAACATAGAAACCTGTAGTAGATGTATTAATAACATCACATCAATATCTAGAGACATATTAGTTAAGATGGAGACAAATAGTAAAACAAGACTGAAAGCATTTTGGAACCTACCAAATTCTCAAGCAAAACTTGGTCAAACCTATCACAGTTTTCTTACTGAAGAAAATATTTTTTATTATTTACGTTGAGCAGCCATACTTGGTGAAACAGACACAGATTATTTATTTATTTTATTGTTATTCATTTCTAATTCAATAGTTTTGTATTTGTTTTCTTACTTTTATTAAAGAAGCAACGCACAAAAGGAGAAGTGAGGCATATGTTGTACCTTCTCAAGGATCTAAATGCATGTAATTGGATCAGAAACAAGTTTCTAATTTTGAAATTCATTCATCCGGATGAAAAGGAATTTTTTTCCTCTAGGGAACTGGTTGGAAAAGCTAACAGAATTGGAAAAAGCATTGGAATGTGCAGGGAGACTTCTCGGTTCATGAAGTCTTCGTGATGAACAGTGGGAGTTCAGTGGCTAGAGCTGCTGGAGAACTGTATGGAGGTTAGAAAAATAAGTCACGCAGCTCAGACTGGCAAAATAAAAGGTTCAGGCATACACAACAATCAGTTATTGTAATTTTAATGGAGGAAGTAAGGATACTCTAGACAGTTTAAATTTACTGTTTGCATTCATTATCTTTCCTCTTCTGCTGTTATGGAAAGGAGAAATACAAATTAGGGATGGAAATAAGTAAAACAGCAGTGAAGGAATTGCTATTTTGAGAGATATATATACCATTCCCTTCTGTATCTACTGCTGATAGAAACACCATAATCTCATCTGGGCAAGAAAGATGCGTTAATATTGAACATATTATTATCTTTATAATGAGAAATTATGACTGATTTTCTGTGATGGTGGAGAAGATAGTGTTTCATTATGTGTAACTGAAAAACTTGAATTGCTTGTGTGATGTTTTGTAAATCAAAACGTTACAAATATTTTGACTTAGATTTCTCCTCCCTTACATGAAGATTGGATGAGACAGATAAAGTATAGACAACATCTATTTTTTATAGCTTCCTGAAAGAACCCAGACAATAATGAGGTATTGAAATATGCCTCAAATTGTATTAAAATAGATAGTTTGAAAACTCTTAGTAAGGACAGATCGTAAGACCCTAAAAAAAAATCATCATCAGAAATGGCTTTTGAGTAGGTATCTTCCAATATGTCTGGAATGCCTTGGGATTGCTCTAGTAGTGAATTCCAGTGCAAAGTAATTATATACCATTTCTGAATCTTGTTGAATACCAGCAAATCATATCAAAGTAGTTTTACACCTGTGCTGTAAAAGATCCAAATTATTAGCAGCAAATTTTACAGGATAGCTACAAAAAAAAAATCTTTGAAAATTATTGAGCCAAAATCCAGCTCATAAACATTCAAAAATTAGAGAACATCATTGACTATGTTGACTGCTGTGTAACAAAATTCCTAACTCTTGTTTTCTGGAGTCCTTTGTGCAGTTGAAAGTGTTACTTAGAGTACTGAGTAGTAGCCAGAAAAGACATTCCAACTTTGCAGCCTGGGAAACAAAACTCTGCAAGTGAACTGTAATCCTACAAGCAATATAAGATGTTGAATATACCAGGGGTGAAATGGAAGCTGCTTAGGATGTTCTATTATTATTATTTGTTAGATATGTGGCGTAACGTACCCATTGAAGAGGCAGTGTCTTCTGCCTCCACAAAATATTCCATTACCCAGAAATTCAAACCTAACAATATCTGCACTGTCTAGCGCGTGTATAGAATAAATATGTTTCTTGTATGCAAATGTGTGACAAACTTTTACAGCCCAGGTTTAACTGCATTATTCCCCACGTCTGTGCAGGCTGGTGAGTTCTGAAATACCTACAAATCACTTCTTACTAAAAGATTGTTTCCCCAGCTTTTTTCCCACTCATTTTTGCTGACATTCTTAAACAGTTTCTCAGGCAAGCATGACAATTGTTTGCATGAATGATACCCAAGAATTTATAGTTGTGTGCTTCCTCAGCTTATACAGGTTGTTACACTGAAAATAACTGAGCTTGTGAATTTACTCCAGTAGTGGATATGACCCTTTGCAGCAACTAGAGAATCAGAATTTCTTGTTGAAGTGGAAAAACAAAAACAAAAAAAAACCATGCTTGGTGACCATTTTGGTAAATCTCAGCCTGATCTGTGATTGTCATATGTGGTTTGAAACCACTGTATTTCACATAGTAATCCCACAAAAAAAGTCTCCCCTTTCCCACTCGATTTCTTTCCTGACCTAGTCCTCTCTTTACTAATGTGTATGTCAGCCTGCATACGTAGTGCATTATCCTGTAGACCTACTTGTTAATACTTTTCAAACCTGTAAATATAAGCTGAACTGTCAAATATTTTCAGTGCCACTCTTTGTCCCAAACTTCTGTTACTTTGAGGAAAATATCCAGCTCAGGCCAAAACTAGCAAGTCAATTCTGTTATTTTTATAAGATTATCACAGGAATGCCAATGAAAATATTCTTAAGTTACAATGGGTGTAACACAGGATTTTCACACTACCCCCTCCCTCTGGGGGAAATCCATAACTTTGTCTACAATGTGAACTCCACTCGTATGGGTCAGGACAAATTTACCCAGTCAGTGTGTTTGTTTCCACTTCAATTTTCATTGGCACAAAACCAAACAACTAAGGGGAAACAGGCAGTGCAGGGCCCCCACCCTGGCTCTGAACATATTTTCTCCTATTGTAGCTGGTTCCCTCAATTTCCCAGATCAATTAAAATCTGCTGGAGTTACTGCTGTGATAAAGTCAGTTGCTATCAGGAGGTAGGATATAGTATGCTAGAATGATCAAGAGGGGTCAGAGCTTTTAGTGGCAATGATAACCCAAGAGAAATAAATACCTACAGAATTTCAGAGTGAAATGAGTTCCAGGGGCAAATGGAATATCTATAAACACAATGAATTCCTAATGATCCCTATATAGCACTATCATACCCCTCTAAGAGGATAAAAAACATCGACCTTTACTTTCCCAAGACTATGATTACGTATTGGAGATCTGTCATGTGGCAAATCGTGTCAATATCTGAATGATTCTGTTTGAGAGGGTGCTAGTGTGGAGAAGTCTCTGAAGAGCAAATGTAGAGTCTGCACCTGGGGAGGAATAACCACATGCATCAGTACAGATTAGAGGATGACCTGACGGAGATGAGCTCTGTGGAGAAGGACCTGGGGCTCCTGGTGGACAACAGATTGGCAGTGAGCCAGCAGTGTGCCCTTGTGGCCAAGAAGGCCAGTGGTATCCTGGGGTGCATTAAAAAGGGCACAGCCACCAGGTCAAGGGAGGTGATCATTCCCCCCTGCTCTGCCCTCATGAGGCTATGTTTAGACTACTGTGTCCTGAGCTCCCCAGTTCTGAGCTCCCCAGTTCAAAAAAGACAGGAAATCCACAGGAGGCCCACAAAGATGATAAGGGGCCTGGAGCATCTCCTGTATGAGGAAAGGCTAAGTAATCTGGGTCTGTTCAGCCTGGAGAAAAGAAGACTGAGGAGGGATCTGAGAAATGCTTATAAATATCTAAAGGGAGAGGAAAGGAAAAGGATGAGTCCAGGCTCTTCTCAGTGGCACGTAGCAATAGGACAATGAGTAATGGCCTAAAACTTGAACATAAGAAGTTCCATAATAACACATAGAAGAACTTCTTTATGGTAAGGATGATGCAGCACTGGAACAGGTTGTCCAGAAAGGTTGTGGAGCCTCCTTGTATGGAGATGAATATTCAAGACTCATCTGGATGCCTACTTGTGCAATGAACCTATTATAGGGAACCTTTTTAGCAGAGGGGTTGGAATCAATGATCTGCTGAGGTCCCTTCTAACCCCTGCGATTCTGTAATTCCCAGTAAAGTCTCAGCAGTATGAACAAACAAGAACCTAAAGCCAGTGTTAGGTTCCAGTCCACTGTATATATCCATTAAAGAAAGAGTTAAGAATTGCTCTGCTGCCTTTTAGAAATCTACTTACAAAAAAACAAATATTAAATGCTCTCCAAATGTAGAACCATGCTATATAGCTTTTTCACAGCTTATGTGAGTGGCTTTTTTTTCGTGAAAGGCCAGCTTGCTGCTAGTGTTTTCTGGTAAATGCTGCATGACTCAGTAATTTACTCGTTACTTCTGCTTTTCTAAACTTAACCTCAGATTTAAAAGTAAGCTTTGCTCTTCCTGATTTTTGTTGCATTATTAAGGTTACTGACATCAAGTGTATCCTGGAAGGTAGCTATGATTATTGTTCTGGAAATAGGATGTACTACTACCTGCTGCTTCTTGATTTACACTACTTGTAGCAATACCTGTTTCATTGGCTCTTACATAAGACTTATAAAATAGAACCTAGGGCTCTTCCTCTCATGGTTACATTCCCTTTCCCACACATGTGCTGGCCCAGGAGCGTACTCTGCCTCTTAGGCCAGTTCAGTCAGTGTCCGAGATTCACACGGTTATAAAAACTTGGTAGCCATATTTGGCTGTAGGTTCAGAATGGTTCCTGGCCTGTGCCAGCTACTGAGCCATGCCCAGGAATGGTTTGGAGATGAACCCCCTGGATCCAGGGGCTAGTCTAAGACTTTAGCAGCACTGGCACTTATGTCCCAGAGCCTCAGACTACTCTGTGATCTTAGCCATTGGGGTGGAGCTATTGATACATTGCTTGATCAGCTGTTTCAGATTAGTTTCAGGTACAAGCTGTGAAATCTAAAATTCCTGTAGCTATATCTGTTCTTATTAATTACTGTGTGTCTTCAGGGATTCTGAAGTATTCTAGATACTTAGCAAAATGTCTGTTGGCTTTCTGAATTTTATATTTCCTGCTTTAATGCTTTTCTGGTCGGAGTCCCGCAGGCTAATGTAACATATGAAAAAATACTGTCTTTTATCAGTTTTCCATTTACCACGTAATTTTATTAAAAACCCTATTCTTGTCTAATAAGAGAGGAAAAATATATATATTCTAATTTAATTTAAGTAAAAATTTAATTTCTAAATAATCTAGAAAGCAGGGTTAGAGCAATAGGAAGCAGGAATAATAAGTGACTTCACAAACAGCAGTTACACATTCATGTGTGCCTATAAATTAGCCTGCAAGGAAATTTTTTTCCGGTTCAACCCTTTAAAAGACATACTCCATCAGCAAAAGATGTGAGACAAGCTGATATGATTTGCCAGGATATAGAACTTTGTGTCTCCTGGCTTCCGTGGCCAAAGCCCAACTGCTGAATTATTTTGTAAGAGTACAGTCCTGCCTTTCATTGAATTATAAAAGGCTCCACCAGGGTTATATGCTATTTCCAGTCCGGAATATGGAGGCCTACAATTCTTGCTGGGTACAGGGAGTACTGTGCAGATGATGCAATGGGAACAGTGCAGAATGAGCGTCCAGGCTGGGGTTTTAATACTGAAGTACTGAAAGTAGTGTTAACTGCAAATCAACAAAAGTCACACTTGCAAACTAAGAAAAAAACAGAAAAAAATATGTATTTGTAATTGCATTTTTATTATATTCACGATGTGCAAAAAGCATTTGGTTGTGTGTGGCAGCCAAAGTAGGATAATGTAAAGGTGTACAAAGTTCTTAAGATTTTTTATTTTCTTTCAATTTGGCTAATGCAGATGGTTTCACACAAAAGCTGGTAATGTTTATCTTGTTGGGGATTCTACGTATTCTACACATATTAACATAAATATTTTAGAAATGTTTTAGAGTATTATTTAAATTACACTGGGATTCATTTGTTGATAAGTTATACCACACTGCCAAGTGTTTTGTAACCAGCACTTTAATTATTCAGTAGCAGGTGAAATTTAAAGCCCCCCAAAGGTGATCTGACGTTGATTTCTTCACACAGATATTAACCTGTGTCATACCTACTACCGATGCCTTTGCAGAGCTGGAAGTTAATGTAATATTCTACTAGTAAAGGGTGGTGGGATGAGGTTGAACCCAGCAAAAGAAATAATGTTTTTATTTTCAAGAGGGAAAGACAGGGAATATGGCACTTTGACTTAGTGACGTTTTTAGAAAATTTGTTGCTGCGTTAGAATTAAAGCTTGTCTTTAGGAAGAAGGTAGTTTTGGAAAAAAGAAAGAAAAAAAAACAACAACAACACCCACATGTTGGAAAGAACTATTTTTGTGGCAGTTTGGGGAAAAAAAAAATCAACCCCTTGTTCTCCCCAGATAAATTCAGTCAGCAAACTAGGAATCTAGAATATGCCCCTAGAAGGAAAAAAGAAAGACTATGGATAGTTGTGTGGACATTAGACCAGGTATAAAACGGTTCATGTTGATTAATTAAACATCTGGTTACTAACTTTTCATATGCAATGTATGCCTCAGATAGGATCTCTCTGCTTGCATGGGTGTTAGCTCATGCTGGTCCAGTTATTACGCTTTTCCTTTAGAAAGAATAGAAGATAGTTAAAATTAGGGGCAATAACACGGTCTTCTTCACTGCTTGAGTCCTCACAGTGCCTCACCTGTTGCCTTGCTAAGGTGCCTACAACTGTGTAGTGATCCCCCATTCAGATGTTTTTGAGGGCAGTGTTAAGGGCTAAAGACATGACAGTGAAGGTGACCTCACCCTTGTCACATTATACATGCAGGCATGTCAGGATAAGAATCTTATTTTCCTTCCATTTATAGCAAAGAGAATCCTTATGTTTTTCTTATATTTTTCCATTTAGCCTAAATAAATAAATAAAATTTGGGTGCTTAAATAGTTAAGCTCAGTATTGTGTGCTTAATTTAAGGATTCTGATGCATGCTAGCATTATCTGTTGTGAAAATGATTTTTATTCTTGCCAGTGTAATATGGCAAAGCAAAGATCTTTTTGACAGATCAAACAGCTTCTACAGTCTGGAAAGCCAACAAAGAAGCATAAGTAAACCTCTCACTTCTCCTCATCTGTACTTCTTCAGAAAGAACTCAAACAAATTATGCATTACACAGAGTGAAGGCAGGGTAGTTTGGTGGGAAGAGACTGCAGAAGAGTGCAATGCTCGCTGCTCTGCGTAAGAATTTGTGTAGAACTTATAGGTGGCAGTAAGCATGCAGATAATTCATTTATATCAGGAGTGAATGATGTGACACATATCTGTGAGAAATTTATCCACATTTTGCATATAGATATTTATGTGCACCTACAGATTCCTTTCACATCTGAAATCATTTTTTAAATGGAAGAAACAGGCTACCGTTAAGCCTTTGCTATGTGATAGCTGTTCTGGGTTCAGTGTTTGTGTCTCATATTGAAATAACACGGGTTTGTTTGTTCTGTAGCCTTTCCAGCCCACCCACATCTTGGTGGTTTGGACCTTCCCCTCACTTGTCTGCAGGTGTGTCCTCACTTACCCATCTATTTATGTCATAAATATGTTTAACCTAATGTTTGGCCGTATCTCTGTAGATCTGTTCTATTATGGCATTTTTGAAATAGGAAAAAAATTAATTGCTTATTATAAAGCAAGAATTTTTGTTGCCTAAAACTAATTAAAATAGATATTTTTTATATGTTACTGTGTATGATTTTAAGTTTTCATTTCTATTTTCAACTTTCCACATACTTCTGTGTGACTACAAAGTGACACTACTTGCAATTGCTACTTTTTCAAATGTAGGCAATATGCTTAAAGAATCCGAAATGCATGAATATATAAGTATATATATATATATCTCTCTGAAGTACTAGACAGCGTAGCTAAGATTGTCTGTGGTTTAGGATTTGTCTAATTCTGTCAGCAGGGGAGATATTATTGTTCAGTTGAATAAGACAGAAGGTAATATAAACTGTTTTGTTTTGTTTTCTGAAAATTCAGTCCCATATTTACAGATATATTTCAGGATATTTTCATATGACGTGTCTCCTCTACAGGCAGAAGTAGAGTTAAACTTTATACCAAAATCTTGCTCTTACGAATCTTTCAATGGATTTAAAAAAAAAAATACTGAAAAACAGTGTTAATTCAACCCACACAGTCTATCATTGGTATCCTGTGCTACTGCCTACGCTCTGTGTAGTCATTTGCACTTCTGTCAGGTGGAAAATACTGCATAGAGGGGCCAGTTCATTGCTACAGCCAGTGGATGGAAAAAGAAAAGTCCTATTGCAAACTGTAACTCAGTATGAAAATAAACTGTATAGTGAACGAATTATTAGAGCAGATATTTTTCCCTATAGACACTGTTTACTTCTGATCCTAACGTTCACATGCTTTGAGCTGTTAGAGCTGAACTGAGCAATGATCCAAGCTGAATTGCTTTTGGTTTTTAAAAAAATTCTTGGCCAAACAAAATTTGTAGTCCATCAGTTCTCCTCGGTTGACTAAGAGTAGAAGTGAAAGCATACAGAGAAGTAAAATTCAAAACTCTTGACTAAGATGTAATTGCAAAATATGATGGGACAAAAGATGAGGTTTAGGGGGAACATTATGACTCTAGAGAGAAGTAGAGAAATACATGGAGCCAGATAAAAATATGTATGTAAGCACAGATTTTGGAGGTAAATGCAGAAGTATATTGGACGTAAAAGGTGGAAAAAAGGAAGTGTGAATGTATGGGAAGAGTTTATACAGAAAGTTTCCTTCTTTAAACCAGTGGTCAACATTATAGCTCTGTGGTTTCAGCTGTTCACAAATGGTTTGTGAAAGCCACTTCCAGATGGCATTATCTCAGTGTCCACAGGTGTCTTCTCTAATTCAACTGGATGTGCCAAGGCTCTAAAAACACAAAATCATTTGGTGGGTCAAGGTGGGCTATTAATTTTGTTCCACAGGATATGGGTTTTGTGTAAGTAAGTCTATATTAGTCATGTAAGTCACATTGATCTCTTCAATTAATAACATACTGGTTCCCTTAGCCCTTTAGTTTCAGATGATTCAGGATGATATACGAAAAAGTTCCACAGAAATATTAACTCTTAGTAGAAATTAAAAGGTAGATATGTGAAATAGGCAACAGACTCACAGAAGAAAGGGAATGGTTCCATGGCTAGGAAAAACTGGCAGCCATGAAAACAGGATTCTCTCCCCCCCTTCACTCATAAATTCTTATTAAAGATTAAGAAATTTTTATGACCATAGTTTTCCACTGGCCACTAAGTACTCATTTTTTGATTTTCTACAGTGGACCAGACTGGCAGACTGCTCTCCCAGTTGGAGTTTAAAGTCACTGGTAGTATGCTTTGGACATATGAAATGCTGTACAAATGCTAAGTAGTTAAGGAAAATCAGAACTCTTGTTTCTCAGATTGGGAACTCAAAATCCATGGAAACTTGCCATTTTTTTTCTCATTATCTCTATGTCTAACTTTGTCCTTACAAAATGAGCATGATAGGAGGGAAAATTCTGCTTCTCCATTAGTGTTTGTGGGTCAAGTAACATTCGTGAAAGCTCTAAAATTCTCTAGAGGAATTTATTAATTTTACTTTTTAGTATAGTGTTCCAGTGTCATACTCAATTCTTAACTACTCATTTATTAAGTGAAGCATAAATCCTTTAGAAAAAAATAATATGATTATGAAATGAAAACTATTTCTCCAGGATATTCCCATGAAGGAAATAAATGAGATGCTGTGTGATGCTTTCAGTGTAAGAAATGTGGAAAATAAGTGTTTGATTTCCGTGCATTTGGAGGCTGTTTATTTGATGTTTTTTAGCATATTCAAGAGGGGAGAAAAAGTGAAAGTTTTTTCACTCTATGGAGTATATTTCCTGTGGTCTAGGTTGATAACAAAATGTTTGATAGGCAAGTTCTGTGCAGTTAGAGTTCTTGACCAAGAAAATATACCTATATTTATTCCCATTAAAATTAATAAATTATCTCACATTGCTTGCAGAAATGCTTGTGGCATGTATTGAAACAAGTATTCAGTATCCACAGTTCAGAACTGCTCCAGGCCAATGGGATTGCAAAATATCTGTCAGCTTTGGCTGACAGCCTAGAGTTGCCACAGCAATTTTTCTCTTTAATGAGTAAAATAGGCAGTGTTTGTAGAAAAATAACTGTCTCATGAGAAGCTGTGCAAAAAGTTCCATTCAAAACCATTCTGTTTATATATAGTTTTGTTGTTTATTTTCTTTCCTTTTTACTTACTACTGTGGACATTTACATGAAAACAGGATATTTCTCCTTCAAATTGCAGTCATGGACAGAAGAGCCGCTATGCCAAAGTGAAAGATATTTTCCTCTCCAAATCTGTTTCTTCTACATATGTAATGTGTGCAGTACTTATTTTCCTACCTCCAGTTAGGGGCTTTTTTAACTTCATTAATTTTATAAAACTAGCAAAACAGTACGGATGTAATGACATGAGAGTATGTTAGTGTAAAAAGACGAAATGAGTTAAAAAAAAATCAGTAAAATAAGTAACATCTACATTTCTGTATTTGCAGTGACAAAAGAGATAAAAGTATTTTTACCATGTTTTCTGACATTTTTAAAAATAGCTTAGAGATAATTGCAATCGTTCAGGAGAAAGATAAATAAATAAAAAAGAGCTGAGTCCTGTTTTGGCTGATGATGATCAATAAAAGTAGTGAAGTCAGGCTTCTCCTAAGAAAGTCCATTCTTTTTGATGGACAAATCTACCCTTTCCAGTCTTAGGTTGAATGCAATATCCTACCGGTTTGAGAGGTGCATTAGACTACCTTTACTGACAAATACCACATTTCTTTCAGTCTTTTCGAGTTCAGCAATGTTTTATAATGCCACTAAAGTTATACTTTAGGGATACAGTGCTGAATGAGAGCGCTTTAGCACCCATATGTGATTTCATAACATAACAGCTTAGCCCTTGGCTCCAAGTCCATCTGGACATAGTTGATACATAGCAAAAGCTCTCAACTGCCCAGATAGTTCTGTGCCACTTACTTCTCTAGCAGAAATGGATAGGAGAGTGGATACAGCATACTACCAGATCCTCAGCCACTGTAGCACTCATCCTAGAAATAATGAAGGCAGGAATATGAATTATGAATCATGGAGTCTTCCGGCTGGAGGGCTGCTTCCTCCAGAGCCAACCTCCACCTTGTAGAGGCTCACTTGCCCTGGACTAGGATACCTGTGGCTTATGACTCAGCTGCTTTTCTTGTTTCTCTTCTCTTCAGTATAGGGCTGTTCTCTGAAAACTGATACGTATCTCTGCAAAATGCTTTGTACAAAGCTGTCATCTGCTTGAACAACTGCTGAATTTATGCTAATTGCACTAATAATTAAATATTCCCTCTCTGGTTAAGAAATTGAACAGCAAGATTTCAGGACAGGTGAGTGTAGTCCTCTGATTATACAGATTTGGAGAGAAGTTAGATTACACAGGCTCCAGCTTGTACTGTTCAGATAATGTTTCCAACTTCAGGAGGGAAATATTCCCAGGGGTAATTGAAAATCTTTAAGATAATCTTTTTTTTTTTTTTCTCTCAAATAAGTCTCCAACATTTCCTACATAGTCAGCCTGTATTTGACTTGAAAATCCGATTAATTACTAATCTATTTACCTTCTAGGGGCCACAAGATACACGGCAACACTTCTGCACAATGTTGCTAGGAATTCTCCTTTCAGATGTATTCTTTTTTGGTTGTTTTTTTTTTTGCCACATTAGTTCCCAGAGTCAGGGTCTACTTGCTAAGGCTGAATACCGTATGAATGTGACTCATAAGGAGCCAAGCAGTGGAAAGAAACGTTGAGGGTACTTTGGAGAAGTTTGTTGTGTTTATTCCTGTTTTAGGGTTGATCCCTATGTAACTGGACAACAACTTGTTGAGCTGTTTCTAGCTTAGTCTGGTGCTTGATGAAATGTTTGGAAAGTAATTTGGCACAAATGAGCTGCTTAGTTTCTTCAGTTATCAATTCGTAGAATTCTGTTCCCACCTAGTTAACTCTGTGCTGCTTCAGCAAACTTACATATTTCAACAGCAGGCAGCTCATCTTCATAATGTCATAAAATACACTACAGGGTAACTGTAAAAAGGGCAAGAAATGCATCCCTGAGGATTAGCAGGGCCTGAAATTCTCATGAAGGAGCACAGCAAGTGTACAAAGGTGCATGAGGAAGAGGATGAGAATATTTTAAAGCCTGACTGCCACAAACTTCTCAGTGGAGCTGAGTCAGCATGGGAAGAAGCTCAGTAATGTGGTGTTGATTCAGAGGCCTGTGGCTCACTGCTCCCCTTTTGGGTGATGTGGAAAGCACTTGCCGGAAGTGTTGATGACTAACCTTGGACACTGCAGAATGCTGCTGCTGTGGCTCCTCAGCCCATCTCTTGTGCTGCTGCATTCCAGGGACATTCCACTGGGAAAAATGACGGGGCATGAAGCTGCATATTAGCAGCAGTCAGCATCTGTCCAACAGCCAAAAGATAGAAAGGATACCAGTCATCTTCTCTGAAGTTTTAGTTTAAGTATTCATTTGCATTTGAGAATTCAAAAATGTTTTTGCTTCACTGGTGTTTGCACAATGGACCAATAAGTATAGCAGATATACATAGCTTATACAAATGAATACTCAGCAGTATAACTCCTGTCCCTTTTGTGTGGGAATTCTTATGTAAAATAGTATTTTGCTGTGCTATTCCTCCAGCATTTTGCACACCAAATATGAGGCTTTCTTTTGCCTTTCTTTCCCCCATATTTCTTCATGTTTTTCTGTATAGAAATGTACAGTCATAGAGTTGACAATTAATTTCCTGTTAAATTATCTTTCTTCCTGACCTCCTTCTGTTTTCATTGCCAGCTCATGGATGCTACAACTGTAGGACTGTGCTAACTGACCCCTCTGGAGTTTTCACTTCTCCATGCTATCCAAATGATTATCCCAACAGCCAAGCTTGTAAATGGATCATCCGAGCACCTCATGGATTCATTATACAGCTAACATTCAGTGATTTTGACATTGAAGAAGCACCGGGCTGCATTTATGACTCATTGACATTGGACAATGGAGAGAGCCCAATGAACCTTTGTGGCATCACTGCCAAGGGATTGTCATATAATTCTACTGGAAATGAAATGATTGTGTCTTTTAAAAGCGACTTCAGTATCCAAAAGAAAGGTTTTAATGCCAGCTATGTACGAAGTAAGTAAACACAAACCATTTTATCCCTTTTACAGAAAAAATATCCTGCTAGAAGTAAATTTCTTACAGGTTATTATACAGGTTATTATACAGGTTAGGAATTACACTTTACAAAGGAATCATGTGCTCCTTGAGAGGGATAGGTAATGGGGAAGCTGAAGGATAATTCTACAGACTTATGTGTGTTTTTTTTTAACTAATTTGCTTTTCTGCAGATGAAAGTAAATTATTTTATTCTAGGACATGTAATCTCTCTAATGCATTAGAAACACTTCTATCACACAAAGATTGTAGGCCCAGCAGTGCCCCTTTCAGACAATTCTTGTTGGGCACTTTAAAAGTGGGACATACATACGGAAATATGAAGACCATAATGAGCAGGTTCTTAGCCAAAAGAAACAAGGAGAGCCAAAACCACTGGCGTGGTGAGTCACCCTACAATGGGGAGAAGTTCATGCAAAATACAGAACTTCTTCAAGGTTTTTTCCAGTCTGTAACGTAAACTCTCAGGGATGAACCGTCATTGCAAAACTGCTACCTGTATTCCTTGACCTTTTTTTATTTTCTTAAATATATAGCAACGATTAGATTTTAAAAATCCTAGCAAAAAAAGACACTTTTCTATTCATGCTTTTCTCCTCAGTGAAGACGACAAATGTGACTGATGTTTACTTTGCGATGTTAAGGTACTGCAAGAAGTTGTTCTGAACATAACAGTAAAGGACAGCCACATAAATGAGGACATTAGGATGGTCACTTGCTTCTTTTAATTTAAAACCATTGCCCTTGTGCCGTTACTACAAGCCCTGATAAAAAGTCTCTTCATTTTTCTTAAATGTCCCATTTATATATTTAAAGGCTGCAATGAGTTCTTCCTGAAACTTTCTCTTCTTCAGAAGTCCAGCTCCCTCATCCTTTCATTGTAGGATAGGTACTCAAGCCCTCTGATCATCTTTGTGGCCCTATTTTGGCCCCATTCCAGCTGCTCCTCATCTTTCTTGTGCTGAAGACCCCAGGTTTGGATGCAGTACTCCAGATGGGGCCTCACAAGGACAGAGTAGAGAGGTACAATCACCTTGCTCTTTCTGCTGGCCACCGCTTTTTGGATGCATTCCAGGATAGCCCAGGTTGGCCTTCTGGGTTGCAAGTGCATACTGCTGGTTTATCATAGAATCACAGAATGGCTTAGGTTTGAAGGGACCTTAAAGATCATGTAAGTCTACCCTCCTAATGCGGGCAGGGCTGCCATCCACCAGCTCAGGCTGCCCAGGGCCCCATCCAGTCTGGCCTCAAACACGTCCAGGGGTAGGGCACCCATGACTTCAATGGGCATCCTGTTCCTGTGCCTCACTACCTTCTGAGTAAATAATTTTTTTCCTAATATCTAACCTAAATTTCCCCTTTTAGTTTAAAGCCATTCCCCTTTTTTCTACCTATGTTAGATCAGGTGCGTGCAGCTTTTCATCCCCAGGATCCCCATGTCTTTCTCCACAGGACTGCTCTCAATCAATGCATTGCTTAGTTTGTATCCCTTGTACTGGGGACTGCCCAACTGTAGCACACTTATGTTCTGTCAGCTGGTCGTCTAGAAAGGAAATTTTCAGCCATCTCTTAAGTAACAGGCAAATCTTTTTCATTAAAAGAAATATCAAAATACTTATTGCACATATAATATTTTAAAATAATCTCCCGACTTGTAAGACAAAATTAGTTTCTCTGTTTAAAGGAGTTGTAAAATCAAGTAGATCATATAAAATGATATGTAATCAGATTATGCGACGTGATTTATTGTGTTATTCTTATTCTTTATTATTCTAGTGCTCAATCTTAACAAATAAAATGACTTTTATTGGGAATTTAAGATGCAATATTATCCTCACATGAGGACAAGAGAAGAGGACCATGGAGGCAAACATTTTTATATCCATATCTATTGGCATTTCTGTGAAAGCAAAAATATTACCTCCATGCCAAATTGAAGAGTGCCCTATCTTCATGGATAGCACTCTTACAGTTCAATAGTCTTGGAAGATACCCTTTTATTGTGAATAAGAAGGCTACCCTTCATTGTGGCTAAAGGTGTCAGTGAACTCCACCAGCAAATTACATTTAAATGTTTCACGTGTGTTAGTTTAGGTATCACTGTTAAGGCCTGCTGTTAAGCTACCTTGACGAAGGTTCCTGAGTTTAGTTTCCTTACTCCGAACTGGTAACTCTCAACTTGAATTTGACTGCAGATGTTATGAAGGAGAGCTGGCTGCATGCAAATGGGACAAATTATAACATACAGGCCATGTTCTGCATGGCAACTGTTAGCCAGGAAGTGAACACAGAAAAAGAGTTTTGGTAAATGGGTGATAATGTACTGCTTTCCTTTCATAGAAAATAAGTTATAAAAGCCTGTAGACGTTAGATCATCAATACACATGCTCTGAAATTACGAAACATCTGTACAGCAGATGTCCGAGCAGTACTTTCCTGCTCCTGTAGAGAATTCCCAGAGGCATGGCAGCGATGCTACCTCCTCTCATTTCAGGTCACTGTTGGAGTTTCAAAGCCTCATTGTCTAACTGACATTGTTACTATTGTGAACACGATACCCAGGCACTATCGTGAATTTCTCCCAGAGAGGTTACTATATTATAGTTATGTAGCCATGTTTTCCTTCATGTCTTAAAAGCAAACCTGTAAAAATAATAAAATTAAGTTGTTTGTCCAGTTTTGTGTTTGATAAAGGAATGTAAAGGACCATTCAAAGATACACAACAGTTTGCTATCTAGAAATTTAACTTAAAATGAAACAAATAGTGCATCCTTACACAAAATGTGTGCACAGCAAAATATAGGTGGGGAAAACCAAACAGTATGAGTTTGGGGAGGAAATTAGCTGTGAATAAAACAGCATTTGTGGAACAGTGTTTTCAAAACGAGTTTCACAGAACACATCCTGCTATCCGTAACAAGCTGGCTGCCCACACAAATGCTGGTTTTCCTGGTGCCTCCTGCAACACACCAAAAGCAGATAGATGAGCTGTACACTGAGCAGCAATAAATGAGTGCAGCCTATATGGTATGTGGTGTGTAGACACTGGTAAAACTCAAAAAAGCTGGTATATTTCTTCCAGTATCAGTTGAAGGACAGTTAAAAGCTGTGAAGCTAGAAAATGGCAGAAAAGCAGTTTTCCCCACAAATTATTGTAAAATAGTTATTTTTGCTTGTATGTAAAAGGGAAGTATGTGAGACCATGATCTGAAAGCAAGTAAGGTAGGAGCTCTAAAAAGAAGCAGAAGCAGACTTCTTGTCATGACAACACTTTTGTAAATGCAGATGAGGATTTCAGAACAGTGAGCTATCTGTTGCTGGTCGCTCTGCTGCATTTCAGCTGCCAAGACTTATTTACATTTTATACAAGTAAAAAGTAATGTGTCCAATATAAAAGCTGTTATCTTCCTAGCAGAAACAGTTTAGCATCACCCTGAATGTAGTATAAATTCTTACATGAAAAGACCAAGAATATATGTATTCTTCCTCAGAGAATAATTATCTTCTTCAATGCTAACGTCCGAAATTCATCATTGTGATGACTGGCTGTTCAAAAGTGATTGAGAGAGAGCTCCTAATGTTGATGTCAGGATTTTTTTTTTTCTCCACATGTACAGAATACTTGTCAGTTTTGTGCTTTTGCTGTATGGGAAAGTGCCAACGATTGACTCTGGGAAGCACAGCAGTGTTGAGTAGACTTGTTCACTACCAGGACAGCAGCTTTCCTTCTTCCAGTTTATTTCTTTTACACTGTTTAAATGTAACCAGGTGGTCCATAACTCTCCTGACCATTCCAACATCAACTGAATGGTGCTCATATGAATGAGCTTTTTTCTTTCTCAAGACTTGAATCCTTACACTTCTGGAACACTTTCCATGTTACATAAAGAACTGTACAGTATAATTAAGCCACAAAAAAAGCCCTTGTTTTCAGTGGAAAGTTGAGCACGTTTTCTATCTATAAAATTGTTACAACATATTTTTGCCCTTGGGAAAGAAGAAAAATCTATGAAGTAAATCCAGTAACTGTAAAAGCCCAGGATTTCTCTCTTCAGCCCCATTCTCCAGTTGCTGTTTTGGCACATAAAAGGGCAATGCTTTATGTTATTTTACTGTGATATATATATTGGTCAAATTCTGTCCTTATGTATGCCCAGATATGGTAGTCTGGGGCTCAGATTCATTGCCAGCTGCTGGCAAAGAGAAAGTGTAATACAGTGGACGTGTAGGATCTTTATAGCTCATCTGTCTGTTCCAGAATGTGGCATAATAATCACTCTTCTCTTACATATTTTACCCTCTCAAATGGAAAATTTTTCTTTCACTCTCAGAAGGGAGCAGGTATAATAGTTATTGTATGTAACACGGCACCATTTAAAAATCCTAAGGAAGACTAGGCATTTCATGTGGCAGTTATCTTCAGGTCTAGCAAAATCCAATTTCAGTTTCAGAATATCTAGAGTGTTAGGAAGATGTCAGACATTTCCTGGAGATATGATCTGCCACAGTACAGAAATAAAGAGCCAGAAATAAAGAAGGGCTACTGCTGTGTATCTGGTCTTGTTGACTTCAGTTCTTTTGCATGACTGATAACCTGAAATTTCTTTCTGTGGAGAAATTCACTGGAATTTTTTTTGTGCCATAAGGATCCAATAAAACCGAGTATATTGGCACTATATTTTGAAAAATAATCTTCTCCAAAGTAGACTCAGCAGAATTGTCATTAATACCCTCATGGAGAAAAATCATATGTCATTTAATACTGCGTTTCACATTTGGTAACTGCTATTTTGCCAGTGCAAGTGACAATGCTTAAAAAATTAGAGACAAAGTACTTCTGCCCCTGCCCTTACTGCAGTGCATTGCTTTAGAAGAGGACTAGCCACTTCTAGATGCTCATGCAAAATCTGGAACACATTTACAAAAGGGGAACAGTTTGAATACAAACTGGATATGTAACTACAATGCTGAATCTGAAGATTGCTGAGGACAAAATGAGAAGATGCTTAATGTTTTTTAGAAACTCATTACCAGAATTCAGGAACAAAGGGCTTCAGTTTGCCAAGAAATGTAGAGGAATTTTTCTTCTAATGCAGTATTGATATTTAAAAGAAGTAAAATCTGAACTTTGTTGGTGTAATGCAGTCATGCAGACAAGTAATCAAAATATTAGAACTTCAAAAATCATACTGTGTTTTCCAAATAACTGTTTTTCTCTATTGCCTACTACATCTTTCCTTGATGAATGAATGTTAATAAACAAATGTTTTAAAAATGAGTGTAAACTAGTAGGCAATATTTCCTAATATTGCTCTTGGTACAACTTGGGGAGTTAACTGCAGATAGTGCAGCATTCTCCACCCTGCTGAAAAGGAACTCCACATGTTTCAGGTTGAACACTCTGCCAAGCCAAATTCCCTACAGTGTGTGCTTTTGATATATTGCACTGATAAAAAAAAATAAAATAAAATAAAAAAATAATTAAAATAAACCACTAACCGCTGCCAGTCTGCCTTTATTTTTATATGAGAATACCTTCAATTTAAATAATTTATCTCCTCTCTTTTCTAGTTGCTGTGTCTCTGAGGAATCAGAAGGTCATCATTCCCCAGGATCCCGACACTGATGCTGTATCTGTGGCAGAAACAGTCTTGGTTCCAGAGCTCAGCCAGTTCACACTATGCTTTGAAGCAACCAAGAGCGGCAGTGATGACAATGATGACTGGAAGATTTTCTCTTATACTGATGCATCATCAAAAGAATTTTTCGGCTTTGGGAAGACCACAAAAGGCCATTTTCTGTCCATCTCAGGCACACAGTGCATACTGGACAACGCATTGCCTCAAAATGTGGAGTTTTTCACAGGAACATTTGAACAGCTTTGTGTCATAGGGGATAGTTTCTCGGGCACTATTGGTGTATACGCCAAAAACATCTATCGTAATACATACTGTCCAGATATGTTTGGCAAAGTTATCCCTGGAAATGGGAGGCTTGTGCTGGGCTCTAACAGCAATGAAGTGAGCTCTCTAAATGGGGACGTTTACAACTTCCGCCTCTGGAATTTCACCATGAATGCTCAAACACTAGCCAACCTCAGCTGCGATGTGAAAGGAAACATTGTAGACTGGGAAAATGAATTCTGGAGTATTCCAACTTCAGCACTGAAGGCAGAAAACAATTTGAGTTGTGGTAAGTACGCCTTGCCAATCTTTTTTGCTTATTCTCCCTCCACACACACTTCTGCATTGTGCTGAAAATATCCTAGCAAGAAAAATGAAAGTTCCTCTGAAAGAAAAACAGGTAGGACTTGTCTTTCTTCAACTTTAGTTCAACTCTATACACAGAGGCTTTGAAAGGGCATAAAGTTGTTTCTCTATGGGAAAAGAAAAATCCCCCATGTGTTTTGAGATGCTACTTAAAATAATTTATGATTCAAAGTTCTTCCCCAGTAATTTGTTTACTGGCAATTTACCTACATGAAATGAGGATCACAGGAAAATACCTGCAACCATCAGGTTAGCCAACCACAGTCTCCAGAGAGAAAAGAAGTGTGTTAACTAACAATTAAATAAATGTTTTTGTACCCAACTTTTGATGCTTTCATTACCTAGAAAAAGAACCTGTTAGCATTGTGCTCTTAGTGCAGGGAGACAGTAAAAACAATGGCAAAACTCTAATGCATACAAGACAGATAAATACAAAAATAAAATAAAAAATTAAATTAGTGAAAACAGATGGGAAGGAAGCATTTTAGATCAAAATCATTCATTCTTGTCATCCTGACAATATATTTTCTGCCCTTCTTTAAACTGGCAGTTACTACAGTCTTCCAGTAGATTACATTGAAAGACAAATTTTCATACTCAGTCCAAGCTATTCTCATTCTGTGGCTCAGACACTTTGTTCTTATTCATGCCTAGGTGTGATTTGTATATATGCATGTATTATTACAGCTATTTAACAATTTCCTCCAGAATTTTTAACCAGAAAAAGGAAGAATAATTGTAACTGAAAAAATCCATGCCAGTTTGGAGCTATACATATACATACATATAATTATTATTTTTTTTTAGGAAGGAAACAAATGCTTTGATTAGTGAAAGCATCAGAGATATTTGGATGTTTTAAAATGCATAGGGTAAAATTGGAGACATGGCCAGCGATACCTTACACATGAATGTAGGATGCTATTGAAAATCTACTGCTATGGAACTCCTTGTTCATGTTGTCTAAGACTCTCTATTGTAGCAAATATACATTTGTTAAAAAAATATATATATATCAGAGTTAAGAATTCCAAATACTGGTTCTGAAGTATGTAAGGTCTCTTTATATCTAATGTTGTCCTCTCCACTTTAGTACTTTTTAGTTTAAATATAGTTTAAAAAATATCACTGTCTCCTAACAGAGCACCTGTCAGCATTCTAGGAATGCTTAAAATAGTACCTGACAAAATTAAGACTTGCTAGTTTCTGTATCTATTAGCTCATGAGGGTTTAAGGTGGCCAGCATATTATATCTTACCTGCTTTAGTTTACTGAAAGCGAAATATGAAGTAGCTTGATTCACTGAGACAGCTCTCAGCATGCCACTAGGTGCCTACCAGAACAATAAAAAGGCAATCTAAACACTGGTCATGGCTGATGAAGTTGTTCTGAACATAGAATTTGGTTTTCTGCCCATACAAACAGCAAGTAAAGATCTGAAAGAAAGTAATTTTCCCAAAAATCTTACTTTTCTTAAACTGTTATCCATGAAGGCTACAACACTTTTACTAAACTACATACCAAGGTGTCTGTAGATACTGCAGTCTTATCTGGTTTTGACCAATGTATGGATCTTGTCCCTTTTTCTATTAACACAGTCCTGTGACATTAAGTGTCACACTATAGCTGTGCTCATAGAAACAGTACAGTTATTTTCATCCCACATCACAGCTTTATTTTGGGGGATGTCATTGTTTAAGTGGTTTCCTTACGAAAGAATGTTATTTTAGAAAATATGTATGAGCTTTCTCACATTTACAGAAGTGTAGGCCCCATTTTCCATGTTTGCTTCAAGTGTATCTCTATATAATAATTGTTGCTTCCTGTATGTAAGCAGGGTGAAAATACTAACCAGTCCTTTTCAAGGATATTAAATTTCCCCACTACTATACAGGGTTCCCTAGAACAAAGCATGTCCTAAAAGAAAACACTGGATGCAATGCAGTTTCAGAAACTGTTATTAATCTCAGAGATGGAATTGTTAGAATTTTCTTCCCTTCATCATCTTGAATAAAAGATATCATTGTAAAACCAGCCCTTAACAGGAGGGTTGATGCGTCAGACTATCAGCCATGAATAAACCACTGACATTGGTGAGATTAACTGATTAGACTTCATTTAGCTGCAATGGAAGGATTTATGCAGAAAAGAGTTTCCTCTGAGCACCAGTAATGCTTTCCCAGGAACTGCTTGTAATAGAAAAAACAAAAACAAAAAAAAGAAAAAAACCAGCCCCAGCATTTAGTGACGATCTTAACACATTTTGCCTGAACAGTGTTTAGATTTTTCAAGAGATACTATTTTCATCATTCTTCAGGTAAAGCTTTTACAAGTAGGCTTACGGAAGATAAAAACACCAACAAACTGTTCCCAATGATCTTTTCTTTAAATTACCTTCTCCTAGCTTATTCCTTAGACTAATGTTTTCACAGCTGTGCAATCATGGTGGGATGTTTCTGGAAGACTTGACAGAGTTCTGTTTTCATTGCTGTACCTTTGCAGGGTTTGCATTTAAAGGTATATATACACAGCCTGGGTAGCCAAACTAATTTTAAAATAAATAGTTTAGGTAGCAAGAGCACTGACACCATCAGTGCAGAGCTCAGTGTAGACAATTCAGAGTATTTAATCAACTTCTTGTAATGATTTTGGAGCCTGTAGTGGCTACACTTAGAGCAGCATGTGACCTGTTCAGTCTAAGGCTTGCTTGGCTGTATGTTCACTTGTACCTGAGATTTCTGCATTGTGTACTTTACTTAAGTCCTTCATTCCCAAATAAAAGTTCTTGATTTTGCTGTCAAACTTAGCTAGGGTGGAATCTGTCTTCATTAGGTAGCTGAAGGATAGGTGTTTAAAGCTGAGCTAAATACACTGAGTGCTGGCTTTGAATTGAGGAGAGAAAAAGGCTGTTCTCAGTGTCAGTTCGACTCACATTAGGGTAGATGTCTCAGTTAAGTCAGAAGTTTTATGCTGTAGGAGTGCCTGTTTCCCTCCACCGACTGTAAGGAAAATCTAGCATGACAAGCGGGTACAGAAGTCTGAATTTTACACATTTAAAGTTGGTGAGATTTATCACACGAATTTGTCTGTAGTGCAGGACTATGTCTGCTGTTCACATTACTGATAATACTGCTGCATTTATTAAGGGAGCTAATGCCAAGTATTTCTTTGTAGCCAGACCATTACAATTCTTTGGTGATCACTGAGGGAAAGTCTCATCTGGCCAGCATTCAGCCTGATAAAAAACTTTAAAAAGCTCATCTAATATATTGACTAAATTTATTTCTCTTTAAAGGAATACAGTATTCTGGCTCAAAAATTCTTTCAAGTCTGCAGATTTTCTGCCATCTTTCAAGTCATTTTTCCCTGGTACAGAACCAAGAGAAGGTTACTCACAGCAGGTTTTGGTGTTGACTGTTTAATACTAGAAAATATATGTTGGGAAAAAATCTCATGCAGGATATATTATGTTCACTTAGAACATTCTTCCTGAAGTTGAAAGGAAATGCACCAAGGAATTCAATTTGTCATAATGTTAATCTCTCAATCTATTAAGAACCCCCCCCAACAAAAAAAAAAACAAATGAACACACGTGCACCTCTCTCCCCCCCCCCCCAAAAAAAACAAAAACAAACAAAAAAAAACCCAACAAACCAAAAAACCCTACAGAAAACTACACAGCTTTAATCACTGTACAGAATCACTTTTTAAATTCTTCCCTGTTTTCTGTTGGCAATACATATAATGGTATCTGTGGCATGTCATGACTTCTGCACTGAGGCCCCACACTTCGTCTGTTCTTCCATCACAGGAAATATTTTCTCAGCTATCTTTACAAGCTGTGGGTGGTGGCTCTTTAATTTAATGGAAAGATACGGTGTTTTATGAGAGAACCTCACTGAGTCAATACAATTCTGAAGTGGTAAAATGAAAGCCAAAAGGGCAACACTCCCAGTAGGTTCAGAGTATGCCATGCTGTATGGCTCCATTATTTTCAGCATAATGTGCAGAAGCAGCTGTATCTACAGCTGACCCATTGCAATACACAAAGTGTAATTAATGCAGTTTGACTTGCTCTTTCCTTCTGCCATTCTTACATTCCCCGTTTTTGCATCTAGATCTTCGGATTATGTTCATGCAGTGATGAATAATTCAGCAGAGATACAGACTTACAGCACTATCTGCTTAAAAATCATGCATACCAGAATATTAATCATGCCCACACCCTGGGCACAGTAACAAGTTTAATCACCTTTTATCTGGCTGGTGTCTGCCACAGGCAGATTACTCAGAACTGTGTGGTGGGTAACCTGTGCTGCAAAACAGAGGATGGATGTGTCTCCAAGGCACATGTTTTGTTGCTTGTGAAGGTAACATAAATTCTACAGACATGCTGATCCCTCAGTGTAGAGCCATTTCAGAGTACACACAAGCTGCATTCATTTAATGGGTCGTTATTTAACTACAGCTGGGAAGAGCATGAGAAAACTAGGGGAGGATATGTAAGTGACTGTGGCTTGCAAGTCAGTGAGGGTTGTATGGATCCCTCAGCAGGAACAAAAGACAAAAATGCAAGAGTTTTATAGGCAAATGGCATTACCAGTTTTGTCAGTGAGAGAAACTAGGAAGAGAATGTGTTACTGCAATATATCTGTTGATTTTATGCTCAGTAGACAAACCTGTCTAACTGTTAGACTTTCTTCTTTTAAAGGCTCATACCTAATTCCTTCTTCTACAATTGAACCAACAAGTTGTGCAAACCTAGGAAGCCTTTGTCAAGGTAAGGAAATCAGGTTATTTTCATAGTTTCATCTTTTTTTTACATTTTAATTTTCCTAGTTTTTTTTTTTTTATTATTTTGTTTCTTCTTTTTTACTTTATTTATTTCTAAAAGACTGAACTGCAGTGAGTAGTTGTAAAGAAAGGAATTCTTTAGTCACATCAAATTTGTGGATGTCCTGTATCCAATGGGTGGAGAAAATATTATTACTCTCTCTAATAAAGCCTCAACTTTATTAACGTGTTAGGCAGAAGATACTACTTCTAACAAAAGAGGTTCCCTTCCCACCTTTCCTCCCTTACAGTCTTAGACTTAACAAACTTTATGAGTACTTTTCACCAGAGTAATACTTTCCTGCTCTGAAAAGTGTTTGGTCAAGTGTCACTGGCATTCTCCATTTGCTACTTTGAATGTGGCGAATTGGATTCATGCTGTTCGTTATCATCATCATCATCATCGTCATCATCACTGTCCTAATAATGAAAAATCATAAAAACATGTCTGTCTGTGTATTTCTTTCAGTGCTGCAAGCTTGTTTTAAGCTGAAAGGCTACTTTGGATTCCTCTTTGGTTTGTTTGTTTGTTCTGTGTTTTGCAATATCACTAGACTGTGTCATATATGGTCTGATGACAAAGCTGTTTTCTTCATTATGCTTAGCAACTATTTTCATTCATTGAAAGATGTCACTTTTAACAACGTTGGATGAAAGATAAAATCACTAAGGAACATTAAAAATTGTTTTTCAGGCAATATAGCCCTGCAGTTGCATGGAAGAAGAGCTTTTTTATATTATAGATTGTGACTTTATATGCTCACTTTTCCAGCTAGAATCCCTGTTTACCGCAATCTCCCTTCTCTTTCCTCAAGTTTCTTGTTTCACTGAAACCTGAACATGAACCACTCCCTCAGCTGAGACCTGAGTTTATGACTTTCATACTCAAAACGTTGACTAAAACAACCTAACAAAAATCAGAAATGCAATTTCTTACTTAAAATATGATAAACTAAACTTTCCAAGTTGGTTCTTTCTCAAACTCTGCAAAAGATATGTAATACTTGTGAGAGTATACTGCTCAAATCTTCACTCTGTGGAAAGAGTTTTCAGGGAAAGAAGAAATCTGTCAGTGAGAAGATTTACGTTCCAGGGAGCTATTAGAAAAATTATTTTCCAAACTATTTGAAAATTTAGTGGTCTGATCTTTGAAGTGCTTTTTCCTCTAGAGTGTATACCCTCCCAGTCTTCAGTGAGGGAAAATTTCAGTTTTGGCTCCTTACTCTGAATGTGAAAAGTGTTCTAGCTAGTTCTCCTGGGAAACATTTTCCAGTATTGTGTGGGATGACTCCTGTTAGTGTCAGTGGGAACAGTACAACTAAGATCCTACATGAAGCTTTAAAAATATATGTTCCACTCAAATAATTCCAAGTCTGATCTAAATACTCTTCACTATATAGAGTTGAATTGAGTTAATTAGAAACTTATACGGGTGTTTTATTTTCACATTTATTCGTGGTCTTCAGTCCCTGATTAGAAACAACTATTCTTTTCACAAGTAATTATTCCAAGTACACTCATCATTGAGCTGTACGGTCTGTTTTCTGGTCTTTGCACAGCTGTTTGGATCTGATGCTCTCATAAGAGGATTTACAATTTGTGAAAGCAGTACAGGACTTGCAACCCTCCCACTGGCAAAACTCCCACTGAAGTCAGTGAAAGTGAAGATTGCAGGACTAGGATCTCAGTTCATGTCCATTCATCACTTTGTACAGAAGAGAAAGTGTTTAACATATATGGCATTGTGCATCAATGGTTTCAGTTTACATTGTCATGCATTGTTCCCATTTTGTCTTACCTCATTAACATTCATATTTCATTCAAATTCACCTCTTTCTCATCTTTATTACCAGCTACTGTAAATGCTACTACTCCTACACCACCCACTGTCACCACTAACATGCCTGATACTAATAGAACCGATAAGCCAAACAATGGTAAGAAATCCTGTGTTACATTTTACCTTGTACTGTCTCTAGAGAAAATTTACTGTATTTTAAGATGTGTTTTTTCATAGTGTAATGTCAAGGGTCATGTCTCAGAGTATTTCATTTACTCTGAATTAAACTGGAGTAATTTTATTAGACTTGTCCTTGTAAGAATGGTATCAGAACAGAACCAAATTCAGTGTTTATTTGTATCATGTTTACCTTGTTCTTTTGTGCTGCCCATTGAATTTACCCAGGCAAAGAATAAGGGATGGGAGAATTATTTTTAAAAAGGAACTGTAAAAAATTCTACTTTTGAAATGCTTTAATGCTGTGGATAATCAGACATTGAGTGGCTAATGCTGCCAGGGTGGTAGTATGCTGGGACTCTCTATTCCTCACTGGTAACACAGGGAAGCCAAGTGGAATCATTCCTATGGAGCAAAGCCACTTCCACTGAGTCAATAGGAATCTTTCCACTGACTTCAAGAGCTGGATCAGACTCTACTAGGGAAAATGTTGACAGTATCAGATATCATTTATTTTTCATTTAGAAAGATTAAGGGGAGAAAGTCAGATAGTAAATGATTCTATTATTAGTACAGGAAAAAAGCAAGGATGTCTTTTGAGGTTTTCTCAAGTTGATGATATCATTGTCTCCTACAGACTGAGCATCGTTTTCTGAGAAGTTTCTAAACTTCTGAGAAGTTTGTCCTGCTAAAGAAAGCTGTTAAAAATTAATAAGAATACAGAAATAGTCTTCCGCAGTTTTCATATGAGGCTCATAGATCTTTTTACTAAAGATTTTTTGTGCTCCCCAGAAGTAAATCAGTATCTGGTTTTGGCTGGGGATGGAGGAAGTGCTTTTTTGTTTGCTTGGGGTTTTTTGGGGTATTTTTTTTTTTGTTGGTTTTTTTTTTTTTTTCCCCAAATGTGTCAGTTGTTACTGTAGGATTTAGCATTCTTGGAGTGCTTCTCCTTTTGGCAAATCATTTCTTGTATATTGGCAATCAGGCAGTATAATAGACACTGTGAAAGAATTTATCTGAACTCATTCTGTTTGGATTTAATAAGCAGTAGGAGTAAAAAGAAAATCTTGAAACTTACTTACAAACTGTGCTTTTTTTTCTTTTGTGAAACCACTCACTCCATGTTCACCATGAACATTCAACTTTGATTTTCCCAGACACAGAAGGAGCTGAACACCCTGATGATGTTAGTGTGTATGAAAACTAGACAAGTTGCCCTTTATTTGATTTTGAAATCTGATTTGATTGCTATCAAGAGAAAGCAGAAAATCTGAGAATAGTAGGCCAAATTCATTTAAAGTAGAAGCAAGTTAAACTTTCATTCAGCTAACTGGTATAATTCCTGGTGGTAAGTTGGTTTATTGCCCTAGAACAGGCAGCTGAGAACAGAAAGTTAAGTTTCACATATTTTCTTTAATCTGCTAACTATGTGGCTTACTACACAGACCTGCAGGAAATCAGACTTCCTGCTACAGTTATCTTCAGAATGAAGAGAAATTCACCTGAATCCTTCCATTCACGACCAAAAAGGCAGCAAGAGTCTAGGATAGAAGGGGTCAAAACCATAGGAATTATCTCAACCCCAATTATTTGGCCAGTGAAACAAAGGCCTCCCCGTTTCAGTGAAAATTCAGCAGATGAGAATCTGGAGAGAAAGAACACATACAGCTTATTTCATTCAACTGTGTCCACATCATCTGCCTCTGAGGAGACCAGCATTGGTACCTTGGCTTCTTTTCCAGAAAATATTGACCTAGATAATACTGTGATGAATCAGTTACCAAATGAAAATATTCTGAATGATTCTAGAATTTCATCTGATGGCACTTATGATGCAGCAGATGATGTTGCAGATCATTCTGTGGATGCAGCATTTCCTCTTCAAAACAGAAGTCTCACTGCAGAGGAAGCACAGACTCTGGCAGATGGGCTGCGTTATGCTGACTCTGAGTCAGCATTCCATCTTCCCATTAGCAGAAGCACTGCTTATGAACACAGAGAAGAAGCCCCGTGGATTTCATCCTCCAATAACGACACACTCAATTTCATGCATATAAATGATGTCTTGAAGCCTGAAAGTTGGAATGAGACTGTATTTCATCATCATATCACCTCTGACATTAAAGAAGAGAAGTATCATTCTCTTTCTAGCTTACCTATATCACCTATGAAGGAGAAGCCATTGTTGCAAAGAAGTAGCCTGGATTTGCTTGATTTTGAGCCTCAGAATGTTTATCTAGAAATGATAGAAGGCAACACTAATAAGAAATATTTTTCCATATTAGCAGCTAACAGTGAATTTCCATTTACATCTGTGTACATTAAGGAGCATTACTCAGGAGGCTTTACAAGATCAACCTCTGTGGACATGCCACATACAAACCCAACAACTTCTTCTAACATGAAAAAAACGTATACAGAAATTATGCCTGATAGCCAGTTGACAAATTCTGTGACAGTGTACAGTAGAAACCAACTTATGTCAGCACTTCCAGTAGGAACAATCTGGACTAACTCAGCATTTAAGCATGCTGTAGCAACACTGCCTACATATCAGCAATCATTGATGGATGTGTCTTTGGAAAGTGACAGCATATTTATGTCTAATACTGATTACTGGTCTAATTATTTAAAACATTCTGCACATATTCAAAAGAAGCCAAGCGAGACCCTCAGAAAGATAGTACTTGAGAACAACTTAGATGCATCCCATAGTAAAAGTGAAGAGTCAGGTTTTTCTATATTAGAACCTGAGAATATTGACAGAGTTGGCATCTCCTGGAAGCCAGGCTACTTAAATTTTCCAACAAAATATTTAGATATTTCCCCTTCTTTGACATCAAATTTCTGGACGGTTTCCTATCATTTGAAAGTGTTTTCTGGGGTGTCATCAAAAAATCAGTTAGTCTCATTTAATGAATTGTTTTCTAACCCAACAAAAAGGTTGCCATCCATTAGCTCATCTACTGAGTCAGACAGTATCTCTGAACAAACTTCTACAATTAGGTTGTTAGATCACAGAGCTGAAGAAATAAACTTCTCTAGCCATGCCATGGCTTCAGAAAGGCAAATCTTCAGTTTATTTAATCCAGGCCTTTCAAGGAGAATTTTAGAAAGAAATGACAGGACAATATCACAGTTGCAGTCAACAGTGAACTTTGCAAATCTAACTGTATCTTCCAGCGATGAGTTATATTTTGATTTTCTTTTCCCTTCTCTTGAAGCACCTGTGCATCACCAGTCTGTGCAGATAAGTTCCTTTGACAAGACGCTTGCAAACTCTACGGAAAAATTAATGTTTTATCATAGTTTACGTATGCAAGGTGGAACTGATGTAATAAGAAATAGAACCAACGTGACTGTCCAAAACAACAGGCAGCAGCTTGCTTCTGTCCTTATAACACATTCAGGAATCCAGCCTTCGTGTTCAAAGGACAGCCAAACTGTTTGCTCAGTCAATACACCTGTTAATGGTTTGGTAAACAGTACAAGAACACGTGTATTATGGCAGTTTGAAAGTGTTTTGGAGAATGATACTATAACAAATACTGGTGATAATGCAAGAAGTGAAGTTCAGGTAGATGCAGGGTTTTTTATAAAAAATAACAGTTCTGACTTATTTGTAACAACATTGTCTTTGGAATTGAAGCAGCCTCCTCATTCAGACTCAAAATTCAGAATCACTGTACCTCCCAACAGCTACTCTACACCTCCACTCCCACAGAATCTTCAGAACCACCTTGATATGATTTCTCCAAGCCTGACACCTGCGTGGGATGTAGCAGAATTAAACTTGCCTACAACAGAAATAGCAAAAAGTCTTATAACAGTCTTAGATGGAAAAAACTCCAACGAAAATCAAGAGGACAGTATTAGATACTCTCCAAGGGCAGGAGATCAAGAAATCATTAGTGTTAATAGCGAAAAAAAGAATTCTACTATTCTGACATCAACTAACAAATCGAGGCTTTCAGATCAGAATTTGGAAGGAGAGGTATATGGATCCTTCAGCAAGAACAGAGGAGGAATTTCTTCTCTGAATATTTTTAGCACTTCTGTCTTGGATTTTGAAAATATTGATTATGGGCGCTTCTCTTCCCTTCTGATATCAAGAACTTCAGTAATTAATGATATGATACCTTTGCCATCTTCATACAGTGGAATTACTATTCAGCACAAAGAGAACCACTCTCTAATGACACCTGGAGCAGCAATCCATGACTCTCACATGCATTCCCAAATGCAAGTTTCACCTGTAATATACCATCAGTCATCAGTTTTATCATATGTTCATTCCTTAACTAATTCATCATCTGAGACAAGCCACAATACCACCTTTTTCCCACCACTGAATCAACTTACTAGCTGTCCCACAGTCCTTTTGTCTTGTATCTTCCCTGAGTTGGGCTGCCTGTGCCGACAAGAGATCAACTACAGTATGTTATGAAGTTAGATGTAGAAAAAAAAACAGATCATCTTATCTACTATTCAGTTGGTAGATTGAATGTAGAAGTAGCTGAATTTCATTCTTTAGATATAGATTCATTTAACATATAAACGTATTTTAAAATAGTATTTTAATTACACTAGAAGGGAATTTGTAACATCTTGGGGATAGTAAATGTCATTAACATGTAATTTCTAATTTTTGTGTCCTTTTCTATATCAACTCTCATGAGACTGTGAGAATAGTTTGAAAATAGAGATTGATTTGCTATGCATTTTATGCATTTTTATGCCACTTCATTATTTGAATTATTATGAGTGTTTTTCACTTACAGTACCTATATATTTGGGGGTTTAATTTCCTGAAGAAAATATTTCACAAAAGAAACTAACAGAAACAAAACTTGTGGTATTCCATTGATCATTCCATTGTTTGTAGTTGGGGTTGGGTGTGGGTGAACTGTTTTTCCGACTTCTTTTTTTCTCTTTTTTTCCAGATTATCTTTGGCTTCTTTTCATCAATTTTCTGCCCATGAAAATATTTTTTTTTTATTTAGTACTTTGAGATGGGATTTCCACTGTTTAATTTGGAGTGAGAAATTTTTCTTAATTTTCACTATCTGTGACTGCAGTCTCCTGAGAGTGTTATAAAATGTAGATTAGTTCTTTGTTCTTGTTCTTCTTTTGCTTCATTAAAACATTCTTTTATTCACCATCTGGTGTAGATCTTGAAGCTGTTGACTATTGTTTGTAGATACTAAGTTTGATTTTAAAAGTACTTTGCATATTCCTATATTAAGTTGATTTCATCCACATATATAATTATTCAAATGAGACTATAATTACATATAAGGTATATGTGAATTTATAAGAATATATATAATGCACATTTTCTATGTATGTGTATCTATAAGCACATGTAGGAGGTACATTATACATATAAACTGAAATATATGTATATATACAAAATATATACATATAAATGGGATTCTGTCTTAATTTGAAGTGTTTTCAATTTCCCAAAGGTCCAAAATCAAGACTTATTTTTTTTCTTTTTTTAATTGAAACTGTCACAGTAATAATAACAATGGACACAGCATTTTCCAATTGAAGTACACACTAAATTTGAATGTTTGCTGATTTAAGGGAGGAAAAAAATAGGCAATCAATTGAAAAACAGGCAAATTCATATCTCTTACCAAAAAAGGTAACTGGCAAACCGTCTTCCTATATGAAAGTTATTATTTGCCACTTTATCTCAGGGAATTTTCATACTTATCTTGCTGAAAATATGATCAGTCCCTTATGAAGAGACAGAGCAAGGTTCATGAATGGAAAGAAATAGCAACCAATATTACAATTAAATTGGAAAATTGTAAGATACTTCAGATAATTTTATTTTAAGTTCTTGGAAAATGATTATCTATGAAGCTGTAAAATGATGAAATTTCCTCTGTATGTATAAAACTAGAACAAATGGTCATTTGTTTAATATTCTGACATAGAAAAAGTATTTGCTTTCCAGCCAAGAGATAGTAAGAGATTATTTCACTGTAATTGTCTTCAGATCCTGGTTTGTTCTGTGTAGCACCTCTGTAATAGTTGCATAAGATTTCTTTAAAAATATGTTTAAAAATTATGAGACATAAAAATATGTCTGTGATCAAGAGCCACAACCTCATTTGGTAATAGCCCCAAATAGTAATACTCAATAATGCCACATGGGTACATGCATGTGAATAAATTGATGCAGAAGTTCTCAACCCCCTACATACATCTTGGGCCAATTTCTTCATCAAGAGTGGATAGAATTTTTAGTAGCTTAATGATAATTTTGTTATCATAAGTAAAAGTGATTAACAGAGAGCAAAACCATAAGAAGATGTAATGTTTATTTGATTCAATTTTTATGATAAAATGTTGTCTACCAGCTCATGAGCTTAAAGAGAATTTATATTTACCTGGTATCAGTTTAAAACAACTGTAATGAATATGAGACTTCTCTAAGCCATATGTTGCACTCTTTTCAGGTTGAAAGATGGTTTGTTCAGCTGCCAGTTTTTAATAAAGCTAACATGAGTTCTTCTATTGTCCAGACATTACTAGACCTGAGAGCAAAGCATGTGCTGAGAAAATAAGAATTGGAGTGCTTCTCTCCCCTGGTTCTGTTCCCAATCATCTTGTGACTTTTAATTGATGAGCTTTGTCTGCTCTCATAATTTTTTTGGTCAAATTTGTAGTGGTTGTTTCTGGATTATAAAAATATGACCGAGCACAAAAATTTTCTATGTTACAGATTTCAGTAATTCTGTTTATTTTAAAATTCCTGATGCTTCCATGATCTTGCTCCAAAAAAGGCATATGCAGAATACTATTTATAGATGCATTAGTTCTGAGTTTCCATGTCATATTTCAAGTGTCTCTATCAGTATGGAGAGGGAGGGAATTCCTGTTGAAATTGATAGGACTAGTGAGAATGGTAACAAGCAAGCCTGCAGGGCTTGCTCATCCCAGGCTCATACACTATCAACAAGAGCTTGAGGAATCCTTGTACATGGGATTCAGCCCAATTTTCATATTCATCATGACACTAGAGTCTCATATTATTGAAAAAGCAAATTTGCTCATTTTCTAATGTTATTGCTGTTTTTACTGGACAGGTGGGCTATTCTACAGGATATCTATAACTGTCTTTAGTTACAACTCCAACTCAGAATCAAAAGTACATGATGTGGTTGCAGAATGGGTAAGTGAAGTTTTCTTTCTTACTTTATGCAGTAATTAATTTGGGTCTAGTTTGGGAGTTTAGAACTATGGATAAAATTCCGAAATGTTTCCACTATACCAGCCAGCATCTTAAGGACAGGAGATACTAGCTGAAATTTTGGAAAGTATGTGGAAATCAAAGTTGTCCACTGAACAATGTAGATTTAAAAGTTCCTGTGTCAGTACACGAATTCTATCTTCGAATACTAATGTGGTTTTGAAGTTACATTGTGACAGAATAATAAAATGATTTGAGTTGAAAGGGACCTTTAAGATCATCTAGTTCCAACCCCCTTGTTGTAGGCAGGGACACCTCCCACAAGACCAGGTTGCTAAAAGCCCCACCCAGCCTGTCCGTGAATGCCTCCAGAGTAGGGACAACTACAGCCTCTCCAGGCAACCTGTTCCAGCATCTCACCATCCTCACAACACAGAATTTCTCTCTAATATCTAGTCTAAATCTACCTCTTCCAGTTCAAAGCCATTTCCCTTTGCCTTGTTCCTACAAGGCGTTATAAAAAGCCTCTCTCCTCCCCCATCTATCATCGTCATCCCCCCCCCCCCCTCCCCCAGCTTTTCTGCAGGCCTCCTTCAAGTACTGGAAGAGCCTTCTCTTCTCTAGGCTGAAAAACACACAACCTGTCCCCAGAGTCCTTGAGTCCTCTGATCATGTTCACGGCCTTCTCTGGACCTGCTCCAACAGCTTGATGTCCTTCCTCTGTTGGGAGCCCCAGAGTTGAATGCAGTACTCTACGTAGGGTCTCATGAGAGCAGAGTAGAAGGGCAGAATTACTTCCCTTGACCGCTGGCAACTCTTCTCTTGGTGCAACCCAAGGTATAGTTGGCCTTCTGGGTTGCAAGCATACATTGCTGGATCATGTTCAGTCTTTCATCAACCAACCTGACCAAATCCTTCTCCTTGGGGCTACTCTGAAGCCATTCTCCACCCAGCCTATATCTGTGCTTAGGTTTGCCCAAACCCAGGTGCAGAACCTTGATAGACATAACAATAAACATGCAGTGTTCATCTGTGTGATGCAGTAAACTTTTCCAATTCACTACAGTATTGTCTGCTTTAGATGTTTTCTCCCATAGGTCAGCTGTTGGGATTTCTAGTAGTTTTAGATTTTCAGCCCATTTTAGCAGAAATAAGCTCCTTATCAGGACCTCAAAATGAAGGATTATTGAAGTTCCTACATCTGAAAATTCGTTGTCTGAATAGAGATATTCTCTGTTCTTTTTTGACAATTCACATAATGACACATTCTGCAAACTGTCTACTAACTATTTACATGAAAATGTGATGTCATAAGTACATGGCATTTATTATTTATTTTTCTTTAATAAACCTGGAGGATTTCAGCTTTCAGAAGCTAGAGAAGAGAAACCATTGATAATCCTCTATAAACCGTAGATGCAATCATCCACACCAGCTAAAGTTGTTCCCTTAGCAGCAATAGCCAAGTGAAGTATGTTGGTGCCTTATCCAGAGAATCTATAAAGGTGTCACTTGGCTCTGGCAGAGGATGCAAGCAGTTCTCCAGAGGGGAAAACTGAGCAGCCATTGCCAACTGTGAATAAGCTGTAGAAAAGTCTGAAATAGAGGTTATCGTAAGGCAGTTGGTTTTTATTTAGGTGAATACTGATTACTGATCCTGTATTTTTGTCAGTGAATCTTTTCTAATTACAGTGCTTCTGAGAATTTAAGATGACAGAGAGGGAGTAAAGTTCCACATCCTGTGCACTCACCTATTCACTGTCATGACCTCATAGAGATTTCCTTCTCTCAGTAAAAGAAATGAATACATTTTTCACTACCAATTGTACATACAATTTAACAATCACCTCACTGTGATAGGAGTGTGTTCTCTTTGCTTTGAAAAATTGAAGGGAATTTCCTGGGGGAAAGAGAGGTGGAGTTCTGTTTTAAATGACAAAGTGTTCTACCAATGTGCCATTTCTGTGATCAATGCTTTCCTGTTTTTCAGCTAAACCATACTTTCCAGAACTGGAATTACACTGTATATGTGGTCAATATCAGGTAAATGAAGGGAGAAGATGTTTATGCCACACTCCTTTTAGAGGATTAACCTACTCTAATTAATGTTTATTTTCTTCATAGCATCCAACCTGGTACCATAAAAGAGGCAGTAAGAGAAAAAAGAAGCATCGATAGTAAACGGTAATGACTTTATAGAACTTTTATTAACAAAATCAACAGCTGTTATTACAAATAATATGACTTTATTGCTTATTATTAGCTTATTAGAGCTGCTGCTAGTCTGTAAATATATAACTGCTGGGGACCTGAGTGCTCTGAGTGTACTCACAAATCTCATACTGATTATCATGTTTGTTTAGATTTAAACCCACTGATCTTCTTTGAACTCTAACAGATCATCTTTCAGAGTTCAGGTTTCATTTACCAGAAAACTGAATACCATCATAGATGTATCTGTAGTATGGCAGGATGCACTTCCTTCAGCAGCAAGCTCTGGTGCACGGTATCTGTCCATTGGCATCGCATTTATTTGAACCAGAGCCTTTTGAGTTAATACACATCTTACTAGATGCAAAACACTGAAAAATCATGCTAGAGTTGAAAGCCAAACTAGTATGCGTTAAACTATTTACCATATGCTCTCATTTCCTGACTTCTGCTGGTCTCTGAGGCACTAGCATTAGGATGGCCTCAAAGGCAGCCAGTTAGATCGGTCACACCTCCTGAAAACTGGGCCTCAGGGGATTTCTTTGAAAGCAGCACACTGATTTCTGAGGGACAGATGGGCAGGGAGTGACTCTTAGCACCAAATTAAAGAGAGGAAACCAAAACATAATTAGTCTTGGGAGGGAGGGGGGAGACGTGTATATGGGACATATCATTTTGCAGCATAGGCAAAAGTCCTGCATAATCTTCAGCTGCTAACCCTAGAGAACTGCAGTGGTAAATTTGAGCTTTTTAAGTTCAGAGATAGTCCAGTATTTCCAGTTTACCATCAGGAAGTAGTCACCAGTGCTTACAGTTTTCTGCAGGATTTACCTACACTTTAAAGGATTTATAAATGGTACTATCTCCTTCCCACATACCCACAGCAGAAAGGCAGCTCTTATTGGCAAAAAATATTTAGCTGGTATAGTATAAACCTAGACTCTGAAAGGGCTATTCTGCTCCCTGAACTACATTTATGGTAGGGTATAGTCATGTGGTTGTGGGTTTTTTTTCACACTTTCAAATGATACAGTTGTGCCAGCAAAACCTTTGAAGTTCAGACCATGTGTCAGGTCTCACGAACAATCCCAAGCTGCAGGAGAATGTAAAGCTTTTCCCAACCTTATTCTTATTGCTGAGTGTTTTATGAGATCTGCAGTCCATATTGTCAGCATCTGTTCTATTGCAGACTGAACATCTGGTTTCTTCTCATGGCACCACACCATCACTCAGTCCTTGGGATTTTGTTTCTTTTTCCTGATCTATTAAAAAAGCTGTTTAAGAGGGAGAGATGACTCCAGCACATTCAAACATGGAAAATGTGTTAGTTCCCTGTCTGACGGTGTATGCCTCTTGTACATATGTCTGTCTGTCTGTCAATATTTATGACAATATATGGTTCTATGGCCACAAACCAGAGCCATGCAGTTTACTGCATTTTCTTTAACAAGGTATTCTCCATGATTGCCCTTCTGCACTGTGGTTACAGCACTAGACTACTTCTATATACTATTATATGTCACTGTTATGTGGGATAACCCTATGCCTGCCTACTTCGCTCACCGTCTGTGAGCCATAATGTGCCATAAATACATGTTATAAATTCAGAGACAATTGTATTATGTGTTATTAATATGTCATAAAGTATTTCAAGGGTGGCCTGGGCTAATGAGAAAATCCAGATAGCAAATTCCTTTTTTTTTTCTTTTTACTTCCTCCAGAACATTGGTTTCATCATGCTTTGTTAAGTTTTCAACTTTCTGGAGTTTGTCCTAGTTAAGATTCTTAGCAAAACCTACAACACATCATAGCAACAATTTGGAGAATAATAAGTTAGCAGGTTGCAGGTTGAAAGTTTTTAATCCACAATGGAAGTAATATTTTTTTTCTTACTGGCATCCTAACTAGTCTAACTAGATCTACTAAAATGCTGAAGCTGAGTTCTTGTATGTAACTTATTCTGAATGTAATTTCTGATAGTTTCTATGAAACATTCCTAGAAATTGTTTCTATAAATATTTGCCCAACATTTTTCTTATTTCTGCTAAAGTAAGAATAAATTCCTCACACACACTCCAGTTTTTCCCTTAATTTTGAAGTACTACTTACTCTATTTTTCATCATCTTCATCTGAATATAATTTCATTCCACAGGTAAAACTTTAGACACAACCCAGAACTGTTATGATCTTTATCTTTTACAGAAGTAATCACACTAGTCCAACTCACTAAACTTTCTCATCTCTGAATTTTGCACAAGACCATAGTTTTCATCCTTGTTGGGCACTAGCACAATTATTTAAACTGCTGTTGGAGAAGTTTTCCCTCTTTACATTAATTCAAATTCTCATAATTCATATATTTTCCCCTTACCTTTTGGATTATTATTTAATACAACAGTTAAAAAACAACAACTCAGCAGTAAACTTGACCAGACTTTTCTATCAGTTTTCATTGTTTCAACCCTTATTTGCTTAACTTGCTGTCTTATCAACAAATTGCTCTTATTAATCACCTCACCTAGCCTTCTTGCAAATGAAAGAGGAAGAATCAATAAAGATTCGAACAATAAATAGAAGCTGCTAGAGGGAGGTAGGAAGCTGGCTTTTATTTTTGGCAAGTTAAAAACATGTATTTTCCAAATAAATATTATGAACTGTACTGCATTCTGGAGAAGAGAAAACAAAACAAAAATATGGAAATGGACTGTTATTCTTTCATTGCTGAGTTCTATGAGCTGCAGAAATTCAAAGGACATTGTGTTTAATAAGTGTTATCATGGATGTTGAAGAGAGACAAACGGAGTGTCAAGTCCAAAAAATGAACAATATTATCAGAACCTTTAAAACCATAAGATCTTTAGATGACAGCAGTGTATCACTCTAACACTTTGGTAGATTATTAACTACATTAATAGGCAAAATTTTGTCACATCTGTACTTCTGTTTATGTCTTTGTTTTCTTCTCATCATAGCGCCGCCATTTCTTAACAAGAGGGCAGCTCTTCAAAATAAAGCAGAAAGATATAAATGGGATATGAGCATAACTGTTTATTACCTGTAACTTTGCACAAACCTTTGAAAGTGATGCCAATTTGTGTTTGTTATGTAGATAAATTATGAATGTGTTTGTTTCTCTCATTAATCCTTCGCCTTTTATGATGTCATACTCTTCTGTGGCTGCTGCTGCTTTTCTCAGATGGATCCTGCTTATCCTAGGTGTAGTCAGCTGGCTAATAATTGGGCTACCTCAGCAGGATAATTGATATTCGCTAAGCATCTCAACTTCCCTGCTTCTCCTTTCATTTTTCAATCAGTTTTAAGAACTGAGGCCCCAACACATTTATAAACTTTTCTCTATTTAATACGCAAATTGTGTTTTCTGAAGCTTCCACTACTCAATTGTCATAACTTTGCCCTATTTCCTGCTTTTATTTTCTGTGTGAAAAAATGCTAAGGTTACTATTGTTAAACAACTCATCCAAATTAAAAACCGCAGTGCTTACAATCTGTTTAAAGACCACTAAACTTAAAAAGAAATCTATTCTCTTAGAAATGAAAATAAAGAGGAAAGCAGGAAATGTGAAATGCCTGAGCGTAGTCCTGCCTCTTTGAAGTCTGTGGGAGTTTTGCCACCAGTGTCAGTAAGGCAGATTCAGGATCCTGCATGCTGTGTTCCTGGCTGCCGTGTTGCTTAATGGAAAGTTGAACACACTTAAAGTTTAAGCTAATTAGATTGTATAATAGTTTTAGACAAGTGTTAGCAACATCAGAGCAACATAGTTTTGCTATAAGGATCTTTACTGAGTAACGTTAAATAAACAAAATATTAGGCTTTTGCATTTTTTATAATTATTCCGGATTATTCATTATGAAATAATAATGCTATTCTAAATGAACACATCTGTGATGCCTATTCTTATTTGCAAGTCTTCCTGGTTTCTGCAGGTGAAGTTTTAGGAACAACTTGAAACTGGTCCACTCCTGCCTCCTTTGATCTTAACTTTGTAGTTACCATCTGAACTCACGTTTCTACATAGTGTCCTACTGTCACCTTTTGTCGGTGACCTGTAAAGTAAGCCTTCTTAACAAATAGAGGAATTCAGAAATTCCACCAGAGTGACTGAGGAAAGATTCCTCCTTTGTCTCTTGCCGAAAATGTTTCATTTTGATCCAGCTTCCACTGACTTCCAGCATCTTTCCACTGACTTTAACTGGGTTTCTTACAGGCCTGCATTGTCAGATGTCATTTTTCAGGAAAGCACTGGATTGCAATTTTCAGGGTGAATAGGGATTTCCTTTGTTGTTCTGGAAGATATTTCAAGCATAATCAAATACTCATTTCAGCCAAGACTAGCTGCAGAACCAAGAGGTATTCCATCCCTCTCTGTCTTTCTGCTTACATTCCCTTGTAAAGAGAGGTCTTCATACCAAATCTTCTCATATTTTAAATTCTGAACTTTTTAATGCTATCACCTCAAGTGAAGATTTGTTGACAATTAAGATGGTTTTGCAGAGTACTTCTAACTGCCCTATACTGTGCTATAGTTTTTTGGTTGCAGAACTGAGCTCAATATTCCTGATAAGAAAGGTCTTTCAAATTCCATTATGGACTTCATTAGCAGACTTCTCAAATTTCTTTCTCTCTCATTCTGCATGTTTTCTAGCATCTTGTCTACTGTCTGTATTACTGAGTCTTCACTGACTAGGCTATGCCAGTCAACTTTCTTTTCTAGCTGTCTAGTTAATACTCAGGAGTTGGCAGTATTTAGAAGCGGAGCCTACACATGTACTTCCAGTCTTGAATTTTATCTATTCATCACTACTTATCTTCAAAGCCAGAATAACAGCAAGATTTTTAAGGAATTTAATGTTGATATCTTATTTTTTTTCTCAAATATGATTGGGTATTTGAGAAAAATTCCACTGTCAGTGGTAGTTCAGATTTCCTGAGTACTGAAGTGGTTTAAAAATTATCTTTTTTTACACTTTAAATCAAAGAGCATTAACAGCAAAACAAATTAGTAGTGATTTGTTTGAATGGTTTGAGAGCCACAGTTATTTCATTCTGTCTGGTGGACCTAAATGAGAGAACAGACACGCGCTGCTAATTACCAGCAGGTACACCACTGCCTGTGCTTTGCGGCTCACATGGTTAGTCGCTAATCCTCACTCCGGGTTCCTTGCACCATGCAGCAGTGAGAACTCAGCCCATGTGTAGGCACACTGTCCTGGAACAGCTCTGAGTCACCCTGCCCGAGAATAAAGCTGCCTTTGTATTCAGCGCCGCGGCAGCACAAGTCCCATCCTTACCATCACCATGACCCAGTGCAGCTTGCAGTGCCTGCAGCCTCCCCTCTGCTGAGCTCAGCAGGCCAAGGCAAAGAGGGACAGCCAGTGATCTTCCTGGCTCTCCCGCTTATTCCAGCTGACACCCAAAGACAAGAGAGACAGAAAAGAAGGAACCTCATTCTGTTTACCCACACCAGAGCCAACTTTTTTTTATATTGACAGCAGTAATGCTACAAATTACTGTGGGTGATGTAATTTCTAATAGATTGCTGCTGTAAGAATCCACCTGCATTTATATGGCACTCAATAAAGAACATAAGGTTGGCTGTGTAAGATCCCACGGTACAGCACAGTATGGCACTGTGTGCACAGTATTGCATGTATTGCCATTTATTTGAGTTTGGATCTGTTGTTTCACAAATTGAGGATTTTTTTCTTCTCTATTAAAATGTTTTCTTTCTGGGCTCCAAGTGTGATAAAAGCGGAAGGAAGCACTCAGCTTCATATTGCATCAGCTGTCAAGTTAGTAGGTATTTACTTACTTTGGGAAGCTAGCATGAGTCATTCTGAAAAGTTTATGGAATTTGTTTTCATCGTAATATGGAACAGGCTCTTAATACATAGTATACTTCACTTGTGCTCTACAAGTTTCTCAGAAAACAAATAACAAAATGGTCTAACAGATTATTTTTGTATGTGCTTCACAATCAATGCTTTTCTCTGTAATCATTCAAGACAACTGTACCCAATCCTACCTCATCCATCATTATTCCCATAGCTGTTCAAAATAAATCTAACCAACTCTACCTGATCTATAATTCTGTTTTGTGTATCCTGTGCAGTTACAGGTACTAAATATCATTTTGTTTTGCTGGGAGTACTGCAATAAGCAGCAGAGTAGTAGCAGTGACTCTTCACTTACTACTTCTGCTTTGCAGCCAAGTGCTGAGGTAGGGAGTGGCATCAGCAATATTAAGTTTTCCTCTTCTGAAGTAAAGGGAATACATGAGTGAAGCCAGAAGCCAGGAAAGATGGATAAGTTCCAGGAGACTGTGGGGCTGAAGCATTGGAGGGCTCTAAGTATTGGCAATCCTGTAGGCAATTTCCATGCTCTGCTAAAAATAAATGCCATTATAAACAGGTGCCTCATAATATATCCGACATGTACAGCGAAAGTCTGCACATTCACCCTGCTGAGTCTATTGCCATGTGTTAACCACTTTGTCAAGTCCAAAGGAATGTTAGGAGGAACTTCATATACCTAGGAGCAGGTCAAGTGTGGCCTGGCTAGAAATAGCTGAAATTTCTCTGCTGAAACACATTCCAAGGAAAAACAAACAAACAAACAAACAAACAAGCAAACAAAAAAACCAAAACAAAACAAAAAAAAAAAAGCAAGCCAAGCCAGCAGGTAACCTGTACCACATTTTTATCTCATTCTTCAGCAGTGTGTTAAAACTGCAGATATAAGAAAGAAAAAAAGAGTACAGATGCTCAAAAGAAAAAAAAGCAAACAACCAGTAACATATGTAATTCTTTTCTTAGGGGTCAAATAGTGAAATGTGGGGAGTATTTAGCTCATATTCATGACTCTTGAAGGCTTTATGAGTCTTGGGCTTTGCTTTTCTTACTTTTTTTCCCCTAGAAGGATAAGTTTTTTATTTCTAATGCCAGTTTTAATACCATTTCAATAATGAGATTTTTTCAGAAGTATCTGTTGGAGGTAAGCAGTTTTCAACATGAGTTCTGACAGAAAGATAGTTAAGTCTGTCATCACACAGCAACATTCATACAGTAAACTAATTTTGTACTGTACCACACTAGGCACCTCCAGAAAGAACAGCTCTGGGATGTCATTTGGAGGCAGATTTTTGGCATCAGTCTATCTAAGAGGGGGTTCCAGAAATCTCTCCCAGCCCACTCCTGTACAGCACCCTTGCAGATTTTGTCTTCTATTCTTCAAGAAGCATTCCAGACCCAGCAGCTCACTGCTACTTCCTGGCTTTGGGGTCCCCCCAGTGAAAGACGCTTTGTTTGGTGCTCACTGTATGTGCTGGCAGTGCTGCCACTTCCCAGGCTGCCAGGAACTGATCACACACCAGGAAGGTCTGTCTTAATTCAAGATTCTGGGTATACAAGGGCAAGGCTAAGATGAAGGCAGCCCAAAGCAGGCTTGATTTTTCCTTTTTTCCACATTTCTGCTCCCATGAATATCCAATGTTCCATGCTTCAGTGGCGTCATCTCCCATTAACCGTAGCCAAGCAATGCTCTTGGGTACCAACACATTCTCTTCTCCAACATGGGTTTTCTGTGTCCCAGGAGGAAATCTTTCAGCCTTCCACTCTCAATTTCTTTCCTGTGTCCTGCTAGAACTTCTTTCCCGTTCATTATTTTCTTTCCAGAAAAGCTATGTTTTTGGACAAGGGTGGAGACTGTTTTATTTCTCTCACAGGAAAGAGACTTGGGCACTTTGAACTACTTCTTAAGCCCGAGAAAGTAGCAGTGGGCTGTAGTACAAAACAGCTTTTACTGCTCGAACTTGAATTACTCATCTGAGCAACTAGATTTTCCTAATTAGAACTAAAATACACTTCATAGAAATGTATGAGGGTGTTTTTCATTCCATCAAGATTTGAGCATCTGAAAAGTAGGCATCTATTCTTTATTAGTCTTCTAGTCTTATTCAGTAGTCAGTGGAGAGAAAGGCCCTCCAGAGGATGACTTATTCTAGCCTGACAAGTTCTGTAAAGCTTCTAAGCTTTACAGCTTTTAAGTTGCTAAGCCATTAGCAACCAGATTTTTGGATTTAATTAGGACCTGTTTAGAAATGGGCATTGAGCACTCACAGTGGAGAATATTTTTTGCTTTCATCTTTTAAAATATCTTGAGGTAATCTAAATCTTCTCAAAATATTTACTGGCTTTATTAGTGAGCTGCTTCTTTAATGGTAACTACAGGATGAAATTTCCCAACCATACGTTCTTTTCCTGTTGCTGTATGATTTACAAGTAACAAACAATATTCTTGGCATCTTGGTGACGCTCTTACTGAGAAAACTAGAGTTTGTCAAATATTTTTATTTCCACATCTTTGGGATCTGCTGCTCTGACTCAAACATTTGCATAATTTTCCTTGCAGTTTTGAGGTTCTAGCCCTTCTGGTTTATAATGCTACCAACAACATAAATTTAGAAGAGCAAGACATCCGACAAAAGCTCATAAGTAATAATGAGTCCATAGCAGAGGGATATAGGCTTCATACAGTGGAAGTTGATCCAGTGGGTAAGTAGATTCAGCCTTATTACACAACTGATTTTATTTGAATGTCCAAAAATAAGCATCTCCTATGTTAAAATAATCATACATTTCCAAACAGTATAGCTATCTCAGATTTTGAATTGTCCCTTTTCATTGCTCCATTGATCTCAGACGAATATCAAGATATCTCTTTTAAAACAAATATAGCTGTCAAGGTTGCTTCATTCAGTGTTTTTTTTTTGTCTGGTTCAAAGAGGCTAGGACATTTCCTTTTGACTGCTTTGGTTGTTTGAGGATAAAGAAGTATGATATACAGCCAGAGATGTTATGAGACATTTTTGACCACTGAGGACCCTCATATCCTCTCCTCAGCCCGCTTTGTGATTCTATCAACCACTGTCCTTAATCAATCTTCTTCCAGCTATTGTGAATCCCCCAGATTTTTGCAGTCATCTTCTAGTGCAAGATTGCTCTTCCTTTGGTAGGGAAAAGGGAGAGGCTGGTGGAACTCAAATGGATGCAGTTTGCACATTCAGTGCTTTTCCGTCAGCATCAGTAGCAGTATATTTTGTCCCCTGCTGTACACCCTCCCTTACCACTAGTCTATGGAAAACATTCAAGCATTTCATCTGAAGAGAGCTACATGCTGCAGAATGGATAGTGAGCTTAGTACAGAAATGGAACATAAATGAAGAAATTTGTAATTAACACTAATTGAGATGTTTTTATTTTTACAGAGAAATGTTTAGCTGAAGAAAACCCTCCTAACTATTTTTGGCCAGACACCAGACCAACAGTTACCAACTTTACATTTTGCCATGGGAGTTCAGTTCAGATTGCATCAAGAACCTGGTAGGTGGTCAAAGACCAGAGAAGCTGAGAGCTTCAGTTTTCTGGTTATATAGTTAGACCTTATTGTCCACAACAGATGCCATTGAATGATACCATATCTCAGAAGGATGATTTCTATGCTGTGAGAGAACATGTGTGTGCAGTACAAGTACATACTTCATTAATAAGAGAAAAAAGCTTATCTACTACTGCTGTAGGATGTAATACATGATCAAAGTGAAAATAGCACCTTCTTACTGAACAAACATGCTTTCTTCAATTTGTGATGTTCACGTTGCCAAAATCAAATATCTGCTACTACTTGACTACCAATCTCAACTTGAGCAAGAAACTTTTTGACAAAAGTTTTGCAAAGATGAGTTGTATATTTATTTAATTCAATCCAGAACTTCTTATCCAGTTAAATGAAAGTAAAATAAATCCTTTGAAACAAGAATGTTATTAGTAATTAGTCGTATGTGAAGGTGGGATAGTCTAATGCTCAAAGATTTGGACTTAAGCTTTTAAGGTTGAGGATAATTTTTCCCTAATATAGCCTTTCTTTGTGAACATCAACCAATTATTTAAACACTGTAGTTCTATTTCCTCTCTTTAAAAAGAGACTATTATGACTTCCTTTGATATATTACTAGAATAATATGGCTTTGATCTCCTATGAGTGTCTTGAATGCAGTATTAATTAATCTCTTCAGTATTTAGGATGATCAACAATCATCCTACTGCAATATAGTAGTGTCATCCACCCACTGCATCTGGAACATGTTCTGAGAAGACTAGATCTTTCACTTTTTATAAACAATATGTCAACATGGGTAGGAATCAGCTTTGAGGTTCTATGCCAAACAGGAAAACAATCAGCATTATTTTTAACTAACTCACTTCCTCAGCCTCATAATCTTATACAAGAACAGCTAGATTCTGATAGACCAACTTTTGTTTTAAAGTAAGTAGCGCATGGGTCAGATTGTTTTTATGTCAGTCTCCGAATCATTAAAAATTAAGCCTTCTGGCCTTTGCTGCCCGAGTATTGCTTATCTTTATTATTCATTTGTGGTATAAACAATAGTGTTGGTTATCTGTCTGCCACACTTCTAGAAAAAGTTACTGTGTTCTGTGTTGTACTGTGTTTTCTATGCCCACATTAGCTTTTACCTATATGGAGCACAGGTATGGTGTGTTTTATTCTGAGACAAAGAAACCTGTCTCCTTAGTGTTTTCTAGATTTGTGCTTCCAAGCAAACACGGAATAACTTTATTCAAGCATGTACTGAGTGAAAGGCTAAATTTTTCCCTTTCTCAATCCTGTCTTTGTTATACTATGGTATCATGGTTCTCCTGAAAGGAAATCTAGGAAGAAGTGTGCTTAATTTCTGAGCTATATGTGGGAATTTTGCTATGGTAAGGCTTTATGGAAAAACATTTTGAAAAAGCTTACAGTCTTTTTATGTCTGTCACTCATCTTGGACCTGTATCTGATGGTGACCTTCTGGTTTTCATAGATGGTGTAATATTCTATCTCTGCACAGCCCCTGTTCTTGTTCTTCTGAAGGTATTAACGCTTGCTATTGACCTGATCAAAGCCATTTACATCAAAGAAAAAATATAGAAACAGCATCTGATTAGACTATATTAAATAGGGACATAATAGCTTGTGTCAATTTTTGGGTCTTTTCTGAAATACACATTTTCTGTTAATCAATTTGTCAAGTCAGTACTGCAATCAGCATTAAATTTGTCCAAAGGAACTGGAGTTTTTCTCAACTCCGTCACTCTACAGATCACATATGTCCACTGTCTAGCATACATTTAATTTCAGTGAGCTAGTATTGCAAGAAAATTTGTGAATCAACAATATTGTATCACTATGACACACGCAAAACAATTATGAAACATCTATATAATTATGCCATTGTATTTCATGTACATTTTGTCATTTTTCCTCTTTAGCTATTTGGGTCTGCAGAATTACACATCATACTGGGGCCAACCAGATCTTAGAAATTGCACAGGTAGGTGTATAGATACTGATTTTTGGCTAAAGTAACAGCTTTGTACATTTTGGTTTCTAACTACTATAAGGAGGAAAGTTACACTAAGGCAGAATGTATTCCTCGTTTTTACTATTATTGTTTTGTTTTGTTTTGTTTTTTAAAAAGAAAAACATATGGACAAAGTTCTAGGGAAGTGCACCAAACTGAATCCAACCCACCCATTCTGGATATCAGTTAATGAAATAAATCAAATTCTTCAGGTAATTTCATCGAGAACAGAGGCAGGAAGCTTGCACCAGTTTGATACTCAAGTTTGTACAAATTTTTAAATATTTCCAATGACCATAGATACTCGGGGAAAGAATTCTACTCTTTTCACAGAGCTTATGATCAGGCATTTTCAGATTTATTATCAGTTTGAAAAGTACCCCTTGATATCATTCTGGTGTTAAAGGAGTTAAAAAATGAACAGACAACTTTTTTCTTTTTTTTTTGTGCACGCTATTTTAGTGCCAGAGTTAGTGAAGAGCAGGATATTCTCAAAGTTAACTCAGAGCTACAGCAAGCTGTTCCTTCTGCATTGCTTTCCCATAGAAGACTTTTTATCTTACACCACTGATGGGGATTTCATATGGAGCCTGACTTAATTTAGTGGATTGTGATGAGTACTTGTAGTCACAGTATATGAAAATATTTTTTGTTCGGAAATGGGCACTCTACAGCAAACATAGCAAAAGCTGCATTATAAAACTCAGCTTTAGAAAAGCCCACAATCACATTCAGACCAACATCAGGCTGATGTTCTCTTGAAATCTTGTGATTTTTCAGTAAATATAAAATATTTGACATTGTAAAATTTAAGTATTTACATAGTTTTCTATCCAGATGGCTCAAACCATTGTTTAACATGCAGTTTATACTAATGCTTTGTCACTAAACAAAATGTCAACCTTTCCTTAGTAGGAAGATTCTTCTCATGAAATTTGCCTCTGTGTTGTATTGCCCAGCCCTATCAGTAAGAGTGCATTCACGCAAATGAATTGACAGCATTCACGGTGGGGTCAGACTTTCTCCCCAGAGATGAAAAGCGAATTTTTTGTCAGTAGTGGTGACTTTGGGACACATTGATTTTGCTTCAAGGGGGACACAGAAGCAGGTGTTGGGGGGTTTTTTGTTGGTTTTTGTTTGTTTTTTGTTTGTCGCTGTTGTTTTTGTTTTGTTGTTGGTTTTCCCACCTCTTCCCAAAAAAGACAATATCATAAAGAGAAGAAAAAGAAAATATGGTTTTATTTCTTAATCCCCTTTCTATCAACCAGCCGTTTCAGTAGTTGCCCTGATTTACAAAATCAGATCAAATCAGTGTAAACTAAGTCACAACCCATGCAGACAGTATATAAGAATTACCAGGCTATATATGCTTTAAATGAAAACTTGAATGAGGTAAAATAATACAGTTTCATGTTTATTATAAGTACCACAGAACATGCTCTGTATTTTCAGTAATGAGGATAAAAATTTGTATTTTTAAATTACCTCAAGATTGGTACAGATTATTTACTATTTCTGCTTCAACAGAAAATGCAGCTGATATTGCCAATCAGCTTTTGAATCTCACTGGTGAAGGGCAGCAGCTTACCTCAGACAAAGTAAACGATGTTGTCCAGAAACTCAAAAAAATTGTGAATGATGAAGAAATTGATGAATCTCTGGGTTCTACTGTGGTGACAATTTTTTCCAATATTCTGAACAGTTCAGACAGTGTATTGGCAGCATCATCTTCAGAGTAAGTACTTCTGCATTTGCTTTTAAAAAAAATTTAGGAAATTGATTCATTCTTCCCTATAAGTACCATAAGTACCAGTTTTGGGCCCCTCACTGCAAGAAAGATATTGAGGCCCTGGAACGTGTTCAAAGAAGGGCAACGAAGCTGGTGAGGGGTCTGGAACACAGGCCATATGAGGAGAGGCTGAAGGAGCTGGGAATGTTCAGCCTGGAGAAGAGGAGGCTCAGGGGAGACCTTATTGCTCTCTATAACTTCCTGAAGGGAGGTTGTAGTGAGCTGGGGGTCGGCCTCTTCTCTCGTGTCATTAGGGATAGGACCAGGGGGAATGGTTTCAAGCTACGCCAGGGGAAATTCAGGCTGGACATGAGGAAGTATTACTTTTCAGAAAGGGTGGTCAGGCACTGGAATGGACTGCCCAGGGAGGTGGTGGAATCACCGAGCCTGGGGGTGTTCAAGGAAAGACTGGATGTTGCGTTGAGGGACATGGTTTAGTAGGAGCTATTGGGAATAGGTGAACGGTTGGACTGGGTGATCTTTTAGGTCTTTTCCAACCTTAGTGATTCTATGATTCTATGATTCTATGATAAAAAAAATCAGAAAAAAATCTGATTTCTGTGAAAAGAAATTCCAAATAAGTTAAGCAGATATTTATTCTTGTAATAAAATTAATGTACTTGACAAAATTTTTCAATGGAAAAAAAGACTGTTGATGAATGACACAGCGTATATTAAGGTATTGTCAGAAGATAATTTCAGGACCAGTGACATGTAAATCAGAAAAATTCTATCAAAACCTTCTGTGTTCAAAAGATACACGTATGTTTACAGCTTGACAGTCTCCTTGTGGATACAAAACTGGGTGACAGAAGCATAAGAGGATTGCCTCAAGGTGAAGAGAAGACATGGAGAGCATATGGAGTAGAATAAAATAATTTTATTTCTGTTTTCAGAGCTCTTAAAACTATTGATGCCTTGGCTTTAAAGATCCAGTTCACAGGACCATCCATGAGTATTTCAACACGCAATCTTGCACTTGGAGTGTCTTCTGTAAATTCAACTTCATTCAAAGGTTCTTCTTTCAGTGTCAGTCCACAGAATAATGCATCTGATTTCCAGGTAACATGGGCAGTTGTGTTTGAACATGAAATGTGACTGTTATTCCAAGATTATTTATTATGTTTTTATGAAACTGCTTACAACTCCCTACTTCCCCCCCTGCTTTCTATTTCCTTTTTTTCCTGTAATCATCCAAACAGGTTAGCACAGCATTTACTTGAGTGACAGGAATACCAGATGGACCCCCATATCTTCCATATGGATGAAAAATTATTTGCTTACAAATGCAGAATAGATTTTATCTTTTCCTCTTTTTTTTTTTTTTTTTTTAAACCGATGAAAAGGGAAAATCATATTTAACAGCCTGTTGTGTTACCCATTGTGCACTAACTTTATCAATGCATTTCAGATTTAGCATGAGACAAGTGAATGTAGGTATATATATGCATAGCTTTCTGCAGATTGAGTAGATATTCACCTTCCTGTACAGTGTAAACACTGCTAACAGGGGCCTAAGGCTGATCCAGTTGTCCACATGAAGGTTGTTGGGCTAGTGCTGCCTGGGATGTCCATGAGTGTCCAAGACATTCACACAGGTCTTGACCGATCATCACGGATGTATGAAAAATAAAAGGACACATCCCTCAAAATGCAGAATAATCTCCAGTAATACAGTACAGGTTGCTATAGTAATTTGTCATCACTTCAAAAATATTTTTTCATCATTTTTGCACAAATGAAAATACACAGCTATGAAATAGCTATGAAATAGCATCTGAGATGCACAGTACCTACTGGGATTAAAAAGAAAAAAACATTAAAAAAAAAAAAAAAAAAAAAAAAAAAAACACACCAGAACACCAGCAAACTACTATAATTTGGGCCAAAGAACCCAAATCTGAACTCAGACTAAACATAACACTATGATAATTGTTAAAGAATAATCACTAGAGTGTAAGCATCTAATGGAACAAAATTCATTCATGCAACAAACTAGCCAGATATCAATCTCATCTTTACATAAGCTACTATGTACTTTAAAAGCAAAAAGCAGTAATGAAGACAGTGTTTAGTAGTACTAGTAGTATAGGCTACTGGTGTTTTATTTGCTCTTTATGTAGATTTTGGAGCAAAACTCAAATGATTTAAATAGATGCAAATGGGTTGAACGTAATTGAGTTTCACACATTCATATTCATAGAAATTTCAGCTAAACATTTCTTTGAATCAGTTTTATTAGAAATGTCTGATGATTTTAAATCTACTTTTGTTTAGCTCTCATATTAATCACAGAATCATAGAATGGCTTGGGCTGGGAGGAACATTAAAGATCATCCAGTTCCAATCCCCCTGCCATGGCCAGGGTTGCCCATGGCCCCATCTACCTCCAGGGATGGAGCATCCCTGACGTTCAATAGCTGATTGTTCTTTGATTTTTATCAAAGGAATATTTCTTCTCCAGATTTCGTTCTGTATTTATGGAAAGAGGAAAGGAAAAATTCTGAAATTGGGCTTGGGATATTTGCCTGTATAATAAGAATTACCATCTGTGGCTTGAGAACATCCAGGAATTTTCTTGCCCTGGAATAATTTATTAGAGCACTGTCTAAATAATCATAAAATAAAAACTCCGTCAAGTTATTTATAATGTTCCTTTTGGAACACAAGATTGTTCACAGACTTTTACATTTCCAGAATTCTTAGCACCCTTACTACCAGAAAACTCAGCAACTATTGTGGTCACAGCTGCTATTTTCCATGCCTATCAAGAAAGATACTTGCTATCCCTGCTGGAAGAAGATTCTCCTCTGAAAGCACAGGACTTTTACCAGCAGTGTGATGATCTAGGATCGTCAGGGAACCTTAAAGTCTTTAAACTGTATGTCAGAGTGTTTCCAGATTTTCTTTCATATTTTTTCTTGAAGTAGATATCAAGCAAGTGTAACCATAGTAATTTGGAAAGATTCTATTTTAGTCCCTTTTGTCTTTTTGTTTCTTGCCAAACCTTTGACTAAGTTAGGTTATAGTGATTCATATTATTAAATTGTTCCTGTAATATATCCTTGCTTCTTCATAAAAACCTCTTCCACTCCATTTGCAGACAGTACCTAATGGGACATCTTTATTGCGTGCGTATCTTTTGCTTAATGTGGCAGAATTACACTTTGACAAACTTTTATTCAAGTGCATTTATCCCTATTAGGGAATACCTATGAACTACTTCTTATTAATTTCCATTGTTGCCTGCTAATCACAGTAAATCACTGAAAATTTAGAATTTGAATAAATCGATCAGTTGCCTATAACTTGTAGCCTTCTAATAAATAATGATGCTTTTAGAATCATATGATTAGTCATCAGAGACATAAATATAACTTGGGTCTGAAGAAGTCAGGAGTGTGAATTTCCTTATCTTGCAGTAAAATTCTTGAACACTTTTACAATAGCCAGTCTTAGATGAATTACTCCTCTCTTTCTGATGGATAGCCTGGTACACATTGAGTTTGTCATGGTGTAACAGCAGGCAGTCATAGACATACTGACAGATAGGTAATGAAAAACGAGCTTGTATCCTCGTTTATCTTTTCTCACTTATTACATTCATGTGCCATAAAGGACTTTCAGTTGTCTAGCATGTTGCCAATATTGATTATTCTCATGACAAAAAATGGGTTTTTTTATGCTGCATTGCATGATAATTGTACAATGGTGACACTAACTATTATTTTAAAGTCCCCTTTCTGTGACATAGTAACTGTAAAAGCTAGTAAGAGAATTAATTCAGATATTCGATCAAACCCAAAATTACAACTAAAGAAAGAATGATTGGAGTATATTTTTTCTGTTTTCAACATTGTTTTGTGCAAGGAAATATATCTTAATGGTTACTGAAAATTATTAAGACTGCTGTAATTGCCATCTCAGTATTTTCAAATCATCATTATATCAGTGAAACAGAGCTCTTTCTTTTTTTTTTAAATCTACTGTCTTCCTGTGGAAATACTTAATTTCATGCTGTGTGAAAAAGCCTCCACAGCTAACTAAAAAATAAAAATAAAAAAATTGAATTGGATCTTGCATAGGTACAGGTAAAATTTATGTTGAAAGTTCTAGTCCAATGTTTTAGACATCTTCATAAAGCATTTAAACACAGTTGTGGACAAAGGATGACTTGCTTTTTGTTTTAATATGTTCTTTTCTTCTGTTGTTTTTATTTAACAGATAGACTTTGACAAGGATCAGACAAACGCCATTGCTTCTGTCATTCTGCCACCAAGTTTACTGAAGAATTTAAGTCAAGATGACATTGAAGTTATATCAAGGGCTCAATTTACTTTCTTCAATAAAAATGGTCTTTTTCAGGTAACCTTCAGTGTGTTTGAAGTAATTTCAGCTAGTGTAAGTCAAAGGCAGCTGCTAAACATTTCCTGTAGGTATCAAATGGTGATAGCAAACGTAGGCATTAGAGACATTTGAACTCAGAGTGACAAAATAGCCATCCACACTGAACTAGTGTGAACAATTTAATAGCAGTACATTCCTGTGACATTGATGTAAACATTTTTTTCAGAGTAATCCACAGCAAGCTGGATCCCATCTGATTACAGTCAGTGTAAAGTAGTGAAGCCCTTGATAGGGAGTATCTTCTATAGAGGTGCTTTTATGCAAGTCACTGGTGTTCGGTGAAGCTGGGTTCTTTTATATCAGTTGGGAATTTGGCCTGTAATGCTGCTGTTATTTCTCTTTACCTTGAAAGAGTTGATTGAAAGTCGTACCCAATGGGCAACTTATATCTATTCTGAAATTCTGGACTGATTACCATTGTACAGAGAACATTTTTTTTTATACATACTATTCTTTTTATGTGCTGTCACAAGCAGACTTTATTTTAATGATGTCTGGATCTATTTACAGACAACCTAGTCACAGAATAAGGGTAACTGTATATTGGTACCTGAAAACAGAAGGGACCCAGATTGATGTCTTTCTCTTCTCCTTTGTGTCCATGCACATATTGATCATAAATATTTCCTGCATGTTTAATGCAAATAAATAAATAAATAAATAAATAAAAGAAAAGTAGGATTAGGAAGAGTTTTGCAGCTTGGAAAAAAAAAAAAGAAAGAAAAGAAAAGAAAAGAAAAAAGAAAAGAAAAGAAAAGAAAAGAAAAGAAAAGAAAAGAAAAGAAAAGAAAAGAAAAGAAAAGAAAAGAAAAGAAAAGAAAAGAAAAGAAAAGAAAAGAAAAGAAAAGAAAAGAAAAGAAAAGAAAAGAAAAGGACTTAATTAATATGGAAATATTTTATAGTAAACTGCAAGCTATAACTCAGAAGGCTTTAGTTTGTTTTCCCATTACTATTTTAAGTGACCTTCGACTCTTGTATATCTGCAGAACTCTGTAGTATTGCATTGCTCCTATATTGTCATTTTTATTGGCAGTGTATCCAGATTCTTCAGATAATCAAGGCAAGAAATTACCCATGACCCTCAGTTACCTTCTGAAATACAACCTGAAGTATGTTTAACTATTTAAATTAGTGTTCATGTTACGGCTACTTTTTGGAGAAAAAGGATAAATATTCTTTAGTAAAGAAACCAGGAAAATATGGATATAGGATTGTCATAATTACATAAAACTATACTAAGTCTAAGTGTTTTCTTTAATGGTGATTTTAAGTGATTCTTAATCATTCACTGAAAATCTGTCAATGGTTTTTGGCCCAGTTTGGCCCAGTTCTATGACTAAATGGTGTGGAGGGACTCACAGCCCCACGCCCTGGGAGAGTAAAAAGGGAGAAAAAGGAAAAAGCTGGGGAGATGGTCCTAAAAACAAAACAGTGGCAACAAGCTAAGGGAGAAAATTAATCTACTAAATATGATAGTAGGATGCGATATGGCATAATATAATACATGATGTTGTGATGTGGAATATCGATAACAAAAAATCGTAACGCAAAAACAAAAGAAAAAAATTCTAACATAGCATGCGACCAAAATTCCATAAGCTGCTTTATCATGGAAAGGAATGCACACATCCTAGTGCTGAAGCAGGCATCAGTACCCCAAGCAAAGGAGCACAGTGCCAGTTGTGACCCCCTAAGTTACAAAGGCATTACTGTCTGGCATATGTGACAATGAACTGATAAGAGACTAGCTGGAGACCAGGGAAAATACCTTAAAACCAATGAAGTGAACACTTAATTTTAGGCAATTGCAGTATGTAGTGACCTGGAAATTTAAAGTTTCTGGTTTCCCAAAAGGACAACCAGCTGTATAGCCATTCAGGCTTTGATGGAGCTTCTTCACAGGAAAATCAAATTTTCAAAGCACTACCATTTTAATAAATTCTCAGATTACAAGGAAAATTTCTTTTTTGGAAAATTGTCAACCTGATATTTTTCATTTAAAGATATAAATTTATATCTTCATTTAAAGATATAAAGATATAAATTCAGTCTTCTATTTACATTCCCACTAAATAAGACCTTACAGTATTCCTTTGAGTTTTTTCACTATATGATAATAAGATGGAGGATGGCTTAACAACCGTCCATAGGAAACAGAATATTCTCCAAAAACTTTGCACCTAGCAAAAAAAAAATTTAAAAATAGCATCAACAACAAGACAAGAAAGCTGGTTCATTCTCCTGTAGGGAAATAAGCTTATCATATCATGGTTTGTTATCTGTTACTTTCTTTGAGTTACAACTTTGGTGGCATTAGACAAAATTATTAGAAGGGGAAAGGGTACCTTCTAACCTCTCATTCTAATAATGCCTATGTATTTTTATGACTGTGAAGAAAATATGGAAACTTTCATGAAGAAAATCCATTATTTTAGTTTATAAACAGAATGTTACTACATTACGTGATCAAAAATGCAAAAATGCTGACAGTTTATTTATTCTGGCATGCTACGAAAATGAAAGTGTACTCTGGCTTTTCTTTTATGTGCTATGTAAGCAATTATGGTTTTTTTCCTGAATCTTTTAAAGGATGCAGAAACTCCTGGAAACTTGACCAGTTTTGTGGTGGCATGCAGTATTGGAAACATAACTATTCGAGATCTTCAGGAATATGTGAAGATTACAATTAAACATACCAAAATTCAAGTAAGAAGAGACTGATTATTCAAAAGAACAGGAATGCAGATTATGTATAAAAGGGCTACTTCAAAATTAATGCCTCCTATCTTATTATCATGGCCCACAACCTCAGTGGCAGATGAGGCAGTACGGCAGTAGAGATTGAACATTTTTTTGCTGTGAGACAGATGGCAACAGACAGGTAGTCTGATGAGATGCCATCTGACATGGAAGTGCGTTTGAAGCAAAGGTGTGTCACTGAATTTCTCCATGGGGAAAAAATGACACTCACTGACATTCATCAACACTTGCTGAGCACTGGTGGAGACCAAACAGTGGATGTGAGCACAGTGAGGGAGTGAGTAGTGTGTTTCAGCAGTGGTAACAGCAGCAGTGGGTCACCTCCACTGGGGCACATTTCTAAAACAAGCATGGCATTCAAGCTCTTGTTCTTTGCTTGCAAAAACTCATAGCTAATGGTGGTGACTATGCTGAAAAATAGCATTTTGCAGCTGAGACTTTTCTCTATCAAGTGGTGGCATTGTGTCCTTTGTATCTGTTGTAGTTTCTACTGAAATAATTAGGAAGCATTACTTATAGAGTGACCTATTAGTAAAGACTGAGCTTATAGCTTCATTGATTTTAGCAGATTTTGTATATTAACTCAAATGTAAATAAAATCTCTAACAAAGCAAGTAAGCAAAAAGTGAAAAATAAATAATCTCTCTCATTCTCACACATTCCTAATCCATCCATGATTTATTAGAAAGACTATTGATTCTGGCACACAGAGGCAATTTGTGCAAATAACTATTTGTAAAACCCATGTTCATGATCAGTTTATGACAATGCTCATGACCAGGGACATTATTTATTAAGCTGGAACTTTAAAATGACTTAAATTCTTTGATTAAACAGAAATTTCTTCATTAATAATTCCCAAAGATATTTTTTTTTGTCATGTGGTTTTCTGTACAAGAAGAATGGGCAGAACCACATTTTTAAAAGATATAATTAATTCATGGAAATAAAGCCCCAGTGCTACCCTTCGGTGCCTACAGTTTCAGTTAAAAATATAAAACCACAGCTACCAGTAGTTACTGCAAAAGAGACAACAGCATTAGAGAAATGAAGAAAGACAATGTTGAAATTCAGTACATAGGTAGATTTTTTACACAGTGATACATTTATACAGCTGATTCATTATTTTGACATTTCAATTCGCTTTAGTTCTTGGTTTTATAACTATTTCAAGGCTAGGCACAACAACCTTCACTCAAGTTCAGCAGACTTTTGCATGGTTGTGAGCCCAGTTATATAGAGGATTCACTGAGACATAAACAGTAAAATAATATTTAGATATTGTAAAGACATCATACTCATGGATTACTTTAGTGAGACAAAAAAATGTTCTCATTCTGAGGATGTGGAAAGATAATACTCCTTTTTGTAATCTGTGCAAATCTGTCTTGTAGAAGAATAAGGTCTAGCAGAATTCTACTTCTTGTATTGTACTGTCTAGCAGAAATGTACATAGAAAAACATTTTCTTAAAATGTATGTATTGATGAGATTTGTATCTACAGAGTTATAAATAGTCTTTTCTGTGTGTTCTTAGGAAGATCCTAAGCCAACCTGTGTCTTCTGGGATATGGCCAAAAATGGTAAGTTTAAAAATACCGTCGTTTCTTTTATGTGAATAAAAATCAGTCACTGTCTTTGTTTCTTCTTGCTCCTTTATCAGTTTGAAAAATTAGGTGACAACTTTAGACTACATCATTTCTTCTTATTAGTAAAGTCACTTGTAAAAGCAGATGTTAAATATTCTTATTAAAAATTTCGCTTGTAATCTTGGTTAACATATTAAATTTGTAATGTTTCTTTATTTTTCTGTATCTGACAACTGTTCTTCACTGATCTGTTTGTATGTGAAAATCAAATAATAATGCTAATCAGATAGATACATGTTTCTTAGATATCCTGCTAAAATTTATTGTCCAATATAGCAGATGAAAGTAGGAAAGTCGGTCATAATTACTGGGGAGAATGTAGAAGAATAAAAACAGAGAGAGAAAAGAAAAAACTAATTAGTAATCTAAATTTATAAAGCACATTCAAGGAGAAACAGTTCTGAATGATTTTGGAACATCACAGTCTTTTGAAAGATTTTGTCTTGAATTGGAGGTAAAGTTAAGGGGTTTGACAGATAATTTGCAGAATTTTTCCTACAGTTGGCAAAACATCCTGAAGAGCTCAGAGAACATGAACAGTTTCTCAAAATTAGCTCATATTGGAGTGGGAAAAAAATGAAAGAAGTTATCAGGAATGCAAATATTACTTTTTTACAGTTTTTTTTTAATAAAATATTTCTACTTTTATTTTTCAAGAAAATGGGATAAGAAGAGGATAGTTTACTTCATGTTTTCTTTAAGAATATCTGAGAATATCCACTCTGATCTTTTGTACCGCACACTGCAGAGAGGAAGGGTGGGATCCTATGCTTGTGGACCATAAATGCTTTCATGTGCCTGGGGATATGTGAGTAGGAGGAAGGCAGGTGCAAACATCACATCAGGGTGGTATAAAGGAGTTCTAAAACCATTGTATCCTTGGGTAAAATTAACGTGTGTCTAAATGCATGATCCTTGTTCATTAACTAAAAAATTCCCTAACTTTACTATAGCCCTCGTTTCTTCTCAGTAGGCCATAACTGGGACACTTGTCTGATGGAATTCTCTTAGAAACTAAGAAATCTAACACTTTCTTCTTTAATGATTGATTGCTTCTGATATCCACTTGTGTTATATGTTTATTATTTGTGCATTTCTGCTTTTGCTCAAGATGAGATGAAGAACCCAATGAGAAGATCATAGATGTTTGTTGGGAAGTAAAGTTACTCCTATTCCATTTCTACAGGTGGCAATGGTGGCTGGAACCCTATGGGCTGCGAAGTGCAAGCAGACTCCAATGAAAATGAAACAGTTTGCTTATGCAACCACCTCACACACTTTGGGGTACTCATGGTAGGCAAACTCTTATTGTTCACTAGATTGTCTTTCCTAGAAACCATAGTGTAGTTTTTCTCATCAGTCAAGACAGCTATCCTCATTCATGTTTGTTTTGTGAGTTATTCCTTTTGTACATGATTTTTAATTTTCATACATCATTTTCCTCCTATAAAATTTTCTTTTCATAACAAAATATCTAATGATAATCACCAAAAACAAATAAAGTGATGTGGCTAAATAAAAAAGAAATAAAATTGTCCCCATAAAAGTATTCTGTATTTTGGAAAGTACTGTGCCACAGAAGATTTTGGGCAAAGGCTTCTGAGCAAATAGCATATTATATTATCCAATTTCAAAGCCAAGACATGGATGGGTGAAAAAGAAGACCAGAATAAGACACTATAAAATGAAGGAACAGTACTAAATCTTCCACCAGCAAAATGGAAAAAGTAGGAAAATGTTCACAGAAAAAAAGCAGAGAAATATTTTTTTTTTAGAGGAAGAGGTGAGGCACTGGTTTCAGAACAAAAAGCAGAGCACTGTATTTTTAGGGAAAATGATCAGGGAGAAAAAAATGTCCTGAAGTCAGAGTAATAGCTAATGAGAACAAAAAGTCAAGACAATGGAACACAGTAATTCCACCTCATCTCAATATTCAAGGGGCTAAATTGGAATACTTTATTTAGCAAAATTGATAAACTGTTACTTCCTCTTTTTTAAAAGATATATATTTGATCAGCTTTGGAGTTGCTTTGCAGTAGAGAATCACAGAATCACAGAATGGCTAGGGTTGGAAGGGACCTCAAGGATCATGAAGTTCCAACCCCCCTGCCACATGCAGCAACCTTCCCATTTAATACTACACCAGGCTGCCCAGAGCCCCATCCAATCTGGCCTTGAGCACTTTTAGGGACAGGGTGTCCACAACCTCTCTGGGCAGCCTGTTCCAGCACCTCACCACTCTCTCTGTAAAGAACTTCCCCCTGACACCCAACCTAAATCTCCCCTCCCTCAACTTCAAACCATTTCCCCTTGTCCTGCAGCTATCAACCCTTTCAAAGAGTTGATTCCCCTCCTGTTTGTAGGCTCCTTTTAGGTACTGAAATGCTGCAATGAGGTCACCCCACAGCCTTCTTTTCTCCAGGCTGAACAAGCCCAGCTCCCTCAGCCTGTCCTTATAGGGGAAGTGCTCCAGTCCCCTGATCATCTTCGTGACCCTCCTCTGCCCAGCAAGAGCTGCTACTAAACATATATAACTCCTATTTTATCAGAAGATTAGGCAAAACCTCCAGACTGTGTGGCTGAGATAGATAAAGATTAACATATCAGGAAGAGGAATGAGGGTACCTTCCACCTCAGGGGCATGATCGTGCATAATGATATTTGGATGTCTCCCATAATTTGTCTGTTTGATGTGTTTTTGAAAGAAGAAAACTCAACATGAAAAGGATGAATTATTTCTATCTCAGCTTAAAATTTTGTGATTTTTTTACCCTCAGTAATAGGGCAAATCTTTTTTATTTTTTTTACTCCAAAATTAGTATTCTTTGGCCTGTGATTAAAAACTGCTGAAAACCTGTTGAGTTCTTATCGCAGCAATGCTCCTAATGAAAATAGATGTGGTTGTTTTTTTTTGTTTTTTTGTTTTTTTTTTTAATTGTTGCAGTGACAAAATGGATTTCTCTGTGACAGAGAGTTTCAGGCAGTGACTTTTTCAGTTTTGGCTTTGCATAGCCTTCCTAACAGAGTTGCTCTCTTCACATCATGCTCAGATGTCAATGGGAAATAGTCACAAGCTTTTTATCTTTTTGCAAGCTAAATTGTGGTTTTGTTTCACTTTTCATCCCTGAAAGGGGGGGGGGGGGGGGAGGGGGGGGGGAAGGATTTTCTTTAGAATATGCTCAATGAGTTCCTTCTCTACCCTAAATGCTTTAGTGACATTAAGAAATAAGGGAGAAGTTCTTTCAATTTGGGCTGTGTTCCAACAGATTTTTTACACAGTTTTGAACCTTCCAGTTGCTTTTCCATTTCAATAATCTTATCTGACTTTAATTCAGATATTACATTATTTTCAAACAACAATCTCTTTACATACATAAACTGTTACAAGGTTGGGACAGAGTTTGAAAAGCTGCATACAGTTCCTTCACTTTTTTTCTGAAGAATAGCATGTTCTGTAGCCTTCTGTTGGTTCTTTCTGCTAGATGTTGCTATCTTTTTTTCTAAGGAAGACAGTTCCACTGACTGTAGAGCAAATGATATTAAATGCTAATTTTTGCTCACACAGTCCATGGTGATATAGATCCAAACATTCTCATTTTTTCTTTCCCTTAAAAAAGGAAATAACCCTGGCATTTATTCTCAGACAGGACTATGTGGCAATTACAGTTGGACAGAGAACTGGAAAAAAAAAAAATCCCCAGAATGTTCCTACTTCATTTCCAATCTTTTTTTGAAATGTTGTCACTATTTTTCTGAGCAATTCTATATATAACTGTAGTTTGCATGTCAAAACAGACCATAAATGCAAAGAACAATATCTTGCCCTTGGTTTCACCTATAGACAACTAGGTAAATTGATTCTTATGAGCTCTTCTAATAATAAGAAATGATGTCAGAAACTCCCCAGAACATTGTGCATTTCATTATGAACAATTTTTAAATTACTTTTTCAATAAATGTTCAACATTCATATCTTCTTAAAGAGAGTTGTGCATAAGCAACAGAAATTAAAAAATATATATTTTATCTGGGAAGATTTTTTCCACAGGACATCGAAATTCCTGGTACTGAATTGTAAGGAGCATCATCAGGCTCTGTCTATCTGCTGAAACAAGCATTTATAATTCTCACAGCACAATGTTTTCAAGAACAGTGGGAAGGAAGTGAGAGGTGTAACAACTATAAACTAAGTATTCTCGGTAAACATGAACCCTGACATCAAGTTATGCTGTTATTGCCAAAGTGTTTCTAAGTTTCGCTTGACTAATTACCAAGTAAGAGTGTTGTGCTGCAACTGACGCCTCTTCCTTCTGTCTCCCATAGGACCTTCAGGGAACCACTACAGAAATAGACCCGCAGAATACCAAGATCCTCACTTTCATCACTTACATAGGCTGTGGGATATCTGCTATATTTTCAGCTGCAACTCTTCTGACATACATTGCATTTGAGTGAGTACTAGTGCTGTAAAAAAAAAAAACAAAAAAAACAAACAAACCACAAATGAAGTACACCTATGTGATAAAATAAATTAGCTATATGTTTTTTGTATTATTTCTTGCATAGGAAGGAAAGCATTCAAAAAAAACAAATTCTGAGCACAAATATGGAAGTAGATTTATTTATTTATTTATTTATTTATTTCAAGAAGCTTGGGTTCATATTCTCTCCTGCTTTAAATGTGCTGTGTTCCTCAGGCAAGGCAACAAGGTTCATGGGACCCAATATACTCTCTCATGAGTATGATATTCTCTAGGTCCAAAATAGATCTATATTATAAAACTCACAGCCAGGCTTTCTGTGAGGAAATAAAACAAAACAAAACAAAAACAACAACAAAAAACAGCCATGAAGCCAAGTTATTCAGCACTTTTAACAAAGCACTATAGGAAATGCAAGGATTTTGAAATAATGCAGCTGTATGAACAGTCAAAAGAGAAAATGAAGTCACCTCAATGCAAAGCAACCATCCTGCCATTCTACTAAAGGATAGTTTTCTGAGGGAAAAAATAGGGGGCTTCTGAGATCTTCAAAAATAGTTCTAAATAAATCTCTAATAATTGCATTGCTATTGCATTACCTAAGGTATAGTGTTTTTGTCCAAGACGGCAGAAGTTGCCCCACAGTTTATACATTTCAATGTGTTTCAGTTACAAAAAGAGAGAAATAAACAAGCAAGCAAAAACAAACAAACAAAAAATCCCTGACAACAGCACCAGTAACAGAAGAAACCAGAATATATTGGTCTGGATGATACATTCCAAAAAGTAGCAGACATTAATATATGAAGTAATTAGAGTTGATCCTCTGTCCAACTATATTTTGAGAGTTTGCTGTTAAGTTTTTTCTGTCCTTATTTTAGGTACACAACACAATGCATTATGTTTAATTTGAAGATTTGCTAATGCAAATAAATGAGTTGATAAAATATTTTGACAATTAAGTAGCTCATTAAGGGCCCAAAAAAGTGCTGGCTTTCCCTTGGGTAGTTGGAACCAATTAATCTTATGCTTCTGTATTTCTCTCACTAGGAAGCTAAGAAGAGATTATCCTTCCAAAATCCTAATGAATTTGAGCACAGCTCTGCTCTTTCTGAACTTGACTTTCTTGCTTGATGGTTGGATTGCATCGTTTGACATAGATGGCCTCTGCATAGCCATTGCTGTACTTTTACACTATTTTCTTTTGGCCACCTTTACATGGATGGGACTAGAAGCCGTTCATATGTACATCGCTCTAGTGAAAGTGTTCAACACCTACATACGGAGATACATACTCAAGTTCTGCATCATTGGCTGGGGTGAGTTCCGTAGATGCAGTTTTTACAGTGTGCTTTTTGAAATGATATTTTTTAGCAGACCAATGTCACAGATACAAAACAGAATCAAAATCAGTCTAAAGTTTCCTTCCCTCACCCTGAGGTGCTGGCGCACATCCAGCTGAGGACTCTGTCACGGAGACCAGAGTTCCTGTGGATGGTTCAGTGAAAACACACTGGAACTGGCAATCTCAGCCTCAGGAGAAGCAGAGAGACCAGATACACTAGTGTTTCCAAAGAAGCCAGCATGTTCCTGCCATATCAGAGATAGAAAACTGTGGCACAAAATAAATTCAGATCTTCACACTGGCTTTCAAGAAGATCTCAGTTGAGCCTGCAGTTTCTTGCCAAAAATATATGGCAGAATCAGAAGTGACCAAACTTTCCTGAACTTCAGCAGTTTTTAAACAACAGAGAAATTCTTCCTGCCCTAAGAAGTATACACTGTAGGACTGAATTGGAAAATGTAATACTGAAAAATAACTGTAAGGCTCAAGCAGAAAGGCTTTTATTCTTCATTTTTTTTATATCAGGAATCTGTGCTTTCTGTCTGAAAGCACATATTGTGTTTGAAATAATACAGTACAATACAAAACCATTAACCTCATGACTAGAGCACTGACCTCAGTCCAGCTGGTAATTGATGTCTTTCCATCGGCAACTAGCATCCTTTTTGGCAACATTAGCAGAGGACATGGACTGAGTGGTAGGAAAAGCAAATTAACCTCTTCCCCCTTTGAATCTGTTTTGTCATTGCAGGAATAAGGCATGTAAATAAGGCATGTCAGGAAATGTGCATTTGCTCCATGTGAGCTGTATCTCCCTCTACACATAGTTCTCTTCCACATGGTTTTCTTATTATTTTCCCAAAATATTCTTTTTACTATATTAATAAAACAGAAATAGTCTTCTTTTTACTTTTTTTTTTTTTTTTTTTTTTTTTTTTTTGGTTGATGTTGAAGTTAAGGGCATCTAATGTTTTAGAAAACATGAAGATATTTTCAGCTGAGAGAAGCAGAGCAGAAATTACAGGTTTGAGTTCATGTTCCCTGGTTCCTCATCCTTCTTAAATGGCATCAACATCTGTGGAAAGAAATCCCTCCAAAAATATCCCAATCCCAACTCCTCTTTGATCTTATTGTTTCAGTAATTTGTTAGTCTCCTTTCTTCATTATGAGAGCCTGTGTGCAAGTTCTTTGAGAGAAATACCTTGTCACATCCTAATATAGCATTTTCTAACTTAAAGAAAGGACATTAAGTAGTTTTATGTAGTTTTCTGACATAGAGCTACCTTGCGATACTCTTTACTAAAGCACTACTGTTGGAAACATTGATAATTTAGCTTTGCATGGTAATCTTGAAAGTTTAAGAGATTTGAGAGCAAACTACAGTGTTCTTGTATTACAGGTTTGCCAGCTCTAGTGATAGCAATTGTTTTAGCGAGCACAAATAAAAATGCAAGTCACGTTTATGGCAAAGAATTGTATGGCAGAGATGCTACTGGGCAAGGAGACGACTTGTAAGTATTTACAATCTCTTACAATTTAGCATTCAGCATGGAGAAAAGAAGAAGCATTATCCAGATAGCTTTGGAAAACTCACATGTGAATAAAACAAGCAAAATGGACAAAATTGTCTCCTAAATTTTTTTAGTCCTAAGTGCAAAGAATTTCAAATAATTCACTTGAAATTTGAAATTTTTCATTTGAAATTATACTCTGCAGAAGAGAAACCAGGTGTAGACAGATTTTCCTTGTAGTTGAATAAATGATGTTATGTGCTACCTAAAAATGATTGTACTTTTTTTTACAGCTGTTGGATCAAGAATAAGGTTGTCTTTTATGTGACTGGTGCCGGATACTTTGGAATCATGTTTCTCTTGAATGTTGCCATGTTTGTAGTAGTGATGGTGCAGATCTGTGGGAGGAATGGGAAAAGAACTAATCGAACTCTAAAGGAAGAGATCCTGAGGAATCTCCGTAGTGTGGTCAGCCTGACCTTCCTCTTGGGCATGACATGGGGCTTTGCCTTTTTCGCCTGGGGTCCCTTGACTCTGCCCTTCTTATACCTCTTTTCCATTTTCAATTCACTACAAGGTAAGCAGAATTTCTTTTTCTTGTGAACAAACAATACTTGAGCCATTGTTGTTCTGGGAGATCTTACATCCAGTGATCCATCTAGGGAACTCAGACCCAAGTTCTCTGGATCTTACCCTGGTACTGAAACATCATTAGTTTACTGTTTTGTAGAACACTTGTACCTACAACATGTGGGTTGAAGGTCTTTGTTAGATCAATTAACATTTCAAGGCCTTTTAAATAAAATGCACAGTATTATAAATAGTGCTATTCCTAGTTAACAGTCTGCAGTGATTTCTGCTGATAGATTCTGTATGACCTTCAACATTTCCTTTCACTGATTACAACAAATATAGGAAGTCTCTTTCCTATATTTTTTCCTGTAGGGAATTTGTAAGGCTCATAACTATTTTATTAAGCCATGAGAAGCTCATAAGGAAAAATCTAGTCCTGTGTCAATGTGGAGAGATAGCACAGAGATAAATTATATTATTTGGTTCCTCAAAGAAAATCCAGTGAGTGTTGTAGGCAGGTTTTTTTGTTTACTTTTGCTGAAGTTTTGAGTATTTTACTTTTCCAGTGTGGTTAATTCTTCTGAAAAATGCTATAAATTGCAATCAATTATAGTTTACAGAATCATATTGTTGACATTTAGAAGAATTTCAGTTCAGAGCTGATTTACTCTGTACCAAATGATGTAAAAATCTCCATCTCTGCTTACCCTTCTCATTAATACAGAAGAACAAAAGCATATGGAGAACCCACAAAGGTCACTGGAGGGGTATGTGTTGAACCACACACATATTAAAATGAAAAATATTAGTTTACTCAGGGAAAAAGAAAAAAGGCAAAACAAAAAGTAAACCCAAGGATGTCATTGGAGGAGCATGTGTTATGCCACACAAACACTGAGATAAAAAAATACGTAATTTCCCAAGGTCAGCAAAATAGCTTCCCTTAATGGAGTACTTAATGTAACACTATGTGGTTTTCATCTGTTAGGGTTGAGACATATTTACTGCACTAAAAAGATTTATTGAGCTTTCGTGGAAAGAGAATGATGTTGTCAGTTTTGTTTTGGTTCAGTTTCAACCTGAAAGGCTAGGCAAAATGGCAAAAATTGTTTGAATGTGGTGTTCTTACTAAAGACCTTTTTTCCAGTGGACAAAGTCTAATACTCCCCCAGGCACATAATGAGGTATTTGCTGTAATGTGTCTGTGTCAGAAATTCAGAAAGGCCTAGAGAGATTAAAAGCATGGGAAGAACATGAAAAAAAGATTAAAACTCTGAAGAGCATGCCAAGGATCAAATTCAACAAGTATTCTTTAACCAGATTTTCCAGTGCAATCAATTAAGCATGTGCATGCAGAGTGCACACAAGGTTGACCACCACTGCTTAAGTCTCTGTGGAGTAATAGCACTGTCAAATGGAAAAACAGTAGGTCAGAAGATGAAACCAAAAACCCTGAGAAGTAAACACAAGAAGATGAGAGATGTGCTTCTCATGGATTGCTGTAGCAAAGATGGAATAGTATACATTCATACAGGTCATAACAAGCATAGGAAGATAATAATCCTGTATCTGGAAATGCTTATTGCTGTGTCTTTAGCTTTAGGCAAAGCTGAAGAAACCAGGAAAATAACATCTCAAATCACCAGTAACTGGTGCAGCACACATCTACCTAGAAGTAAGAGGATAAAATAGCGCAAAAGGAAAATTAAGCATTTGCATCAGGAAGCATTTTCTAGCATCCGAAAATAATTCAGTGTGGAGGTCTTTCATCATTATTAGTATGAGCTTAATTACTGAGCCTTCCATAAATATGTCTATTCTCTCTCTCATGTTTATGAAAGCTGTGCTAGTGTTTTAAGCTGTACCAGAAGCCTCCATCGACCTAGCTTTCTGTGCACTGGCAGTGAAAACAGTACAGTGCTGCAACTACTGTGTTACTGTACTTTGCTATTACATCTACATAGGAAATGATTTTTCTCTCTTTGACACTTAGAGTAAAAAATCTGGGAACATCTCTTTTTTGGCTGCTCGTTTTATATATGCCTGGGCAAGCCAAATACTTTCAAGTTAGGGCCAAGCTAGAGCCAAACCTAGGGTCTGATTTGTCTCTGGGAAACAAAACCAAAGCTGTGTTACTAAAGCACATTGTAAACTTAATGAATAATGAAATACAGAGAAAAACATTTCAGAGACCAAGCCCAGACAGGGCAAAGGCAAAGTACATAACGTAGTGCATTTGTTTTGTAATGCTCTAGACATTGGCATTTTCTTTTTTAACCATTCAAAATGTTCCAAATATTCACCACAATTTAATTAAATATCAGTTTAATAAGTTGGTAGTAATGCAGAAGTCCTAAGAGGTACTTAGGGTACGAACAGCTGCACCTCTCTGAGCAAGTAAAGGCTGCTAGAGATTGTGTTGGAATTACTCTGTGCTTAAACAAAGCACACACAGAAATATCTTACTAACTGCAAACACAGTAAACAGATTTGAACAGAGCTTGCATGTTTTATGCATTAAGGTACCTTCCTTACATTGTTCTTCTCATTTTTCTTTTGACATTTTTCATTAATGCAAAATGTTAGCAAAGTTAACTGTCTTGGTTCTCTAACCTAGGTGGTCTCAGCCTGGCCTGAATGCCATAAGCAAATACACTCAAAATTCAATGATCAACATTCAATGACCAACCAAAATTACCTCAGCATTTTGGAGGAAATAGGATAATTTTATGTACCAGATCTGCTTTTCCAACCTATATCCTGCCATTGCATTCTTACTAGCTGAAACTTAGTGGGCCATTAACATATGTTGGAGAGGGTCCAGAGGAGGGCCACAGAGATGATCAGGGGACTGGAGCACTTCTCCTGCAAGACAGACTGAGAGAGCTGGACTTGTTCAGCCTGGAGAAAAGGGTGCAGGGTACCCTCACTGCAGCCTTTCAATACCTAAAGAGAGGCTATAAACAGGAGGGGAATCAACTCTTTGAAAGGGTAGATAACTGCAGGACAAGGGGAAATACTTTTAATTGGAGGGAGGGAAGATTTAGTTTGGATGTTAGGGGGAAGTTCTTTACTATGAGAATGAGTGCTGGAACAGGCTGCCCAGGGAGGTTGTGGATGTCCCATCCCTAGAGGTGTTCAAGGCCAAATTGGATAGGACCCTGGGCTGCCTGGTGCCTTAAACGAGGAGGTTGATCGCCCTGCCTGTGGCAGGGAGTGTTGGAGCTTCATGATCCTTGAGGTCCCTTCCAACCCAAGCCATTCTGTGATTCTGTGAGCGTCTTAAAGGAGCAGTCTTTGAGGATGGCACTTAATTATGTTGCCTAATTGATTTATTTTTTGCATTTACTTGCCTTTAAGATATAATCATGTGGGATTTGGTAGTAACATTTGTCATCAGATATTCAGCCTTATGTTGGCTGGCTCCCAGGGAATAAGAGTAGAATGAGAACAGACCAGGACAGGGTAGGATGGAAGATTCCACAGCTGGTGCCTGAGGGTGCCAAGAGCACAAGAGATGTCCAAGTGCTATATTTAGCTCCAAAATATCTCTGTAGGATGATTAACTTGTACCTTATGACCTACTGGATACCTATTTACCCTATGGTAGATGCCCGTCTTCTATCTTGAATGTAAATAGCTTTATTTCTTAAAAAAGTGAAAACTACAAAAATATTCTTAAATTCTTTTATTGCAGTTGCATGCACAAAACAGGTAATTTTGTTCAAAAGTATCTGCACACTTAATTAGTACTTGCAAACATATTCTTACCATTCTCATAATCATTTCAAGTACATTCATGTGATACATGTAAATCCGAAAGCATGCTTAAGTGCCAACTTCAGGATTTCGGGTTATGAATGTACACAGCCCACAGTACTGTGGATATAGAATGGGAGGAGGTGAAATATCTTCTCGCTAACAAAACAAAGTCTGTATTTACTTTGCAGTCTGGTTCTTGCAGTCCCATTGAGTGCAAAGTTTACATCTACTTCAAAGACAAAACATTTAATGGTTTACATCTAAGCCAAAACATAATTAAAAGATCCACAGTGAGCTGAGTATGAATCAGCTGAATATGAATGTCAATTAAAGGGCTCTCATCTCTCTCTTCTGATACACCAGACACTTGTATAGCAGCAAGAGGATGGGAAAGCTTTAATTAATTCCCAAACATATTAAATGAGGCATGTGGATAGATGACAAGATTTGTTTTTGCTTGTACTTCATAGTCTTTTGTTATCAGATTTTAGACAATTTACTTATCCATTTAGAATACATGTTTTATTTGCTTTTGTTGAAGGTTTATTTATATTTGTATTCCACTGTGCAATGAAAGAAAACGTGCAGAAACAATGGAGGAGACATCTATGTTGCGGCAGATTCCGACTGGCAGACAATTCAGGTAAAAACAAGTCATGATGCCTTGTTTTATGCAGTGGTCTGGAAAAGTCCAAGCAACCAGCTTGCTATGTTGTTTTTAATATAATACCGTATAAACCAGAGATGTTGAAAAATAGATTAATCATAGGATATCACTCCACTTCAAAAACAACAATTGCCAAGGGATTTTTCAAATGTCACTTCATAAAAAATCTCAAAACTTTTCTTTCAGTTTTCCACCGAAAGCAACTGGTGAATTTTGTAGTGCTACACAAATGGTTTTGGAAGGCCTTCTGGAGCCTTAAAAAAAATGAATAAAGGTCCAGACAATCAAATTCTGTCATTCAGAAACTAATATTAATCCTTTTTCCCTGCTAACTAAATTATGATGACTAAATTGTTGACTACTGGATTGATGGAAGATTGATTCTAAAAAGTTATTTGAAACTGTTCTGACCTTCACCATGTTAATGAGAGAGAGCAGCAGAGACTCAGAAGTAGGAAATTCCTGTTGCAGAAATCAGGTTAGGTTCCAGAAGTGATGTTCATCTTTGTCTGTATGGAAGGAGAGCTGTCCTTTGCAGCAGTTTGTTTGGGCACCACAGAGTGTCTCCTGAACCTTTGGCCATCTTGGATGATGTTAGACTCCTGTGTCCTCCTTTGCTATATATGATTTCATAGTTTTGGACTGCACAATTCTTGCTCAGTGACTGAGATCCAACTCCACAGATAATATAAAGTGGCATGAGCTCCTTGCCTGTTGAGGTAAACCAGCCCATCCTGAGTTACTGCAGTGCTCCAACTTCTTCAGTGTCCTTCCTGTCTTGATATCCATATGATGTTTCAAAGTTATAAGCAAATGCCTTGCCATCAAGAGTTTAGCTTTGCCATGTTCAGTTTTGTTTAGGAGATGCATTCTCATTGTAAACTTGTAAACTATGAAACTTTTATGCTTTCATTACAGTAAAAAGGTCTGAGTCATGATTTCAAAGAGTTAATACAAACTAGGAAAAATGAATTCATTCTGAACAGGCATCCAAATTATTTCTTATGTTCAGTTTCCATGTGGTTCGTGTTGTAACTTCTGAACTGGAAAACACAGATAGACCAAATTATTTCCAGATTTTTATGCTGCTGTTGGGCAGCCTGTGGAGATGATAGAAATAAGAACCTGAAGGATTCAAGTATGTCTGTGATGTAATTAATGCACTGTCATTGCAGCCAGGCCATCACGTCTGGTTGGTTTTATTCTCTGTGAATCTGACAGGGTTTGCAGACAGAGCAGTGAGCCAAATATGATCCTGCATTCTTATCTGACTGAAGTAAACTTTAGGGCATGTTATGATTAAGCAAAGAAACAAACAGTGCAAGAGTGCCATTGCTAAATCAGAGAAGTAGTAACTTATACACTGTAGCAATGTTTTAGGGTAAAAGCTTTCCCTGGATTTAAGTCAGAGCTAAAGCAAACAATGTTAATTATATGCCTTCTGTGATTTTCACTGTAGTATATATAGTGAATTAGAATGATAACCAAGATCACTGTGTGAAACTACTCGTATCTACCTGCAAGTATATGATGCAGAAATAGTAGTTCATTTATTCTGAGGGATACTGGTATTGGGAAACATATGACAAGATTTTCATTGTCATTTTTCACCAATAATTTTATTAGTGTTAGTTAATTCATTTAATATCTGAAGTTGCTCCAACACAAGAACCTATAGTGTTAATGGTTGTGCCAAAATTTGGTATACTGTGTGACCATTATTATTCATTGTAATTAATGGTGCAACAATATGCAAAACTCTGTAACAACAAGAACAAATTGCTTGTGTATTATCTACTTCAGCAGATCAGTCCCTCAAACAGTAAGACCACTGTAAATGCTTCTAATGCATCTAATGCTTGAAATGTATGTAATTGAATACATTAGGCATTTAGTACGATTACTGATAGTAGTTATCCATGATAAACTTTTCAATCATTTTCAGATTGGAGCAAAACAGCAACAAATATCATAAAGAAGAGTTCTGATAATCTTGGGAAATCCCTATCATCTAGTTCCATTGGCTCCAATTCAACGTACTTAACATCCAAATCCAAATCTACAACAAATACATACTGCAAACGAAGTAGCCATACAGGTGAGTTCTTGTACTGTACATAGTAGATCTGTGGATACTTACTTTTGTGTTAAAGGTACACTAGATTACACAAAGATTAATGTGAGAAAAAAGTCACTAACTTTTATTATTGCGGTGTTTTTAATATACGTGTTACTGTTTAATAAGAATCTTAACTAAATAAGCAATACAACTCACGTATAGTTCTGATCTGAGTATGTTTCAGTTTTTTTCTATAGTACTTTCCCCTTTCTGGATAAAAGAAGAGAAGTTCTGTTATCCTTTTGTAAACACATAGTAACCAAAGCACAGAGGGATGACGCTTGTTATCCAAGGTATCATGCAAGCTAGCAGCACAGTTGGAAATAGGAATCAAGTATTCCAAATCCAAGTCCTCAGTTGATTCACTCAGCAAAACTGCTTCCATTTGACTGTAACACATTCATGGGTAAAGAAACAAGTGGAAGCTGCTTGGAAATTAATAACGCTTTCCCAGAGTACACACAGTTTTTCCATCCTAGAAATAGCATGCAGTATTTACTGCTTATCTATTCAGACGTCAGCAGTGTATGTAATAAAAGGCATCAGTATTCCACTCATGCTGTAAAAAGGTGCTTATTTTAAGGACACTCTAAAGGAATATAAAAAGAGAGGAGCTAGAATGATTTGCAAGTTTGTTTGCTTGTATCAAACTATTTCAAAAAAACACCTAAATATCTTATGAAATACTATTTGTGGTTTTTTTGTTACTGAGTTTTTGTTAACTCATGTTGTCTTATCTCATAGTTACATAAAATTAGCACAGAATCCTCTCCTAAAATGTAGCAGAAATAAAACCTACATACATATTTAACCCAAGGGGATTTATTTTCTTGTTTTAAAATGTATGTTACTAGCACTTTTCTAGAAATGAATTATATGAATTTACTGGAAGTTCCCAATATCTCATTTCTGATGTTCCAGTCTTCCTTCTATTTACATAGCATACTATCCAGAAAGTATCCTATTTTTATTGATGATCATTTCCTGGTTCCGTTAGGCACACAACAGTTTTTGTCTAGAAATCTACACTATTAACTTAATAGCAATAGATTGCATTCCCTATCTCAGCTGTTTCTGTGGACTTGTCTGACATGACTGAGGAGGTGAGCACCATGCCCTTGCTGCTGCAAAATATCTTTGGGTCTGCCAACAGAGAGTTCCCATTGGTACTCATGTAGAATCAATAAATAGGCCCTCATCATTGCAGATAGTTGTTTTCTCTTGGGCTCAGGGCTTTTAATTGGTCTGACTACCAAAGTGATTTACTCCTGGAGTTTTTGCAGTGCAGTTTTGAAGCCAGACATTAAAGCAGTTCCAGACAAGAATTAAGTTTGAAGAAACTTAGGAGCACAATCATGCACTTTCTTCAAAAGTAGTGAGCTTAATCCCATGCATAAATTATATCCTGAAGGAGATTACAGTTAGTACTGTAATCGTAGCATGTTCTGCAGCTTGTGATTGTTTAGTAGATGTTAAGGGAATACCACAGTTTTCTCAATATTTTTAAATTTCCTTACATTTTACTTTGAACACCAAAAATACACTTCTTATTGTATTTTATTTTATATATTTCAATATTTTTTTCTGAAGTTAAGTTTTTAAATACCAATGTATCTTCTCACAATTCTAAAATAATAGAAAATAAGGCGCATAGTTCTCATTTTCAGTACCGATAAAATTATTTGTTTGATGTCTTAGCTACACCGCAGTTAAATAATGTAATAGCTACATGCCTTGGTAGCTCTTGCTAATATGGTTGTAATGTGCATCCTGGAACTGACACAGGCATTCATGTGTTTGTGGTGTAGATAATGTCTTCTAAGGCCCTTTCCTCACCAGTGGTGGAGTGTTACAGGTAAAGTGAGAACTGCTTTTGTCAGATGCATGGTTTGGACAGGGTGGAGGGCTGCCATTTGCATGATGTCCTAATTGGCTCTAAGGACTTTGCTTATCAGAATCACTGCTTGTTTCTCACTGATACATCTTGCGTCACTGATGCTGAATCAAAAAATAAGCGTGCTTCAGACTCTGAGTTTCTGCACTCTGCATCATGCATGAAGCATTTGGAAGATGCTCTTGTAGAAAACAGACCATGTCCTGATATTAATGTTTGTGTACTGTACTCTGGGGAAAGGAGATCAAGCACTGAAGAACCATACACAAAGCATGTATTAAAAAGCAAAAACAACCTGAGATGTACTTAGAAAAAAATCTGAAGATTTAAAAAAGGAATCATATTAAAAATAGGAATTATACAGTATATCTCATCAGAGGCCATTACGGATTTTAGAATGACTAGAAGCCACTGTTCTTTCATATCCAGCCACCCAAAATGAATTGGAATGACTAGCTATGGAACTCTGACAGTTGTACTGCAAATTGCCAGTTGAATCCAGAAAGCACATTTTGTAACACTTGTGGCAGAAAAAGGAAATCACTTTTGCACCATGTGACATTGCTGTTTATGAGCCTAATGCAAACTTGTTGTAGATAGTATGTAAATATTGTATACAATGTTTCCACAGATTAGAAGTTAAAATTAGTTCTGCATAGAATTTGGTGGTACAACTCAAGTTTGCTTCGTTTACTTCTTTTTAACTCTGTTTTGAAGTCCATTTGGTTAGGAAGGAAGGAAGGAAGGAAGGAAGGAAGGAAGGAAGGAAGGAAGGAAGGAAGGAAGGAAGGAAGGAAGGAAGGAAGGAAGGAAGGAAGGAAGGAAGGAAGGAAGGAAGGAAGGAAGGAAGGAAGGAAGGAAGGAAGGAAGGAAGGAAGGAAGGAAGGAAGGGGGAAGGAGGGGGAAGGAGGGGGAAGGAGGGGGAAGGAGGGGAAAGGAGGGGAAAGGAGGGGAAAGGAGGGGAAAGGAGGGGGAAGGGGCATGAAGGGAAGGGGTGTGAAGGAGCATGAAGGGGTATGAAGGGGCGAGACGTGAAGCGAAGGGAAGGGAACAGAACAGAACAGAACAGAAAGGAAGGGAACGGATGGGAATCTTAAAAAAATAAGGGTTCCACTGTTTTCAAAGAATTTACGTAATTCCCATGCAAGTGGATTTCATAAGGAAATAGCTGTTTACAATGTAATGGTGTCCTGTGAGGGGGTGGTATGTGGAGGGTGGAACTTCCAAGAGTTTTAAAAACTTTCTCTAACAACTAAGATTTAAATTTTTAATCTTTGTAATGTTACTCAATATATAGAAAAATTCCAAAATATAGTACCACTGGCTTGTAAATACATACACTTGAGAGGCACACAGTACCCAGCAGTTCACTATTGGACATGGAGTTACTTGCTGCAGTTCATGGACATTCTTGCGTGCTTTGAAAAAATCATTCTGATATGCCTGAACGTGCCTGTTTCTTTTTGTAATGAGCGAGGCTGTTTTGATTTCTTGCTCTGCCATCCATTTCTCTTTCATGCAATTCATTATACTGAAAAATTCCTTATGGTTTGATATCATGACTTCTGTATGGGGTATCTTCTTTCCTGTTTGTTTTTCAATAATAATTTGTTTATATAGAAGACAAGTATGGTGTGAAATCTAATTTTAAATTGTGTGCTGTGTTTTTAAATGATCTTTTACTGAGGAATTTTTGAGGGTGATTTCACCTAGGTCTTCTAATCAGCCATCAAAAATTCCACTTGTAGAACACACTGCTGCACAGAATCCTTCATTTTGCTATTGGTTTATGATGGCCCAGGCCTTGCCTGTGTTGAGAGTTACCTCCAGCCATACTCGCTACAGTGGAAGAGATAAGAAAGCTCATTAAGGCAGTGTTCTTGAGAAAATAAGTTACAATCTCAGTTCCTCATTGCTTATTACTTGAGCTCTACCTACTGCCCATCCTCTGAATAGCAATTCTGTTAGCCTCTGAAGATTTCCCCTACCCTGCTGGAAACTGCCTTACTGGAAAATATTTTATTCCTTATTTTTCTTAAACTCCTCCATTGGCATGTAGCACATAAACTTTGAAAGGATGTGGATTTTCTGCATCTTTTGATCCCTACAGTTGTTCAATCTGTACTGTCCTTTTTTTATGGAAAATACAACTTTATTCTATGTAAATGCAAAGTATAGTCCAGTTTTGGTTCTGGTTATCTGATTTAAGAGTAAGTCATATATTACATTCTGCAATTATTCCTATGCATAGATTATAACTTCCACAAGTGAAGTAATTAAAACCACTTAAGGTCATTTTTCAGTACTTTATTAAATGGAGATGCCATATTTTATGGACATCCCTCTCTTTCTAGTACTTTGTAAGATTAACAACTGAATTAACATATGAATGGGCAGTGATGGAACTTTAGGCAAAGGGATAGTGAGATAATTTTGAGAGAGACCTGAGAAGCCTGATCACCAAAACAGACATTGGAAAAGAAGTTAGAAGAAGTAATGCCAAGCCAAAAATGTTACTTGCTGGCTTCAAGGGCAGTAATTTCTTTCAGCAGTAGTGGCAATTGAAGGCATATCCATGTGGGAGTGACACACCTCTTAAAATATGAGTTTGCTTAAGAAGCCCTAACTTCTTGTTTCTTTTTCCTCTTCCTAGAGAATATTTTTGTTGACAAGTCATCTTCAAAATTTGCCCAAGAGGACGGAGAGCAGACATCAATCATCCCTGTCCACCAGGTTATTGACAAGGTCAAGGGATACTGCAATCCTCACTCTGATAACTTTTATAAAAATATCATCATGTCTGACACATTCAGTCACAGCACAAAGTTTTAAATGGACTTCTGAATTCTTCAAACTAAATGAAGCCAAAAAATCTGCCCAGAATGAAGAATACTGAATACCATACAATGTGATCTGCCCAGTTAACTTTTCCAGTTTATGTTACCTTATAAACAGATTCCACTTGTGGACCAATTTCTCTACCTTATTCCTATTGTAGGAAAGGACAATTTTCTGCCATGATATTGAGCTGTTTTACAGAGTGTGCCCACCAACATGGCACCAGGACAGCTAATCATAATCCTGTGTAAATATTTTTTTTTAAGACAGAAGAAGAGCCATAAGCATAACTCCAAATGATACAGTCTGAACAGAAACATATCCTGACTCCTGGAGAAAATAGCAGACGTCATACAGACAAGCTCTTACCTAATAGTATACTTATGTTCTATTTCTTTTGAAAAACATGAATTTTCCTACAGCACTTGTTAGATTCTCCTTATTTTCTCCTTACTGACTGTCTGGTGCTTCCTGTTTTTTCATTGTTTTTTTGTTTGGATTTTTTTTTTTTTTTTTTTTTTTTTTGGTAAGTGAATAAAACACTAAGACCAGTCTTATAGGGATTTTTAAAAAACATTTCTTTACTGAATAGACCTAGTTCTGTAAATTCAGGCTACTCTGAAAACAAATACATATAAACACTTTTACTACATAGATCTGCTGGGTGAGGAAGACCTGTAGGCTGTTAGTAAACCTTCTGCAAATTTTAAGCCTATGAGATATGTATGGCAGCATACATCTGCATTGGTGCAGAACAAGGTAAATCCAAAGTTTACACAAAATCATTTTTCAATGTTTATTGATCAGCATGTAGGAAAAGCAGTATCTCCCATTGCAACTTTTATTATGCAATGTTTGTACCAGTGTGTGCAGTCTTATTTTTTGCTAAACAAAACAGAAAAAGCTATACATAAATGTATAAATACATATTTAGATTTCTTTCCACACATACTTTTATAATATGCACCCAGTCAATATTACAGAGGAAACAGTGTGTACTACAGACAATCTAAGAAAGGCAAACAGTGGTAAACTTGAATACGCTTAATACTCTGTGATCCCTTAGGTTCATTTGCCAGTCTCTCTACTTCAGATATGCTGTATGTATAGGCATCTCCATCAGATGGCTTTGCAACATTAGCATAACCTGAGTTACATTTACCAGTAATAAATACATGACATCATTCTGGGCACATGACGCAGTCAGTATCAGTATCCCTCTCCTGCCCCTGCATTGGCTGACTGGCTTGAAGTTGTTGGAGGCACAAATTTTGAAGTGTTGAGGCAACAAGAAGGAATTTTGGCATTGCTGTACTGTGTACGTCATTACACTGATCTCACTATATGTGCAGACAACAGACAAGAGCATAAAATGCTTACTTGTTTTAAGGTATATAGATTTGTGACATGTTAGCTTGTGAACACGTCTGCCAAAAGTACATGAAGCATGTCTCACTCCTTGCCAGGTGTTGTAAAAGTTGTTATTGCACATGTCACAGAAAGAATGGGCCAGAACTTCAAAGGTGTTCTCAATTACTGATTTCAGAGGAGAATGTCTCCTAGTGGAAACTAACTTTCTTTCTTTCTTTCTTTCTTTCTTTCTTTCTTTCTTTCTTTCTTTCTTTCTTTCTTTCTTTCTTTCTTTCTTTCTTTCTTTCTTTCTTTCTTTCTTTCTTTCTTTCTTTCTTTCTTTCTTTCTTTCTTTCTTTCTTTCTTTCTTTCTTTCTTTCTTTCTTTCTTTCTTTCTTTCTTTCTTTCTTTCTTCTCTCTCTCTCTTTCTCTCTCTCTTTCTCTCTCTCTTTCTCTTTCTTTCTCTCTTTCTCTCTCTTTCTCTCTTTCTCTCTTTCTCTCTTTCTCTCTCTCTTCCTTCCTTCCTTCCTTCCTTCCTTCCTTCCTTCCTTCCTTCCTTCCTTCCTTCCTTCCTTCCTTCCTTCCTTCCTTCCTTCCTTCCTTCCTTCCTTCCTTCCTTCCTTCCTTCCTTCCTTCCTTTCTGTTTTTGTTTTTTTGTTTGATTGTTTTAATATATATATATATATAAAGACTTCTTTTTACCAATGTATTTTTAGGCAAATACTTATTTAGCTGCATTGGGAAAATGACAGAAAGTCACTCTGTAAGATGTTCTGTTGCTAAGCAGGTGAATACTCAGCGATTAGGGATGTGAATTTGTGCTTCTCTCTGCTCTTTGCACGCATCTTTGTGTGCAGAGATCTTTTAATGCTGTGACCGCACAAATGGAGTATTTTCCCTGGCTGCAAACACCTTGCAGGAGGAGTATGTCCTAACTGTATTCTGTCCAGAAACACTGCTGTTGCTACACACACCTTAACAAAACCTCAGTCTCCTAACTGCAAACATTTACTTACATGGTGGTATGAATGAAAGTCGACCTTATACACTTAACATGTAATTATTAGTAAGGATGAATGTGTCAGATATCTTTGAAAGAGGAAATTATGTAGGAAGAGATTATGTACAAGCATTTACTGAATTTATATATCATCCCATTTGCTTAACTACTGTAGGTAATAGTGTTCACATATCAGCTTACTGTGAGATTTCTACCTGATTAAGGTGTTCAGAAGTGAAAAGAAGGAAAATAAAACGTTCCTGAAAAATAAAAAATGAGGAATAATAAAAAACAATGGATTAGTAAAATATAATAAGAAACCAATATCCTGACTGAACTCTAATCTAACTATCAGTTTAATGTACAGCTACTATATTTTTTTTCTGAAATAAGATTTTCTCTTTTCTTTTACTACCATGTAGTAATCTTAAACTATCTGTGTCAGTTAGATGCTCTGGAATGCTCCCAGTTCAATGTAAAACTTCTACTTTGTAGTTGACATACTGTAACCTCCCTTGTACATATTTATTTATTTGTGAGGTTAAAAATGTCAAATATACTTAGCTCTGTTACATCTGTTATTGTTTAGCTTCTGCTTCACCATAGAGAAAGAGTGAAATAATAATTTCTTTTATTTTTTTCCAAACATTTTGTGAAAAAATTACTGTAGTTCTGTATGAGGAAACATCAACATAATTTGTAATACTAGTCAGTGGAATATAGTGTAACAGTTTTGAAGATGGACTAAAGTGGAAAGAAACATTTTCAAGTAAACATTCTTGATGTTAGTGTACCAAATAATTAAAGTTTTCTTTTAGTAATGAATGATTGAATTTTTTTCTTTTTTCTTTTTGTTTTCTTTTTTTTTAATGTTTAATGGCAAAAATTACTCAGTGGAATTCTGAAAAATAATCTTGTGTTTATTAAACACGTGAGATAGATGCATGTCTAGCCAAAATGTGGAAAATAAATATGCAAGAATAACTCCATTTTAGAAGAGGAATGCATTCTGCAGAATATACTTCTCCTTTTTGTTAATAAGTAGATGCCAGATCCAGTGAGTGATCAGAAAGTTTGGTGAGTTCATTTACTTATGGTAGAACTTGTGTCATAGCAAGAAAGGAATATCAAGGCAAGAGAAAATAGGCTGTGAGAAGTAATACAAATGAATAATTGAAAACTAGGAGTTCTTTCTATTCATATGCTTCTTTCCAGATTAATTTAGTCCTTCATTATGAATAATGTGATTTAATCTGTAATCACATTTTGACTAATTGCTGTTATAATGCTGTAGTCAGCTGATCAATTAAATATGCACACTAATATATAAACATTAAATGCAACTCTCTAATGTCCTACCTTTAAATATTTACACCTAAAGAACATGGAAACTCAGTGAAACATGTCAGAACTGCTCCCCTGTTACTCTCCTTGTACTTAAACCTTGCCCCGGAAATGCACAGTATTTGAAGTTTCAATAATAGTCTTTATAGAAGGCAATGAAAGCAAAACACATACTATTAATATGGATGCATGGTGTGCCCATGGGCAGCATATCCATGCGTGTTTGTGGACAGTGAACACTGCCTTGGGCTCTCTGTGATTTGAATGGTGTGGGAGGGCCCTCTGAGAGAAGAAGTCCAGGTTTTTTCAAGTGGGATTTTGGCAGATACAAAACTTGTAAAAGTGGTTTGCAGCATTTGAGGGTGGATTTATTTTTCTCCTCATTTCATCACTTTTTAAGTATCAAGAACAATTTTATTTTGGTCCTCTACTGTTAACAGCTTCCTACTGTAACCCATTGAGTTACGTAAAATGCCACTTCATTTTGTTCCTTTTGAGAGGCTGATCTATATTCAGACATATCTATGTAACCACAAGGATAGCTACCGACTTACAGGACATCAGTGTCCTTCATGGAGGTGTTACAAAGATTTGTTTCACATTTTTTGTATATGAAGATGTATGACCATATATGGGTCAGAAAATGAGGCAAAGGTCTTAGAAGGTCAGGTAGATCAGTCATGCAAACCAGTCTGTGGAGCACTGCTATGCTGAAGAAGCTTTTCCCTCTCCTTAGCCAATCTTTGTCTACTTGTTCCATATAATTTGGAATGCTCCTGGCCCTGCCTTGGCACTCTCATCCTCAGGACATACATTTGCTGCAGTGCAAGAAAAGGGGGGAAAAAAAAAAAAAAAAAAAAAGTTAAGGAAAATGAAATCAAGGAAAAGGAAAAATGGGAATGTGAAAGGAAAAGGAAAAAAGGAAAAGGAAAAGGAAAAGGAAAAGGAAAAGGAAAAGGAAAAGGAAAAGGAAAAGGAAAAGGAAAAGGAAAAGGAAAAGGAAAAGGAAAAGGAAAAGGAAAAGGAAAAGGAAAAGGAAAAGGAAAAGGAAAAGGAAGTCTGTCAAAGCCTGCTTAGCATTTTCTTATGCTTTTCACATCATTTCTTGTCCTTTCCCCAGGATGTGTTAGTTACCTTGACCAGTGATGGATGTAGGCTAATGGAGAAGATGGAATAAACTACCATGGTTTTATGTGCATTTGTAAATCAAAGCAAATATATTTTCAGTCTTCAAGTTTAAGCTGAAGACCTGCCGTGATTGTTCAAGGCAGCAGCTCCATGCTTGGAGGCTGATATAACAACAGTATCTCAGTAATTCAGGATACCCTAATGCCTCCCATGATAAGAAATCAGCATGAGAAGCTCCAAGCATTGCATCTGAAATAGCAAAACAAATCCTGGAAAACTTTTATTGAAAGACACCCTTTTCTCAGATACACCTGCTTGCTCAAATCCACTGCTGCCATTGTTCTTTCATTAACCCCACATTCAGTATTCAGGAAGAGTGCATTTTTTGGTGGTGTCCATACAGACTGTATAACCAGTGCTGTCTGAAAGCGGTTTTAATTATACAGTTTTCACAAGGAGTGTTTGTTGACATAGTTGCCCCAAAAAATCAATGCCACCTTCAATCTTCAGCATGAATCAGTCAGCCACAGACTCCAGGCCACTAAACTGGGCATTTAGTATACAGGCTATTCTAGTAAGAGTTCTGAAAAACACAGCTTTAGCTAGAAAAGAGTTCTGAAAATCCGTATGCAAGGTGTGGGACAAAAAAATGAGCAAATGCTTTTAACTTTACTCAGATGTGTCCCTCCACTGCCATTTCTTTTCCCCTTTTGACATCTCTCAGGAGAGGAAGAACTGTGGCTGAGCAGTGCAGCTCACAGTCACTGGGGCTCTCGCTGTCCCTGTTATGTTGCAAATCAGATCCAAATTTTTTGAATTCCAGTCTGGTTTTCTTTCCACTTGCCTGGCACGATTGCACAGGTTTTTCCAGCAGAGGGCAGTGACATATTACTGGTAGTAATGCTGTTAAAATCAAGCAAAAAATTCAAGAGTCTTCTCATGTAAGCACAGGCACAGAGATATGTGGGAGAGTTCATATCAGGTTTGTCTATTATTTAGTAATCTGTTGCATCAGTGGATAAAGCAAACACTCTGCACTCGGGGAAGTGAGGGCAGAGAGCTGTCTGCCTGCATTTGGTCATATTTAGTTGAAAGAATAATACGGAACGTCTCTATTTTCTTTTGCTGGTTGCTACATATTCTCCTTTTTTGCTCTGAGGGGTTGCAATGGAAATAGCAACTGCTGCACTGCTGTCAGCTGAGCAAACAGAGACAGCTCTCCATTTCAAGCTTGCACATTAGTTTGTTCCATCACTGAGCAAATGATTTGATCTGATAGGATGCCATCCTGTGACTCAGAAATTCACTGTGGGATAATTGTCCAGGGAGGAAAATAGCAGCAGAGTTGTATTGACAGTGGCATGCAGGCCCATACCTTCCTACCACAATTTTCCCTCAATAACATCATGAAAGATCGGCCCCCAGCAGGACCCTCTGCTCCACACACTTTTTCCTTATGTCACATGTGAGCCATGTAGGTACACTGCTGACCCCTTGACTGCTCTGACATGGGACAGGATTGACCAGAAAGCTGCACCATGGGCAAAAGGCACCTTGTTGGAATTAAAATGTCTCACCAGTAATTCTGGCAAGAACTGCAAAGGAAAAAATTCTGAAACAGTTTGAAACACCTCATCCATCCATCACCACACTTGTCCTGGGAGTCCAGCTGCACTGGCACTTCTCTTTCCATGTGTGCACCAGTTTTTCTCTGGCACCAAGCTAAGGGAAGGAGGTGGTTTGGGTCAGGTGGGGCAGGTCCAGTAAGGCAAGGATATACCCTGCTTCAGCCTCTCCTTCTTTATCAGGAAAAAATAAAATAAAATAAAAAAAAAAATTAGGGATGATTGCCTTGAAGGCAGGAAGGAGTGGTGGGAGGAAGGCCCAGGATCAAACCTGCACTTGTACAGAGAGGGGCAGAAGACTGGAATGATGGATGTTGTGACACCATCACTGCTCTGAAATATCCATGGTGTTACTGCTGTACACATACAGAGTCAGGGCACAGCTGCAGTGCCATCACAAACCCTGTTGGTGACATTACACAGGTATGTCTGTGCACATGGAAGCAGACAGGATGAGTCCCTTGCCACTTCTCTGATCCATACAATGAACACCACTTCCCAGGAGAGATGACATGCCAGTATGCTTCTCATTCTTGCTTGGAATGACTCACTGCTCATATCTAGTCATTTCTAGAAATATTCATGGTTGAGTTGGGCATTATGCAGGTGCTGACAACACTACTCAGAACACAGAGCTGCCACCAGTTTAAAACAGGCTAATGTTCTTCAAAAATTGTTCAAGGAAGGACTGTGACCATGGGAAACCCAGCACTTGCAAAGCTTTGCAGGAGCACCAGAGGACAAGGACTGAAATACTATGATTTCCCAAGCAGAGAGCAACTCAAGGAGTACTCGGGGGAGTTTTGTGCATATTTGCAACAATGCAGTGTGGGTCATATACAAGTTGAGCTCTCCAAGTAAGGCAGCTTGGGGGTAATACAGTTCCAACTGCTGAGCTGGACCTGTATCCATGGTTGTCTTCTTCCATAACCTAGAGATGGTGGTGACTGTGGAGGAAGAGCCAAAACAAACACTCTTGCAAGTTGGCAGGATTTATTTTGAGCCAGAGCTAAACTAGGATTTAGGCATGCTAAGCCTTAAAATAGTGATCCAAACCAGCCCTCATCCCCTGCACTGGTTAGGTGTCAGCTCTTGCTTGAGATAAGGAACTTACATGAACTTTATCTGCATTGAACTGAAGAGGAGCTGAGGTCAAGTCCACCACTTTTTAGTAGATGTCTCCTTGTGGAGGTACTCATTCCAGGTCTTTTCACCAGCATCAGATAAAGGCACGGTGAAGTGCATCTATCATGGTGCTTCTGATGTGGCTGAGCAGGAGGAGAAAAGCTGAATGCACATTTCATTGCAGAAAAGATCAACCCAAAAAAGATTAGCATAGGCAGAAGAAGCCTGTCCCTGTGAGTGTGACAGTCATATACTGTTGCTGGGTAACAGATGGATAACTTTAACTCATCCTGTTCTCTTATTCTTCCTTATTTTTAACTCTTCTCAAAGAAGGGTCTTTCTCACTTAGCCTATTCCTTTACCCAGAAAACTGTAAACTCTTGGAAATATCTGTACTCTGGTTCAGCAAGTAAGTAATCCTCTGACTATGTTTTATCCTACCATATGCTTTCTACATTTAAGGAAAGTGATTTCTGATTATGATCAGATTGGACATCAACTGGAGAATCGCATAAGAGTCAAATATAAATTGCCCCAGGAGAAGCTTTTGTCTTAGTGAAGCACCAGAAGACTTTCAGGACAGAGGGGACTCTCCATCACTGTAAGTGTGTAAGAGCAGGTTGAACCTGGGCTTTCTGAACCCACTCATGTGATGTCGTCTGCAACAGTGACAGAAATATCAAGTAACACAGAGAGAGCATTCTGCCTTCTGATCCTCTTTAATTCCAAGTAACTATTTTTACTAATGCACTACAGCCCTGCCCTTAGCAAGGCATTGCAAATGGGTGGGCTTTAAGGTACCTTCCAACCCAAGCCATTCTGTGATTCCATGATACTATGATTTGAAACACAGATAGAATTTAAAGCATCCCCTGGATGTAGAGGAGTCAGTCACAGGTGCTGTAGCCACCAGCAGCTCTCAGCCCTGGTCCCTCCTAAAGGCTCACAAATTTGTTTCCCTCCTCAGCCTCCGTACTAAACTCACATAGTTGTGTGAGATGCTGTTGTGAGCACAATGGCCTGCATCTCCCCTGAATCTGCCAGAGGAAGTGACAGGCCTAAATCTCCCACTGAGAAGAAACCTGTACATTACTGAAGATGCTGCAAAAGACATTTCAGTGTTTTCTTTAGTGAGGCTGAAAAAAGAAGGTGAGAAAGCTTTGGGGATAGTGCTGAAGTGAAGAAGTTTGACTTGAAGTGTTGACATTTGTCAGGGACAGTTAGGATTTGCTCTACTAATGGATGGGAGTGCAGGCACAGAGGCCTCTGCAGTGCTCCTAGCTGAGATGACCATGTCATCAGATAGGAGTCAATAGGACAGTAAGGCTGTTTGTAATAATGCATATCAGTACAGCATGCGGACAAAGAGTATTCCAGTGCTCATATATCACCACCAGATCTGAAAATCAAGCTGTGTGTTTCCCTTCTTTTTTCAGACTTCATTCATAATTTGGTGCAAAAGCCAAATACTAGCTACCATTGTCCTAGCTGGAGCTAACAGATAGTCTTGAAGGATGTTTGCAAGCAAGCAGATCAACCCAGTTCTACATTTAGTCATTTCATTAAATGGCTCATTTTTTATTTCCTATTACAGGAAAAAAATAATCTATTTATTTGGCAGAGAGCCCTTCCTCCCTCAATCTTAAGATCTGCCCAACAGAGTTTTTGTATGCAGAAACCTTGAACTGTCACAGTGCATACAGATCTCAAGGCTGTGGATGCCTGATGATAGGAGCTGCTGTGGCTTATTCCTGTAGAACAGAAATTCTGTTGTTTGTAGAACAGCCCAATGGTTGTGATTGGCATATACCTACTCTCATCCAGATTGTTTCTCCTTTGGCTGGCACAATGCCAACAGAAGCACTTCAATATTAAAGTGGTTGTGGGAAAGCAGTAGATGCAATAACAGAGGAACAGAAAAAAAAAAAAAAATACATTGCTTTATGAAGTGTTTTGGCTCATTTACCCAATCTAAATAATTACTGATGACTAAGTGCCTGAGTTCAGAAAATAAAGGTTCAGTTTGTCTTGTACAACTTCTTTTCTCCGGTCTGTGATGAATAAGGTTCTTTGAGCCAACACCCAAATGCAAGGTAGGCACCTCTTTCAAAAAAGTTTTTTATATCAGCTTAGACAAGACCAGTTTGCTTTAACACTTGTTATTAATTTATTAAGCCACAGTGTTTGGAAGAAGGATGAGGAGTATCAGCCTTAGTCTATCTGAATGGCTGGTGTGTATATATATTGCTGAATACACTTTTTTTTTTTTTCTTTTCCCAGACGGAATGTGAGCCTAATGTTATACATAACATCACTGTATCATTTCTGACATGGATATCCCTTCATTGCAGCAGTGGTTCCCAGGCCTTGAACAAATAACTCCTATGTGCTTTTCTGTCTCATCAAAATTGATTTAGCTGCACAGAAATAACTTTTAAATTCCGATAGCTGTGTGACATATTCTCATTGGTGAAGAAGTAGAATCTTAAAGTTGACGCTTTTGTAGACTTGGCCATTTGTAGACTTCTTGGCTGGTCTCTTGCAACCACAGATCTTGGCACCTTTTCTCAAGCACTCAGCTTTCCCATTTTATAAATCATGGGGCTCCAACACCCCATCAAGCTATTGCCACTCAAAAAGTTATCCCAGTCCTCCTGAGTCACTGAGACTGTGAAGGTGAACTTTCTTCTTCCACTCCTTTCTCTCTCTAATAGGTTTTCTTTACTCTTGCCACAAGTTCGGAGTTGAACTAGTTGAATCCCTGCACAGCTGACACTGAATTGTCAGAACAGAATCATGCTCTTGAGACCTGAATGCACTGATTTATTGAGTGTGATGTCTTACCGATGGCTTCTTGTTTTGCCTATGAAACAGGGTGTAACCAGCCACATAAAAATGATAAACTGCTGTTTGTCGTTACAATAATTTTGATCTTGAGAATAAATTATATCAGCATGTTTGAATGAGGCAATGCTATTTATAGCCTTTGTAACGGCATAACTTCTACATGTAAGTGAAATAAATTTCTTTACAAGAAAAGTAACATCAACTTACAAGACCGCTGGTTAATGCGTAAGTAGTGTCTAAAAGTATCTGCATTTTTTAGTACAATTAATTGTGACCTTAAGAAAAAAATTAAAATTCAGTCCTCTATCACAGAGGATTTCCAATATTTTGTCAATAAAAGGAATGCTGCTTACAAGCTTATAGAACTGGAGTTCCAGATGAAAACAGATTCAAAAGTCCTGAGCAAGTAGGAGGGAGTTCCAACTGGTCAGTCACCACTTGAGGGTCAATCAACAGAACATCTTGATCTTCTCTGTCTGAGAGGACAAGAAAATATTTGCAAGAACACTTACTGAAACGTAAATTTACTGTCTCCATTTGTCCCAGTAAATCTATCAATTGCAAGAAACTGTCAGATAGTTTAAAACAAAATCAAATTTATTGTTAAGACTCAGGAATGAGTCAAAGCTAAAAATCAAGCCAAAGGGTAGTCCTAAATCACATCATCTGTCTCCCGTAGCCGTGAAACTGGGGTTAAAACCACTCCAAAGTTTGGACCCTGAAACTGTCCTTTGGATGGGTAAGGGTGACTCTTGTGGCACTGTGGACCAGTTGAATGAGTTCCTGGGCCACTCCAGGAAAAGTACAAGATTACAAGTGATACAGGCTTGAATGTGGTTTTAGAGAGATATGCATTTCCAGTTCAACACAGGGCTTTGAACCCAGTCTGACCGCCAAGGAAGCAATCTACTGGGATACATGTGTAATCCAGATAGCAGGGAACAAAGGAGAAGAAGGGGTAGAGCAGCCAGCCCAACTTGGGTACACCATCTGTGTTTGTACTGTGGACCAGGGAGAGCTCCTGCATTCTGCATTCTGCACTCCCCTTGGTCTAGGTGATCCCACCATGAAAGACAGGAACTCTCAGCCTTGAGAAAAGAAGTCTCAGAGGGAATCTGATCGATGTCTATAAATACCTAAGGTGTGGGAGGCAAAGGGACAAGGACTGACTCTTTTCAGTGATGTGTGGCAGTAGCACAAGGGAAAACGTCTTTTCATCTTGCAGTCACTAAGCTGCTGAAATGAGACCTTCTTCTTGGCAGCAGCCTTGGACAAAGCTCAGTTTCTGTTAGAACATTAATGTCATCTTGTCTTCAAACTCTCAGTGATTAATATGGTGGGTACTCTGGCCTGTAGATAACATGAATGCTTAGAGGTAGGCACATGAGAAGAAAGATGATAGTGTTTTAAAAGCACCCAGCCGGCAGCATAAGAGCCTCGTGCTCTTTATCCAAGACTTCTCCTGTAACCCTCAGCTGTACTTGGATTTTCACTCTCTGTGTTCCTTCACTTGAAATTTAGAGATGAATCCCACTAACAGGACACTGTCCTTTGTAGGCGGCAATGTAGCAGGTGCAGCTGAGGGTGTAGAGCTGTGTGGGAAGTCACAAATCAGTGCAATCCGCAGTGACACCATCCTGCCACATTGCCCTGGGGTCTCAAACAAGCTTAATCTCTGAGTTTAAAGAGATTAAAATCAAGCTGAACTGAGACCAGAGTTCTGAGAAATTTGAGAAAATTCCATCTAAAAATCAAGAGGAATAATTAGCAATAAGCATTTATAGAGTGATTCGTGATAACCCACATGGAAACCTTTGCCACCAAAGGCCATACTGCTGACTGTAACTCTAGATGGTGCTCATTGTGTGCCTGTAGCCATAGCAGAACCAGAAATACTAAACTGAGGGGTTTACATCCCCTGAAGGTGTTTCCTTGCTGCAAAAATTGCTGCTGTACATGCTTGGTTTCACAGAATCACAGAATGGTTGATGTTGGAAGGAGCCACTTGGAATCTTGAACTTTTATAATGTTGAGTATCTCCAGAGGAGTCTCTGCAACATCCCTGGTCAGCCTTTTCCAATCCTCTGTCAAGGGGAAAACTGTGAAGAAGTTTTTTCTCATGCACAGACAGAATTTCCTGTGTTTCAATTTGTCCCCATTGACCCTAGTCCTGTTGTTGGACACCATGAAAAATAGCCTGGCCCCAAGCTGCTGATATTCTCCCTTAAGATATTTATACACATTAGTAAGATCCCTCCCAGTCTTCTCCAGGCTGAACAGTCTTGGCTTTCTCAGCCTCTCCTCATAGGAGAGATGCTCCAGCCTCCTAATTAGATTTGTAGCCCTTCATTGGACATACTCCAGGAGTTCCATGCCTTTCTCGTACTGAGGAGCCAAGAGCTGCACAAAGAACTCAAAATGTGTCCTCAGCAGTTCTGAGTAGAGGGGAGGATCACCTCCCTCAACATCTGGCAACATTCTTTCTAATCCTAAAAGTTTCTAATACCTAAGAGTTTTCGTGATTAAAACAGAGCAAATCCCCTGAAAGAACACCTAGTAGAGGATGTAATAACTCAAGGCAGTTGAGTCAAGACACAGTCCCCCATAACATTCTTGCGGAGAAGGTGGCTGCCCATGGTCTGAATGGGTGTACGCTCTGCTGGGTGAAGCACTGGCTGGATGGCCGGGCCCAAAGAGTCGTGGTCAATGAAGTTGGATCTAGTTGGTGGCCAGTCATGAGCGCTGTCCCCCAAAGCTCAGTACTGAGGCTGTTTCTGTTTAACATCTTCATTGACGATCCCGATGAGGGGATTGAGTGCACCCTCAGTATGTTTGCAGACAACACTAAGCTGGGAAGGAGTGTTGATCTGCCAGAGGGTAAAAGGGCACTGCAGAGGGACCTGGACAGACTGGATTGATTGGCCAAGGTTAACGGCATGAGTTTCAATAGGGCCAAGTGTCAGGTCCTGCATTTTGGTCACAACAACCCCAGGCAACCCTACAGGCTTGGGGAGGTGTGGCTGGAAAGCTGCCTGATGGAAAGGGACCTTGGTGTTCTGATGGACAGTCCACTGAACATGAGCCAGCAGTGTTCCCTGGTGGCCAAGAAAGCCAATGGCATCCTGGCTTCTATCAGGAATGGTGTGGTGAGCAGGACTAGGGAAGTCATCCTGCCCCTGTACTTAGCATTGGTGAGGCCTCACCTCAAGTACTGTGTTCAGTTTTGGGCACCTTAGTTCAGAAAGGACATGGAGGTACTGGAGCAGGTCCAGAGAGGGGCAACGAGGATAGTGAAGAGCTTGGAAAATCAGCCCTATGAGGAGAGGCTGAGGGAGCTGGGGCTGTTTAGTCTGGGGAAGAGGCGGCTGAGGGGAGACCTTTTTACTCTCTTCCAGTACCTGAAAGGTGCTTACAGTGAGAGCAGTGTAGGTCTCTTCTCACTGGTGACAGGTGACAAGACGAGGGCCTCAAGTTGCACCAAGGTAAGTTTAGGTTGGACGTTAGGAAACACTTCTTTACAGAAAAGGTGGTTAAACATTGGTATAGGATCCCCAGGGAGGTGGTTGAGTCACCATCCCTGGATGTGTTTAAGAGCTGTTTGGATGTGGTGCTCTGAGATATGATGTAGCAGAGGGTTGTTAGGGTTACTATGGTTAGGCTGCGGTTGGACTTGATGATCCTTGAGGCCCCTTCCAATCTGAGTAATTCTATGATTCTATGATTCTAAGGCATCAGTGTAATTTCTTTCTAAGTTCACTCAGTGCAGAAGTCCAACAACTGAAGATACTTTAAGGACATTGAGGACGTACAGTGTTTGCCTGAATTAAAAATAGTTTTCCTGTCTGTCCTTTGAGTGGGCAAGTTGCATTAGTCAGACTAAGAGCTGCCTCTACCTCCTCTCACCCCTCCAGGCAGCCTCCTGAATGAGCTTAACTCAATGAGTAGTACTTCCGACAGCTCTATGCTTGCATTTACTTTGTCTCACCTGGTATCTGAGTGACTCAGTTACATTTTCTGCAGCACTCATGCAACGCCTCTATCTACATCCAGCTGCCCTGTAGGACTGGGTTCCTGGTGGGATCACCAGGCTGATGGTAGCACAGCCCACAAGGCACTCCTCCAATTTTTTGCTCCACAGATATCTTTGGCTCACAGAACATTTTTTGTGGCACTTCTCTTTGATGTTGATGGGGAAAGTCAGTCCCCTGGCTGCTACCTGCTGTTGAATAACTGTTAGGCTTGTCAATATTGCAACCTCCTCAAGAAAAAGAAATACAAGAAATAAAAAAAAAAAAAAAAAAACAAAAAACATGTGGAGGGAGTGAATGAGGAACAGCTGCAACAGAAATCCTTGATCAGTTCCATGTGCAAAGTCTCCCAGCACAGAAAAATTCACTGTGAAAAAATGGTCCTACACCTTCCTCAACACCAGTTTCAGTGTTGTTTTCTTTGTTGGTTTTTTTTTCGGTTTTTTTTTTTTTTTTTTCTGTATTCTTTAAGAATACAGGGCAGAGAAGATGATTTAGATCTTTGTGATTCTTAATGTTCATGTCTGCAATCTCTTCATCAAGAATTTCTCTACATGTACATGGTTCTTTTAGCATGCCAAGTAGACTGAGCAGCAAAGGAAGACAGGAATAATACATTAGCATCAAAATAAGTTTAATCTATTCCAAGAATATGCAGATCCATTATGTGGTCACACAGATGTGCAGCACAAAGCTGTCATGCTCTCCACCTCCTTTCTGAGCCCTTCATTCCCCTTAGCCACTGAGTTCACTCTCTCCCATGTTTGCGCTCTTTGAAAAGTATAAGAAAATAATTGCCTTTTTCTAGAGTCCAGGAAAACGCCCCTAGAAAAAGGCATTCCCTATAGGCTGATTCAGCACCAAAACCAATAACTCACAGACATCAGTAGATCACCTCTAAAGGTGAGCCATAAAAGTAATTAAAGGCTTGATTGACTGTAAACGCTGCTCCTTCTTCTAATCTGGATGGTGGACAGAGATCCATCTCTACCATGATCAAGTAAGCGTGCTGTAAAAATACTAAATTAATCAGAAAAATCTTCCTGAAATGGATAAGAAGTTTGTAATTAACATGAATGCAGTCCTGGCTTCCACTCTTTTCTTTCTGGTCAAAATAGGTTTCAACTATTCAGTTGGAAGATTCTGATGAGGGGCATTTGCAAAAAATTTCTAGGCATTTTTGTACAGAATGCAATCCATCTGACAAGCAGGAGTTCTTTTAGTTACTGTACTCTCTACACCTGCTACCATTAAAGCTGACTAAATTTTCTGTTAAAGCTTTCTTACTTCAAGTGTTTACTATCTCTTGGCACTTGCTTGAAAGATATACAGAAATGTATAGAAAACTACCATTATATCAATCTTCTATCAAATTCTCAGACTAGACAAAAAAAAAAAAAAAAAAAGGAATTATTTTCTTTAAATAGCACAAGATTGAATAATAATACCATTCGTTTCTCTTATAATTGTGTTCTGCTTTTCTGAACAATTAGATGTACTTAGGATTTCAAGCACTTTTCTAGAAGCATGAGGATTAAAAATGAATACTTTACTTTTGAAATGCAATTAAGACAGGCAAACAAACAACCCCAGCTTCAGCTGGCATAAATCAGCTCAGTCATACCAGTGGAATTACAACCTATGCTGAATTGTTTCAGTTAATAATCACAGGTTCTTGCCATTTGTCTTCTTTTCATTCACTGTAATTTCTTTCTCTCTGCTGGGCTTGTCCTGGTTTTGGATGTTTAATTCCTGTTCCCTCTTTGCTTCTCTAGTCACTCAGGAGGAAAGGCTACTGGGAAAATTGTGCTGGGCACCATCCTGGGACAGATGCAGTCCCTTCAGTGTCCACTTATATGGACACGATGGTCTGTAAATTCATTTTCTCATCTTATTTATTCTGTGACTTGAATTTTCCAATAGCATTTTATAGCCTCAAATAACATAACTGTTCAACATTATTTTGGTGCACATTTTCCAAAGCAGCAGAGCAGTGTTAAGTGAAAGACCAATTTTATGTTAGCACTCATCTGTTTTAAACTGAGCTTCAATTTGCAATTTCCTATGCTATTCTACTGTCTTAAATTTTGTTCAGTATTTGTGCTGAAAATATCCAATTTCATGTATTCCAGCACAGAAATGATTTCTACATAGTTTTTAAAATTCCAATTACAATATAATTTTAAAGAGTCCAATAGTGTTTAAAGGGTTGGCTCACTGCAGCCCCTTTTTTTTTAATTCTCTTTTTCTTTTAGAAAATAGCAAATTCCAGTTATGAATTGTGACCTGTAAGGGAAAGGAAATAGATATCAAATCTTTGTTCTGGGCTCAATAAACTACAAGTGCAATCTACAGCTTATGAAGGGGAATTCTTTCCATGGATTTTTTTTTTTTTACTTTACCAGACAGAAACAGCTTTCTGATTTATTATTCTTTCCTTTCCAGAGGTTCTGTTTCAGCAATAGACTAGGCTCTGCTCATTGTCACACAAGGATCACAAAACACATGCAATCCTTGAGCTCATGATTTATTATACAAGATAATGCCTTTCAAAAGTGCAGCACTTTCCAGCATAGGACTAATGACAGCATCTAGAGGAAGAGAAAGCAGGAGAACTGAAAGTTAAGAAACAGAAGAAAATACAGCCCTCACTTGATGGCATCATCTAGCCAAAAGGGCAGAGCAGAGTGAACAGCATCTCTGCCACTATGGTTCTTCAGAAGCAGAGTGTTCTAGGAAAAAGCAGAATATTCTCTGTCTCAGATACCACTTTTGCATCCTACACCGTGCATAGGCTACATCAGAGGGAAAAGGACAGATAACTATGTTCATAGAATCATAGAATCATAGAATCATAGAATCGTAGAATCATAGAATCGTAGAATCGTAGAATCATAGAATCATAGAATCATAGAATGGCCTGGGTTGAAAAAGACCACAGTGATCATGTAGTTTCAACCCTCCTGCTATGTGCAGGGTCACCAGCCACCAGACCAGGCTGCCCAGAGACACATCCAGCCTGGCCTTGAATGCCTCCAGGTATGGGGCATCCACAACATCCTTGGGCAATCTGTTCCAGTGCATCACCACCTTATGTGTGAAAAACTTCCTCCTAATATCTAACCTAAACCTCCCCTGTCTCAGTTTAAGACCATTACTCCTTGTCCTATCACTATCCACACTCGTAAACAGCCACTCCTCCTCCTGTTTATACACTCCCTTCAAATATTGAAAGGCCACAGTGGAGTCTTCTCTTCTCCAAGCTAACCAAGCCCAGTTCCCTTAACTTTTTCTCATAGGAGAGGTACTCCAGCCCTCTGATTATCTTAATGGCCCTCATCTGGACCTCACTCAAAGAGTTCCAATTCCTTCCTGTACTGGGGCCCCAGGCCTAGATGCAGTACTCCAGATGGGGCTTCACAAGATCTGAGTAGAGGGAGACAATCATCTCCCTCTCCCTGCTAGCCACTCCTCTTTTAACACAGCCCAGAACATAGTTGGCCTTCCAGGCCAAGCCAGGTGTCCCCAAGTGACCAGTCACTTCCATGGCCTCATCCTTCAACCATCTGGGCCAGTGAAAAAGGCAGCTGTGCAAGAGTGGTGTATGATAACCCAACAGTGTGAGATAGTAAGTCTCTGAACAAGGCACTGATAGCACAGTTTTTCACTTTCCTCCTCCAGAGAGCCTTGATCCTTCTTAAAATGGCACAAAAAGGGACACCCTGAACCACCAGGCGAATATAAGAAATGCCAGTGCAGTACAGTGTCTGTGCAGGAACACTTAGGAGTACTGGAAGAAATAACAAAACAAACTGGAGATCTTCATGCAACATTCACCTAAGTACACTATTATCACCCATGCTACATTTAGCCAGGTTATTATTCAAATTCATTTCTTATCCAAAACACTATATTTTTACAGTGTATCCTTTTATGTCTTTCCTAAAACATTTGGTTATTTAAATATATTTAAATTCCTGAATCATATCACCTTTGCAACATTATCCTACTGTCCTTTGCTTTTTTGATTGCATGGTGAGAATAACGCAATTTGTATATTCCCTCCTGCAAGTCTGTCTTCTGTCAGTATTAAAGTATTAATGTTTCAAACATACTTAGATAAAACTAGTCATCACAGGAATGTGTAAGACTGCAGAAAACATTTAAAGCATGCTCATGAAATCTGCATCCCTTACCAAATTTTCAGTCAAAGTTTTTAACCACAACAAAATGCCGTACAGATTCAGTCTGAAAGGCTATTCAACCTAGTTTTTGGCTGCCCAATAGATGTTCTCTGTAGATACTTGGGGTGAAAGTTAAAAAAGAAGCTGTCTTTGATCTGATTACTGGAAGACAATTTTGAGCCAATTCACCAGGTTTGTTATTCCCACTTACCCCTCCAGTTAAGTACTTTACATTACAGTTAATCTATCATCTTGTTCCCCTGTTACTCAATACTGTGATATTGCATTTCACCTTCTTACTGTCATCTTCACCACTGAGTATCCCAAGTCACTTTCAGACTTCATCACCCATTCTCCTCACAAATTGTGCGTGCAGCCTGCAGTAATGCATCTCTCAGGGACATATATGAGCAACCTTGCTCCATTGTTGGAAGTTTTTGTTCCTTATCTTCAAAAGGTATTGACCCCAAAGGGTCTTCTTTCTTAGCTGGTGAGTTTTTTGAGACTTTTAAACTTTTTTTTAAGACTTCTGGTGAATGACTTTCCTGAAAGATTGTAGAAAGTCTGTACATACTATGTGAATCTGTAACATTGCTTGCAAAGAGCTCTAACAGAATTGTGAGACATGACTCTCTTTGGTTATGTATACATTTCTTATTCCTTCTTGTAATGCATTATATTCTATTCTTTATTAGTTTTATTTTATTGATTTCTAAGCATGAAAATTAGACCCAAAAATCTACATTTTCCAAGACCATTTTTTTCAGTGGCCAATATTATCTATGTCAATTTTAGTTTCATTTGGTTTCATTTTAATTTCTTTGGCATTAATGATGGTTTAAACTATGTGTTATTACCACAGGTAATAGTTTAGCAATTTGATGTGTGATTCCTGGTGATCTCTAGAGTTTGCCTTCCTCTACCTGAAAACCTGACACATAAATACCTGTGAGAAGTTCTGTTATGGTTTACACAACAGCTTGAAGAGCATTTTGATCTTTAATTTTCTGTTTTTAAAGACTCCTTCTCAAGGTTTATGTGCAAGATAGTATCTTCTCTTGCCAGCAAAAGGAAAGTGCATTGTATCCTTTTCTTGATGGCATCACCTGGCCAGCTGCTAACCACTAGTGGTGCACAGGGGCAGATCAATGCTGGACTCCTCACCATGTCCAGCCAATCTTCTCTCAGTGGCTAGCACCTTGGAATAGGAATAATTTAATAGCCTTCACTATTCATCTGACTGCTTTCCTTCTGGGGACATTGACAGTCATTTAACACTACAACAAAAAATATGTATACATGATGATGCTCCATCCACATTACCTGAAACATCAATAAAGCCTGTGTCTGTCAAGGACTGAAACTGTACCTGTCCTGCAGATATTCTGCTGTACTTTCTTGTACTGAAGGAATCTTGTTCCATAACAGCATATCAGAAAAATAAACATAATTTATAGATAATTAATGTATTTTCTATGGAGTAAGTAATTTGGCAAACAAGACTTCCATGGTAACAACATTTGAGGAGCAGGTAAAAAGAAAAAAGAAAGCTCATTTTTAGTGAGAAATGGTAGTGGAGCCTTCTGCTGGGGCACAGTCCCACATTCTGATGCAAGATATTTCAACTTTTTGACAGCTAATCTGGATTCTCGCATTGTATGATCAGGACTCCTAAAAACCAAGAGAAAGTCTAACAAGCTAATAGATGCAGATTTAAGCAAGGCTAGATGTGTCACTAGAAATACCATGAGATAATCCTCCTGGAGTGATAGCTCTGAGAATTAGATGCACTAACAAAATCTTCCAGTCTCTGACTTCCATCTCTTAGCTAATCTTTTCCACAGTTTACTAAGAGTGCTAATGCACAACTTTCCCCTACCTATACACTCCCCTTTAGTAAATACATTATTGGCTATGTCAGGAAAAGAACAGATATAAATTCAGGTTCATATCTCCCATAAAGGGATCTAGACAGTCTATAGCTTTACTATAGATACTAGCTACACATATTTTCAGACAGCATAGAAGAGATCGTTCTGGACTTTTCCCAGCTTTTTTTCTTTGTTTTCCTCAGGTTTCTCATTGTTCCCAAACCAAAATTATCTGGTTTTAATTTTAATTGTCCTGCAAAACCTGTCACTCAGGGAGAAGAAATAATTCATAGCTGCTATGTTCTTTAGTGTCTTTGCCAATCAAAACATGCAGACTGCCATTTACTGGCAATGTGGTTATCATGATTCAAGCCATTTGGCTCCTTTGTTAGGTCCCTCTGGCTTATAAAGGAAAATTCACACCAGGGAAGAAGAAAACCATCAATCCATTAAGTATTTATTTGAATATTTAAATTTTTGGCTGCAGAGAAGGGTCTAGGGAGAGTTCCACATTTAACAAGAGGGCTTACTGAAACCATGCCTACAGACATAGCTCTTGCAATTTGCTGATAGATTTGCTGAACACCTCTCTTTAAAAGAGAGATGTAACTCAGGGTTATGAGAGACATTTAAATATAAAAAATATCTTCTAATTTTGGTTTTCAAGGTGACGCTGGTGAAATAGGAAAATGGATTGCCAATCATATGACTTATAGTGATGTGATGAGGAAATTATTTCACCTCTTATTCATTCAGACACTGGGTAACAAGCTTGAAGTCAAATGCAATCATCCAGAACATGGGAAGTGAAGTGTGACCTGTCATGTCTCACACATTGAGAAATTTTACATTCAGATGACTCATTCTCTTGGATTGTTTTGCATTGAACTGAACCTGTTCATTTCCAAAGAAGCTGTGTTTGGAGCATAAGCTCCATGATCTGGCCAGTCTGCTGGCAGAGTTACAGCAGGTGCTATGGACTCTACCTGTCACAGGTAATATAGTCTTTCCTTATCCCTCCTCTTTTGTGTAATTTCTATTAGCGAAGGCAGCAAACTTTATGTGCCCTCTTATGCCACTGTCTCCTGCCATGAAGCAAAGAAAACTTTAGAGGAGAAGAATTTTTTTTTTCCATCTTTCAACTGAAAAAATATTTTTACTGTAGGTATTATTACAACATTTAGAAGATAACTTAAGGAAAATCATAGAATCAAAACTTAGACAGGAAATACAGTAGAAGAGTAGTTTTTGATTCTTCTACAAGTTTTCATTTTGAATGAGGCCTTAAATACACAAGAGTGGGCAAAGTGTATTACTTTTATGATAATGTTTATTTACTAAACTAAGTGGTTAAATCTCTCAGATTTAGTATGTTCAGAAGATGGAATCGTGTAAATGAGTGTAGTGCTTGGAACAGGAAGTGGTCTGTTCAGAATTGGGAAGGTCTTCTCAGAAAGACTTTACTGGTTTGTCTAGATGAGAAATAAAAATATTGTGATGACATGAAACATTCTTTCTTTTACCCCTGTTTCCATGTAAGTTCTAAGTGAAAATTTGTTTCATACATGACTGAATACTACAAAATATTCTATACAAATTTGAACTGACATGAGTGATAAATAGAGGATAATTCCTGTTTTTCAAGTTTCTCTCTTTTCCTTACAAGTGTTTTCTTATTAATAATGAGGAAACGTCTGATAAGAGAGTCATTCCCTGAAATAATCAACACTCGTTGGTTACAATCCTCAGTTATTCTTAGAAAATCAAGATTGATTTTCCAAGAAAAAAGACCAGATGTTGGTTGCTGGCACCAGTGAGTTCTTGGTCTCACAGCTAACAATGCCCACAGAAATTGTCAGTTTTGTTCTCAACTGAGTGATCAAATAATAAAAATGTACTGTATTCAAGGACTCATTACCACGCACTTAGTCATATTCATAATGCCATGCTGGCACAGCTGTGTACCAACGCAAATACTGTCTTTCAAAAATTAAGTTAAAATAAAAATCCCTCACTCAACAGAATGAGAAGTTTTTTCAATTTTATCTTATTCTTGGCAAAAGTCTTGCCCTTAGTACTCCAACAAATAACTAAGTTTAAGTATGTTAAAAAAGATTTCAAGCTTCTTAGTTTCTTCATCATTAAGGGTATAGCAAATTGAAATTGGAAATACTCCCTCCTGCCTTAAAACATCTCATCGATCACAGACTTGTATGAATGTGTGGACATTTTTTTCTTTTCCTTCCAAAGAGAAATGTTGGCTAAACAGATCATCTGCCTTGAGCCAATTTTCTCCCCAAAGGAATCTGTTGCTTATTGGAGTGAAATGAAACTACCAGTTTCCAGCAAATATTTGTGAAAAGGGAATAGGAATAAAAACTGTTTGTAACTGCTTGATCAATTTAAACACTTGCATAAGTCCTTCTCTTTCTCCAAAATGGCAATAATTAAACCTTCAAGTCTCTCAATGGTAGTTCTTTCTTCTTACTGCCTAACATTTCAGACTAGGGCTATAAATACTTTACATGTTCAACATATGTCATAAAATAGTCTCCATCCTTGAAAAGAACTTGCAAACACTTAGGGACCTAATTTGTAGAAAATGAGCAAGATACACAGGAAGCAGACATATTTGTTTCATTCTGGTTACCAATTGCATTTGAAAGAGCAATAAACTCAATGGGGAATGGGAAAGAAGGCTTAGTACAGGATGTAGCATCTGGCTCACTTGAAGGATCAAATCCTTCTCTGGGACTTAGGACTCTAAATGATATTCTGAACAAAGCTTGCTGCTTCTTCCATACTGTGTTTTCAGATTTAATAAAAAATATGATCTAAAAAAAAAAGGACAAATTAGAAATGTAATTCTTCCATCTTTGTGCAGGAAAATAATGCAGAGACAATTAAAAATATTTTCTGTTTTCTCTTGAGAAAAAAATAAGACGTGGATACAGGCAATAATGAACACAGGTGAGTAGCATAGAGACTTCTTCATGTCACATCACATTTCCATACTTTTTGTCAGTCACTGGGACATATAGGTATTTGCCTCTGGGTGCTTCAAGGCTTCCCAAGCCTTGATCATACTGAGTTTCCCAGCACACACCTCATTCACAGGCCCACTAAGATCCACAAATAGGTGACCATGGCTATGAAGCACAGCATGGCTTCCACCAGGTATTTCTACAGTGAAAAGTGAAGAATCCTTCTCAGACTTTTACCCATTCTGGCAATTAAAGCACATGGGAAATGGGATACCATATTTCAAAGTCTTAATGGCTAGAAGAATATGAGGACCAATTTACTTCAGCTGAATTCAAGTTCTACGTGACCCAAACTCCCCAGGACTATTCTGCCTTAGACTAGGAAATCTGGAGATCCTATATTTGATCCTGGACCTTTCCTATGCAACCCATCAAGATGTTTCATCTCCCATTACCTCTCTTCTTTTTCCTTTCTCAAATTGATATTGAAATTGTGTTTTTGTTTTCTTGGTCTCCTAGCTATTTTCTCTGGTTGCATACTCCATTCATAACCATGGCTTCAGCACTCCAAGGTGAAGATAGAGGGAAATGATCAGATGGAGGTGTTTGCTGCTGCTGTTGTTGTCAGCAGCCTGGGTTTTATCCCATCAGTGCCACTCTGGCTCTTGCTTTAGAAAGCCACCTGATTTTATCAACTGCAAGGGAACTGAGATAACTTCCAGGTACTCAAACTGAGTGCCCCACAAACATTTTCTACTTAAATATTTCAGCGAGAACAACCAGCATTGGCCAGTACTTGTGTTCTTTTTGGACAAATTTTTGAGAATACCTCAATCTCCAGCCACTGATAATCTCATTGAAGAGTTCCCCTCCACACTTTAGCATGTCTTGAAAAAACTCTCACCACTGCTACAGCCAAGTCTTTGGAAAGTATGTTGCCTGCCTATTTTCTATCAAGAAAGGGCCACCTCAGTCCTCCACAACATAAGGATTCACTTTTTTTTTTTTTTCTTCACCAAAGGCTGTTAATCTTGTTAAAGATAGAATTATCATAGTAGACAATAATCATCTCAGCCACAACTGTCCTACCTGCAGCTAGATGTGTTCTAAAATTTTTGTCTTTTCAAGGATATATGCATTGTTACACAGACAGTACTGATTACTTCTCAGATGGTTTTACCATGAAGAGATTGACACAATAATCATAGATAGTTAAAGGAAATCGCAGGCATTTGGTTGTAAACACCATTCCAGAACTGCTCTGATTTTTGAAAACTCCATTGCCTAGTGCACTCACCACAGACATTCTCCCTGTCAAGAAGCACATCCAGTCAGCTCCCCATGCAACCAACCCAACAAGGCAAAAGTGCAATTGAGTCAGTGTTCAATAACCATTCCAGCACATCATTTCATGATCTGATCATTAATTCTGCATGATTTAACGTTTGATGAACTCTATTCAGCATATTACCCTGTCTGGGACAGCTGAGTTGAGATTTCCAACTTACTGATGAGGAACAGGTAAGAAGTGGCCGCCTATCTCACTCTACTTTAACTCAAGTTTTCTCTTTTACTTGAAATCCTGTTCATTACACGGTTTGTCAGTAAGCATATTTGTCTGTAAGTTCCTTTCTTTAGTTAATATATTTCCTAAGTTTCTAGGAAGTGCAGTGCTTTTGTTTGATACAGCTAAGAAATTTTTATGGAAAAGGACTTACAGCTAAGTCCTTTTACAACTGCATATAGCATCATCAAGTAACCCTTTTGTGGCCAGAGCTGGAATACATGAATTCCTCCTAAACATTTTTTTTTAATTTTTTTTACTCTAAGTTTGATAAGGCTGAAAGATTTTGCACAGATAGGCTGTGGAGACTCAGTCACTGCAGATAGTCAAAATACAGCTGAGCACATCCCTGAGCTCCCCGTTCCAGATGAGTCTGCTCTGATCTGGGAGGAAAAAATAGATTATTTGCAAAGCTTACTTCCACTTCAGCCATTCTGAAATTCTGTTTTACATTAATCATTTCCTGCACACAGAATACAAGAAAATATGGTGATAGTCTTTCACAACCTACGATGTTTCACTAAAAGCCCCAGTCAGGGCTTTGCCTCTTGCGTGGCATTGGAGCTGGGGCCTTGGTTGCAATTTGGTAACAGAAACAGCTTCTCAAGGAGCTGGAGGGAGGGCTGTGTGGCAACACTGTAACAAAAACATTTTAAAAATCGGATATAATGATTTTGAAGTCTCCATTACTTCTGAATGCGAAGCATATGTTGAAGAAGTTTTAAATTAAAAAAACTTCTGCGTATTCACCACTTCAAAGAAAAAAAAGGTTGATTTTAATTTTCCAGACTAAAAATGTTTTTCCTGCTGCCATCAATGAAAAATGCATTAGCAAAAACAAATTTCCCATGGATCTTTGATGGCATCTGAAAGTAAGAGAAATTGCTGTTTCTATTCAGATTTTGGTTTCCATGACGCAAGTTGTCTCTGTCAATGATGTTATACCACCATTTCCACAGCATGTGTTTATCCAGCAATCACATATCCTGACTGAGTTGTAAAATCCAATGAGTTCCTTCTGCATCCTACACAAAAATGTCAGGGTCACTTACATTATGAGATTATAATTACAATTCCTTGCACAGAGTTTGCTTCTATATTTATAAAGGAAACGTAATTCCCCAACTCATCCCTCAAAATGTCCACTAAGATATTGGATAGCAATTTTATATGTTTAATATGATACTTCTATTATACCAGAACATCTTTGGTAACACTTGTGTTTCAATGACCTGAAATCACTCACAGCATACTTTTAATACTAAGTAAGGATGATCACCATTACAATGAATACCATGAAATGAGTCTGACATTCTGCCTTAGAAAAGGACAGTAATTTAGTAAACAATGTACCCCTGAAGTGAAACAGTTTTCAAAGAGATATTCAACAAGACTAAATACCTGGTGCTGCATTTGTGTCATAATAAACCCATACAGTGTCATAGGCTTGGAAAAGGGTGGCTGGCAAGTTGCTGAGTAAAAAAGGACCTGGGGATGCTGTCCAACAGCCAGCTGAACAGGAGCCAGCAGTGTGTCTGGGTGGCCGAGAAAGCCAATGGTATACTGATCTGTGTCAGAAATAATGTAGTCAGCAGGACTAGGGAAGGGATAATTTTAGTTATCATTAATTTTAACAGCCTTGGTACTACAGAGATTGCTTTACCAATACCAAAAGAGACTTGTGTATTGTTTGTGCACAGAAAACTTATTTGGCCTCGCTTTTAAAGATCTGCCTTTAGTAAGACTGATAAAGACCATCTCTGTTACGCAGATGCACTACAACAGGAATTAATAGGTAGCAAAACTAAATTTCTAGGATTTGTGGTTGCAGGATGACTAATAATGCCATGGGCACCCACACTTTACCAAGGATGTAGGTGTTTGTGATCCCACAGACTTTCCTTCTAACTAGAAAATGCTTCTTTTTTTTTTTTTTTTTTTCCTGGAAGAACAATCCTCTATTTTTAGTCAATTATTTTTTTATTTTTAAAATACTGAATCACAAGAATGATTTCTGTCTTCTGCTAAATTACTGAAGGTTCGGCAGAACAGGTCTAAAGTCACAGAAAAACACTTTTAATCAATCCATTCACATTTACCTACAAAATAAAATAGTAGATCTTTACCTGTCCATGCACTTGATCTGGTACATCATCATCTGGGATATGATTCCCAGTGATTTGTTAAAAATGATCTAAATAAGTAATGACGTGATTTTTGTTGCAGTGATTGCTATTGAAAAGATGTCAACATCCGATATCCTCTGTTGGACGAGGAATCGATTTGAATTTTTATAAGGAACGTTCTACTGCTTTCAAGATAATGAATCCTCATTTATTACTTTTCTTTGCAGAAAGATACAAGAAAGGAGATACACTGAAATTTTTATATATTATAAACCAAGTTGGAGAGATAGGACTGTTCAGTGGACAAAGAACTGGCTGCAGGATAGAGTCCAGAGGGTGGTGGTCAATGGCTCAATGTCTGGAAGGAGATTGGTGATGAGTGGTGTCTCTCAGGGATCAGTGCTAGAGTCAGTACTCTTTAAAATCTTCATAATGACATTGACAGTGGGATCAAGTGCACCATCAGCAAGCTTGCTACTGACACCAAGATGATGGGGTGCAGTCAATACACCAGAGGGATGGGATGCCATCCAGAGAGACCTAGTCAGGATTGAGCAGTGGGCCCAAGTGAACATCAGGAGGTTCAACAAGTCCAAATGCAAGGTTTTACACCTGAGGCAACCCATGGTGGATGGGAAGCTGGACATGAGACAGCAATGTGTTCTTGCAGCCCAGAAAACCTGTTGTATCCTGGGCTGCATCAAAAGAATTGTGGTCAGCAGGTTAAGGGATGTGATCCCACCCCTCTACACTGGTGAGGTTTCACCTCGAGTACTACATCCATACTGGAGTCCTCAATACAGCAGAGACACAGACCTGTTGGAGCACGTCCAGAGAAGGGCCACAAAAATGATTCATGGAATGGAATGCCTCTCTTAGGAGGACAGGCTGAGAGAGCTGGGGCTGTTCAGCCTGGAGAAGAGAAGGCTCTGAGGTGACCTGGTAGCTGTCTTTCAGTATCTAAAGGGGAGCTAAAGGAAAAAAAGGGACAGACTCTTTAGCAGATTTTGTGGTGATAAAACAAGGTGAAACGGCTTCAAGCTCAAAGAGGGTAGATTCAGGTTAGATATAAGGAAAAAATCTTTTACAGTGAAAATGGTTAGGCACTTGAACAGTTGCCAATAGACATGGCAAATGCACCATTTCTGAAGATTTTCAAGGTGAGGCTGGATCAGGCTCTGGGCAAACTGATGTCCCAGTTCATTGCAGGGGAGTTGGACTAGATAGCCTTCAGAGGTCCCTTCCAACTCTAAGGATTCTATGATTCTGTGATTAGTTAACCAGCAACAGCAAAATCAAATGATGCAGTTGCAGAAACTGTATGGGACATATGAAGATGAAGTAGTAATATGTAATAGTCAAGTGCCACTGCAGTTTTTCCCAAAAAACCTTTGTATCTGTGCTGGTTGATTCACTGTAAGAGAATATATTAAAAAAAAAGAGGCCTGAGGTTTCCCCCCAAAAAACACACCATTGTCTATGGAAATCTGGATGCCAGGATGTTTCCCTTGCCAGACCTGCTTAGATGTACTCTACCAAAGCATACCTTTGGTTATCAGAAATCACTTTGTAACTTTGGAGTGTAAATTCCTAGCTAAGGAATTCCCAGCTTGCTTTTTCAGGCAAGGTTTGCTACTAATTGTGCATTTTGAGGATAGCAGAAAGCGTTTCTTAGTGTCTAATGCAAAGCATATAATTCTGGAAAGGTCCTTCTCAATTAACAACTGTCCATATAATTTAAATTTTCTCTTAGCAGTGGATTTGTAAATAACCTTGCTCAAAAAAAAAAAAAAAAAAAAAAAAAAGAGAAAGAGTACAACAAAATTTTGTAACTTACAGTTGGATTGCAACGATGTTGTAAGTCTTCAGTGTCTTAAACTTGCATTTATTGGATCTGATTATTTCTACAGTCACTGGAGTTACTGTAGATTTTTAAAAATATAAGTGCTGGGATAAGACATCTACTGATGCAGTGCTTCAGAAAGATAATTTTATGTTTTAAGCTTTTTATTCCAGAAGGATAATATGTATGAAAAACAGTTTAGCAACCTTATCTCCTGGATCATTTTCAAGAGGTTCTTGATGAATATCTCTCACTCAGTAAACAAAAACAAAAACAAAAAACAAAAGGAAATGTAAATTGCCCTGAGAAAACATAATGCAGTCTCAAAGATGCTGCTTAGAAAATAAGTCTGCATCGTAAGGTCTGTTAAGTCACAGGCGATTCTTCAGCCTTGGAAATGCAAATGTGTTGGGCTGAATCAGAGAAAGGAAAATAGAAATGTATTGTCTATTGCCCTGTCTGTAATAAGTTAGATTGGCAGACTACATTATAAAGTAACTCAACATGACCAGAATTTATGCAATGGGCAGTTAAAGAAGATCTTGAACACTTCTGTGAGTAATGAGTTTTGAGCTGGAACAAAACAAACTGTTCTCAAGCAATTTCTCTTGTTCACCTGCCACAATTTCCCATTCCCTTTCCAGTACACCAGGCAAGACTGGCAGCAGTGTCCTTGCACAAAAATAAATGCTATTGGTAGAATCCTGTTTATTAAATGCAATGAAAGTTATGACCTTAACTTCAAAGTAATCAAGATTTTCCACTGAAACTGATGTTTAGATTACGTTTGAAACTTGCAGTGCTAGGGTGATCTGAGGTGGTTAATACTTATTTTTGATGTCAAAGAACAATACACACATTAAAAAACTCTTCAACTTTTACTGGTAATGTGTACCACAGCATTGCTTGCATAAGTATTTAACTTCTTTGCATGCTCATTTGATAAAATCCACTGGCAAACAGAACTGCAGAGAACTACAAATGATTGCAGAGTATAATTTTAACCTTAATACACACATCAAGTCACTGCTCGGAGGCTCTGACTTACACCATGAAACTGAATGGAACAAGGTGATGCCATGTATTCAAATGGCAATTATTTGTGCATGGTTGATTACAGTTGACTGCAAAGCGCAGTCAAGTTCCCCATCAAGGCTGAGTACCCTGAGTACCTGTGGGGAAGAATATAATGCAGTATGTGGATACTGAGGAGCATCATATTTGAGAAGAACGATAAGGGAGATAAAAATTGCTAATTTCCTTTTGGCCCCTTTTTTTCTACTGAAGCTTACTCTCAGCTGCACTGTGTAGTCTGGAATATTCAAGCAAATTCTTGACATAGTGCTGAATATGTAAAGAAGGTATCAAAAAGTCCCCTGGAAATGTGTCCAGATTTGGTCATAATAATAGTCCTCATGCACCATCTGCACTTAGTGGCAGGCACCATGGAAGGGACTGAGCACACTGTATTCCAAAGCTGCGTGGAAGGGCTGGGATATCTCAGATTTTGTAGTAGGAGTATTCTCCTTGGAAACTGCAAGAGGAGACTATTGTCATGCAAAGGCCTTATAGAGCTGTAACATTAATATGTTTTATAGGAATCTGATAAATACATTTCTGCATGTGCATGTATGACTGGGTTCACACATGGAAAGAGACAGTATGGATCAGTCCTTCTAAAGCACTTACTTTCTTAAGCAAGCCTAGCAAAATTTTATTAGGAAATATATGGTGCTGCACTCAGATTGTGTCTTCATGAGCTACACATACACTACAACAGAGGCTGAGCCTAATGTTTGAATACAAACTAATGTTTGAATACATCCCTACATTCTAATGTAACTGTAACATGGCAGATATAAAGGGAGTTGAACTAAAGCTAAATGATCCATCTCAGGTCAACCATTTACTGTATTTTGAGATTTGTCATCTTGCTGTTTCTTTAATGAAATCTTCTCAAATGAAATAAATTCTTTGCTTAGATGACATTATGTAAATGATTCATAACAACATTTCTGTCATCTGTATTTGTACTCAACATGTTGCCACAAGTGCCAGCTACAGGCAGCACTCATTGCCTTGTGTGCTACACTTTTATTTAAAGGTCAAGACAGAAGGAAGAGCATTATAATGGTCTAGCTGACTGAAGCCAGATTTTATACTTTCCAGCTTCATTAGATGGCATTACATCACAGGATACAGTCAAGCAAAGCCTGAATCGATCTTACTTGACTGCATTTTAAATGAATGGAAAATGACTGCATGTTTTGCTAAGGAACAGAAATAATGGCATGTCAAAATTGTGATTTCTATGAAGATTTATGTTTTAATAGTACTTCTTTTCAGTTTAAGTGCTTCAGTTGTGGTCACAGAATCTGAAAAATGAAGACCCTTTTGCAAGATGACTTTTTATGCAAGTTTAAAAAAATATTGGTTTCTTGTAAGGATATTCTTGCAAAACATATCTTCAGAAAATTGGCTTATTCAGGGGATGTGAAGAAGATACAGCACCTCAGTTGAGTACTGTGACCACCATAATAATATATAGGTTTTTGAGGGTGCTCTGTACAATAAGGAATACACCATATACATTTATATATTTATAGCAATAGAGACTCCTCCAAATTATAGAATTATGATTGCTTTGAGTTGGAATAGACCTTTAAGACCATCTAGTTCCAATCTCCTGCCATAGGCAGGTACATCTTTCACTAGTTGAAGTTGATCAAAGCCCCTTTCAGTGTGGCCTTGAAAGTCTCCAGCTTGTGCAGCAGCCAAAATTTCTCTGGGCATCTTGGTCCAGTGCCTTACCAATATATGTACAAATACACATCTGGCTAGGAAAGGGGAGAATATTTTTTCTTAAATAAAATCAAACATTTTTCTTTCAAGGAAAATATACCTTATTTTGAAATTGAGGATGCACCAATCCTCAATCACAGTGTATGGCAGAGTTTCATTTGGGAAAAATCAGGTAATGAGAACCGTTTCACTGCCAAAAAAACATACACTCACTCATTTTGGGATTTTAGGATTTGTATTTGTTTTGCTGTTCTCTCTCCAAGTATGTCTTGACTAGACAGGGTGAAAAGATGAAAGATGTCCTCTTGTCGTGTTCTTTTAAGTTGCATAGGATCTGTTAATATAAGGTTAATGTTATCTCTTATACTTCTTCCCTGTCTCCATTTGAGATTATTCCTTCTCCAAAACAGATTACTCATGTAGTCAGACTAGTGCACACTTAGAAAAATGTTATGCGATTAAAGCAGAATCTGAGTCCACAAATCTAGTTATCGGTCACAAAGCTTGTGTCTAAAAATAACTGAAGGGATAACATTGCTTGCTCTGGAACTGGAAAAATTAGAGCATGCAGGGTGAGGTACTGCATCTCTCAGCCCTACCATTCTGGGCTTTTTCAGAAGAGAGCCTGAAGGGAAAGAATGTAAATAGGTCAGTGGAAAAAGAAGTGAGAGTCCTGTAAAACTACTGGATTAAGCAAGGAGAGTTTTGAAGATATTAATAAACAAAACAAAACAAAACAAAAAGAGGAGAAAGAGCTCTTAAACTTTGAACTGCAAAGGAAAGGATCATTTTTCTAAAATATGGAACACTACAAATGTTATGCTAGTGGGGATTGACATCAGAATGAAGGAGTAGGCTTTGCTTGTAATGGATAGTGATTTTGATTACTAAGTAGACTATAAAGTTCAGTCTGAGTATAATAATTATATTTGCCCTCCTTTTCAGCACTCTTCTGGTAGCATCACCCGATAACATCAGTTACCAGAGCCTATTTCTGCGGCATTTGGCTGTGTGTTTGTCAATATGCATTTGCAGCAAAGAAGCCTTGAAAGGTTTAGGGGTTGGATCTAATTCAAACAATTACCCAGAAGTCTGAAAGCTTACTTTTCTGCATCTTCCTTTTCCTGTAAAAGAGAAAAAGCCCTTGGAAAATTCACAAACACAACTTTTCTCTGAGATTTTTTTGCCACCTATGATTCTGCTCTTACATGGAAAAAAAGTCCATGTCAAATACTTAAGGAGCATGCAAAAACTTGTTTCTTGAATGGCATAAAGTTCTCTACTTTTCTTTGTAATTAATTCAAGTGAATGAGCCCAATTTTAGTGTTGAACACACAAGAACATGTAGACAATCATCTGAAAAAAAAGTCTGGACAGTGGATATTTAAAAAACAAAACTAAAAGAAAAAAAAATTATAAAGAATATATAGAAAGCAGGAGCAAAAACAATATTTTCTACAGGAGTTATCACTCAGTCATAAAAGAGATCCCATAAAAGGGTCTCTAATACCAGGTCAAAAGCACTGTGGCAACTTTTGAAAAGAAATAAATATGACCCTTTTTTGAACAAGTGTTAGCTTTCAAATAGAGCTGTCCTTTCTGTGCAGTAGAAGCACAGGACAGGCATACAGACTCCTGTACTGGGACTGTAGGGGCATTGGGATATTAAACATGTTGGATCATCCTAGTGCTCTGAAGAAACGAGCTGAAAACCTCATAAGAGAAAGCAAAAAGAAGGAGGAGGTTCCAAGATCTTTCATTTTTCCCACGGATAATATTTTCTACCCTTACTCATATTAAAGAAGACAAAATACATACAGGATCTTTTTTGTCTCTCATTATATTTCCACAAATGCAATATTTTTTTACTTTGCCTTTCCAAACCGGAATTCTCATCAAAAATCATTTGATTTGTAAGGTATTGTATGGGAACTGCTGAGTCACGGCCTGAACCTCTGATTGATCACCTGAGGCGAGCCATGAGTCAGCCAGAGGAGCACAGGTGAAGGGAATTCACCTGTGCTGCTGGAAGGGGTGGAGCCTGGCTCCATCTCTCCTAGACCTATTTAAGAGCTGGCTACCAGAGGGGAAGGATCTCTTCTGGAGATCACCCCTCTTGGTGTCTTCTGGTGAGCTCAGCTGAAGGGTAAGCTCTTCCACTGATTCTCTTTTGTGATCGTTGTTTACTTTGCCTAATTCTCTTGATTATATTGTAATTATAACATCTTGATATCTATTGATTATACAATTATATTGTAATTATAACATCTTGATTATACAGGTATCAACGCGCATTACCAAAAAATTAGCTTTTTCACTGGCAAAGTTCCAGTCACAAAAACTGTTTTTATTTGGACCAAGATTTAGTAGCTAAACCATTTCAGTTCAGTTTCGTAACAGGCAATGTAATGAGAAATTCCTATTGCTTTTTTTGCATATCTTTCAGAGATGTGTACTACTCTAGTTTAAAAATTATGTCCAAAAGGACAGGTGAGATTATGAATTTGAGAAAATGATGTTAAAATATACTTTTAAAAGTTTTGGAAATAAATTCTGCAGCATTTGGCTTCAAGAATCTGTCAGAGGTAGTGATGCACTGCACCAGCCCACAGAGCAAAGATCTACATGTACTGAATTTTTTAATGCCCTGCTGATGAGAAGATGCCACCAGTAAAGTGAGATAAATAAGAATTACAAGGTCAACCCCATATTTTTGGCAACAGACATCCCTCAATCTTGCTTTGTTTCTCAGAATGCACAATATATGGAGCATTAGTATGTTTTTCAATAAGTCCCTCTGACACTGGGGACTTACCTCTGTGTCAAATCCTCTTTATCAGTGACTTAAAGTAGAGTCCAATGACTAGTAGAGTCACCTGTGGTTTATCTCTGCTCCAGTTTTGGGTGGGTACACAGAAGAGTTGGGGGCCAGATTAGATAATAACTGCCTCCTTAAGGGAACATCTAGTGCTGTAATATCTGAATCACTTACCTAAGGTTTCCATGGGAAGAGCTGTCTGAGCTTTGGAGAGGTCAGAGCACAGGGTGGTAGTTGACCTTGTAATTCACTGTTGACAGGGGAAAAAAGAGACAGGTGGAGATCCTAGTTATGGGAATGGGCTTTTTGTTTTTATGTTTCTCTTACAGTAATGAACGTGAGTCTTGAAGTTCTGCTAAACCTTTTCCTGATAGGCAAGTCCCTGGCCACCACATTTCCTCACCCATAAATAATTCTTCTGTGTTTCCTGTCCCTACTCAATCTCCTGCCTACTCTCTGAGTGTATAAAAACCTTGACTGCCAGGCATCCCCTTTCTGTCCTCTGTAGGGGTACCAGATGGGCCTTTAGACGTCATCATGCTGACATCCAGGTATCCTGCCGATCTCCCTTCTTCCTGTCCAGATATACTATTACATATCTCCAGCCTTTCTTTTGTTATTCTTTGTGTAATATCCTTTTTTAATGTTGAGAACTTAAAGAAAAAATGCTCCACTGCTTATCTATAAGGAATATTTCTCCTGAGCTGCCCTGGAATATCCCATGGGGTATTAAATGTGTAGACTTCTAGGGGGTTCCTGCAAAGTCGTGAGAAATAAGGGATATGGTGAAGAAAGAACCTGCATCTCCATCACCACTGCCGTGTATTCTACACATTCTTCCAAGATCACACATTCTTTCTCTGGTGAGGATACACAGCTTTCATTCCTGAACAAAAAGCTGCAGTGTATCTTAGCACAAGGAAGGAATTCTTATGGATTACTGAAATAGCTAGCATTGCTTTTGTATTGTGACTTAGTTTTTTAATGATTTCAATTCTGGATCCATAGTGATCTCAAAACCGAGGAACAGTCTCTCATGAATTTTCATCTAAACATCACTATTTTGGAAGGCAATGTTTCCCTTGACAGTGACCAGAATTATTGCCAGCATTAACACAGATTTTTTTGATTGGGTTGTCCATATGTGTGATTCAGTGAAATGGATCCTGTAGTCTGGAGAGAAGTTTAAAATATCAGCTATTGTGCTTCTAGCGGTTACCTTATCTATAAAAAGCAACCATCTTAGGACTTTTTAATTTGTTTTATGTTTTTTAACTTGAGCTTACATTGCAAGTTCTGGGCAATGAATAGTACAGAAATCTTGCTGATTTTTGAAAGAATTTATAAAGTTATGGCTTCTTCAGTTCTACATAGGAAATATTAAGGTCAAAGAAATATCCACTTCAAGAGTGGAGGGGTCAAGGTACTGATTGTTTTGTGTACCTCAAATTATTCTAATGACTTACGCAGGAATAAGATTCATTGCAGTCAGTGCAGTGAAGGCTATTCACACTATTCACATCAATACAGCGAAGTTCATGTGGCAATGGGTGATACCAGTTGGTTCAGTGAGTATTGGATCTTTCTTGTCTGTGGAAAAACAAAATAAAACAAAACAAAAAATACTGCAAGTTCAGAATCTCTGCGATGTAATAGAACAGACCATACTTTTTGCTATGATTACAAACAGTAACTTTGTTACTGAGCAAACTACAGTAAATATAGACCAAAAAGTTGTGAAGGAAATGCGGTTGTAAGATAAAACAGACAACAGGAATGTTAAAAAGAGCACAAAGAAGAGGGTTCATTATTAGAATCAATTGTAAAATCATCAAGCAGCCCAGTCTAGAAGGGAATTCATGGTACACTTGGACAGCAGAGCCCTTTCAGCAGGACTGCTCCCTGATCACACAGACCCTTCCCAGTACTGGGCTTTCTGGTTCTGTTGTCCCAGGTGCAGGAACTGCCCTTGTTAAACTTTGCACATCTCTTGCTTTCCCATTCTTCCAGCCTGTCCAGTCCTCTCTGTAAGATGGCTTTCCCTTCTGACATGTCCACTGATACCACCCATTCTAGCACCATCTGTAAATCTGGCAAAAATACTTTCAATCCAGTCATCCAGACCATACAGGAAGACGCTGAAAAGTGCTGGGCCCAGTAGCGATACTTGAGGGGACCCCATACATGACAAGCTGCCAGTCTGAGTTAAACCATTGAGCACCACTTTCTGAGTGTGGCCTGTTCCGCAATCTCCTACTGATTTTGAAGACTACTTATCCAGTCTCTCTTGTTAGTTTGCCTAGGAGGAAGATGCAGGAAACAGTGTAAAATGCCTGTTTGAAATCCAGCAAACAACATGCACTGCTCTCCCTGTGTGAACAGAAAGGTTTTCTTTCTTGTCAAAGGTGATCAAGTTAGTCAGGCATGATTTATCTTTGGGAAATCCATTTTGGCTTTTCTCAAGCATGAGCTCCATTTGGTTTGTAATAGTTTCTAAGAGGAGGTTCATTGAAACACTTTTCTTAAGCCATAACTTCTTTCATACACAGGGTAGGAACTGGTTTTACCATAGTTTGTAGAGTTTACTGATTTATAGCTTTAGGTAAAAAAAATACACAGTTCACTAAAATATTTATTTTTAATTTGTATTGTGTTAAACAAAAATATGTATGCTTTATTTTAACTAGCATGTTTATTTGATCAATAGATTTTTCTGGGTCACATTAATTTATGGAGACTCCCATGATGCTTGAGCACTTACGTTAACTGGCTTAACCTTTGCATGGTCTTTGAGCTTGTAAAGTATTCTTTTTTTTTTTTTTTTTTTTTTTTTAGCAAAGTCTTTCTTTGGAATTGTCAGAAATGATTTATGTATTCTGCCCTTTATATGTCTGCTTTCAAAACTTACCAGACAAATACCGGCTATGAAGATTTGTGTGTCTGGTACTTCAGTACTTCTTCATATAAGATAAGCATGTAAGACTAGTTTCTTTTTACAGTATGTTCTAAACAATTATGGACATAAATAAATAAATATGTGTGTGTGTATGTATATATGCAAATTTCAATTTCTGGCAATCCATAAGTCCAGAGTAAGACTTGCCAATGTGTACTTAATGTGTTATGGACTTCAGAGGTGATCAATAAACTAACTGAACTGCACCAAATTAATTTTCTGGAGTTTTCTTCAGACAAGAAATAATAGGACACATCATGGTGATCAACTGACATCAGCATATCTAGGTTATAAAACATGTTCCTACTGCTGGATTGGACTTCTTTTAAAAAAAAAAAAAAAATATCTTATTTTAAAGTTTATTATAGCAAGTAGTGAATTTATCTCCTACCTTGTTAAAACATCCAAAAATCTAACCATTTCCACTAACGGGACCCATGTTTTATTTCAGGACTAAATTTGTCTGTCTTCAGACCCCTGCTGTGGATTTCAGCTGCATTTATGCAATCTGTCATCAAACTGGTATGCATATTCAACAAAGTACTGAAGGCTTTTTGACATTTTGAAGGCATCTATGTGCTTCATCTAAGTAACTAGAACTTGTAAGACTGGAGGAGGATACTAAACTGTGGCGGGACCCTGTAGCTGACCACTGTCCAGGGATCTCAGACAGAGCTTCCAGAGAGGGGTGCAAAGTGACAGAGCACCCACTGAGAGCAGGACAGATAGGCATCCACTAACGCTTACAACAAAAGATTGAGGTTAGGTATGTGGGAAGATATGAAGTTGTACTATCTATCTATACTATACTATCATCATTTTTTCTACATACTTTTTCAGACCATAACACTGCTTGGAAGATTCTGTTTGTACGACACTGACAGTTAATAGTAATACTAATTCCTGAATTGCACTAATCTCCCAAATTCAGATTGACTTTTCATGTCAAAATTGTTCCAAAACTGTTCAACATCTCATCGTAGTAGTTCTCCTTTTCCACTTTCAATGCAAATATGTTGTCATCCATAGTTTCATCTCACTGATGAGATGGACTCAAGAACAGAATAACTTCACGGATCCAGAGTCTTTAACTTAGTCCCCCTTTTCTGGCTATAAATCAGACATCTTTCCAACCCATCATGGTCTGTAAAGGTAAATTATGTTATGGAGCATCAGTTATTCAGAACCAAAATAACAATTGTCACTTAAGTTAAAAAGAAGGAGAAAAATATGAAGTAGAACAAATATTTTTACTACCAAGAGTGCAGTGCTCTGGCACAAAAATTTGTGTGATAACCATGCCAGCTGCTGCTTTTTTGAGTTGATTTACCCTGAAGTAGGGTAAACTCATATTATTCCATAGCTAACTCAGCTGTGATAAATTTTCCATCTGGGTACTCAGGGTTAGATGCCACGAGATACATATGGCTCAGCTCTCATTTGAATAGCAATAATTTAATTGTAGTTCAATACATTTACAGGAGAGAACAATTATTTTTCATTTACTGGAGCAGCTTTGTCAACTGAGAGAAATCACTTCATCCTGTTAAACCATTTCACAGAGAATATGTGCAAAAAAGGAGTAGAGCCTATTTCAAGGCACTCAGCAGTCAGCCAAACTGACATCTGTCTGACAGGTGACACATTCCTCCTTGTAAGTTTTCCCAAATGTAACACAGTGCGTAGATAGTTATGTAATGTTCACAGCTCCTAAGGGGAAGACAAGGATATCACACAGAAGAAGATCTTGTACACATAAAACAAGCCAATATTCAGATTCTGTTAATATAAAAGAGCTGATGTCTGTTTCCTAGCCTATTGGGGGAAAGAAAAATTATGCATTCAGCCTCTTCCCTGTCATTTCTGGTCTTCCCCTTTTCAGAGAGTCAGCAAAAGAAGAGGCGGTACCACACACAGTGCCTTGGAGTGATTATTTATTTATGACAATTGTTCATGTATTAAGCAGAATACATGAAGAGTATACTCTTTATCTTAAATAAAGAGATAGAATACTTAAAGAGTAAAGGTTACCTCCTTCCACCAAATGCTTACTGTCTGAATTAAATGGATCTGACTTACATTCATCATAAAAGGAAGACTAACTAACTAAATAAATAGTAAGCTTACATAATTTCCCAGTAAAGCTCTGTTTCGCAGAGCCATTTCAGCATCTGCTCCCAGTGAAATAAGTACCTTCCGCTATTTACAGGTACAGATCAAAGCTTTAACACACATATCAAAATCCACACAAACATATGTCCATTTCAAGTAGCTCTCCTTTTAATGCTTTCTCCAATTGCAATAGAGTCGAGGAATTCTGAACAGCAGTTTGAATGAATCAAAGAAGGATGTTGGTTTATATAAGCTAGCAATCCCAATTGAGATTGCAAGTTAAGAATGAATAGATGGAAAAATAATGACCCTGCAAAGTTATTTCACTAGATGATAAAATGTTCTTCAGCTCCAATTTGTTTCCCATTTGTGACTTTCTGACTCCAGCATAGACACTGAGTGAGTCACTTCATTTCTACGCTAATTTCCCCTTCTGCTTTCTTGTTTATTTAGTGTGCACTCCACCTCTCTTCTCGGGTTAATTTCTTTGCTGAATTGTCAACTGCTAATTAAAAATCAAGACAGTATTTAACAAATAGTGAGCAGTAAGAAAAATATACTGTATTTAAAAAGATTAAATATTCTGAAACACACTGAAATGAATGTTCCTGAAAAACTTCTCTTCCCATTTTTTCCTCTGAATGTAGAGGAAAAAAGGATGTGTTCAGTCAATTGTTTGGGCTACTGAAATCACATTTATGATGTAGTGTAAAACTGATCAATAATGCATAGCTCCTTAAGAAGAAAGGCAGACTAGGTAAATTATAGTACTCTAATATCTTAAGTACAAAGTCAGCTGTTCTTTGGTATGTTCTAAAAGGCTTTCCTCAGGCAAATCAACTATTCAAACTGAATTTGTCTGCTTGGAACTAAGTTTGATTTCGCAAAGGTAAAATGCCTTCATGATTTACAGGCAGAGGAGTTCAGATGATTGCATCTGGTGACTTCATGGTCATTATTATAAAACTTCTGGACAGCTTCTACGTGGAGATAACATAACATAGATCTAATATTCCACTGAAAATGATGTACTTAAGGCAAAGTAGCACAAGATTGAGGTTGGAAAGTCTATGCAGAAGATGCTGTGCTTTTTTTTTTTTTTTTGCTCAATAAATTAGCAGGTTTTTTTGTTTCCAGACGTAATACAAAGTTCCCAAATAGATAATAAATATTCTTAAGACAGAAAAGGCTGGCACAAGGAGAGGACTTCAAGATACATAGGAAAATCTCCTGCTTCCAGACTCTGGAAGATAGGAGTACCTAGAGAAATCTCTCTGAAATTGAATTGTAGCTAGCCAGTTAGAATTGGACCAAAGCTTCCAGGGAAGGTCTGTTGGCTTCCTATGCACACCAATTCATCGTGTTTTTACTGCATTCACCACTTCTCTGCTGGTGTTCTGTTCAGACTACTCTCTGTTGCTTGGGTGGACACAGTAGTTCAAACAGTTTCTTCTTGCTGACAGCACCTAACTTGGTGCTAGAGCTAGAGAAGCGTGAGGCAATTTCAAATACAACATCAAACCTATCGCCAACATAAAGTGGGCCACAACTTTGATCATTGATCAGGACAATAGGCCAGCTGGTATGGCTGAGGCATATTCATAATGATCCTGCGACAAAAGAAATGCCCTGAATTCTGGAGATTGATTCTCCAGATCAAAATGAGTTCTAAAGCAGGAACAAATTTCCAGTAATCAAATTGGGTGGATTAGTAAGAAAAATATAGGGAACAGAGATGACTTAATTCCTTCATAATTCATCCAACTGGATGCGACACACACAGAGAAGGAAATTCCTGTCCAGGACATCCAGAATAGAATCGCTAATACCAATTGCAACCAAGAGTTGCAATTAAATTGATGCAGAAGGAGACAGATCAGCAGAGCCAGAATTGGGAGAGTTAAAATTCAGGAATAGCCAGGAGCTCAGAAGATTTACCATAGGTAGAATTTCATTACGTGAAGAAACTCATGGCTAGAATAAGCTGCCAAAAGAAACAGTAGAAGATACAACTTTACCTTAAAGTCCTAGGAAAATATTTAAAAGAAATACATATTTGGTAGAACATCTGCCATCTCAAAGGGTATCTATCATCCTTTCATCCCCACAGTGTTCTCTATTCCAGCTGCAGGATATTCTTTCCCATTGTACTGCTTTTCTTTTTTCTTTAAAGAAACACCTTTTATAAACAGAGCCTAAGAGTGGCGTCTGCTTCTCTTAGTTCACTTCAGCTATTGTTAGTTCCACTCCCAGTAGAACTGATATAGATGCAGCTTTACTCTGTCTTTTGACTCTTCTCAGCTATGGGATCAAGAAAATGGTTGTGTCAGCTCCCAGGTTATATCTCACCACGCTCAGATCTGCTCTACAGTGTTGAGCTATGGAATACAGAGTACCTCAACATCTGCTCCAGGCTGAAGAATATGCTCACACTTAGCCTTCCCTTTCTGCTTGGAGAACTGCAAGTTGACCTGCAATACCAGAATGTTTCTAGTCACAGAATGTGTCACTGAGCAGTAGAACATAAGGAATAGAATAGGGCTGTGGAAGAGGAGCCTCTAAATCTCTAATCTCAACTGCCACAGCAAAAGAAAAAGTGTTTAAAAAAATCTAGGTTTTGTACATTTGAAAGTTGCAATTAATTTATGTGCAGAGAAAGGAGATCACACATATATTAGTTTCACCATTTGAGGAATCATCATGTCTGATGAAGCCTATTTGGACCATTCAAAAACACTGGACTTGGCCATTATTCACTGACCCCAAGCAGCTTCCCCAAACAAGTTTAAGGGCAAGCATCTCACCTGCAGTGCCACAGTCACAGGTGGAGCACTGCAGATGTCGTTTAGAGCTACACCTTGCTTCTTGAGTGGTGTAAGGATCTTCATGTGCTTCTTCTGCAGTTGTGTGTGTGCCAGGCGTTTCATGTATAAATAGTATGAATAGTAACAACAATAATAATATGCATCATTCTCCTCCTTACTGATTCCCTTTAATTCCTCTTCCTTTCTAATATCTTAATTTATCAAGTTCCCAGCCTTGTTCTTTGAGTCCACTGTACTTCCTATCTTCTTTCTCCCGTCATCTCTATTTAAGCTCTCCATCCCCCCTACTTCTCCCCTGTGTCAACATTAACATATATTTTGCCCCCAAAACCTCATATTAAATTCATAAAATGTCTGAGCACGTCCACCTACATATATACAGAGGAAAGTATTAGAAAAGCATAGCAATAAGAAAACATACTTGCAATAAGCATTCCTATGCTTCATACCCTTCTGGCAGAAAACGTTTCCCTAATTTGTTACAGTATTTGTTAATAGTAATACGCAGTCCAAAAACCAACCCACACAAAACACTGCAGGCTGGACTGCTGGTACTTAAACTAATTATTAAGCCCATTGTGTCTTGGGCTGTATTCAAAAGTGAATTTGGCAGCATCCCATTATCTATTAATTTGGAATGTCCCATTCCTTTCCTTTGCTGGATTTGTCTTCTATCACATTTCATAAATACACTGGGCACCAAGGGAACATTGGCAACATTCAGTCAAAAGACCTGCTAGAAGAGAGCTGAGGATGTTAACTGATGCCCATGTAAGATGATGAAGATAAGGCTTGAAGAGCAAACATGGTGATTAACAAAGAAACAAACAGAATTACCTGTAAAGCTGTGAGTTCAGTTGCAGTAGTTGAGACATCAAACGCTTCATGCACCACCCTGTGCAGTCATGGCATGACAGTTTCCATTCACATTTATATAAAGATTGAGCTAAACCTTGATTTTCAGCATTTACTGGTAGGTGGGATGTGCTCTCTTCTGAGTGGGGTCTATGTTCTCCCCCACATCAACCTGATGCTTGTAGGCAGTTTGTTAGATTTCCACTTACATGCAGACTTTGTGGAGCTTAGAAATAAATAAATAAATAGATAGATAGATAAATAAATAAATAAAATAAAAGTTAGATTTAGATTAGATATCAAGAAATTCATCACTATGAGAGTGGTGAGGCACAGGAACGGGCTGCCCAGAGAAACTATGGATTCCCCATCACCGGAAATGTTCAAAACCTGGTTGGATGGGGCTTAGAGCAACCTCATTTAGTGGAATGTGTCCCTGACCATGGGGGAGGAGGGACCTCCTAAAGGTCTCTTTCAACTTAAGCCATTTCAAGAATGAGCTAGCAGACTGCTGGATGAACATTCAGAGATGCGCTGTACAGATCTGAACAGCAGGAGAGATATATTATTACTAGGTTGTGAAACAAAACATTGTAGCTGTAGAATTAGCTGATACATTTTCCTTCCAAGAGGAACAACTGTGAAAGTATAGGTATAAAGAATTCACAAGGTAAAAGCAACACAAGTTTTTGGAGAATGGGCAGATCAGAGCCAACACTGTTATTGTAACAGAGACTCATAACCAGGTGAGTCACAGAGAATCTTAGGCCTTTCAAGAACAAGGTGTGTTTTAGCAAGGCAGGTCATTGAATGCATATCTCATCTGACTCTGAGGTATGTCCTTTGTGACTTCGACTTTTCTCCTTTACCATTTGGTTCTCCCATATAAGCAAGCGTCTAACACTCCAACACCATTCCTTTCAAAGTAAAAAATCCCACAGCTGTTGTTCTAAGTTTCCACATCTGCTCCAGGCTGGAAGAGTGTTTTCAGATCATGAAGGAAACTGAATCAGAAAGAACAACTTACATATTTTGGCAAAAACTACAGGTACAGTGTGGGTGGAAGAGGGTGGAAGGGGCAGAAAGCTTCATAGAAGTTTTTCCATTAAGTTGGGGAGAAGCCCATTTTTTTTTTCTTATGCCTACTCTAGTCCCTGGAACACTTCCCCATGAAATACAGTACAACATGACCGCTAAAACTTGGAAATAATTACCTCCTGATGTATTCAGCTCTACTGTGGAGTGAGGTTCTTGGCTGTTCTGCTGCCCATGTTTCAATTCTGAAGGATGATTACTTATGAACAATCTATGTTGCACCAATTAAATGATGTTGGGGCACTTACTGGTTTAAAAGCTTGGTTCCTAGTTTTGCCCCCACATAAGCAGACACAGCTGCCATTGAACTGCAGGAACATGGGAAAACCACATGATCTTGAAATTCACTTCCCTATAATTCATCCTCTGTCAGACAGTACAGAACAGACAAACAATTGTTAAATCCATTCTGAGACTAATCTGCTCTTGTTTTAACAGGCAGAACAGTTTGAGTAGTTCTCTGAGGTTGAATTTTGTATTTTACAAAACAGGGGAAAAAAATTACTCTTTTCAAAGGAAACTGATCAAAGAAAGGATCTCCTAGGACATCTTCCTTCCCTTGATTAAAACTTTTGATTTGCTGAAAGTTTCACACATACACTTGATAACACCCAAGGTCACAGTAACAGTCTGCAGAGGCATCTCTTCAAAGATGTGTTAAATCAAGCAGATGAGGTGCCTTTAGTGCTGGTGAAGGAGAACATTTTGTGCTTCTGCAAGCAAGAATAGCTTACAGAATGAATGGGAACTCCAAAGAGGGGAAGAAAAGAGGAAATGAAGAAAATGTCAATTACAGTGAATCCACAAAAACTGTGAATTTTATGAACACGTGATGATTGCTGCAGAACTGACAACTATATTCATGTTACCAATGATGCTTTCAACTATCAAGCCTTCACCTCAGCGTCAACAGTCTTGATGTTAGTGAACTAACTATAACAGAAAGCAATCAGTTAACATGTATAAGTTGTCACACTGTCCTTCTCCACCAGTATTTCAAAGAAAAAAATACAAAAAAAAAAAAATTACAGCAATAGCAAACCACTAAAAGCTCAACAACAATCTGCATACCAGCTTTACTCTCCTCTGTCACTAAGAGTGAGAAGGAAGATATGACAAGTTTGTAGGAAATCTTGATAATGAACAAAATTTAGCAGTTTTTTTATTCTACATCTTAATTAAACCAGATGAAGAGGAAGAATAAATGAAAAGAGTTTTGTTGAAGGCAAAGAAAGGATAAGGCAAAGAAAGGAAAAATCCTCGCTCAAAATTAATTATAGTTTGCAGGTCTGAAGGTACCTTCGTTTTGATGGTTTTGACCTGAATTTTCACATCTCAGCTCTTGATCTGAAACCAGTGCTACCTCAAGCAGAGTTAAATCTATTATTCTAATTGCTAATGAATTACTGTTGGTTTAAAATGCACTGAGACCATTTCTATTGCTTACAGAGTATTGAGAATGATTTCACATTTCCATCAGAAATTTAATTTTCTTCAAATGCTTTTAATGTCTTTAAAAGTATTGCATGAACTTAAATAGTGGCCAGTAGATGAGTCTAGGTGTCAGAGATATTATCTGTGAGCATGACCTAAAGCCACACATATCAGCAGTTTTTTTCCATCTGGCTTTTTAAAAGGACAGATTAGGATTAACTCTAACCTAGTGCAGAAGTTTATTACATTGCATACAACTGGCTCTGCACAGCCTTATACACACACTCATCACAATAAAAATAACATACTAATGATAAATGTGCTAGAATTCAAAGATCTCATTATTCTTTAGCACCCCAATATGTAGTAGAAACTCCGGTCCTTGATGCCAAGTGTTTTAAAATAGTCTCAACAGTTAAAAATGGTACGCCTGTATTACTAGTAAGTGTGCTTAGGGGGAATATTCTGTTTTGTGTAATGCTGCTGTAAACAAGTGACTCCAGAAAGGGCAAGTAAGCTCCCCTTGAGTATTTGCTGGTTATTGCACAGTGGGATTGGGCTAGAGAAGGGTTAATCACTCCAATTCCATAGAGCCACTTGGTTGTTACTGGGCCTAAAGGAACTAAATCATAAACCTAATTAAAAGAGAGCAAGAATGTACAGGCAGCTTAGAGGCAGAACATGGTAATAGGGATGTTTCTTCTCGAGCAGCCCTGGATGATCAAAGTTTTAGGTGGTGTGGTTCTTAAATTTATATTTGATGAATTTTAATCTAATTTCTGCAGTGTTCAGTGAAGAATTGCAAACCAGCCTTTTATGTCTTTTGTGCATTTGACCATGGAGATTTGGCATGGAGATGAAGACGTACTAGCATAGAATGATGAGACAAAATTTTAGTCATGCTGTCCCAGGGACACCTACACCATGGGATAAACAGTGAGACCTTCAGTGAGCACCTTGGCCAAGAGATCAAGAACAGGATTCAGGATACCTCTCCTTCGGCTCACATCAGCCCTTTCTACAGCATGAATCAAAACCAGGAGAGGCACACAGAATTAGCTTCTGCAAACAGAAGCTCCAGCAGCTGAAGGATGAGTTCTATACCTTTGCCAAGTCTTCAGAGGTGGCTAAGGAACTGCAGGTGCCTGAGAAGCTGGGGCGATTCCATTACCAGTACTAGAAGCTGAAAAGAAAAGCCAACTTCAATAAGCCTTTGATAACTCCAAAGAAGAATGAGGAGGACAATCTGGCCATATGAGAGCAGGATGTTCTGATCAGAAGACTGCAGTTCTTCATGTACCTCTTGCAGGATCTGGAGTGGGTAAGTCACTGCACTGCTTGTTCAAGGTGTGCTGAGTTTCCTACATGCTCAGTTATTGCCATTGCATGCAGGTGCTCTGTGCTGCATCCTAACTTCAAGTTGTACTTATAAAAGACAGTTAACACTAAATTTCTGTTTAAATTCAGAGCACATTGGGTTATACTATGTACTGACTTTTTACATGATCTTATCTGAATGATAAGACAAGGGGAAATGGTTTTAAATTAAAAAAGAGGAGATTCAGGTTGGATACAGGGAGGAAATTCTTTACTCAAAGGGTGGTGAGAAGTTGGCACAGGCTACCCAGAGAAGCTATGAATAGCCCATCAAGGTCAGGTTGTGTAGGGCTCTGGGCAGCCTGATCTAGTGGTACATTTAAGGTACATTCCAATCCAACCCGTTATATGATTCTACAGAGAAAAAAATAATAATAATAATAATAAAAAAATCATTTCAAAGTCACTTCCATTCAAGTTTGGCAAGTAGCGACAGATGAAGTAGCAAATTCTTGGTGGATTTTGAGAGAGTTTTAAAAGTAGGACAATTAATTATTATGAACACAGCCTATGCAATTGTAGCAAGAGTGGTACTGTCAGCTAAAAAGCCAATTTAGTGGTCCAGAGAAGACAGTGTTGAAGAGGTGAGTGGCTAGATGGAGGGGAATGGGGAATGGAATTACTGAAATCTGCTGTTTCTCGTTCATTTCTGTACCTGTTTTGTGAATCAATGGGAAATCTGTTTCCAGTGTTGCCAGCTTGCCATTTGTCAACCTAAGCAAACAGACCATTTAAAGAAACGTCATTGCTTTGCAGGAAGCCAGTGCTCACTCTGTTCCGCTAGCTGTCTCACATGCCAAGATTAACACCTGTGGTAGGAAAAGTAACATAACCACTAACACCATGCCTTGGCACTCTCACCAGCCCAGAACAGGCTCTTGGTTGGAATAACCAAGTACTTTCTCTTTCCCTGACCCCTCACCTCCAACTCCTTCTCCCCAGGAAGAAGAGATTCTGAAACATTCAGAGGTAGATGAAGACTACCAGGTTAATGCAAACTGTCGTGTCTTCTCTGAATTCTTACACAAGCTAAGAAACTGGTGCCAAAAGAGTTATTTTCTGTAGGGAAAGAGGAGAGTATAAATTTAATCCTCGCACTCCGTTCCATTGAAGCTGGCACGAGCCACCACTTCTGAGTGACTGCTGTTTATGTGTCCCACTTCCAGCAGGTTTTATGAGCATATGTTATATCTACAGGAGATCTGTGTAGGGAGCGGAAACAGACACGATGGAGCAATCTGACTTCACCAAATGGAGAAATGCTTAAAAAAGCACTTTTTACACATGAAATCAGAACTGCCCCAGTGCTGAGGAATGAGTTATACAAGGAAATTTGGGGGCTATGGGGGGCATCGCTAGCAGTGAAAGTAGAGCAGCTCTGCTGGGGTGGTAGAGGAGAGAATGGGGATGATCTAACCATGCTCCCTGTCAGGAGCCCAAGTCCCTGTGTGGAAATCTCTTCTCCATCAGTTCACTAAGGACAAAAAGGTCCAGAAGATGTAGAGGAGATCTTGAAACTACAGGATCTGCTAGCGTGGAGACCTGCTACAGGCTTGCTGTGGGAGCATTCTGTCTGCAAAGCCCACACAAGCATCAGAGCTTGGACGATGGCTTTAAGTGACCTCTCTGCAGAGCTGCAGATGGGTCTGAGAGAAAAGCACTTTAACAGTCTCTGCAGTAGAGAGCTGCCTGCAAAGGGCAAGGTATCTTGTCAAAGACACCTATGTCAAAGCTTGAGAGCAGAAAAACCTCAGTCACACCCTTAAAACTGTTTGGTTTGGTTTGTACACATATCATTTACATTGTAGCAGTTCCATGGAAAATTAGTAACTCACTCAGTGTTGTTTATTTGAAGACACAAAAGATCCTACACACCTTGGTAATCCCAGTTCATCAGTTCTCATATTTCTTTGTTGTTTTTTTTTTTTTTTTGTTTGGTTTTTGTTTTCTTTTCTTTTCCTTTAATTCAGCTTACTCGGGACACAGATATAAATCTTCAAGTAAAACATGGCATTCACGTTGAGTTCAAACAGTTGAAGACCAGCCCTGCTAAACTTTACTAGCAGAAAGACTAAGTCCTGCTATCTAATATCCAGCTCATTTTAGGAAAGAGCTTAGCTGCACTTACTACCACAATGGCTGGCTTCTACATATTTTGAGCAAGCCCATAAAGCACAACTTCAGCCCTTTTTCTTCCCTTGCCCCCATCAGTGCAAATATTTTCAAGCTTTTCTCACACAAAGCTAGTGCAGGATTTTGAGGAGAGTTAGTGAAATGATTCCTTGGGCAAAAACTCAAATGTGAATGCTCTATTTCAGAATGGATTTAAAATACAGCCAGGGAACAGTGCTCAAACTCCCAAACCAGCACAGAAAAAAGAGAGCAAGGCAAGGGGAAGAAGCAGTTTCTGTTTTCTGACCTTGCTTTCCACCTGGGGGGAAAAAACAATTCTTCATCAAGACACAGAATTCCCACTCTCTACTCAGATAATTGATACAATAACATTTCTGATACATGTAGAGAAAGCTAGACAGAATTATTTTCTGTATCCTTCTAGCAATTGCTTTCAGTTATTTAGTATGGCTGCGTTATCTGAAAAACGAAGTCAAAAAGCAGCAATCACTTAAAGAAAATCTCCTGTTAAAATGGTTTGTCACGGAGTCCTCTTGCATGAACATTCACATATTATTTAAAATAAACTCAGAGAAATTTAAATCTTGTTCCAGCACTAGCTCCAAAGTCTTTTGAAATGCTATAGTCAGGGCCTTACAGTCTGGAATTTTTTTCCATACTCAGCGTCTTTTCTTTCATTTTCGGAATAACTCCAAAATTTCTGTCTACACCTCCAATTACCTGAAATGAAGTTCGACATGGAAAACTCATCTAGAGGAGAAGTATGTGTTTAAGATACCTGGGTTACTCAAACATCAAATTCACATTCTCTGATACAATCATATAGTTCACAGGGGATCTGATTTTTAAGCTACATTTAGACATTTGCACATCAAATGATCTTTTAGAAAACCTCTTTTGGCTTCTAAAAATAGATTCTGGTATCTAATTTTCAGTAAGCAGGGAGGTGATACTTTTGTCTAGTAGATGAAGCCAGTGACCAGTGGCTTGATTTTCTGAATGACCCTTCCCAATGAAAAATGTTTGAGCCAAAAGACTGCGGTGACAGAATCAACCTCTGATACATCAACATCAGTCTGCAGCTCAGAAGAGCTTAACACTGAAAGATTATACATCTGTTAAACATCTTTCCACTTGTGAAATGCCCTCTGAGATTTTATTCCACGAATCAGTTTCTAGGTACTCATCCTTAGGCTCTTTTAAACCCTTCTAAATACAGTACATCTTCAGTGATATGCTCATTTACTCTGGGAGTTGTAAGATGTCAATCAAAGAAAAATAACACATCCTGCATTTCTCATTACATAATTACTAATACAAAAGGCAAAATATTTTGGAACTAAAAAATGTTTATGTGCATCTTCCCTTCTCACCTAAACCTAGCATGTAAAAATATGAGCTGACATTCTCTCATGCTTCAGGATATGAATCACCTGTACCTGCAGACAGATTTAGAAAGAAAATTTCCACTGAAAACAGTAATATGCAGATACCCTCTATCAGGTTTCTTGTTCTAGGATCCTAGAGTATTATTGAAATTGAAGGAGGTGGACACACTACTCATCTTTTGCTACCACCAGCTGATGGCCCTCTGACCCTGTAATGTTCTTCTCTGCAATGCTTTGCATATTTTGTAGAAAAGTCACTTATAGTTACTCTCTGCGTATCTACCTATATTGAAATCATATCCCATTCCAAGTATTTTTATGGTGCTTAGTTGAAGCATGCAACTGGAAAAAACTTTCTTGATGAAAAATGTGGGGAACTCATTAGGTTATAACCACTCAAGCTATTTGATTTTCCACACATAAACCACTATATTGCTCATTTCCGCAGAGCAGAACTTCAGTTGGAACCATTACATTTACCACAAACAGCTTATAGAGGACAGGTGAAATTCTGGTCCTGCAACCTAAGCAAAAACTTACTCTGTGTCAGGGAGGCCAGAATGTCACTTAGTAGCCACAGAGCCACCAGCCAGCTAGTCTTTCTCCTCTCTAGTGGGGATTTTTATCCCAGTTTTCACAACTGTACTTTAAAGTTCATGGCAGAAAATGATACCTAAAAGCAACAGAGTGGACTCAGTGAAATTTATACTACAGTAAAGACTCTGTACTCCTTCCCAATGTGACCATTGTCAAATTCATTTTAGAATGACTTAAATACCACCTAATTACACATCTGCAGGCTGTGGAATGGGCCAAGAACCACATAGGTACAGTCAGATTACACAAGAACCGTAAAGGGAATTGCCTACTATCAGTCAACAGGAATAATATCAGGGTTGGCAAAGAAAGACCTCCAAGATCATCCAGTCCAGCTGCCTACCACCAATATTTCCCCACTAAATCATGTCTCTTTATGCCACATCTAAACATTTATTGAACACCTCTAGGGACAGTAACTCAACCACTTCCCTGGGCAGTTCTTCCAGCACCTGTCTGCTCTTTCAGAGGAGGTTTTCCAAATATTCAACCTGAAACACCAGACAGGCCTGCTGGTGGACTTTAAGATATCTGAATGTGGCCCTCAGTAGCATTAAGCTAAAAGTTGCCTATTTTACTTTCACAGGGAATAAACAAGGAAGTCTCTAGATAATACATGTCAGCTTGCTCATCTGAATTTTGTGACACAAGCAAGTTCTCAGCCTCTGAAAGCTGAAGCTAGTGAAACTTCTGTTATCCACAAAGTCATTCCCATCGTCTAGCTGTGCTAGAAGACTCGAAAGCTGTAACAAATCATATTATTGAAAGAATTCTATTTTGTTATCAAAATGTGATATATATAGCTTGCTTTTGTTTCCCCTTCATTAGAGGGATTAGAGAAAAAACCAAAATGAATGTCTAAAGACAATATGTCTAAAAGCTCAGCTTGGCAGTAACTCAGCTGCTTGCGGTTACTTGCCAGATCTTGAGTATGATGAGGACTTTTATTAAGCCAGACACTCACCATATTATGCTGGCCTCCAAAGCAATTGTCCAGGATATACATTAATGTAACAAAAGACTTAATAACCGTTTCATTTACTTCACTTAAAGAGTAATTTAAAGAAAGGAAACTCCACATCTGCTTTCTTCCAGTGCAGAAGAGCCATGAAGCAGGTAGGTCTGTCTCCAGCAGGGGCTTCTTTCCACCAGAACGGTCCCCATCTGAAAAGAAGGGCACGTGGCTGGCTCTGGCACTCCTCTGCTGCACAAGATGCATATTCCTGCAGCCTATGACTGATGGGCAGCCTTGGCAGGGCCCTGGGTGCTGCTGTTAGCTGAACAAGTTTTAAAACAGCCACACTAGAAACAATCTTGCATTCATTGGAACAGTTCAGTGTCATGGTCTGCTGAGATGCAGACTTGTCTAGTTACAAATATATTGTCCATACTGTAAATATCATTCTTACTCTCAGTCTCCTAAGCTTCCTGGCAGCAAATAATGCCAGCCACCTACCATAAATCTTGTTCACTGACATGCAAAATCAAAGCATTTTTAATAATATGCAAAATTATGGGCTGACGTGTGAGCCCAGACATTATGCTAGCATGGGAAAAATAAATTCATCTCTTGCTATGGCAAGTCATGGGATTGTCGTGCAATTGTCCATGGCTTCTTTCTCACAGTGAAGGAATACTGACTAGTCTGAGGAATCTCAGAGGAAATAAACCAAAGTTATTTCTCATGTGTCTAATCAGGATCTTTTTTTCACATAAAGAGTGACCTCTCTAGTGCACCTGCATTTTGGAGACCACAAAAGCACAGATAGGTTGGTAAAGGGATTTTTAAACACAACTGTACAAAACTAGAAATTTCAGAAGTGAATCGAGCAAAGTATCTCAAAACTATGGAGAAAGCCATTCCCTGAGTATTTTCCATGTCTGAAAGGGCAGTTTTCATTGTTTTTTCTACAGGAGATAATGTCTTCAGCCTACCCAAAGCTGTTTCTGACTATCTGTGATAAGTCTGTTGCCATGACCATACCTTCACTGTAGAGTTAGACCATTTGTCTTGATGTTAATGACTTTTGGGCGAGTCTTGCTTGTGGGAGAGCACTCTGTGAAATAACACCTGTACTGTGTACTGTACCTGTACACAGAGATTGGCTTTCTGCACAGAGATCAGATTAGCAGCTGGAGAGTGGAGCTAATAAAGCGCAGCTAATTTTCTCTTATGAGCCCACTAAATTGAGCTAAAAATGTCGCACTGCTCAAACTAAGGGGCTTGCATGTAGAACAGTTTTGCAATGATAGAAACGCTCAAGTTTTAATAGCAAATAATCGTGTAGTGAAGACAACGAACTCTCTGAGAGTTATGATCTCTGAAGCTTTGAGAAAGAAATACAATTAATAAACAATCCAAGCTTATTAAATGATCTAATCTAGAGATGGTACATTACAGTTCTGTTGCTCAGAACCTGGAAGAAGGAAATATCTTTGCACTCCTGTTAGATCTTTCTAGATGAGCAAGCACCTCAAGAAAGGAAGGGCTCAGCAGCTGCTGTCAGCAAGGCAGAGCCTCCTCTGACACAGCCTCTCCATTCTGAGCATCACAGAGCTATGGTGACAGCCACCACTTGCTTACATGCTTCAGACACAAGAAGCCTGCAGATGAGAGTGACAGGATTATTCTTCTTCCCTTTTCTGTCCTAGAAACCCTATACTTATACAAAAACACAACAGAGGCTTTTCCAAAAGCCTGTTTCAACATCTAAGTCTCCTCATAGGCAGCAAAGCCAATTTTTTAAATACTATTCTCTGCAAGTGAAGCCAGAAATATCTCTCTTATAAGACCAAAAGTGAAATGCCAGAAGACAGTAAGCATTGCACCTCTGAGATCTACTGACAATCAGAATATCTCTTTACATTAAAACAATAGACAAAGTCCCATGAGATTACTCATGTCTACAAGCAGTACACAATATACAGAGCCCTGAAGCAATGACAACTGAGTCCAGAGCTGAAGTGGAAGAGGGCCCCAGTTCCAGCCTGCCCCAATTCCTACTGACAGCACAGCGATGCTCTTGCACAGCAGCTGCCAGACCCATGCCAATACCAGACCCACTGCTTTTGGATAGGGAGTAGGATGCATAGGGTGCAAAGGACGTAGGATCAAGCCCACTGTTTGGGCTATTTTTGGGTCACTACACCTGGAGTGCTTCTTTTGAATTCCAGAATATATTTATCTTCTCTAGATATGGTATCTTGCTGATCTGGTATTGATACTGCATCTGCTTGCAATTAAAGAATATGGTGCAAAACCAGAGGTTTTATAGAAATAAGCCACGTAGAGAATACATTTATGTCCACAGGTGAGGCCTAAGTTGATTCTTGCACAGAACAATTAAAGCATAAAATAGGAATAAGGCTAACTATCTTGTTATGCCTACCTTTCTTTCATGTATATTTCTATTATGCTTTTTGCATTATTTCTCACCTTATTGCTTTTCCAGAAATAAACCTAGGTGACTCTTAAGCTGGTTTGTGCTTCTTACTGCAATTTGCTTTCCTGCTAACTGTTATTACAAACATCAACTGGAATTTTTGAATTATAATATTCTCAACTTTTTGGAACAACTTATAAATTTTAGGTGTGGTCACAGTACTGGAATTCTCACCTGAAAAGAGAAAGCTGGAACTGAAATGAAACTATCTATTTTCAAATTATTTTCTTCAATTTAACCTGCTCCCCTTTTATTCTCTGATCTCAGAAATCTTCACAATCAGAAATTGGCTGCAATGAGCCCACAGATTTTTCTGGTTTTGGAAATACATAATTTTTTCAGGTCAAAATATACCAATTCAGCAGTGAGAGAAGATACGTAGACACCATAATCATATTTGTCACTGCAGACATTACTCCTGAGATGCTCTTCATGTTTCTGAGAGTAAAAATGTATGTGCCACTAACACTTTCTCATGAAACTGCATTTTCAAATCAATGTAATTTAGAGGCAGCTTCCTCTAAGAGGAATAAAGATTAGGATTTGCAGATGTCTTCATTTTCCATGCCTCCAGGTCTAATCTCCTAAGGTGAATTTGGCTCTTTGGTTCTCAGCAAAACTAATGAAAATAGTTTCAGTGATATTTTTTATTTCCAGAATTGCCATTCTGCCAGACATAGAATGTTTTGTTAATCAGAAAAAGGTTTCCTATGGCCTGTCATGGAAGAATGCAGAATAACCAAAGGTGTTATTTATAAGGTCTTCAGCTCACCAGAACCAGCTGGCTTTTTCTCATAGTCCTGGTTAATGCCAAGTTTGTCTCTTTAATTACATTATTGTTGACTGTTTTCTCTCTATTGATTCTTCTCTCTTTTTCTTTTTGCTAAATACATAGAAATTCCCATTTTCATTCCAGCACATGTGAAAACTGAAACCAAATTTTAAAACCTCAGAAATCCTCATCAAAAGAAACTGCTGTTTTCTGGCCAGTGCTGATCAACAATCCTAAATACACATAAGCTTAGAACAATAATCCAATACAAAGAAGGAAAAAATCTTAAAGCAAGTGTAAACATTCTGCTGCTTGCAAACCAGTCCCAAATGTATTTTCAAATACATTCCTCTGTCATTGCTCGGGATGCTTCCTAATGAGTTGACAATAAGCCAGTGACAGTCTAGCACAACAAAAGTTGTGTGCTTCCTTTTTTGGACATTCAAATATTCTCTATTGTTTCATAACTGTTAGCAACACTGCCTCTGTGCCTTTGCCATCCAACAAGTCTGTCTCTCTCAGTGACTCATTTCAGGTTCTGGCACTATGTGGGATCATGGAGAAACATTAACAGCAAACATTTAGTGACACAGGAAGAGAAGACGAAGAGAGATGCACAGACCAGTTGTATTTTCTCAAATTTGGTGAGTTTTCCACTCACATGGGAAACTTAAGATACCTGGGGTGATCACACCGTATTCCCTGGATACACAAAATGCTGACATCCCAAAGAGCATATGTGAGTGAACTCTATGTCATTTCATGTTGTTCCTATTAAAAAGATCATTTATTTCAGTGGTATACATTACTTTTCTTTTCCATGCTATGTCTTGGTTTTCTTTGCTGTTTTCCATAGAGTGAAACTTCATGGTTATGGAATGCTGCAGCTGCTGAATAACATTGCTCTTCCAGGGATCCATCAGCTAGCTACTGATTTGTAATGATTTCACCTGTCTGGGATGTGTGAAATCACTCAATTTGAGATGGTTATGATCAATGCAGGCCATAACATATATATCATGTGTAAAATCCTCACTTACAAGGCAAGAAGGAAATTTATAGAGTGGCTTAGAATCATATAATGGCTTGGATTGGAAGATCATCTAATTCTGAACCCCAAGTCATCTTTGTCTCTGTTATTTTGTTCTGCTGATTTCATTTTTCAGAGCTCCATGAGATAATTACCTTCTTTGTCCACCTCAATTTCAGAGCCTTTGGCAAGGCAAGTAGGCCTGAATAACATACAGTGCCTTCATGAGTTTAGCCTGACAGTTAGCCCATCATCGTCTACTCCCACACTAGTTTCACACAGGTCCAACATTTCTGTATTAAAAAGACATCTCTACAACTTGAAAGAAGCCCCAAAATACTAGTGAGAGAATTTTTCAGATAGCATGGACCTGATTCTCCCTCTTGATAGAGTGCCAACATTTTAATGAAGTCTTACGGCGAATGGAGTAACACAACCCTGACACTAACAATTTAAAATTGACACAAGTGTTCTGTATATTTTATTAGCTCTTAAAACTAAAGCAGTAAAAGTGTTTTTGAAGAGAGACAGAGAGGTGCAGAGGTCCGAATAAAACTGAGAGTAGAATGAGTTTGGTTTATACAAAACAATAATTACCTCACACATTTCTTGACTATATGTCACCCTGAACTCCTGTAAAAAGCATTCTCCCAATTCTGCTCTTGAGAATCCACTGAAAGTATGCCAAGGGGGACGGAAGGGCGGGGGCTTAAATATTTTTAATCTATTAAATGAAATAACACTTTTGAAATACTAAAAAACATATGGAAATGTGTTTCCCCCCATATGGGAATTCAGCTGTTCCCAGGAACAGCCTGGGTGTCAGGAGACCAGAACAACATATGAAGAATGTATTAAACAAATGATGGAAGGAGGTTTGAATAGCTTGGGGAGTTGGAAAAATATTACATAACTTTTCATCTTAAGTCCACCCCAGACTGACAGTGCAAATGAAAATCATTAGACTCCAAAGACAGTTTGGTGGTCCATGTGGAATCACTTGGTGGTTTCTCTGGAGTTACTAATAGACAGCTTTCTACATCACAGAAACTTCCATACATTTATCACTCTTTTCAGCAATCTTAGTGGAAGCCAAGAATAAGGGTTTAAGAGACAAAAACATTTAAGCATATGCTTAAGATTAAGCACCTGCTCAAATACTTCTCTGGATGAGAGCCTTAAAAACTGCACTGCTAACACATGTGGTAAAGACACGAAGAACAGAAAGGAAAGCTAGAGTGTACATGTGGTACCTGTTCTGGAAAAGGCTTTATTTTCATTAAATACTTTTTGGCAACATCAGATTGTATTAAAAAAAAAAAAAAAAAAAAAAAAAAAAAAAAAGAAGAAGAATCGAAGCTATATATACATACATATATATATATATATATATATATACACACACACACACACACATACATATACACACACAGCTGGTACATAGCCAGTAATGGTCTACCAGGAAATAGCAAGTATATCAGTATCTTGTGCTCTCATTCCTGATGGATGCTCTTTCACCAGGTGCTGACCATGCTGAGTCCCCTCACATGCATGCATTTTCATGTAGTTTCAATTAGCAGATTCCCATCATACTTTCTAGTGTTAAAAACACTGAAGCAACTTCCAGGCGAGTTAGTAGATGTATGCAGCGAAGTACAGTACCAAAGATAGCCCTTGTGTTCTACCGGTAGATACAGTTGTATCTGCATTGTGGTAATACATCTACACTGTTTCCAGTTTTGGAGCCAGTTGAAGAGTCACAGGTTTGTCTGCTAAGTGCTGCATTGCATGGGACATATATATATCATAATCTTCCCCCAGAACAGGGAATGGAGCTGCTTGGGGTATGACCATGCAAGGCACTGCCCTAAGTAACAGAAGCAGAGTGTTTATCTGCCCAGTTTTAAGATGCATCTCTTTTTTCACTTATTTGCCTTGTAAATGTGATGAAGGCTGAATGTATCAGTCCAAACTCAGAAACTGAGCTTGGGACAAACTTGATTACAGTGCAGAATTTACTCTAATACCAAAATGGAGGGGAAAAAAAAAAAATAAAATAAAGAAAAAGATTAAACTTTCTAATTCACCCAAAGACTACATTTAATCACACCCCTGAAATACAGGAAATATTTGGGCCAGAATTATTCTTCAGTTGCACTGAAACAGCATTTGAGTATTTGAAATAGAAATATATTTGCTTCCACCTGACTACTGAGTTCATACATTACATTATGCAGCTAAATGCATTAATAATAAGACAGCCTTTGATCACCTTTCCTCACCTTGTCTGCCAAAGCAATCTAAAAATCACAGGAGCTACTGATTTTGTCAGTCTGAAATGCATGGAAATATTAAAGCATGTATTGCTTGGCTCTTTTAATATGTACCAGATGTTATAAATTACATAAATGGAAAAATCTTATACAATTTTTAGATTTAAGAATGGTAAAAATTAAGATAAAGAAAATACGTTTATATTTCTTCTATGACATGCTTTTTTCTTTTTTTCTTTTTTTTCCTTCCTTTTTTTTTTTTTTTCTTTTTCTTTTTTAATGCCAGTGCTATACAATTAGCCTGGACCACTTCTGTTTTTGCTGAAATTTATGACCAAAAGTTAAACTTGTGGCAAGGAACCTATGACAAATCCTCTGGTCATGAAGTGTTACTCCTACTTTAACATACAACATGACAGAGCAGGAAAAGAACACCAAAACCAGCATCACAAGCAAAATTAAACAAGGAGTTGGTTCTAGTATTTATGTATCACAGTTCATCTTCCCGCCTTCACTTTTCGCTTTACCTAACAAAGTTACACTATTCCAGTTCTGCCAAATTCTTAAGCAAGAAGGAAGCTGAAAGCATGATGTCATAGCTTGTCCTGATGAACAGATCTCAAGGGTCCTTGCAGACCTGTTCCAGTCCAGCACAGGAGGCTAGAGTGCATCTGAGTGGATACAGGTTTTTTCATTGCTTTCCCTTGTCAGCACAACCCTTCAGCCCAGCGCCCTTCAACTTTCCCTTCTGCATTCTGTCTCCTGATGCATCTCTGCCCAACCAGTGCAACAGCCCACTTGCCAGGCTTTTAGTTTTGGTCCTCTTCCCAAACCAAGAACGAAGTCAGCCCCAGAGCTGGACTTTCTCTCTAGTCCCTGTCTAATCTCAGCCTCTCTACACTCTCCTTTCCTGGCTTTGCCTCCAGTTTCTTTGCCAAACTTCTGTGTGCCCAACCCAATGTCATTCCTCTCTCCTCTGCTCAGCTTCCACTTCCTCTGACTCCAGCTATGCATTTAATTACTCTCCCATTACTCTCCTTACTGGTCCTTTTCCTCTCCCCATGGTTGACACAACTCCCTCTCCTTGTGTAGCCCAGGCTGACTGCAGTGGGGGAACAAAGGGCAAAGGCCAAAGGCTTGGGCCTTCATGTCCCTTCCTCTTGGCACAGCACAGTGGGAAGCCACCTTCACCAGGAAGACCTGGCTCCTTGGCAGGATGGCAGCACAGGCCACTCCCAGCTGCTCTGCCCTGTCACAATACCATGAGCTGCAAGAGTTTGAAAACTTTGCTGAAGTTTTGGACGTCTTCCATGAACAGCCATAGGACAATTTTCTTTCTCCACATCCTGTAACTTCACTGATTTTCATAGGGGCTTGTCAATGGGCATGTCCCAAACATGAAAGGTTAACCCTCTACCAAGTTTCAGCTGGCTGTTTCAAAACAAAGAAGTACCAAAGCTATCCAAAGAAGACAATTTTTACAAAGAAGACCTTTTAACATAGGCAAGAAAAGGTTTTATTTCTTATACTGAGAAATATCTCAATTGCTTTGAAAGAAATTTTCTTTCACATTCATGGGCCAGCACTTGGCATTGAAAACTTCTCACCAACTGCTACTGTGAAAGGTTAAGAGCTACTGACAAAAAAGTTCTGTAGGTGATGCTCTTGATAACCCACAACCGTTCAAATTGGGTTGGTTATACCCTGACTACCCAACTATTTGACTGAAAAACATTGTCCAAGTCCAGAGGAATTCCACCAACCCACCTACTGCTGCATGATTTCATGAGGCCAGTGCCCAAGTGCCCAGTTCTTGTCAGCTTGTAGTTTATAAAGAAGAAACCTAAAATAGAAAATGTAGGAAGACTCTTATCACGTTACATAAGCACTGTGACAAGGCTCCATGACATTAATTACAAAGCCTGAAACAAACCAAATAGTGCTCAGGCACTGCAAGACCACACCGGAGGGGCAGGTATTAGAATCTGGAGGTGTCAAGCTACAAGTTTTAGGAGACCATAATGAAAAATGTACAAGCATGTACACAATTCTGAGCTGCTGAGCTTTCCCTTTCCCCTTAGTGTAGCAACTAGACAGATCGGCACAATGAAAAAGGCATTACCACAAAGGTGTGATGACAGAAGGACCAGCATGATAGAAAGGCACTATAAGGAAAATAAGAAGATTGCTCACCCACATCCGAAGATTCCAGGTTCGTAGGGGAAAGCTTCACCAAGGAGGGATCTCCATAAAGAGATCCTTCCCCAGCTGCAGTCAGACCTTAAATGAGATCTAAGAGACTTGCAGCCAGCCTTCGCATCCTTAGGGTCACACAGGTGAATTGCCTTCACCTGTGCTCCCAGGGCTGACCCCATCCTTTCCCCAGGTGCTCTATCAGTGGTTGAGGTTGTGACTCAACAGTTTCCACACACTCTGGCCTTTGGATTCAGAAAGCTCTTCCAATGAATTCCAGTGAGTAATGCAGTTCTACATGCTCGTCTCCCTAAAGAAAAACACTGTATTTCATAGGTGTTACCATGACTATCTCATATGAAGATTAATTTGTAGCTGTTATGCTGTTAGAAAGAAGTTGGGGCATCTGAGTCAATAGCTATGGAATGGTAGTCTCTGAGATAGGATGGAAGGCAGTCAATTAGTTCAGGCCATAGATACTGCTTTTGCTACAAATATATCCCTCATCGCTTTCAAAACACCTCCTCCACAGAAAACTCCCTTTTGTCTGTACTCACTTTGAAAGGGAGATAAGTGCCGCACTCCTTATACTCTCTGTTAGCTGCGGCTCCTGCACTGAGAGCAGTTGCCAGGCAGCTCAGAGCCTCACAGCTTTTCTCAGGCATGCTCCCTGAGCTGCAGCAGCTTTGCAAGCTTAGGGCACACTCCTGTCAGCAAGGCCTTACTGCAATTCACTCTGCAGCTTATTTCTTCCTCTAGGCTTTTCCAGACAAATATTTTAAATGTATTTCACAAAATGAAAGCCTCCCTTAGCCAAGTAATGTACCATTAAAATGTAGTAGTGATACTAAATAAAGATCTATTGCTGTGGCACAGGGTCTCATGGAGCATTTAGAGTCACACTAGACAAAGCACAGCCAGTTTTTCCTCCTGAAAGAAACTATAGATTCCACATCACTGAACCTTTTCTAAAGGAGTGTTTTGTTTTCTAAACTTTATCAGAAGAATAAAACATACCGATTCAATGAAAAACTTCCAAACTTTTTGGATTGACTTCTCAGTTTGCTTTATATTAAAAAATGCTTAAGCTTGAACTGAAATATTCTTTTGCTTTAAGTCCTTCTACATTCCATTTGCTGAAAACTGCAAAAAAATTATTTAAGGTCAACTCACTTATCCTTTATACTCCAGCAGTTTCCTTTCTAAATTTCCAGAGAACACAAACCAGATACACAAAAAGTTCTTTCTGAAGTATGCACATGGTTCACAAGACCAGCGCTCATGTACAAAATGAAGCTATAACACTATTTAATATTAAAGACTGATTCTCCTTGGAGGTAACTTGAATTCTATCTGCTCCCATGATGACTGTGGTGAGGTGGAAATAAGGGATCATGGAGCATGCATGTGCGCCATGGGCCTGGTGGCAGAGCCAGGAACCTGCATTACTGCCACATGTACTGTGAGCATCAGGTGCATATGACCCGTCAATCTCCCCTCCTCAGGGTTAATAGAGACTATGCCACCCTGCTTGTAGTGTAGTGTGTACATTTTCACTGTGATTGTTCAGTACAAGGAAATATGCACACCAGCTCCCGCTTTGTCCTGTTAATCTTTTCTGACCTGGACCAGCAGAGTTTCTTCCAGTGGACTGGAAAAAGCTAAGGAAGACAAAGAATACAGTAAGGGAAAGATATAAATCTACACCCAGATGCTAAGAGCACTTCAGCTGACACAGTCAGATGTCTTCCCTCTGTTTCCCCGCTCCAGGTCATGCCTGAGGGGACAAAGAGACAGAGTCCCAAGTGAGCCAATTATGAGATATCTTCCAGCAATCCAGCATCTGTGCTGGGGATAATAATCCTGTGGAAGTGAGGAAGAAGGAACAGGGGCTAGTAAGAAACCTTGGCTTCTACAACCCCAGAGGAAACCAAAGCTCTGGCAGTCCCTGACAGATCCAGCAGGAAAAATATGCATTCCCAAAGAGGAAGAAATATGGGCCCTTGGGCTGTTTCACCTCAGTCCTGCCTTTCTGTCCTTACACAAAATGAAAGGACTTACATAATTGCAGAATGTGCAGGAAGGAGTTAAACACCAAATACAAGAGTGCCCCCTAGTTTCACCCAGGACACTGCAGATTTATTACACATTACGTGTCATCACTTTTCTTTGAAAGTTGACAGGCTGCACGCCAAGCACTCTTTAGAAGAAGGGGGGGGAAAAAAAAAAAAAACACCTCACAAATTCTCCTCAAAACTTCTTACTTTAAGCTAAGTGCCAGTGCCTGCCAGTGACTCATCTTTCAAAAGCTTTTGGAAGGTGGTTCTTACTTCAGAAACTCGGATTGCTTCTTACACACTAAGCACTGTGGGATCAATAATTAGGCTAGAAAAAAAAAAAAAAGTTTAAACATTTAAACTATCTCTTTGACAACAGTCATCTTGAGGGGTTCTGTTAACTAGAAATGCAGGGAAGTTCCAAGAACAGGAAAAAACAGAAAGGCCAAGAGCTTGTCTGATGACTCAAAATAGCCAACATTCACTTTGTATCACTTTAATACTAAAACATGTTTTAAATCATTTTGATTTCTTTTTAATAATGGAACCAGACACATACATCACATCGCCTTGGAAAGAGTAGAAATACTATATCTTTTTTCTTTTTCTTTTTTTTTTTTTTTAATGTGAATGCAAATGGAAAACATATGATGACATTCCATCTCTTCCTTCCCTGTGCTATGTTTCACCCATTTCTCAACATACGTTGCACACATACGGCCTTCATTATTGCTGAAGTTATATGTCATCATTTCGCCATCACACAAGCCAAACTTCTGAAGTGCTCTCTTGCTTCTAGGGATTTCCTTGTTTACACACCACATGAAACCTTATTTACACCATGATGAAAGCATGTGGGAAGTACATGGAAGCCTGTACACAGGTGAGGGTAGGAAGGAGAAAGGGCAAGATCTGCTTTTAAACCTGATGCAAAGATGGATTGATCCTGGCTGCAGGTAATGTTGCTTATCAGCCCCAGCAGGAAACTGGCTGGACACCTCAGTCAGAAATCCACTGGTGGCAATAAAAGAAATAGCAGAGCAAAATTCAGGAAGCTGCGGGGAGGAGAAAAAAAAAAAGAAGAAAAAAAAAAGCATTTAATATGGCAGACTCTAAACAAGAATTCTCTCTTCCTATGTTTGATGCAGGCTTTCCAGCATAGCTTTAGTAAAAGGGAAAAAGAGGCAGAATGCTAACAATTATGACTTGTGTGGTGCTATACTCAGAAGCTGCTTATAAACACAGTTCATATCTTATGCATGTAACAATCTGACAGCATGCAGGTGCCCTTGTCCATGGGTGTTCTGGGAGAAATATATGTAGATATCTGGTTATTCCAGAATTGTTGACATCCTAGCCTGGTTATGGAGAGGATTATTTCTAACTACTCATCTGAAGCATTGTTTAGCAATTAAACTGCACACCACAACTTTGGGCCATTTTTCTCCATTGCTGTATTTTAGAGCAACTGCTATTTGGACCATAACTTTTCCAGGTGAATCAACTAAAAAATAAAAATTTCTCCTATCCTGTAAGGAAAACAAAACAACCACACACTAAACCAAGCGCTATATCCTTTTAGTGACAGTCCAGTTTTAATTCCCAAAAATGAAGAATTTCAAATCAAGCTACTGCGTAGGGGTTTGCCTGCAGGGCAGAAGTGGCTCATTTCGTAGCAGGCTTCAGATATCCATTATTTCCTGCTGAGTAACCTCAGCTTGCAGAGCCCATCTTCGCAGGACTGCTGCTCTGCTTCCTACACTAGGTGGCATGGGAGGACCAGGTTTCTCCACCCCCACCACAGGCGATGACAGGCGATCCTGCTGCACTCTTACTCGTGCTCTGCAGAAGCGATTATTTTTTAAATTAATCACCTGACAATTTTATCGGGCTAGATGCTGAAACTCTTCTTCGAGGGGTTGTTCCCTTGTGACTTTTCCATTCCTTCCTAATACTGTGCTCTTCAATGTCTTTCCCTCAAAACTTTCCAGTATAACTTGCCTTTCTGCAGCCAGATATTATATATTTTAACACTGTACCTTACTCAGTTAAGTCTCAGTTTTCCCATTAGTCGTCCCCGTTACTCTACATTTATACATGCCATGAAACAGCACTGACATCTTTGAACTTTTACAATTCACTGGGGAGGAACCTGGAAGCCTGCATCCGAAAATACTTTCAGCTCTTCTGAATCACAACACTTTAGATGTCTGAAATAATCAGACTCCTTGAAGAGGTCAATTTGCTTCTTACCTTACTCAACTTCTAAGCTGATTACTGCAAATTATTGACCCTATAAAGCAATCGGGCTAGATCCATCAGTGCTGTCACTGGGAAGGGCAGCATTGCTCAATATTGAGATTGCAGTAACAGAATAAAATGTGCCCTGCTACAGCCCTGCTGCAACTCCCCTACCCTTCTTACTCCTGTCCCATGCCTTAAAAAGGTGCACAGTGAAAATCTTCTCAGTCAAGTCAGGATGTTCATCTGGCCCTAAATTGTTTGGATGCAGAATACTTAAAGCATGGTTATTACCTCATATTATTTCTTCTCCACCTCATTTCTACCTGGTGCATTCCAATACCACGGGAACACAAAGCTGTTCTCATTACTTCACTGTTCTCCCAACATGCTACTTAACAGCTCTCCAGCAAACAAACCCTGCCTATACAGCCCCCACCCAGCCCATATATGCAATCTGCCTTCCTTGCCTGAGGGAACAGCAGGGGTTAGGTTACCTCTTGATGTACTTTCTGCCCATGTTTCTATGATTCCCTGAGGAGCAGCTTATCTATCTCTGAGGCTTGCAGTCATATTGCAGGACTTCAGGGTTAAACTGGTGAGACTGTTCATGCCAGAAGCGAGGGAGGTGTTTAGCATTAATGGCAGAGGCCTGACTTTTCAAAGGGGGAGATCTTATGATGCGAGTAAGATCGAGTCATTCTGGTTTTGATAGATGGAATTTCAAGAGAAGAGCTATCCCAAGGTTGTTAGCTGTATTTTTTAAACCCAGTTCCTCAATTACATCTGCTTAACTCTGATTTTCCTTACCTCTTGCACTCTGCTACACTGAGCTGACACTCCCTTTCTCTCTACCTTTTCCTTTGCCAGGGCACAAAGAGAATCAGAAGACAGCCTGTACTAGGAGCAGAAAAAGAAACTATTAGAAAAAAAAAAAAAAAAAAGAAAGAAAAACACCTTAGGAGTATGCTATTTCCTTTTTTTTTTTTTTTTTTTTTTAATTCAAGGAGACATCTAATGAATATACTCCATGGCCATTATGAATGCCTGTGTTTCATCACTTGTAAAATAATAAGCACCACTAGCACTTTTCAGTTTCCATGGTATCCACATATATTCACACATATAAAGCATATTTTCTGTAAGAAGAGTTCCTATGAGAAGCTATAGATTATGGCACTGTCCCCACTTGGCATGGGCAAGCCCACCATGTTGCATGAAAGGCAGAAGGCAGTGTTACCTCACGGCTCCCTTCTGCCTGTGTACTACTACCTTGTGGTTCAAAAAGGAGAGGAAAAAATGCCCAGGAGGAACTTCATGAAAAATAAATAACTTTATGAAACAAAATAAAAGTGAGGCACTGGGGTGACCACGTGGGAATAGGCACTATCCTCGGTTCTATCAGCGCAAGACTAAATACGAGCTAGAAATTACATAGGTCACAAACACGTGACAATGTGAAATACTATAAAGTTTTAATCTATGCTAGTGTGGTGAGACCATTCATAGCTGCTCAAGACTCACGAGCAGAGAATGTGGTCATTCCATTCTTGGGATCATAAAAATTTACTGCACGCCTTCACGTGTTCTCCCTATATAGCTCCGTTTTATTTCACTGGCAAAACACAGCCAGCTGGAGCTACAGCTCTGATTAACTGAATGCTCAAGATGCAGAATACATCATATTCACAGCAACATTCTGACTGTAAAAAAAGCTTGACTTTTTAATCAGTTCCAGAGATGCAGATAAATGTAACGTGTCAGAAATAGGGACCACCTACACATCAGATCACACTTAGGAGGATAATGTATGCAGGCATACAAAATTGCCAAGGAACATAAAGCCACCCAGAAAGGGGTACTTCCCCAGGCTACTGACAGGCTTATGCCACATTTCACTGACTTCATAAGGCAGCCTGATGACATTTGGTTTCAGCAGAGCCACCTGAAGGGACAGAGAAAACACACTGTTCTTGGATGGTCAGTACCAAGGACATTATGATTTTCAAATATCTTGCCAGACAAAGCCAGGAGCAAACAGCACTGCAGATCAGAACCTACTTACTTCAAAATCATAAACAAAAACCAACAAATAGAAGCTACCTAGTAGAGAAGCTGAAACAGCTCCATTAATTGCCAGTCATTAAGATTGCCAAAGCACTTTCAGACGGAGAAAGCTGAAATGTTTTTTTAATGCTTCTAAAACAAGGAAAAGAGGGGGGAAAACAGAAGGAAGAAACATGGTTCTATGACTCAGAGGTACAACTGAGATAGAAAATTAAATGTTGCCACAAATGGGCTCACTGAAGCCCAAGGCAAAACTCTACATCTTGGAAATTTGCAGAGATCTTAGAAAGATTCTGTGTTTTACGATGAAGAACACACACAAAAAAAAAGAATCTAAAACCAAACAAAAAGCAAAACAAAACAAAAAAAAAAAACACCTCACAACTTGAGAATGAAACAAGATGGAGTATTCAGATTTAAGTCTTTACTATTTCTCTAGTCCAGAGAGCAGTGAATATTGATAGATACATAATCTGCTATAGTAAATTTCTATTGCAGGCTTACCTCTCTTGTTCCACTTATGAGGAGGAGAAGAAAGGAGAAGTAAGGATCTTCCCATCATCAGCAATTTCTTTATCTTTCTCAATAATCTGAAACACTGTTCTTACCTGAAGATCACTCAAACACTAGCCAGCCTTGCTCAGATCAAATAGAATCCTGTAATAAGAAACAACAGGAATTAGAAAGATACAGCAACACTCCTAACTACCACTATATTTTATCCAGGTTCTCCATGTTGAATTTATACACCACAGTTACTTCAGTGACTGAAACCTTAAGCTAAAACTGCATCGTGCATAAGCCCTGCACCTAGAACTGTACACTCTCACTTCCCAGATGAGTGCTCCAGTCTCTTGGGGATCTTTCCTACTCTTGCTCTTAATGTTGATTAGGAACAGCTGCAAGAGGAGGGCTTGGAAGGACTTACCTGAGACACAGAGGCACTTAGGGTCTTTACGGGGAAGTACTGAATGCCCATTCAAAGCTGTTGTGCTTCTTCTAAAGGCAGGTTTTAACCTAGCTCTTCCATCTTGCAGATCCTACAAATGGCTGCCAGGTCACTCTAAACTCTGGTGGACACTCCATTAGACCTTAGACACTCCATTTGAAGCTAGTCCTCTTGGAACAAACTGCTTTTAATGTTTGCTAGAGCTGAAGTACGAAAATGACCCTTGCAGCAGGGAAGTGGATGTTTGGTTCCTAGACTGAAAGTAAAATGCTGTACACAAAGTGGACATCTCATTGGAAGAAACCAAGGAACTACACCCCAAACCATGAGCAGACACAGCCACCTTACAAGGGATTACAAAGAATGTTGTCCTGTGTTGCTCATGCACACATTTCTTCAGAGAGATGGAAACTGAACTAGTTCTCCATTCCTGATGCGTGTTCCAGCCTACTGTGTAATGTATCCACCAACATCAGCTTTTGTGAATCTAGCATTTATTTCCTTCATCTCCAAGTACCCAAATGAATGTCTTTTGAACACATTCAGTGTCCTTAGGATTTGCTTTCCCAAGAAACATTTTTTGTTTTAATTTTTTATTTTACGGTTTTTGTGTGTGTCAGAATGCGGGCATGAATGGGCAACAGAGCCAAAACAATCACTTAAATGCATAGCTCTTCTGGTGGCAGATTGTTCCCTGTAGGAGACCACCAGTTGTTCTTCACATCTCATGGGTGTTTCAGAAGTAGTTTTCTTCAGTGGTTACTTAAAAAAAAAAAAAAGAAAACAAAAACAACAACCAGAAAGGAAGGTTGTTTGTCATATTCAGAAAAGAGTGTTTGTGTAATCAGAAAAAAAAGTATTGCATTAATTAAATTTCTGTGAATGGTACACAGATACTACGGGCAGTTGGAGCCTTATATATTTCTATAATACATAATTACTTAATTCAATTATTCAAAGAAAATTACTTCACACCCCCACAAAATACACTGTGTCTTGCTAAGGAGACATATCTGCCTGGTTTTACACTCAAGTAATGTCACCTCCAGCAGAAGCTCATTTATTAAAATACCAGAATACTGCTATATAATGCCTATTGTAACACCCACCTCCCACACACACAGGGCAGTGTGCTGCTTATAACAAAGAAGGCATTCATAGCTGTTATCTTGAAAGGTAGGGGCGATAAATGTATTAAAGGAACCAAAGAAATGTTCACCTCACCAAAGAAAAGATAAGATAGCTTAGGGGTGTTTTCTTACTGGAAGCTGAGGTGCCTCCATACTTGGTATCCTCAGACCAACTTCCCTCACATTGTCAAAACCTTTATTGTAGCTTTGAACTTCACCTGACTTTACATCTACCAGGAACCCCAAATCCAAACACTTTACTCTGAGTTCCCAGAATTAAATTTGGGTCTCAGCTCTTTGGCTAAGCCACCTGGCAGCTTTACCCAAGACTGCCACCACCAAGATACTGCCAACAGTTCAGGCTGTCTCTCAAGCAGGAGCAGGGCTCCCAAGAGCCGTTTGGTTTGGGTTAGACAAGATACTGGTGACCAGATCACTGCTTCCCTGCAGATCAGAGCCGGCTGCAACTTCTGTTGTTATTATCACTATAGCAGCTCTCTGTGTATTAATATGCCTTTTGTGCAAAATTCTGTCTGGCACTTTCAAGAAGGAAAAGATGGTAATGGAAAAAAAAAAATCTCAAGCTCTTAAACTCAGTTCCATATCAGAACAATTATTGAGAGAGAACTATAAGTTCTTGGGACAGAATGAAAGAAAAAATGGATAAAAAAAAAATAGCCTCATTTTTACCAGGTTACCCTATCCTCCATTATTTTTGCTGAATGTTTAAGAAAAGATAACAGATTTCTAGTGCAGCAGACTGACAAATGGCAATTTCAGTGAGGGGTCAGCCCTTCACATGGGCCACGTGAAGTGCTTTACAACCTGCTTGCCTAGTTGGTAGCTGAAGGTGCTCAGCAGGTCTAACTGCAAAGGCAACAGCTTTGCTTTCTGAGCTCAGATACTGTGTTATTCAGAACAACCCGCAGACTCTTGTGTGTTGAAACTCATAAAGCCCACTGGGACTGAACCAGTGCACCAGCTGCTTCCAAACAGGAACAGCCAGATTTAGGGGTTTTCACAGTAGCCACAGGACAGAGATTAGGAGTCATGAGGTCCATGCAGGTCAGACCTTCAGTGAGTTTAACTCCTCAAGAACAGCAGACTCATGCTTTGTCTTCATGCTGCATCCTGACAGTGCACACAGGAAGCAGGAAAACCTAACGTATGCTGTATAAAGCAGCAGAAACATGCACATTGTGTAACAAACGTCTGTTGAAAGGAGATAAAGAGACAGCGCAATTTCTTTCCGTTTTTCACCCGTGTCCTCATTCCCCTCCACCCCCACACCCGGCTGTCTGGGGGAGGTTTCACATTGCATTAGTGTTACCGCCCGTGCATCGGCCTTTGCTGTGCTGCTGCCGGCGGCTGCCTGGCAGCTGGGACAGGGAGAGCCTGTGACGGGCAGGATGGGAACCCTCTGTGGTGACAGACCCTCTGCCTGAGGCAGATCTGTGGGCATGGAGCAGCCATACGGCGTTACCACTCTGCCCATCACCAGTTGCCACTTCCAGCTGCCTTTGGATGGGTATGTAGAGCAGCTTTGGCAGCTCTCAAAGTCCATTGTTTGGATACTGATGACCTCTGGTGAGACCTCTACCCTCAGCAGTGAAAGTAAGATAGCTTTCTCTGTTTTTTTTTTCTGGTTTTTTTTTTTTTTTCTTTTTCTTTTTTTTTCCCAGGGAATACCATCATACTGCACAATGCCTCTTGTATCTAACCTCATTAAAGGAACTCATCTAACTCATCTGTACTGAGGAAACTCTCACCTCCCCCAAAGGCAATGACTCAAGATACTAATCAGTGCAGTGAGGATGTCTGAGGGTTTTTTCATCCACCACTTTAGCCTGGGCTATGCTTTTCCTTCCTCCGCTACTGCAGCCACAAAGGTTGTTCTTGATTTGCAAAGGAAGGCAACCAGCCACTACTTGAGCTGACTGCCTCAGGTACGTATCAATTTAAACAAAGTGACAAATAATTAAATGTGTCCTGGAGCACACCCAGAAGAGGCTATTTTCTGCTTTACCATACTTTTCCCTTTTTAGTGTTTTTTGCTTTGTGTCTTTATTTTGCCCTTGCAGAGTTTGAGCAGAAGGAGGCACCATGTCTAAAGAAGACTCTTAAAGAAAATACGGCTGCTGTATTTGGCCCAGAAACATCCTCATAGCTGCTGATCATCTCTGTCTCTTAAAGTGATGAGAAAAGATCATCCTCAGAAGTCAGAAGTATGCCTTACTAAGGCCAAGCAACAAAACACCAGCTTAAGTCATTCTTCTCACATCTCTGAAAATAAAGTTGGTGAGTTCTGAACTTTCTGGTGTCATGGGCTATGAAGAAACTGACAGCAGCCACACACAAGAGATGGGGATTTTCTAGAAAACAGAGGGCACCCCCATTTCCACTTACTTTCCCTGATGGCGCAAGCCCTGCTCCCTCAGGCCCAAGTAGCAAATCCAGTCAGAACAGCCAACAACACCAAGCCACCTCTGAAAGGTTATTATTAAAAGTCATTCATTGCATTAATTCATAACCCTAATTTAACGTCAGCAGACCTTTATCTTTTAGCCTGAGGGTTATGCTAGCTCCTGCAAGCCAAAGCCCAATCATAACAAGTGTCTTGGATTGTAATTACAGGATGATTTCCAGTGATACCAACTACCTATTTTGCCTCCGTGCATTTTTGAAGGCTAAAGGTTGCCTCCCTATTACAATGCCCTTGTGTCTATACTAGGGAAAAAAAAAAAAAAAAAAAAAAAAACCAAAAAAAAAAAAAAAAAAAAAAAAAAACCCACAACCTTTTAGTAAACAGATGCACTAATGAAAAGAAAATATGTTACACATAAATAACGTGGATCAACTACAGCTATGCTTGACACGGGAGAAGGGGAAAAGGGGCTTGCCAGGCCCAGAGCAGAGTGTGATGTTGGCCAGCAAGATGACCGCTTGAGCAACTGGCTGCTTTCTTCCCTTATGAGGGGAAGGGAGCAGTGAAATTTCATGTCTCTTTCCTCTTTTTTTTTACCCTGGGAAGCTGAAACCAGTTCAAATTCCTCCCACAGCTCTCCTCCACCACCACACTGAATTAAACCTTCTTTCTTCAAAAACAGTGCCCGATACTCCCTCAGCTCCTTCCTGTACCCTTCAGCTGATGAAGTAGCTAGCTCAGTGAGACACTTGAACAGGAGTTCAGAGTTAAATACAGTTATGTGCTTGACTGGATCAGGGCTACCCTTGTTTGGGAAAAACATGCTTTTTGAAAGTGACTTTTCAGGGATTTAGGATGCTCTTCTGACTGAGTTCCTTCACAATTCCCTAGTACAGAGCTAGAAACTCCAGATCATTTAAAATATTGTCATTAGGTTATTTTATTTTTCTTCCAAAACCAAATCATGGTGAAGTTATATTTCAAGAAACAACTAAAGTAGCAGAGACATGTTTAAATTCCGATTTACACAGGAATTAATTGTGGGTAATATAATAAAATCAAGACAGCAATGATAAATTAATGCAGGGTTGGGGGAAAAAAGATATAAATATAACTGCACTGCTGAAACAATTTGATGTATGTTTTCTGGTCAGGATGAAACTTGAGCCAAATTTCAGGAAAGCAATCATTTCCATTGACAATAACATCTATTGCTATGATTATGCAAATATTTGATAAATACCCTACAGAAGGATTACAAGAAAGGCAATATTTTACTTATAAAAAGCCATACTGAACCTAGGACACAATAGAGGATAATGAATGAGCATATCACAGAGTAATTTATCTTAGTTGTATTCTAAGTATTTTCCATGTGTTCTAAGAATTATTATTTTTCAAGAACTCACTACATGCACTCTGGTATCCATAGTTTACATAAGTTAAGTTTTTTTAAAAATCCAAGCTATAAGAAAAAAAATTTAAAAATGAAAATAATAGTAGAGTCTAGAAAGTGGAAAATTGCAAGAAAATTTTGTTAAGGAGTTTGGTCAGATGTTAGAAACACATCCGACAAGATGCTTTCAGCCCATTTAAATGTTGTGGAATGCATCTCTCTCTTCAACAACGTAACTGTTGACAAGCTGCCAAAAGTCTGAATTGCAAATCCTCCAACCATGAATAAATCAAAGGAAATTCCAAGATATAAGTAAGGCAGCTTAAATGACTTATTTTGCTATAGTAACTGCAAATTCTCTATGAAGATATATTGGATCTGCCACAACAAGTCAAATGTATTTAAGCCACCCTCAGTGGGTATTATGACTCTGCTGGTAAGGACATGTTGTATATAATCCAACTATGTCTGTGGGGCCCTGATCTGGCTCCTTCCAAAGTCAGTGAATTTTTCTGGACTTTGTAAATTTATTGGAGTGTAATGGCCAGTAGGCTGCAGTGTTGATCTGGGAACACCACGTGCTTTTATTTCAGAGACTATTTATTTGGCTGGAGAAAATCTTTTCCAACTACGGAAAGGACCTTGAGGAGTGCACTCAAGGGAGGACATTCATTCTTATTGATCAGGCTCTATCGAGTCAACTTACCTCCCGCCAATCCAGGCCCTGTTTTGGCCTGAACTGTTAGCAGTTTGGGCTGCATAGCTTGCTTCTAGTGACTGAGCCAAGTCAAGTGTTTGTTGGGCATTGACTATTTTAGTTACAAAGAGGGTGAAAATCCCTGCTTTTCCTATCAGGGAGGAAATAATCAGAAGATCCCTGTAACCTGTGTGAAGAAAGGGATATGTATGGTCCCAGAGGTGTGGTACTTGACCTTGCTGATCTTTCCCCCATCCCATGGGATGCCAGAGGGCTAGAGTCAGTTGATCCCTTGGTTCTCTTAAACTCACTGAATAACTTAGGGTTCAAAACCACCTCCATATGTGATCTGGTCAAGAACTTTATTACTCTTGATTCCTTCCTGGACATACTTCCAATTATTTTGTAAGGTAGCAGGCTGCTGACAGCAAATATTGATCACTTACTTCTGCCTCAAGCAAAGGCTTGCATACATTAAAAACTAATCAAAACAAAACAGAAGTATGATCCATTGATGATTCTATAAGATATGGCTGTGCAAGGACAGCTCGTACACGGCTCCTTTCCTTTAGCAGAAGCATCGCCTGTCCTGTGCCAATGCTCTTTATGCTGTCTGCATCTTATGCAGTTGTTTATGTGAAGGCAAATCACTGAGTAACTGCAACAAATTTAGTGTCACTGTTTGGTTTTTTTAACTAGGATGATGAAGGAGGCTGAAGAATAGTGTGATATTAGGCTTCTTCCTCCTTCGAAGGAAACATCTTAATGTCTTTGAATTTTGTAGTTTTCTTATAGGTAATCATTTCTGAAATCTTCTTGCTCACTTTTTGAGAGTGTCATAGTTTTCTTTTGTAACATAAGTTAAATGTTGGTATGGATCAAAAAGTACTGTACAAGGCAGGTAATAATCTATAACTTGTGAGAGCTTTGGTAGCTGAAATCTAAAATTTATCTCTAAACCTGTACTTTAAAACCAGATTCAGCTGATGGTTTCTTTTTCTTTTTTCCAGCCTTTGCTGGTACACTATTGTAGTATGATTTATCATGTTTTCTGTCTGCTTCAAGTTCTGCAGGGCCACTTTGCTACGGCAAGCTATCTGCCTACAGACTATCTGCTCAGACTGTTCACATAAAAATACTCTTTTCTGACATTTATGACATAATAGCAAAGAAATCCAAACAGTTCCAAGGTCAACTACTACCCTAACTTTCCAGGGATTATTGCTCAAACTTTAGCTGTCCTTTTTCCAAGTTTCCTTAATGTCCACAGATTTGAAAAGCTGCACAGTTCTACACCATATTCTGCACCTAAGACTAATTGAAGGCTTCTTTTGGTTCCCTCATTGTCCTGCACTGCTCTGCATGTCATTGCATGAAATGTTTGAGACAGCACTCTAATTCCAAGTGTTACTGCACTTCAATTCAAAAATTCCCATTTTAATGTGCCTTATGTGTCCCTTGCTTGCCCATTTTATTGGCATACAATTCCCTAAAGTGGCTTAATAGTCTTCACTAAAATCTCACACTAAATACAGTGTTTTTTGAAAGTCTGCAAATATATCACAGTTTAGTTTTACATCCTCCTTTCTTTCTTATTTATTTGACAGAAATCTGTACATTCATGACTATGATGGACTGCTGTCCAACCAGTGGTTCCTGTCACTTTCACTGAGCTACTACATGGATTCATCAATGCATTGCTCACAGCACAGAGCCTCTCTCACTGTTTTCTTATCCCCTCTTCTCTGAAAGGCAAAATCTAGCTCACTACCTAGTAGCTGTTCAGAGTCTATTTATCCTGGAAACCCTTGCTAAAATAAAGGTGTGCTCTTTCATTTATGCACATGAATGTGTTCCCTCACTCTCTCCAAGAGTTACAAGTGTTATATGAGACTTAGCCCCTTGGGACAGAATTTCCTGTGATGACAAGAATCTCACCCCTCAGAGGAGGCCAAAACTACATGTAATTGTTTGAAGTTGAACATATCTGGTGTGCACATCAGTCTCACCATGTCCAGAGCTGTTGCAACATCTGGTGCACTGCACCTTGTCAGTCACACAAGAGATCAAGTCAGCTGCAATACTGAATCACTACGTGTCTTCAGCCTTCAGGGGATAAGCAAGAGTCCAGATACTTTATCTGTCTCAGAGCAAACTGAACAAATTCCCGAGGAGCAGATCTTCACTCGCACTATTTCCTGAGGGCTAAGATCCGCAGAAAAACTACTTGTTCCTGAGGTCCAGTGCTTCAGTTTTTCAGAGTTATAGAGGATAAGCAAAACCTTGGGTATTAAGCCCTCGGGAACACAGTTAATAGATGATACCCTAAATGTGAAAAACAAGAACATGCATGCACATAAGTTTTCTTGTGTTTTTTTTTTTTTCTTCCAGCTTCAATTGAATTTCAAGGACAAACATCTTCATGGACCAGCTTTTATCCCTTGTCCCTTGGTTCATCTGCCCTCTTGGGCATTCTTGGTAATTCACATGCATTCAAGAGTTCTGGGAGTTCCCTATCTAAAGGATTTCATCCTGCAGTCTGTTCCTCAGCTGAATAAACAGATTAATGTTTAGAATGATTCAAGAGGGTACATTCTCCAACCCCTGTCAGATCAGATCTGATCCACCCTATCTGATGACGACAGTACCCTTGCCAGGTGACAGCATTGCCAAACTCAGTTATGCACTCAACAACCAGTTTGACTTGATGGAAGACAGCTTATTGCACAGAATGGGTGCATTGCAATTGTATCGCTGATTATCATTTCAAGGTCAGTGCCAGGTCCTCATAGGAACGTTAGTCCAATTGAGAAGGCAAACATAAGAATCAGCCTTCTGATAAAATGGAGTTTTCTGTATCATACAAATGTACACAATCTATAAGCCATAAGCTTTTCTTAGACAGTTTCCTCAAAATACCACGTCTGCAATAGACACCAGCTGCCTCCAGCATGACAAAATATTACAGTGTTTATTCACTTGTATGTCTCAACTAATATATCTCACTTGCCTCACTGTAGTGCACTGGATATTAATGTGCCACAAATAAAGTGCAGAGAAGGATCCAGCAAAATAAATGTTCTGTACCATGAGGCAACCTATCCTCCCACAATATCAAGAAGCTTTTAATAAGGGTGCAGTGAATTCTTTCTGCTACATGTGCCACTGGTACTTTGGGGTATCGTTCTAAATTAATACATCTTCCCACTCAGAAAAAAAGAAAAAAAATTATAGTTCCAACTCATTTTGTATGTGCCCCCTTCTTTGTCAACTAAAATATCATAAAGAAAGGTTTGGACGTTTGTTTCATTTTCAGCAGTTAACTTCTCTATCAGGAACTTTAAATATACCCAAAGATCTCCAAAAACAACTCACCACAAATTAGAGGTTGATATGAGATGTTTGTGTCCCACAGGGGTCAGTGTTGCATCTGACCCTGTTTAACATCTTCATCAATGACATTCACAGTGGGTTCACCATCAGTGCACCATCAGCAAGTTTGCTGTTGATACCAACCCGTGGGGTGCAGTCAACATACCAGAGTGTGGTTAAGGTTGGATGCCATTCAGAAGGACTTAACAGGCTTGAGCATTGGGCCCAGGTGAACATCAGGAGGTTCAACAAATCCAAATGCAAAATTTTGCACATGGGTAGAGGCAGCCTTCGCTATCAGTACAAGCAGAAGGATGACAGAATTGAGCACAGCCTGCCAAAAAAGACCAATGAGTACTGATGGATGGTAAGCTGGACACGAGCCAACAATGTGCCCTTGCAGCCCAGAAAGCCAACCATATCCTGGGCTGCACCTAAAGAAGTGTGGCCAGCAGGTCAAGGGAGGTGATCCTGCCCCTCTACTCTATACTGGTGAGGCCTATCACTGTGTTCAGATGTGGAGTCCTAAGTATGGGAGAGACACAGACCTGTTGAAAAGTGTCCAGAGAAGGGCCACAAAAATGATTCATGGAATGGAAAGCCTCTCTTATGAGAACAGGCTGAGAGCTGGGGCTATTCAACCTGGAGAAGAGAAGGCTCTGAGGTGATGTGATAGCAGTCTTTCAGTATCTAAAGGAGAGCTACAGGAAAGAAGGAGACAGACCCTTTAGCAGAGTTGGTGGTGATAGAACAAAGGGAAGTGGCTTCTAAGTTAAAGAGGGTAGATTTATGCTGGATATAAGGAAAAAGTCTATTAAAGTGAAGATGGTGATGCACTGGAACAAGTTGCCCAGAGTGGTGATGGATGCCCTGCCCCTGGAGACTTTCAAAGCAAGACTGGATCAGGCCCTGAGCAACAGTAGTTTTGTACTGTTTGCAGGGGAGCTAGGAGACTAGATGGTCTTCAGAGGTCCCTTCCAACTCTAAGATTCTACGATTCTACATCAAAATGTGTACCTGGCCCTGTTCTCAGCAGCATCCTCCTTCCTACATGTAGCTCTTTCCTAGAGTTCCTCTTTGCAAGTTTGGATGCTCAAAATGGTGTCCCAAATAGATCTGCTATAATTTCATGCTTCCTGTGAGGAAATGGTATCTGAATGGGGATATCATAAAAAGATAGCATAATAAGAAATATAACCTAGTATAAGAGGAGATCCTCCCAGCATTTCTGGTTTTGTTTTGTTGTTTGTTTCTTTTTAATTATAATAATCTCTCCCAGATCCCTGTCCCATCCTTGAATCTTGGGAAGCTGATTTTCGCCCATTGTTCAGAGCTATCCTCTGGGCATTTGCAGCCTGAAGCTGATCTCCCCAGACCTCTCTGAAAGGCCTCCAGATTTGCATGTTGATGTGAACAAACACTCCAAAGCCTGGCATTTTTCTTGCACCTTATTGTCAGCTGCCAGCAAACTGTAAGTAGGCTGGTGCCAAAGGACAACCATGAAAAATTGTACCACTGAGGCAACAGGAATGTTCTTCATGATTTTTCCTCCACTGACTTTAAGTAACCCAGCTTTCAGCTCCACAGCCTGAGAAAAAATGCTTTCTCATTCAAACAATAAAATCCAATTTGCCCAGTCAGGCTGCCAGAGCTCCATAAGCCTGTGCAATTGTGCCCTCCCTTCTCACCTCGCCCATCAGCAAGTTGCTCACTTCTCAGTGTGGGTGCTGAATTTTTCTGTGCCTACTCTGTATAACGTAGAGGATATTTTTGTGGGATTATTTTTGTACCATTTCTCATCCTAATGCCTCAGACTGCTCTGCAATCATCGAAAATTTAAGCTTTCTGTGACACTGTGAGTTTCCAACATTAGGAGTTATGATAGCACCTATCATCACAGTATTATATTTAGTGGGATGGAAACAAATAGATTTTAAGTGACTTTCTGACAAGGAAGGTCATGAGCATAAAACTCTATACAGTTAGCTGAAGCCACAGATAGCCTGAGGACAGATATATTTGGTCCACAAAAGTACAAATATGGTTTTGGCTGTCATTAGTAAGTTTTTACCCACCTGAGAACCTCAGAAAGTCAAAGAAAAACTCAGCTCAAGGCAGCTCTTTTCACCAGCTGCTTATCAAAACCATGCACAGTTAAGAATCAAATCCTCTGCTGAGTTAAATTGAGATAGTTGTGTTGTAGGATTTCCACTAGCAGATAGGAGTCACTCTGGAGGTCTGCTGACTGTTCCCAAGCCATCCACTGGCTCACATCTCCCCACAGGGCCAGGATGCATGCTCAGAGAGGAAATTTGGCCTCCAGCATATGGTGAAGGGTTATCTAACTCAGAGTGTGGAAACAGCCATCAGGTTTCTTGTGCTATTGAAATAGGGTTACCCATTCCACTGACACGAGTGTTGTCCTTGGAAAGATTCACTGTCTGAAACAATATCTTGGCCAAAAAGGCAGACAAAATCTCTGACTGAAAGAACTTACAAGTTAAGGCACAGATTGTACAATGATTTTGAATATGTTTCATCAATGAGGCCTCCGGGTGTGTAAATTTAAGGGCATGCCTTCAGCTTTGTAGGACCACCCCCCTCTGAAATTTCTCTCTGTGGGAGTTTTGTGCAGAGACACAGTTTTTCCATCCTCCCAGCCTTTTCTTCTTATGGAGCATTCGAACACAAAAACTCCCACATCTCTTCCTGAGGTAGGAAGCATTTGTAGGGCATGCTGCAGAACTCAGTTTTTCCTTTACAATGAGCAAGGCAAGTAGGATTAATGCACAGAAAGTAAACCCTTTCCCCCAGGAATTGGGAGCTCCTTTTCTGGCACTCCCCGTTCTGAGCAAGCACCAAGAATTAGTCACAAGTATGAACTCCTCAACCCCTAGCCCAACTGGGGTGCATTTAATGCCACATAGCATAGCCCTTATTAATGTTAATAAACACCCATTCAGTTAAGTAATCCCATTGATGTCATCAGCATGAGCAAGGATTGCAAAATCTAGCTGCCTTTAAGTAGCACTGTGTGCTATAGGGGTGGTTTTTTCAAACAGGCTTAAACTTTATCCATGTCTAGTCATCCAACCGAGCTCCGGGTTCCCCCACTAAGGCGATAGATTCTGATTCACTCCAGAGGCTGTTCAGTCTCCTGAGCTTTCTTCTACATTCCCAGAGGATTTATATGCATGCAACAACCAAAATAGCAATCCTCTCCTTAGCCTCAGTCTCTGGTACCACCTTCTCTGGTATCACCACAGAATTACTGATAGCCATGTCTCCTCTATCATTAGAATCCCAGATGCCAGCAGAAGCAACGTGAGAAAGAAGGAAATAACATTTCCAACTCACTGCACTGAATTCCTAAAATGTGAAGGATTGTGTGTACAGAGTAATGCAAGGCCTGGGAGATAATGCTTGCCTGTACTTCAACTTTTCACTCTGATAAGGAGGAAGAAAACATACTGCCGAGTTATAAGCTGAGCCTGTCCTTTCTTCAGCTAAGCCAGGCTGTTCTTATGAGTAGCTTCCCAGTGTAGCTGAGAAAGAGCTTAAACAACAGAGAGAGACTGGAGTTGGTATGACTATGTGGCTAGACAATTTGGATGGGCTGTGGTCACAGACAAGGACTGCAAATGTATTTCCACTGAGAGGCAGGTGACACGCTAAGCTTTATGGATCAGACAGTGTGAGATCTGTAGGATCTGATAACTCCTTAGTTAATACAGTAGCCTTTTTCTAAATTAAAAAAACCCTGGCAAGAAGAGGATAGTGGTTCAATCTATGCTTCAAGTGCTGAGCTTCCCAGCTGGAGGATATGAGCAGGGCCCTGGGCAGCTCTTCTACATCTTGCTGAAAGAAGCCACTGCATAAATCAGATGCCTCACAATATCTGCAAGAACTTTGCCAACAACCTGGCATGTTTCTGCCTGCAAGGATATGCAGCAGGGCTGAGCTGCATGATGTCCTAGACCATGTCAACGTTCGACGTGCTACGGGTGCAAGGATTGAGGCAGGGAGGAGGCCTGATGCTGGGCAGTGCCTTCCTGGAAGATTTACTCTGCGTTTGTGCCCTGGTATCCACCACTGGACATGAGTGACTTAGAGCCCAACCTATTGACTGCTGTGGCTTACACTGTGCTTACACTGCTTGTACTGGTCAGTTTATGGCACTGTTTAAGTACCCAGTCATTTTATTCTACAGCACTTGAGAACGTAAGATCATTTCCTTTGTGATGAGGTGTAGTTAGGATTTGCCTAGCAGAGAACTGCAGAGCATCTGTCTTACCTCTGTAAGAGGAGATTCTGTATGAGAAGGAAGAGGATTTAATTTCTGACAAAGTCCTTCTTTGTCATCTTACCATCTTACCTGGTAAACAGAGAGCAAAGGGCTGGAAGAATTAGGAGAGAGATAACAGGCACAGGGCTCTGACAGAAAGAAAATGGTGTTTGGGGTTCAAGAGCCAAACTCCAAAAAAGTTATAGGCCTCTGAACTAAAGGCACATGTATGCTGTGGGTTCACAAGGCAGCAAGGTCAGTAGCCTAAGGGTAAAGAGCAGGCAGCCTTACTAATGGTGAAGAAATACCCCAGCCTGCCCACACCCTCTGCAACTAACTGTTCCCATCCTCCTCTGTTTACCCGTTGCCTCACTACAGGTAGTTGGAGCTCTTGGCAGAAGATTGTCCCTGATTACTCCTCTACCCATGGCAGCTGGCATTTCTTTTGGCATCCAGTCCAACCTGTGCATCCACAAGTGGTCTGCATGCCATGCTCACAGATACATGTAGGTGTGGTGATGAGGCATCCACCACAGAAGCTTCTTCCTGTACAAGGACAGGCTTCTGTCAGCCCATGTTTCCACAGGGCATAGAGAATCAAATGAAGGTCAGTCCTGCCTGCCAGTAGTGGCCCTGTGTGCCTAAAGGCCACCTGGGGTTGGCACCTGGGAGTCTCACATAGACTTACATTAAGACATACATTGAAACCAGGAGAGAAACTGGCATCTCTGGAAGTCCTGTTATAAGGAGTCAGAGAGATAAAACAGCTTGTGGACGGTATTAACCATTGATAGGAGAAAAGTGGGTGGACCCACGCTATCTGAGGCCTCTGAAACACTCCCGTGGTGGAAAAAAAATGCTCACTAATATGCACATGTACATTTTTCATGAGGTGGAAATATCAGAAATAACACTATCGGCATCTGCCTGAGGACAGTTGCTACCTTCTTACAGCTATATTTTTTTTTGCATCTGGTTCCATTTATGACTCATACTTCCCAAACAAGCCATATGTTGCTGCAGAAGGCCTTTAACTTTGCTAGATTTGTATTGAGCTGTATTCCTGGCTGTCAGCCAAGTAAATGTAATAAAACCACTTTTTCCATCAAAAATAAAAAAGAAATCCCATTTGCAGTGAGATTTAATTAGCAGCCAGTAAGTCATTTTGGTGTTGAAAGCATGCACACTCATGTTTTGTTATAGCCTTATTTGCACCTTCAAACTCTATTGTAGCTTTTCAGTCGTTACAATACAGAAAGGTCTCCTCTCCCCCTTCCCTCCTCCCCCGCCTCCATCCCCTCATTTCTTTTGCTGCAGATTCTATAGCATTTGAAATACGGGGAATTTTTGGAAAATGTCACACCCTCTGTGTTCTTCTCTTTGGATGTGACATTTTACATTGCCTATTTAGAACATTGTGACACTGATGATTTTAACACCCCGAACACTGAGCTGACAACAGTAATTTCTGCTGAAATAGGCAGTCTATCAAGAAACTTGTGTTTCTTGATCAAGAGCTGGCATTCCATTAATGCACGCAGAATACAGATGACTAAATCATCGTCACTGCTGATGTTTCTGAAATGAACAGGCCAAAAGGGGGGGGAAAAGAATCTCTCCTTACCTTTTTAAAATAGTTTGGGAGTCACTTCTTCACAGCCCTTTTTAATTTAGTGAAAGTTTCAGGTAATGTGCATTGTGACAACACATTTTTGGCTCCTGCCTCCTATTCCTCCAGGGCATGGGTAGCAATTTGGCACTACTGGCGTTATTTTGAATCCCTTAATTTCAAGAAGAACAGCTAACCAAATCATTGGAGGGTTTAGATTGTACCCTTTCCTGGAAAATCAGACTGCGAGAGCCAGGAAACTTTGTGAGGTGAAGGGCACAGCATTTCCAAGTTCTCCTCACGGGGCACCAACCGGCCAGCAGAGCTGAAGAACCACATCCTCTGCATGCAGAGCCCACACCAGCCCCGATCCTGCTGAGCTCTGCCCATGAGGCTGCCCCAAGCAGCGAGACCCACCCACTGCTTACCTGGCACAGGCTGAGCCAGCACACAGCTGCGCGGTAGCAGCTACAGAGAGCCCAGCCAACACTTAGGCTGCTTAAAGCAGCATTAAGCTCTCCCTTGGATCTCAGCATGGAAATCCAGCGGGTTAGCGCAGGGCAGTACTCTAGACAGTGGCTGATCCTTCTTTCTTGCAGCCTGGCGGTGATCCAGCACTGCAAAGAGTCAGCAAAGATGTTTGGTGGGATCCCACAGAGCAGGGGTAAGGCAGTGGAAGTGTTCTCCTCAGCTTTCCCTTCTGCCCATGCTAAGCAATGGAGCAGGCAGCCTCCTCCACCCCCCACCAGAGAAATCAGCAGGATCTGAATTCCTTCTGCTCACAGTGAGATGATAGGAAATACAGATGGAAAAAACTATTAGGCTATTTAGCTCATCTTCTGCCAGAGAAAGACTGCTCCCTGAACCACACCGTGTCTTTGACTTTCTTCTTCTTTCTTTTTGTTAGAAGTCCCCTCTCTCCTGACTGTCCAAACAAAATTTCAAGATATGAGTCCAAAATATCTCTCTACACCAATCCCACATTGAACTACTAAACTGTAATAAAGAAATATTAAATTGAGAGGAAAAAGAAAAACTTTGTCAAAAAACTGGTCAAAGTCTCCACTTTATCATTTCCATTTTTCCTGGCAGTAAAAGGGAGCGAGCTCTTCGAGCCATGAAAATGTGCTCATTACTACATTCATTTTCTCCCTTCCCTTCCCTTCCCTTCCCTTCCCTTCCCTTCCCTTCCCTTCCCTTCCCTTCCCTTCCCTTCCCTTCCCTTCCCTTCCCTTCCCTTCCCTTCCCTTCCCTTCCCTTCCCTTCCCTTCCCTTCCCTTCCCTTCCCTTCCCTTCCCTTCCCTGTCTTCCACTCTTCCCTCCTTTCCCCCTCTCTCCTTCTTAATAGGGATGTTGTGGTGAGAAGTAAGATTGTAAGAAGTAACAAATGGAGGTGAGGTGCCAGACATCATTAAGAAGTTTTCAAGGGCCAGCTTTTCCAATGTGCCCAGAATCCAGCAGTTTCTGCTGAGAACAAGTGCTCAGCATATTTGAAAAATCTGACCACTTCATCTGAGTGCCTCTATGGAGCAGCCAAGTTTTTCAGAAAACCTGGCTGGTGAAATATTTGTTCTTTTGAAATACCTCATTGAAGATCACATGCATCTATTGAGGAATTAAGCACGCAGGCCATCCCCTAGGATTTGCAGACCAGGACATGCCCCTGCTCAGAGGGCCAATGCCAATATGCGCATGGAATTCGGGACACCAGCACTCAGAGTACAGAGAGCTCAGTTCCTGCCCAGCCCCCAGCCTCAGTAGAGTGGGGCTGAGCCGGGTGAAGACCTTTGCTGCTCCAGGAGCAGATGGGAAGGATAGAAGTTGAGCCGGCAACCCACCAAGTGCTCTGACATCCCTGAAATGTTAGCAGCAAGATTTCTCATCACCTCATGGAAACAAGCCTTCAGAGACCAAATCTCCTGCTGTTAAAATGAATGTGGAAACTCCATTAGTTTCTATGGCATGGTGTCAGCCTCTTCTTATATATTCTGTTGGAAGGGAGGGAAAGGAAACTGTTCTCCAGCATGGGACCAAATCTGCCCCCACCTTGCTGGGTGTCTGTGGGGCACTGCACACCACCATACATATTCATAGTGCTTGCCTTGCTTAGCAATCCTCCTGTCAGTGAGGAGATGTCACTCACCAGGAAAGAATGCAAAAAGGCAGTTTATGTGGTAATATTGTTTTTGTTTTTGATCAAGCCTGCTGCTGCTGATCAAGCTCCCCTCCTCCTGTCAGCTTCAGAATGAATATTCATACAATGCAGAAAAACAAAGAAACCCACTAGAGCAGAAATTGTTTTCTGCTCTCACCAGCTGGCATCTCACTTTGCAAGCAGATGAGCTTGTGCAGGTTATTGGTGTGTTTGAATGGTCCTTGCAGTTCTACGTGCGCTGAGTCCCTTGTCTGCTCCAGAGGTGGCCTGATGCACCTCAGATGAGGAGCTTGCCTCTCACTTTTATGTGACTGAAGAGAATTATACAGCAATACACAGCACAACAGGAGGCCATTCCTCTTTTCTTCGACTGCAGGGAAAATGACACCAAGGCATGATGTCCAGTGAAGTGCCATCAGTGCCAGAGTACATCCTTTATAGAGATACAGTGGCTCATGGTCACTGCAGGGGGCTGCTCCTGGCAAGGATCAATCCAGCCCAGCCTCCTTGGGGTGAATCTCAGGATCATCTTGTATAAAGGCAGAGTATAAAGGCATTTATCTCTTGCTTAAATTCAGTCACATCTAGTGTATATCTATAAAACTTTGCACCCATGAACTGTATGTGCAGAACACTTCTATACTCACAACATGAAAGAAACACTTAAAATGTTTTTCTCCCCAAACACAATTATTTGGGGGAAAAAAACAACCAACCAAACAAAGCCACGCAACAAATCAACTTCATATGTTTCATGTAGCCAAGTGTTCCACAAGATGTTTCCCACATTCCTAGTGTTGCTGGGTGTGCCTAATCCAGTTAAAAGCAGGTATACTAAAAATCACGCAAACACAAGTGACAGATGCGCAGCATGCAAAACCCCAAAGAATAATCACAGAACAAGGCAAACTATCCAGCATTTTCATCTTAAATTGAGCTGCAGGCTCATGTTCAGAGCTCATGTTTAGCATATGTGATCTGTATATGAGAAAAGGGCAGGGGAACATCATCACAGTAATGTACTCAATTAGTATATAGACAGCTGATTTTTTCATGCAGGCAGTTTAACTCAAAAAAGAAAAGACGTAGTAGCTAAACTGCAATATTTGATGTGCTGCTTAGGCTCTTCATTGAATATCCTGTATTTACTTTAAGGACATTCTTCTGAGAATATTGATTGGAATTTTCATAGGTGGCTAAATGACTTTAAAGGATAAATCCCATTGGCTTGTTCCACTGTGTAAGCTACTAAATCAATAAGACTTGTTCTCCCTGAACCATTTAGAACAAAAAGCAGTAACAGAGTCAAGTTCTGTAGCATCTAACCTTTAGGGACTTGGTTCTCATTCTAAAGCCCAGAGCTGTGAGTCTGACATCTGGCCTTCTTCTATTGGAGGTTCTGCCACCTTGGAAAAGAGATGGGCACTAAGCAAGAAGCATGTTGGAAATAGCACTCTTCAAGCTGTTTTAGAAGGCTGCAGGCAGGGAAGTGCATGAGCTCAGACCCTGTCCTTCAAAGCCTCTGCCACATCACTCTACTTATTAGACCTCCAGAAAACTCCCTCTTTCCCATGCAGGCTGCCACTTTATGTACACCTCTTGACACAGGTTTACTCCGGGGGATCACGCGCTGCAATTTTGCTGAGCCAATGACTCTTGAATTTCTTGCTTCACAATAACAGAATTTCAACAGGAAAGTAAAGGCTCTTCTACACCTTGTGTGGTACTTATCGCAGTCTCCCAGGGGAATGGTGTGTTACAGTTAGCAAGGGAGGGGTTTAAAGGCAGATTTTTTATTTTTAGATAGCCAGTTAGGGAGACCAATTAGGCTAATCTGAAGAGGTGGTGACTGCTTGCCATAAGTGTAATTTATCAGGGAGATGCATTTTGACACATGAGGTATTTTCAAAGACCCACTTCAGTAGGGCAGGTCCCTTTGGAGGATCTAGGCAAAGGGTGTATTTTCTGGGGCCCAGGCTCAATCTTGGACTGAAGTAGATCTAAGAAGTTCAGCTTGTGTCCAAACACAGAAGTCAAGGAAACAGCCTCGAGTAAGGATGCACCTGGTAAGTTTGGGTGTCACTGGAGTTAAACGAGAGCAGTCTCCAGCATTCTTGGAGTGAAGTTTTTGTACCTAAGTAACTTGAATCCACTTCAGGCTTGACTAAGTTAATTGTGTCCTTTATTGGTACTAAATCTTACTCAGTGTGTCCTACAATGGGGAACTCCACACAAAGGTATTTAACATGTGTTAGAGTCAGAATGTGAAGTTTCATAAAAGGATTGTGCAGGCAGCTATGTGAGACCAACATGCTTTCTGTTTTGCTGATGCAAATGGATGCTAAAGTGACTCTGGTGACAGTATTCTGTGAAAAAGGATTAAGAAGCACTTGCCAGAGCATCTGTATCTCCCTTGTGCTTTACTGAAGAGACATAAGGATCTTCACAGAAAATTATAACCTCCTTGAAAAATGTAATAGGTAATTATATTCCCAAGTTAGAAATTCCATAACATATTGCATATAAAATTCCTCATTAGATTCTGCAGTCTTCTGGAGTATGCTGTTCAATCCCTTATCTTCTCATCCCTTAGATAGCACTAACTTTTACATCAGAGATCTCAGAACTGCTCTTCTTGGTCCCATCTCTCTGTCACACATGAGCTAGCCATGACAAACGAATGGCTGCTGAGGATGAGAAGAGGCTGTTGCTTAAACCAACTAACAGGTCACATACCTGCAGTGGCACCAGTCGTGCTTGGGAACTCAGCCTCTGGGAACTGAGGGCATGTCACAGCACTCATGATGTTCCCATCAGACTTATGTACTCCCACCACAGCCAGTTTTTTGAGAAGCCTCTTCCCCAGGACCCTCAGAACAGCCACCAGTGCACATGGCCCCAGCTGGGAGCTACCATAGCATTGAGCCCAAGCTTACAAGGTGTGATAACTCCACACTGCAGCACACAAATACAGCCCCACACCGTCACCCCCACTGATGGCTCAGAGCAGGCAGAGCACTCACAAAATACTCTGCAGTCAGTCCTGGGTGCTGTACCCACTGTGACAGCTCTGAAAACTGCTCATGCCTGTGAAAACATTTTTGGATGTATTTGCCTTTCTCCTCCACATCCCTTCTAGAGCATGGAAAGTGGTCATAATCAATGCTTAGGAGTTGCATGAGAATGTTTTTTCAAAGCCCTATATAAACATTACTTCATTAAGAAAATAGAAGATTATAAATACCTGAGACCTCTTCAGGGTTGCTCCACTGTAACCCAAAAATATCACATGTAATTTCAGTGATATTTGTTCAATGATTATATTTTTAAAAATGCCCCAAGGCTGAAAAGCTGGATGGTAAATTGCAGCTGCAAATTAATTAAAATAATCAAACAAGCCAGCAGTAACTCCCACAGTAAGGGGGTTGCTTATAAAGGCATTGTTAATGGATCATTTGCCATCAGGGAGTTTGCTTGATTCCCTTTTAATAAGATATCTATGATTACCTGATTAGCTGATCACTGTGTGAAGCGTTTTGTTCTTAATACAGTCATGCAGCCAAGGAGGAGAAGTTTTTTATCAGATAGGACGTGTTTATTTAAAATGTGTAATTGGCTGCTTTATTTTTTTCTTTTTGTAAAGGAAGCACAATCCAAGAAGCCACCGCCTCCAACATAAGCTCTTCTCAACAGCCTGATATGAGCCAGCTTTCTGGCATGCACTTATCTTGGCAGCCTTACCAAAATGATCTGAATAAAGGTAGGAACACGCTGATGGAGATGGGAAAGCAACCTTTAATGGTTACAACTGGTTGCAGCCCATTACAGTGTTCCGCTAGTCATATGCCATAGTTCTAGAATCATGACAGTGTACCAGCTGTGGTTCTGCCCCCACATGGTATTAATGGGGAAACAGATTGATAATATCTGATGCGGCCAGAACGTGATCCACGCTTTTAGCTGCTACTCACACAGCTAAGGGTGCTCCTCATACAGGAAAGTAGCTCTTCTGAACAAAACTTTCCAGCAATGTGCTGGAACACCAATAAACCTGGAAAATGGAAAGAACACATGAAAACTAGACACCTTGTGCATGTAATTGTATATTTATTTCTTTTTAAAGAACACTCCTTAAATGTATTGTAAGTCAATATACAAACTTGGTTTCACAGAATTATAATTCACTAAATAGCACAAAATATAATCCGGATTGTTGGTTTCTTTTGTGTGTGTGTGTGAAAGTGTGTGTGAGTGAGTGTGTGCGCACAGGCACATGCTGCTGGTGGTAGTGGGAATCCACCACAAGCCCAGGCTCCTACTGACTTCCCTCTGGAACAAAGCTCACCCAGATGGAGACCCTGCTCTGGAAGACTGTGACTTTCTTGCCCATTAATCTGCTTCTTGAAGATGCCAGTGCCCTCTGCCTAGCTGGAAGTGCCCACCTGCCCCTCCATCTGCGGGACGGGGAGACTCCCCTCACGGGGAGTAACCAGCTGCTGGTGTTCAGGTGTGAGGAAATGTCTTCTGCTCCCCTCCGAGCTCACACGCTGGGGCACTTCTGCGTGACCCCTAACCTCCACGCTCAGCTTGGGCAGAGGCACGGCAGGCCCTCATAACCCAGGGACTGCTGTGGCTCTGTATGGCCCAGCTTCCAGCCCAGACCGGTGCGGCCATAGGGACCTCACAACCCTGCTTCTGGGGAGGGAGCAGCAGGCCGTGCCAGGTGTGACCACCCGCCTACCTGGGAGCCAGCGGTGCCCCACCTGCGGGTGGGCTGTGCAGCCAGCACTGATGATGCACTTGTACGTATCTACATGGGGTGGAATGTTTTCCCATAGCTTTTAAAAGGAGCATCTAGATCAACATGTTCACATAAGACCAAATACTTTTAATATATTTATAACTGTTTTATAAAGCTTTGAAAAAACTCACAATAGCACATTGTTTTACTTTAATGCTTTACGGTACTATCAGTTTAAAATCACAATCAGCACTTAAGTTATAGTCAATCCAGCAAACAAGAGACAAAAAAAATTACAAGAGTTAAGAACTGACTGATACTTCCTTTATCTTTTTCTTTTTTAACTAATGCATAAGTGCAGAATAAGATAAGATACTCTAGTTTAAATATCTTGTTTTACAATATACATTTTGTTCTAATTACGCAACAGTAAATCCCATGCTTCACATAGAAAAGCAATCCACAACATTAAGAAAAAAATTTACAATTTATGAAACAAAGTAAATAAATATTAGTATTACAGAATCAGAGCTGTACATAAAAGCTGTTCAGTTTTAATCAATATAAAAATATGTTTTAGTGCAACCTCACATATATTGATGCTGTTTTGCTTTACATCATTTAGATCCAAGTGTCCAAAAAAGGAAAGAAATTACATTTATTACAAAGCAGATACACAAATTCTAAAATATGTACAAATTACTGCTAAAAAAATGCTTATAAGAATATAAGCAAAGTAAAGAAAAGGCACAAACATCTGTACAATTTAAAAGTACCAGACCCAATAAGAATTTCAAATTTAGTTTTGGTCAGGTTCATGATGACTTGTTATTTTATCTAATTCTTTTGATATAACAAAAGTATATATAATAGCAAACTACTGTAACTTAGAACAGGCATGCTGTAAAGTTGAATACTTCTTCTATCGCTAGAAAAAAAAGTGGGGTAAATGTATGGGTGAAAGTCTCCATGCATCTCAGATCAATGTGGCTTGCTCTTCTCAGACGACAAATCTTTTCTTTCCTGTGTGCTTGACGGGGGCTCGCTCCTGCTGTGAAAGCCCAGCTGTCGAATGTCCACAAAGCTCTTGCTGTAAAAGGTGGGATGGGCTAGTGCAGTCTGTGATGTACCAAAACTGTCCTGTTCATCACCGTGCAAGTCAGGATGGGTGGCTGAGGCACAGGCCTGGCCCGGCTCAGATCCACTAAAGTGTTTAATGCTAAAATGTGCACTTTCTGAGGGTTTCTGGTGAGGCTCAGAGGGCCTCTGCGGCTGCTCCGCCCCATGCAGAGCAGCTTCTTCTGTGGCGATTCGAAGGGAGGCTATGGCTTTCGTACAAGTCTGTATGTTCTCCTCCTGCTCCTTCTCCGTCGCTATTATACTGTCCTCGGAAGTGCTCTGTGTCAGCAACAGCAACGGGGAGGAGGACGTGCTGGGGGGAGCGGTGGGGTGCAAGCTGTGCAGAGAGGTACGCTTCTCGTGGTGCTTGGAAACACCGCGTGACTCTTGAGTGAGGGTTTCTGTCGGTCCTCTTTGCTTCTCCTCAGAGCCCTCCCTCTGCAGGGCCAGAGTGGACGGAGGATGTAAACCTGAAAGGGCTGCAGGTACTGAGTGGACCATCTGGATGCCCCCGATTGGCATCATGGGGATGGGTGCTCGGATCTGCTGCTGGGAGTGTAGTGGAAGGTGGCTGAAGACATAATCGCTCGGACCTTCAGGGAACAAGCTAGGCCTGTGGTGCTCCATAGCTCCTTTTTCTCCATACAAGCTGAAGTAAGGCCCCTGAGACAACCCCTTCCTCTGTAACAAAGAAACAACAACAGAAACATCAGCGCCACCGCTAGCAAAATTCTTGCCAAGCTGCCAAACCACCTGTCTGCTCTCCTCTGCAGCGTGGCCTCCTGTTCATGCAGCACCTTTCATCCAGATGGATCCCAAGGCGTTTGGAGAACTCCACTAATTACTTATCCAAACTACATAGGAGGTTTTGCTTAGCTCAGCCCTACAGGGCTCTTGCCTCTGAGGTGAAATGCAGCAGCTAGTTAAGTGTTCAGCAACACAATGCGGCAATTTAGGTCAGGAAGTGAGGAGCATTATATTCAACTGAAACTGCAGAGAGCATTTGGGGTAGATAGAGTTTCATTCTCCAGGACACATTTGGCCAGGACATCCATCTTACCCTCTGTTTTGGCAAATTGTGCAAATTATACTGGTGTTGGCAGCCTGCACTGGGTATTGGGGCTTTGCTGCAGAGAAATGCACATTGGAATGCTCCCTGTCTGCCATCAGTATTGGAAAATCCTTACTGCATGTACAAGCATTCTGTCTGCTGAAAGATCGTGCTCTGAAACCCCAGAGAAGGCATTTCGTCCCCATACTTCCCACCCACCTCACTGACTAAAGAGGATGAGTATTTCCAGGGAAGTTCAAACACCTCTGTGCAAAGAACTCAAGTTCTCATGTCATTAACACAATGGAACATCATTTTGGCCTATCTGTAGCATAAACAATAAATAATAACAAGAGAGCAGGCATTAACTGTGAGTGAAAGTGATGATTCTGTAGTGGGGACACTCACTCACTCTTAAGGGAACTGAGAAGAAGGAGGGATTTTGTAATGGGTAGTAAAAAATCACACTGTACTGAATTTTTCAGTGTCTTCCTATTAGTTTCTCTCTTGATAAAATGAATAGCCCCATCTTCACTCAGTATTAAACACATCTTGGGCTTATGGATTTCTTCTTTTTCATTCTTAACTTTTAAATTTTATTTTCTGCTTGATGATTAAGTAGCATTTATTGTCAAACAGCAAAACAACGATGACACAAGTGCAGGATGACATTTTCATAATTGTACGTGGGATGTGGTCACAATATACAGGAACACCCATAGGAAATTAAACGAGCAAAATTACCCATCTCTGCTCTGCAAATGGATCAAACACCTACTGGTCGCCCCAGAGCTGTGCCACCACCCCAAGTCCCTGTGCAGCAGCTGGGGACTGTGCTGCTACATGCCAATGTGCCACACTGGCAGCAATTCACTGCTGGGAAATCCTAGTTTCCAAGGCATTAAGCAACCTCTTGATCCCATCCTGGGGAATGGGTTTAGGGGGCAATTAAAGATTCAGTTTCTGTGCTACCCAGCGGCTGAATCTGACTGTGCTCAGATGCTTTGTCCTGTTTAATATAAATCAACGCTGAGACAGGAAGGGTGACCCATAATCATCAGACTCAAACTTAAATGATGTTATTATTCTGAGAATAATCTAATTATGGGAATTTTCCTATTCAGAAAGTGAGACACTCAAGTCTCATAAAAGAGAAACTGTCATAAGAAAGCACAGTGACAGCACACTGTACTGCTGAATGGGGAAAAATTTACAGAATAAACGAGTTGCCAAGCCACAAGACATAGTTCACCTACTCTGTCAGTCCTTCCTATCGCTAACCTCACCACTGCACAGTTGCTTGCCCCCTTTTTTTTTCCCATCTTTCCTCTGTCAACCCATTTCTCAGTCATGCCGTCCTCTTGGCTGTTTCCTAAACCATGACATTTATCATTAATGCATCTAATGTGAATCTGGGCCAAGAGAAATAGAGCAAAAGCAACCAAACGAAAAGGAGTGAAACAAGGAGAAGAACAAACCTAGTCACACTCAAATTTCTAATCGAGAAGGACACTGGCTTTGCATTGTACTCCGCCACAGTTTCAGAAGGAAGTAGGATGTCTGCCTGTCCTTGTCAGATAGAGGTGGCTAACATGATAGAAACTGCTACATGCCCCAACATCAGCGCTATCATCCAGTATATGTCTCTCATGCTTAATTTTTACATAGACAGTGACAGTGTGTGCATGTCCACTGGATGCCTTCCAAGCTTGGCTGAGCACACACAGGATTATCTTTCTCTAACTCTGGCAGATGAGTTTTGAAGTGGTTGTACCTTTCATCCTATTAATACATCCTTTACAGATATCTAGCATTGTCATACACACATGCACATTCATAGGGAAGAGACTGAATATTAGAAGATTTTTCTCCTTTTAGCAAATATCCTGGAAACCCAAAGACTTGATTCTGTTTACAATATTAGATTCCATCACTGACTGCAGTGCAGAAGGCCACTGTTTTTTTGTTATATACTCAGAGTGGATTCCTATAATTTCAGTGAGATGAGTTCCTCTATTTGTCAGGCATAGGGGACCCATTTCATTTTCTAATAGTTCTCATTTGTAGCAGGTAAGCATATTTCCCTCCAACTCCAGGTGATACATAATTTTCCAAACAGTTTTAGGAGCTTTGCAGTAAACTTTTTAGCCTGGTCATAAAGCTAGACTTCCACAACACACCCCAGTGCAAAGTCATAGCCAACTTCACACATATCCCAGAATGCCTTAATGGACAAGCCAGGGTTTACCCTGTATCTGGTACATTATCCAAAACAGACTATAGGGAATTAAGAGGAAGATCACATTTCAAAGCCTGGCAGCCCCAGATCCCCTCAGACCACAGCTTGCAAAAAGATGACAGGTGAAAAAAAATCACTGTGATTACCATATCTTAAAGTACTCGTGACTTTTTAAAGTTAAAAAACAAAAAATAATGAACTCAATGGGGAAATTCAATTACAGAGGAACATAATTTCCATGTGCCTTCTAAAAGACAGATACTTAATACAGTGACTAAAAATCTATGTGGACTTCAGTTTCAGGATCAAGTCAATTTGTAGTCCTACTGAGAATGCACCATTGCAGACAACATGCACATACGTGGACCTATTTACAGTTCACCTTTAGGATTTTTATGCTAGCTTTCTGTACAGGAATGTATTTCACTCAAGACAATACAGTATTCAGAGTTCAGGAAGGGATTTAATATCCATATGTCCAGGATGATCAAAGGATCTTGGGTCATAATGATTTTCTAGCGGTGATGCCTAATTCCCTTCAGCCCTTCTGAATAGATCAGGCTTCAGACATCAAAACGAAGGAAAGAGAAAAGCAACTTAAGCAGGCAAACTCATATCAATAAAGCATGCTACAGTAACTTCTTATTTTCAGAAACTGCTTGTGAAAACTGGCAAGGGGGAAAAAATGCACTAACTTCTAGAAGCTAAAATAGTTGCTAGGGACAAGTATGTTTTACTAACAACAAGGTAAATTCAGCTTCATGACTTAAAGAAGAGGCAAAAATTCTGGTCTATATGAGGAAGTAATGGGGTATACCAGAAGTGAGGAAAAGCAGGAGCAGAATGCAACCATTGATGATGAACCTGATATTCACAGTATATGAATTGTCAGGTTGGAGGGCACAGTTACTCTGGACAAATCCTGTAGTCTCTTAATCATTTGAATGCCCACTCACAGTTTAAGTACACCTGATGCATTCCTTGAGCATATTCTCCAGTTTAATGTCATCTGAAAATAATATTCAGCTCACTTATTCCAAGAATGCTCTGAAATGTGAGTCAAAGCACAACAAATATGACAATAGAGACATTCATCTCCAAAGCACACTCCTGATCCAAACTAAAAAGGGTAACAGAGATGCACTTGAACTGAACAGAATATCCCATCTCTCCTCCTTCTCCCAGGTCTAGGATAAAATAACTAGAGAGAAGAATCAGAGCCTTTTTGGTAAGTGCCAGACTGCTCAGAAGAAAAAAAAAACCTCTGGCATTGACAGAAGAGAAGATCTTGAGATAGATCCTTAGAGAGTAATGGTGATTTGCCTTTCAATCTACAGACAATAATTTAACTTGCCAAAGCCAAAGGTGCACTAGCTTTAGTCTACTTTGGAGAGAGTATCCTATTGCAAGGCAGCTTCTTGTTATTAACTGCCAGAGGAAAAAAAAAAAAAAAAAGTTCTGTATTATTATTTATTTTCCCATGCTTTTTTCCACTTCCTAAAGAAATAATTTCAACTGCTTTCCACATGGTACTTCCAATACCAGAGCACTTTGCTAGCTCTCTGCACAGGACCACCAAAGAGCATAAACATTCAAAGGGAAGAAACAAGAGGGGGAACCAGATCACCGCTGGCCAAACAGTCTAGAGCAAATATGTAAATTAATTGCAGTGGAGAAGAAATAAAACTCTTTTTTTTTTTTTTTCCTGGTAACTTCAGGCACCAGAAATACAAAAGCACTCTAATTTCTGCAAGGATTGCATTAGGAATCCAATGCAACTCTGAAACAGAAAGCAGCACTGCAAGTTGGCATCTGCATCGGTGATGCAGTTGCAAATTATGTCCTTATTTGCTGGATTTCACTTCTCTGAAAGTGAAAAAAAGTCTTTATTCCTTTTTCTTTTCTAACAGCTTTCAGACTCAGGTGTTATCTGTCTTCCCACACATTAACATGCATTTCACTTCAACTCAACTTCTGTTTGGCTAAAGTGCATCTCCTAGAAAGACATAGAGAGATAAAGAATCCATCTTTCCTTCTTCACAGTGTTTGTTAGATGGATAATCATCCTCATCCCTAATTTCCTCATTTAAATTTGACCAGGCTCTGCTTCCGGTGACACATACGTTCAGGGTTCAGTGACTATACTGAGCTTTGGGTTTCTCTCTAAATATCAACATGCCATTGATTTATCACTGCTTTCTTGTAGGACAAATGTCTGATACCTCAAAAATAAGGTAAGTGTAAAGAGTCCATCTGGTATGGCGAAGAGAAATTTCCAAAGAAGGAGCTAAGAGTGCTAAAAGAGTCCTTACGATGTGCTAAACGCCTTGCTGGAAGGTGTGTATAACACACAAGGCAAATATTACAGCAAGAACTGTCACACTGCCAAAGAATGACTGTTCCATACCCTTTTGCCAGCATCCCCACACATCCAAGATCTCTACTACAGGATGCCAGTGGAAATGTCTCATGGAGGACATTACAACTTGAACTCTCTGTACAATGTCAGCTGTAGTATCCCACATAATTCCTTGAATTTGATACCACGGCATTATGTCTCTTAAACTGATGGTTATTTATCTTTTCTTTTGTGCTTCCTTGCTTTGTCTGTGAGGCTGGTGGTTGGCTTTGCATTGTTTTTCATCTCTGTAAAGACTGTGTCTGTGAAACTGCAGCAGGGTTTCAACATACCCTTCCCTTCTCTAAGGACAGCCTAGGAAGCCCCCCCCCCCTTCTGCTTCTTTCCCCAGCAACAGTGCAAACCATGGCATCACATCTGATGATCCCACATCCCTGATGAGGGAGTGAGAACACGTGAGAGGTCAGGAAGATCTTGCTAGAGGAAGCAGTTGGTGACAGGGAGATGGAGCAGGCTCTGGCCAAGGGCAAGAGAGGCTCTTCAATAGGTTGCTCAGACTTGTGTTACTTTCACTTATGTGCAGATTCATTCAATATTGCAACTTACCCTAATTCTCCTGAAAAGCCAGGATGACTTTTGGATCTGTCTGGCTAGTGCTTCTTAGTACTGTCTGTGTTTCCAGCCACCTCTGCTGAGCTGCAATAACAAACCAACCCAAGCCCACCCTCCTCTGCTTGTCTCAGCAGAGAAATCTGCACTAGAGCCCTGGAGATACTAATTTCATAAGCTCAGGGTTCAGTTGATCTTCCCTACAGAGAAGAACTGTGACTACACAAACAGCAAAGAAGACTGGTGATGGAGAGGAGGGCAGGAGAGTCCTGTCTGATGTGGAGGCAGCCTGTCAGAGCTCACCCAAGTTGGATCCACGCACTGCCCAGAAAGGCACACAGTGAGAGGCTAGCAGCAGCAGCAAACATGATGAAGGAAGCGTATGACATAAATAAAAAAAAAGCACACACAGTAAGGCCATTTCCTAACTCTAAAGACCAAATTTATTTGTGGAGGGAACTTTGCGAATGCTAGGGCCTGTCAAAAGCACCAAGTCAGCAGTTTCTGAGAGTTTATTTACTGAAACAGAACAGCACAAACAGCAGCTGTGCAAGTTTTGTATACTTTCTTTTCCACCTAGACAGTGGTGTCTCTGCCAAGAGACAGTTGTGATGGTGCTTTCTGCTGGTATACAATTGTCTGCTCCTGTCACAAAATAATACTATTTACACTCCAGCCACAGGTCCTGTTTTAGATGGGCACCCTGCTTTTCCAAGGATTTCCATTTACTTTAGTGTTTTTATTGCATTAAGCAATACATAAGGGATGGGCAACATACTGAAGTATCAAGGTCTTGAGCCCTGATCTGGGCTTGATTCCATCTGACAGTCTGGGAGGTAAAAGGTTTTACAGTGCAGTAACAAGCCACACACACCATGTAAGCTTCCTGGACCATTTAAAGATAAAGCCGGGGCAGTTAATGTAAGCCAGCCTAATTTCATTGAAGTTAATGGAGTTACTCTGATGTGTAGCAAGTGAAGGTTCAACCTTTTGGCTGACTGTACTGTGTCTAACTGAATCAGCATCCTGACTCGGTCCCTGTTTATTGCAAAAGTCTTGCATTCACTCCAGGACTTCCCACTCAAGTTCAAAGCTTTGTTTTTCTACAAAACAGCAAAGTTCTTCAAAATAGTATGCACAAATTAAGCAGGACCATCATTTCTGACAACAGGAATAAATATTCTTTCATACTTACTGAATGACCCACTGGAATAGATTCAGACTGCAAATATTGACCCATAGGCAACGCTGGATTATGGTATAAGCCCCTCCTGGGAGATGTCGCTCTAACCGAGGCCATGTATCTCCTTTCTCGCCTAGGAGACAAATCTCTTCTAACAGATGCATCTTTCCCTGGTGACATTGGTCTCCTTGGTGATAGGTGACGTCTTGGTGAAACGTCCCGTCTTGGTGATAACTCTCTCCTCAGCACAGCCTCCTTCCGTGGAGAAAGGTGTCTCATGGGTGATATATCTCTCCGGGGTGACAAATGCCTTCTGGGTGACAAATCTCCTTTAGGCATTAAATACCTCTTTGGTGAGTTATCTCTATATGGTGAAGAATCATAGCCAGGGGATGACTGCTGACTGGAAGGTGAGAGGTCCCTTGGAGACGAATTGGGGTCTAAGGAAAGCATGCAGTCCTCATCCATGCAGCTAGGTATGTCTAACCTGTCTTTGTCGGGCTCTGAATCGGTGCTCTTACTCTGGAAAAACCTCTGATATTCTGTCATCTGTGAGTCTTCACAGGAGTCGCTTGATGTTACAAGCTGAGTAACCTGAATGCTAGGTAAAGTGACCAAGTAACTGATGAGGGAGGAGTGTCCCACAGAAAGGGAGCCCTCGGGGGAAGCCCCCTGTGATGCCCCAGCTGAGTTCACCGACAGGGAGGAGAACTGAGGGGGCTGAGGGCTAGTGCTTCTTGATCTAGTTTTTGGTGTTGAGTCTCCCTGAGTATCATCAAAGTCATCCTCATCTTCATCATCTTCATCATTTTCATCACCATCCTCACCATCGGACTCCTCTGCATCAGAAAACTGATGCTCTGCTGACAGGCCTGCCAGGTTGCTACTCTTCTCTGTCTCCTGCTGCATGTCTTCCATGTTTTCTGAAAAAGCCATAGCAAATCAAAACGGTAAGCACATGCCACACTTCTTCTGTCACATTCAACCCCAACCAGAACACCTAGTGCCATCGCCGGATGATCTTCATCTGTGATGGCTAAATAAAGCCATTCCCAACAGTCTCAAAATGTATTTTTTCATATATATAAGCCTTAAAACTCTATATCCAAATTCTGTCCTGTGAAAATGAAACAAAATTCACCCTACAAACAAAATTCACCCTACCCCCCCTTGTAACTTCACTGAATGTTACCATCCCTCATACATAAATTGATAATATTTGGTACTTTGTATGAGACAGATGACACATTTCTATTTCTAGCTCTTCCTGATGCATCACAAAAAACATACTATAGACAAACAGATCAGATTTATTTTTTATACTTCCTGTTTGCTAGATGCTTCATAATTAAAAAATGCCCAAAATACTCTTAATACATTTTCCCATGCCAGGCACTATGTGAAAATGCAATGAGTCATTTGCATACTCCAGAGGCCATTCCAACTAAATTAAATCATTCTGACATACCTGCTTCTTCAGTTTCAGCATCGTCTACAGATGTCATTGATACTCCAAGCTCCAGGCATTTTTTCATGTGTGCTTTAGACTTCATATGTTTTGTCAGATTTCCTATGGATCAGAAATGAATCTAATTAACTGACAGCAGCAAAGATCACTTTCAAAGTGAAGTTTTGGTGTATAACTCAGTTATCCTGCGGATATCCTGTTTTCAGTTTAAAAACAAACAACAACAGTGAAACAGACAAGGCTGAACTCATCTGGCTCATTGCCCAGAGCCTGTTTTAATGAGAATGGGCTTTTATATCTTAAAAAAAGAGAAGAGAGAGAAGAGAAAGAGAAAGAGAAAGAGAAAGAGAAAGAGAAAGAGAAAGAGAAAGAGAAAGAAGAGAAGAGAAGAGAAGAGAAGAGAAGAGAAGAGAAGAGAAGAGAAGAGAAGAGAAGAGAAGAGAAGAGAAGAGAAGAGAAGAGAAGAGAAGAGAAGAGAAGAGAAGAGAAGAGAAGAGAAGAGAAGAGAAGAGAAGAGAAGAGAAGAGAAGAGAAGAGAAGAGAAGAGAAGAGAAGAGAAGAGAAGAGAAGAGAAGAGAAGAGAAGAGAAGAGAAGAGAAGAGAAGAGAAGAGAAGAGAAGAGAAGAGAAGAGAGGTATATAGGCACCTCTCCACTCTTCCATACGACGTTTAGGTGTACCAGCAAACTCAAAAACTCACTTTTGGCAGTTATTTATCCCTGGGCCTAGTGTCTGTGATAACTATATATTGCCTGGACATTAAAGAACAACAATGCACTGTTGTTCAGGGTTCAGTCAGTTTCACAGTGGCACTCACAAGCTAAGCACTCTCCCACTTACTTCATATGTGTTTCCAAACATTCAGTACTCTGAAGGCATTTGCTGAACCAGCAGTATCCCTCGAAAAGACACTTATGCCTGATTTCTCAGTGCAAGTTTACTGGCTGCAATCTCTGATCAGAGAGGAGCTGTACTGAAAGCACTCACCTGGGATGTGGTAAATCCAAGTTCAGCTCCCTGCTTTGGAGTATGGATCTGAACCAGACACAGCAGGGATTTGAAATCAGATCTCCCACTCCCATGAGGGAGCAATCTAACACTAGACTATTGACTTTCTGGAGTGTCTGTCTTCGTCTGTTTTTTTCACAGATAAGACAACTGGGTTGAGAATGGCCCCAGGGGACATTCCATAGCAAAGAATCCTGGGCACAAAAAGCACAAGCCAGAGAAATGAGAGTATCAGTCTAATCCATTAGCCACTTTAGTCACATCTGCAACAGACAACTGGGAAAGTGCCAACCCAGACATGGCACTTCTTAGTTCAAAGAAAAGCACTCTGTGAGTGTACGTATGCTGCTGTTGGGACCCTGACCGGTGTCTCCAAATGGCAGGAACAGTGCATCACTCTCTGAGACAGCAGAGGTGTGCTTAGAAGCTCACAAATTTCTTTTCTCTGATTTCAGTCCTAGGTAGTTCATATAGCTCCCTTCTCAGTAAGTTTCTTACGGTGTCTGTGTACTGCATGAAAAATCTATCTCAGCCTTTGATGCTTCTATGTGGCTAAATACTTTGAAGGTCTGTCCCCAACTGTCTTCAGCAAAATAGCTACAATACTTATGAGGCTGACAACTGTCCATGAGCAGCAACACACCAGTTAAACACTTCTTGCACTTTGAAGGCTTAGTTTCTTCCTACTCATCCCCCTATTGTGCAACAGCACACCACCTCCTCCCTGTTTCTTCTTCTCTGCCAGAAATGCCAGCCTCAGCAAGCAATTTCACATTTATTTCCATGCCATCTCTTCCGCCTGGAATGTTCTCTCTGAACAGAGCCGCAAAACCACGCAAAACCACGATCCTCCCTTTATGTCTCTCCTAAAGACCCATTTCTCCTGCAATGTCAAATGTAAATAGTGATTTAAGAACAGCTCCACAGATAGACCACAGAGACTACCAAATGCAGCTACTTCCATTTGTCTCTACACCCCCATCAAAGTTCTCATCTTAAACTAGATTGATAGGTCTACTGCCATCTATTAGCTGTGCCCATTTTTGGTAGAGGAAGAAGTGTTGGAGTCATGGAAACTATTATAATCCTCATTCCTCAACACAGCCATGAAGTTGCACTGGGATCTCAGTAGAAATTTATTTCAGCTTCTTCTCTTCTCCTTCAAGTAAATACAGTACAATAGGATCAGAACCAATTTCCCTTCATGGTCAGAGCAAAGCTAAAAAAACTGAGAATGTAAGGCTTGTTTGGACTGTGGTACAAAGAAATGCTACCGCAGAAGAGAGTTTTTCCTCTTTTATGTAGACAGTTGCATGGTAAATCCAAATTCCAAAGAATATCACGATCCATGGCCATCAGGTGACAAATGAAAGCTTTTTTTTCTGTGCTGATAAATACATGTGAACGCAGGATATCAGATCTCTATCAATAATTAATGCTGCAGTGGATGGAGTGGCCCACCTGGGAGACATACATTAATCATAAACTTGAAACCGACCTCCTGCAAATCATGTGAAGGCACGTTTTCCTCACTAGCTGATGCTCTTCTTCTACACTGTGTCATACTAAGCGTACTTGTGTAGTAGCATTTGGGTATTGTTGCAGTTAAATTTGTACCACGTAACAACTTTGGCAAAAGTATTGTTTGTGAGGATAGTTCTTAGCTACTATATTTTATCTCCAGAAAACTGGACCGGTCATAGCCCACAGCTCTTAATGAAGCTATCCAAGGAGTCTCTAAGTCTCACAATATCCCTGGATAAATTCAAGAGAAAAGAACAATCTCTGTCACGGAGTCCTGTATCCATAAACATAGTCATTTGGTTTCAAAGAAAATTCTTTTCTTCAATGCAGAGGGTGCTTGGTTCCCAGATGGCAAAATATCTCAAGATTTGTTTGTGAAGTGGCAAAAGTTCAGGAAAAAGGGTCAAGTACCTTTAGTTTTGAAGGCAAAATTGCACAACTTGCATACATAAGGCCGGACGTCAGTATGAGTGCGGATATGCTTTTTGAGCATGCTTGGCTTTTTGCAGCGAATTCCACATTCTTCACAAATATACTTTCCTCGGCCACGTCCTCTGACATAGACATAGTCTTCATTTGATTTATACCTGTTGAAAGAGAATGAGTATTTAAATCATATAGACGCTAGATCACATGCAGGCACAAACATTATCTCTATGCACCCAATCCTGATTTTATATCTCACCACAAAACTGCCACTGAAGTTCATGTGAACTGCTGAATTTTCAAGCCGAAACGCACAAAGCATTTCCCTTTCACAGGGGAGGCACTAGTCTCACTGTGTTTGTGTACCTTATTTTTTTAACAACGTGAGAACGAAGAGCTGTGGTATGGGTATGCTACAAACACCTTGTTACGAAACAGGTTAGCCACCGTTCCTGTAGACAAAGCGCAGCCTCGTATATGAATCTGCAGATTGGGTTCATTTAATCTATCTGTAGTCTTGAACCATGTGGGCATCTACCACCACTGAAAACAGAGCTCTTTTGTGGTATAATTAATTTGACTCATTTAAATGTATTTATCTGATTTATCCCTTGGGATCAGATAAATCACATCCTGCAAATGCCCATTTTCCCCTATTAAACATAAAGGGAATGCAGATAGCTAGCAAGAATGTATGTATTTACACTACTCATGTCTGAAGTTCCTAAACATGGATCTCACTCCAAGAACACTGTGTTGAGCTCATGCAGGTACGGTACATGCTGCTCTAGAAACAAAATGGGAAACTTTCAACCTGCCTACTTAGCAGAACATTGTAAAAGGAATTTTTCTTAGCACAGGCATAAGCACTCAGTGCTATTTTTGTTGATTACATTATCTGTTAGATAACAATTAAGATATGCAAATCGATACAAACCTGCACATTTCATTTACTATTATGATAAACTCATAATACTGAAATCTAAAAGAGTTGAAGGGATCTGCCCCAGCTGTTTTGAGGCTTGAAGTTAGTGGGCATTCCATAGAGGGAGAACTTTATCCTCAGTACCCTGAAGTAAAATTCAGAAATTGCAAGAACCAAGAAATAATAATTTTCAATTCCTTTTTCCTTCACTGTCCTCTCCTAAGCAGCACAAAGTACTTTCAGACACATCATGGATGCAAATCCCACAAACCATCACTGGTACTGACAGTCAGTACTTTAGATAAATAAAGGATTGTGTGAAAGTTCTGCTAATGTGATGATAACTATCAGAAGCAAGTGGCAATTTGGAGGGTTACACTGAAACATTTGTCAAGTCTGCTTTTCTTAGGTGAACACCTCTGTGTGTTCAACAATATTACTGGCAATATAAATACTGCAGCTATCTTAAAAATGCATGAAACACTGTTTTGTTCTCATGTCCATTGTACCATCTACTGAAAACAGCAACTCCTTTGTTTTCACGTGCTAACAACTCCTAGCTATCTCTCTATCCATTACTTCATCAGCCACCTTCAGGCCTTCTCCCAGACAGAACAAATGTCCAATATTGTTTGAAAGACTGCCATGTTATCTGCTTTTCATCGTTCCTTGCTGTCCAGTTTTGCTGGGATGGAGTATACTAAATCATCCCTGATTGATAATGCTAAGAAAAATGCTGTGTTACATCTGCTTTTCTGTAGCTCCATCTCTGCTGGTCTTCTGCCTGACCTCACTCCACCAGCTTCTGCTACTCTCAGATCCCACTGGGCACAAAGTCAATTAGACAACAACCATCTCTTTGTCATTCATATGCACAGCTCTTGAGCACAATTGATCTTGACTCTCTAAGTATGTCCCACCAAATCAAAACTGTAACAAAAACGACACACATAAATTGGACATGTAAATATGGTCTGGTCTAAATGCTGAATCACAAGAAGTTTGAATCTATGGTAAATACTTTCCTAGCACTATGAACTATTAGATCTTACTATTAACTTGGGCTTCTCTCAAATTTTTCAGCAAGTTTCCCTTTCCCACTACATAACTTTCATGTGACTATGGTCACAGGTGCTCTGAATTTGATTTTAATGAGGTGCTAGAGTTAAAAGTATTCATAAGCCTTGGAGTCCTAAAATATCTAACTGAAATGCTATTTTATTGGGGATTTTCAATGATCAATGTCTATTACTGATAGATATAAAAGAGGAAACACAAGCAAAGTGTGCATTATTGCTGTAAACTGATAACATAATAAAGCAAGATGTCAGATGAGTGGGAACATTTGCTTTATCCCTCCTTTCTTTCAGCTTCACACCATAAGCAACTAGCAGTATGCAGCAAGCACTGAATTTAAAATTGCTGACTTTCTTTCATATCCCACCAGGGTTCTGCAGTCATAGTTGATGGAAAGCAGATTTTGTGAATCAAATCATTTCATTTGAATCAAGCCATCCACCAGAGGTGATAATATTGTTGGTAGGTTCCTACTTCAAAACCCCTTCTGCTGCACAGCTTACAAACAGCTCTTGACTGGCTTTAGTGTGGTAAGTGATGTTCTGTGACATCTGCTTTTCTGCTGAACTCCATTCATTCTGTTGCTTCAGCTTCTCACTGGTTCCCAGCCCTACCTAACTCACTTTTAGTCTACTTGACATACAAGCACTTTGCTGCCCTGGCACAGAGCAGCTGCATGACCACACCTTCCTGTATAAAAGACAAACTTCCCAGAAACTGAAAACTGTGATGACTGCAAGTCTTCCTCAGCTGTGAATTCTGAATCGCTCTCTCTGCATTCACAGTACAAAAATAATCAAGAGCCCTAAGCAAATCCACTCCTCAGGACAAATGAAAAATGAATGAAAACACCCTGCTGAAACAAGATATTGCCACTTGTGCTTATCTGTCTAGGGGAGAGAAGATGAAACAAACACAACAGACATCTTATGCATAGTTCAGTGCACTGCTTGTGCGCTCAGGTGATGCAAATATGAGCTTGATGAAAGAAGAGAACAGCTCTACAAACAGCCAAGAGCAAGCAAGCAAAAAAGCCCACTCATCTTAAAAAGCTAGCTTTTGGAAGTCATAAACTAAAACCTGAAGAAGAGGACAAACTGATTAGTCAGAACAGAAAGTAATAGAAGTCAGGGTTATTACATGTAAAGAATATTAGATCAATTTAAAAGAACAAATGACCAAAACCAAAATAATGAAAAGAATAAATCCCCTTCCACAAACAATTCCAGTAAAATGAATATTAAAATGTTCATCTATAAGGAAAGCGTGGACTGATTAACATTATATCACCTCATTCACTATAGAAAGCTACATATGAAGGCCATATGCTCCTATTAGAGAAGCATACTGCACCAATTATTTGTGCCCTCCCAACTCCAGAAATTAATGTGCACATCAAGTTTTCTTTCTTTTTGTTCTATTTCAAGAAAGGAGAGTAATCATAGCCAAGTAATACTAGGAGATACACCTAAGTGACACATGAAATATATTCTTTTACACAAATAGTTTCATAGACCTTGTTGGTGTACAGGGAAACTTAAGATGGTGTGAATAACACACTAAGTTTTCATAAAGAAGGTGTTAGACCGTAGAGGAGTTTTATAGAGTGATCCGTTGCACGCTGCACTGATCTGAATCCCCCTACAAGTTGCTTTTCTTAACACACTTTAATCCTTCCGACCTCTCATCATTTAGCTTACATCAGCGCAAGCTATCTTCAGCTGAGTGATCCAAATTCAGAAATGATACAGAGTGGGAAGCAGGCAAATCTTATACTTCAAAGTGGGCATGAATTCAAGTAATAGCTTTTTAAATTTCTTAAAAACTTAGGGTCATCCCTGAACTTGGATCGCTCTGATGCAGCCAACATACTGACTTGGGTACTAGAAAAATGTACAGCCACAGAAAACATCCAGGCTCTGTGTCTGGGCCAGCATACCAACTATAATGTTCAAAATAACATTTTCAGTCTTTCAAGTAAGATGTAGGCTCTACCCTTCCACTGTTACAGACCAGAAAGAAATGTCAATGTTTATTTCATGGACATTGTCCAAGGGGAATCAAGCTACATGATGGTACGAAGGACAACTTTTAGAGTACAAAAATATGAGAGAAGGAATAGCATGTGCAAATTTATCACATCTCCATCACTAACTACTTAGTTATCCCAATAACACATTGTTATGAGACTATTTGGGTTTGGTAAGACTAAAAAATAACTACTTTATTCAGCCGTTTGTCTACTTACTACTAATCTTCAGCAAATAATTGCACTACGTCAGAATTTTTAAAAGAAATAAAGCAGTATCTTACATTTTAGAGCATACTCTTAGAGAGAAATAAACAACTGTTCATTTCTTTCTTTTTTTTTTTTAACAGACTTCATAAGCCTCAAAATATTGCTAATGATCTTTCAGTTCTCCTTTTTCCCTCTATTAGTTGTTCCTATTATCAAAGGAGCAAGAGATAGCCATAGTAGAATTAATCATTTTATCAACCTTAGATGATATATCTATGGATTAGGCTTAGAAAACAGATTTCATTGCTATCTCTCATTTTATCATCAAATCCAACTTCAGTAAATAAATATAATACTACGAGAATAAGAGTGAACTTTCCAAGCTAGCCTATTCAGAGAGCCTATTTGTGTGCCTAAGCAGAGGCACACAAAGTCAAAAAATAGAAAGACGTCCTTATGGAAGCTATTAAACAATTGCATAGAAAATAACAAAATCTTGAATGTGCATTTCTTTAATTATAATTGAAAGAACAAAGATGACAATGCAGAGTGAGCATTCTTAAAAGGATGCAAAAACTGTAACTGTCCTATAGCATAGTAGAACTATGAGTAACTACACAGATATCCTGTAGTTTAACACTGACATATACGTAAGACAAGAAGAAGCTTGGGTGCTACAACACACGGCTGAAATACAGGAGACTGTTTACATCCCAGTTCATTCACATTCATTTTCAAATCTATTCAAAACAACAGGCTGAGCTTTGAAATTTCCAGTTGCATTTTCTTACCCTCCTTCAAAGATTTTAATTCGTATCGGCTCAGTTTGTTTGGATGTAATGTCTTTATCTCCATGAATGTCTCCTTTTACTCTTTCTTTTATAATATTCCCCACTACTTTCTTTTCAAGCTTGCTGCCGAACAAGAAGAATGGCTCGTGTTTCATCTGCAGAACAAAGTCAAGGAATGGTGTTACTGCTGGAACACACAATAAATGCACACTTTATTTCAAGTACTTTTAACATTTCAGGTCAAAGCCAAACTTTCGTTGGTGCAACTCTAGACAATGAATTAATTTGTCCCATTCAACTTGGTGGAGAATAAGAGAGGGGGTAACCTAGATACATTTTTATGTGAGCCTGGAAAGAAAATGCAGCACCATATCTTTCCTCAGGAGGAAAAAAAACAAAACAAAACAAACAAACAAAAAAAAAACAACCATGGAAAATAGAGATGGAAAAGCCTTAGAAAGTAATTTATTGCCATTACAGAATTTTCCCTGGCACCATTATCTAATGCTTAGTCCATGAGGACGAATCAGTACGTAAAAAAACATTAAAATGATCTGAAGAGCCTTGCTTAATTTTAAGTTAATCTTTACTTATGGGCCTGCATGGATGCTTATGTCCTCTGTTTGAATATGGACCATGCAAAAAGGACAAAATAAAAGGAGATAACTTTTCAGGTTCTGAAATATGTGAAGAACAGGTTTTGAAAGCCTCACTTTTTAGAACTAATTCTCAAAATGGAGACAGAGGCAGCAGAAGTAGCAGAGTTTGCAAAGGGGTAAACTGAGGCTCAGAAGTTGTCATGGGAAGATATCAAAGTTTGATTTCCCAACGGGAATTTTTTAAGTAATTAAACTGTATTTCATAGTTTACTTGGATTTTCTCAAATAAAGACATATTAATTTAATTTTATTGAAACCTCCTATTTACCTGAGCAAGTTGCTTCCATGCACTTGATGATGTCAGTTTACCAGCTCCAGGTCTATGCATAGCAGCCAGGGTGTAGATTTCTGTGGTGTTTTTTTGCTTGGACCTTAAAAGTGCTAATGTGGTCTTTGTACTTAGCCCAGATGGATTTGGGTTACATGAACTTATACACCATGAAGCGTAAACAGAAGATTTGAGAGTTGGTTGCTGAATGTAATTGGGTTTCGTATAGTTTAAGAAACACCAGCTCACAGTAGTAGTAGTGCGCAGACTTGGGAACTGAAGGATCTGCTGAAAATCCGCTACATCTGTCAGGAGAATAGTTGAGCCCGTGACTTTCCCACTGGTACTGGATGTCATCTGGACTAGCATCCCAAGAGGCAATTTTGGATGTTTCAGTTGGTCTTCTGGCTGAATTTCTCCTGGTGGCAATGAAGACCTTTGTGGACTCATGCTCATATCTGAGGCTGTTTCATCAACATCCAGTTCTTCTGGAGATTCTCTTCCTTCAGAAGGACCGCTGGATTTCTGTCCTGGTGATGTGGAATCAAAACTAGAAAGTTTCTCCCTGATTAGTGGGAAAGCATCAGCTGTTGGCACACTGACAGGTGGGAAATCTTGAGATGAAGAGGACGACAGTGGTGAAGAGGATGACACGGATGGCAGACTTTCTTTTGGCTCAGTAGCACAGCTCTGCCTTACTAGTTGAGGCTTCTGCATTCTTGGAAAATCTTTCTTTATATCTGAGTTAGTTAACTCAACTGCACTTAGCTCTTCAACTATCTGCCCATACATCTTTTCTTCTTTGACTCGTTTCTGCTGCTTGGTCTCCATGAAGAGCTCCAAGCTGCTGGCAGGTGAAAGCATCCGTTTGCTTCCACCCAAGGTAGAAGCCATGTCAGAACTGGAAGTTAAACAGAGAGGAATTGAGGACTCCAGTCCAAGTGATAGTGTCTGTGGCACTTTCCACAAAGGGTATTTTTCTAGCCCTCCACGTTGACCTAACATCTGAGCTATGTTAAATCCAATTCCATGCATTGTTGCACTAGTTACCAATGTTCTTTGAGAAACAGTCTCATCAACTTTACAAATTACAATTGCAGGACTGTTGCTCTGTCCAAGGATCTGGGAAATGCTTGTGTACATGACACTACCATAAGACGGCACATGGGTTTGAATCCTGACGGGAACAACTGTTCCTGGCAAAGGTTGTACTGATCCATCACTGGGGGAGTCAAAATCTGCCTGAAGATGCTGTTCAGAGGAGGTATCTGTTGGTTTAATGCTATGCTCTGACTGGTACTTAGCAAGAGTAATTTTTGAATACTGCCCAGATGTTCCTGAGTAATGCTGGTATGCTTGCTCTTTAGCATGCACATAATCAGCTGGTTTCTTTCCAATAAGCTCTGGAGCGTGTTCCAGGTGATAACTTGGAGGAATGTCTGTTTGGAAAGGTTGCTTGATGTAAGATTTCTGCAGCTGCTGTACAAAATGATGCTGGAAGTGTAGAGGTTCTGTGCATGACTGCCACAAGACTGGCTGCTGAGATGGTGGTAAATGAACCATGCAGACAGTTGGATAAGGGAACTGAAACAAGGTGCTATGAATAGAGGGAAATGGGACATTTTCCTGATGTGCAAATAGCTGCTGTTGCTCTGATGGATGTTTGTTAGAAATATAAGGTGCTTGTTGGATCAAAGGAGTCCTTAACATTTCTGGACTATCTGCAAGAAGAGCCTGTTGTTGGGCGAGGTGGGATGAGTTATTAGCAAGTGGAGCACAAGCGCCAACAGCCTGTTTTCCAGAGTCATCTACCTGAATGGGCTGAAGTACAGAGGAAGGCGAGTGATGCCAAGAAAGCTGGGAAGAGCGAAGACCAGCCTGTGCATGTTCCATCTGCTCCTGCTTTATACTTTGTTCTGTGCTCTGATCAGTTTGGGAAATCTCTGGGAAACCGCTAAAGGAAGCCTGGCGAACCAAGAAGCATTTCTTCCTTTCCCGTGATGGAGATAGAGCAGTAGTTGGTGTCCCAGCTGAAGAAGCATGAGACAGGTTCCCATAATCAAAGGATTTACTTCGAATCTCAGGGATTTCAGCAGCGTGAGGACAGGGCATCTGTTCAGATGAGCAACGTCTCATTTCCCTCTGATGGTGATGCCCAGGGACGGAAAGTGAGTAAGCACCAGCTGGAACTGTTAAAAACTCAGACTGTTTTCCAAACTCATCTTGTTTGGAAGGTGTGATGAACTTCACATTTTCTTCTCTTTCAAAGGACATTGAAAAACTTGAACTGTGGGACAAATTACTTTCCTGGCTAGGGCTGCGAGAAAGGCTTGTACCAGTGGACTCAAAACTGGAATCTCCAGAAGAGTGCTCCATGTCAGCCAGTCGTAAACGCTTCTTCTTGGGTGGGAGCTTTTCAGCTGGCAGTTGAGAAAGGGTTTCACTTCTCTGAGGCCACTGGAATTCTTCAGCTGGTCTCTCCTGCTCTTTGTTCTGCACTTCTTTATCTTTCTCCGGCTTATCCGGCTCCTCTGTGACACGAATTTCAGGTACCTGTATGTTGTGCTGGCGAACCAACCTGGGCTGCATATGATATGACTGAGGCTGCTGGGACGGAGACGGCTTATTGGTGTCAGTATTTTCTGTTTGTGGAGCTCGGTCTGGACTCATTGGGGAGTCACAAATCTCATTCTCACATGTTTCAGACGGTGAATAGATCTTATCTTGCTGGCATGCAATATGTTCTGTAGATTCAGACCTTTCAAATGAGTTTGGCCTGCTCAACGAATTTGTGTGCTGAATGACAGAAATGACATTTCCAGGGGGCTTTCTAGATAGTGATTCTGCAGTCTTTTCTTGCTCTGCAGTTAAGGCTGAGTCTTCCAGAGAAGCTGCTGGACTTCCAGACTGCAGGTAAGGCCTGCACATGTCAAAACGTTCTGCATGGCAATGGGCAGAATTGTCCAGACCTTGAAGGGAAAATCCACTCCTTGGCACATCCTGAATTTGGGATTTGGGATCAAAGTCCAAAGGCTGAATTCCTGCAGTGCTGCTAGTTGTACTGCTGCAAAGCATGGGACTGTCCTCTTCATCTCCAACACTCTCCTCTTTCCTTCGCTTTCTGTTTTCAAAAGTTCCAAGCATGGATGGCATCGCCTGAGATTGTCCAAGTGGATCAATGAAGTACTCTCCTCCCTTGTTTACTCCACCTAAGGATGGAGAGTCTCTGTAGTTCTGCTTCTGAGCTTCAAATTCTTCCCATTTTCTGTAGTGCTTTCCACTGGCATCATAGTCATAGAAGGTCTTGTCTCCCACTTTCTTCTCTTTTGAGGATGGTCCTTTGTCACCTGATATTTGTCTACTGGAAGAAATAATTATATTTTTCCCTGGTCTTCCATGGTAATCTGAATCTGAGTGCCCCTCCTGCACAGAGGGCAGTTCAAAGGCAGCCTGTCTTCTCAACATCCTTTGGTGGGATATTCCCACTGTGCCAGGGTAAAAAACATCATCAGAGCCAGTCATCTTCTCATCAAATGAATGGCTTCCTCTCAGAGATGGGGGAATACTTAAGCTGTTCGCAGAAGAGGTTGGCATGGAGTTACTTCTTATAAGAGGAGAAGAATCTACAGGGGGTTCAAGAAGGACAGGCACCTCACCCTGCTGACTGGCTTGGTACAGGTTGGATTCACTTTTGATGGGGGATGTGGCGTTCTGGGATTGTCTAGATTCTGCATTTCTGCCTTGATAAACTTGTGTAGATTTAATAGAGCTCAAATTACTGGAGTCAATGAGTTCTTCTTTATTTGGAGTCAGCTGAGAAATATGTTCCTCAAGCATTTTTATATCCAATCTGCTATTTAAGAGAGGTAATGGCTCTGCTTTGCCCTTTCTACCTATTAAACTATGTTCCTGATTTGTTGTGGCTACTGTTAGTGCTGTTCTTTGATTAATCCTATAAAACTTCCCAAAGATGATCTCCTCATAAGACTTTGCATTGGTATTTGGTGGGCTTATTTGTTGCTCAGCACTTTCTGAGCGGGAAAAGTAACCCGAGTCAGTGCTTCCTTTACTGTGTGGGCTCAGGAGGTTTAACGACTGCTCAGAATCTTGCCCTTTTTTCTCTGACAGTCTTAGTGCAAGTCGCTGCTTAACTGTGTGAGAGTCATCAGACTTAGTACTTAAGGATGGGTTTTGCAATATATCAGAGCCAATATAGGGTGAACTCTCACTGGGTAACTGAATTCCACTCTTAGGGATAATCAAAATGGGCACTTTCATTGGCCCCACCAAGGACTCTTCCATGGAGGAGTGAAAACTGCTCCTGCTAGCCATGTCCAGGGGGAGCTGTGGGACGGGGCTCAGTTTTTCAGACCCCTCCATTAGGAGTGAGGTCTCCTCATCAGTGTCTGTGCTCTGCTCACCATCTGAATGTATTTCAGCTTCCACATCAATGTAACTGGCATCTAGATCCAACTTAGAGACTGCTGACTCTGTGAAAGGTACCAACCCTGCTTTAATTGCATGAGCATGTGACTTTCTGTGCTTGTAGAGGTTGCTCTTTGTCTTGAAGGAGAAACCACAAGGAACACAAGGGTATGGTCGTTCCCCAGTATGAGACCTAATATGCTTTTTAAGTACACTGGGTTTGGCACAAGCCCTGTTACAGTAGGGACAAATGTACTTGCCAGGCTTTTTGGGTTTGTGCTCCTTCTTGTGAGCATCTTCTGATTGTTCTAAAGATTTCTGTGAATATTGGCTGTAAGTGGGGTTTAAGCTTGAAATCTTCTTCCTGGAGAAACCTCCACTATGGCTATGCATATGAAAAGGAAATAAGTCCTCTGAGGCAACTGATTGCAAGTGGCTAGGAAACTGCCATGGAGGGCCTTCCAAGCTCTGATGTGGCTTTATGTTGTGCAAGAAACCTTGTGGCAATGAATGCTGTGGGAAAGAAAGTGAATGTTGACATGAGTAAGGAGTTGGACGATGCTGTGGATATTGCTTCTCCGTGACTTGCTGTGCAGCTTCGTTTGATGATACCAGTTTCCCAGAACTAAAAAGTTGTGCTGATGCTGTGTTTCCAATTTGCTCGTGATCTATTTGTGGTTGCCTCTGTATTTCTTGATTGCCAAAAGTGCTCATCTTAATAACAGCTGAATGTTCTTGCCTCCATCTACTTGGTACTTTAGCAGTTTCTCCAGACCCTGAGGTAGCGTTTTGCCCTATAGCTGTATCCCCAGAGTCCATTTTGTTACACAAGGTCTTAAGTGCTAGTTCACTTGAAAGCTGTGCAGACTCATGGAGTGTGTCCAAAGCTGTGCTTTTTAAAGTTTTGTTGCTCCCATTTTTCCAGAGCTGTTGCAAGTTCACAGACTTTTCTTTCTCTTTGGAACTTTCTACGCAGTAGTCTATAGGCATTAGATTTGTGTCTGTATACTAATGTGATTATTATACAGTCCTGTTCATGGCATAAACTTTCTTAAGCAGTTTATTACACATTTGCAAAGGGTTATTATAGCATTTGGACATTTTCCATTATTATTAAACACTGAGATGCAGAATGACACAGAGATATTTGTGATCTATTAGAGCAAAATTCTCTTCATCTCTTCCATGGCGACACAGCTATCTGCAAGGAAAAAGTAAAAACAAAGAACCCCCCCCACAAATTAGTATAGTCAGGCAAAATAACATCAGTGCAATTGATTGCATTTTAATTGAGCCTTTCATTAAAAATATTAAGGTACTTAAGTAAATGTAACTACATTTCACAAAAGCCCATTTTGTGAGGAGATGCAGTAAAGACTGGCTCCAAAGATTTCACACAAGTGTAATCACTAGTCAATAAAACCCATAAGAAGAGAAAACAGAAATCTACCCTTCTCAAACTGAACAGTTTTGTAAGGCTTTCTGAGGTCTTAAAAGAGATGCGGCTTTCAGGAAGTCTGCCATCCAGTTTCAAAGCCCTTTCAGCAGACCATCGCTGAAAAGAGAGTCCTAACCCCATAGGTAGGAATTACCTTATCCAGTATTATTCACCTACAGTTCAGATATGCACTTAAAGTCGCCTGGCTTTCCTCCAAAGTCAGAGGAAGGCAAACAGTACTTCCAGAGGTGAAATCTTTCTATATCATGAGGGGTGCTTCACACATATGGGATGTGTATGTGTGTACATAAATATATATATGGCCATCCACTCTAGATAGGCTGTTTGTAACTCTTGCCTAGGCAGAAATTCTACCTGACTACCTTGGATAATACACCAATTTTTAAGACAGCTAAAGAGAGATACTACTTCTCAGCTTAGATCATGTAGCTCATTTTACAAGGAAGAGTTGATCCTTTTTTTAACTGCTTTTAATCAGTCAAAAGCTACACCAACTAAGTATTCTGATCACAGTAGTATTGATACCTTTCCACATCTTCATTTTCTGACCATTATATTAAATTTTAGTGAAAATGTCTTGCTAGAGGTAAAACACACATTGGAGAAACAAGCTGTGACTGTTTTTAAGTGACTTCAGTCTTTTAAGTTTCCACACTGAAACATTTCCATCTAGCTATGTATGAAGGTTTTATGCTTACATGCAATGTGATTCCAAAGTTCTATTACAAAGCAGAAAACTCAGCAGTATAAATTTCACAGACAAGTACAGCATTTGAATTTTTGAAGAACAACATAAGCTTCCATATTATCCGAAGAGGATATTTTATGGATGAAACAGTGGAAATTATAAAGACAGTCAAGATTTTGAAGAAGTGAGAAAAAAGGTTAAAAAAAACCCAACAACACAGTATTAGAGATACTGGAATATTTTTAATTCCTCCAGTGGAAAAACTGAATTGAGCTTGAAGAAATATTAGAGAAGTGCAGGAAAACTCAGAGGGAACGAAAATATATGCCTTTTTCTGGTAAAAACAATTACCTGCATCTTGTAGGCAGCTAATAGGCATGACTATCTTCAGATTTCCTGTAGAAAAAAAAATACAATCATAAGAAATTACTGATATTAAGTATAAACGCTGAAGAAAGTTTTCTATTATTTACAGTAAAGGCCTGAAAACTTCATTCATCCATCTCCTGGAAAAAATATTGCATCTCAGAGGTCTGAGCCAGTACCTTTTGCAGAATATGAGCATGAACCTTTTGAAGAGCCTTTTAAGGACAGCTTCTAAACTTGAGCACTCTAACCTTCTTGAATCTGTAGAAATAGAGATGCCCAATGCCACTCTTCATTCCTACACCCTTGCTAAGCCTGGATTATCCCTGAATCCTATTGACAAATCCCCTTTCAATAGCTCTTTCCAGCTAATACTTTCAGGCCTTCCAGGCTACTCATTAAATGTTTCAGGGACCAGGATGAAATCCCAGCCAAGTTGTCACCATGAAGGTACAAGACAAGTAGTGAAATGCAGTATCTCAATTCAGTTAATATCAGTGAGAGACGGCTCAAGAACATATGGCTGCCTCCTCAAAAGAGAAACCTACAAACCAAGTGCGTATTGAAAAGACTTCTGTATCTGCTGTAATTTGCCACCTGTCTGACCATCATCTGACTGCAGGATGATGCATTACAGAAAAGACCACACCCAAAAAAGAAGAACTGACTGGTGTCTGGCTTGGCTGAAGGATCAGTTTTCCCTTGCAGTACAAGGAGGATTCTCTCATGCAGTTTTCAACAAATCCAATTTCAAATTCAAAAACAGAATTTGTTTTGTTAAAAAAGGATGTTTGTTCAATTTGGATAACAAAAGCAATATTTATTAGTTTTCTTCAGAGGTTTTATTTAGGTCAAAATCTAGAGTACTTTCATTTATTTTAAGAAGAGATCTTTAGAAATACCTGAGGTATTATTAGTGGCAGAGGAAGGGATGTGGGTTAGTATAATAACCTCTGGTAAGACTGTGAGAAAAACAGCTAAAACACTTATTCCTTCTCCACTGAATAAAACCAACAGACGATAAAATAGTAAGATAAATAAAATAAGAAACTCATCAAAAGTAAAAAGATATTTTAGTTCTCTGTAATCACAGTAAGTGATTAATACTTTTACATAATAATATTTTCAAAGAACAAACGGATATTAGTTAAAGCCCCATCCATGAGGAGAGAAGAGAATCACTACTGTGCCACCCACTAGCAATCAAAAAGGACAAGGGGGAATGTTCCTATGCAAAAGAGCATAAAATTACTAGCTATCTTCAAATAAAAGTACTTTTTTTCCTTATTAGGCAATTTTGCAAATGGTGAAGAAAAAATTTCTAGAAGATGGAAACATCCTTTCACTTCCATGCTCCCACTGCCAAGAACATATTCAGAGAATAAATCTGCCAATCACAGAAACAAGACAGCAAGAGTTTTATTTGAACAAAAGATTATGCTAGTACACTTCCATCAATTCCAGTTCAGTTTCAGAGTTCAAGTTATTTGGTGATCCTTACTATTTTCAGAACATTCTGTATGATTTTTCAACCTACACTATGAAACAGGTACACACTAATTACAGGGATTATTGATGGCTTAAGTTTGGCCAACGTCTTTCTCCTGGGGAAAATAAATCCTTTACCAGAATCAACAAAGTCATTTCTGGTTTGGTTTGAACTGTTATCCACCCTGTGTCAAAGATGGTTTTAATATTATTTCTCTTTTTTTCCTAGGACTAAGTTTTACTGGAGAAATCCAACACACTGCAAAGCTAGTTTGCATTCTGTTTTTTTCCAGTCAAACTTTTATCTCATCTTCCTGCATCCACAGACTAACTTAAGCCAACAAGAGTCTTCCAAATTTCAACTGATTAATGTGTCTCCTTTGGATAACTCTGTAAATACACTTTTCAGTATTGCTCGTCATCAAGGATATATTCTTCAACAGACAGAAGCTCTCTATATTTCAGAAATTTCATATTTGAGAGTAGTGAACTAAGGACGAAAGTAGTGAACTAAGGATGATAAAAACGCACATTTTATTTAATGCTTTTTGGTGCCGTTTGGCTTCACTGCAGTGGCCGAGAGGAGCCCACCTATGGGACAGCGTGCACGAGCTACACTAAGCACATCGTTTGCCACCAGCTGCAAAGGCCTCCCTGGAACTGGCCCAAGCCAGGTTCCCATTGGAATGTGGCCCGGTGGCCAGATCTCCCACCACACTGACTGCACTATCTGCCTGCCTCAAACCAGGGCATTTCACTTCTCTGCAACTTTCAACACAAGGACATTACTGGGAAACTGGGAACTGTATTTATGTCAGATGGACCAACCAAATAAAGACGTTTAAAACTTTCTAGGAAGGAGAATTACTCTGTCATTTCTGTTCCTAATGTGCCTCTGAGCTAAGTACAACAGACACAGATCTGGTTGGCTACAGAGCTCCAGCTCCAGGATTTTTCCTTTTCCTTTTTTTTTTTTCTTCTTTTTTTTTTTTCAGATCATTAAAATGGTTACACTAAACAGCTTTAAAATAAAATTTGGCAAAATACAACTTTTACTACTTCTCAATTTGTAGCTCATGTTACAGCTCTTGCAAGTGAACAAATTGGAAGCTTATGTCTTCCCAGCTAAATCCTGAGTGCACCATACAGAATAAATATTGACTCTAGAGTAAGGAGTAAGGGTCAGATCCAGCCTTGCTTTAAATCTTTCCTGTCCATCTCTGCCAGCACAAAGCTGTCCTAAAACCACTGTAACTAGCCCCTGAGGAATTCATATTCTATAGGACACCAGTTAGTAGAGACAAGCTTCTGCAGCAGCTCCTATAAAATCCCTATGCTCACATAAAGACCTCTGCCAAGACCCTTATTAGCCAAGCTTAGTTTATGTCTGGGATGAGACCAGCAGCCAGTCAGCCTTACAAAGGAAGCAGACCACCTCTGAGCTATTCCACACCTGCAAGTGAGAATGAAACTGACTTGGCCTTTTGGGAAGAAGAAGAGCATACCTTTGGCTTGCCATCCTATCCCATGTTTCCTTCTGCTCCACTAATGATATACCCACAGAGCTGTCTGGTAAGGACAGTGCAGTGAAGAAAAAAGAAAAAAAAAAAGATTAAAAAGTAAAGGCTTGGGAACCCTACCAGAATACAGATTTGTAGTTTCTTCTACCTAGGTGAAGTTACAATGAGCTCAATCTGCAAAAGAGCTTTCCACCAGTAGTAGGTGTGCATCTCTGAGCAAAGGATTTGACCAAAAAAAACCAGACAAACACACATTTATCTTTCTGTACAAGGTCACAAATTCATCTGTGGGCTGAGTTTTCTTGTGCGGTGTAGCAAGGTAACAAAAGGACTGCAGTCTTGGGTATACTTTGACATTTTGCACAAATGAAGTAAAGATAATTGAATACTAGTTTTTTTTTATACTGTTTGACACCACACTTGACAATCTCATCAAGATGTAAAATCATTTTCTTCAGTCTTCGACCTGCACTTACTAAAAAGATAAGGAAAAAGAAACACTTCTTCTATTACCCAGCTTTGTAAAAAGGCCATCCAGAGAGATTCTCTTCATATTTTCAGATCCTTAGCCAGAGGTCCCTTCTGACTGTGGTTTTGTAGCTTGCCTTCTACCTGTCAATTTAAACACCTCTAGGAATGACTGTAAATTCCTCTGTCAACCACTGGCACTTGGCAAAATCTTGCTTTACTGAGGAATGTAAAGATGCCTGTACTTTAGCTGCAGCAATATGAGACTTATATTTACACACATAGTTCCATGGCAGCCCTTTTAGAACAGGTTAGGTGCATTTATTTTCATCTACTACTTTCTATATTGAAATCACTACTACCTCTTCACACTTAAAGACACTACTCTGACTTGTTCATTTAATTCCATCTCAGATATTCTGCCTGCCCTCTGGATTTCAGCATTTTATTGAATATATTGCCATTTTCCAAAATTAGACAGAAAATCAGAGTTCTTAAAATACCCTGAAACATTTAGAATAACACACATTTTTAAATTCGGGCAGGTGAATGACTATTTACAATATTTGTTAAACATCATTTAAAAGTACTATTAAAAATTAAAAAAAATACTGCTCAGCAAGTACACTGTGAATTTATTATTAAATATTCAAAGAAACTGCACTAAAATTGCTTGAAAAGAAACTATAGTGCACAACCTGTTACTCATTTCTATGTTAGATTTCTAAATTTAATTTCTAAATACTCGTGCTCATGAATTCCCTGAGAATTCAGGAGCTGAAGAGACTGGCTCTGAAGGTTCAGTTACAAAAGCATAAAGTGCAGGACACATGGCTCTATGAAACTGCACATTAATTTCAGGCTTATATTCTCAAGTTTCTATGAACACACAATCTGTGTCACTGGTACTTGCTGTCTCCAGGGGATGGGATCTGTGCATGTAAATCTAGAAGCAGTATAAAATCTCAAATGCTGATTTGTGTTTGCACTAAATCTTGCTTTTAAGGAATATCCTATAATACTTGAAGTTGAGAAACAGTATACAATAGCACTTTTTAGTTAATTGTAGTAGCATTGATTATTTCATTCATATGAAGGCTTTACCTTGCTCATCTTCACATTGCTATATAACCCTTCTGTGGCTACCTTACTGAAAACTCAGGCATCAAGCAAGAGACTTTCATTTGATTTCAGGGTGCTTTGGCCATATATAAGATATGACTTGGAGTGACTAACAGGAGACAAATTATTTCAACAGCAAGTCAAAGCAAGAGCCAAATGCTGTTCTACATTATCCTAGTATTAATATGAATCAATGAGCATCAAATTCAAGGACATAATGCCAGACTTATTCCTCATAAAAACAGAATCAGATATTGCTTAGGTTTAAACTTTATCATCCTACACACTAAATATCTGAGGTTATTTATTACAAACTGAAAATAAACTAATCTAACACCTCTAAGATGTCCACAGAGAAGCTCATAATACACACTGCAATACATTTTCAATTACATATTAGTAAGAAAACAGATTTTCTGTAAGAGATGCTGGCTTTTGTCCTAAATGCTCAGAGCACAGCTGAACTCACTTATTGCTGTGTTAAGTATCTCAAATGTAATTTCAAATTGCCACTTTCTATTGAAAAATGGCACTCCAAAAAAACTTAAAATTCAAGTTGAGTGTATATTTTAAGAAGCCACAGAAGAACCCTACAGCAGAAATGCCTTAACACTGACCTTTTCACTGTAATGACACAGATTGCTCGCTTAAGAACATCGCTATTTCCTGTTTCAGCATCATACATAATGTACACATTACTACCGGATGGAAAAAATGTATAAAAAAAGCTTTCACATTGCCAAAGTCCTGAACTGAACACAGACTTATTTCCACAGGATGACTATAAAAAAAAATGGGGAGTAGGGGAGGGCAGGGAGAGAAAAAAAAAAAAAAAAAGCTATACAGGAGCCAAATTCATCTTAAACACTTCTTTTATATTTGCAAGTTCCCAAACTAATCACAGTTCATCTCCTTGAACAAATAACTGCTATCACAGAGTTGTCAAAACAGCTGACAGGACAAACAATCTTGTCAGTTGGTTAGGAGCTAATTGATCTTTCTGAGACCACTGCTTTTAATAGAATAGGTAAATATTCTGCTTCTGGTTGCCTAACCTTGATGAGCACATGGCATTTTGTCAGAGGTGCTTCAACTTCAATGTGTCATACAAAACTTACCTTGTCTGGCTGTGTACATATTGAATCTATCTCAACACAGAAGCAAATAATTGTTATTAATCAGATTTGAAACTAAACAAAAGAAGTATGTAAACTGCTAGTCTGTTCACACTGCTACTTAATTCCTTGGAGATAAAGTTAAGAAACAAAAACGGATGGGTAAAATACCTATGGTTTCCCAAGTAGAACTTCAAATGTGATGGCAGAGAAATGGCAGATCTGACAGCCCAAACTTCCAGCATTATTTAAAATTCAGAAGGCAACACAAAATAGCACTGTCATTTTGTTTTTTTTTCCCCATTTGTTTTTGAATCAGAACATACAGTGACACACCACAACAGCTCCCATGCAGAGAACTGTCAGAAAGAGATGCTGACATCTCTTTGAACATCTGCTGATATTCAAAGTCCTCATGAATAACATTTTGTTGACTGAAGTTAGTTTGATACAATGCATAATCTCATTGGGCTTAATCTGCACAAGAATGAATTTCACTCAGGGGTGAGATAAGTAGTAAATAAACAATATTTACTAACTAACTACACAAAAGTGATGTATAACTATCTGAAGAGGTTCTAAGATACAAAAGAGCTCTTAATTCTTGAGCTGCTCTCTTAAGAAGCAGAAAATCAGCTCTCTCCCACTTTCTTCCAACCGACAGCAATTGAACAATGAGGGTACCATGCCAAACTGAAAAAGTGTGAAATAGTTTCTGATTACTATTTGTAGGATTACAACCTTTTCATCATGCCTGCAGTGCAGAACAGAAAAATGCTTTTGCCCTGCTGTTGCCCTCAAACTGTTACATAAACAAGTGGGCATCACAAAGTCCCAGATAGCTGAACACCTTAATGCTACGAGAAGCAAAGACTCAGACACAAACCAATGATGCTATGTGAGGCTACCCAGATTGCAATAAAGAACATGCACTTGCAAGAGCTGGTGACATTAATGAGAATGAAGACCTTATTCTTAATTCAGCGCAAGAAAATGTGTTAATCAGAATGGAGAATTAATACAGGACAGATTAACCAAATTATGAATTTAACAGCACTTGTGAAGATAAAGTACATATAAAAGGCAACATTCCAGTACGCACACGCTGTGCAGTCATTTCTAGATTTCTAGATTTAAAAATACCATATACAGTAAGAAGTGACACTGGAGAGTTCAGAAAAGTTGTCAGATACAAAAATTTTCCTAACTGAAATTACATGCAAATTTTGACATGTGTTCACTTTCACACAAGAACTGCAGACTTGAGCAGCAGCTGAGGAGAGGAGCCTAGTGCTGGTAAAAGCCTGCTAATGTGTCTCAAAGGTTTTCCCCAAGTTTCCCCAAGAAAAAGAAAAAATTCTCAATTTGTGTAAATATTGCATCACTTTTATGGACAAAGCAATTAATACTGTGCTACCAAATAGAAATAGAAATAAAAAATATCAGGCCTAGCATTTTCATTGTAGAGGGAAAATATCACTGAATTTTCTGGGAAGTGAGGTTTTTTTTTCAGTTAGAAGTTATGCAATACTAATTATGCAACTGCTGTAGAATTTGCAGACAGCTAAGCCTTCTTTCATACTGTGTCAGGAGAAGCCACTTGCATTTAACATGAGAATATCAATGTCTTTCAAACACTTTCTTTGGTTGGACAAAGGCACCGACTCTGATGGACGCATTCACCCCTGGAAGAATTACATATGAAGGCATTTATAGTACCTGATCTGGTGTTTGTTTTTTACTCACACTAAGCTTATTATACAGACTTATTTTAAAACCTGTTATTATTTACTGAGCCCTGTGGTCAACCACATGTCAAAACAAAAACAGATGCATACAAAGCATTGGTAGTGTGCTCCTACTGATTTTTTTTCAATTATATGAACCCAAAGTAGAATGGGGGCCCTTCGTGGCGGTTTTGTTTCTATCGTGAAGCCTTTCAAAATTCAGCTAAGATCAGATATTAAGCCCCAAGCTCTATACATCCCACAGGTGTCACAGCAGTTGCTATCCTGCAGCCCTAATGTTCAGTTTTGACTAGTGACTCAGTACAGGCATTTTATAGTAGTGAATCTAAGCATTTAACACTGCCTAAAGACTATGATCACTGCAACAGTCATACAACTTACATTACCCAGCCTGCACATTTAAGGATGCTGCTTTGCTTAAAACCCTCAGGGTGCTAAACAGGAGAAAAAAAATTAAAAATGCTCTTTTAAGTTACTCTGGCCATTTTTTACAGTACTTTCTTCTTTTTATTGTATGAAGCGTTGGAAGTCAGCATGCACAATATCCAATTGCATCAGAACACCTCTTAAAAAATTCAACAAAATTTACATACATTTTATGCTGTGCTTTGTTGGAACATACGGTATTTCATTCTGTGCAGTTAGCTTTCTTTCTACAGAACATGTATCAATTCTGTTTATTAATATGACATCCACTCTCTTGAGTAAACACTGCTGAGAAAGTTTTCAACCGAAACTGCCTGAATCTACTTGTAACGTGTCTGTTATGGCACAGGTTGATACTTGAGGCACAGTCCAAGCTGACAGCTCTGTTAAGGACTCAACACAATAAAAACCACAGCTTTTCTGGGAAAGACCGTTCAGGTTCATGACTTGATATCACTTGAGGTTAGACAAGAGAGCAGTACTATGGGGCATTTGTAGTTTAATCCGCTCCTCCAAGTTTCATATGTACTAACTTTTGAAACAACTCCAAGGAAGGCTGCAAGATAAAGTCATGACACTGTACTCAAAAGTGTCACAACAGGGCACCAAATCTCTCCTGCCCAGGAGTCTAAGGACAGCAAAAACCTTAAAAAATGCCATCAGCTGAAAGAGAGCTCAGCAGGGTTTTTAGGAGGCCACATTCACTGCTACTGGTGTATAGAAATGGAAAGCAACTGCTGGTCAGCTTCAGAAACCTCCGAACAACCATTACAGAGTTCTCCCCCTGCATCATGCTTGATCCATTCCATCAAATTTAGCTCTTTTCCAGTGTCAGAAATGGAAATGAGATCAGCTAAAGATTTGACCCTGAAGTCTGTTGGGTTCTTATGTATCAAATGGAACTTCTACACTACTGACAAAAGGAAATATAATCAACATGAAGATAGAGTATATACACAAGTACATAGGGCTTTATTTTTGCTAAGTTACACTAAGGTGGATTAAATAGTACATGCTCCTTTACATAGCTCTTAATCTGAAAGCTTCTGCTGCAAACCAAAAGTACATAAATTATTTTCACTAAACTAAACTGCAATATTTTGGCACTCATGTCACCTCAGGCATTTAACCAACTTGCTTACCCAACTGAACTCTTTCCCCCTACTTCTTTCTTCCTACCCCTCCTGCAAGACTCGAGGACACCCTGTTCACTTGGAGACGGTGAATCATTACAAGCCAGCAGGCCCACACAGTTCCTCAAAAGACACAAAAGGTGTAAAAATAGCTGGTACTAATGAAGCAAGTACAGCGTCAGCACCAGATGAGCGTGGGTGATCAGATAAGGGTCTGCTGTTGCAAAGGGCAAATTATTAAAAGAATGCTTCTCTCTCTCTTTTTATTAAGCTTTGTTCTTCCTTCACTGAAATCAGCCCTCTGCGATGTATGATAAATGACACCTGACAAGATTGACTCCTTCTGTAATTGCAAGTTTCATACAGGCTCAGGAAGCGGTGCCTCACTAGAAACTGAAGGTAGAGTGGAGGTGTCACTAAAAAAAATAAATAAAGAGAGGCAAAAATAAAGCCTAAAAATAGCCAGGACTACCCACTGGGTATGACTGTGTGGGTATATTTAGCCAGTCTAACACCAACTTTACTTGTTAAAAACACAATCTTACCTTTATGCAAAACAGCTTCCTGTTTCTAAACATAACTTGAGAAACTTGAGAAGATGGGGGGGGGGGGGAGTGGGGGGGATTCAGATTTGGAAACTGTCCCCTTTTCACTGACATTAACAAAAGATCAAATGTGAAAAGATTGGGTAGAACTTCTACTGCATCCTGACATCCAGTAGCAAAGGGGCAAGAGCTTGTTCTTAAGGCATCCATACTCAGCAAACAGGACTACGAAACAGAAGGAGCAAACATATTTTCAACTACTTGCAAATCTTCAAAACAGCACTGATGCAATACTATGTTAGGCAGCTCCACCTTGCCCCAAGTTCCACTGTCCCTTCCACAATGGCTGAGACACCTGTGGCCATGCCAGCACATCTGTGAGCCCCCACTGAAGATGGAATACTAGATGGATCTAGAAATAAAAGTATTTTACAACTGAAGGTGGGAGGTTATTTTTTATTTTTGCTTCTAATCTGAAGTGTTTCAATGATCAGGTTTACAGCACAGCTCCTTCAGCCCAGCACACAGAAAACTTCTCCAAGGACCAGAATGAGGCTCTGGAAACTGAAGAAAGGTGGAAATATGTCATGCCAGACCCACTGCCTAATTGCAGTGCCCTTGAGAGATGGCTGTGCTCCACTAGAGGCAGACATGTAGGCCTTCATGCTAATGAGAAGCAGTTGGCAGAGTTTTACAGCTCTATTCTGCAAGTTTCTCCTACTCTGAGGCCAGTTTACATCCCTTTATCAGCACAGAGGAGCTATTAGAAAGGGTGTAAATATAACTTACTGCCATTTAAGGCACTCCTACAGTGCTTAATAAAGTGACATGCGTATAAATGATCATCTGGCCAAGTGATACAGTTTATTATCTTACAAAAATTATCAAGAAGCACTTCCAAACATACAGCTGAATTTCTCATTCCCTAAGACATGCACTTAATGACTGCACCTCTGCAGTGTTCGTATGGCACCTGTTTGCCATCAGGGCAACAGCTGGCATGTGCGGAGGAGTGGAGATGGGAGCTCAAAGGCACTCTATGCATCCAGAAGCAGCCCTAGCATACCTTGGGCATTCGCAGCCCTTGCTCACAGTGCCATATCTGACTGTATGAGGATCCCTGTAGCCTACACAGTTTTAACGGCTGTAGGACATTCCACAGCAAGGCAGTAACAGTACTCAACAACCTCCATTCTAGGGTGACTTCATGCTTCAGCACAACATGAGCTTAACTCAAAGGAAAGATAAGCCAGGCCTCAAAGGCTGTCTTAAGAGTTCCTGCAACTGCTGAAAGCATATTAGAGCAACATCACTTCTGGAAGCAGTGTATGTGCCAACCTTCTAGTGCTCTCTCTGAGCTGTGTAAGGAAATGGTCTTTTCTACAATTATGGTTTTTCTATTTAATGTTGTGACTCCTTTGGCTTGAGCTGACATGAGGGTTTTGTTTCATTATTATTCACTCTTCCTGCATGGCTCCAAAGACCTCTCATCAATCACTATGGAGCTGGGATTAAACAAAAATGCACAGGTTCATACCAGACCCTTCTCATTTACAACAGGAAAAACTGTAACACACTGCCAACTTCACATGCAAGAGTCAATTAAAATGATATTCTGGCATTACAATTTTTATTTTTTTCTTATTTTAAAATTTAAAAAAAATGGTAATTGAAGTTAACAAGATAATAATTTTAACATTAAGTTGATGAGAGCATAATATTTTCTTGACATGCTGTGGTTAATACTCATTGATACTATGCTTTGTTCAGCATCACAGTTTTGCTTTTTAATCCTATGCCTCAGCAGTAAATTTAATAGTCACTGATTTTTTACTAGAATAGATAAACAGTGAGATGCAAGATAAATCAGTTGATGCCATTATTCTTCAGACAATTTAATTTTCATCTGAAATTAAGAGCAATATTTTTTCTATTATAGGAAATATTAATGTAAAAATAATTATTAGTGGGTTTAAATACTGAAGACAATACTCTGACAGTACATTTATATTAAGTTAATAAGAGACAAGACTACATACTCAAGACCATGATGGAACTCCTAAATTATAATGGTTAAAGCAAAGTGATTGGAACCTAATCCTATTGCCCCCACCTAGATTTGGAGGGGAAAAAAAAAAAAGTTTAAATAAGAGTAACACATCACCTTTTCAATACTTTACCAATTTGAAGATGAAAAGGAGAAAAATGTACAAAGGATAAAATGAACTGCCTAATTCAATCCGAAACCAAGAAACAAGCTAACTCAGAAATGACCTGGGGGAAATTAGGACCATGTTGTTCTCAGTTGGATCAGTCCCGGCACCTGGGGAATCCAGCCCTAGATCAAGGAGGAGCAGGGCATGGAGTTGCAGCTTCAGATGGCAGTGAAGGCTCATGCAGATCTGGTGGGATGGTGGGGCCATGTCCTGTAATATGCCACCTGTCTCCCAGGCCTCCTGGGCTACCAGATTGCCTTCTTCCCTACTCCGCTGACTGAGTCAGGCTGAGGCTCTGCTGGATTATTACAGAGCCCACACACTGGATGTTCAAACGTAGGAAAACGTTCTGCTTTCATGACACAGGTGAGGTAGAGAGGAGAAGTAAAACAAGATATGGTGATATTTTTCTTTTTGATAAGTTCCTGCCATGGATTTTCTCCATCAGCCAATGTTTGAACTGTAGGTGTTTTCCTGGGTGTAAATAACTCCCTCGCTTTGGCCTATGCAAGCGGATGGCACAGCAGCTCCCTGCACTGTGCAGGGCTGGGGTCTCCATGGAGCAATAAGAGCTCAGTTGCTCTTGCACCGATGGCGGGCATAGGCCATGACAGCAAATGGAGGTGGTTGCTGCAACATGCTCCAGCAAGGAAGAGCAGAGGAGGAGGTGACAGGAGCTATGGGGAGGTGGCACGAGAAGCTGCTAGGTGAGGAGGGGCCACGCTATCTCGCATCTCCCTGCATGCTGCTGCAGGTGTTCTTCCTGCCGCAGCCGCCTCCGGCTGCCCCTGTGCAGCGTCACTTTCACCCGCTCCGCTTCCTTCCACTTACCCACCCAGAATGCACACCCAGCTCTGTGCCACCTCCCTGATCAGGCCCAGCATCTCCCAGCTGCAAGTGATAGAGGCAGCCTACCAACAGTACATCTGCTGTTGACTCACACTTTCTCTTGGCCCGTGTGCCCCATTGAGATCTGTGGACACTGTTCTGTCGGGGCTGCAAGTTTGGGCCCTTGTTCAGACCCGAGACTGGGGCAGGAAGGCCAAGGAGTTAGATCAGATAGGATCCACAAGTGAAAAGATGAGAAATAGGAGGTATCTGCCCTGCCTGCAGTAATAATTACACTGTATCATTAACAAAACTCAGGTTTCATCATTAACTTGACTTGGGTTTCAAGAGCTTATCTTACCCCGATCATCCTTCAAATCGCACTCAGCTCTCCTCTGTTTCTTCCCTCAGAGCTGCACAAGAACCAACAGGAAAGGCTGCTGGAAACTAATACACCAAACAAAGTACAGGTAAAAATGAGCCATCAACACCACAATCAAACAAGTGTAAAAAATTGTACATTCTAAATTGCCAGAACCCAGGGCAACTTCGCCACTCTGGCCTGATCCTGCCAGGAAAATGTAACTTGTTAATTCAAAGCAGTTGAGAGGAAAAGGGTCAACTGTTGTCAGGTGCTGCATGCAGCACAGCTGACACAAGCCTGCACAGTCTGCAACAAAAGGTGTCAGGAAAGTCACAGCTCCGATCTTAGAACATGAGAAGAGCCACCTACATGTTTGCTGTAATGAAGAAGCCAGCTGTCTCTCCCATGGCCCAACTGCTGCAACAAAAGGTCCTTCTTTGATTTTGTTCATCCACCAAGCTCATTAGAAGAGCTACTGAAATCTTCCAAAGCCTTTTCTCAACCTCAAAGTGTGAGATGAAGATGCTGTTTTAATTGTGGATTAGCAAGATGCGCTTGAGTAAAACAACCCCAAACCCTGGGATACAATTGCATAATAAACACTACTGTTACAGCAGAGTCTAATTGGCTCTGCTTGCACCAGCTAAGAGCTGCTGGTTCATTACACCAACCTACAGGAGTTGCTGTTCGTACCCTCATAAGTTGGAGTATTTGACTGCAGGACTGCTACAGATGGTAGATCCAGTACTCAGCCACTGATTCCTGATTAGCAAAACTTAAAAGCAAAGATGCTGTCAGTCTGTTACTTTTCTTTATAGCTTTCTTCAGGATAGCAATTTATTTTTCTCACTGATTTGTTCAAGGATGGCATGCCTAATTTTAAGACAGGATTTGGATTTTCATATTCTATGTAAACCTGCTTAGCAAAAGTAGTAAGGACAGGACCTGTATGAACCAAGTGACTTTGTCTGACACAAGATCCAGCAGATGCCAGTAGTTATTTTGCTATCCTGCAGCCTGATTGCAGGTGCAAAGGGCAGGGAAAGACCTGAAAAAGGCCAGAAGAGGAAGGCTGCGCAAAGACCAAAAGCAGCTGCTCAGACTAGGTTTGGACAGGAGGCTCCCAGGCAGATCACATGGGAAGCACCGTTATGTCTCATCCCGTGGGGAAACAGTTTGCTGAATTACACTAAAAGGTCTGTGGCAGCTAATAGAGCTTCTTTTGCCAGTTGCAGGGTCCACAAGTGCAGCTCTGTGCCCCTCCTGCTGTGCCTCCATGCTGCTGTGCTTGGGTCAGTTTTTCCACTCCCTTCTCTGCTCATCATACGTAGAGATAAACTATTGTTTTACACTTAAGGAACATGTATTTTTGTTTCTTTTGCTTCCCAACCATCTTTAGACTGAATGCATTCTGAATGGAAAACATAAATGTCATTTCAAGCAGATACCTGCCTCAGTAAGCCTGCAAAAGAAGCTTATTCACTCAAACTCACATTCCATACATGAATACACTCACATATAGGCTCAGCTGTACCTGCATAGAGAGGTCTCTTTGCCTGAGTGTTTGCTAAAGAACGTTTGGCAAGCAGGGACACCACCTTGTTGGTTTACACTTTTTCAGATATGAGGTTATTTACATTTCTAGATAAAAGGCATTTCTGGGGCTGCTCATAAAATGCAACACACACAAAAACAAAGGAAAATTTAAAGGTGCAAAGAAGAGTAACTTTAAAAAAAAAACAGAGCTTGAATCAGCTTGTGGGAAAGTTAACAGAAATATTCCATTAGTGAAATGGAAAAGTGGATCAAAGCAGTATAATGCAAACCCTCAAGATAGTGGAAAACTCCACATGGGGCACTCTCAGGAAAACTGCTCAAATTCAGCTCTACCAACTGTGCAGAGAGTTCAGGGAGTTCAGCTCTTTGCACAGCCAGGACCATGTTCTGCCTTTCACCCAAGGTGCTCATCAGGACTGGAAACCAAAACCTATTTTTCTGACAGGTCATGAATTAAATAACTGCAGCTGGATCTCTTTCCTTCTGCTAGCAATCTCACATGGAATCAATAAAAATACAGGCACTATAAATTAGTTCTAGATGTGCTTTTTTTCAGTGTTGCAAGATATTTTTTCTTTGGTGGAAGTAAGTTCTGTAAGCAGGGAGCACCCACCAGCATTAAAAGGAGATCACATGTAGAACCAGAGGGCCCAGTTGTTACAACAATGCTTTTTACAGGTTCTTTACCTATGCTAACACTCTGCTAGAGCAGTCCAGCTAATAGAGCAATAACGAACAACAACAAAAAACTTATAGGATAATTAATATAAACGGGACAACACTGTTCACTGACATTTTTAAGCCCCATTATGGTTGACTCACCCATGAGCAGGTCTGGATTCATAGCAAAGGAAATAGTAAGCGTGTGATTGAACAATAGGAAGTTTCAACTTCAAAAAGTACCTGCACTACACTACCTGAGAATCAAGCTCATGTTTCTGAAATTCCCACCAATACTTTGTCTAATACTTCCTGTTCTTCTTTTCTTTTTTCTCTACAGTCAGCTGAGCTGCTCTAAGATTATTTTCCTGTAACTTTCAGCACAACATGTAGGTACAGAAAGCATGGTGGGTAAACACTGAGGACATCTAACTCAGAGATTTAGCCTTTGTTCCCCATGAGAAATGGATACAACACCAGCATGTGTGGACTCTGAATCCTAGCTTTAACTAGAGAGAAGGTGAAATCAGACAAACCTACCTCTGCTTATACATTAGCTTTTCCTCAGTGTCCCTCTCTTTTCCAGAATAGTATTCTTCTTCCTGTTGGTGACCATCTATGTAGGTACAAGATCCAAACGCTTTTCCACTGAGACCTCAACAACTGCATGTTGTCTACCTCTCTATTGACAGCCTCCAATAAAAGCTTCCTTTAATAGAGTTGTCCTGACTCACAGGTGTGGGGGGAAGAGAAGCTGACCTTGCTGCAGCATCAAGAGTCTCTGACGCATTTTGAGAGGCTGTGGTTTCAGGTCTGAAAGAATTCAGCTTTGTTTTCAACCAAGTTTTAAAAGCTCAACTTCCAAAATATCACCCCATAGCTTCGTGGCAATTTGCAACTCGATTTTGTTTACTGGTTTGATACAGCAATATTCAGGGCTTTGGCCATACACTTAGCAGATCAGCACTGCTCACCAGCAGAAGAGTTTCTCAGACACACAGCCACCCAGGCTCCTGGCTGGCTCCACCTCTCGTCCACCCACTCCCAGTTTCAGACGTTTCACATTCCAAAACTGGAAGTGTCTATGCAACATAAGGTCACAGGATTACACAACGCACCCTGCTCCTTCTAAGAGCCACTGCATCCTCAAAAGTACACCAACCACAACAGCAAGAGTGCTGTTTACAGTGAATTTCTATCTGAGTGGGAGTGTTTTCTCCGAGAATCTTATAACAAAGACATGAAGTGTATGAATCTTCCCTGTGTTTGGTAAAATTTTTACTGAGATGGCACTTATTTAATACTTCTTTCCTCTTTAAGCTGCCCTTTTAAAAACTGGGATTTAATTTTTACACTTCCCCTAAGTATTTGTATGTTGGATAATTTTAGCACATGCTAAACAGAACAATTTCTGTCTATCTTAAATTTAGAACTGAGGACATTTGTAGCTTTTGCAATGCAACCACAAAGTACAACTGATTGTTGCCAATGTGGGTTTTACTAAATGCTTTTTTTTTAATTATTACTTAAATAATTGAATGGTCTGAATAACTTCTATGATCATTCTTTCACAGTCTTTAAATTCTAACAGGTGAATGAAAATTCCAGTTTCAGTTACCATTGCAGAACATTTTACCTAATACAGTGGGTGAAAAGTAAGAAAAGTTTTGGGTTTTTTTTTTCCCCAATGAGAGGGTAGATAGAAATGGTGTTATCACATATTATCTATCTTTGAAACCACGTTCAGCTTTTCATCTACAGTTAAGTCTTAGCTGTTAGTATGGAAAGTGTATTTGACTTTGTCTTGAATGCTAAAGAATTATACAGTTATCTGCCAAAGGCATTTTTTAATATATTTAAATAAGCAGCCAGACTGTATGGAGCAACTAATTTCAGGCCTGACTCCTTTGTCTCCAGCTGGGGCTGCTGAGCAGGGGGAAGCAGAAGGGCTCAGGGGCACAGATGCTACCGAGCAACCTCAGGTGAGAACAGGGCTGTTGGTGGCTGACACTCAGAAATCTGATTCAGGCCACCTAGTTAAAATTACAATGGCAAAACCACAGAGTGAGAGGGTAAGAGAAACAAAAAGAATCCTATGAGGGGAGCAGAATAAGGAGCTAGGGAGGTCTCCTGCACTTCTCATTTCATTAGCTGCACTGGCACCATGCTTTGCTCGGGGAAGGGGTAGCATGGGACTTTTGTTCAGAGTCATTCATTTGGAAGATATAACATGGTTAAGAGTCAACTGCCCTTCATCCCACAGAAGAGATACTTAAAACTGAGCTAATGGTTTAAAGTTACTTAGCTCCTCTTTGGTCCCTGTGCAAGCAAAAGGTTAGACTGTAAGGTTTAACCATAGTTCCCATGTATTTCTGAGAAGCACAGGGGAGATTGCCTGAAGGAACGTCAGACATCTGCCATGCTGCTTCCTGTGTACATGAGGTGGAGAAAGCTCTGCCAGCCTCCATTCTCATGTAGACAGAGAGCTTCCTCCCATGCAGTAGCTGTCACACAGCATGCTCTCCTTCTGTGGGACATGCTGTCTTTGAGGACAGCAGGGACTAATGTTCTGTGAATGCCACCTGCCACGATCAGTAAATCTGTAGGATTGTCACTGTGCAATATAGTCAAAAGGTTTGGTGCTTTCAGTAGGATTGGCAGCATGTCTATATAGAAAGTAGGATGAAGAACCAATGAGAGACAGTGAGAAAAAGTTTAGTAAGTCTGGAGACACGGTACCATAAAGAGAATACAGCATCTATTACAAACCTTGATGAACTATTCAAAGGGTTATTTTAAAAAGTACAAGTAATATTTGTGATATATGCATTCATTATTTTAACTTTCATCCATAAGAGGTCACTGTGTGATTCAATGAACACCTTGGTGTCAGCTGCATTCCCCTCCCTTCCCACATGCTCAGCACCAGGTGTCCAGTCATCTCTAGTAACGTCCTAGCTATTATCCAGCTGCCTTCTGTAGGGACAGATAGAGCAATAAAGCAAGAATCGTGTAGGTGTCCTTCAAGCACTTTGATCGTGTGACCTTAGCCAATTTTACAGTTACTTGAATGTACTTACTTTTCACTCCCCATTAATCTCAAATGGATCCAAGAGTTTTACAACCACTGTAGACAATTTAAATAACTGGTTGAAAATATAGAAAAAATTGTGAGACTGACTGTTGAGCAGCAAAAATACAAGCTGACAGGCAGGCAGTGCAAGTCCCAGGGACTGCAGACTCAATTTTTTAACCTGTTTCATCAAGACATTGCTTTGTTAGTAGTGAGTAGATGTTTTCACCAGGGTGATTCAAATATACAGTGGGACACATAGGCCTGTCAAGGTCACCTGCCAATAGGAACTTTTAAAGCATTAAGTTTCTGTATTGTCATTTGCCATGAGATGAGAAGGAGTAATATACAGATGCAACTTAATGACAGCTGAAGCCATGTTAGCACAATTCAGCTCACCTAGCATCTTCTTCATGGATTAAGGTGACTCAAGGGGAAGTAGTTCATTCACAGATTTCCATGAGAACAAAAGCAAAAAATGCAGAAAAAAAAGAAAAAAAAAAAAAAAGGCAGAAATTTTGCAGTGGACAACTTGTTCCTATGGAAATTCCTCTTTCAATTGACAACCTGCTTTGATGGGAAGTTCCTCCACAGCTGTAGGCACAGCTCTCATGCTGAGAAGTTTAAAAGCAGCTCTTCTCTGCTGCACCCCCATCAGATAAACTGATGGACTGGAACCCTCATCTTTCCCTTCCTCCCATGCAAACACCAAAGCGTACAAGCAGTCTCACTGCAAGTACAACAGCGTATTGACTTGCAGCCACAGTACTCACCTAATTACAGACAAGCATGTGGAAGGATGCTTGAAGGCCTGATCTTTTAATGTCCCAAATCAAGATTAAATGCAGGCTCTTATGCATAAGCTGTCCTTAATGCTGTGATGCTGGTAAAGCTGCTGCTGATTTCAGCAAAATTTTCACTAACACAAGGGATTGCAGGAGTGGGAAAGCCTTTAACAAAGCTCCTTAGAGCTTGACTGCACCAAATACAGGGAACCTGCACCTAACTTTTACATTATTATATGAATACACCTAAATCATGGATGCAACTCCATCACTTTTGTTTTACAGCAGCCTAAACCGGTCGGTCAGGACTACACACTTCATAGATATTACATAGCATTACAAGGAGAAAGACAAACATTTTTAGTAAACTTGCTAAGGGTCTGCTAAATTTGCATTAAGAGCACTAAGTAAGAATCTTCTTTACAGAGGGATATTAGAAAAGGATAAACCATTCACTATAACGTATTTCCTATCAATCACTTTAGCATGAATCATATTGTGTAAACAGGCTAGAGATCATATTTACGGCTAGGCTGAAAGTATCTCAGCAAGTCAGAGGAAGACAAAATCTGTTAGAGCAGGCAGTCCAGATAGAGGTACTGAGTCCCTAAGTCATTCACCTAAACTTCTAAAGTGATTTACAGTAATTCTACGCAAGCCCTGTATTTCCACACCAATGTATTTTTAACTCCAGATAAAACATAGATCCCTTTGGGAGAATTAAAAAAAGTGAATTCAAGTGGAAATCTTGGACTCATCTTCCTTACTTACAACAGTATATCTTGCTTCATTCCTGACTACCTTCTGGCCTACGCAGGCTATCCAACAGAAGAGTGATCCAGCAACCCCTACACTGAGCTATGTGCAGGAGCTGGGACATCATGAGCTTGGAGCAGAAGCAGCTGCCTGCCTGCCATTGTAGGCTGTGAGGTGAGGGAATGGACACAGGCCACTGCTCAGCTGCTACAGTGACCTTCAGCTATGCTGATCTGTGCTGTGAATGTGCCCTCAGGCCACACTCGTGTTTCAAAACTGCATGCTTTCTTGGCTATATGCAACACTACACACTGAGTTCACATGCTTGGGCAGCCCCTTGTCTATACTGCACGAATCCCACGGGTTCCTCACTGCTCCAAATTGCAAAATGGCCAGCCTATTACATCAGGTTTACTGCTGCTCTGCACAGAAGGAGCACAGCAACAACACGTGCTCACTAAGATGTGCTGCATGGCTGCAAAAATGATATACTCTGAAGTGAAATTACTGAGATTGGTTAAAAAAATCCCGCCTCTACACCAAAATGAGTTGCACCTTCAGGACCCCGTAGTAATAAAATACAGTCACAATGAAAATTTTACTGATGCATCCTTTTTTACTGAAGTGGCATGAAGGACGTTTATTTTCAGCCAGCTGTCTGAAGGAATACCCCACATGCTAGATAGATAGTGTCATGCTATGCAAGTTGTCTTTGCCAGTATCTAGCAGAGAGAGCTCTACTGCACTAAAGCACATGTGGTAAGAGAAATGGGCCCAGGCTCTTCTTCATATTCTCAGCATACCTATTGCTATCACACAGCTGCTCTCAAGTCTACAATTTCCTGTGTAGCACAAACTGCATACCACTTCCCCTACAGAAAAAAAATTAAAAAAAAAAAAAAAAAAGCATTGCTTGCTTTTAATTGATGATGGAAATACTGTCATATTTTCCACTAGCCAAGCTTGAAACCATTACTGAATGAACCTTCATTATTTTTTCCACAACATTTTGCAGAAATGTCAGGAAACAGCTGCACCAGAAATGATTAACTGTCCTTATCACTCGTGTTCATTGCCAACTTGAAATTATATAGTTTTTCTTCTTCCAATACTCAACACTCAATGACTTTTTTTTGTTATTCTTCAGTTGAATATCACAACACACCACTTTTTCTTCAGAAGTATAGGCACAGTTTTAGTGCTACACAAACATTTTACGATCAGTGGAAGAATTTATACAGTTTGGAGTTGCATACTTCTAGGAAAATATTTCTTCCTACAGATCACTCAGCTGTGTCTTTCTTGGATCAAATTCAATTAAATTCACAAGTCAGATTGTATTTGCCAGTCAGACCAAATTCATTACACAGACAAACTTTTCTTGCTGTGTCTTCCTTCCTCTCCTGTTCTACTCTTTCCCTTTTTCCTCTTCTCCCCCCACACTTTATTTCTCACCTCTTCTTCGAGTTATACCACATGTCACAGCTTATCACACAATGCTCTGTATGTTTTCTGGCAAATACAACTGGAATACTGTGCTTCATAATTCCGAACATGCAGCCACTGAGATGCTGAAGGCTTGGTACAAAACGGAGAGCAGCCATCTGGAGATAACTGCTACCATAGATCTGAGATTCCCAGCTGGCTAAAACTTTGCAGCCTTGGAACTTAGCAAAGTATCTATGAGCAAAAGAATCCTCCAACACAGATTTGCACACTGAAGTGGAAAACATGTATCTTTTCAGAAACTTAAGTTCTTCAAATTTCTGATAAGAGCACAGCAACAGGATAACTTTTAAAGACCTACATAACACAAAAGTTGCTTGTTTACATTTTGAAAAGTTTAATTTAGCATTATGACACTCCATCCCATGTTAAATTAATTCTGCATATTTGTCACCAGCAAATTTAAAGCTGCAGTTGTTCACCCCGTGTCTGCGTTGAAGCTATAGGCCTTGCAAGTGTAATTTCAAGATGCATTTAGACAGAGGGAAATGTGCATGTGAAAAGGTATATACATGTACTAGAAGTTATGTAAAAACAATCCCACCAGGTGTGGTTCAGTGTTAATAACATTGTGGTGTCCTATCTGCAACAAAAAGTAGGTTATTTAAAGAAAATGGATAGGCACGTAAATGGAGGTTTATTTAGGTATTACAGAGGAGGAATCCTTCAATGCCTGCTATTCCATATGATTTGTATCTCTTGCTTTTCAAAATGGTCTTTCCACAGTAGTGTGCATGGCACGATATGGCAGAATATGATTCACAAGCAGCTCTACTCAGAAAAAGCCAGATGCTGATGTCCTTAACCGTGCTAGGTAAACTCATGAATGTCTTTACTGTCTTCAGCAGGTTTACAGCTGTCAGAATCTGGCTCAGAGTCTCTAATACGGGTCAGTATTATTATTGGTGCAGTGCTGGCTATGAAACTGATCTGTTTTTAAATTGCTCCAGCAAGATATTTGCTTAGATAACAGAAATGGCAGAACACTATATTCTATTCAAAATTTCTATGAATATATATGGATTCTATTTACAATAAATGAAACACTGCCAAAAGTACCAAGTTTTTTTAAGGATTCAGTTTTACAATATGTGATGCTGAATTTCTCCTTCACAGTATCCTTATCTGTCTCTGTTCTAGTTTAAAAGCACTAGCTTGCAGTGTCAGAGGATTTCAAGGACTTTGTCTTTCTAATGCACGGCATGTTAATACACTACCCATTATTGAGTGCAGGGAGACTTCAAGTCACAGTGTCCATTTCTGCCTCTGCCAGATGTTTCCAAGCATCTTTCTTCTACCTCAAACTGTCTGAAAACTAGCAAATAAATGTCTTGCCCCACTACTCTTCTCAGGGAAGAAGAAACGTGTTTTTCTCTCTGACTAATAGTGGGAAAAGAAATGAGTGTTCTTCTTTCTTGCTGCATTTGCACATCTTGAGCTCAAACCACCCCACTGAAGCACAGCCTCCTGTTCACACACTCAGCCACGAGCAGCAGGATCTAGGGGTAATGCTATAACAAAAAGAGAGACCTTGAACTTGCTTCACCTTTTGCATAGTCATTTATATTTGGGCAAAGTGGATAACAGCTCCTTTAGCACTAGCATAGTGGCATTTAATGCTCGCCAGGCATTCACTTTACCCAGGTATAAATAGCAAAAGGTTTCAGACAGTAGGGAATCAGGACCAATATCCTCAAAGGATTCTCAGCCAAAATAGAGCGACTAGTCCTGCACATCACAGCTTGTGCAACCACTCTCTGCTGCGAGAATCATACCCTGCAGGGCACCCGGGACTGCTGGTTTGGCAACATTGCATGCTCCTGTCTTCAGGGGAAACGTGCCTTTCTATCGCCCTGCATCTACCAGTGGGATCAAACTGCAAGTTCACACTCATAAAGCAGGCAATATAGGCTTCAGTTTCTTCATGTGGGCCTTTCATTAGCTCACGCAGCATATTTACTACTCCTTCAGTATTAAGTGCTGGCTTTAATGTCCTTAGCATACACGGTAGTGATACATATTATCATAGTTACAATCATTTCTCTGACTTATGTTAATTGAGAGCATCTATTCCGAAGTTCAGTTGTCCCAAATGAAAAACTAAAGACTATTATTAAGCTGACACATTATAAGGGGAATTTTCAGCATACAAGAGAGCCACAGCAACAAGGGCCCAATGTGTAGAAATACCATTAAGTTACACACTAAAGAAACCTGAAGAATTTATGCTCAAAGCACATTTTAGAGGATGGGCACCAAAGTTCTCAGTTTTCCACTTAAATCTTGTCTGGTGAGTTGGGACATGGCTAGTTTTTCATACTGCAGTATTCTAAAACTCCTGCTTATAAATTTCACACACTATTAATGCTTCCCAAGCTTGGAGCAGAGCACAGGAGTGCATCAGGACAGTTTGTTTCCCAGCTGAACTTTCACTGTAAATTCTACAGGCAAAGACAATGAATTGCTTTTGCCAGCATGTTCCCTGGTAACACTCTTCTCATCCAGCTCTGATCCTAGGCTACATGGGAAGATGTCTCAACTCTCAGAGACTGCAGAAGGGAAATAGAGCGATGCAGATTGACACAACTTTGATGTAGATCCAAAAGAAGAAATACCCCATATAGCACCACTGTGGACTGCAGAATATTTGGGATCAGTTCCAGGTTTGAGAAGAGGTTTAAGCCCATTTCAATTTAACCCCCTCCATTCCCTCCTTCAGTTCATACAGAATGAAATATAGGTTCAATCTCATTTACAGTTCTGAAAAAATTGTGAGTTCTATATCAAAGTACACTACGCAATTTCTTTAAACATTTCTCCTGAGATCATCATACAGCCTGAGAACCTCTGATGTCTTCTGTACACGTCTAGATCTCAGGGTTACAGATAAATAGTAAAAAATGTAGAACAGAGAGAACCAATGAGAAGGATGAAATATTTTCCTATCTTTTCACTATTTTCAGTCAGTCGTGCTAAATTCAGAAGGCTAACATAACTCTGAACACCAAGGATGTGCAAAGAAGAGGAGATTCTCAGTATTGCAACAAAGTGACTGCCTTTTACTGTACAGTCCCTGAGACAAAGCTTCTGTGAAACCTGTCCAACTTGTGACTACCAACTCAAACATGGAGCTGCAATGACCAGCAGAACACAGACCTTTTCCTGACATCATACACTGGCCTCTGTAGTCTGTAACATCATAGATAACTGCCACCGAGAATCCACTAGCTGTAAGCTAACTTGGGTATCGTGATACTGCACTGTCATCATTTTCACAACTGTAGTTTGCATGAACCATGTGTTCAAGACCCAGAGGAAAAAAGAAACCTTAACCATAAACAGTATCATCAGTGGTGTACCTGAAATGGTGAGACAATCAAAACGAATCACCAGATTATAATTCAAGACCATTTAAAAATTAAATAATAATTTTAAAAAAGAAACCAGAAACTATTTTAGACTAGTACATTTTTCTGCCTATTTCTTTCAAAAAGTGTGCTTCTTGGATTCTTGAAGCAAGAAATGCACAAAGAAGGGAAAGTGGCAAACCAAATATATGGTCAAAGCAAAGACAGCACTTCTGAATTAATAAAAACATAACCTCTCCGGAAAGAGAGATGCCTCTGCTTTCAGCAAAAGGGGAGAAAGGGACATGTAATCAGTTACTATTTAAGTGTGAGTGACTTCTGGTTGAAGCCCTCTGAGAACAAAAAAATATTCACTGAGGCCTGCTCCCCAAGTTCATTTGAACCCATCCTTCCCTTGTTCTCCTACCTGTCTGCTGCAGTCAAAGGTGCAAGTGAGTAATGGTTCCAGTCAAGGCAATTTGGTTCACCACTCCAGCAAATATGGCTGTCCACACTCTCTTCCACCTATTTAGAAAACAGACATGAAAGATTTTTAAGGACTTTAGTCAAGTCATCTCGCTGTCATTGGCTACATTAATACAAATAGAAATTCAGACACAGTCCTTCTCGCTCCCTAGGTATTTCTCCCTCAGAGCAATGTGACACCAGAAATCAGTATCAGCTGGGGGATTCCACCTTGCAGTTATCTACAATGCATCTTGAGTAAAAAATACTCTGAAGTGAAAACAAGACTTACAAGACCCAGACCAAAAGGTATATAGAATGATTTACTTTTAGACATACAAATACACCAAGTGGAATAAGCATAGAAAGTATGGTAATGCCTTGGTAGTCTATTTACCTTTGAGAGTTACAGTAACATATGTTTTTAATAAGATATATTTTTAATTAAACACAAATATTTTCCTGTCTTTAAATCTGAGCAGTGCAAGTATCTCCCATGCCACTTCTTTCTGCCTACCACTGTGCTCTAAATGTGGGATCACCTCATGAATACTGAGACAAATCACCATCAGTGATCTTCTAGGGACCACACATCAAACAGCTGTGAAGCACAGATAACCACAGCCCACATTTTGCTTGGGGTCCTTTCTTCCAGGCCTCCCTATGTCCTTGAAGCCCTGTACATGAAATGCTACTGCAAGCTACGTGCCAGGAATGAGCAATGAGGTGGGCAGTCCAGGTTGGATGTGCTCCTGTAAAGAGAAGCACCCTCAGAGAGATCCTGGAGAGTGTCATGATGGCACATGGTGCCAGGGAGAGATCTTGTGTGTCTTTGCTCCTGCCCTTTGCCCTGCTATGCCCCATGGTGCATGGCCATGACACTGCTGACTACCCTCAGGGGGCAGCCAGGTCACCACAGCAGGAGAGCTGCCCGTTCCTCGAGGGCTTATAAACATTGTGGACAGAGGCCTCTGGCAGGAAAATGCCCAACTCAGCAAACTAGAGCCGTAGATTGATGGCCGTGGCCTAATCGTATCCCTACAGAAGCAAGCAGCAAACCTCTCTAGGCTTCCATGAGCACAAGGCCTGCTCACACTGCCCTGTAAACTGGCAAAAGACTGACCAACGTGCTATGGGTGAAGCCTCATAACTCCGTGCTTCCATCATCAGCAGAGTGCAGATGTGAGCTGAGGGAAACAGTGCCAAAATATGAATGTTTTGGAAGGTCTGGAATGAGTTAGTAAAAAAAAGGCATATGCTTATATTTTCTGCTGTAATGTTTGCTATCAGCAACAAAAACAAAAATCAAATGATAATGTGTTACTAACTGGCAATGTCAACAGTGGTCTATATAGGCATCTGACTATATAAAATAACATATGCTCTGGCTCCAGACCCTAACACTTTATCACATCAATATACAGCTTTCTAGGAAATTAATCTGGATGCAGAGCCAGGAAACACTTTTCAATCTCTAGGCAGACAGGGCCCAATATGCTTTTAATCTATGGGTGAACGCAGGTTAAGGCTGGACTCAAGGGCAAAACTTTTTATAGCAGAGCCAGTATTTCACTCTATTTTTATAACTAGACTGAGAAAAGTTCCTGTCAAAAAAACAAAGCAAAGCAATAAAGAAGCCATGAGTTGTTATTAGCCCATTCTTCAGTAAAACCTGGGGGTGCTCCAAATTGCAGCTTGCTTCTCCTGGCAGTAAACAGATATCCTCCAGCCCCTATGCATGCAGCCCCACACCTTACACTTTCAGAGAGAGGCCTAACTGGCTTCAATGACAAAGGTTACACTTGCACAAACTTGTTTTTAATGAATATACATTAAAAATCTGTTCATGCAGTCCCCAACCCAAAGACGAGGGCGTCATTTATGGTAAATCAAAGCAGGAGCAGAGGGGCATTCCACTAAAAGACCATAAAATCACAAGGGAAATATGTCATTTACAAAATTAGCTTTTAATCAATGGGAGCCAGCATATTTCCCCACATGGTAGACTTTGCTGTCTTCAGCAGTGTTCCTCAAAAGATAAATCAGGATCTGATCCAAATGTGAAAGACTCCCACTGACTTCAGTGAAGGCTGGATCAGTTTCTGAGTATTTAAAAAGCTTACTTTTTACTTACAATTAGGTTAAATATTATTCAAAGCAAGATCTGTTTAAGGACATGTAAGAGATTATTCTTCTACATCATTGTCTCAAAGCTTGCTATCATTTTGTCTAATCAGTGCTATTGCAATCCTTACTAACTTAACAACCCTACAGCAAAGCTTGAGCTTTCAAGCAATATATAGTCTGAAGGAACAGCTAATCTGCAATGCCTTTAACAACCTCAGATAATGCAAGTGTCATCAAACAGAATGTTACTGCCCAATTAAAGCTTCCAGAGGCTTTGTTGTGATACTAAACCCAGAACTTTTAATTTGTTTTTATCATCAAGTTAGTAAATACTTGTGCAATACTGGGTTATTTGGAAGCGAACGACTACCCACCAAAGAAAGGCAACAATGCAACAACCATTGCACATCACTTGCTAGCATTTGGACATATCTGGTCAAGACTGTTTTAATCTACTGCTGTTGTTTGCCAGCCATGGAGACCAAGTTAAACAAGTGCATCAGAAGGGGAATGAGAGTTTGAGAAACGTGGCATGACAAGGAAGACTTTTTCCAATTTGAGCTTTGTAGCTTATACTCTCAGGGATGAGTCTTTTACATAGGACCTGAAAATGTGAAAGTGGAGGTACCCTGATGGTGACTCTTAACATTTCCTTTTGAAAAGAGTACTAGACTCTCCCTTGGCAGTTCCAGTAGCTATCTTATAATTGTATAGCTACATGTTTAGCAGTGAAATTCAAATGTAGCAGTAAGCATTGTTATCATCTGGTCATAAAGGTAAATTCATTTCACTGATCAACAAGAACTCTGTTTTATATTCTTACGTATCTGTTGCACTGTCTCCATTAGATTAGTTGAGGGGGTACCAGAGGAAGATTCCTGTGTACTTTGCAAGATAAAAAAAAAAAAAAGTACCAAAAATCTCATGTGTATTTTAATGAGAAACTAAAGTTTAAGGAAAACAACTGGCAAACTGGCATATATTTATTTTGCTGCTAATTAATCTAAGGCTTTGAAATAGCACAAAAAATGGGTAACATTTTCTCAAGAGTACAAAGGGCAAATAAAGCCTTGCCTGTGTTACTCCTTAACTTGCTTACAGCAGATATCATTCCAGCAGACTGTATCTTATCATGGGAAGGGAATTCACCTAACAACTCAGTTTGACCAGGTCTATAAGAAAGCCAGACACCATTTAAATTGCAGCCAGGTTCCTAGATGGTATAAGATCATTCGAATCAATCAAGATCCGCACAAGTTGGGTAGCAGAATGTGTAAACTTTTGTAGCTTGCCACCCCAGAGCTCAATCTCACGTTTTGTAACTCACACCACTAAGAAACTACAGAAATCTCACAGTTTTTTACATGGGTTCACTTCCCCTTTAGATATGTGAAACAGTCTGTGTGGACTTTCTAATGTTCTCTTTGCCCTCTTTCTCCTTTTCAAACACAAAGTCCAGAGATTACAGTCCTTAATGAGAGGAGTAAGAGGTCTAAAATTTCCTTAACTGTCACTGTGAGACATTAAGCTTCAGACAGACATCAATCTCCATCTCAGTACTTACTCTGTGAACAGGCAATATTTTACAGTTACCATTCCCTAAACAAAGCACAGTTTATTAAACAGACAATTTGAAAGCTACAGCAGCTAAGACTGGAAATAACAATGTCTCCCTACTTGAGGAAGGTAAAAGCCATGTGATGCTTTAAATTAGCTTCATAGGATCAATGGCAGAACACAACCACCTAAGAATACTGACCAAATGCAACCATACTATACGCAATCAAATTTGGAAGAAGTGAAAGAAAATGGTTCCCATTACTATCCTGGTGTTCTCACTTCACATGTTAACACAAATCATCCGTGATCATACCTTTTCCCACTTAATTCCAGGTCATTCTGGCAGCTCTGGCAACTACAAGCAGTTTGCTGAAATTTATGGATCAAATCTTGAACTACCTCCAAATTTAAAGTGATAATTTTTTTTAAAATAATTTTTTTCTGGGCTGTAAATGTTTTCATCTTCATTATTGAACAGAAAATTTATTTGTTTTCACTTTTTTTTCCTTTTTCTTTTTTTTTCAATAGGGTTATGACAGTCTATTAAAATTTTGTTTCCTCATGGCTTTTCTTCATGGCTTTTTGGTTTCTGCATGTTAGCACCACACTGCAGATCCAGACACAAAGAGCACCAAGAAATCTCTGCAATATTTTTCATTTGCTGAAATTTATATACCTGTGAATTTATACATGCATGTGCGTGCATATGTATACAGATTATGTGAATAAAAATAGTCATGCATGCTAACTCATGTATATGCTGTTTCTATTGTCTCTCAGCCTCTTCTGAAAATTAGCAATCAAAACAAAATTTATCTAAAAGTTACATTATTCCAAATAACTTTTGGAACATCACCTATGAACTTTGTTTATTTACACATATGCAATTCACTCAAATAAAATCAAGCACTTGATTTCTTTGGCAGTGTTAAAAGTAGTGTTTGGAACTTCTCTAAATTACTTCCTTCATTCCCAGAAACCGTGATGTGCAGGATCATATTTTGCTTCTAGCACTGGAACTATGATTTGGGGTTACTTTTTTTTTTCCCCAAGTCAGCCAGGAGCTAAATTAGCAAGAGCACATCCCCCTAAGTATAGGTCCATAACCTCACTACACATAGCAGTTTAGATGCTGCCAGCTGAGATCAGTGCCCTCAACTAACCAGGCTTGATGCATTTAGACAATGGTCAGGCTGACAACTGACACTGTGTCCACATACACATGTTGCTCAACCCATTTGTCTGCTCTTCTGTTGCCAAAAGGATAGGGCTGCTTGGCCAGGCAGCTGGTACAAAGATGTGAGTACTCCTAGGGGTCCTCTGAGAGTGGGCAGAGAAGGCAAAACATCGGGTCTCCATTGAGCCCAAGATGGGATTTCTGATAAAGCCTGTGCTCTAAGCAATCCAAATAGGCTTCAGCAATATCACCACAGGTAATTTCATCCAAAAGTACCTTGGTGAAAAAGTGCCAGGGAAGAAAGCTCACTTGCACCTCAGAAGCTGGCAACTAAGCAAGAAACGCAGGACACCAGGGAAGTGTGATGCCTGGGAACAAGAGAAATTTGTCAGCAGAGAAAAAACATGAACCCTAAAGACTTGGGGTCTGCTCTCAGAGTTTTGGTTCTGTTATTCACAAAACCTGAGCATTACTCTCTACAAAAATAAATTTAAGACCTCAACAACACTGGTGGTAAGTCAGAGCACAGACTTTATACCAGGCATACCGGTACATACAGATCAGTCTCTGATACTGCACTCCTAGAAGCAAAGACAGCTCATACAACAAAGGATGCACTACTCTCTTTTTGGGTCTGCCTCCATGGTGAAGGCACCATCACTGGCAGCTATACATTTATCCTAGGAATCAGAAGTGGGCATCTATACACCTCTGAGCAGAATCTTTGCTAGCAATACTTCTGGATGCCATATGACTTCTTTACAAGGAGGTGAGTTCTCTCTATTCCTTGTTCCTTCCACATCTAGAAAAGGAGTGTTTAAAATGTCCTCATTCCCAGTGCCTCCACGCTGTTCCTCAGGTCTAAAGGAGGAAGAAGGCTCCTCAGTCCTCGGTCCTCTGCTGTGAGGCAAGATCCCTCTGCACTGATGTCACTGCACTCTCAGTGTGTGCCCGGTAAGACAGTAATTTGTCATGAGCGTGGGCCCTATCCATACATGGCAGGCTGGAGGAGGAATGACCTCAAACTCCGTTTCTGATCCAGAGGGCGTTGTCAGAGCACAGTGTTTGAGTTTGATGCATGAAGCGCAGAGATATTTTCAGCTCCTGAATCACACTTCTGGCTCCACAGCTAACTTGAACTTTTCCTTAATTTTGTTTGCAATTCTTCACCTTCTGCTATCACCATGGGCCTCTCAGAAAAAGAAAACAAGCTGGTTACAGGAAAAGGAAAAAAAAAAAAAAAAAAAAAAAGAAAAAGAATAAAAAAGCCTTATTATGAATAACAGTGAATTTATTATGAATAAAAATAAAATCACTTTTATTTTAATCACTTCTATTTTATTCTCCTGTATGTGTGGAGCAGTGGAATTAAACAAATGACTAATAGATTAGTGGTGCATCACAAACGTCTGTTGTTTTTTGTTTTTTTTTAATATGCTATTAAATGCTGACAGTGAATGTTTTCTAATGATTTTGGTGTCCAGTACAAGAACAAAATGGGCTGAAAAATGAGGCAGTGCAACAGCAGTTAGCCTGGTTGCAGCTATAGGAAAGCTTTGAGGGATCAAATTTGTGTATTCCTGCAGCTAAAGCAAAAATATTTTGCTGTACTTTTGCCATTAAATAATATTGACTTGACCAGAATTCAAGAGCATAATTTGAAACTGGCTGTAATGAAAAAACAGAGCCTCACTTTACAATACCAAAAGAATAAGTTTTAATTGGCATATCCTGCCAATTACAACAGCATCACCTCTCCGTTGCCATGGCCTGATTCCTGAATTCAATAGGAAAGCTCCAGGAAAATGAACAGACAAATTATGCAACCTCAGTCACAGCTGAGCAAGTCATTTAGGCATACGCTTAATTCCATCTCTAAGCGGTAAAGCCAGCTCAGCAAAGCAAGGCATGTGCTCAAGTCAAAGTGAATAGGTGGCATGCATCCTTCCAAATGTTTTGTTTTGTTTTCCCCACGGAGTCAGGATGTAGCATTAAACTTCCCCTGATTTCCTTGGAGCTCATTATGCTGAAAGAAGGTTGAGTTCACTCACACACATACAGTCTTTTTAACGCATCACACACAGTCTTTTTAACTCATCCATAGACTGATAAAGCAAAACAAATAAATAAACAAAAAGACCAACCATGTGGGACATATCCTTGAGCAGAGATAAACGTGCATGCTACTCACTGATTACAGGGAAGCACAGAGGCAGGAGGAGGTGATGCAGAAAAGATGAGGTAACAAGCAACCATAAGGAAATCCCATGCATCCACAACTGCTGATAAGCCCTGTAGTGTTTTCACATAGAAGTGGTAGTTTACTTATCAGCCAGAACAGGGAAAAGTTGCAGGCACTTAATTTCTTTACTTCTGTTTGTCTCACATCGCAATGAGGAAAAAGTAAGAAAAATGACCACACGATATGATAAGGGATGTGGTCTCTCCTAGATGCAATAAAGTAATTGGGCAGTCTCTGAAGTCTTTTCCTTTAAATTTTCTTTAATCTCAGCAAGAAACATTAATCTAACAGAAACAACTTCCAGGCAAGCATGGATCCCCAGGAGCATTCCTTGACTGCAGATGATTGGGGGGAAAAAAAGCCTGTTGCAGGCAGGGGGGCTGCATCAGTTTATGAGGAAGATGTATTTCATCACAGGCTGTACTGCTCACCTGCCGCTGCCCTCCTGCCCAGATGGAAGGGCCTCAGGTACCTTCCTGTTTCATCCACTCTCAGAGGTCAGTGCCAAAGGGTTGCCTGAAATCATGCTTAGCTGCCCAAGGCTGTTTTCTACTGTATACCTGGGCAGAAGTCTGGAGGAACCCAGACCCTAGACTCTACTGGAAGGGTCTGAAGTGGGTCAGAGACCTGATCCATTCTCTGTCTGAGGTTACAATCTATCCCTGCCCCAAGGCTACTGTGAGCCATATACGGAACAATATTTTGCAGGAATTAAACCACCACAGCAAAAGACACATTATGCAAACATCTTTCTTTTGAGATGACACAACATAGAGCATAAAGCATAAACAAAACCCAAACAAACAAAGCAGAAAAGCATTGTGGAATAATAATAAAAAAAAATCGTTTCATGAAAAGCTTCTCTGCTCCTCTTACAACTATTAGGAAAGCGATAACGCTGAAATGGACAGCCAGCCCTGAAAGCTGGATAAACTGAGACATAGAGAAAACAACTGAAAGCAAGAAGAGAGACTGAAAAAGTAAGTGAGACAGCAGATGTGAAGCAGAAATGCAATCTCTAAACTGCAGATGTAATTCTGCCAGTAGCAACCATGTTTAAGATCAGTTCATCCTGCTTTCCTATTCTGAGGAGGGCAGGAGTTTTCTTGTTAACAAAACTGCTATGGATTCTCCGCAGATAGTTGGTGGAACAGAAAAAATATTTCCTTCCACACCTAGGAGCAAAACTACGCATCTAAGAAAGGGAAAGCCTCTGACACCCCCTGGTTCCTCATTACACAGTTGTTCTAGTACAGCTGGGGAGCACAGAGGGTCATCTCATTAAAATCCGTGTCCACAACTACCAGAGCTGTGTTTTAGTTGCTGCTGGCCAGGGGTCAATGCAAGGTATTGTTTGGAGCTCTCCCTTGGCAGTGCAACTCTGCCAGTTCACTCTCCTTTACTAGCTTGACTGTTAGAATTACACAGGAAAAAAGTCGTTATTATTCCTCCAATGTTTTATAGACTAATTTGGCAGTTTTTCTAGCATGGTTTTAGTAGTTTTGATAGCATGCTAGTATGGGAAAGAAGGATTTCCACGTTGGCTCAAGAAACAACTCTGGCAAGACTACCTATTTTTAACATGGTTTATTCCTATTTCAGACACAGCACTTTCTCTCCCATCTGTTGACACAATTGTTTTGTTTCTTAAAAGACACAGTTGTCTGTTCCTTGGAAAGAAAAAAACAATGATCTCCAATAGCTGCAGAGAGAAACAGGAGACTAAAACCCCATCAAAAAGTGTGCTGGTCATAAGGTAATGCTGGCTGTTTCATGAGTGAAAAATAGAGCCTCTTAAAGATTCAGATGCTTCTTAAAAATTACATCAGGTTTTGGCTTCTCTGGTATTGTAAGTGTGACTGTGGACTTCTAAAATTCACATCTGATATGCTCACCAGCTAACTAAGATGGTTTATTGATCTGGGGAGCCTAGCTGCAAGCCTGCCATCAGTGACACACCAGTGTGCTCAGCAGGAGCACAGCCACATGATCACAGAGCCAGGGGCAAACCTTTTCATTCCTTTCTTTACTAACAAAAGGAAAATGTAATGACAGCACTGGGGGAGAGAAGGGAACACCTAAAATTATTAATATGATAGAAATTCAACTCATATAGCAGGACAAAGCATTAAGCAATCCTTTTGACACTGAGGTTGTCAGGCTGCTTTGTCAGATTTTTGATATTTTTTTCCTCAGTGGATTGCTAAAGCTCCTGGTTATGATCGCCCAGGCAATCTGAAAACCTCATCTTCTTTCAAAGGCATTCCAGGCAGCCTGAGAGTTTGTAGCAAATAAAGCTGAAGCATGGCTGAGGTGGGACCTCTACAGATCACTACAGCAACCTCAGCTCTTGTAGGACAGCTTATTTGCTGGCATAGCTGCAATATGAAAACCTGATATATTAAAGGTCAAGACTCCAATACAGAGCAGACTCATATGTATTGTGTTTTAATTTCTTTTTACGCAGAGAGGTGTCTAGGGACCTGGAGAGGTGACAGAAAGATAAATCATGCACGACAAACTGGAACAGAAGACAATGCTGTATCCAGAATAGGATCTCTCTGCTGTTGCAGCTGTCCTAGCAAACTGTACTGACAGTGTGTCCCCAGCACAGGCTTCATTTGTACTAGCAAAATTGTATTATTTACTAGCATAGCTTTTTCCCACAGTTCCTCTTCCCTTACCCAGCAGGTCAAAAGTATATCCATAAAGTAGAAGCTTGTCATAAATGTATCCACAGTGAGAGCTTCTGTGTCAGTCAGGGATCACGTCAGGGATCAAGCCTCTTTACACCTTTATTCAAGACAGTTATGTCAGCACAAGTCTGTGCAACAGGCACGTTCCTCATCTGCCTGGAGTGAAAAGTCCTACACTTGCTGCAGTGTTCTGGGCAGGAAGGAAGAGCCAGGCTGAGCATGCTTTTCCTACCCTGACAGGAAAAATTGCACCAAAGCAAGTGCCTGGGATCATACTTAAAGAAAGAACCACATTCACCATGATAATGAAAAATACAGCTGACCTAAGATGTATTTTCAAGGAACTATCAGTGGATCTGCTTTCAGGAGCTGTCTGAAAAGATATTTTCCAGGAGTGCTATGTGCTATGTTCTACTGTTCACAATCACCCAAGTGATTTAAGATTTTGATGCTGTCATCTATAATCTTTATAATCTTTGTAAGAGAATGGGCAGTGACTTTAACGTGCCCTTGAAGAAACTAAGATTCATGAGGGATCTGACAGGGCATTCATATATCACTTGCAGCCTGGTAAAAGGGCCCACTTGTCTTTAGTCTGACAATGTCTAGAGCTGTGTTCCTTGCCCATCCCAAATTACCTAATTTCTTTACAAGGAATGCAGTACATATTACTGGAAGGCTGGACCTACTCCAGGCTACTATGGTTTCCATGGACAGGAAGCTTTAAGGTTTAGGATTAAAACAGCAGGAGGCCGAAAACTGAAGACCTAGAAATAACTGTGCTTTTGCTTATGGATTTCAACCAATTCTGCAGAGCATCATGTAGGAAAACACAAAATATAGAAACTTGTAGCTATCCGATCTACTGCAGTGTCTCATTTAAAGGAAAACTACTGGATCTATGTTTTTTTTTTTTTTTAAGGAAAACTGGGACCTAGACAGTAGAGCTCTTCTTCCTCTAGCTGTAGAAGCTGAAGGTGGTCCAGTCCCCATTTGCTCCTGGCTGACTGAAGGCTCATGCTTACTATTTCATTCAGTGTGAGCACTCTATCTCCACTGACCTTCAACAGCCACTGAAGCCAACCTAGATGGCTACGCCTGCAGTAAGAAACAGATCACTTCTAAAACTCTTTCAACAAGTAGAATGGCTAACTAGTTAGCAATGTTCATCCGTGGGCAGTGTCATCTTCAACCTTTACAGCACCATGTGAAGGCAACACCTGTCCATTATCTGCAGCATAGATGAAGAGGTAAAGAAAAGGCATGATGGAAAACTTGAAATTCTGTATCATTCAGTGCAAACTGAAGAAGTAAACTTGGCAGGAACCCTCCCAAACTAAGAGCTCTGAATAATAATTATGTGGTACTTGACAGTAGACTCATTACTTTAAAGAAGATATACAGAGTCTATCCTGAATTTTCAAGACTCAGTAATGTTGTTTGGTCAAGGTACCATTCTTTTATAATCTTTTCTTTTCTATTCTTTTTGTAACATCACTAAAAACAATATATTTTAAATTAGAAAATTATTTACCTTTGAAATACAAATGGCAATGCACATGAACAGAGCCTCCTCTGAGTTTATTCGTGCCTGTATTCAAGAGTCAAGTGGCCAAATCACATTGAAAATCTGGCTTTAAGCTGTCTTTGCTCTCTCTGCTGTGTTCAGCAGAAGTTTACTGCAGCTGCAGTCAAAAGACTAAAGACTGCAAGGTGGCAATTTCACCAGGACTTGTCCCCTTAAAACCTCCAACTTTCATTCTACACTAGGGCTTCTGCCCAAAAATTAATAGAAAACAGGAAAGTGGTAAGAGGCCACACTGAGTGTGGAAAGTCCAACTGAAGAACTTCCCTAGGAGAGGATCCAAGAAAGAGCATGGGACCAAAAATACTTTCAGACAGCACTGTCAACATGTTAAACAGCAGAAGTGTTCCTGCCAGGAAAACATAATGCCACCACTAAGAAACATAAGAAATCAAGTTAAAGGCCTCTCATAAGGCGGAAAAAAAAGAACAAACAATAGCAATCATTCAGAAACTCAGACACAATTAAAGACTAAGAAAGAAGATGAGTTAAAGAAAAAAAGGACAGAGAAGACCCCTAATGAATTCTACATCTCCAAAGAGTTATTCAAATTCCCATTTCATTGTTTCCAGAGATGAATACCACAGATTCTGATTCAGGAAATGTGAACAGATATGTTAAAATTCAGTCAATCCTTCCCAAACTGTTATGTGCCATTCTAGAACTTTTGTGACCACCAAAAACTGCTTAAATGATTAAAAATAATAATAATTATTATTATTATTTTTAAAAAACAAGCTATTATTCTATCAAGACTGCTTAACAGGAGATGAGCAGAACTGACATACCTCAGGGAAAGGCCAGTAGCCAGCCAGCGCAGCATACTTCACCTGCCCAGCTGCATGCCCTCAGGATGGGGTGAAGCACTTCTCCCTGCTTCTTTAAGTATCATTTACTAACACTCCAGTTCCCCATTACTTCCAAATTGGCTTTAAAAGTGATAAGTAAACAGAATCATTCTCGTTGGAGCTTCTTCTTTTTTCATTCCGACAAATCAAAGAACTGCATCAGTTGAACTACAGAGCTGTGTTTCTGCACCTACATGCCAATGTTTTTTCTATCACTTCATTACGACTAGTCCTGGCATGGACCAATGAAGTCCCCAGTGGGTTTGCAGATCATTACAGCAACATGATTGGAAAGCTTGATCCAAATATCATAAAAGTCAATGAAACTTGGATTGAGCCCAACAAGAAATATTTTTTCCTGCTGTGGGTGGTTAGATACACATTATACTTTTCCTGGTGAAAAAAGTGAGTGTTCCTCTATGTGCCAATTTTAATAACAGTACAGCCTGCTTTTGAACAATAAACTGTCATGAAAAAAAAAGAAAAAACATGTTTTCTCTGCTCGGGATCAATCAAAAATCCCACTGACCAGAGTAACAGTTGATTAAGACTACCACACTGTTCCATAAAGGAATGCATTTACACAAATACAACATATACATACATTGACTTACTGATCTGTATGTCACATAAACTCTCTCCTGGAAATTATGATTCTGATGAATATTTTTAGGAGATGTACCTCTATGATCATGGGCACACAGAAGTGTGTCCCACTTTCTGTATAATATTACTCTCTAAAATGTTATACATTTCCCATCTTTGAAATATAAAGAAATTTCTGTGAAAAAAAAAGTTTTATGCTAAGTAATAAGATGTTTTCATAATAGTCTAAACATTCATAAAGTATTTTAATACAGATACAAGAGATGATGATTGGACTGGGTGATCCTGTGGGTCTTTTCCACCTTGCTGATTCTATGATTCTATGCAATTATTCATAAGCATTACCACACTACTGAATTTATGTAATAATTATTTGGCATGTTACATCTGTTACAATGTGTAAAGCAATATTAATAATATTTCTAGTCTATATGCTGTTCGTAGCACAGAGGGCTTTTTTGTCAGTAATATTTAATATAGTAACTGGAAAAAAAATCTAATCTGACCAAAATCCAAGAAATGTACCTGAAGAGAACAAAAATAACATAAAACATTTGGGCTGGAAGCAAACTTTAAATGGGTTATCCTCTATCATCTTTAATAGATGTGTATTTAGTCTAGCCAAACAGATTCCACACCCTCCCAAGGCAGTTTGCTCCACTGACCTAAATGTTACTTCATAGTAACCCCTTTCCAATATTGAATAGTCACACAAAATGCTCTCTGCTGCTGTTTAATCACAGTATTGTTCTCCCTTTTACCTTCAGTAACACGTGAGGACATGTTGCTTCATTCTTCCCAATTCTTTTGGATGCACATGAGCAGTTATTGCTCTGAATTACAGTTTTTCCAGTCTCAACATACCTAGATTTTATGTCTTCAATACTCTTTTATCTTGTGTTTGAGCTTTTCCATTTCACTGAAGAGCCACATGAATTCAGGTTGTTTTTGATTCTTGATTATACAAGCTGAAGAAGATTTGATTTGAAATGTTTGCACCAAGTCTACTTAGTTTATGAGGCTTGAAGTAACCTTACACGTCTCCCTACTATACTGTGGCATTTGTTCTTCCAAATTTAATATTATCCTCCCAAAAAACATCTTGAGAAAATCACCCATACAAAACCAATAGTAAACAAACCAAAATACCAATAACAAACCACAGTAATGAGATACCTGGAGCTTAACACTGCTGTTCTTCAGGATGTGCTACAAAATTCCAGGGAACTCTCTCCCAGACTTGAACAGTTTTACCTCCTTACATAAACATACATCTCCCACTAGAGATGCTAGGAGTGAAGGCATACTGGCACCAAGATGATCTGAGCATTTTTCACAGAATATATGAAGGCTGCCGAGTATACATCAAACAGCTCCAAGCTGCTTCTGACATGGCTAGTTAGGGTGCAGTCATGGCAAAGGCACAACTTTAACGGAATATGGATTAATTACTATAAGACCTCCATGCTCCCAATGTGGATCAGGGATTGGATCAGGGACAGGAACACAGAAAAAGCTGGTGACCTGCTCAACACTTACAGAATCTTTGGCTGAGATGCCTGGAGTCACACAGTTTATGTGCAAGACTTTTGCCAAGATCACGGACATGTGATAAATCTGCCAGTGCCTAACACTGACCATGGTCAGGCTACTGGGCTTGGAGCAATTTCTGAGCAATCCAAACATAAAAGTTTAGGTATTCAGATTCTGCATCCATAGCAGAAGACCTGACTCACTTTGAATATCTGAGGACTAAAATATTTTCAAGGGTACAGATTAAAAATACTGAATTCATTTAATGCATCACAATACATTTCTGCATTTATGGAGAACTTGGGACTTCAAATCAATTACTTGCCCATAACATAAAAAAAAAAAAAATTACCAATGAAAGTATAAACCTAAGGAAAGTTGTAAAAAAGAGATTCTTGTACTCGAAGACTTTTTTCCCTGTTTTGACAACAAAATTGCAGAGGGCATCCCAAAGACTCACCCCACAATTGCTTCAAATAGCTACAGTGCAGTACGCATCCAACCCGTTTTTAGAATCAATAAGAGAAAGGTTTGGCTTTTCTGTTTTTTTTTTGCCATTTCAACAAACAGAGGACATTGCTGCCAGAACTGTCTTTGCCTGCTGCCAGCGCACAAAGCTGAACACACGCTTAACAAGAGTAAAACATGAGTAACTTAGGTTTTGAAGAAATAGCTGTAAGGTCTGATACAAACAGACAAGCATTAAGTCTCCGATATGCAGCTCAGAAGACTGGCTTACTGACCATAAAATGAATTATATAAACCTATTTCTGTTATGTCACCTGAGACCTTGGTTAGGCCACAATTACTGTTATGCACACACATGCATACATACATACATACATATATATATATATGTATATACCTTTTTTCCAGACAACTGACAAGTTACATTTCTTACATAATGCTGCTGCGTTGCTAACCCAAAGCATAATGACTGCTCATTATAAGGTAATTAGGAGTGCTGAGATCAAGAGCTGTCAATAATTTGATTTGCTCCATATAAGGTAAAAAGTTATCTTTGCTATAAAGGCAATCCCAATTGCATCCTCTGAAAAAGCAACAAAACCTATTGCTGTTATTGGATTAAGTCATATCCTCAGATCTGCCTCCAGCCAGGCACTAGAGCCCATGTCCCTGCAGGTCTTTGGGATGAGGGCACAACACTGCAAAACTGTTCTGCTGCCTGCACTCCTGCTTGGCGTACAGGACTGTGTATGGCTCCTTCACAGCCTTCAGTGAAACAGTTTGGTACAGAAAACTGCAGTGCTCATGGCCACATAGATTTAATGTTTTCTGTATAGAAGAACTTATACACAGCAAATTTACTTGATCTGCCAGTCTTGATTTTTATTTTTATTTTATTTTTTTGCTATTTTTGCTGTCAATTTAGTGTAGCTTATTAGAGACAGTGAAAAGAAATGGCCTTTAGCAGGGATTTACATTCCAGTTGAACAATCTCAAATTCTTCCAGAAAGAAGAGCTACTGAACTGGGTTTCTAGCTTCCAAATAACTCCAGCACAAATTCTAGATATTGACAAAACATTGTACTTATGCATTGCCAATGAATTGCTATTTAATACATTCCAATTTAAAGTGATACCTGTGCAATTAGGCTCCAAGTATGTGACACCACACTGACAGTGACAGTTCAAGCAGGTACGTCTCTAACACCTTCCTGTCCACTTATATGGAAGATAGCCCTGTTTGCCAGGTCCACTAATGGAAAGCACAACTGTTCCCCATGCCTTGATACACAGGCTGGTGCTGGCCACCAGCTTGTGCCCTGGTTCACAGCTAGAGGTGGGAGAAAGGCTGCAATGAAAAAGCAAAGTCTCCATAATCACAGTGCCCTCCCTCCACACTCCCAGCTGAGCACCTCTGTTGCGATCAGCCCCCACTCTCACCAACCCACAGCCCATTTCTGGGGGCTGCCTGAGCAGATGGAGCATGATCTGCTCCCATCCCGATATGCTGCAAGATAATGAGCAGGGGACTCCATTCCTGCACAATCTGCCCCAAATCAAGCTCTAGATGTATCTTCCAGTTCTGTTAACGTATTCATAGAATCCCATGCAGGAATAAAATTATTCTTCTAAAAATATTACAATAAAATGCTGCAAGTGATTGTTGTAAAAAAAAAATAATCCATCATAACGTCATTAAAAATTAACAAAAAGAAAGCATTAGTGTTGTCTTACTAACTGGGGGGTAGGTCTCACTGTTAAATTGGGAAGGGCAGCAATGGAAGGCACTTTTAGACTGGTGTATCCATTCTTTTGCATGGTTCAAAAGTCCTGCATAATTAATACCGCAGTACTTAATAAATGCTTATGAACCTACTACCTCCCTGCTTTTTCTGTTTAATTAGGTGATTGACTTCAGGCATACTATAAATTATAATGACAATTTAATTACTTTTTTAATGCGCACACTTACAAGATTTATAAACAGGAACAGAGCAGTACAGTGTGCTAAATACAAGAAATGCCATAAGCTGGAGTGCAGCACAAAGTGCTCCAGCCTGAAGCCTTTCTAGAGCCCAAGCATCTGCAAGGCTGGGAGCTTTGCTATCTGCAGTGTCTGGAACAGTTTTCCCTTTCTCTCCTGAACACCCTGGTACGCTCCTCTCAGCTTTTTCTTTTGGAAACTAGGTCAGTCTCTTGGTTTCATAGCAGGAACCTAAACCAATTCCAAAGAGAAGTCAGCCAAGAACTTGGGTGTACCTTAAGTAAGTTGTCTGCAAAAATGAAAGACCCCTTTCCCTTGTTTTAAATAAATCATAAAACTCCATTCTCATTTTATCACAATGCAGTCACTGTTAAAGCTCGCAGAGGGCTGAAACCTTCTACAATATTTCAGCTAGCATAGACAAATTGACAAAGACCACAAATTTCACAATGCCACAAGCAGACCCTTCCTGGTGAGGAGACAGCAATGCGTGTATGAAAATATTTTGTACTGCCAGGTGGGGTTTAGGCTCTTCTCCCATGTAACAGTGATAGGACTAGAGGGAACAGCTACAAGTTGGGCCAGGGGAGGTTCATGTTGGATATTAGGAAAAGTTTCTTCTCAAAAAGAGCAGTGAGTCATTGGCAAAGGCTGCCCAGGGAGCTGGTGGAGTCACCATCTCCTAAAGTTTTCAAAAAACATGGAGATGTGGCACTGAAGGAAATGATTAGTGGGCATGGTGGTGATGGTTGGTTGTTGGACTTCATGATCTTAGAGGTCTTTTCAACCTTAATGATCCTATGATTCTATGATTCTCAGCATGCTTACTGACAATGCTGGCATCTCTGTAACCAGAACTGCTTGAAGGGAGAGAAAAACAAGGAGACGGGGCCATTCACAGTGTGCAAATTCAGTGTTTTAAGCGTCACCTAAAAAAGTGCTGAACAGTCAAGAGGGAAGTCTAAGCGAAAGTACATAACCAAGGTGCAGTGTAACAATATTGACTCTGGTTTTTCTTTTTTTTGTGGAAAAAAACTATCCCTGAGACCTATCCCAGGCAGCTAGCCTGTACCCCTATGGCTGACTCCCCCAGCCATCTGAGGTGCACATGGAGCAGCACCTCAGAGCTGCAGAAGGGGACTGCAAGGGGCTGCTTTGTCTCTTTGCACTTTCCGCTTTCAGAGCAAACAGTGGATCACCTCTGGAGCCAGCACTGCATCCAGCCTGCACACAGCTGGTGATTGATGGAGGGTCAGGAGGGCAGCAGACTTTGGGTGCACAGCCCTGGATTGCTTTATCAAAGATGGCAAGAGGCCATGTGCTACAATAACACAGCAAATACTTCCTTTTACTGCAGCACAAATTCCTTCCTCTCTGCAAGCTTTTGATTCTCTTCTAGGAGCATGTGCAAGTCCTACACTGTCAAAACTGCGTACGTGAAGAGTTGCATTTTTACTCCTGAGACCATTTGGTTCCAAACATTCTCCCTTAAATGGAGTCAACCATGTCTGGGCTGAAATCACTTGCAGTTGTAAATGTGTAACCCCAGAGGTTCACAGACCCGATAGGTGGTGAAAGAAGATAGCTCTTCCTCCTTCTCAAAAATTGAAACTATACAGTAAGAAAACCTGTAATACTGCATAACTTACCACAGCATTTCTCAATGAAAGTTTCCAGAAAGAAAAGCATAGTGCTTTCGTAGAACTTAAAAGTTCTACCACAATATAAACGTTGCTCCTGGTTTAAATGAAGCATTATGAAAGTAATAGTCTTCTGAAATACTGAGATACTAACATTTAACAGCGGTTGTACTGCCAGATTAATTACAATTTAATGAGTTACAAGAGCTGGAATATTGGTACAGCAGCACGATATCTTTCTGAAAGTAAAACTGAGGCACGATTTAGAGTGTTCTGAAACAAGCTGTCTTACTATGTAAGGCCTTCCAGCATTTTGTACAAGCTTACAGCACAGGTGAAATATTTCAGAATGTGCTGGAGTTTTAAATTTTCTTCCAGCCAGCTTCTGCTTTCTGTTTCACTTTAGCTGGTTCTCACTCTGTTTATCCACCCAAATGTTTTAAAACCTCATTTAACTGCTCCGAGGGTGACAGTGTACCTTAATGCCCCAACAAGGACGGAAAGATGTAACGCCAGACATTGTTTCTAGAGGGTTAGGATTAGGCACTCGAGTCCAAAGCAATCTTCAAACCAGAGGTCACAGTTTCAGTTCTCTTCCCCGCTGACCAGAGCTGCAACATTAGGAAAATAGCTAGCTGCCCCCCCCACAGGCTACAGAAGCCAAACCAATGACAACCAATAACAAAATAATTGATTAATGACTACAACATCTAGCATTAGATCATGACTTGCCAGTTTTGGAGACTGGGGAGCCAGCTCAAGCCTAGGGAGTGAAACCAGCAACTTGTGTTTTTGAGCAGCGCAAGGCAGGCAGCGACACCGTGACACTGCCTACACCTCAGTGGTACAGGCAATATCATCCTTCCACACGTCACTGCTGGGGCTCCACAGTGGAAGGAGCAGGTAGTTTCCCTCCTGTAGGTCTCAAGGTATGTTACAGTACAGCAATGGATTTGCATAATATCAGTCAAATGATGTATTACAAATTTCACCATTGATTTTGAACTTGAATGCTTTGGAACTGAGCAAAACAAACGGTGCTCATGTTTGCAAAATGGGAGGTCTGAGGGTATAAGCATCTCAATTTTCTTACAGCCCTATTAAGCAGATAACAAGTAGGGCAAACATCTCCATTTCAATAAAGTGCACAGAGTTAAAGATTTAAAATATAATATTACATAATATTAATTAAAAATCATAATGTGCACTGAAGTTTCTGAAGTAGGGAAAGCAAGCTTTTGCATAGCTCACATTACTCAGAAGCCAAATCTGCACACAGGCAACTTATTTTCATTCCTTTTTCAGAGAAGACTGGGAAGCTAATATTAGCATCAAACTGTGTCATATTTTAAATACTTTTTCCATATGAACTGAGAGATACCTGAGGAGCCACCTGATGTCACAGAAAAACACGTCGAACATAGCTTTTCTGTTACTCCCACCCTCAGGCTGTGCTCTAACACTCTGCTCCCCTTTGCTCAGAGATGGGAGTCATATGGTCCTAGAGCTAGCTAACTGTATGTACTTGTGAATAGACACCAAGCAGATAAATGCTAGCATGCATAAATTTGTTTTTTATCAATATATATTCTGGTACTTACTGTCAGAGTGATTTATTCAAAAAAGGTTTTCAAAGGCAAAGAGGAAGAAAACCAACAAAATCTTTAAGGAGATAAATTCCAGTCCTGACTTAACTCCTTGCCACCGTGGACCCAGGATCCCAATTGAGTGCAGCAGAAGGCTAGGTTTCTCTCATAAAGCCAAAAGGAAAACTGCTGTGAATAACTGAGGAGCCCAAGAGAGTTTCTCCAGTCTGCTGCCTGAACAAAACCCCTTGCTAGCAGAACCACTTGAGACGGGCTGGACAACATGTAGAAACACGGAGGTTCTGCATCTGAGACGCTATGGCATGGGGCAAGTGGAGCTGGTGGCTTTGCATGCAGCACAACATAAAGACAAAGGCAACCAAAAGTACAGAAACACATCACTTTTGCTGCTTGTGGATGCACCTACAAACACTCAGTTTCACTTCTCACAGTTATTCAAATCGTCCACTCCTCATGCATCTGCAAATCTAAGTTGCAGGTCACACAGAAGAGATTTATTAAGAGCCTGCTGGTGCATCTGACCATGACAAAAGGATAAATAATTAAAAACAAAACAAAACAAAACAAACAAACAAAAAGAACAAAATACACTAAGCATTTCTGGACCCCAGATTGACTTGGATCCAGTGGACACATTTGATTTCCACTGACTGCTGCCACCCAAAAATGTGACCTAAATGTGCTCTGCACTGGGGGGGGGGGGGGGGGGGGACGACAGGGTTGCACAAGTATCAGTGACAGTCACTTATGCCATTAGTCAGAAATTGAAAATTGAAAGAACCACTTTGACTGATAACAGAATGCAAGAAAGCGCTCATCAATTCCTCCAACAGGAGGGCACATGGAGACCTTACTCCTCTGTACGGATCAGTCAGAACATGTTTTGAGACAGAAAATTCCTGGACTCTGTTCACAGCTCTTAAATAGCTCAGTGTCTGGACCTAGGCAAGAGGTTTCAATTTTCTGTGCTTTCGCAAAATAGTAATAAGAATGCATACCCACCTCACAGAATAGAGGCTTCATCAATGTTTCTAGCTCACTCTCAGCTTCTTAAGTAAATAGTCCTGCAAAAGTACAGAGTATCATTATTTAGAATCATAGAATCACTCAGGTTGGAAAAGACCTTAAAGATCATCGAGTCCAACCACAACCTAACCACACGACCCTAACAACCCTCTGCTAAATCATGTTGGATTTTATTTCCTTCAAAAATTTACATTCTATTTTTCTCTTTTTTTTTTTTTTAAACAAATAGAAACAATTGTGGATGCAAAATCAGCCTGGAGACCAGTCCCAGGCTCCTGCCTCATGCATGCATGTACATATATATCGCAGCATATTCCACAGTACATACCGCTGGTCTATGAATAGGTCGCTAGGACACAAGCCAAGCAGTGCACATCTAAATCTGAATGCTGAACAAACAAAAACGTGGGTATTTTTAAGATCAAAACTCCTTCCTAAGAACCTCACGTGCTCCCAGCCCCACGGTCCTGGTGCGACACATCAGAGGCAGTTTTCTGAGGCGCAGTGGTGTCTTCTGAATCACTGCCATTACCCGAGAAAACCCCAGGAAGTGGTTTGAATGAGAAGCTGGACCCAACTTGAGTAGGTATCAGCTGATGTCAGAGTACACACAGCACAAAGCCATAACAATAAGGACATTGTGAAACTAGGAATAACCTTCTCTTATCTCCTGGAGTTTGGGAAATCATTTCTAACCTGGTGACTACAGGGCTTAGGAACAAGTCAAATAGTTAATTATTCACCATACACTTTGTAATCAATCTGCATTTCAGGACAGATCCTTGTATGCCCATAATAACATGAAGATCTCCATGGAGGGAAACAACAGCATGAGCTTTTGGACCTCCTTCTGCAAAGCAATTCGTTTTTCCATAAACAGTTACTATTAAGCAAGGACAAAGCAACAAACCAGACAGCCATCTGTGTAAACCAATTTAAAAGCAGGGTGATCTCATAAAATTTTTTGACCTAACACTCTTCATTTAACTTCTGTCACCCCGTTCTACCCTAGCAAATTCTGTTTTTTAGCCAGCCCTTGGGCTTAGGCTGCGTTTCCACTTTAGGGAAAGCCACTCCTTGAAGGCAGGGTGACTTCAAACCTGTGAAAAGAGCGTGTCAGTGAAAATACCTTGGCATATATGGAAGTAGGACAACCTAACAGCCCACACTCCAGACGGTGTTACCACCATGGTCTGCACAACACTTGCCAGCTGAGCTTCATAGAAGTATGAGGTCAGGTGAGAGCAAAGATTCTGGCCACTGGCTATAATGCAATTCCTGCTGAAGTGTGCTTCTTCTTATGAGCCAGAGAGAAGTCAGCAAGAACCATTTTAGAAGAGATGATGATCCTGGTAGCCTTAGAGCAATGTTGACAACCCCACACATACCACAGCCATCCCATACTCGCTGAGCTGGCCACAGGGTCTATGGAGTGCTCTAGCTCTTTAGGTTTGACTCTAACGAAACATCGGGCAAAACCTACCAAATGAAACAAGTAAAATAGCTAGAGGATGGCTGCAAGCAATTAACATTCACGACCACGAGTGGAAATATGCAAACTCATTTACAAAGGCATATAGAATACAAACATTTCAGTATAAAAGAAGGTAACTGGAAAAAAAATAGGGATATTCTCTTACCATTTCCAAGTACCCAAACAACACAACGGTCTATTAACTTGATTTAAGTGACAGAAGGAAGCATTCACTTCTCCGGAATACAAGGATGACTTTTCTAATCCATGCAGTGCAGACATGGTTAAGAATTACTTCCCACAGCACCAGGGCTTGTTATATTCACTCTTTCTCCTCAGTGTGCAGTTTCAAACACTTATTACTTCACTGTTCCCCTTCCACAATCGGTGATACTTGTGTGCCTGATAGCTGTGTTTGCTTTAAAGTAATAGCTGTGAGGAGAGGTAAGCTGCCCTTCTGACCCACTGTGTAATTGTACAAGTGTTTGTGCAGCAATAACCCGTCATAGCCATAAAGCAGCATTTCTCTAATTGGCGCCTGCTGAATGCACCAGCACCCTCTGCAAACGCTGTGGCTTTTTATTGGCAGCCTCTCCAACTGCCTCACTCTCCTTAACGTGGAATCTCCCTTCCATCATTAGAGAAGAACAGTCATGACAATACTATTTATTTCATATTGTGTGTCAGCAAATGCTAGTAAAGATTCGCTTTAAAAGATTGAGTAGTATCAACAGCTGCCTTGGGAATTCGTTACAGAAAAGGGAACAGTTCTGACCTTTGAGTCCGTGTTTCAGTGCCTTTCTGACATGCTTCAGAACAAAAGTTCAAGCTGTGCTTCACTTTGCTTCATCACACCTTGCTACGTGTAAAGCAGAGGACAGGAATTTGGAAGAAGCCAGGCTGAGGCTGATCTCCATACCTTCAGAGCTGATGTTGGCACGCGTGATGATTTCTCGGCTTCCTTCCTTCATTCTTGTCTTTTCTCAGTTATTGCTCTAAGCACCTACTGAGCCATTTCCAGCAGTTCTCCTGTTTGTTGCCACATTACATAAAATCTTAAAATTGGCTTAGAAAACTCTAAAATATCTGTACTGTCTTGGCAAACAGCTAAACATGGGAGCAAATGCTACTTAAACAACTGAGTGCCTGTGTTTTCTTACCAGCCCTGGAGATTCTGTGCCTTGTCCAGCAAGGCTGGAAGAAACACGCAATACTCTGTCACATATCTTGGACTTTCAATTTCTACCACACAGGCATCTTGTTATCAATTTTTATAGGGGGGGAAAATGGGAAAGGAAATTCCTGGAAAAGATTACAATTGTCTAACAAGCTTTTGATATCTTTTAAACAGCTGAAGCATTAATTTTTTGGCGGCACTGTCAAAAGTCTATGAGGGCTTCCTGGCTGCAGTGGAAGAAACAGTACATCTAGTTCAACTACAAGCTGTACTTTAAAAAAAAAATCCATATGAAAACAGACTCATTATTCACTTTTCTGTTACATGGTTTTGACCTGCACTTTCGGTACTATTTTTGTGAGACCATGCATTCTCAAGAATCGCAGCTTAAAACTAATGCTTTAATAAACTGTTGTTTATATTATAGTCAGAGTAGAACAAAATAAAGCTACAAATGACATTTTTATATGAAGTCAAGAAAAAGATTCATGAGTCTGAATACTTTAGTTACAGTATGGAAGGCATGATTATTATTTCCTGTAAAGCCAAAGTGTAGCTTTAAAGAACTGGAAAAAGGCAAGTCTGGGAGTAGAGCATGGATATCACTGAGGCCTCTGAAGAGTAGATATTGAGCGTATATAGCAATACAATTTTAATGCATGTCTCCCATAGAGTATTATGGGAATGTTACCACAGAACAATGGCGAGAAATGGCCATGAAAAATCTATTTGGACTCATCAAAATATCACCATGTTGTATTACTGCAAATGTCCCCCTTCTTGGTGAAAGGAGAAAAAAAAAACCAAAAAACCGAGACACTGGTTTGCAATGAGACAAGCAAGAGAATGACATTTTTTTAAAGTGACCGTGGAATCACAGAAATTAGATCATAAAGGAAATGGCCAAAGTTTATTAGATTATCTCATACCCAAATAAGAAAAATCTATGTGGTGTATTCTACAATGTTTCACTTGTGTCACTTTCAAACTCATCAGCTCTGCTGGTTTCCATCAGGAGAATGGGCCTTTATCATAATGGCTTTTTCCTGGTATTTGAGCTAATACTTCTTTTGCTCATTTGCACCTTTTTATTCCTTTAAACCTCTTTGAAATTGCTATACCTTTTTTGATGGTCATGCCTTCGAAACTTTTAACAGCACATCTAATCTAATAACGATCAAATTCAACAAGTTATCAAATGATAAGCTAACAGGAGCAACCAATCTTCTGATCCGTAGCCCTGCTCCCTCTATAACAAGCAGCACATTTCTAGTGGAAAGAGAATAGAGCTCTTGGCCAAGAATCAAGAGTGTGGAAAAAAAACTATCGTCATAATTGAGAGAAAAGCTACATTTCATCATACACGACCTGAGCCTTATGGGGAATTGAGATCTGCCTGGATCTTTACTCAACATGACGCTCTACAATTTGGTTACACTAAACAAAACCGGTTACTTCTACTTCTCCCTGAACACTGGTTAAAGGGGGCTTTATGAGCTTTGTGTCTCCCAGTTGCCATAACCCCATTTCTTTCTTATTCCCAAATTACAGATTTCTACCTTTCAGATTTCTGACTGGCTTTTGTATATGAAAATCAAAGTCCCTGGAGGAAGCAAGGGGTTTCATGCCGCGGGTTGACGTGTGACTTCCCAATGCAGGGACAGCAGATGGCAGGACTTCACAGACTGATTTGTGTCACCTCTGTCCCTGAACAAACACAGTCACAAAGGAGCATACAAGAGAAAATCTCTTCAGAAATGTACATTCACTTAACTGACTAAAAGTATAAGTATGTACAGAAAAAGAAAGGCTTCACATGGAGTCCATCCACTATGGAACAAGTTTGTAAAAACAAAACGACTATCTGAAAAGGAATTTCATTTTTTTATTTAGTCAAAACTTGCAATTGGTATTTGCAATTGGGTAGCAACTGGCTTGAGAAGAAGAAAGGCCAGACAAGTTTTTGGAAAACTTCTGAATGCTAAAAGCCACTCACTAAAAAGTAAAAGTCAAGATACAAAACTACAGACATTGGACAAACTCCTCAGCAATGCTGAATTAGTGCCTTGAACTACACTCCTGTTATTAGTGATTTGCAGTACCATGTAAATCCCTCATAACAATATTTTTTGAAGGACCCCTGCAGTACCCTGACTTTATCAAATCTCCAGAGGATGTCAGTGTGGGGTATTTCTTTCTCACCTCTTTTACCTCTTGTTTCCAAGTCAGCCACAATTCCCTGTAAAGGGCCAGGTCAGGGTCTGGCTGGGAAGATTTCAACCTAGACTGGAAGGGAACAGAATCCCTTTACCTGGAGTAACTCTGTCCCTAATGTGCCACCACCTCAGGATTCATGTGCAGCTTTGCATCTGTGGAGCAGCGTCTGGCTCCAGCTGGGTTGAGTCACCAGCAGTAATGCGAGGTCCTGCATGAAAAATGCTCACTTCGTGAAACTTGAGAGAAATACTTCCACAAGCAAAATTCCTGCAGGAATTACAGTGCTGTGTATACACAGGAAACAAAACAGAAGACAAAGAAAAGACATAGCCATGGTTTATAGGACTTGCTGTTGTGCTACCAACGTAAAGAAGGTGCCCTTCCCCTCTGTCAGTACAGACTTGCAGCATCTTCATTCTTTCTCCAAATAAATGTGTGCGTTCTTTCCAAACTAATTACATTCCAGGGTAACATTTAAAAGTCTGTCAAGTTCCTGACAGCCTGGTCTTGGATCTCAGGCAGTTTTAGGAAAGTCACTGACTGCATGTAGGAAGGACAGGTGGGCAGAGGTTTCAGTACCGGGGCTCTCACACACAGAGCATGCAGAAAACACTGCAGCATTATCTGAGCCCACTAATTTAAATTTTGTATGTTTTATATTAACTTACATATATGTGATATATATATATATAGTGATAAATCTGTACTATACATATATTAATATATTTTAATATACATATATATTGTATTATATATACATATAATATATATTTAAAATATATGTTTATACATTTTAATTTTATTATATATATTTTTTTTTTATATGGAAGGCTATTCATTGACCTGCATCGCTTTTCTTTCTCTTGGCTCTTCATTACTCCACTCACTACAAACATTAACAATGTTTAGGAGTGACTCCTTTCTTTCCCCTGCAATCAAATTAACATCTAAATGAGGCAATGGCTAATCTATGTTTCCTCCACAACATCTGAAAAAATCACGTAACAAAACCCAAAATAAACTGAAGAAAGTATCTAAGCTCCTCGCCACACAAGTTGACTAAAATTGGAGTTGCTTTGCATCTACGAACTGGTTCAGTTGTTTTAATGGGGCTTTATGGAAATAGAACGACCATCTTGCGAGATCAAGTATTTACAACTATAATAAGATGATTTTCAGCTAACGCAATCCAAAGACGCTATGTTCCCTGAAGCAGTGAAATCACTGCTTTGCCTCATATTTCAGAATACTTTTACTGCGTTCACTCAGCTTGCTGTAGCAACTCTTCTCCAAGGGTAATGTATTTGGTAAGACTCAAGCAGCGCTGCCTGTTCCATGCAGTCATTCTTCATGCAAAATCCTCCTGTCAGAAGGGAGGGTCATGAGCAAGGCCACCTTTGCATTAGTTCTGTGGCTCTTTCCACCCAGGCTACCTCTTTACTGCCAGGAGAATTTAGGTACTAAGAGTCCACGAGTTCACGATAAAGCCTCTGATATTAGCCCTAAAAACATGGCAGTACTTTGAAAGGTGGCCACCAAATGAGCAAAGGCTCTCCCAGTTACTGCTGTGCAAGTGGAGCTGCGTGCCTGCACTGTGTCACCTAAGTCAACAGGGCGTGGGCGCACAGCCCAGGCATGAGCTCACCTGAGGGCCATTACCTCAGACACCGTGTGTACCCAATGATGTCCCCAGCATAGCATGCGGAGAAGAACTGTTGAGCACTGCCAAACATCAATGTACACTTCACCCAGCAACCCAGAACACAGGACCAAGAACTGTTGGGCAAACTGTGAACACTTCTTCCTAGCAAGCTACTACCTGATCTGAACAATTTCAAATGATGGCCTCATTTGTCTTTCTTGAAATTTAGTGATACCAAGATTTTGCACAAGCACTGTAATGGAAGCTATCCAAAAATATTATCTCCAACGCACTTTAACTACTTTAACTACTTCAATGCACAGTCCTCACAGAAATGGGAGAAATGCAGTCAGTATTAGCCAAAAGATGCTAATGTGTGGCTGTCTATGATTCCTAGAAAGCCATGGCAAAAAATATCTATAACATCAGCTGGTTACCAAGCTCTACATTTTCTAAGCGCTTTACTTTAGGAAGGATCAATGAATTGCAATGCAAATGAGACAAGATTCATCATGCTTGTTGTGCTTAACCTTTTACAGATTTTGAATTATATAACCAGTTTGCCATGAATCACAAAGTCTTACTGAAGTGACAGCAAAAAAATTAGAGGCAAATGAAATGATGGTTCAATGAAAACCTTTACATTCCTTCTCTCCCTCAATTTTCCAAGTCTCTTCTTACACCCATTTCTATTCCTACAACTTCTGTTGAGTGCAATTCTTAGCAAATGCTCACCAGCCAGAGAGAAGATAAGGAAATTAAATTCAGATCCAGTGCTTATGCTGTAGGAGAGGCATCTGCCTACAAGGAATGGTCAGGTACGCATAAGATGCATCCCACAGAGCGAGGACATCCACAGTACAGAAGAACATACACTGATTTTTAAGGCAGCTTTATAGAAGTGCTATGTCAACAAATGCACAGCCCTTGACTAGTTGGCTCCTACAGGAACCAGGTTTCATTCATTAACTGCTGTGGCTGGGGCAGTGCATGGGGAGGAGATGGTGCACAGACAAGTTAAAACGCAGTTCCCCTTTTCCCTCTGAAAGTTTTTAAGTCTCAACACCTTGCACAACAGACATGCACCTGGGTGAGAAACAATAGCAGTCAATGAGACACATGAGAGCAGCATGAGGCTCTGAAAGCACAGGCTATGCAGAGGGCCACCTGCCAACAGGAAGAAGCAGTGAGGAGGAATTTTGATCCAGTCAGTATCCTCCCTCAGCCAAGCAACGCCACGTGATAAACAACACTGGGGGCTTTTGAATCGTCCATCACACTGAGAGCATCCCTATCTGTCAGTTTTATTCTCTGATTGCCAGAATAAAGACTGGAGTGACTTCTGAGCTAAAGTTCACAAAGAGCTGATCTTGTATTTCCCATCACATCTGTAATGAAGGCAGTAAGAAACTGATGGAGAAAAAGAGGAAATTACAAAGTGCCTCACTCTGGGACTGGCTCAAGCTGCTGAATTCATCACAGGTAGCACTCAGATCTCACGCCTGTCTCACAGCCTCATTTCCCATGTCACGTTTCAAAAGAAAAGCAGAGGGAAAGGAGAAACGGAGCTAACTTCTGTCTGCATTCCTCCACTTCACAATGCGAAGTATTTATCAGCAGGAAACAAACCACGACCACGTGCTCAGCAGGTCACTGGGGCAGGTGCAAACTTAACCTTAAACCCACACCGCCTGCCACACCTTGAGATTTAAGGCAAGACAGCCCCGTGATGAAGCCCCCGACCTGCTCGCGTTCAGCACGCTGCCGCGTTGCAGCCCGGCTCCCGGCACTGCAGCCCGCTTCCCAGACCTGCAGCCCGGCTTCCAGACCTGCAGCCCGGCTTCACCGCGCTTCCCTCTGCGGGGCTGCAAGCTGCAGCAGCATCACCCTCAGCGCGGATTGGCGTCACCCCCCGGAGCAGCTCTGCCCCCAGCCTGGAGCAGCATCACCACGAAGCCCCGGAGTACCGCGGCAGCCCTGCTTCTCCCTCCCCGCCTCGGCCCCAAGCGGTGCCGGGGCAGTACCTGCATCACCCAGCACGGGCAGCCCATACCTCCCGTCATCGAAGGGATTTAACAGCGCGGAGATTCCTGTTGTCCATTATTTGAGGTCACAGATAAATGCCCAAGTGCGGCCGTGACTCCCATCAATCATAAGTCACTTGCTGATAGAGTGTATGGTAGGAGACCTACTGATGTAAGCTAGTCACCAGAGAAAATACCCACTGATGACGCATATCCAGGCACAAAAATAGTTACAGGGCCCCCAAAGGGATTATTCAACAGCCTACATTTAGATATTCTTACAAGAGACCCGCAGTCAATTTGCTGCTATTAGATGGCTGGGGAATGCTGAAGTTTAAGTTTCCTCAGCAGACATAACCACAAATAGCTGGTTTAAATAAGCTCCTGCAATTACAAGCTGTTTTGTAAATTTTAACACGGAATTACAGGGATTAAGCCTAAACAGAACCACTGGCTATAAACCATTGTATAGCCTTCATTTTTACTACCTACCAATTTCTTCAGCGTATTTACTGATTCCTTCAGTATATTAACCCACAATGACAACAACAATTTAAAATTAATTTACAAATGCTCCAATTAAGTCCCTTGTGCTACCCCAGAGTGATGTGTGCTTTCTGTACGAGCGCTCATACGTTTTAAGTGGGGAGGGATTTTTAGTGGCACTTCAACATTATCTCCATCACCTTTGTAAAATACTTCTGGCTCGGTTTTTACCCTCTTTGGCACACACACTAAAAAGTTCTGATTAATTAATATTTCTTGCATAAATCACAATCACGTGCAGGCGAGATAATGACAACACGCAAAACCACGCACCTGCTGTGAGCAGGGGCTGGAAAGAAGATGCCCAGAGATTCCTTCTCACATAAACTATTCTACAGTTCTGCATAACTGGATTTTTTAGTATTAATCTCTAGTTAAAAGCACGGTCCTCCAAATTAACCAACCAAGTTATAATCCCACAGCAATCCTGCCCCTTCAATAGTTTTAGGATACAGCACGTGCCCTCACAGCAACCAAATAGCTAGGATGTAACTGAGCTTACCCCAGCCACTGACGGCACAGTGTACCCTTACTGTACAATTCTGGCAATAGTTAAATCCGTATCCTTAGTTGGCTCACTTGAATATCTATGTTCCTTTGCAGAAATGCTTACGGTTCTTAGGAGTTTAAAAGTTAATGACTTTCTACTGCATATTTAAAAGCTAAATATAGGAAAGTATTCTATGACTCCAATGACTATTTCATTGACATACTTCATTTGACATGCTTTCTGGAAAGCATTACTTAGCCAAACAAACACTCCAGGATCTTTAGTGTTTACCCTGAAAAGCAGGGGAAAGAAGAAATGTCCCAGGCTACAAACTCCTCCTTCACTTTCTTCATCTGTGATAGCATTGTTACGTAAAAACAACGCTGGACATTATTTTTAGCACAAGTGTTTTGTACAGCCCTCACTTTTCCCTCACACATCTATACATGCACGTGGCCTGATTTAACAGCCCTGAGCAGACACATCTAGTGGTGTCCCGGGGTGCCCCAGCTCAGCACCGCCCGCCTGTTCCAGCACACACCACAGGCACATTGCAACCTGCAGAGCCTCAGCACTTGCAGACCAGCAGCCTTCAAATGGCTGGGAAGCCCCAGTACCCCGTGCTGGGAAGCTCAGACTGCTGCTGACAAGCAGAAGGGGTTAATTCCAGCAGGCACCCGTCTGGGGGATCCTGGTGCAGTGTCTCCCAGACCCGGTCAATACTCATTAAGGGGAAGCAATCTATACCTCCAAGGGGCTGTCTGAACAAGGAACAGTCAAAAGCCTTTGTTTCTGTATCAGGCATATTGCTCCATTTGGAAAAGAATTTTTTTTTTTGCATGGTTTACCTTTTTGGGGATTTTTTGTTTTGTTTTTTAAAAGAGCTGTCAGTTGTGTCGGTTCTGATACAGTAGAGCTAATACAAGTTGTGCAAGCGCTTCTGAAGCCAACAGGCTTTGCAAAAGCCTGTTTTCCTGAAACAAAAAGGAACCCAGCAAACCTTGTACAGAATAGGCATGAATGGGAGACGTGATAGATGGCAATGATGGTGCGCTCTCTGGGGTGAAAGGGCATATGGAAAAATAAGGGTCTGGCAGGAACACTGCTGGATGTTCCTAGTAGTAACACTGTAGTGCTTTTCAATACAAGAAAATAAAAATGAAGAAAGGTATAGAATAGAAGGGGAATCATGGTGGTAGCTATCATTACCCAGCTAAATAAGTATAAATGAATGAAGAGGTGCCCCGGTGCAACAATGCTTCCTGATGGTTTTATGAATTGAAGCATCTGAAGTCATAAGCAGATGAATTCTTTTTTGCTGACCAAAAGAATTCCATTAGGAATACATATTAATGGAGTGTAAGGATATTGTTTGCTAAAAATACAGAGACAATTGGCTTTCCAAGCAGACAATGAAAGAGCACCCCATTGGCAAAACAGGTAATACTGATTGTAATTGAAAAGTTAAATTAAAACATTATAGAAATAGAATCTGCTGAGGCTACATAATTATTTATTTTTTCCATATAAAGTATGAATCGGATATTTCCCCATGCTTGCAAACACCTCTGACAAAATCTAAGGTAAGTAATAATTGGTGGAGGGAAGTGAGTTTATTTTAGATATTTAACATAAAAATCTACATTTTTATTTTTTGGAAGTGTACTTACAGTTAAATGTCAAATTATTATTACCTATGTAACAGCTTACCCTGGTTCCAGTTAGCAGCACTACTAGTGCTAAAGAACAGTTCTTGTGCCATAGTTTTAAATCAAATCAAGCCATCAGACTAAGGATGTTGCTTCTTAAACACCTGGAACCTGGATTCTGAAACAAGCACCTGATGGCAAAAGTCTCATCTGCGTCTGCAACTAAGCAATGGGAGGATATTTAATTTTTCTGTATTCACTCTGGGTCCATTCCATATCTTGCTTGTTCACAGCTGCATGACTGTATGTTGAGGATGTATTTTCCTATTCCATGATACTAACTAAAAATTTGTTAAAGATCCATTCTTCACCAAAATTCTTAAAATGAATGTTTAGAATATGGCAATGAAAAATAATACAGCTGCAGGAGTCTCATGAGTCTGCTCACATCATATGTATGCCACTAGGCTTTAAGGGGGACCAAATAAAGTCAGACATGAAACATGATGGGTTTATTCTAGTGCACAGTAACTAGAGCAGTACCTAGGAGTTACTGTAAAGCCTTATATTTCTTGGCAAAAAATAACAATGATTACAAACAAGCTGTTCTGAAGTCACATCCATTTCAGATTGAAGTTTCATTTTGAATTTGCACAAACAAGCTTTGATTGTTCGCAGGTGCTGATAATAAAAACCCGATTCTGAGCGTATATCTACTGTAATTGTCTGGCAAGGGAAAGCACAGACTGACTGGGGATTACAGAAAGCAGGGAGCAGGGAAAGGCAGCAGAGGGAAGATGCTCTCCTTCACCACCCTCAACCCAGCATCCATCTACAACAGTGTAACACAGGATTCCAGCTCAAACAGCCTCAGGCATACAAAGGCCTGCTGAGAACATTTCCTATATTCAGTAGAGTCAAACGTTACAATTAAAAGACAGGCACAAACCAGCTTAAAACTTCTCAAAACCCGACACCTGTTGCTACAGCCTGTTGCATTGCCTCCTACACCAGCCTTGCCAACGCCACTGTCTGCCCCAAAGCAGAGAGAAGAGCTCCTCACTCGAGGCCAAGGCTGCTCCAGATGCTGCTGCTGACAGTCTCTGCTCGGCTGGAAAAGTGAAATTAAAATATTGTAGAAAGGGCAGGGGGAGGCAGGGAACATCCCGACACTGCATGCACAGGATGCCGCTTCACTGGGCTGTAGGGGAATGGGCCCTGCAGTGAATGCAGTGCAGCACTGACTGAGCCCAGCCGCTGAGCTGTGCCTGGTACATCAAAACTGCCCGTTTCTCATGTTTGAAAAACATTTCTTCATTTTGTCCTTTGCTACAGACCATGCAATTTAAAAGCATGAAGGTTTTCCTCTGCAAGACTTTTTTTTCTTATGACTCAGTAATTGGGAAAGAAGACAAGGATCAGACCCAGAATGCATTCTTCCAAAAAATCAAATGTATTGATAAAAGCACAACCACAAGATCTCATTGCTTTGCTTTCTCTTCTTTTTCTAAACCAACACACAATCTAAAATCTTGTAGAGAATCTCCAAATATCTTGTGTCAAATGATAGTTTATTTCTTAAGTGACTCTCAAATTCCTTTCTTCCTGAGACTCCCTTGAATCACCAGTTCTACTGTTACCTTTGAAACATGTGAAACTAAGGAGCAGCACTGCCATGCCTATTTAGCCTAAAAAGAGAAAGATTTCTCTCTTTGGAGTGAAATTATCTGTGTTGCTCATGTTTACACACACATAAATTTGACTCTTCTCTCACTGACCTATCCTTTTGTTAGGAAAAGTTCAAAAGTTCAGTCAGCAACAACCTGATTCCTTAACTTGCTGCACAAGCCTCTCAACTTCTCAAGAAATTAGAGAACTACAAAGCATGGCAGTACATAAAGCACATTCAATACTATTAGCAACTATTAATAAGCTTAAACAAAAAAGCCAACATAGACTTATTGATTATTTTATTTATTTATAGCATGCACAAGAAGCCTATCTGTGAGCAGTGGGATTACCTCAACGACACCTCCTGCTGTGGGGCTGCCCTTCTCACAGTGCCACTGTGGCCACTCCTCATTAAATAAATAATTAGCCCCAGAAGACCTCACTGAGTGCCAAACACGAGCACTGGGTTGGGTGACAATAAATCCCTGCTGACAGGGAGTCCATGCTCTACAATGAAATGCCAGGAGGATGGTTAGTGGTAGGACAAGGTGGGATGGAAGAAGGTGGATAGTGATAGGACAAGGGGGAATGGTTTTAAACTGAGACAGGGGAATTTTAGGTTAGATATTAGGAGGAAGTTGTTCACACAGAAGTTGGTGACGCACTGGAACAGGTTGCCCTAGGAGGTCATGGATGCCCCATCCCTGGAGGCATTCAAGGCCAGGCTGGATGTTGCTCTGGGCAGCCTGGTCTGGTGGTTGGTGACCCTGCACATAGCAGGGGTGTTGAAACTCAATGATCATTGTGGTCTTTTTCAGCCCAGGTCATTCTATGGTTCCCCTACAGCGACCACTTAGCACAACAATTCACAGAATCACAGAATTAACTGATCTCTGCTACAGCACAGTAGTTTAAAGCAAAACAAAACAAAAAAAATCACTCAATTTCAATGTATTTTCAAAATGTATTTCATGTTCTGTTGATTACCCTCTCCCTGTATATGGCTCACTTTTTGCATCAGTTGTGCAGCTTTTTGTACAGAATCATCTACCCTCCTTTAATTTCAGGACGAGTCCTATTCATTCTCTCTTCTTGTTGACTTGAATCAATTCTCCAAAGACAGAATTAGGACTGTGATCATACCCCACTTTGATTTCCACCATAGATGCACCAGCTTCACCAGCCAAACTCAGGTTACTTCCTTCTCAAGTGATTTACTCTTATCAGTACACACAAAGCCAGTTTTTAATGTTTAACATTTACTGCACCATAATGCAGGCATCTTCATAACCACAGAAAAAAAAGGAAATGAGGAGAGTTCCCACATTGTGCTGAGATATTGACCCATTGTAAGATCCCACAACCAATGTTAGGGAGTGACTTCAGCACCTGACACCATCATAGACGTCAGCAAATTTCCATGGGCAATCACAAGTATCTCAATTACCTTAGCACTGTCTGAGCTAGCAGAAGGACTGCCTGACCTACCGCACAGTCAATGACTTCCCAAGTGCCAACCAACTTAAAAAAACCTATGCAGAGGAAAGGCCAACAACCTTTGTTGAGCTGCCTCACTGAAAAATACTACAGGAAACACATTCCTCTCTGCATACAATTTACCTTAAGGTGCAAGTGCTCCCCAGTATTCCACTGCTCTCGAAACTCTGTCTGACCACCTTTTGCCCAGCTGACCCAGGAAAGCAGAAGAGAAATGATGGTGGTTGTTGGAAGGAAGGGGGGTTCAGCACATGTGCCGGCCACGTTTTGTGCACAAGGCCGTGGCGTGTCCTGGAACCTGCCCTGCCATGGAGAGAAGAAAGAGGGAAGAGCACATGGACAGAAAGAGTTTTAGCCTCCTAGTACAGTCAGCTCCCAGAACTTAATCCCTCCTCTTGTTCCCCAGTTTCCAAAAATAATCTAAACAAAGGCAAGAACTGCAAAGGCAGGGAGCCTTAAAAGAGCTGCAGTTCAAAAATAAAAGAGATGGCAGGGGAATTGAATAAAAAGACACGTTCTTTTTGGGAAAGAACAGTGACATCTTTCAGTTTGGTGGCACATCAGCATGGATGTAGGTCGGTACCAGTTTGTTGGACCCAGGGCTGGTGCATCAGTGGGGTCAGAGCTCTGCAGTCCCCTTGAGGTCTCTGTTGGCATGATGCTGCCTTGGTCCCACCCAATGGCTTCTGTCAATTTGTATGCTGCTATCAGGAGATGCTTGACATTTTCCCATAAAAGTAAAAGTGCCTTAATGTGAAAAACATCTAATGACTAAGAAGAGAGTCAGCAGTGAACACTTGCACCCAAAGAACTCAGTTCCTCCCACATTACAGCAACCTCCCAGAAAACTGATTGCAAACAAATCAACAAACAACTAATGTGCCTATAAAAAATAATTGTTTTGATGCTGGAAAAGACTCACAAAGCCTGCAACAAACACCGATAGCTAAATCTGATTTCTAACTGTTGGACTGATGGCCAAGGTGAGGGAAAAGGAAGGAGCTCCTCCTGTCACACAGCTCTAGTTGCCTGATCACTGGGCATCCCTGCAAAGGGTGACTTTTGTCTAACAGCTGAGAAGTAAACTTAGCTGCTGACTGGTTGAGAGATTCTGTTTTTCAAGAACATCAACAATCGTACTTAAACCTTGAACTGGCTATGATTTCAGCTGGCTCATCATTGTGTGACAGCACCCAAAGTCCACATTCTATTTTCTGATCCTGTTTTTCAGCACCGAACAAAATAAGCAAATATTAGCAAGTAAGTTATAATAGAAAATACCACTAAGGTACCCAGGTAAACTCAGATCTCCATTTGTTTCCCATAAATACATCCATCTTTACCATAAGTACTATTGCACACTGCAGAATATTTCAAGCACCACTGTCCAGTGACTGCCATTTCCTCTTATGGCAGAAGCAGTCTATGATTAGGAAACAGAAAGCAGAAACAGCAGAAATTGTTTGGAGTTTTGGGTAGCATTTAAATCTCATAATATTTCATCTTTTTCTTCTCTTTCATGCTTAAGTAATGATTTTGAAATGGCATAGCTAGTGGTGATGACTTGTTCCACAGCAATCTTCTTCAGCATTCTACCATGATGGAAGCCACCACAAGCTGAGAAAACTTCCCCTGGCATATGATGGCAGTGAGCAGGCCAGCCCAAGCCTCCTTAAGAGAAGCTTCAAAGCAGCTGATGGAGAGGAATTTTTGAGTAGAGTGGGAAGGAGGCAGCTTCACACAGCCTTAGCTGCTTTTCCCAGAGGAGCAAAGATTGAGAGGGAAAAACACCACAAGCCTCTCATCTTCTTCAGCTTGCCACAAAAGAGAAATGTGTTTTTCAGTAGGATCTGGTGAGTCTGACACTGAACTTAGCTCAAGTGACATGAAAAGTTAATGGTTAGGAACAAAGTAGGTGGAGAGGAGGAGGAGGAGGAAAGAAGACATTTGTTATTTGAAGTAGACTTCATTCAAAAGCCACTTTTCACAGCCAGAACTAAAATTTCCATTCAGCTGTTTATTTCTGGTAGCCTAGATAGCTTGCACAAGTGAAAGAAGAGGGATATAGACAGCAACCTTATACATGCCTGCCTAACAGCAGCTCAAGTAAATGAGAAGACAACCAGACACATCTTTCTGGCCACCAGCCTTTGAAGGCAGGATAGGCAGTTTTTCTGTTTGTTGGCAGGTGCTCCACCACCTTGCTCTCCAAGGAGGTTGGTAGTAGCAATCCAGGCCCTGCAGAAAGAGACAGAAAGAAGCAAACATTGCAGATGGAGTGATATGCCTTCAGCTCCAGCCATGGGACCTGCAGCAGTCTCCCCACGTGGCCCTGCTGCTCCCTAGCAGCCCAAAGCTTCCTCGTGAAGAATGGCACAGCCCCTTTCTGCTACAGACTTAGCAATCACTACTTAAAATTGGCTGGGTCAATACATCAAATCAATCCATACATTTTATGTATAATTTCTGTTTGCATCAGTTTGAATCCTCCTCCTTCACAACTCTGATATCCTCTCCCACTTCACATACTGTAAATTTCTTACTCCTTTTAGTCCGTGTTTCATCTGAAAATGACTCTTTTCTCAAGCACACCAAAGCATTCTCTTCTTCCTACCCTGTGTTCTTCCCAGCCCCCTGTTGTTTTCCCCTGGCCCTTTCACCTTTGCTGTTTCCTCACTCCTCTCTCTTCCTGCCCTTGATTTCTCTCCTCCCTTTTTTCTTACTTTGAAGTTTCTCAGTGCTTTCTCTTCATCCTTCCTGCCACACTGACTGAGGTGCTCCCCAAAGCATCTGGCCTGCCAGAGGCTGTGCCGAGTTGGACACTGACACACAGATGCCCATACCACTGTCTGCTAGAATGAACACTGTTCTTCATTTGGGGTCCCATGTCATTTGAGAAGTATGCATTAATTGTACCCAGCCATGCATTCAGTGAGCTACACCTGTTTGTTGTGTTGGTTTTTTTTTAAAGCAAGATCAGGACAAGCAACACCAACACGTGGCTGGGGCTTCCAGCACTGAGCTCTCCTAGAAGCTGCTGTGTACATGCAACACTCCCTTGTTCTGTGGTTCTGCTGCCCAAGGGTGGAAATCAGTGCTCTGTAGAGTGCCAGCGCAGTGCCACTTAATCATTTCATTCCTCCTTCCTCAGAAAAGATTTACTTGGGTTGTGCTGCACTCCTAAAGGCAATCCTCCTCCTTCAGTGAAAGAAAGTCTTGTTTTTTAATAAAAAATGTCCCTGCTGTGAGCAAATTAAAAAAAAAAAAAGAGAGAGATACAGATAGAGATAATAGAGAGATGAATTCATTCCTCCTGGCACAGCAACAGGAAACAGCCAACCAGCCTCCACTGCAGCGCTGTGTTCTCTGTGTTCTCTCTGCAGTCACACAGAGAAATCTCGATGAAATCTACAGGCCAGACCCACCGATAATTCTGACTGCTTTGCCTGTTTCAGCAATGCAAAACAGCTGTAAAACCAGTTCAACTTGCCCATTTCTGTCAGCCTTCCCATGCCAGTTTAGCCCTGCTGCTCACCTAGGTTCTTCCCTGGCCCCTCACCCACTTCCTCTAAAGGGGGACTCAGACTCTGTCCAGGTGTATTACTGGGGACAGGCTGCAAATCCAAGCAACTGGCAGAAACAAAATACTCTGTTTCCTTGTACTTGTATATTTCTTTAGATGCCAGGAATCAGAGCTCAATCATGTTTCCTGCTCCTCAGACTGGAGAAACTGGATATGGATGTAAGAAAAGGCAGAAAGAGGGCTGATCAAAAAGAACAAGGAAAATAATGATAAAAAACCCCAAATACTGCTTCACTCTGGTCTACATCTTGGAGAAAAAATAATTCCCCCTGCAACCAAGCCCTCCCCTCCAGGGATACACAACAGTACCAAAATTTAACAGCATTTTCTTGCAACTTTCAAGTGCTGCTGCACTTAACAGTCTCATGAAAAAAAATATCACCAATTAACAATCGCTTCATTTGCTTTTTGTCTGAGAAAAAAAAACACACATAGAAAGGACTGGAGACAACACGGGGAGTTGGATAATTTTCTATTAAAAAAAGCCTTCAATAAGAAAACGGGAGATATTCAGCATGATTTATTCTTACCATCTCAGTAACAGCCCCTAACTCTGAATGCATTAATACATACACCTTAAGCACCATTGGGCTCCTCGTGTTGCCATGGAACTGAAATCTTTGCAGTTTAGATGGTGATGTATGCCAGGAAGCGTACTGTTCTTACACTTCCTATAACAGAAGCAAAAATCACTGCATAGCATTAACTCACTTAGCATTTAAGGCATTCAGTGTCTTTCTCATCTGCTTGTCTTCACACAGTTTGCTTTTTCTATCTTGCCACATGCAAATGAAACACATTTGAGATAGCTATTCTTGTCCTTATGAAGTTAATAGCTCACATGCTGAGCACATTGTAGAAGGTCCACAAGGCGATGGACTTTCCCCTTTTAATAAGAGGCTGTTTGCAGGCAAGCAGCTGCTGAAAGGAGAGCTAGAGAAAGTGAAATATGTGTGGATAGAACACTGTGCTCTATATCAAGGTAGCATTTTAGTAGATTTTGGTAACCTAGTTAACATATGTATTGCTACCGCTCTTGACACTCATTCTGAATGTTCTCTTGCCCCCTGTGACTGCTTGTCCAGACAACCAAATTATAGCACAAAGATCCTGCAGCAGGTGCCAGCTCTTCCTACACCTTTGTTTCCTAATTTAGGTTGGTGGGCTCCCAGGGGTAAGCAAAGTGTTGGGTGCTTCTTCACAGGAAAAATAAGTCAGTACAACTCTGTGCTATCTAAGGATTCAGCCTACAACGATTACCTTCAGCAGATCTGAGGGTTTTGCCAAAGCTTCTGAAAATGGCTGTATGCACATTACAAATACGCCAATCTTCAAGTACGAAGCAAAAACAGGACAGGCAAATATCCAAGTTTGTTTTAAAAGGTTACCACAATAAATAAATAAATAGCTATTTGTGTATATAAACATTGGATCAGTACCTGTAGAAACAGCTGGAAACCGGTCCATGAGCTGAAGCCAGCCTGAGGCTTTTACCTCCAAAGTTAAATATTTGCATAGCATTAAGCTTAAAATTAAAGCATTTGCAGAAGAAACTTGCTGACTCGCACATAGGGAAGAAAAAGAGGGAATTTAGCTTCCCTACACATAGGGACAGATTCTTTGAATGCCTTCCCCATCACATTAATTCCTGGACAGCACAAGGAAGGACAGACTACCAGCCCGGGAATTCCCCCTTCGCTTTCCGGAGGATTTGTGCACGCCTTGGACAGGAAGGCAGAAACCCAGGTAGCTGCTTTATGAAGAAGGCCTTTGTTTCTCATTCCTCATCCCTCAACCACCTGGTAAGGCTCCTTCCTAGTGAAGAAGGGCCCCATTCACCACACCTCCACCCAGCAGTCCCCACATCCCTGTGCCATAAGCCACCTCTTTCTTGTCCACAGCTCCTGGGGCAGAGCTGGCCAGTCTGCAGTGAGTGCTTCCTCCTGCTTGCTACCCCCAGGGACGTGGGGCTGTGCCTAATCATAAGGAGGCTTTCTGAGGCAGGTTTAGCCCCTGTGCCAGCACAAGGCACAAAAGCACTGTTGTGTTGTCTGTAGTGCTCTCACCAAATACAGGGAGAGGTTTCTCCAGCATCCTCAGGTCCCCTCCACTCCTCTCTACAGATGTAAGGAACATGCTGAGTATTGCCAAAGCAGAGCTCCCTCATTCCCTTTGCTGGCAATGAGCTTCTGCCCATCCTACTGCTGCCGCCTTCACCTCTGGTACAAGTCAGGCTCTCACCACTGGTTTCCTTGTTACAGGAAAACATATATTGTGCAATCATGAAAGGCCGGTGCAATGTCAAGAGCATTAAAAACACTCTGGGGACTGATTAGGGTCAAAAGGGAAAGAATTTATGATGGTTAATAAAGTTAAATCTCTCAGAGTTCTGCTTATCCTTTCCAATTCAGGTAACCGGATCTTATAAGAAAAGTTATTAAAATGTTGGAAGTTATTACTGTTCCTTTGAAAGAATTCCCTGATAGGGAAACCTGTGCTCTGCCCACAGGCACCTGGCCAGGAATGAGCCCAGCTCACCCACACAGCTGAGCTGACACTGAGGAGGAGAGAAACTTTTTTCACCATCAGTACCTTGCCAGCACACGGAGAGCCACTAGCCAAGAGTGTGGCTCTTGCCCAGCACTCCCAGCTTGGCTCCTCCTTCCACTGGATGCTTCAATGGGGTGCATTCCACATTACAACTGAGACTTGTTTTAGAACACTTTGTAACCTAATATGCCCCATATCAACATGATTTTACAAGATGCTAATGATTTTCCTCACTAAGATAATGACACAGAGAGAGCAAAGGGAAGAGGAAGGGGAGATTATTTAAAATATTAGGAAGCATGTATCAATATCTAAATTACATACACTTCACTGCATCATATGTTTTCATTTTCTTACCACTCAATCATCATAAATGTGCAACATATGTCCTTTCCATTTTCTCACTCTTTTACTACATCACATCCAATTTAATTTCCTGTGAAGGCCTGTAATGTTTTACAATGTACCTGTCTAGGAAGGTCTCTGCAATAAGCAGAGTCCAGTCCCTTGGAAGGCCTATCTTTTATGGGCTGAGCTCCTGAAGATTAGTTTCCTGTTGCAAAGCTGTATGAGAACTAGCCAAAGATGAAAACGAAAACACAGAAAGGAAAAACAAACAAAAAAAAACATTCTGATTCCTACATTCAACGAAGGAAATTTCATTTTGATTTGGGTAGAGGTAATTATCTCATACAATAAGTTCTCTCGAGGTGCTAGACATAGCACCCCTTGTTCTCAGCTCATCAAAAGCAGAGCAGCGAGGTGTCTGCTTCCTCTCTGTCCTCAGCAAACTCACAGAGCTGCAAGCAGACACTACTTCGGCAACCACACCTCCTCATCAGCCTTCCCCTCAGAGAGCGCTTCTGCCAGTTATATGCCAACTTTCAGCTAAAAAAGCATGAAAATGTCAACCAAAACACATCCATTCTACTTTGGAAAAGGTACCTGTGGCAACAGGAAGCTAGCCTAGTTGACCTACCTGCTCATCTCCAGACCTCTGCACATGCAGAATGCAGAACTCTATTTCTTCAAACAAGTTCTACTTCACAAACACACCCACAAACACCAAAACGACTTATTTACAAAAAAGACATATATCCACTGGCAAATAAAAAATGAATCAACTCAGAAGAAACAAGAGCAATAGAAATCATTATTCCTGTGTTCATCTTGAAAAGGTTTTTAGATATGGCTAATACAGGAGATATCAGACAAACATGAAGAAAAAGTCTGTAGACTATGGCGTTAATTGTATTCAGCATGCATGGGTGGCCATACACACACTAGCAGCCCTTTCAGTGTAAGCAGGATCAATGCTCTCTCCCTTAACCTTCAGGATCTTCCCTTCGAGCAGAACCAGAGTGAGCCAGATCTAGTCACTTCTTCATTAATTAGAACATTCAGAAACTCAGAAATTATCTGAGCTGTGAATGGCTCTCCCAAAACACATCACACTGTTTAATGAAGCATGAATTTTCTCTCCCCACTCCCTGAAAGACTTCTGTATTACTTTCCATCTCTTACATCACTGACGTTAACATTAAATCAGCCACACATCCAACAAACATCTTCAAAATTATGTGTAAAAATGCAACACACTGAATCCAGATAAATGCTTTTAGAGCAAACAGTCATCCCTCCTCATCCATTTAAAACCTTAAATCTGCACATGGACTTCCATTGAGCCTTCTCCTATGTTACTTCAACAATCTTTCCCTTGTAATTTTGTTCTCTGCTTATGTATTTAACACTCTACCTCAAAAAAGTGGCTATAAGTAAAAAAAAAAAAAAGAAAAAATTCTCACAGGGAACATTACTTAAAAAGTCTCAGATGACACATGGAATTCAACTCCCATCAGCATGAAGAAACATTTTCCTACCAGCTTCAGTGGGAGACTGGAACCATAAATCAGAAGATGTTCCATGCTAATAGTTATGTGGCATGCTACAAACTACTCCAAAATATAAAGCAATCATGTAGCAATTCTCATAAAACCAGTTTGCTTGTGGTTTTACAGTATCTGAATCAGAAGAGTAAAAAAGACAGACATGCCAGGTAGCAGTGACTTTAAATGTTTTGCCTTGTAGGCTAGAAATTAAGCAATCTCCTTTCAAAAGATGAGGGTCTTAGTCTTTACTTCCTTTTACAGGGTAAGGAAAAACAAAATCACCATATGGATTTAATTCCTATAGAAATCTTATTTAAAGATTGTATAATGTAAAGCTAAACAGCAAGGGAATAACTGCCATCATCTGGCTGAATTTGGTAAAATTGAGTTAATTTGCACTTCTTTAGAGAGTCAGTGTGTGTGAAATTAATCTAATTTAGATTGATCAGAAACTGAAAATGGAATGAAAGAGAAAAGCAATTAAAGACCTTTTCTAAACACAAAAATAGTGGTGCTTTAAATGCAGCAACGCAGTTAAGGTACAGAACCCTTCATGCCAATACCACCACAGCTTCCTGCTCAAGGAAGAGAACAGCAGGCTGCATATCTGCACATCATTGTTATACCACTATAACTCCATCCAAAAAGAACATCAGTAGAAGGTTTCTAACAACATCTGTAAATGAATGCATTCTCAAGATCGTATTTGCAGTTAAAACAATTCAGCATTCTGCATAGGACCAGACCTAGCAGATAAACATCTGCTGGAATGGCTCACTGTAATTTATTATACAGGTGGCTTAACATTTACTTCAATGGCTTTTAGCACCTTTGTGTTATTGTTACTATGCTGCTCTAACTAGCAGTGGTTAATGTAAGATGCAGAAGTTCACATACCATATATTTATGAATAACTGGTTTCCAGAGATGTGGCAGTGATAACATTGTCATCGTACGATTCAGGGTAGCTTGCTGTGGGTCACATATCAGGAGAGGGTCCCACCTGAAAACATAACAAATCCAGATATTGTTCATTGTACTCAGAGGTTTACTTCAAGCTTTACTAATATGTGTGCGCTCTGACATAGAGTTAACAGCATCCATGCTCCTCCAAGGCTCACAGAAGTCATTCTTCTACTCACAGTGGCAAGGAAAATATTCCTGTTGTTTCCAAACCGTTCTGGCCACTGCTCCAGGTCAGATTTCAGGCACACTATCAAGGCAGTCAAGGCACTGACAACAAATTTCATTGTCAGTGCATAAGCTCTAACTGTTTGGTGGACAGATTTTCCATTTGTCAGGTCATCAACAAGCAGGTAATACCTTTCACCAGTGCATTAGCAGCTTGGCTCAACCTTTTTTGTCTTTCCCTAATTGAAAATCTCCAGCTTAAAATGTGCAGCATTGGAGCTCCTGCATGAACTATTTTCTTGACATGAAAGGATCTGAAAAAGCATTGCTTTTCTATTGGTAACTACAGTCATATTATTTATATCAATTTAATTATGTAAAAATCACTTGATAGGTGGGCCTGTTCAATATTTTGATAAATGCAGATATGGAAAATGAGATTGTACTGGCAGCATTGTTTCCTATGAAAAGACATATGGCAGAAAACAAACCAACTTTCCAGTTTAAGAGCTAGAAAAACTTTTTCCTACTAAAACTAATGGCAAAACCATAATTAATGGAAACAATTAGGCTCAAGAAACCTTAAAGTCTACAGCACTAAATAAATGAAAAATTGCTTGGACCATGTATCTCCTTAAGTGAGATTAAGCTAGAATTAAGAAACTCAATTTTAAATTTTATTGACTAGCCCTAAAGTGCACAAGGATATATGTGAAGTTATAAAACCAAGTTTGATATATAAGGCAGATTAACTGGGTTCCCTTCATTTTGAAAGTGTGAATAAAATGACTAACAGGATACCCAAAAATACACCCAGGAACACTCATATAGACATAACACAGTGGTCTGAAGTCTCATCAGAGATAAAATTGGAGTTCTATCTTTTTAAATCAAGTGTCCCCAGCCAGAAACCAATGTTCCTCCTGCTCTGCAAGCTGCATCTCATTCTAGGGTAGGAGGTTTTCAGGAGGGAAGTCTGGTAAATAACAAAGAACTTTAAAGAAATGATGTTGTTAGATTTTACCCACAGTTTACATTTTTTAAATTACTCTAATGCTTCTCTGACTCTTCATACCTCCCAAAGTGGCTTGGCTCTTGCATTTATTACGCTTCATTGGCCAGCCACAACATCACACAGCACTCCAGCACCAAATACTTCTGCATTTTCTGCCAACTAAGCAAGTCAGTGTCTCCTACACTCTGCATTTGGTATTTAATAACAAACTTAAGGTCAGAAGAGCAAACTCCATGGTCAAAAACAACAACAAAAAATATATACTTGCAAAGGGTATACTTCCAATGGCACAATGGTAATATGTCATACGGCACGTTTGCCTGCTCAGAAGCAGTGTAAATACATGTTGGCAAACAGAAGCAGCCATGAGTAGAGAAAGTATATTTAGGTTTACTCATAGGTGTTCCACAAGGCCCCACTCCAGGCTTTCTGTAGCTATGAGCCTACGTGAATTTAGCTGGGGGCTGCTGAAAACAAGTGCAATCGCTGGCTGAAGGACAGCAGGTGAAGAATATACATCCTGGCAAGGACAGATGGGAACATGGTTTGAACAGCACTGACTGCCTGTGAGCTCTTCCAATACAGACAAACACACCCAGCACAACTTACAGCACTTCTGCCCTAACCAATATGGGCTACACAACAAGTCTGCCTGGGAATTCTGCTAGAAAGCATCACCAGTCTGTTATTAGTATGAACTACCATGAATATTAGCGCTCAAATTCTGGTATATATCTGCATTCCCAGAAAGACATAAGTATAAAAGAATTAGAAAGCATTATCTGAATTTGGTGGGCAGTTTTAAAAGTACACTTGAAAAGGAGTGGATAAGCACTAACTCTTCACATTCAGATCATCATAAAGGAAATTCCTTAAAACAGGCAATTTTCACATTAGAATCCTTCTATTGACCCACTTAAATTTTGCTTCCCCATTCTATTTCATGTTCATTGCAGCTTGAAAAAGAAAGAAAAAAAAAGAAAAAAAAAAAACTTCCCTCCCAAAGAAATTATCTGCAGCACCTTTACTATAAAAGGATGCTGCTAAAAATGGCTAGCTGTCTTCAGCAGGAAAATACAGCATTGCACAACTTATTCTTTTGGAGGTTCATCTGGAGTAATTTAATCAGTCAATCAGTCTTTCCCTAATCATTGTACCTAATCACTTAACTTACATCACCTCATTTACCTTTTAAAAAACTACCAGAATTTTCCAGGTGAATAATTCATTTAAACATTTTGTTGTTGTTGTTGTCTGTTAACTGTACTCTTGGAAAATGAATGTTTTGAAACAAAAGCCCTCAATCACCACATGAATAGAAAAGAATGATCACAGTGTAGCTACACCTTGAACACAAATAAATCATAATGCAAGTAACCAAATGAAATGCATGTCTAATGAATTAGTTCTAAACTAAGGTTTTCCTGCTACAGATTGGTAGCATTCAAAAGCTGTATTCTCCCTACTGTCTGATGTCCAGCATGGAATAAGTTTGCGGTCCTCCATTTAATTGTCTCTGGACCCTTTTGCTGAGATTCCTTCACAGATTCATAATCCTCTTATTCAGCAAGCTCAAGGCCATGGTCCAGATTTTGAAGTCCACAAGGCGCATACCACATTCAATACATATCACCTTTTTCTCACAGTTCAGATGGAGGGATCCTGGGAACCACACAGGAGAATACCAGAATTGTTCAAAATAAAAACTTCTCCTAAAGCAGGAAGCACTAGGGAGCAGCTGTTAAGATGAGACTGAACTACTTGTGAATGTGGCAACTTTCAAGATCTTTCACAAACATTTTTTTGAGTAGAGACTTCCCAGTGTCTTTCCCTTGATAAGACTAGAATACCAAAGTTCTGAACATACACTTTGACAGAAACTGCAAGTCTTAGAAGAACCTCTTTAAAGCAAAGGCAAAGCCTTTCCAGGTGAATTAGAAGCCTAGAAGCCTTTGTGAAATCTGAAAATGTAAACTGTATAAGATATATTTAAGTACATGACTCTGACGATGGAAATAACTGGTGAAGACAGCAATACACTGAAGAGCCAGCCCTTAAAATCTTGGTAGGGGATGGATTGGGAACTAAAGACACAAATCAATACAGTTTCTACATGAAGAGAGAATTGTAAGAAAATACACATAGTTCTTGTCCAAACTGTATATTTGCTAGGCTAGACAGTAATGCCCAGTGCCATCAATTAAGACCTTCATTTTCATGCACAGTATGTTCGTACTTTTAACGGAACGCCAACATTAGGCACAGTTAGAAAAAATTAATAGAAGCTGAAATGTATTTTCTGCTGTCAGCTCACTCTCACATTAGCATGCTATTGCTTCTAAAAACTGAGTCTATTGGTCAGAAAACAATCCTAAAATTATACTTACACATAATGAACTACAGATTAGATACTCTTTCATCCCGAAGTATTATTTTCTTATAATAAAGTATGACATTGATGAAGAAAATATGTAATCTTTTGCACCATAAATGTTCACATTAATACGCACCACATATTCACACCAATAAAGTTGAATATAACTTACAGACATAGGTGTTTAGAATATGCCTATAAAGCATTGCAAGGCTTCAGCAATTCTTTCCTCACTTCCAATAAATACTGTTTGCTGACTTGAAAAACAAATGAGAACTCATAAAATGGACAAAATACCTAAACCAACATTTAGATTAGCTAGGTTAGATTGGCTCAGTACAGGCATCAAATTGTTTACACCATCAGGTCTAAGTAGTAAGCTTCACAAATTCTCCAGATATATGTATTTTATTATTATATATTCTTGAAAAAAAAAACAACTATATCTTCTAATTACAAAAGCAGTACATACCTATGAATAGCCTTTCAGAAAAATATATTTTAAAATGAAAATTTAGAAGTAAGTAATGATCTGTTAACACATTATCTTGCTTGAAGAAATAAACCTTTCTTCTCCTTTCCTCACAAGAAATGGAAGGAATTGAGAAAGGAATCGCAGTCCCAAGCCTTACTTTCTTGGCATCTGCCTGCATCAGAAGTTAAGCATTATGTCAGTAAAGGTGAGAAAGCACCGATCTTAGTCCTCACGCTACAATGTACATCCAAAGCTACATTGTAGACACCACAGCATGTGCGTACTTCACTGGGCAACAGAAAACATGGATGACTCAGTTGCCTGTAAAATACACTAGACTGACACCCACACTCACTGAAGGTCTCTTCTCTGTGCAGAACAAGTGCAGTGAAGCAGCAATGCAAGCTGCTTCTTAAGCAGTGTTTCCAAACACTCCTTGGTTACATCCTGGAATGAAGAGGAGCAGCAGTTTCTCAGTAACCAAGAGTTACACAGCTGAGAACAGCAATTCAGCTCTGCGCTTGTGATGTCCTAACACTAATAAGCAATCAGTAAGGAGGGGGAATGAGGAGAACAGGAAAATGCAGCTACAAACACAAGATACACTGCACCAGAAATCTCCGTTGAAGTGTATATGTACCCTCCACCAGACAGCATCAAGGGGCACAAAATGAGATCTGACATGCTGTCCTGCGCAAAGCTGAGCAAAGGGAGAAGCAAGAAAAATACTGCATGAAAACCCACAGACAAGCAGTACTTTTTCCTTGGACCTTCTTGAATAACTCACGCAGAAGGCGTTCAAAATCAAAAAATATCCACCAGATTGTCTCTGGCATGATATACTCTATCAGCACTGCCCAATTAAGTGTGTTGTTCTCTTTCTCATTATGACTTGCTTTGACCTTTCACTTTTTTTCACTAATTCCTTTTTTAAATTCTGTGCCTCACTTTGATGAACGTTAGCGATCACAAGGTACATGGAGAATGACAGGCAGTGACCATTCCTGGAGGCTGTCGCACTCAGGCTGCGATGCAGCGATCATCTGGAGGCTGGGACACCAGCACAGAACAAGAAGGTCACCCACATCCTTGTCCTTGCAGAGATCAGCGCTTCCAGAAAACAACCTCATAAATCAAGATCTAACATCCAGAGCATTTCACAAGTATTCCTATATCTCTTCCAGCAACAGACATGAAACATTCATGTCTGAGAACAAATGTCATTAAAAAGACGTTAGAGATGACAACACATGTTGGGGCTGTGAAAGTAGGAGGAAACACCCAGCCCCCTTACAAACATGAGGACCAGTGAAAGACACAAAGACAGACAGAGACAGTCTGAAGTGGCACAAAGAGATCTGATCACTAATCAGAGACAGAACTCCTCCGAGAGTCACAACTGTCTCTGCAGGCTCTGAGAGACAGAATTAAATTGGCTTAGTACTATGTTCAAAAGTGAATTTAATTAGCTGACATTAAGCAGGATAAGTCTGTGGTACCATGTTGCTCTGACAGAAGGGTCTCCAGAAGGGTAAGTGGAAGGTAAAGTCGTATTTTTCAAGATGAGCTCACAGACATGCACCTACAGTGTAACAGAGCATCTGCTGAGGGCGGCTCAGTGCTCACGACAGACACATCACTCTGCACAGCAAAGGATGGTCTGTAATAAGAGGAGCACCAATTCTGTGCATTTATTCTTACAGATGTGCATTACACCTCTTCCTGATGTTGCCCCATCCATGAAGACAGCCTCAACACAACCCCTGCCAGCTCCTCCCAGCTAGACCTGTCCCTGATGTGCTGCGCAGCAGATGTCATTTCTTTCTGCCTGCACTCTTGGCTGAGCAGCCAGGGCTGCTTTCTGCTGGCACCCTGCTGTGCTCCATCCAGCATCAGCAGGGAGACAGGGAGAAGATGGTGCAGGCGGAAGCTGTGGCTGCAATCTAGAGATAGAATGTGACAATTGGAGAGTCAGGATAAACCCAAATCAGGTGTTTTCCTGAGGAAGACTTGGAGGAAATGGAACAACGCATTCCAAAGCAAAAGCTTCATGCATGTGAAACTTAGTAAGACTCCCCTTTGCATGCCTCCTATTTGATGATAAACTTATTTCTGGTGAAAAGCGTCTTGCTGTCAGTGCTAGAAATCCTGATGGAAATCCAGTTGATGTGCAAAGCAGGCACCTGCTCACCCCAGGCTGTGACTTGGATGCTACTACTTACATCACTCAGGTTCATGCCCCAGCCCTGGAATTAGCACCAAGCCAGACTTACCAATCAAGACAAAGAGGCTTTGCCCATCCCATTAGCAGCAATCCCTAGACTGTTGCTGCTCCATTACATGCCACAACTGCATAGTAATGTAAGCTCTCAATTTAAGCCAGGAGTGCCCTTCCTCACCACATGCATATTTAGGTTGCGTGACTCTGCATAGCCACAAGCAGGTTTCGAGAGTAAGCTCTGCATTCTGCACACCCTTTCTTGGCACCCCATGCATAAGCCTGCTTTACTGGCTTCTTATACTGACATACCCTCCTGCATAGCCAGCCAACTCCCCTGCCACATCTGGACCAATAAATCTGTTGTGCCCAACTCCATCCCTGTCCCGGCGTGATCTACCAGCAGAGGCAAAGCAGAGAGCAGCAGTTGGCAGGTAGGGATGAAATTAGGCAGGGGATAGAGACCCAAGTTATACAAATCATTGAATTTCTCTTTGTTTTCTCATATAGAAAACAATCATGCTGCTTTTCAGATATACTGTGCCCCACAAATAAAAACATTACTTGTTACTTATATACATCACTTATTACTATATACATGAAAATTACTTTCAACCAAACCCAAACAAATGGAGGACATATGATTGCATAGTATTAGTTTTTAATTATTTCACTCTCTGCAGGAAACTCAAGTCCACAGCTGAGTGCAAATAAAGACACCAGATCGTTACGATATGAAAAGCAAAACAATGGCCTGACATGACCTAACTAAAGCACAGGATACTACCTCCCCAGGGCAGAAATCTCCGTACTCCAAAACTTCCTTCCAAGTACTCTGAATACATTATTAGACAAAGAAACATGAAATTCACTTTTGCAAGGCAACAACATTTTTAAAAATAGCGTCTAACGTTATTCCATAAATCTTAAATTAAAAAAAAAAAAAAAAAAATCCATGTCAGAAGGGGCCTTTAAACTTCAGAATTAAACAAATTTAAGCCTGAATCACAACACGAAGATATATGTAATAAACTCTGAATGTGTCGAAAGCTTCACTGGAGCAAGGTTCGCTGAAGGTCTAGCATAGGCTTTATGGCTCACACAGCGTCACAAGGCTGACCTCTATGCAACATCTGGTGCTGGGAGTGCTATCTTATGGATGGAGGAATGGACTCAGCAATCAGCTGCTTGAGTTTCAGACCTGACACTGGAAGGCATCTCACCACCTGTCTTTGATTCCCACGATAATATTTCTTACTGCTCCTAATCTTGTCAGATACTGACATTGTAAATAGGACGTGCCTTAAGATGCAAGTCAAGGAAGCCTACAGCTTCACAGAAGCCTTCAGATATTATCACGGAGAAAATAATAAATCATTTGTATCTCACAGTTCCAACATTTTACCATTTTTACAGAGCTTCCTATTCAGCAAGTATTCTCCAAGGAATACATTCTTTCTTTCTCCCAAGATATCTTTTTTAGCCTCCTTTCCTCAGTAAAAAAGATCTGCAAACACCCTGTGTGTAATGGCACGCCTGTACCTGCCTCTTCCCTACTAATTTCTCTAAAGAGATTTAACAGATGTAGCAAGCTTAAAGCTACCAAGTTGCCAGCAGTTCCTTCCAATCTCAATTTGTGCTTGAACAGACAAGAGAGGGCCCATTAGCGTCCTCAGGGGAAAAACAGCTGCGTTAACTGGTGAAACACCACAGAATCCCTAGAGAAAATAGGCATGTGGAGATGCAACACAGCTAAAAGCTGAAATCCACACCTAACCACCTCCAAAGAAAAAGTGAGAAGGAAGCAGGTCTGGGCACTGCAACACACAGCTTGACAGCTCACCTATGGCTGTGGATCACAGAGTTCTAGCTGGCTCTTCACCAGGCACATCTGCTGCCACCTCTACAGCAGCTGCTTCATAACCACCCAGCTCCCACACCTCCCACTGGGTCCCCCAAGGTGGTGCATTGACAAATAAGATCCCCTGAATCTGTTACTCCAGCACAGCCACAACAAACTGCTGCTGCAGGCACCAGTTTATTTCCTACAAACATCCTATACCCGGCGCTTATCATACAACTCACACATTACATATTTGCGTGTAAAATTATATCAAGGCATTCATAGACATTGTTGAGATTTCAAAATATTATCAGTGTAATGAAAAAAAAGGAGAGAAAACTTTTGAAGTAATTTATTGCTATTTCCCACACTTGATAAAGAAAACTTATTGCATCAATTTACCTATTTTATACTATCAAAAACAAGTTTGAAAAGCAGACACTGCTAAGTTTCTAGCATCCTGTTCCCAGTTTTGCACTTTTAGCAACTAAGAGTTTCATCTGTTGTTGGAAGGAAGATTTTGAGTGGCTAGAAGTGCAACTACAAGAAATGGCTTGTAGTTGAAAGACAGATGACAGCAGTATGGAGTGAGTAACTGAAATATTTTAGAAAGATTTTAGACTTCTTTCTATTGATATAATATGGACAACAGATGGGTTTTTAAATGCAACTCTTGGTACAACTTCGCATGTGAGAAGGAAAATAATTTGGAATTCATGAGAACAGGAGCAGATTGTTCTGTGGATCCAGTTGGTGTCATTCCTCAGCCTTAAACTCTCCTGCAAAACACTGTAAGCAGAACAGCAGGAGTCCCAAAATTCCCCACCCTGGCTCCAGCTCATTAAGCTGTTTCTGTTCACAATGTATGCCTATATTAAAGAGCACATGCAGGACCCAGGGATTTCACTATAACTTAGGAATCTACCTGGAATTAAAGTTGCACTTGAAGGTTTTGTGAAGCAAACACGAGGCACACATGTCAGATATTTGGCCCAAGGTGGGCTGTCCTTTTCACTGGGTCTGTATGACATGTTTTCCACCCATCACAGGATTCTCTGCATTTTCTAGTTAGCTCTCAAGGCGGTGTCAGGGAAGGATGAATGCAGTAGCACACAGGAGGCATCCCAGCAATAAGAACTGCTGGGCAGGAGATGAGATGAGCAGAAAGGACTGCCAGTGGGCAGCACATCCTCCTGAATATGCCAGGAAGGTCACTGGCAAAACAGGAAGAAGTGGGCAGTATCAAGAGCACAAGTTTAATTATTTAAATTACCTAAATTAGCGCAGCTCTACATGCTGCCTTCCCAGCCCCAATTCTGTGGCATCACCTGCTTACAGCAGCTGGGGACAGAGCTGCAAAAGGCTGCAAGGGCTGGGTGTGAAGCAGGGATGAGTAACGTTTCCCAGACAGGTCCGTCAGTGAGGTGCATGTGTTGCTGATGAAGGAACTTAGCAGAGGCGAACTTTGAAGCACCCCTCAGCACAGCCAGCTCTGATCCCCAAACTGGTTTTATAGAGCTCTGCTACAACATCCCAGCCAGGTCAGAAGCCAAAGTAACTGCGCTGTCCTTGGGCACAGGTCACAGTGCTGAGACTGGAGGGGACCTTTCCTTGATGGCTGCTCAGGACATCATCTGCTGTGAACTGACATGGGTCTGAGGCTGCCTGTGATGTCTTGCTGATTCAGTGTGCCTCAGGTGCTACACAGACTTCCAGGCAAAGCCTATGAGAGTTCTTAGGGCCTTCCTCCTGCAGGAAGCATTACTGTGCCCTACAGATCCACAAACATTTTCTAGGGTTCCTAGTTGCTATCTTATACCAGACTTTGCTCAATTCAGTTACTCTCTGAATTGCCTAGATACTTCAAAATACATATTTCACAAAGTTGAAAAAAGCCAGGGTAAAACCAGGGTATTCTTCAGTGCCCATATTAATTCTTACCACAGCAGAAATATCTTTTCCCTGCACTTTTCAGCGCTGCTGTTTAACACTCAACGCTATTTTAAATTACAAACTTCCACATTGAATTTTACCAATTTGTTTGGGAGGAAAAAACATATCCCTTTGTCTTCTAAACAGAGCATTTAACACTTGGACCCAGATCTACACAAGTTGCCCTTCTCAGCTCTGTACTCTCTGACTCTCCTTTAGCCTGGCTCTTTTCACTCCCAAGCAAAGGAGACAAAACTGGGCCCTGAAGCTGCATGTAGCCTGACTGCTGTATGGTCTTTAACAGCAGTGTACTCACAGTAAGTAGTGCAATTATTGATCGCTCAGAGAATGGCCACGTAAAGGCACACCAAAAAAACACAAAAGGTTCAAGTCTTGCAATTGGTGTTAGCACAGAGCACCTACTGGCTCTGTATGGATCAAAAGCAGAACACAGCATCTGCCTACATGACATCTCAGTCAGGTGAGGAAGTGTTACTGACATAAAGAGAATGTTATGCAATGAAGGTATTTTTGTGCATAACTCATATTTATGAATTTAACTCACACAAAAACCAATGTAAAGTGGTGTTAATCTTGCCCCAAACCCATGAGCAGTGTAGCAGAACCAGGAACTGAATGTGTGGGCATCAAGCCCCTCCCATGCAGCTAGTCACTAGACCATGTTTCCTTACATAGAGCATTACATACAGTAACTACAACAGCAGCTGTATACTACTGAGTTCTCTGATCAACAACTGCTGGTAAAACAGGCCAAAATAAAATAAAACATACATTCTATGCACAGGGTTGTCATTTCTAGTGTCAATGTAAAGCATTCAAGTTCCAAGTGCAAACACAAGAATTAAAAGTAGCTTTACATGTGAAATAAAACACTCATTGAAGCATGGGGTGTCAATCTAGTTTTCATATTATCTTAGAAAAAAAAAAAGTTTCATTTCAGATCTACACCTCAGCGGAAATGAAAAAATTCCCTTTCTCACTGCGGCAGCCAGGCATCTTACTACTGTAGCATGAATTGAATCGGCACCACCATGGTACAAAAGATTTTAATCTACAAGTGCCGCACTGTGGAAAGCAACTGCTCAAGCATGGAGCATTTCTGGTTGGTGAGACAAGCTCTCAGGAACACAAATGTGTGTTGTGCTCATGCTTCCAAAGAAATGCATACCACAGCAACAGCAGTGCAGCACTGAACTCACCTCAGCAGAAGTGATGGTGCATTCAGCTCAACTCTATGGCCACTCTCATCTGGAACTGCACAAAAGCTATTATTTCTCATTCCCCAAAGAGCAGAAGCATTATGAACTGTGATCTGACTGTGCCACAGCTGTTACACGTTCACACAGGACAAGCAGCAGGGTTGAGAACAATTATAGGAATAACACTAATGCTCTCCAGTGAAATCCATGCCAAAACCCATTGCTGCAATGACAAGCTTGGTCCCTGTATCTCTGATGTTACATTATACAACCTTCAGTGTTACATAGAGGATGATTCCCTCTTTCCCCCTACACGCACAGATACACACAGAAGTTTTGGGGATGCAAAGTGTTTGTGTTTCAGCAACAAAATTTGGAGAAAGCATGTCCATTGCTTGGCCTCTCGTACTAGGGACCACAGAGTACAATTAAGAGAAAGTAAGCCTGCAATAATGACATTTTAGTACAACTCTCCCATCTTAATCTGTTCAGACCAAATCTTTGTTTTAAATTTATCAGCCTAACTGTTCTTTTTTTTTTTTTTTTTAACTTGAAGAACTGCTTCAGTTTGCTAGGAGAATTCTTCTTGCAGATGGCTTGGTAATGACATACAAGCAGAGCATGAGATAGGAAAAATGCAACACACAATGTATTTTTCTCCTTTATATATTTAATCCTATTTTGCACTTAGCCACTTTCATGCTGAGCACCTCAAGTTCTGAGTAATTAGTGTAAATTAAATTTCACTTTTTTTTTTTTTTTTTTTAACTGACAGAAATAGTGAAGCTGAATTGGTAATTATTTCAAGTTTTGCTGCAATATGAGAACAACTTGATAACCTGGGGATACTTTACGGGGTTGAATGGACAAGATAACACTGGCTTTTAAGAGGCAAGGAAAATGAGAGAATTGCACACAATTCCCAGGGCAAGTAATCTCCCTGCAGAGCATTCTGATCTAGACTGTTAACCTGTGACGATCATTTCAAGGACCCCAGGATGTGAGAGCTGCTTCTTGACAAGCCAATCACTGTGCACAGACACCACACTCATACACAGCAGCATTACTCATGGTATTTTCTTTCACACAGCAGCCACCTGTTTGCCCTACTTTGCTCATTCAGGTTGCCCTGATCTCAATAGAAATTCCAGCAGAAACCAAGAGCAGCCTCTCCTGAGCTGCCCATACCTCACACCATGGCCATAAAGCAGCCCTCACTTCCAACCAAAGAGCAAGGGAAGGTCCCACAAAGGACACTTCAATCCTCCTAATTAATCCCCTCATCAAATGGTGACCTTGCTATTGAAAAAAAAAAAAAAAAAAAAAGCCAATAATTTAATTTGATGCCTCTACGTAACATTCACCTGCATTAAGGAAATCACAGCTTTAGATTAAGGAAATCACAGAAAGGACATTACTACTAACCAAAAAAATATTATGGAGTAAAAAGAGTACTGGAGTCAGAACAACTAGAAACCATTTGATGAACTCTATATTTTGTTAACAATCATGCAAATTCAGGAAAGGGTCCTTCTCCACCTACCAGATGTTGGTGTCCTTCTGTGGCACTACTTCTACACTTTGCTCTGTTGTTCTCCTAGTAATGCACAACTATACAAAACTATGTCAATTCAATAAGATAAATTAAAATTATTCTAAGACTGAAACTTCCCTTCAGCTTTCCTAAGAAGCAAGTTTCGTCTGAGGGTTGCTGCACTGCATTTGTTTAGAAAACAAAGACACAATGAGAGCAGCACAATCCCAATCCCCTTCCCTGTAATGCTTTTTCAACATCTTTGTCCATGACCTGAGTGGCCTTCTGTGTGAAAAAAAATCCATGTTGAGAAAATCCATGTTGAGAAAATCCAGGTTTGTTCATCCCTTGTTCTCCAAGTTCAGAGCACTAACAATGGCACTAGTTACAGGAGCAACTTGCAGACGTAACTGCTTCTTCTTGTAACATCTCTGCTGCTGTCTGTACTGACACACACTCAACCACCACATCCGTAAGCACGTAAGGTAGCAGAGAAATGAAAAACACAAATATCAGCGCTTATCTTTACTTATTTGTTACTAATATTAGTAAAATCTCAAAATGTAGTGGTCAGCAGTCCTTCTCTACGCCTTACAGTAATTTTAGCCATGTATGAAAAAATACAGAAACATTTGCTCAAAGTGAAAAGGACGATTTGAAAAGAAATTAATGAACATTAAATCATTCCTTTTCCAAACCACCACCTTTCCCATTCCCTTCCTACAGGGCTATTGCTGTCAGTGCTTCATTTCCCAATGTTGTTATTTGATTTTTGTATCCACGCCACCAAAGGAGAAGGTTATCCCACGCTCAACATCTCAGTACAGCTTTTAAGATCAAAACTGAGTAACAGCAGAGAAAATTGTCAAGGAAAAATTATGAAAGAGATATTTGACTTAAAATCAATCGCTTTGATACTAATGCATTCATAGAACCACTTGCTTCCCCTTTTCCATAAACTGGTTGTAAAATCTCTTGAGACAGAGGACTACTGCAGTGTATACATGCCTAATGACCCTATAGGGGCATATTTAAAAAAAGAAAGGAGATTTATATAACAATTTATAGGGGCTATCACAGCTCATCAAGTTATTTTCTTTTACATATGAAATCAGTCTAATTTATGAGACTTTTCACATTTATTATTTTACACTGCTTTCCAGGGGAAAAACAACAGGAAAGGGGGCAGAATTTGGCAGGCACATCCTTCAAGGACTGCACATGGCTGAACAAATTCACCCTTCTGTCTGCTAAACGTTCCCATCTCAAGACTTTGTTTCAAGATGCATTCTCATAATGAATAGCTGAATGTAAGGCTGAGAGTAACAACACACAGTGTTTCATTTCCAAACCCAGTCATATCCTATCCTGCAGAAGGCTGAATGCTGTTATTTCTTAGCACATCTTACTTCTCCCTGCTTGCAAGCATCTTGCCATGCATGATTCATGTTACATAACTCCAGCTTGTTAAAAACAACCGTTATTTTGCTAGGTAGTGCAATAGATTAATGAGGTAAATTCAGAAGTTGCTTATTACAGAGTGCAGACTAAAGTTGCTCTCTAATAATATGCCTCTGCAACATTAACCAAATAAATAAGCAACCGCACCAGAACTGGTTACATTCAAAATTAATTCAATCTTGCAAATGCAGGACACTGTATTTTAGACTAATCAGCATCTCGTCTCACACCACAATATGCAAACTCACTGGTGCATATGTACTTCGTTTTTACAAGTGCCCCCCCTGGCACCCCATTCCTTAGAGGATAACAGCTGAATACTGAACCAATTAATTGTCTTGTACAAACTCTGCAGTGCTTTAATTTTTTGGGCTGCCTTTGATGAGACAAAACGCCCTGCCATTAGCCAGCTGCAAAAGGCTCATGTTTCTCAACAACCCTTCTTACTCATATCCCTGTTTTGGTTACGAGCATAAAGCCACAGCTAAAGAGGGCTAAGCAGGCTTCCTGCCGATGCTCTGCAAGAAGTGAGCCTCCCTGCTCCACCGGGGCACAGCTGTCTCTTCAGCCGTTCATGCTCAGCATTACTCAGCAATATCGGGGCCACATTCCAGGATCCCCGCACGCCCATCTGGGAATGTGTCCTCCATATTACACAAGGGATGTGCCTCCCCACGGCAACTCATCGCCTGACCATCCTGCTCCTTCCAGCCGATGCGCATCCAGTGACAAGCTCTGTGCAGCGAGCCATTGCAACACGACTGGATTCTCTTCTCCGGGAGAAAATCATTACACAAGCTGCCCTACACCTGGCACCAGCACGAAGGTGACAGCAAGCAGCTGGCAGCCCCAGCACAGAGCGGGCACGGCACACAGCTGTGTGACCTGGAAGTGGGTCTGAGCCCGCTGCACCACAGGGGAAGGGAGGGAGAAAAGGCAGCGCTGCTCAGTGCAGGAAGACGGGGAGGCCATGAGTGTTTCCTGTTGTGCAGCTGAAACAAGCAAAGACGTCATTACACTCACACTCCCTCAGGGTGTCAGCAGATTGAGGGCCAAAGTTCAGACGTTTCCAACGTGCGGCAAGGAGGGAGATTTTGGAGAAACCAGCAGCAGCTTCTCTGAGCTTGCACAGCAAAACAGATGAGCAGCGTGTTACCAGGCTCAGCTGCAAAGCATCCTATGTGACTAGAAACAATATTTGCTCAGGAGCCATGCTGCTCTGGTTTTTCTTGTTCAGCTTGTGTAAGGAATATTACTGCAGTGTGGTGATGCACTCGGCTCTCGCTTCAGCCCATACTTCTGCTAGCATCAGGAAATGAAGCCTTACACATTTCTGGATCCCACAGAGTGAAATATGTTTTCTGTATGCATTTCGGGAAAAACTGGAGTGCAAAACTACAGGATCCTCTTGTTGGAGATGGCTGACAACCCAGCAAAGTGAGTGCAGATGCTTCTATTTAATTTTCCTCCTGCCTTTCTGAAGCAAATAAGAGCACAATGTATGGAAGTCTGTGAAGGCACAGGAGCTGTACCCCTCCTCTGGCCCTAACTAAATCATTAGCACCCTTATCAGAGGGAGAGGCCAGCTTTCAGCCCTACCTACTGCTACCACCCTCTTAAACAAAACATTGCAAAGCTATTTTGATGGAAAGCACTATTAGGGATTCATATGAGAGCACTGGGAGGTCTCCATGTCCACTGTTGGACAGCCATTCAGAGCAGCCATAGCAAGCAGTGTGGGTGCAGCTGGTCCTCATTTCAGGCAGGGCGATGGATGCACCCACAGCACACTCTTACCAGTGGCACAAGCTCTAGATCCATTTTCCTTAGTGTACCAACAACACATCAAAATATAGTGATAAAACCATTCACTCACAGTGAAAATGTCCCAACAGCATGGGCACTGGGACATCAGACCTTCCTTCTGCATGCTGAGACAGACTGGGCAGCAGTGCTTCAGTTGATACAAGATGATTTTCAAATAGCGGCACATAATTCAATGTACCTCAATGGAAAACATCATAAGGAGTTTGGAAAACACCCATCCCGATCCTCATCTCATACTACCATCCCTAGTTGGAGAGGTTTTCTGCTGTTTGTGCAGTAACCACCCTGTGGCCATACCACCAACTGAAGCCAGCCTTTCAGCCTCAGTAAAACTCAGTTGAAACTAGGGAACCACCAGCCTGTATCTCAAAGTTATATTAAATCATATCTGTTGATGGATACATACAACATCACTGGATTACTAGCTGCTCATTTTACTAAAATAAGGTCAAAGATAACATTTTTACAACCAAACTTTTTAACTAAACATTTTGGAAATGCTTTTAAAAGTAGGTCCTTCTACAAGGATATGAGCTGGTTTATTTTCTGTCTTCTGCTTCAGAGTCAAGTTGTTCAGAGACAGCTTATCTTGAAGATTCATTGCCCAGATAGCATGAAAAAACTTCTACTGCTGCTTGTTCTGACGTTAACTAGAGACTTAAACTTGAAGTTTGTCAATGTGGCATTATTATACATAGGTGAACATCTATATATGCCATACATTGTCTGTTAAACAACAGAATACAGAAACCAACAGTAGCGTTTTTATATACTCATCCACATGCCAAAAGCTAGTCTTCAGGTAATCACATCTTCCTGCTCCATTAATTGAGGTAAGGTATATGCCATCTTTACCATGGTTTGACATGAGAAAGTTCCATCTCATCTAGACAATAATTCGTACAAAATTATGACCAAAATGTTTTTAGAAGAGCTGTATCTATTGTGGTTTTTTATTTAAGCTTCAAAACTTAAAGCAAATGGACACATGCAAACTGAACTGGTGTCACTGTTGGTGCCCTTTTACGGTGATGAAAATGTGTGCTTTTTCACTTCACAACAGAAATCAGTTGTGGTAAATACAGATATATATGGAAAACAACTCTTAAAGTTGGCTACCTACAAAATATTTAACATATTTACAGATCCACACAAATTCAATTATACTCTTACCCTTTACAACCCATCTGTGTAATACTTAGTACAAAACCACTATAGTGTGTCACTAGGGAATTTAAACTACTTTCAAAGGTTTTAATAATTCTTTTGCTTCCACTTGAAACAATGTCAGAGAGGTGCAAATGGAAAAGCCATTATCTTGAGATTTTTTTGTTGAACTGTCTCATTACTGAGGGAATTCCCTCAAGCAGTCCTATAAACAGATCATTCAAACAACTTGTGCTGCCTTATTGAGGAAAACAAGGCAAATGAAGACGACAAGATCCAAACTGCCCAACATCAGCAGGGAATCATTTACCTTAAAACACATGTGATAGAGAACACAAAAGCGTGGGGCTTTTTATCATCATGTTTGGAAACCAGTCTAGATGCAGCATCACGAGTGACTGCCCCTGTGAAAGGATATGATCCAACCACGACTAAAGCCAAGGCCATCAGAAAGTACTCAAATGTCTCCCGGTCTCTTCCCATGTACCTCAGAACATTTCCACATAGAAGACCACATGTTCACAAGCTACAGGAAAAAAAAAAACAAAAAAAAAAACAAAACCATGCATTGCAAAGAAAAAAACAATGCTGTGAAGTAAGGCTTGGGTTTAGCATGAAAATATAAACTTTGTCTTTCAAATGGGATGATCCCATTCACTTAAGGTATGCATTACTGTTCACAGGCAGATGGTGTATATGTGTGTTTTGCGTGTACACACACACACGTATATATACACACATACACACAAATGGATAAATGAAAGTGATTTGGCTGAATGGAACCAAACTCCCGTGAGTGTAGCTGTCTTCACATATAAGGATCAAGTTAAGGAGACTCACTAGACAGAACAAACTACATTTTGGAAGCTAAGCAGGGAAAAGACAAGTGATCACTTTGAGGCTTCCTCAAGTATTTATATTTTATTTCGAATGCCTAATCATTACAAAACAGATCTGAAACCCATGCTTGAGAACCTGCAGTTTTCAACAATAGGTAGCCTAATTTCAAGAAACCAAAAGCAATTGCAAAAATATTTATTGAAATTGCTTTCATGGAAACAATGAGAAAACACTATAAAAATGTTAAAAATATTAAATCAACTTGACTGCTGCTGTATCTCATGAATTCAACAAGATCCTAGGCAACAATAATATTTAGAATAAATATTTTCCTTATGGGAATAGCATTTTCCCTCAAATTGACCAGATGATATCAATTAAAAAACACAACACAAAGATTAGATACAGAAAACCCATCTACTGACTTAAAAACAAAACCGTACTCCAGTGAGTACAGTGCTTGTTTAAGATGACATTTACTTTTCTTTCCAAAGATCTTCTTTCACAGGTTATTTTCCCTTAAAATTTTTGAACTAAATTCACGTTTGACAAAAATGTGTCCATCAACACTTGAGAACACAACCACTGCGCTGCAAAATACTGCAGACGCACAACATTAATATATCGAAGATAAATCCAACACTGATTTCAAAATTAAGCCTACCTAAAAAAAAAAAAAAAAAAAAAAAAAAAAAGGGAGACAAGGCAATAAATAAATAAGTCATACAGAAATACAGTAACTTTCTACGTAAGACACCATCTGTTCCAAAAACAAGCAAACAAACGAAAAAAGCATGCTGCAGCAAGCCACAGGAGCTACAGCTATGAAAAGCCCTTGTAGAGGAGCCAAAAGCTGTACTGAGCAGTTTTAGGGGCTGTGGAAAGAAAGCCATACTAGCCATTGCAAGATGGAGGCAACCTACAAGGTGCTGTGTGGGACCTTACCAGCCCTCCCACCATATTCTGGGAGGGCAGCTCACACTGTGGGAGCCTAGGGCTGCAGTGTGATGATGCACCAGCAAGGCAGACACTGAAAACAACTGTCAGTTACCTGAGGTTATGGGGTTTTGCTACATCTGTTTTACAGGGAGCTATGATTCCTCTCCAGAGCTACAGATATTGAATGCTGAAATTTACCTAACTCCACCACAGATTGTCCCTCTGCTGATGCTTCCTCCTGCTCTTTTACTATGAAGTCTACTATCCTGACCCAGATGTAGTTTACAGAACACGGGACCGGACATCCTCATATGCCTACTACTCCAAAGGCTCATTAAAAACAGGAGCTGCTACTACACACCAGGTGCTTGTTCACAGTTGTGTGCCTTACAGCAAATCACATATAAGTTTTCCAGCCACTCAGGCAAAGAGGAAATCAGGAGAGACCCAGATCAAAGAAATAGTAAGGGGTGCGCTGTTATGGTTAGGGAGGCCAATTAAAGTATGCATCCCTTTCTTTCCAGCTGGCAAAGTCTTAGGTACTTGGGATTAGACAGTAAGTTTACTTCTACATATTCTATTATTCATCAGGCACCTTAAAAAGATACCCTACCTTTCTAGCCATTGGTTGCAACAGCACACCAACTGCAGGCTTCAGGGCACGGTTTGAGTTCCTCAGACCATGCTTTCACTCTCCATCACCTCCACATAACAAACAATGGAATTACAGAACCCTGGGCAATTAGGAGACCATACCTGGATTAGAGGGAATTCATGAGCCAACATATTATCATAGCTCTAATTAATAAAATAGTAAACTCTGCAATTACAGTGGGTTGTACACATACCTCAGGGTATGCAGTAAGGCACAAATTTAGAAATGGAATGCTTCCAACAACCAACAACAACTTAAACAGGCAAGGATCCTTATCAAACAATTAGGTTACTCAAGAACTACTCCAATAACTGGCCCCTTTTGCCCAAGGTTATACGTTTTAAAATCATGTCATAAGCTTTGGTTGATTCAGGCTTTTTCCTATTTACTTTTTATTTTCATTTTAGCATATTAAAAAAAAAAAAAAAGTTCACCTCCCCTTTCTTTAATCAACCCAACAGGTACAAGGCTCTTTTAAAGTTGCATTTAGAAGTGTGAAACTGCAAAGAAAAACCCAAAGATCAATGTTAAGCAAATGCAGCTCAGCATTACTTCACTGCTGAGTTTCACACGGAAAACAAAACACATAGGACAGATCACTTATACCACAATCTTTTTATAAACAGTTTTCTTATGTCTTTTTTTTTTTAATGCTGAACAATACAAGCAGAAAAGAAAAAAAAAGCAACAAGACAAACAAAAAAGCCTCAGCAACAACATCATTTCAAACAAGGTATGAAACCACATTTAAAAAAAAATAAATGGCAGTATGCACAAACTGAGATGAAATACAGATTTCTCAAATCCTCTTCAGAAGCAGTTCCAGAACCAAGTGATAAGGTTTCACTGATCAAGCAAGCATACAAGTAGGTAAGGTACAGTACAGAACTGCATTTCTTTGGCCAAGAAAAACACAGGTACAATCCCACCACTCATGTTATGTAATTCAACTGGGAAGCATAGCTGTTTTCTAGTACATCAGACTGTAAATAGCCACAAAATCTATTTATTATACTCTTGGTTTGCCAGACAGCCCACTTGACAGAGAAAGTGTCTGTCCAAAATTGGTTTAATTTATTCCCTTGCTTGCTAGTTAAGTGGGCTGAACTATTGAGCAGGATCAAACGATACTTCAACTGAAATAAATCAAAACAGTGCATAAGCATATGTAAAGAAAATTACCTGCAAGCATCAAGCAAGATAAGAAGGTGTTCCTCGTATTCTGAGGGTAATTCTTTTGAGGAGGAATCAGTGCAAATCAGAGGATGCTATCACCAAAGCCATGATGGTGATTTTTAATCAACCTTAGTTACTCATCAAAACAGACACGTATGGTTTACAATTTGACAGGGACTTTAAAGCTGAAATACTAATATTTTTTAGATTGAGGACTTAAAGTTAGAGGGAGACTTGATCTGACTAAAATAACTTCTTGGAGACAATTATAATCCACTGCAAGTCATACTCAAACCTTCCCTTAACATATTATTAAACTTCCCCTCTAGGCTTTCATTCACTGTACATCCAGAAATGTCTATTTAGTACCCTTCTCACTTTCTTCTTGAATTACTAAGGCAGTGCGTGAGAGAGAAAGTAAATTATAAGGTTTCACTCCATTTGCAGAAAATATGCTGCACTGAAGTTTAGAAGAGGTGTGCGTAAAGGAACTCCACTGTCCCATGAGTCTTTCTCTTGCCTGCCAGGTAGAGGGCGATCTGGAGAGCAAGGGAAGGAAAATCAGGGCATGCCTACAGAAAGCTACTTCACAATTTCAGTGAAAGAACAAACAAAAACCAAGATGCACTACTGTAAAGCATCACATAGAGGACACAGACCAAAACTAAAGCAGAAGTTCCTATCCTTACACACTTACCTTCTACAAGTGAATGCATCCAGACTAGCTTTCCATCATGGAAGACTAGGGAAACTGAAATATGTACAAACCAGAAGCAAAACAAGCATTAACATGATGCTGTAATGTTGACTTTGCTCCAAAAGACAGATTTTGGAGGACCCAATATATGCTCATTTCCTTCCCTATTACTCTCTCACCTCTCTGCTGAGCTTGTTCATAAGAGCACTACAGGAGTGATGAATATTTGCCTACAAAGAGACCACTAACCAACTTAATCAGGGTGGCAATCCTACCTGTGGCAGGGAGGTTGGAACTAGATAATCTGTAAAGTCCCTTCCAACCTAAGCCATTCTATCTGACAACAGTTTTCAACTATTAATGAGCTAAGCTAAAAGCAAAGAAGAGAATATTAATGTTCTTTGTCATCCCTTTGTCTCCTGACATTTTGCAGACAAAGTCCTGGCAGTAACAAATTAAACCATAGAAAGGTACTATGGAAATTTTCATACTACTTTGTACCGGTACTAATCTTACTTCTTTTAAAAAAATGTAGCTGGCTCAAGCATGTACTGTTAGTTACACCATCATATGCAGTAGTTTCATTAATACACAATGATTTTCTACCAATAATTAACACTGCTCACTATGATAAATTATGTCAAAGATGAGTAAAGATTTGTATATATTTTTAATTAGTAATTAAGTAGATCAGAGATTAAAAATAATGATGTGAACAATACGTATGTAATATGCATCAAATTTGGCAGAAACTTAATAGTGCACGCTCCATCCTAACTTCATTGCCATCATACCAAACTACTGGGGAGGTATAGACAACCTATTTGGAATTGCTCTAGCTCTCCAAGAAACACCATCCTGTGAGGTTTTTTTTCACATCATATCAAACATCACAAAGCACCATTTCAGTGACATCATTTCCAACTCAAGTGTATTATAAATGACTCCTACCCTTACACTTAACCACAACTGCACGTCACAATTAAACACACGTAGCTTACGCATTAGTTGAGCTTTAAGGAAACAAAAATTCTAGCCAAACAGAGCAGTCAAAATATTCTCTAACTTCTGAAAGAACCATGCTGCTAGTCTAAGATCATGCACAAAATAATAGAATGGACTACAAGTCCCGTTTGACACAATTTTACTAAGAATTTTGAAAACAATTGTATTGACATAACTTTGCAGAGATGTCAAAACAAAACTGCTTTACTCTGAGCCTAGTATTGTGACCTTCCCTGGTAATCAAAACAGACGATCATATCACACAGCACCAAGAAGTCTGACGTTATGGTCTGAAAGTTCATAGTTGAATCGTATCTTTACTGGTGTAGAAACTTTTATTGACTAAAAGAGCATTGGGATTTAATTCTAGGAGTCTACAAACATCTGGTCAAATATGAGTAACTCTCTCACTAGAGAACTATTTCCAGCTACAAAAACCATCTTCCTAAACATAGCTGATGTAAAATGGGAAAAAGTCAAAGTTTGTGTCTCTCTGTTGTCACAGAAGACTGAACTGGACTCTCTCTTTTATAACATTAACAGTAGAGTTTTAGAAACTCAAATCTCATGATGAATCTCTGTTCACAGTTGTCACAGAGGATGCAGTTAGGCACCGTCAGCACGCACGGATGTCAGCTACAGACAGGCTTACACTAATCTCTAGAGTGCTTCTTTACCATTGCTGATTCGTGTATGGAATGCTATGAAATCACTCCCAAACACCACCTAAACTGGCAATAGAGCACACAGTGACACATTTTCCAGGTAAGTGAATTATTTCAGCTGCTTCTGGAAGGCGAGGGACATGAAACTCCACATACTTTGAGGACCCTTCTGAACAGACCGCACTCAAATGCCATGCACACAATGACGAACACTGTTAATAGATGCCAGCAGCTCAGTCTCTGTTGAATACTGACTTTGGTCTAAACTAAATAGTTTTTGCTATAAACTAAATACTTCTTGCTCTAAACTAAATAGTGTCATGTCTTGTTGTCAAGGATGGGTAGCTCCAGTAATTATTCCATACTATTATTTCTTGACATACTACACGTGTTTTGTTTTAGTGCAAACCACAAATTGAAAATATATCAATACAGAGAAGGGGCCATTTCTCGAATTTAACAAAAAAGAACAATACACACTGTCAAACAAGACTAATTCTAATAATCCTGATCTGTCCTGTTAGCTTTTTTTTTTTTTTTTAAAAAAAAAAAAACATAAAGCTGCTTTCTGCCTAAGCACAGACACCGCTTTATGGAAAAACTGTTCATTAAATAATCTTATTTCAACAGAATTAAACATTCTGCTCTATTACATTCTCCGAGATGATATCATGTTCTACTACACGTAATTGGATATTTCTTTCAGCCTTTTAAATTGCTTATTAGAAAACATCCCGTATCACTGCTTCCTCACAAGCCACTCAAGAAGGAATGCACACCCAGGCTCCAGCAGCCCACCACCAAACCCAGTACGGGGAATTTCCAGGCACACCACCAGAGTCCAGGGAGGATGAGGTTAGCCTGGTCAGCCCAGGAGCAACACCAGCCCTCCGCAGCCAAAAACAGGTCCAACATTCACTATAAATTGCAGAAAATAATCTGTTATTGTTCTTGTTTATTTTTTCTGCTTTGATATTTTGTGAGGGTTTTCTTACAAAGAGGATCAAAATATTTTAATGCATTACCTTTAAATGCCATCTGACTTTCTAATTTCAATTCCCCTTGACTCCTCTAGTTTTTACCTTTCTACTGAACTGAGCTGCACATGCAAATAATCTATCTGCTCTCCTTCCTACAGAATTTACTATAAACCACTGTTTAAAAATTAAGCTTTCTGTAGCAATCAAACATGGAGTTTCTCTTTTACAACACAAGAGCCACAAAAACATAACTTTTAATAATTACCATACATCCTTTTTTTACCTCTTCACAGCTTCCATAAATGAGAGATTTCAGCCAGAGTTGCAGGAGTTTATTAAAGCTTAGTGAAGCTGCAACAAAGTGAACTTATATTCTTAATATGTGTGGTTTTTCTTCCTGCAGGCAGAAATTTCTTTCATATTGGAGTGGCAATTTTCAGACTTGGTAAGTGTAGTAGAAGAGAACTGTCAAACACAAGTAAAAATGAAATAAAAACCAAAGCCCACAATAAAATTATTTTCTGTTACACAAATTGAGGTGCAACAAATCAAACCCATGTGTGCATCAAGTGGCCATAAACACCTTGCCAACTACTTTTGTACAATATTTACAGTTTTTACACCAGTTTCAGAAGTTTTACAGTTTTCCTATTGAGAGCTGAACTACTTTGATAGGGGCAGAATGTGAATAAACACTCAGAAAAAAATGATAAAAATCACCACACAAGCTCATCATACCAGCACAATCAAACACTGGGGGAACTTCTATCAGATAATTACAACCACACTGTTGCAATGTAGAACTTCAAGACTACCAGCAAATTTTCTGGAGCACAAGCCCTGAGATTCCTGTCCAAAGAAAGAGGGGAAAAAAAAACCAAACAGCATGTATAGGTTTTGGCTTACTCAGACAAACACCTTTGCTGGCAATCACAGCAATCAGTGACAAAGGCAAAGGCAGCATTCAATTTCAAGAAAGCAGTAAAAGAGGCATGCCTATGGCAGGAGGAGCAAATATGGAAACACAGGCAATGCTGTGAGCATAAACAGTTGTGGTCCACATTCAACTGTTATTACTCTGGTTTACTGTTTTACAGGTGTACAAATGCACCCAAAAGGCAAACAAAAATAAGCACCCAGAATGCACAAAACTTCCTCACATGAGGTAACTCCTATCCAGACTGTATTAATCATGGTGAGAAATTAATCACGAGAAAATAAGAAACAAGCAAAGAGACTTTTAATTTGACAGGCAGCGTTACACATGACACTTTTATGTCCTCTGATTATTTCACATCAGGGATTTGGAAACAGCACATCAGACTGCTCCTGCAGCCCAAGCCCTCTCATCTCTCTGCCACGTCCATAGCTTAACGAGAAAGATTCTGAGGAAGAATCTTACTAGGGACATCCCACTGCTAATGAGTGGTTAGTTAATGTCAATTGTTTCACTTACAAGCAAAGCTCATTATTCTAAAACCAGAAGTATGTGGTGCCTCTTGTTTCCACTTGAGCAAAGAACCCAAGGAGTGGATGTTCCCAGAGACTCACACAGCCTTTACGCTGACTGACGACTTCTCAAAGTCCAAGGAGAGGCTCGCCAGTCGGATACAATGGAAACACTTCCAACCCTTCCACCTACAAAGGATTTCTGCCTTCAGGATGTCAGACAAGTGCTAATTTCACTTAAGAAAAAATGCAGCCCCAATGAATTGCTTTTTAATATTTCCTGCTGAAATAGAACTGCTGTTGCAAAGTCTTCCTACAGAGAGAAACAAAACCGTACAAAGCTGCTATTTCCTAATAAAACAGCACAGACAGCTTGAAACTGACATTCTTATGTGATAATTCTGTGCTACTTTAATTAAAAGCAGCATCCAAAGTACTGATTGAAGCATACCAGTGCAAAACACTGTTCTCCATTTTCTATCTAGCTTGCATCTCCCCTCACAATTTCTTTGCTTCTTCAGGAACTGCCAGACAGTTCCTCCTACTGACAAAAGGGGAGTTACATTACAGTAGAAAACCAAGTGATTTCAAAAATAGCTGTTCTAATCCATAACACACTGCTTCAGACACGCAGCTTATGAAATCTGTTGAGAAAAAACAAGCTGTCTCTTTAAATAAAATAATTTTTAAAGCAGTTCCCCATAACTTATTGGGCTTTTCAAAAAGCAAAGGTATGCAACCTGCACATACAGCACATTTGTTGGGCTCCCATGAGGATCAGCAATTAACACTCCCTGAAGACTGGGACCCATCACACCTCCTGCTGGGATGACTGATGGTTTATAAGCAGGTGCTCTCATGTTCAAACATCTCTTCTCCACTGACCAAGGCAAGACAAGTAAAGCACTATCCCCTCATCACAACACGAGGAACCAGCCCTTGTGGGACCCAGCTTAAAGTACGAGCAAAGGCAGCTGGAGAAAGCCAGAGCTCCACTCTGATGGTAGAACCTGGAATTGTGACACACATAACCAAGTGAGAATGATCTGGAGGAGCTAAACCCACCTGCAGAGCTGGATGCAGCATGATCAGTGCAGCCAACCACAGCACGCTACAAAACCACACCGTGCTGAAATGCAAAGATAGCTTGCTAGTATTTTACAACACCTGACAAGCCACATAACCGACCTTCCCACCTACAGCAACATGCAAACAGCAAGCATTGGCCTCCTGGATGGGACGTGTTGCAGTATTAGCTAAGTTAATCCCCTGCACACAACACACGGCTCCCTATTCCCCTTACCTGCCAGTAACAGTAATTCCCCTGCTGATGGCTTGAAAGCCATGAGAAGAAGGCCATGTAAAATGGTACTCATTACTTTCATTTCTGTGTAAACTTAGTTCAGAAAAACAGCAACCTGAATAAACACTGACATCTCAGGCTTAAAAAGCTTCCAGCTCTATTACAAAGTTTGTCCCCATAACCGATGGCCAGCTGTATCACAGTTAAAAGCCCAAAGAATGGCCTTGTGGGGGTGCCACCACACAAAACAAACACGATGCGCTGCCAAGGGCTCAGGCAGACACATGTACCATTATTCAGCAAGGACCACATGAATTCATATGGCTCTCTGTTTTGTCTTCATAGTAACAAGAAGGTTTGTAAACAGATCTCACATATGAGGCAATCAGTCACTCGAGAATCTAAAAATCTGCCTGCAAATGGCCGATCTGTACTGTCATAGCCTTTGGGTGCACAATTAAAGGTCTCCTGCACGGGTGCCTTGCGGCAGGAGCTGCTCCTTCTGCTCCCAGCACAGCAGCGACGCTGCCACTACTGCAGCAGGATGCAGACCTGGAGCAGTGCTGTATGCTGCAAACCTTCAACACTGGATTGCTCTATCAACAAAAGTGATGGCAGCACGTTGGTTTGTCCCACGCTGCCCTGTTGCTGTCCTTTGCATGGCTGACAATCACAGCAGCCTTAAATGCACTTAGCGGAGACGGCAGTGACTTTGAAAGGCTCACGTGGGAAAATGCCTCCCAGCCTCATCTAGACAGCAAACGCTTTTTGGAAGATGAGGCAAAGCAAAAAAGCAAATCTCACATAATCCACACCTAAAGATTCAGAAGCATCTGCTAACTGGAAGGGTAAGGCAAGATTCCACTGTTAATGAACACAACCTCCCGGTTACCGAGCGCCCACGCCAGCACGTCCACAGGCTGCAAACTCGGCGCTCCTATCGGTAGGGACAGACGCGCTGCTGGAGCCTGGCCGCTATCACCTTCACGGCCAAAGCGGCAGGCTCCGTGCCGGCACCCCCAACCTGGGGCTGCCTGGGGCCAGTAGCTCCCTCAGCTCCCGCAGCCCGACAGCCGGCGCTCCGCTACAGCGGTCCGCAGCGCGGGTGCGGGAGAAGCGAACAAATTAAGGAGCAGATAGAGCGGTACCCTCAGCTGAGAGGGCACACGGGGTGCTCCGTGCCCGGCAACGTTCGAGCAAGGTCAGGGTTACTGCAAAGTTTGCTCCATTTCAGTAGGAGAGAAGGAAAATTACCCGGCTACACATTTCCACTGACTCTACTGCTATCAGTTTGATTTTGAAAACTGCCTAAGAATTACTACAATAATGACAATTTAAAAAGCCCTTTAATATTTGAACAGAAGTTTAATTTCTACCGTTTCCATATTAAGGAAAAAAAAAAAAAAAAAAAAACCCCAAACCCACGTATCAAAACAACGTTTGCTCATCACCGCCGACTAACGCGAAAAACAGAGTTCCCTTTCTGGGAAACGGAACGCGGAGCGCCGTTATCGCGGGGCGACAAGGCGGACTCCCCCCGCATGGCCCGGCCCGGGGTTCCCCGGCCTCCGCCGCCCCGCCCCGCCGGGGCCCGCCACCGCCTCCCGGGAGCGCGGCGCGAGGTGGCCGCGCCGGGCGCGGACGTGCCGCTTACATAACCGCCGCCGGCCGCTCCGGTTACATAAGGGCTCGCGCCCCCGGCAGCCCCCGCGCCGCCGGCCACCTCCCGCCGCCGCTCCCCGGAGGGAGCCCCGCGGGCGGGCCCCGGCCGAGCCCCTCGTTAACCCCCTTCCTGTAGCGTTCACACGTCATGGAACATTCCCGGAACGGGCCAACGTCCCACCCACTTCGGGGAACGGCCGCCGAGGCGCAGCGCGCGCACACGCGGCCCGGCGTCCCCGCACCCCCGCCCGGACCCCCCTGCGGCCGCCGCCGCCGTCGCCACGCCGGGTGGCCCCGGGAGCCACCGCGAGGAGAGCGCGGCCCCCCCGCCGCCCGCCGGTGACCATGCCCCTTCCCCGCCGCGGGAGGGCATTACGCAAGGCGCTGCCCTCATCTGCATACGGTCGCCGGGTATTCCCCGCGCCGCTCGCGGCGTGACGCCCGCGCCCCCCAGCCGCCCCGCCGCACCGAGGCGGCACCCCGCCGGCCCCGGCCCCGGCCCCGCCGCCGAGCCCCGGCCCCGCGCCGTCCCCCGCTGTCATCCGGACGGGGGGCGGCTGCGGCAGCGCTGCCGCTCACCTGGCGAGTGGCCGCGGAGAGCCCTCCCGGTGCCCTTTTGCTGCCGCCGCTCCCGCCGGGCGCTCTCGTCGCTCCGCGCCGGAGTGAGGTGGCCGGCGGCGTTGCTTTATATAAAGACAGACAGCGGTATTCCAGCAGCCAAAGGGGCGTCTGTTTCACGTATTTATCTTAAGGTAGATCATCGCTCTCCCTCCGCTCGGCAGAGACCGGCATCGGCGAGGCGGCGGGCGGGCGGAAGGGAAAGAGAGAGGGAGGGAGGGAGAGAGAGAGGGAGGGAGCCGCGCTCCGCAGCCGCTCGGCCGGGCTATTCCTGGCAGCGCTTCCCAGCGCACAAGTTGCAGGGCGGCGAGCGCGGGGAGCGCGCCGCGCGTGACGTCACCGGGTCCCCCCGCGCGCCGGCGGGGAGCGAGCGGGGCGCGAGCGGCAGCGCCCGGCCGCGGGGTGATGGGCGCCGCCCGCGCGCGTGTGCGTGTGTGTGTGCGCGAGGCGGCGGGAGGCGGCGCGGGGAGAGGGAGAGGTGCGCCGGGAGGGCGTGGGGGGGGCAGGGGGCCGGGCCTGGGCCGCTCCCCGCCGGAGGAGAGCGCCGCTCCCCCTCCCCCTCCCCGCGGAGGGAACTCCCAGGAGAGCCGGTCCCGGCTTGCCATGCACGGGGACTGCGCGTCCTCCGGCCCGAGAATTTCCTCGGAGGACGTGGGAGTCTCCTTCCCCCGCTCTCCTCCCTCCCTGCGCGCCGCCCCCCGGGCTCTCGCCTGTTCGGGATCACGTTATCTGTCGGGAAGCGGAACGCAGCGCCGGGGCTTACGCTGCCCCGGCGGCCGACCCTCACTCGCCCCCGACGTGTGGGGGCACGGCGCTGCCGCGGCCCCAGAGCCGCGGGCCCTTCCTAACGGCCGCCGCCCTGTCAGCTGCCCTCGTGGTACGGGGGGGGGCCGCCGCCTCAGCCCGCTGACGGCCGCCGGGGCTCGCGCCCCCACCGCCGCCCCCCCAACATGCCGCCGCTTCTCACGGGGCCGCCCGCAGCCAATGAACGCCCGCAACGTCGGGCGGCCGCCGCGGGGCGGGGCGAGCCGGGGCCGCGCTCCCGCCGCAGTCCCCCCATCCGCCGGCGCCGGGAGCGGAGCGGCCGCAGGGGAATCCCCACCGGCGGGGCGGGGCCGCAGTGCCGTGCCGAGGGCGGCGGGGCTCTTCGCGGCACGGGCGCGAGTAAATGTCTCTACACGGCTCCCAGCCCCTGGGGCCTGCGGACCCTCCAGCGGGGAGTCCCGGGGCACCGCCGCGCTCCGTGCCGGGGCCGGGCACTGCCGGGCCGCGCTGCCACAGGGCGAGGTCCTCCTTTACAATGGCTGGTGGCTGTTAGGTGCAGGGCACGCACCCGCGGGCACCTCGGTGGTGAGGGGACGAACCCGAAGCCTGTCAGCGCGCCCGCCTGTGTTCCCTTGGTTTCTCGTGCGACGCTGCTATTGCTGACACCGAGCGCTGCCCGACAGAGCTACTCTGTCTGACCTTGGGCTCGCAGCCTATTTGATGCGGTGTCGGGTGAAATCAGGGGCAGGCAACGGTGCCGGGGGCTGCTCTGAATGGAGGCTCTCCCGCCCTACTGGGCGGCCGCGAGCTCTTGAACCTCTGACTTCACCCCGTTCAATACGCCAGCGCCGTTTGGTTCTCCCGTGCCGCTCTCGCAAGACGTGACCAGCTCACGCACAGCAACACTCAGCGTCCAGAGTCACATTAAAGAAAGCGTTTATCAGACACTGTCCTGAAAGCAAAGTAGAAAATGCTCTCTCAGTGACAGCTTTTCAAAATAAGGGCCTTTTTCCCATTACGTTAGTTAACCTCAGCACGATTCCCTACGTGCCCCCTACTACGTTCTCTTCCTCAGCACGGCAGCATCCAAGCCGGAGCCTCCTCCGTCCCCACCGCTCCACCGCGACCGCAGCGGGCGCTCCTCCCGGGGCAGAGGCCATAGCTGCAGAGAAAGCGCCGGCCGCGACCCGCAGCAGGTGGGACAGCCTTCCTCAGCTCCTGCCAGCAGCTCCGTGGAGAGGCAGCAGCTGTCCGAATCACTTTCTCGCGACTGGATGTGGCAACAACGTAGCTTAATAAGGATGCCTTTGCACCATCCCGTCTGTTTCCTCCTAGTTTGTTGGTTGCTTGCTTTTTTTTTTTTTTTTTTTTTTCCCCTTTACGTTTACACCCAACAAACCTATCGCTCTACAGTGACAACTAAGGGAGTTTTCAGGTGTGAGATTTGTGAGATTTACAGCTGTTATTTAAGGACATATTTTGTGGATTTATCAGAAAAAAGTCATCGTTGCTGCTGGGAAAGCGCCTTGGCCGCCACAGCCACCGCTGGTAGCAAATGCAATAAAGAACCACAGTATTCAGCAGCGATGTTCGCAGTTTATTAAACACTATAAATTATTCTGAAAACTTGGTCTGATCTCAGAACATACAGAATCCATCAGTTCTGTAAATGGTGCCGCTCCCTAAGCAGATAATAGAAAACATTACATAACTTTTCTACAAGTTTCAGCTTTCCTAGTTGAGTTGAAATGTCAAATCACCATTCCCAAAATAGCCAACAATTTGAAAGGAATTCATCCTGTTTTCCTTTGGGAAAAAAAAATCACTTGGTCCCTAAGCTGGGACCTGCAAAGCTCTTACCCATCTCTTCACAGAGTTATTACTGATGTAGCCCCTCCAGAGCACTCTTCCCACACCTAGGGGGGTTGGTGACATCCATCAGGAAACCGTCAGGAGGGGCTGATTGGAGGAGTGCTCCCTGTCCCCTCCACAGGGGCTGCAGCACTGCACCCTGGGGCTGAGGGAGGTGGGAGACAGAGCCCATAGGGCTGCACAGCCTCCTGGTTTGCTGTGGATAGTGAATGCATCAGAAAGTCAGCCTGCACAGCAGCATTTCTCCCACTAACTGCGTGGACTTTTATTTTCAGAGGTATTTACCTTCTGCTGACCCCTCTGGGACAGATAACCAGCAGCCATGAGTTTCACATATCAGTCATTCAATACCATAAAGCACATTTCCAGCCACAGTGCTCCACCTTCCCACTTGAGCACATTGCTTTCATGTTGCTCAATTGCCCTCCCACCCTCTGAGAAAAGGCGCTGCTAGGTCACCCTCCCAGCACCTCCATGGGTGTTGTATGACGCAGGGCTGTCACATCTTGTTTATCTGCCTTCCTGTGCAAACAGGAGCAATCTTTCCTCACAGGGAGTGTGCCTGGGACTCCTCCACAGAGCACAAAGGAGTTCCCGTGAAGCATTTATCTGCAACAGCTTTGAGCTTCCACAGCACCAAATGGTGGGAGGGAGCCCAGGCCAGTGTGGTTGGCTCGAGTCAGTCACTGTGCAGATACCTCTGGCCAAGGGCCAGAAGGAAGGAGAGTATTATTTGCCTGGTAGTGAACAAATGGATCTATTTCCTGAAGGAAAAATATTTTTTTTTTTCTGCTATATTGAACACTCCCCCTCAAAACAGTGGTTTTCTGCACCAAAAGCATTTCCAGATGCAGAATGAGCATACTGTGTGTGATCATCAGCAGCTTGATAATAACATGTCATCACCTGACCCTGCAACAGGGAAAGAACGAAAAAGACCGAATTGTCTGAAATTACGTCCCTTTGTGGGAATATTTTTTAAAGCTTATGAATTCTGGGAAAGGAGTCTTAAATAAAACATGATGATTTTTAACCACTTCCATTTTTCACAGCTACTTAGCAAGCCGAGTAAGAAAACATACAGTGTTGACCAGAAACTCAGCCAAGTGACTGCATGCACTTCCAACGTGAGATAAACAAACCCTGAAAGCACTACAGCCAGACTTCCCTTGATCATTCTCGTTAATATCACAACCCAATTAGGGTTCTGAGAGACCCTCACTTTTAGACACTTGTGGAAAATATTTTGCCTTTCTAACAAGCAGTGATCTCAGCACTTGATACTGCTGGTTATTTCTCCTTGGAGGAAAAGTAATAGCTCCCACCTACTTTGTATACTGCACTCAGTGGTGTGTTCACCCCACCCTTCCCGCTGCCCCACTTTTTCTAGGAACAGCTGAAGTAAGAGCCTGCCAAAGGCACAGCATGATTTAGCAACTTTTGAGTTATATATAGCTGAATAATTAAGTGCCTTTATTTTCTAAAAACTTACCTCTTTGTATTCCCATTAGGCCCGATAGACTTTCACTTAGCATGCTCCTCAAATAGGTGACTTTCAGTGTTGCATCATCTCTCAACCCAAAGAAAGCACGGGTGCTCCCATGTATGGAGAATTTCTATATGGGCTGGGGAGGGAAAGAGAGGCACTGTGCTCTGTGTCCCAGGACACTCCCACAGGCCCCAGCACCCCACGGTACCTTTGCTCACAGCTGATCCAGAGCAAAGCGTGCCAACTGCTGAAGGACTTGGCCACCTCCTGTTGGATAGGGCTTCCTGCGGTTTCTTTCCCTTTCCTCAACTTAGCAGGCCTTCACACAAGGATTTTAATAAGGAATTACACAGAATCACAGAACTGTAGGGGTTGGAAGGGATTTCTAGAGATCATCAAGTCCAATCTCTCTTGCTAAAGCAGGTTTCCTACAGTAGGTTGCGTGGCAAAGCATCCAGGTGGGTCGTGAATATCTCCAGAAAGGGAAACTCCACAACTAATCATGAGGAATTAGTTTAATCAGCAGTTGAAAGGCTATGAAGATGCACATGAGGAAACATCATCCAGCCTAGTTCCATCTAACTGATGTGTAAGCAAGGCAATTTGAGATCGGAATAAATCCTCAGTCTGAATACACATATAAGCCTTACTCCAACATTGCCACTTTTGTGGGATAAATATCAAGAATCGAACCTATACCTTTAAGATAGCTTAGACTTTGGGGCAAGTAGACATGTTGCTGTACTGACACCACAGCCCTTACTGTGTAGGTATTAGTGGGACTTTAACAAATGAGCAAACAGCTTCCTCCAGTCAGATAGCAGCTCCTTTTGGTAGCACTCCCTCCAGTCAGTCATTTGGTTGAACAAGCTCAAAAACAATTTTACAGTCATTGCCACGACTTGTTCGACACACCTAGATGGTGTCCTCTAGTTCACTGGCTCTTGTCATTAAGTTCTCCATGTAGTGTAATGCATCGCTTTCAGAGCATAACTGAAGTGTCAAAAAAGTTGAAACATTGATCAGTGTTGTTTCATCTGTATTGTGGTGGCAGATCATAAATTAATATTTTAACAAGACAATGATTTTTATTAAAACCTGTGGGAGTGGAAACTGAACAACTAGTTATGAGAGCCTTTCATTTTCCAGTCTGATTTAAATTCTTCTCATGTATGCACAGTACATGATCACAACATCTAAAACTCTGATCCACTGAAATTAACAGTTAATGCATGTCTTTGAAGCTTATCATGCATCTGTATCGGGCTTGTTCATTCCTAAGAAATCTCATTCTCAAAAATTCTCATGAAAAAAAATAATTAAAACTTCAGTTGAAAAGTAAAAAATGAAATAAAATGTTTTAAAACTGAAATCTTAATGTATGCACAATTTGAGACATGTAACAGCTTGAAGTGTTTCTATCAGTTCTACCATATGTAGTCTTAACTACCCCTTCATATGGCATATTAAATATCCCATATATGGCATATATTCATATCCCTCTAGAGGTCAATAATCCAGCTCCCCTGTGATGAACAGAGACACCTACAGGTAGATTAGGTTGCTTAGAGCCCCTTCAGCCTGACCTTGAATGTCTCCAGGAAGAGGCATCCACCACCTCTCTGCGCAACCTATACCAGTGCCTCAGTAAATCTAACTCTAAATATGCCATCAGAGTCAGAATATCCACACTAGCTATCCGTGACCAGAAATGGTCTAGGAGTCACTGTGGGCAGTACTGCAAGAATGTCAGTGCAGTGTTCAGATGTGGCCAAGAGGACAGATCAGTTATTAGGAGACAGATAGGGGAAGGACATAAAAGCTGCAGCATTGCATGAAGCCATGATGGCACATTTTTTTACAAGGAAAGGCTGTGGTGGAATTAGAGCAGGGTGAGAAGGAAAACCTAGAGTGGCTTCCCAACAGGACTGAACAAACCAAACCATCCCCAGACTGGAAGGAAGGTGCAGATGGGGAGCAAGAAGAGCACCGTGCCTGTGCCTACCTTGAGCTCCCAAGGCATGCCTCTAATGGAGCTTTTCAGGACCACAAAACAGTGGCCATCCTTTGGTGGCATCTAACCAATTATTATTAGTCACGAGGAGAGCATGAGCCGGAACTGAGCATGCACTGACACTCAGCCTGACAACCAGCAGGGTGCCCTGCCCTGCTCCAAAAGAAGGACCAGACAGATGATTTGGAAGAGGCAAACAATAAATTACATTTTCTACTTTAAAAACCCAAGCATATTAAAAGACTTCTAGCAAGATACTGATTTGTCATGATATAGCCAACCCTAATAGCAAAAAGATCAATATAAGCTCTATTTTCGGAATGCTTATAAATGTGAAATATCAAGGTGGGAAACTTTGTATGAAGTTTGTATTTTTTGAACTTGTAATATTTTTTCAGACATTGTCACTCCAATTAGCTGGTCAACATATGTTTTGCATTTTAGAATCCACATAGCACTCATCTGTAATAAAGAGATATGAAAAGAATATGAGTCATTAGTCATATTCAGGAAACATGTTTCTGAAAAATTAATACATGACCAGTTGCCAGTAAGTAGCAATCTGCTACTTATACAAATAAAGTATGTTATAGAGCTACGTATTTTAATGATAGTCTTTAAATGTTAAAATTGCTGTAAACTGTAATGGAAACAACATTTCTCTAATGGAATACTTAATCTTACTTAAGACCCACTAAAGACAGCATAACGATTCCTACATCAATGGGAGCTGGATAAAATTGCATAGCTGGTATTGCACAATAAAGCATGAAGCAAAGCTGTGATGTAAAGGTATTCTTATTGCTAAGTGCAGGAACAAAGCGAGTGATTTTGGTGATGCTCTCTTGGGCTTGAGGTTAAACAAATGCTTAAGTGTTATGGACTTTACAATCCTCTGCCCTCCATCCTTTCTCATAGACAGTGACATTTCATACACACCTCTGGGAGAAGTGCAAGCGAGCCCAAAGCAGTACACTTAATAAAAGGTTTCCTTTCTCCAACTACTAATATGAGTATACATGGTTTTCTTAGTTTTTGAGAATCACGTTAGTAGGCACTTCTAAATTAAAACGTCTGCATTCATTTACTGTTGCTGAGTAACAATTTTAATTGCGGTCTCAGGATAATTATGAAAAAAGACCGGAGATGGAAAAAAAAAAAAAAAAAGAAAAAAAAAAGAGTCATATTGTCTTTTTGGTCATTAAGGACATTGACTGACTGCTTAAAAAACATTTTTACCCTGAAGCTAAAAATTGTCACTGGCAATGTAATAAGAATATTCTGTTACGGAACAGCTGGGGATAGGCAATTGGTAGATACCAACACACAGAAATGGAAATTGACTCCTGGGCCTACAGCATCACCATCAGCGTTCCTGGCTCTCAGTCTGTTTTAGTAACCAAGAGATTACTGAATGAGCAAATTAAAAGTTCCATGACATCTTCATTTGAACTGTAATTATATTTCAATACTCCATAAACGTTTGAAGCGGTGGAGGAGTTAACAGCAGCTGTAAGCAATGGGCAGGGAAAACTCATTCACACCCATACAATAACTTACAAACCACCTTTTTGTCTTATGTTCTCTGCCCTAGGCATCTATAAAGGTCTGTTAAACAGCGTAGGTGAGATGCTTTTCTTTCAAAGTATCAAAATTACATCTTTGTGAAAAAAAGGGTGTAAAAAAAATCCAAATATGTCTAAAGGCATTTCATGTTCCTGAATTGTAAATTAACACAGATGTTGGACAAAAAAATAAAAAAATAAAAAAATTTAAAAAAATAAAAATAATAATTAAAAAAAATCTAGCTGGCAGATCTAGTGAAACAGTGGGAGGCACCATGGGGAAAAAAAATCACTGTATCTGAAGATACAGCTTCAGACAAATGAAAGAAAGTAAGAGCAGAATACTTTTAACAGAGGAGACAATGGGCTATTTTGACAGTACATCAGCCTGATAGATTTGCCAGCCTTTGTCAGTGCTTGTCCTCCATCATCATCCCAGTAGGACTTTGAAGATTATCCAGGCATTACCCCTTTCATTGAATATAACAAGTTATTATCTGCATACACTGCACCATTCAGCTGAAGAGGAACATTTGTGGACAGCACAATACCTAAGTCCTAAGAAGACAGAAGGTTTCAAGTGTGGCTTCAGGGAACTGTTGTCAGAACAATCAAGAACAAGACCCTCTGATTCCTGAAATAGTTCAGTAAACAAACTGGGGAGATGTGACCAAAACTCAGAAGGCCTCACTCACACGATGCAAGACTTCTTAGAATCAGAGAATTGTTAAGGTTGGAAAAGACCTCAAAGATCACTGAGCCCAACCGTCTGCCCATCTCCACCATGCCCACTAACCATGTCTCTCAATGCCACATCCACACAGTTCTTGAATACCTCCAGGGACACTGACTCTACCACCTCCCTGGTGCCACTGCCTCACACCCCTCCCTATGTGAACAAGTTTTTCCTAATATCCAATTTGAACTTCCCCTGGCATAACTTAAGGCCATTACCTCTCATCCTATTACTGCTATGTGGGAGAAGAGGCCAACACCAACCTTGCTTCAACCTCCTTTCAAGTAGACTTGGAAACCCTTTGTTTCCTTTCTGTCTCCTCAGGGCCACAGAAGCAGAGCAGCAGCCAGAAGCAGTGCACAAGCAGATGTTCCTTCATCACATAGGTCTCAATCCCAAACAAGCTGATATGGACATCTGATTCCATGCCTGCAAATACACTGACTACCAAGCAGCCACTTGTTGTGGGCAGAGCTGCTGCTGTACTCCAGCCCCATTCTGTACAGTTAGGTAGAGACTGCCTCAGAGGACAGGATGGGCAGAGTTAGAGGATGGCTGAAATATTCTGAGGGAAATGAAGTATGTAGTGACAGGGGTTGAAGAAACAGGATTATGCTGGATGGAAAGAGAAGAAACACTGAGAAGGAAATCATTTCAATTCAGGTAGCACTTAATAACATGCTTTAAGTTAAAGCACGTGATTCAGTAAGTTCATATTGATATTCTGTGCACCTCCAGTCAGGCATATATTTGGGCAACTTGCTGAGCCGATGCTCTGCAGCAAAGTTCCCAAGCTGCTCAGAGTGATGTCAGTTCACGGCGCTTCTGAGTGTTGACACTCGTCCTTTGTCTGCCCCTCCATGCTGTCCCAACACCTTCTCTGTGGGTGCTGGTACTGGGCAGGCTATGCTGACAGTGAGGACAGCTGCTCTTAGCACTGGCAGTGGGGCCTGCTCAGTGCAAGCAAGAGAGACTGGGGCAAAACTTTTTTTCCAGCATTATTAACGTGGCAGCAACACATCCAGCAATGGATGCAGCAACAGACCTGGACAGGACCTTTAGGCACTTGTCAGCCTCTACTCTGCGTGTCCTCATCTACCCTTTTCCTTTAGCAACTTGAAACAGAGATTTCAAGCTTATCTTGACCGAGGACTGCTAAATTTCTCAGCCTCCACAACCTTTTTCAGAAGCAGTTAAGTAAGCATCATATCTCTACACAGACATGGTGTAAGAAACAGATCCAGCTACGTGACTGGAAATAAATAAAAAATAATAATTTGCATTTTCAGAACAAACATTTCTGATTTTTTTTCCCAAAGAAGTGTGTGACAGATGGTTTGAGTGAGGCATTCAGACACTACCAATTTCCTAGTGTTCTGTCAGCTATTTACAGTTTCTGTTGCACACATTAAACACTAAGAGCATTTTTCCCCCTAAACTTCAACCTGGTTCTTTAATGCATAATAAAAATACCTCTCAGATGTCCCATATACACACCATTGTAATGACAGTGTTTGAATTATTAGTCTCCATCATTTGATGTACAGTGCACATATAGACACAGTTCATTACTCTGGGAGAGACAATAAAATAGCACTAAGCATTTAAAACCTATTAATCTGGATAGCACCGTTAGCATCAGCAATACTTCATTATTACTAAATTAAACTCATTATAAGTATCCTGAGTATCCAGTTAGGTTAACAATAGACTGATTATCTAGCTATGTACATGAATGGCTTGATGGAATACATTGGGTATTGCTATACATTAATCTGACTGTTACTGTGCCGTTATCTATAACTCTGATAAATTATCTTTCGTAACATGCAAAACAGCTAAACAATTTATGAAAGAATATTTAGAATGTTTTTATAGGTTACATGACTGATGTTTTCTTCCTCTTCCCTTGAGGGGCTAGAAGATATTTTCCATCAACTCAGTCAGATAATCCTTGGTCACTATGAAACTTAACTATGTATTTTTTGCCTTCAGATTTTATCAGACTTAGATTAAAGAAAACAGCAAGGAAGGCCAAACATAAAATATTTGAAGCAGCAGAAGCTGAGCTGCCAAGGGCATCTCACTTATCCCATCAGGTCAGAGCACTGCTAGGGCTGGCTGGACCTTGAGCTGTGACTCAAAAGACACCAGGTATTTAGAAGGGATGGAGTGAAGTTGGAGATATACGAGGGAAAATTTTAAGAATAAAGGTAGCTGTTATTAACTAAGTAACTGAAACATCTTTTTTTTTATCTTTCTAAGGACACAGACATGAATGTTGTACCAGTTAACTGATTCAACTATTCGAAAAGCCTGTTATTTCTCATCAGTCCTACATGTGCAAAGTAGTGCGTATATGTGCATGCAATGCATACTAAAGTGTAGCATTCGGCTAAAAGTCAACTCCAGGAAGACAAGCCCTGAAGATCTTGCCAGTGGAAGCTGTCTCTTTATTGTGGCTGTAGTGTGACTGCTTCAAAAAAGATTAATTCTTTATTCTCCCAGGCCCTATGTAAGAGCAGAGAAACAGTCTTTTTCTACAGATGGGAAACTGAAGTTAAAAGATTATGACTTCACTTTGTGCTGGCAGGCAAGAAAATGAGGAGGAGCAGACCTCCCTGCTTCTTTCTGTGACCTTTCATGGGAAGCGGCTGCAATTTCTTCCCTTTTGGTTCATTTCCACCACACAGGTTTTGATGGGTTTTGTATACAGAACAGCAAGTGGGGTCAAGGACTTGATTCTATTCATCAAGAGTCAGACGTCAAAAGCAAGCAGTCTCTCATTGTCAGCAACTGCCTCTCATAAATGGAGGCAGCATATATGTACAGATATACAAACAACTCTTTCCCAGTGCTCTTCCTGAAGCAGTACAGCTGGGCTTTCACAGTAGCAAAGATGGCACATGCTACTTGTTTACCAAAGAGGGGAAATTTCTATGGCTGTCCTGAGGCTTTACTCAAGGCATCAGAGAAGAATGTGGCAGAATCAGTGCCAAATGGACCTGGTCCTCAGTGCTAGCCTGATATCTTACCCACAGACAAGAGCACAGGCAAGGAGCCACATCATACACCCAGAGCCCCAGGAGATCCAGAGCCCACCAGGTAAACTAAGTGGAAGCAGCAGGCTGGCATGGGAAGGGACGGACAGTGCCTTTGTCATTTGCCAAGTGCTCTTAATTTTCTGGTATCAGCCACTTGGTATTCATTGCAGGTTTCTTAAGGCTGTCGTGATTTATCTTTGAATTAAGAGTGTATGTGATTGGGTCTTTTCTGATGAACTGACAGGGCAAGAACTTTCACACAAGAATCAGATTAGTTGACAGTAAAGACACACAGGATGTGTTGTGTGAAGGACATGAGTGGTTCTTGCTGTTGTTCCACTGAAATAACTTTGCTTTCCTGAATGCAATAGGAGAACGTACTGAGAAAAGCAGTCTGAACGTAGCTCAGTGATATGAGACTGGCATGCTGGCATTAAGACGTGCCCAGTACTTTACGTTGGCTTCTCACTGCTTTTTCCAAGGTTCAGCATTAATAATAATTCTTCTGAAAGTCAGATTGCTTTATGCAATTTTCCTGTGTGGAATGACTCAGTTGCTCAGTTCAAGAAAGAACAGATCTAATGAAGCCAGAAGCAAAATATACTGAACTTAAATCTTAGGGCATCTCTCAGCTTCACCTTTCTTTCTTTATGCATGGCTAAATGTATCATTTTGAGGATAAAAGATGTAGCTATTACCCACAAAAAGAACAGATTAAATAAAAGCAGCCCCTTTTTCTGACAGTCCTTCGATGAAAGAGTTATTGTTGGTGAAACTGAACATACCAGCATTCCAACCTTTCCTGTGGAGGTTTTACTACAGCCAAACCCACTTGTGCCTTCATAGAGATTGTCTGTCTGTCAGCCATGCACACGGCACATGGAGCCCTATGCATTGCTTGGCCTAGATCCGGTCATAGCAACTGCCAGGAGCCTGTTCCATGGAGACCTCCATCAGTCATGGCAACGGTGGGGCAGGGACCTTCCAGCCTCTCCAAACAGGTGGAGATTTTGCTGCCAGTCATGTACATGGTCCAGTTAGTCCAGTCTATGTTTTCATGTGAAGGGAAGTTCTTTCTCTGGACAAGGAGGCTGATGTTATCAAAGGAGAAGACAGTGTTGAGAATCAGTTCTGCAGCTATCTGTGATGACTCTTCTCAACCAAGGAAAAACAATATCGTTAATGGGAAATCACATCCTTACTTGCAGGTGGGCAATGTTACTAAACTGACTTGTGTCTTCAACATGAGGAGAGGAGAGGAGAGGAGAGGAGAGGAGAGGAGAGGAGAGGAGAGGAGAGGGGAGGGGAGGGGAGGGGAGGGGAGGGGAGGGGAGGGGAGGGGAGGGGAGGGGAGGGGAGGGGAGGGGAGGGGAGGGAGGGGAGGGGAGGGGAGGGGAGGGGAGGGGAGGGGAGGGGAGGGGAGGGAAGGGAAGGGAAGGGAAGGGAAGGGAAGGGAAGGGAAGGGAAGGGAAGGGAAGGGAAGGGAAGGGAAGGGAAGGGAAGGGAAGGGAAGGGAAGGGAAGGGAAGGGAAGGGAAGGGAAGGGAAGGGAAGGGAAGGGAAGGGAAGGGAAGGGAAGGGAAGGGAAGGGAAGGGAAGGGAAGGGAAGGGAAGGGAAGGGAAGGGAAGGGAAGGGAAGGGAAGGGAAGGGAAGGGAAGGGAAGGGAAGGGAAGGGAAGGAAAGGAAAGGAAAGGAAAGGAAAGGAAAGGAAAGGAAAGGAAAGGAAAGGAAAGGAAAGGAAAGGAAAGGAAAGGAAAGGAAAGGAAAGGAAAGGAAAGGAACCTCTTTTGCACTAGGAAGGTTTTTGATTTCTTACTGAGCTTTTTGTTTAAACCCTGCCTGCCAGTCTTTAGCCATAAACACTTGGAATTTTCTGATACTGCTGAGGAATAACATTCATCTGGCAAGTAATAATGATTTAATTTACAGTAAAAAAAAAAAAAAAATCGCCCAATTTTTTTGGTTTAGTTCCAGTGGTATCACTTTGAAATCTTCCTCATTAACTTCAGTTTTAATTTCTAATATTCTTATATTAAAAGTCCTGCAAAATGCAAGTGCTGGCAAAAAGAAAAAAGAGACAGTTCTCTAACTAAAAGCCTTACAAAAAATGTAATTTTCCATTGTAGCCATAGCAAAGATGAGTGGTTGTAGGAAGGTTGTAGGTAGGTTGTAGGAAGAAGATGTAACTCTTCTTCTGGAGTGAATACCTTATAGTGGCAATTTTCTCTGTGAGGAATTGAATCTGGAAGAACTGCTTCCGAGTAAGTGGAACTCAAAAGATATATCACACTGGATCTCTATTTTTCTGTTATATATTTACAGTAACCTGATTGGTTCACAGCCTTAGCTCCTGGTAAAACTGAACTACACCTGTAAGCGCTGGAGACGTCTTGAAATCTCTGTCCATTCTGCAATGCTCTTGGCTCTGGTGTACTAGAACACAAACATCTACTGTGTTCTCTCTAGAGCTATTTTTCAAAGACTACTTTCTCTGCTAACCACCTTTCACATGCTCAGGAATCTTGCATGTGCCCATTCAGGGAGAAATCAGTTATATATGCCACGAATAAAGAATTCGGGAAAATGCATAATAGTCTTGAATTCATTTGTCAATATTTGTTCAAATGCTTGAATACTTTTGACTGAAAGTTGCTTTTGGGAAGCAGTGAGGATTGCAGAAATAATAATGTTTTTCCCTGTTCTTTTCTTCCCCTTTTTAAACTAGTAACTTAAGGATTAAAACTTTTACCCAAGATATGAGCAACACCAGTTCTTTACCTGAGAGAGTAACCCAAACACAAGGCTACAAAGTCGTGGTCATATACAAATGAGGCAGAGTCAATTCAGACTAGCTCTCCCCTGTCTGCACGTCAGCCTTAATAGCTGAACTATGGGACAGCAGAATTTTCTACCACTGTTATTTTTTTCCTTTGCATGACACAAACAGCCAAGTCAACAGCCAAGGTCACAAGAAACCTTCAGTTTTGTTTCAGAAATGAAACCTGAATGCTAACCATCATAGTAAGAGTGTTTTATTATTTATACAAAATATACCGTCACCAAAAATAATTTAAAGCAGACTTCCCCTCTAGCATATCCTCTAGCATGTTGGACAGAATCTTTTCTGCTCCTGGGAAGAACTGAACTTTTTCATACTCCTGGTGATTGCTTTAATCATTGGATTGTTTGGGGAAAAGTTCATCTTTCAGATAGTTATGTCCTTCCTTACTTATGCTTTATTTTACCCATTTTTCCTACATTTTAATGAAAGTTCTTGTCCTAATTTGTCACTGTGCCCCATTTAATACATTGTCACAGGTCAAAGGCATCCAATTCACATAGAGCAACAACAGTCACATACCATCCCATTGGCAGTGTTGATGCACATTGCTTATCATACAGAAAATCATTGTTCACGCAGACTTTAGCGAGGCTGAAACTGTGTATTCTCCTGTTTCCTACATACATCCTCCTCCTTTCAGCCTTCTATTTTCTTACTTGCGGGATGCAGCCTTGAATTCTGCAGCATCTCAAGTTTGCTGATCAATCTTTGTGTCTGTGAAACCACAAACTTTTTTCCTTATTTTCACGGTTTTGACTCAAAATAGTTACAAAGACGTGTCAATGAGGTGTACTAGATGTTCTATAGGATGGCCTCAAATGCTCCACAAGAACATACGAATATTCTTATTTCAGACCAATGGACTACTTAGCCCAATATTATCTCTACAAATACGTCAGAAGGAGATACAATCTTGGGTGAGACAACAGATTCCAAAAGCCTAATATCTGCTCTGTGAAGTATTACTCCTAAAATACATTTTAAACTAAGGTTCTGCTAGCTTTATTGAATGTCTCTATTTTAGTGTTGTATTGTCTTTATGATTTAGATCATACATCCTTCAACCTTCTTCTTTCCTAAGTGAAAATTCCTAGGTTGTTCGGTCTCTTGTGAATCAGCCTAACTGAATTCCAATAACCGGTCCTACCTTTAGTGCTGAACATCACACCTATTCATCTGCATAACCCTTTAACCAGCTTTCAGTCCATAAAAGAATATCTCCATGGGAGATTACATTTTTGTAATAACCACTGGTGTGGAATCAAAGAGCTTTTAAAAATTCGTAATCTTTTATTTCTCAAATATTCTTGTGCTTACTGGCTCCCCTCATAGAACTTCAGTAGGTTCTTCAAATGGCCTTTGCTTTTACAGAAGCTTTGTTGACTTCTTCTCAACAGATGATGTTTATCTGTGTGATCAGGTACCTTACTCCGTAAGATGCGCTCTCTATCTCATCAGGAATAGAGTCAGCCACTGGTCTGCAGTTTTCCAGACCTCTGTAAGAGGGCTTTTGGCAGGAAGAAGTTACACTGGCAATCAGGCACAGAGGCCCTTTTTATAATTTGTGAGGCACCTTGGCCAGTAATTCTTTCATTTCACATTCGAGTTCCTTCAAAATCTTGGTTGAATGCCCAATCTGTCCTGGTGACTTACTGATAGCTCATCTTTCTGTTTGTTTTAATTCATTTTAAAACCTTGTTCCTGTATCTGAAGGAGAGGGGAACAGAGATTTCAATTAAATTGCCTTTGTCCTAGCCACTTGGCCAAAGCAGTAGAGATATGTTGAGATAGAAATACGTGAAAAGAAAAAACGTTGACTGATTCTATCCAGCCATCCACAATAATCTGTATCGTGTTATACCACGGGATGAGCAGTAATAGCAATCATGAAGGTAATAGTGAGACACCCTATGATTTGCACATCTGTCATATCAGTGCCAACCTATTTATGAGGTAATAAAAACAAGCTAAATTAAGAATGATCAGGGAACCCCATTCGCATTATTGAAGCATCATGCAGTAAGTGCAAGAGACAGGTGGCATAAGTGCTAAAACGAGGATAGAGAGTATGTGCTGCAGGGAATCAATCTACTGCATTAATGGCTAATGGCACACTCAGTGTTTATTCATTATTTATCACATAAATGAGTATGTACTGTCTAGACTGCAGAGGTGCTTTCATAACAGAGTGACACTGATTACTGAAAATTAAAAAATGAGAGCTGATTTTAATGAATTAATTGAAAATCAGCAAATGGTAACAAGCTGTACGTGGTATATCTATACAGCCTAAGAACAGCGTGCTGTTATGGCTTTTTATTGTTGTGTTGATATTTAATGAAGATTGTTTTATCCAGATTTCAGAGTTTAGAGAATACTGCAAAACCTGGAAAAAAAGGTAGAGGACTTATGATGCAATTACTTCCTGCCACCATCACATAATTTCATTTGCATGCATACTTTTATTCGCAGCTACTTTTTGTTCTGCTTTTATATTCTGCTCATTTATTTCTTTCCCTTCTGACTTGCTGGAACATCAGCGAATACTAAGAATATCTGCTCACACTGAGAGAAGAATGATGCTACTCAAAACATACTGTGTACCTGTTATGGCATAGAGAGTACACACTATGCATTGGCTTTAATATTTTAATGACACAAGAACACTGGCCTTGAATAGATAAGTTACAAAGCAATGACTTAATTATGTATCATTACCACTGGAAGCTAAGTCATTAAAGTAAGAAGAATAGAATTTTCACCTCTGAAGGTGTATATTGGATGTTATATTTTTGTTATTGGATTGTTATATTTGGATGGTTAGTTGAATCAGAAAAATGTTTATAGGCTAATCGTAATAAAAGTACAGGGTTATTTATGTAGGCTAATTTATTCATGAAGGAGAGAAAAAGTATAAGGAATAAGTGGAAAAAACACAGTACATAAGCATTCCTCTTACAGTAAGTATCCTAAAATGATGACTTCTGCATAAAGATAATACAGTTCACAGAGATTTAGGTAGGCATGTAAAACTTATGCTAATTCTAAATGTCAGTTGTTTGCATTCCCCTGAAATACACCCTATCATTGTCACAAGCAAGTAACTCCCAGGAGAAGACACATCCTTATACTACAGTAAATAATGTTTTAACTAGCTGTGTTGGCCCAGGAAGAAGGAAGGGTGTGTACTTCATTCCTCTGAATCCAACATACCTTATTCAGTTCTACAACAGGCAGTGTGCTGTTGTCACATAATGAATCCCTTAACAGGACAACAGACACATTTGGATGTTTTCAGTGACTAAGCGAAAAATATGAAAGTCCTCCAGCTTCCATCTGGAATGCTTGAAATTTTCAAAATCCCTCTCTCAAATTGTTGCTGTAAATGTTCACCACCATTTACTCTGATACAAGGATATTTCTTTAATTAAGATAAATTAAGATTAAATAAGAAGTAAAAAATCAATCCAAAGTAAAAACACTCTCAAACTTTAGACCACGTAGGTCCAAAAAAATGTAAAGAGAAAGAACAGCTTTGTGACTAATCTAAACCACACAAAATTTAACTGAGTCTTTCAAGGATTTAGACTTGGTTCTGAATCTCAATGTACCAATTGGAGTGCTCATATATAATAAAGATGTTAGGTCATTGGCTACACAAATGCATGCAAGGCTTGAAGATGCTGGAAAACAGGCTTTTTTTTTTTCACAATGTCCACAACCAGAACCAGAATTTCTAGACATTCACATAAGCATTTGTGGGGGGGAAGAGTGGGGAAAGGGGGCAGAGAAGACGAAATCTTTGTATTTTTAATTACTGACTAGTCAGATGTATTACATGATATACTCCAAAAAGGCATCTAAAGGCTTCCAAAGGTATTCTATTTATCTCTGAGATTACTTCCAGAAGTGACATCCCAGTTCATCCTCTTCTTGTTTTATTTGATGACACTTTATCTGCTAGTAATCATCATGCTAAGCCTTGTCATAATGCTCCTTTACATCTACTTAAACTGCTTGCTCTTCAAAGTGTATCTGTGAAGTATATACAAGTATGTTCCTTCTGTAAACAGAAAGTGATGGCAAAGGAGCTTGCAGCTCATTCACATAGTTAGAATTTAAGATTTTGGTCAGGAGCTGTGGCAGCCAAATTTTTCTCAAGTATTTTTTCTCAAGTATTTCTCTGATATGAAGTATCAGTTTTTCCTTGCGAACACCCATTACACACCTCTCATTCCATTGTGTTCTCTGCAGCGTTTTAAGCGCACTGTACAAGAGCCATCCAGAAACGCAAGGACTACAGTTACTTCATTCACTTGTAGAGAAATTCTCATGATGCAGCTGTGGCAAAATATTTTCATTTTTGATCCAGGAAAAGGGTAGTAAGAATCATAATGCAGAAAAAGGTGGTTGTGAGAGAGCTCAAAGTCATTCCTATGTATTCATTTATTCAGCGGTGTTTGTGGTGATTTATCTAAGAGATCAACTATGCAATACCATACAGCTGGTTTCTTTTTCTTCTGAAGGCTGGTCTAGATCTCTTGCTTCTCCCTTAATTTCTGCTTTCAGCATACTACCATTTTATCTTCTGCAGTTAATTAAATGGCCACCAGAACAGAACAATACACAAAGCCAAACAAAGAGTGGAGAAAGTAATTTCCCAAAGCCCAATTTGTAACTCAGTTTTGGTACCACACCAATGTGTGTGTTTGTCTTCTTTCTCATTTATTGTGGTGGGATTTTTGTTTACTTGTCCTGTTACAAGTGTACTTTAAAAGAGGCTTTTACTTTCAGAAATATAGACATATGACAAATTAGTAAATGTAGACAGAAGAGTATTCTGTAATTTCTTCCATATCCAGTGGCTTTGTGTGTCAAAGAACAAGATTTGAAAGGCAGCAGATAGAGTGTAGATGAGTGAAGGAAGTGACTTAATCCATCAGCACAGCCATGGACTGAACTAAAGAAGGGAGAAAGTAGGGGAAAAAAAGGCACCCCAGAGATGTGAAGACACCTTGCCTAAGATTTCTACTTGTTCAGGATATGAATCAGATTCAAACAAACATTGATGGTATGTAGAAGAGAAAGAAACAAAACATCATTATCCAGAAAAACCATCCCATGGATCCACATATAACAGTAAGTCATTGCAGTATGGAAGAGTTCTGGTAAAGTTAATCTGCTCACACAATCTCTGCTTTACTCACACATTCTGAGCTCCTGATCTGTCCATTAAAACATCCTCTTCATAAAAGTCGTCACTTCAAAAAATTAACTAACTTAACAGAGAAGATGATTGCAGCAAATTCTATTTGCTCACTTCTCCTTTATAGCAAGAAAGTTCATGGTCTTACAGGATAAAATGAAGTATCTGAGAGGATGAATGAGTTTCCAGCTCCCCTCAAACTCTGTTCCATGTCACCTGGCTATCTTTGCTCCTTTTCTATTTCCCACTGTTATGTACAGATAATCATACACTGTAGAACACTCAGTATAAAATACGTTCAATTAGTAACTTCACTGCCAATCCTAAACCTAAATTTAAGACTAACTTAGCAATAATATTTCAGTCATCACAAAAACAGGTAGCTCCAGAAGTATTATTAACACACTGTTCTTTGGACCTCACACAGATGTAGTATTCTCAATTTTACTCCTTTTTTTAATCCATCATTCAATTTTTATCATTTATATCTGTGCAAAGTAAATTTCCCTATTTTAAGGAAATGAATAGGGAATGAAGAAATAAAAACTTGCCTATATTTTATTACTGGTATTAACAATGGGCTCAGTTACAGCAGATAAGTGTGTTTACCAAGGATTTCAAGTTGAATCCTTCTCTAATAAGTGGGGTCATCACCTTAGTGATAGCTGACCCAAGTGAGGAACTATAGAATAAATACACACAGAAAATTTAAGAACATTTTAAAAACATTCCTCTGTCTTAGCAAAAAGTAAACATTTTATTTTCCAAAAACTGTTGATTTTTAACTTGCAATGCTGCCAATAATTTCACTTATATCCACTGCAGTAACGCTTAATTTTTGCATTTTTGCTTCTGTGGGTGTCACACTCCCACACACTCAAGTAAGCTTACCTTGGCACAGTTTGTACACTGCCTCAAATATTAGAAACTGCAGTATCAGGTGCATCGCCAAGAACACACTGTGATGAGGCAGCACTTACCAATTTCCTGTTAGTTCAAGCAAGCAGTACTACGTGTTATTCTTTGGAGGCAACTGCTTGTGGCATAATTCCTTGTAAACAACTTATTTCCATCTAAAGCAATTGCTTATGAAAAGGCAAAGGAGACTCAAAGATCTAAAAACATCTCTGAGAGATCATTCACTCCTTTTTTTCTTTGATATTCACAAAATGCAATGCTGTTCAGAAATTCAAATATTGTTCCTTTAAAAAAGAAAGTAAAAAAATAGAAGAATAAAAGAAAAAGAAAAGAAAACAAACAAAAGCCCACAGCATAAGCATTCTCACCTGCTAGCCTGTACAGAAAAGATTAGAACCTGGACTCCCACATGTTGCACTTTATTCTGTCAGTGACAAATAGCGAAAACATCATGTTATGCATTTCATGCTAGAAACTGGATAGAAAACCCATCCTTTCAGTTGTTTTTCCACTCAGTTCTGTGGCATATTTTGCAGGCATCTTGCTTTCTGCCCCCCATAGCATGCAATGTTTCCTAACATCTCCCATCCCAGGTACACCAGTGATTCTGACTCTTTTCTTTCTCAACCTGTTTCCCACCTCTGTTGAGGGACAAGTACGATCCATCTCAAACTCTCACCTTCAAACTAACTTATCATGTGTGACTTTCACAAATTCAGTTGAGGCATTTTTGCTATTTATATACAAACAAATATTTAAACATCAGGACCTGATAAAGACGACTGGCACCAAATGTCACATTTTACATGCTTATAGTCTACTTCACTATGATTTAGGTATTTAATAAAAATCCTGAAATGCAAAGTATTTGCAAAATACTATGAAGTTGCATTCATACAACAATGTAAGGAGTGCATTAGTAAATTACTCATTTTTACTTTGATGAAAAAAATGAAGTGCAGATCTCACAGGAGAATAAAATTCACTGCAAACCCACTTCAGCCATAGTCACAAAAGATTTTGCCACCTGTGTCTCAACAGACAAGGATTATAAGCTCTGCAGTAGCACATAAAGACTAATGGCAGCCTGCAATCTAATTAGCTGTCATTATAATACTGTCCAGAGATTTATCAGATACTCTTTTGAAAAGGACACAGGCACAAAGAACTCACCCACAGAGGAGTTTTCTTTCAAAGTGCTCAAGAAAGAAGAGACTGACCAGGAAGAAGCTTGGCTGAGTCTGGCACGTTCGTTAGCCTGCCCCAACATCTTTGTGACTGAAGTAAAAAGAACGGGGAACAAAAGTGTTTATACATTCCATTTCATTTAAACTTTCACCTTGGATTACAAGGTTGAGTGAAGGTTTTTCTTGTGTGAGGTTAGGATTTTCTGCAAGTTTTGCTGAGGTTTCTCAGGAAGATTGGAGAGTAGAATTGAAAAGCATTCAAAACAGGGCTCCAAAAAGCCTGAGTAATTTTTCTCCTTTGTAAAGACAGGATGATTAAAAGCATGGCAGATCAGGAATGGTGGTTATCATGTTGTGTGCAGTGAGCATTCACATCTGTGGAGTACTATTACTGACATGGAGGTGACCCAAGGAGTAAGGTCCCGTACATAGTAGGGTGAGGTGCAATTAGAGACATAGAGCAAAGACTGCCTAAGGCTTCAACCAGCCTCAAACTCTTTGTGTCAGAGGCAGATCTCACAGGTGTGTGTATGACTGTGACCTGCCATGCTCTTTAGCTCTGCAGCCACCTGTCTCTGGCAGCTTACAAAACTCAAGCTCAGAGAGGCTTGCACGCTGAGTGCGCCTCTACTGTAGCACTGCAGTTTAGCTCAAGAGTATTTTGGCAGTAAATCTCATAAACATCTAGACTTACACTGTGCTACTGGTCTATAATATGACATCTGTCAGAAAGCAAGCTGGATTCCCTCTGAAAAAAAAAGCAAACCAGAAGATGTACTTCAGAGGTTCCCTTAAGGTACTCCATGTATCAGTGAAAATCTAGTCCACGGGTCCAGGCAAAAGCCTGCCTACAGCGAAGCCTCCTGCAATACATGCAGCACAAGCACCAGATCCTCAGAAGCAGCAGTGGTGCAGCTCCACTTGTACTGCAGCACACTATCACCATTAGCAGTGGTCTCCTATTGTATTGACAATTCCTCCCAATACCACTTACACGGAACCTTAACATTTCTTAGAATCTTAGAATATCCCCAGTTGGAATCCACATAAGGATTAGCCTGTAAGTCTCAAACACATGCCAAACACCATAGAGAGTCTGGTTGCCTTATGTGCTTTCTAGTGGCTTGAAACCAAGTAACCTAAGCAACCTAGTGGGAAATTCATGGATTCTTTGACCATGTCCAAAAATACAATTCCTCTGCAGAACCAGGGACCTTAAACCATCCTAATTCCATCTAGGGTAGCTGCTAGGATATGTTCTCCTATGCAACCCTTCATTTTGCAGAACTCGAGCATAGAGATACCAAAAGAGGCACGGAAGATTTTTACTCATTATGCAATGAATATAAGTAGGGGACACACTGCACAGTCATTGATTCTTTCTGTCTTCCAGCAGCATAACTATGACAAAGCACCTTATTTTTCTAATACCTATTGCAGAGATGGCATTTATGGAAGTCGTTTGTCCAAGCTCAAGCATCACTGCAGGTGTTCTTTCTCTGTACAACAACTCTTCCGCACAATGGAACAATTCAGTGCCTCCCCTGCAACCAAACACTAAAACCCTCTCCTTTTTGGGGTGTATCAGCTCAAGCACAAGACCCCCTAGATTGCTGCTATCACCAAGGATGCCTTGGAGATCAAACCTCAGCTGACAGAATCACAGAACCATTATGGCTGGAAGGACCTCTAAGACCATCCAGCCCGACCATCAGCCCATTCCACCACACCCACTGACCACATCCCTCAGTGCCACATCCACACAGCTGAGCACCTGCAGGGACGGGACTGCACCGCCTCGCTGGGCAGCCTGTGCCAATGCCTCACCTCTCTTTCTGAGAAGAAATTTTTTCCTAATATCCCATCTGAAGCCGCCATTCAATTGTTCACACAAAGACTGGCATGTTGATCTCTCACATCACACTTCTGCTCAACTCCCCAGGCGTCACCTTTCACTTGATCTAACTCCCACGAAGTTACTTTTCCGGAGCCCTGTTCTACTGTTTTATTTTCTCCTGAATTATGGCTAGGCATTTGGTCTCGGGGCCTCCTCAGACCCAGCACGAATCTCTGAGCCTTTTTAGCATCCCCTACCTACTCAACGGGTAGGAAGCCAGGGCCAGAGCCGAGGCCGCAAACCCGGGCATCACGAAGAGCTCACCTCCAGCAGCACCGTTCCCACGCTACGACCTCCCCAGAGCAGTACCCGCGTCAGGCCGGCAGCCCTCCCCGCCCGGCGCGGCGTCACCTGCGCAGCCCACCTGAGGCAGCCCCGCGCCTCCACCGCTCCTCGGGAGCGGCGCGGCCCCGTCCCGCACGGCCGGGCACTGAGCTCGGGAGCGCGCCTACCCCGCCGCCCGCGCCGCCGCTGCCGCCCGGCCCGGCCCCAACGGGCACCCGCAGCCGCCGCGTCGCGCTCCGCCCCGGCCCGGCTCTGGGAGGCCGTCCCGCCCGGCCCGGCCCGCGGACAGCCGGGCACGCCGGCACTCGCGGAAGTGCAGCGCGCTGGCTGTTAGCCCGCCGCCGCCGAGGCCGCCCCTGCAGCGCGCAACATGGCGCTGGTGCCCTGCCAGGTGCTGCGCGCCGCCATCCTCCTGTCCTATTGCTCCATCCTGTGCAATTACAAGGCCATTGACATGCCCGCGCATCAGACCTATGGAGGCAGCTGGAAATTTCTGACCTTCATAGACCTGGTAAGTGCCCCCGCGGCCCTGCCCCCCTCCTCGGGCTGTCCGCGCGGAGCGGCCCGGCCCGGTGCTTCGCGGCCCCCGGAGGCGGCCCGGCCCGACGGCGGCGCCAGGTGGTGACCTTACGGCGGGGACGTGCTGGGGCTGCGGGGCCGCCTGCGACAGACACTGATAAAGCCGAGGGGCTGCCCCGCGGGGAAGGTGCTGCTGGGGGTTTGGCCTTCGGTGGTGGCCGGCAGCACAGCTGCTGGTCCGCGTGTTCGGCTCCGAGGTGCTGTCAGAAGAAAACACGTCACGTTCCCTTTGGCCCTTCCCCGGCAGGTGTGCATGCGAGAATGATACAGGGCCCCTCGGCTCGCCACTCCGCTCAGCCCGGGTCCCAGACACACGGTGCGCCTATGGAACAAGAGGCGTTTAGTTGCGCTTGCTCATAAGGATCCGCGCCGCACGCGTGTGGCAGACGGCAGCGGGAGCTGCGCCTCCTTCTTGGGGGTTATTTTTGCCCCCATGTCCGCGCCTGTGTGGCCTCGTAGCAGTCTTGCTATTGTGGAAATGGGAGGAGCGGGGGCGGGGGAAGGACAGAGATGGGAGGAGACGCTCCGTGCTTGGTTCAGAAGCTGGATGGCTGCTTGTCCCTTGGAGCTTAATCAAACCGTGTTCTTTTCTGTGAGTCTACAGAGTAATCAAACGAGAAACATTACAGTTCCATAGCTGCAGAAGAGTCTCACAATATCTCCTGTAGAACAAAAACCTCTCTTAGAACTTCATTCTGTAGTCAGACATTCTGTGTTACTACTAGTGCATTAACACCTGTGCACTTCATATCTGGTCAGTAGGCTGAGTGGTGAGTTTGGCAACCCAAATCAGACACTGTTAACCTAGGTGGAATGTGGAAGTCTTGCATCAGAATTAAACTCAGATTCCTTGAGGCCTGTATTTCATTCAGAGAGAAGCAACTACTGTGCTTTGTATTTAGTATTAGGATAATTTCTGTGTTGGGTGTGAAATGTTGGCTGTGTTCTTGGGCTCCATGTCTCAGCAGTGCTTTTGCTGCTGTTTTAAAAGGGTGTATTAAGACTTGATTCCTGGAAGGCAAACTAATGTCTAAATTTGGCTCTTTTATCCTTCTGGGCTGCTGAACAGTGCTGTCAGTGGTATCAGTTGATAGAAATTAATGGCAAACCCAGTAAGTTAGGGTGAACTTTTGTCCTCATTGACTGTCAAGTTGAACATGTACCAACTAAAGCTCAAAGCCCACAATTTTGGTATGAATCTCCTTCCTCTTACTCTCTGTTCTTCTAGATCTGACAGTTGCTTGAAGATTAAGTGTATTAGGGCTGTCATATTGTGAAAATAATGTTTGATGGTACGTGATATTCGTTATTTCTGCAAAGGCCTGCTCTCTGTGTTCATGTTGACTTTTCTGTCAAAGCATATGCATGGTTCAGGTTCAGGCTACTTCTGATGTGACTCAAAAAGTCAAGGTGAATGTAAGGTGCCTTCTGAAATGTCTAGAACAGTTATCAACTACAGGTAGTCATCTCTAGTTATTTTTGTCCCTTAGCTAATAGTGGTCATGTGTTTCTCTTAATTAGCAAGTCTTATAGGAGAAAAGCTTATGAGTTCCTCACTGTTTTTGCTTCTTCTGAATAAGAGGGTAGCGGGGAGATATGAAGAAACAAAATATTGTTTGATACTTGAGGAGGATAGGAGGAGGGGTCATTGGAGGATGTTAGGCACATTTTCAAAATCCTTTGTATTGGCTTTGTGTTGAAAAACTCTTCCATAAGTTTCAGTTTCCTTGACCATGTATAGTGTTCCTGTGTCAGTCCTATTTGAAGGCTGTCTAGACAAAATATCAGCCATGCCAGAGTCTTGGCAGTCTTCCTGCTACAGATTGTACCTCTGCAAGCAGAGATTTCATATTTGACATCATAGAAACACATAGAAATTCTTTCTATTTCCAGAAACGGTTTACATGTTTTGAGAAAACTGAGGTTTTTAATTGCATCTAAAAAATTATGTGGATTTTTTTCACCTGTCGATTTGTAATGGGACATTCCACTTCAGTCTCAGCACCAGTAGAATCTCAGATATTTACGTAGCTGCCTTTGCAGAAGTTTTGTGTGAAATTATTTACAGTTATCTGCATGTAATGTGCTTTTGAATCTAATTATGAAAAACTAGTAGCTTGGAGTCTAAAACACAAGATAGAGTAAAATACTCTAAATGTATGCATTAATCTGAACAGCACTGATACTGTTTATAGAAGTCGAGCATTAAGATGAAATTGTCTAATACAAAGTTAAAGCCTGTCTCTGTCTGTCCATAATATTTTGGATGTTCATACCTAAATAATATTTTCTTGGATGCTGATATTCCTGCTTAATCTTTCCTGTTCTTGGATTACAAAAGAAAGTCAGTGCTACTGATGGCTTCTTTTAACTGCTGTAGTTCTGGTTACTGATTCAGTTTCTTTGCAGTTGCAACATTCCCTTAAATATATCCCTGTCTATTTCCATATTCTTCTGATTAATGAAGCAGTGTACTGGAGTGAAGAATGTATTGAAAGTATGTTTTGTGGTGATGCTGTTCTCTCTTGCTCAGAGTGATCATTCCTCCACTTCAGGCTTCCCTGGTGCGTGAAGGTGGTAGATGCTTACCCTGCTTATTCAAAAATGGTCAGGATGTTTGCTTGGTATCAGCAGATTCCAAAACTTCTGAAAAAGGACCAGAATCGTTTCTGTCATTTATAAAACAGAATACAGGTATGAAGAGGCAAAGAACTGTTGCCGGGTGATTTGTTATTGGGCCCAGCAGATTAAATTATTGAAGTGAGCATTCAGGCTGCTTCAAAATTACACGTTGCTTTCATTTTGCCCCACTGTACAAACCAGGCTGCAAAGTTAGTTCCTGTGAACTAACCCAGGAAAGAGCTGGATTCAGGTGCAATATTCCAAGACAGCTGTCTAAAATCTCTTATAAAGCTGCCTTTGTTAGACTCGGGCTCAATATTTTGTGCCTCAGCAGTAGATTGCTTCCCTGTTCCATTCACTGTTACCCATGGCTTTGGTGCTGAGCCTCATAGTGGAAGTTGAGGTGAAAAAAATGCCAGTCCAAAGTGACTTTTTGTAACAGATTTGTCAGCTCATTAACTCTTGCAGGAGTTTTCCCTACTTATCATAGAATTATGAATGGCCTGGGTTGAAAAGGACCACCAATGATCATCGAGTTTCAACCCCCCTGCTATGTGCAGGGTCTCCAACCACCAGACCAGGCTGCCCAGAGCCACATCCAGCCTGGCCTTGAATGCCTCCAGGGATGGGGCATCCACAGCCTCCTTGGACAATCTGTATTCCTTCAGCTCTGTAAGTGCTTGAAGCTAAATTAAAGATAAGTGGATCATTATGCTTACACTGCAACCATGCACCTGCATTTATAAATACACACTTGTTAGGGGGCTCCTTTGTGTCAACTTTTGCAAAATGTCAGGATCCTTACTGTTGTGACGATTAAGTTTTTTTTACTCTTAGTTCTTTTGTTTTTGTTGTGAGAGCAAGCAAGAAATAAACAGATTCTATATTCCGGAACAAAGTGGAACTTTTGGGTACTAGAAGATGGTCACTTACTTTTATTTTATGTGTTTGAATTGTGTGATAATTAGCAGAAAGCTAGCTTATAGTTAGCATAAATATGAATCTTTTTATTAATAAGGGGTTCCTGGTCTAAATAAATTCTAATTTTTATTGTGCAGTTTCTGTGGAAACTGCACATTATTCCTCAAACAAGTGGATATAAACCAAGACATTACTGCACATCCATAGGCTTGTATTAACAAAATCCTGTGTGGGGTCTTTAATCATGAGGGCCCTCTGACAGATTGAACCATGATATAGAGAGACAAAAGGCAAGAGGATATTTTTGGAAGCAGACTCAAGTGTTACGTGTTATGATTAATGTCCCTGTTTTGAATAACAGGGTGAATGTTAGGGTGGGCATTCATACCTCTCGATTCAGGGCAGCCAAAGCTGGACAGAAATTAATTTTGCTTGTGTCTGGTCATATACTGTTATTCTTCCTTTGAAAGGAATAGCAAGATGTCTACATACCTACTTTTATACATTGCCTAGCAGATTGAGTCTCTGCAAAACAACTGGTATAAGCTTTGCAGTTGGATCATCTTTTGGTGGTACGCATTGCATTTTTCTGTAGTAACTGTAGTTTCATTAAGTTCATTAAGTCATCAGAAGTTAGTCTGTTTCTTGCCTTGGGAAAATTTTAGAAGGTCATGGTATCACCAACAGCACTAGAAACTAGAATTTCCAGATTTGCCGTTTACCTTTTACTTCTTAGTGCATTTGTTATTAAATTATGTGAGGTGAAGTTGTTAGATAAAATAGATAACTGCTTAACAAAACATGGCTAAAATTACAGATGATTTGTGCCCTCCCTGAATATAGTCATGTTAATAGGAAATTAGATGACCAGCGAATGTCAATGGCCAGAAGATTCAGAAGTCAGTCTTTTCCCTACATAAATATCAGAAGTCAGCTTGATTGCAGTCAGGCTGGATACCCATTGCCCAATGTAAAATTAGGCAAATTTGCATCAGCAATAGGTGTGTCGCTTGTCTTATGAAATCACAGTGCCTTCATTCATGCCACACTATTACAGTACATGGACCCTTACCACTAATATTAATAAAATACAATGCCGTGTGCTTCTCTGATGCTAAACTTGGAAGGCCCAATTGTAGATGGCCTGAAATCATTTCTGAAGTGGAATCTCACAACTTAGGAAGGGTAAGGTTGATTAGGTTGATTAGCCAGCGCAGGGGTAATGGTGCTTGAGGTAAAGGAGAGTTGAGAAAGTAACATTGTTTTTTTTTCTTTGTCATTCATTACCCATATAATCAAATACTTTACACGTTGCTGTATATATTCTGTGTGGTATTATCCTGCACGTATTCACCACATCTGTTAAATATTGTGAATTCCTCTTTATTTAATGCTGTAAACTCTTGCACTTCTTGAGCTGCTACAATTTCTAGTTGATGTCTGGAGATCAAAAGGCAGTTTGTGTTCCTGACTGCCTGGCTGGCTTCTGTTGAATGTTGAGCAAGTCTCTTCACTGACTGTATGGGTTAAACTTACTGCAAATAGAGGACAGAAGCAAAAACATGTTCCACAGTCTATGGAATATAATTATACGACTCTTCCAGGATTTCCTTTGTTGAAATGAATTTCACCTTCTGCTCTTCTCTTTCATCATCTGTGAAGTTACCCTGCTAGTCACCCACCTTTGTCAAGTGTTTTATGGCTTCTGCATGAAAAGATTACAGAAATGTAAAATGCTATTATGTATTACTCCTAGAGGTAATTCATCACCATGCCTAAATATCTCGGTGTTTTTACTGTGGCACAGAATACAATCACCAGTATTTATCAGTTTACAGGATTGCTTTTTGAGAAATAACCAGGTGAGACTTCTTAATGGTCCTTGATGTTTTTGAGAGAAAAGACGATGATATGCGTAAGGGAACCTTTTAATAAGTGTGTTTTTTAAAGCCTTATTTTTCCCTCAGGCTGTAAACAAGTCAGAGAAACAGTGATGTGTAGTGAGTGCCATTAATGCAGTAATAAAAATGTAGTAAGATCACCTTTTCTTATTCATGTTTTCCATTTGCTCTTGGTAGCACTATTACAAATTGAGTGGAATTGGAGCACTGTATCAGAGAGTTCAGTTTTCACATTACATTAGCATGTCTTTATTTTACAATTGGACAGAAGTACATTTGACATTCAGTTAGGGAATTCTTAGGAATGTTATGTGTGTCTTGAAATATTTATGTTGGCAGCAGGGTTGGCAGGGGAAGGGAGGAGAGTGGAAGAGAGGACAAATTGGGATCACTTACTATGGTGATAGATTTAACTAACGACAGTAATATTATTTTATGACTTGGAGTATGTAAGTGATAGGTAACAGTACTATGTTAACAGTACTATAAAGCAGTGAAAAGTGTATGGTTTTGCCAGAACAGTTCAAATGATGACAACTTCATGCAGTTGGTTTAGAAGGTTTTCTGTTTCCCTTTGAAAAAAATCCTATATACACTGCATGCAGCTGAAAGTTTTTCTTTATAATTTTATTATAGGAGTAATGATAACTCAGTTACTCTTGAATGGCTCCATATGATGATGTTATTTAATACTTTAAACAATAATTTGAAACAATCTAGCGTTGTAATCTCATGGGATTCATATGCTGAACTCAAAGCTGGGGCTCTGAACTCTACTGATTTCTTGTGAACACGAATCTATAATCAAATATTTAAATAATATGTGCATTTTTTGACATTATATTCATGTTATACTTCTGAGGCTAATGAAACTTACACAGTAAATAAATTCGAGAGACTGACCTTCTTCAGTCATACTGAAGACCTACATAACCTATTAAATAATGGTTTAACTAATATAGAAAATAGCAAACTTTTTGTTTTGAGTTAAAAATATAAATCAACTCAAATTCTTCCTGAATCTTCGCAGTTAGGTCTGCCTGAGGTTGTACAAAGAACTGCATGGTGGAAGTTGGTGCAGGTAGTTGTTATTTCCTTAGGCTGCAGAACATATATGAAATTGATCACTGTATCTACAAGTAGGAAAATGCTCACACGGTAGAAATCTTTTATCGTTGGCGTAATGGGAAATTCTAATGTGTCAATATGCCACCGTGCAACAAAATAACATGAAATTGTTTGCAGTTTTGAACAAAGTGAAATGAAAATATAGTAAAAGCAAGATGAAAAAATAGGCGGTTTCACAATGTATGAAAGATGGCATAATGTAGATTTATCACAAGAGATTGCCCAGTGTGCGAACAAAGCAACAAAATAGAAATATCTCAGATTCCTTTCATTATGTGCAACAATTTCAGTGTTTCAACTTTCCTTATTTAATAATTGAAGTTGTCAGTGCCTGCCTATCCTAATGAAACTAGAAAACATTTTTCTAATTGTGCTAATTTAATATAAAATCTGATGTTGGGAGGAGCTCAGCACATGCAGAGAATCCGTGTCATTTGGAGTTCTAATTGCTAGTGCCGTTTACAGTCAGTAAACATGAAAAAGAGCAGTGCCAGTGACAGGCTTGTGTTCTTTCTGCAGAGCTGAAGAATGAAAGAAGTACTGCTGTGTAGTAAGTTCACATGATACCAGACGTGAATATAGAAAGGTTTCTTACTTCTTATGAAAGCTTTTTCAACTTTTGCCATATTTATGTGTGTTTATTTGAATAATTACATCTTCTCTGTATCGTGTTTTCAAAAGCTTTGAATTTGTTGTAAGTCTTCATAGTCTTACATCCTTTGTTGCATTCTTACGTAAAATGCACCATTTTTTCAACTCAGTGTAGTGAAATTTACTGCCTCTGAAAAAGGCATGTTCAGCTTTAGTGGATGGAAAGGTTAACAGCGGCGTGAAAGAGAAAAGGAAGAAATAAAAGGAAGAAGAAGTAAAACTTGCAGCCGTTTCAGAGAGGAATAAACTAAAGTAAAATAAAATAACTAAATGCATTCTGGTACAACTTAAAAACAAGTCCCTCTTCCACTATGAACTGGAGTTACGTGCTTTGAGAATTTCCATCAGCAATTTCCCAGTTATCTCAGTGTATTATACTCTCTCTTGGCATACGCTTGGCATTGTTTGTTGTTCTGTATTTGTTTGCCATTTCCAACATACGGCAAAATTTATGGATTGTGTTGGCTCGAATCAGATCAAACAAAAGTGAAGTGGTGGGAGAAAATCAAAACCTGATTGTCATTTGTGTGAATGCTCCTTTCTGGCAGCTTAGGTAAGTCCATGCTATTTTCCCTCTCAGGTTTGAAAGAAACATTTGAACGTCTTAGGCTGCATGCTCTGAACATCTTGTCTTGCTACTGTTCTTCTAAGAATCTTGTTTACAGTAGGATTTGTCAAACAAATACTTGCCAAAAGTTGCAACTGCATCATAATTTCCGCTCAAATGTGCATGCAGTTGACATAGCTCAGGTATTTTTGCTACAGGTGTCTGTTAGGTTGGCTGTTTCAAGGTGTTTTAGGACTGCTAAGAGGATATCTTAAAACAAAGCTAGTACTACTGTTTTTTTACCAGTGTCTTGATAAAGTAAAACAGAATGTGGAGGAGAGTAGAATGTCAAATCCCTTGCTAATGCCTTGCTAGCTTGTCTTATGAAGCAAACCACAATGGATTAGTTAAGTGAAACAGTTTAAGAGGACTGAAGCTTACCTCCGTAAGAGCTTCTAGACGCTTCAGGCTGTTTGGGTTGGTTGGGTAAGAACTTAGCAAGGAATTTTAGTTTTACTCTGTTAATAAGCTCTTGGCTTATTCTTGGTTTTGAGCAGTGCTGTCTGTATCTATATGTATTTTTAAAACCTAGTCCTTTATGCTCTGTTTGCATATATTTTTTTCAGGTGTCTTGCAGGCTTCTGGCTCTGGCAGCACATAAGTAACAAACTGTTATTTATTATTTTTGCTAGTATTATTAGAATTCAAGTAGTTGTGGGTGTTTCACATGCAGAGCGCAGGTGGCATATGCTTCTAAATGTACTTGTTTCAGATGCAAGAGGAAGAAGAAGCTGCTTTTAATGCTACTGTATAAATTTATAAAATGCATGAATGCAAAAGGAGTGTTTTCTCTGTGAAATGCTAAACAAGCATGTGTCTGAAGTGATGGAAGCATTCATACAGCTGCAGGCTAGCGTGTCTGTGTGATCCTGAGACGCTGGAGTAGGACCCTTGTCTGTTGGGAAGATGCACGTTTTTAGGCCCAACTGACAGTGCAGGTTCAGCTCTGTGAAGGCTGCAAGTAGGAAAAGCGGGAGAGAAAAGGAAGTTGACAACACTTTGTACTGGGGTGAACCGGTGAGAGTGTACCATCTGACAAGCCTAGTGTTGCAACAAACTGGTGTTCAGGTATTTGACTGCCTGTATGAGGATAAAATGAGGGAAGATGAGATGTGGAGATGCAAAGTGGCTGGTATTTCTCAGCAAAACCAGCATGTGTTAGCTCCCTCAGACTTCCTCCCTTCCTTGTCCTCGCCTGGTTCTTTCCTCCCACACATCCATACCCACCAGTGCACGCAGCCTCCTCACTTGCAACACAGTACCACTTCTCCGTGCAGAACTTATTGGGCTTAGCACACTTCTGCACACCAGAGAGTGCCTGCAAAACTTTGCCCTTAGCCAGAAGCCGTATGCACTGACAGATGCAGAGGTCCCCATTTGCTGTTCACTTAAACTTTCAAATTGGCGCTCCGTGCTATGACAGCTTTTGTGACCTTAGTTTACTTGTTCTAGCTTTGTTCCAAGAGCTGTGAATTTGCATGTGCACACAATTAGCTGCATTCCTGTACATCCTGGAAGGTGAGTCCTAAGAATGTGTGAGTCATCAAGGAAACCGCGTGGACCTGAAGTACAGCACTGTACTTGTGAACTGGACATTCAGGAGGCTGAAAGGAATTAGGGGTATTTGGTGACAGATATGCACTGGTGTGTATGTTTAACATAATTGTTATTTACTCATGTGGTACATAATACGAAAATATTAACTTGTGTTTAGAAAAGCTACATTGTGGTCTACTATGTCCATGTGCTGTGAGCATCTGAGAGTAAACTGTTAGTACTGAACACAGTGTAGACGACCAGTTGATAAACCATCCATAGAATGGCTTGAATGGTTTGAGGCATCAGATTCTGTTAAGTTTTTGAGTGTCAAAAAATTCTAGCTAACAAGGCAGAGCACACATCTTTCAGGTTAGCTGTCTCCTGACCTACCAGGGCTAGAAGGGGATATTTCTGTATTTATTAAGAAGCTAATGATCGTTTCTAATTCCAACATATGATCATGGAAGATTAGTATTCAAATCTCCTTGACTCAATGCCAGTATAATTTCAGAAGTTAAACACCTCTAAATTTCCAGAGATGATAATCAGTGCAATTAACTCATATGGCATTTCAAGCTAGATTTTGTTTTCTTTTTCTCATGTTTGAGGTAGGAGCTACTGAAATGGTATTGCCAAATTAATTAATTAAAAGCTGTCTTGTTCCCTGTGAAGCATGAGGTTGTGTTAAAATTATAAGATGTATTTTATCTAGACGTATTTTAGAAACGGTTAGAGGGACCTCTTGTTACTTTGGGCATTTGAGCCATTGGGATCTGAGCTTCTTGACTCCAAAATTCAACCAACAACATACAAACAAAATGCGAATGTCTTTGAGGGTGTACAGGGGATGACTTTGTTCATCCACTGATGGCTTTGTGAACAAAAATGCTCCCACTTTTTCCTCTTCCATTTCTGTCCCTTGTCACCCAGTCAGGCTCCTCAGTTTCACTTTGCTGTTGAATATATCTGTATTTTTTGCTCTTTTTTTTTTTCCATATAGGAAGGAACAGCCCTTTCCCCATTCTTTCTGTTCTCTTCTTACCTAACTACCACAGCATCCTTGATCTTTCAGTTCTGTATTCTAGTTCCAGATGTACACCCAGTTGTCTTCCAGCAGCCTGTATTTCCATGTCTAGTGCTTCTGTTCTTATTCCCACAGTACTCATTACAATCTTTTCCCATCAATCACATACACTTTTTCCCCTGTGCATTCCCTGCCTTACTCTGTATTTTCACTTTGTCCATCCCAAATACCCAACCTACTCAGTGTCATTCTCATGTCCTTTTAAAGCACCCTGTATAGGTCCATAACAAGAATCAGTCATCTTTTGCCGGAAAACCTTGATTTCAATCTAGTAATAGCTTTAAAGAAACCACATTTGGAATCATGTTGTTACATAAGAATTTCAGCTTTGCTTTTTGTTTTTGAACAAGCTTTTAAGCATCCTTGTTACAGGAAAAAAACACTCATAAGTGTTAAGCATAATGGATCAAGAGCCTAATGTTTATTTTGGTGTTAAAATTTTGTCACTTTTTGGTAGTCTGCCATGCAAGCTTTTATAATAAATTCCAATTCAGAAACATGTCCTTGATAAAAATTAATGTTTCAATAGAATAATCAAAATGATATAGGGAATTGGCAATCATTATTTATTTAGGCATTTTACATCTTTTTTTTTTTTCCATTTATATGTTTTAAATGAACTGTTGAAGTTCTTTTAATTGTATTTCATATTTTCTTGTAAGTAAACTCATCTTATAGTGGTAATTATGAGATATGAAATCTGCTGCATTCAGTGAGATGAACAAAAATATTTTGAAACATTGCTTATCTTATCAGCCATTACTGTTGTTAATAGGGAAGACTTCTTTTTTCATATGAACGTATATACGTACTTATTCTTTATTTATTTGGGTGAATTGGAAGCGCATGCAGACGCATCTGTTGTGATTCAGAATATATATATGGGAAAAGAAGGAAATCTGCTTTTCACAGTGTTAACACACCATTCAAACCTGCGTGGAAGAGCACTGCTTGTTAGGGGCTGCTGAACCAGGCAGTCTGGTAGAGATGAGCCTGCCGTAGCTCCACGCCCTTCACTCAGTCTAGTCAGTAGCAAGGCCAAATATGTGCCTATTGGACACACATAAAAGCTTACATACCTGCCACTGAAATTAACACAAACACACAGCACTTGGCTCAAGCACCAATAGCATAATGCCGTTTCCATTAACTGTTGATCAGGATGAAGGTACTGGTGGAAAATATATCCGGAGATACAGTGTGAATGCCTGCAGTGTCTGACTGTGTTCATTCAGCTGACCAAGTGGCTGGCCCTGCCTGCTCAGGTTCCCCAGCTGCTGTTACCTGTGCATGCAAACCTCCAAGGCTGGCAGCCTAACTTCAGTTGTTGGTACACAGCCCAACTTGCACACTCACTGGTATGCACAGGTGCACACTGCAGGTTTCCCAGGGGCTGACATGAAGTGCTCTCATCTGCAGGTACTTCATGCTCAGACACACGTGCACAAGTGGGTGTTTCTTTGACCCCCAGGTCCCACAGCCTCTCCAGTAGTGGGTTTGCATGAACAAAGTAGTGGAATCCAGTAGTGGGTTTGCAGTCACTTTGCAGAACATCTCTTCATACTGTTATCCAACTGAGACTAATAGTTACTTCAGTACTCGGCTTCCGAGCCTCTTCCCTACTCACCTGCCAGTCAGGCTTGGCATTCACAAAGAGCCATGCACTGACCCTCACATAAGACTTACACTTGCTCCAGCTGCTGATATCATAGAGGCCTGGGCCTGTGTGTCCCAGGGTCTGACTCTGGTTCCTCACACTGGTTTCCCTCTGCACCTTTGTGTGTGTGAATATACACCTTTTATCACATAACCTAGTGATTCTCAGGAGCATGACATTTCCCTGGAAAATGAATGAACTGACTGAAACAATTCCTGCTACTCATAGATGACCTATGTGTTTGACTTCATCAACAAAGTGATTACTTATAGCAGATTTGGGCTTTTATGCCATGATCAGTAAAGTCCATAGGGACCTCAGTATAATATCTTGTAAGTGTAAAATCAGGTCTCTAGAGTCTATGTTAACAAAAACAAAATTCTGACTGGAACAAGTGATTTAGATTGAAGAATGCTTTTCAAGATGTGTCATCCAAATAGTCAAGTGTTGACTGGAACAAGTAGCCCCAGAGGGTCTGTAGCCTGCCTGGCTGGCCTTCTTCCTGTGACCAGCACAGGGATGGGCTGCAGGCTGACAGCATCGTTGTGATGAGAGCAGTTTTGTCTTGATGCCACTCATTGATGAGAGTCTTTTGCCCCACCGCAGGGCATGCCATTGGAACCAATGCTCATGACAGCCTAGTGAAAAAATGTCATAAAACATCTGATCTTGAATAGGTATTTTGGCATGACTTCTGGCAGCTAATCGGAAGGTATTCTCTCTGTATTATCCACATTTCTTCTCCTTAGTTTGTCTGGGAAGTGATGCTCAGCTCTACACCCTGCTGCGTTGTTAGAAATACAAGTTTTCTGCGCCTTGCAAGATAAGACCTTGATGTATTGAACAGGCTTGGGTTTTTTGGGGTGGTTGGTTTTTTTTGGTTGTTTGTTTGGTTGTTTGTTTTTTGAAGTCTCTTCTTCGCATTATAAATTTATAAAACCTGAGTTTATGTGGGAAGAAGTCAATCTCACCATTCCTCATGGTAAAAGACCTTTAGTAAACGTATTTTCTAAAATATGTTTCTGGTATCAGTGCAGTTGGCTTAATCAGGTGAAAACAAAACACTTGATTGTTTTCATTAAGATACTTGGTAAAAAAAATTATATTACAATCAAATCAACATTTGTGGTGAAAAATTGTTATTTGGTAATATTTTGCCAGCTGTATTCACTGAAAACTGTTTAATCTCTTACTTTGTTTGTATATTAGATTACTCCTGATTACAGGGAGTAGTAAATATTTTAAACAAGTAACAAAAACAATAAGAATGTGGTGCAAACAAAGTCAACTTTTGGCCAGTCTTTTCTGGTATTTTGCCTGTTCGGCAACTCAGTGTTACTAAATAGGATTTGACAGACAAAGAAGAGCAGCAATGGGGATACAACTGTTGAAGGAGATATTTGCATAGCGTACCCGTATCAAAGTATTTTTTCAGAGGAGGTCTTCTTGTCTGGGTTGTGGTCCAGACATCTTTGAGCCCTACTTCTGAACCACCCCAGTGTCTGCACCCTTCAGACTGCTGGCCTTGTGTGTATGTTTTCTGCAGGAGTCTTGTGACAGAGGAGATACATCCTTGCCGTTCAGAATTCTTTAGAGTAAACTGACCTTTTAAAAGGACTCTTTTAAGCCAGGTAGATGGGGATTCAGCATTATGAATCAGACCTGGAACAGCCCCATCTTTTATTAATATAATGTCTCTTGATTTACTGCAGGAAGCCACTGAAATGATTAAGTGTACCAGAAGTCTGCATAAAATGCCTGGGTGACCTCCAAAGCACTATAAGAAGTATCAAAGAAAAATTTTAAAACCTGAATGATCAAGTTATAGAAATTAAAGCCGTACCTCAGCTTGCGAGAAATGCTGTTAAAATAGAGACAGAGAGTGGCTGCAGAGTGGCAGAAGAGCAAGGCCACAGCTCTTCCATGGCATCTCTAACGAGCAAGTGTGCTACACAGAAAGTATCTTTCTGTTGGAGTTTGTTTTGCAGTGCTTTAGTGATATTCCAAAAAGAAAGCATAGGTAAATAATATACAGATGAAGAGTGCCTACTCCAAATAATCATCCTTGTCCATTCACTTTATATATACTTATTTCCATACAAAGTCTTTATTTCTTCATGGCCATAGAAGCTATGCACATGCAGATAGAGGTATTGTGGTTTCTCTTTAGGACAACATTAATAAACCCTGCTACAAAGTGTATTGCTAAGAGGAGAATTGCTTTGTGGTGCCATTTTATATCTCAAAACACTCAAGAAGTGCTGGCTAAGCTTCACAGTGTCTCTCTGCAGAGAGATATCAAATTGGCTGGATGTATAGTCATTAAAATCCTTGTGGTATTATCTTAGGTGTATAATCTGAATTGAAAAATCTCTCTTATGTCACATGGTTCAGGAGGTGCTCTGTGGTGATTGCTCCTTTTGGTCTTTGGGGTTTTGGCAGGATGGGTTGGGGTTGCTGTTAAAACTAGCTGTTCAGGCAGCGCTGATAATCAGTGTCCAGATAATCACACCTCACCTCCAGTCAGCCTTGTCGCACCCACTGACTCACTGCTGCTCCTGCTGATCACAGATGGGAAGGTTTTTGGGTTTTTTTTCATAGAATCATAAATTGGCATGGGTTGAAAAGGACCACAAATGATCATCTAGTTTCAGTGCCCCCTGCTATGTGCAGGGTCACCAACCGCCAGACCAGGCTGCCCAAAGCCACATCCAGCCTGGCCTTGAACGCCTCCAGGGATGGGGCATCCAGAACCTCCTTGGGCAACCTGTTCCAGTGCGTCACCAATCTCTGGGTGAACAACTTCCTCCTAATATCTAACCTAAATCTCCACTGTCTCAGTTTAAGACTATTCCCCCTTGTCCTATCACTTTCCACCCTTGTAAACATCTGTTCCCCCTCCTGTTTACATGCTCCCTTCAAGTACAGGAAGACCACAATGAGATCTTTGCAGAGCCTTCTCTTCTCCAAGCTAAACAATTCCAGTTCCCTCAGCCTTTTTTCATAGGAGAGGTACTCCGGCTCTCTGATCATCTCAGTGGCCCTCCTCTGGAGGAGCCCCATGTCCTTCCTGTACTTGGGCCTCAGGCCTGAATGGTGATGGGATTCGTGGGGGACAAAGTGACTGCTATTAGGTATGAGTGAAGGACTGCACTCCACTACCTGTGGGCAGAGCAGTAGCAACCTGACTCTACTCTGATTCTTGTTTTGGCCTCAGCTTCTCTGCTCTCTGAGATAAGACCCAAATCCTACCTTGGCCTCCTCCCTCGTCAGTGCTACAAAAGGTTGCAGTGTTGCAGTCCTCAACTTGCTGCAGAGCAAGAGACGGGAGAGACGGGGTGCTTGTTTGCATGGTGGAGCCAGGGTAGTATATTTGACAGCATAGGAAGGAGTATGCTCTCGCCAGGCTGCTGAAGAGGAAGAGCTGAAGAGAGGCAAGTGCTGAAATGACAGAATGGAAGCACAGAGTGGGTGGTTACTGCAGAGAGCATCAGGGATAGCTGCAGCACAGAGCTGACCTTCAGGAGAAGGCCCCAGGCCTAAGGACTGGCCTCTGTATATGCCAAGTTCAGGGCATCCTCAAAGTTAGCAGCAACCATACGGATCATTGCCATATTTCTGGGCAGAAAGGGGTATACGTGCACTATGAGGCATGTGCAGCGTAAATCAAGAAATTCTGGGTGATGTTGAATCTGCTGAGTATATACTGTGAGGTTACTCCCTGTGTGAGCAGTAGGTGTTTATTCAGAAGCATCAGACATTCAGCAGCCTGGACAGCATCACGAATCCTTGCATTTTGCCTGGAGACAACTTTTAGCTGGAAAGGGGGAAAATGAATGCATAGTGGGTCGAACCGAGGCAGTTAGCATGAAGGTTTACATGGGGGCTTCCGCCCACCTGACCTACTTTGTGGAGCACCAGCGGCAGCTTCTCTTCTGAAGTAAACAGCATGATACCGTCCATGCATGTTTGAGTAGGACGTGTATTTCTTTTGGCTGCAAGAGAGGAAGGTACAGTTGTCAAGCCCAGATGGAGGCTTTGAAATATGCATGATCGTGGCAGCTGTGTGTGGGAAGAATGACTTGAAGTGTGTTGAGGAGGAGGAGGCTTGTTTACTGTGTTACTGTCTTCATGGAGCTGCAGATCTGAATGGAGGAAGAAATATGAGGAACGCGTTTCATCACCCTGGTTTATTGCTTTACTTGTCCTGGACAATTTTTTCTTGAATATTACTATTCATTATTTGTTTAAAAATTTGTAAGAGGTCGGGGAGTTACAGTGGAGGAGACTGCAAAAAATGTGTTGTGAATATTTCTTCTGTCCCCAAGCCTCATGACTAATGGCCCTGTTTTCCTATATCAGGCCCTTGCATGTGAAGGTTTCTTCTTGAAAGCAGGGCTGAGACTGTTGTATGCATTCTGCACAGAGGAACATACATTTCTGGTTGTCTTTTTGATTTTGTACATGCCCATATTTATCAGTGTATTTTGTAGCACGCAGCTATGTAACGCTTGAGCCTATGTGTGAGATGCATTTGTGTGCAGGGGCCCTGCTGCACTGCCACTGCAGTTCCGCAGCAGTGCTGCTGGCATGTAGGCTGAGGGGCCATGCAGTGTAGCTCACCTGGGGGAATGGAGGGCAGTTGTGGGTGGACCAGGGAGTCCTCCCAGCCATGCAGTGCCTACACAGTCTGCCAATTGGTTCCCAGGTGTCCGTGCTCATGCAAGAGGAGAGCAGGGTTGGGTTAGGTACACTTCTGTCCCTGCTCATGAACACAGCCACCGCTGCAGCCTTTGAGAGATCCTAGGAACAGGGATCCTGCTTTCACAGCTGGTGAGGGGATTGCCTAGTTTGAGGAAAAAAAGCAATGCCAGCTGTGCCCAAAGGTTTTGAGAGATAAAGGCAGAATACTGCTGACTGTTTTTGCGATTATATAAGAAAGAAAGGAGAACAAAGGTCCAATAAAAAGTAGTGGGCTGGCATGCTGAAGTGGAATGTGTGTCGAGTTAATTCACAAACTCTGGGGTTTTTTAGCTTTTTTTTTAATTTATGTTTTCTGTTTACAATTTTTGATCATCTCATTAATTAACACCTTTCTTTGGGGACAGTGAGGATTTATGGCTTACTCTATTTCTTAAAAGGATTTTTTCCAAGCACATTTTATAATGAGTACATTTTTTGCATTCCCATCCCGGAGCATGAAATTAATCTTTTCTGAATAATTTCCAGTGAAATGAATAATCTCCTTCAGCTGGGTGGCCTAAAAAGGTCTTTGACTTAATTAAAGAAAATCGATCTAAAAAAGAAAGATGCAAAATCATGTTCTGGAATATATTAGAATATCAAAAAGGATCAAGTGAACCCTAGTAACAAGTTTTAGAATAATGGGGCAAGGTTTGGTGTCATCTGCTTCACTCTGCTGTAGAGCATGGCTCATACTGCGTCCCCAGCATTGAAGACTGCCTTGCACTTGACACCAGGATAAGGTCGTGTATCTGTTTCCGCAGGAGTGCTGTTAAGCATAGTAGATAGCTTCCAGATACACTTAATTTTGGGAGTAGCTGCTATTTTAACATCTAATCATATGACAGCAGCTTTCAAATTTTTATCATTTGAAAATCTATATCCTAAATGATTTATCTGATTTGAGCTTTAAGCTTCATCAGACCCAGTTTCATGATAAACACCCTTCCTTCCCTCTTTTCTGGCAGATCTGCAGACCAAGCATGCTTCAGACCTTTTACACTCACCAAGTTAATTGGTGCATTTTCTGAAGAACCTCAATAGCAAAAGGAAGCAATATCAATATTTGTACTCATCAAGACTTGTCCACAATTTTTTTTTATCTTGTCTCAACCGTGACACAGGTCAACAATGTCAAGAGCCAAAGTTGGCTGTCATCAAATGCTTCATATGACCATTTCTTCCTGTGCTCAAGAGTAGGAAAATGCATAAATATCTAAAAGCCAGTTTTTCTGAAGTCATAAAAGTCATAATATTCACTTTGAATTAATCAAAGTATAGAACCATCAAAAAGGGAAATTTACAAGTGTTTGTTTCTGTATTGGACAAACACAACATCTTTACAACACTTCAAACAGAAGATGTTGCTGCAAATGGAGTGTGAAAAAATTATCAGCCTAATTAGTAGTAAACAATCATGGCAGCAAAATAATTTTAGGTGTTTTATTCTTGATTAATCCTAGTCCAAATTTTCTTGTGGCAATTTTACTTTGAAAACTACACTAGATTTGTTGTTCTTTTCTCACAAATGAGTGGAGAATTTAGCTTTGTTAGTGCATTCTTCATCCCATTTTCAGGCCTCTGGATTGCATTCATGTTGTCATTCACATCTTAGTAAAATGAATGCACATTGTTATCATTTGATGTTGCTAGTGTCTTATCTTCATTTAGTATGTAGATGTATGTTAGTTTGAACATTTAAAACAAAAGAACATTAGACTGATGATTAGACTGGGTGAAGGCTCTTTTTCACATGAAGCCAATTAGAAATACATGTTTAATCTTTTAAATAGACAAACTGAAACATGAAGCAGACTCTTAGATTTGTAAGAGTTGCCAGGGTCTGTAACTATGCTCTGTTACCACCTGAAAATTATTTTTTTCCATGGTAGACTTACCATGTTGGCTTACCTTTATGAGCAGGAGGAGAAAGCAAATGGTGCTTATTTGGGACTGTGTATTTAAGCACGGCCTTTCAAAGATGTCTTTAAAGGAGGCAGGTATTCATATCTTGACAAATCTCTTCCAACTGTCTTCTGTCAAGGTCAAAAGGATTATTCAACTAGTCTAATGCAGTCAGGAGTTTTGATTGTCTTCTTGTTCCTGAATCTCCTGTGTTTTCACATCTCATCACAATTTGTAAACTGTGTGCTCAGTTTATCTGTAAAATGTGACAATAAAATTAGCTACTGTTGTTTCATTGGAAAATGTCATCAAGTATAACAAACTGTAATTTTCCAGTGCTTTGTACCTTGTATTATGATGTGTAGTGGGTTTCATTTTCAATTTCTTTTGAAGTCTAAACTGTAAATGTTAAAGGGATCTGTACTTTGCTGTAACACTTAACCATCTGTAAATTTGTTTCACAGTTTCTTTCAATAAACTAAAAATACAATACTGTGTAACTGTCTTAACTATATTTTTATCTTAATTTGTAGGATATGGAACCAGTATATATTTTATAAAAATACATAATGGTATAAAATGTATACTGTATATATATTGTATACACTGTATACATAATATGTATGTATATATATAGATATATAATACATATTGTATATATACCAAGATATATTTTATCAAATGTTCTGAACGTTAATGAAAAAATAAGAACAACAAAATAAATTTCATACGACAGGGCATATAAGACTTGGTTATGGATCTTCAGAGTGACTTATTTGAAAATACCTCATATAGGCTTTGCATATTCATTTAATAATAACAAATATGATTAGAAAAAGTGGGATATTTCAGAAGTATTGCTGCAATTAAAGTTAGGCACCCACTGGCTTCAGTGAAGTAGATAGCTTGAGGAATACTGCACACAGAACGTGCTGCAGAGCCAAAGAGAGGAGGAAATGTAACAGAACTTATATTGAGGATGTGAATAAATGTTGTTTTGAAATAGCATGTGTGTTTGGATATGTAGGTCATGACTTTTTATCAAGGAAGAGAGAGTAGAACAGTTCTGCCCTACTGCAGTCTCCATGTTCTTGTTTTCTTTTCTTGTTGAATGTATCTTTGCAGACCATGACGTATGTGATTAGGGTGCTGTAACTGGCATTAATATTCAGGATCCTTTCTCTGTTATTTAATTTTAATGAACAATAATGACAGACTTCTTTTGAGACTGGTCGATTTTTGAAGTGTACAGATACCTCTAAGGTGACTAATACCCCAAGACCAAGTGAAGTTTTGATTTCAGCCATTACCAGCAACAAAACAAACTGCTTGACTACGCATTCTCATACACGTCCCTTTCTTGCATTTTCATTGACAAATGCCTCCACAAAGTGAAAAGAAAACATTTCTGTCCTCACTTGTTAGCATCTTGTCTAGACTGCACACAGATGCCAAAAACCTATGGAAATTCAAGTCCTTAGTACATTCTATAGGTTGATATTTGTGTTATGCCATTAACTCTTGGAAAGGCTGGCTGTAGAACTTCAATAACATTTTTTCAAGAAAATACATAAGTGCTGCATTTCATTGCAAATTTGCCTGCTGTAGAAGGCCCAGGTTGCAGGGATGCTGGACTCAATGATCTTTGGAGGTCCCTTCTAGCCCCTACGATTCTGTTATTCTGTGATTCTGAGTTGTCTGACAGATGATTAAGTGAAAAGTTTCTTGTAGGTTAAGTGACTTTTCTTAACAAATGTTTGATCTTGGTAAAAGTTGAATTGATATCAGTTTGCTGCTGGCATCAGGGCTTAGAAAGATCCACAATGACATACCAAGATGAAGACTTCAGCAAAGAATGTATAGCATCACCTTAATGTGAACCAGAAGTTGGACACAGGATACAGGAATTCCTTATAAGACTGGGAAATAATAAGAGTGTAAAATTACATGCAAAAGACAAAACTTTTGGTTTAAATGTCTTTTGGTTTCATGGAGATAGAAGCATATTTTGGGCAGGCACAAGAGAATTGAGAGGTCAACTTGTGATTATATTTGAAAAAATGGAACAGAAGCTTTTAAAGGGTGTGTTACTGTGTGAACAGTCAGAGAACATACTGACCTGTTTGACAGTAAATGGCAATGGAGCAGCCAGCTGCTTGTCTTTGCTCTGAGTGTGAGTCAGTGACTGAAACACGCTGAAACATGCAAAACAGCTTGTCTTAAATCTGATGGGTGAATTGAGCCTAGCTAGTCTTTGCTGCCATTGTAGTCACAGAATGATCTCAAGTTTTGTTGTTATTGTTTCTGTATAAGTATACGATCAGATGCTACCTGGTACATGTTAGTAATAATCCGTTATACAAATCCTCAGTTGATGCAAACCCCCTATTTTTCTTTCCCCCCAAATGGAGTAATGTTTTATGTTCTTCACCAGCAGAGTACAGACCAAGTACCCTTGCTGTAGTGTCTGTCCTCATAAAAGTTTAAACTAATAATGACTGTAGGAAGTCAATACATAGTACAGAAACTTCAGAATTGTTAAAGCTGCCATGATCAGATATGGTCACTCAAGACATACATTTGAGTTTTTCTAGTAGAGAAGAAATTTCACAGTCTTTGACATGACTAAAGACTTTCCCTGATGAGTGTCCTGATTTGATGCCATCATAGCATCGTTCTGGTTGGATGGGAACCCAGGTCATCTAGTCAGGCCCCTTCTGCAGTCAGGTCATATTTGGCACTGACCCAGGTTTCCTAAGGTGTTGTCAAAGTGGATGCTGACTAAGAGGTTGAAAACCTCGTTCTTCAAAATGTTAATGCTCTTCTACAATTACACATCCGTCTCCTTCCGTTGTGTTTTAGAACTGCTCAATCATGTTATCAGTTAAAAATATCAGTGTTGATAATCCTGTTTCTTGGTCAGGTGATAATGTGGCATGCGTGCTCATGATCTGTCATCTACCCTGATAGTGTATTTTTTAATTCATTTATGTGCGTGGAGAACACATCCAAGGTTCTCAGTAGTTATTGCAATATCTAGCTAGCATTTGTGCTACTGAGTGTTTTAAGAGGAGCCACATCACAGCCACACCACTATTATGCAGACACTGAAGTTAACAGATATACTATTCCAGCTTTGTTATAAAATGGCCACCAACAAGGAATTTCTAAGTCTTGCATCTCACACTTCTCTCTGCTCTGGATAAGTGTGTTGATCTGTAAAAAAAATCTTTAATAATAGAGCTGTGAGAAAGACTACTATTAAAAAGAATGAAGAAATGAAGAATATAGAAGCACATTTTATAGTTTCTGAGGACTTAACTCTTTTTTTTTTTTTTTTTTTTAATATAGCCAGCACTTGGTCCCTGATTTATGATTTTCTGTTGTGTTTTTAAAACTCTGTAGCTTGATAGATGTTTTACAGTATACAATTGATTTATATTTCCAGGTCATATACACTGAAACCATTAACTAGGCTGGATTATGACAGTTCCACATAGTTTCCTCTTCTTGTGCAACATTTAGAATCATATATATAAGACAGAGATTAGAAAGTAGGTCATCTCTTTGATCCCTTAGCAGATTCCAGTTTCTCTGAAAGAAGAGGTGGTAAAAGTAGAATAATATCAAAGGGAAGATCCCCATCTGAAGCTGACCATCCTTACATCTACAAGGAAAATAAATACAGATTGGCTAAGTTGTTTGAATTGAGGACAAAGCTACAGTGAAGCACCTGAGATCCTTTCTGATTCTTGCTCTGATTTCTTCAGATGTGGTTTACGAAGTCAAAAGCCCTTTTTACGCTGTCTCCATCTAACATCTGAAAACGTGGGAAATATGAACTCTTAAGAATCCCCACAAAATACAGATGAGGAGAATGTCAGTAGAGAGATGTTTCTATGCTGTAGTAACACCATGATACATAAACCAATTGGTTTGTTTTTTTTAAAGACACAATATGGAAATTGTTATGTGATGGTTTACCTTTTAGCATACATGATTGAAAAAATATGGCTAATATATGTGGCTTTCCTTTCTGCTGTTTCTTTTTTTGTTCTTGCTTATCAAATTGACTGTGTAGCAATGGGCTCATCTTATGTTTATCATGAGTACAAATGCTGTTACTGTAGAGATGAAATACCTGGTTTATAATTTTATATTAATGACAATTGTACTGCTTTATTATACTATATCATATTTTGCTTTTAAATTAAATATATGTTTTGTCAAAATCCTTATCTGGATCAAAGCTGCCTGGGTAGAATAAATTCTTTCCTACAGCAACAGAATGTGCTTTCATTTTATGCGTGCATGTGTGCAGGTTAACAGGTGGATGTCAAGCCTTTTATAAATCAAAGCAGTATTTAATTTATATTTCCCTCCAAAAGATTAACTAATATAATTTTATGTGAAAACAAACTGTGGCATTTTAATGTGGAGCCAATGTATATTTTCTGGGTTATTGTTTTGTTTCAGTGTTCTGCTACCAAAAGGCAATGCTTTCCAACCTTCATTAGATTTGCTATATTTGTTGTAGATTTTATTGCAGTTTTTTTAATGGGCTTATTAACTCATATTAAACCTCTTAAACACCGTCGGTTTTCTAACTTGGATGTTTTGGAAGCAGATATAAGCAATACCTTCACTGAGGTAAATAAAATTTCATGGGCCTCATAAAAACAGTTACAGTGCTGTAACTGTTACTGTACTTACTACTTTGCTCCTTGAAATGTAATACTAATTTTGATCCCCCTGTGAATGCACATGCTCCCTACGTACACGAAGAAAACAATTTCTCTTGCAACTCTTCCCTGTACATCTGGTAAAGTATTGCTTTTGCAAAGTTGGCATCGTATCTAGTAACCTATGTGCGGTTAACAAACTGAACAATTAACAAATCTGATTTATATAATCCATATAGTCATATCACAATTTTATCTGTTGTCAAAACTTTTGTGAAGTAGATAGAAGACACTGCTTGAGCTATGAGAGAGGACCTTTGAAGTCAAAAGGCTAAGCACCCAGCCAGTTTGTAATGCACTGAGGCATTATCTGTTTGGACAGTCTTCGTGGTTAAGTAGGCTGACTCTTGCAGTACCTAACTGTTTATAATTAGAAATGGAGTAGTCAAAGAGTGTGGTCTTAACAGCAGAATAATACAGTTTTGGACACGGCCAGAGCTCACCATGCCTCCACCCTTACGGGGAATGGGAAGAACAAGGTAAATTTACTGAGTCTTGAAGTTGAAGACATGTCAGGTATGTGTGTTGCTTATGGTTTCAGGAATATCTGAAGAAATATTATATACGAATTCTGCAGTGAGACCAAGAGGTTTTCCGCTAGGCAGAGTATTTTAAAAGCAGAATGATTGAACATTCTCAGAGAGAGCTATACTTGAAGAGTGTCTCTGTCCCATTTGCATATTCTGTGGAGAAGGAGGATGAGACAGAAGGAAGCAGTCCTGATTTCTGGTTTCTATTTCTTGCTTCAGCCAAAGTTCAAGCTTTTTAGCAATTATATTTCCCATGTGGAATGTGAACTAAGGACTGGGACCCCAGCATAAGCCACAAAGACATCTGTGGACTCTTACATTGGCACACTTTAGCAGAAAGGATGGACTTTCTAGACTCTGGCATGGTCAGTAATGTATGTCTTTTTGAAACAGGAATTATAATTTAAGTTCATTTTGGGTTGAAATGGGTGTAGAAGAGGCATCTCTTAGTACATAATCTTCTTTTAGAGTTGCATAAAAGTTGGTATCAGCAGCTCTGGAATCTGCCTGGAAGCTAGCATTGCCATGCAGTTGAGGGAAGGAATAGTCCCACTCTGCTCTGTACTGTTCAGCCTCACCTTTAGCACTGAGTGCAGGTTTGAGGCACAATATATGAAGGAATAGAACTATCAGAAAATGTAAAAGAGAGATATGAAGACAGTAAGGGGTCTGGAGTGCAAGGTGTATGCGGAGCAGCTGAAGTCCCTCAGTTTATTCAGCGCAGAACAGAGGAGGCTGAGAGGAAGCCTCATGGTGGCCTGGAGCGCTTCATGGGAGGACTGGACTGACAGCACTGAGCTGTGCTGTCTGGTGACGGAGCTGTGTGGAGCTGTATCAGGAGAGGGTCTGGTTGGGTGTTAGGAAAAGGTTCTTCACCAGAGGGTGATGGGCATGGAAAAGGCTGCTCAGGGCAGTGGGCACAGCCCGAAGCTGATGGACTTCAAGGAGTATTTAGGCAATGCTCTCAGACATAGGGTTTGGATTTTGGGTGGTCTTGTGTGGAGGTGAGGGTTGGATGTGATGATCCTTGTGCATCTTTGCCAACTCAGGATATTCTGTGATTCTGTGATTTGTCTTTTCCATCCACTGTTACAGATCTGGTTTTTGAAAACTGAATTTTGTGCACCTGCCTTCTAAGTTTCACAATCAGGGTCCGGGTGTCAGAATACACTGTGCAGCATCACATCTTTTGAATACAGGCCTAGTCCACTCTAAGTCTTCCTAAACACAGGAGAAGGAGGTCCACAGAGTAGTTCTTAGGTAGTATTCAGGGGGGACTCATCTTGGCTGAGTGTATAGCACTTGGCCCTGCTTTCATGGCAGGAGAACTTAGGGGTTGGGATCCATGCTCAGACCATATCATGTCAAGTTTGTAATCTGTCTCAGAGCCAGGATTCCAGGCTGATCAGCTGATCAACAGCTAGAGGATGAACGTAACCCAGTCTTGCTCTTAGTCAGATATGAACATCTCAGGTCAGTTGCTTTGATTAGGGACTCTTGTGTGCAAGTTTTGTGTCTGCATGTTTACTGGTGATCTGAACACAGAAAGTGATGCTTAGAAGATGCCATTGGTGCCTGTGTGTGGTGCTGTAATGGATAGTGGCTGTATTATAAATAAATGGACATTGCCCGAAACCACTAATACATATGAATGTTATCTGTGTAACCAGCAATTTTGTGTTGTGAGGAGGGGGCAGGATCTTGGAATGTGTTTATTTAGTGGATATTTTGGGAAAGTATCTTGTATTCTGTAAGTCAAAATTATGGGTACCTTACATAAAGTCTGATGGTGATGCCAGATGTATTTACTTGAACAAATGTCCTTACACTTTGGGGTAATGCTTTAAATCTGATTGCGACTTAATTTCTGACAGCTTGTGTGGTGGTGGGCTCTCATTTTCAGAGGTTCTTCTGGTCCAAGCTATGCTAACACTGGTGCATGTGTAAAGGAACTGATTTAAGCGGATATTTTGTGTGAGATAACACTCCTGTGCAAATGCTGTCACTGCTGGGACATTGTGGCCAGTTGTTGTCACTGATGACAGGACACTCCACTGCATGTGTCCCTGCAACAGCTTTTTCATTGGGTTTGGTGAATGCTTATTACCAGCTGGCTGTGCTCCCACGTCACCACTCCAGTACATGCATGATGAATTTCTATTGACTAGTTAAAATCATCTCTGCTGCGTGCAGGAATTGCCCCATCCAGTGTAGAGCTTGTACAAACACACAAGCCCATCAGTTCCTGCATGAGCACAGAGCTGGGGCCGCCTGGGCTGTTCCAGTGCTGCTGCAACTCCCTGGCTCCCCAGCCCTGTCACATCATCTCTCATCTGTCAGACACGCTAGACTGGGGCTCCATCGATCCCCTGACCTCTGGTGGGGCCAATGTGGGCTCTGCTCATTATTTCCTCTTGCACAATTTGTCTGGGGAGTTCCCGGGACTGCCCAGGGAGTTCTTTGGGTGACTCAGCATAGAGTGTGTACAGCACAGCCCTAATCCCCAGCTGCACTGCGATTGCAGCCGCGGAGGGCACCACACCTATCTGCTCCATGGAGTCATCGGTCATAGAGTGCTGAGAGTGTTAGTGGAAGATACGTGACACTTGTGCATTTACTGATAGGATCTGCCCAGCTGACCAGTTGTCTGTGTCCCTCCACAGGCACAGATAGATGCCTTTCTTTCTGTGCTGGGCTCCCACATGTGTAGGCTGGTGCTTTACAACGTACTGCTTTGTGCCTCTTCTGCCACAAGGAATCCAAAATGCAGTCACTGTACAAGCACAGGTTTCTTTTCTGTAGTAATCCGCTGCTTTCTCTACTACCACGAGATGTCATTTGGGCCTCTTGTTTCCCAGAGAAGGATAAGGGACAGCTTATTGTTAAAATTATGGCATTTACTGAGAAAGAAAAGTTTATCTTCTGATTATCAGTATGTGTACAATGACAGAGCAGACAGAATCTAAACTGGATAAATTTGGAACCTAGTGTGATGTCAAGTAGTTGGTATAAAACAGCTAACTAACATGTGCAGGGAGGTGTACTTTTAGACTTTTCTCCAGTTAATCCCTTATTTTCCTTCTGAAAGTGAAATAAAAAGTAATGAACAAATAAAAACAGTAAACAGTAATGTCCAAAAGATTAGTTTGGAAACTGTCAAATGTTGATTAGAGTTAGAAAGGGGAAGGGGGGTGTTTGCCTTCACCAGTATATAAGGCAAGATAGGGCTCCATGCCATCTGCTCTTCAGGATCTTCCTCCAAGGACAGTCTGAAGGAAGCAGATGAGGTGGCTCTGGATGGGACGACTGTGTTTCTTCTGTCCAGCGCTCTGTCCTGCAGGGATACTGTATGCTATGCTCAGTTTGCAGCCACACAAACTCATGTGGAGTAGAACAAGTGAAAGAAAAAATACAAAAGGTTTCTTCAGTCTAATGTTGCTCAAAATCACTGTGCAAGCTCTTCAAAACTGTTTTATTTCTGAACTTGGTGACTCTTGCTGGTTGGCACAAGGATTAGATTATTTATCCATTCGGAAGCTTTGAAAGATACAGCTAGGCAAAAAAAGGTCTTAGTTGTGATTAACATGATCTGTGTGAGGGGAAAAGTGAATTTATACAGCAATCGTATGGCTTTGTTTGGAGGGATAGAAATTGACCTTGCTACTTCTCTAAGCAAGCCAGGAGTGCTTTCCTCATATGCAGTGAAATAACTCTGACTGTAATATAAGTAGGAGTGCAGGCGCAGAGAAAACAGTGTGATCCATTGTCAGAGAGCTGCCTGGAGATCAGGGCTCCAAGTTCACTTCCTGCTCCCTGCTGGCTTGTTGCACGACCCTGAGCAGCTCTGTGCCCCACTTTCACCAATGGGCCGTAGGGAAACAAATCCTTGATTTTCCTTGAGATTTATTCTTGTGATAGACAATGTGAGTGGGGAAGTACCATTATTCAGAGTTGAAATGCCACACACCTAGTGAACGCTCAACCTCTCTCTAATACTTAATTTAAATGCAGTTAGTTTATGTCAGGGTTTTCCCATGTTTTCATTAGAGATGTAAGATAATGAACACTTCCTTTTTTTCCCATGAACTGCAGCTCTTTGTAACATATATTGCCTTGCTTGAAATGTTTTGTAAAGAATAGTCTCACTTATGAGGACAATATAGCACGTTAGATAACCTTTCATTTAACCATGTGCTTCATAATTACTGTACAGGATTATGGCCTCTCTTTTTTTCTTTTTTTTTTCCCTAAGTGGAACTTAAATAACAGCACCCTTTGCTGCAGTCTAAGTTGTTTTTCACGATGACTGACTTACTTTGTGTGCTGCTGATAGTTTGGATATATGAAGAGGTGGCATAATGTTTCCTTCCCATGTCTTCCCTAAGGAGAGGGAGAATGGTCTGACTGAGACAGTATGACTTAATAGCCCACCTTGCTGGACTGGCATGTGGAGTCATTCATTATTGCTTTTCCAGTGCTCAGAAGGCAGAGGGATTACAATCTTTTATTTCCTGCAGACATGCTAGGAGAGAGCTGAGGCTGCTGTCTCAGAAGACTGTAATGCCTTTTCCATTTACATTCCCAACTCTGAAACCATGTTGCTGAGATATATCAGTTATTGCCTTTTGTAGGTTCAGCAATTACCTTACTCATTAAAAAAGAAAAAGTATAAAAAGCAGCCACTGTCATGCTTTAAGGATTCTATATTTTTTTTTTAAAATTTTGTCTGTCAAATTTGCTTCCCTCTAGTGGCTTTCAAACAGTATTTCTAAACATGAAAAAGTTGTTGCAGTGCTGAAGTTTATGAACTTTAAGCAAGACATTTCCTTGGGAAACTTCTGTACTTAATAAAATTTAATTTCTTTTGGGATTAGCTAACCCATAATGTTCTAGGGACTTTCCAGCCATCAGAAACCTTATCCTAAAGCTCAGTTTAGCACAGACAGCTGCAGAACAAGTCTTAGCGTCTCAGCTAGCTATCCCAAGCATTGTCTAGAGAGCTGCCATTCCTGCTGGTTGAATGCAAGGCCACTCTGCAGAGACTGTACCCATCATGTTGAGATGTGTAAAACCAGCATTTAAGCCAAAATAATGACATAGACTTCTGAGCAGTATAATCCTAATAAGATTAGGCGTTAGCAAAGAGAAACATAAAAGATATAACCTAATAGAATCATAATCTATTCTGAATAAACTGTATTAGACATGTTTGCTGAATTGATTACATAAGTTTAATAAAATTATACTGTCTTATAAGCAGGATACAATAAGTAGTAATGGCAGCTTTTCTATACACAATGCAAAAGAGTAAGGAACAAAATGGGGATTATTAGAAAATGAGTTTAGTCAAAACAATTTAAAATCAAAAGGATAAAAATAGAATAATAATTTCTTCAGTGCTGCTTCAATGAACTTGCTTCTTTGAGTGTATTAGTTAAAATCATAATAAGATATCCAAGCATCTGTAACTCAAAAGCATCCAGAAAAATGCCTATGGTTTTTAGAGGAAGAAGGAAGACATGAATATAGAGAAGAATGACACAGCTAAAAGTAATGCAGAAGATTTGAGAAAATTTAACTCTCTCTGATCATTTAGTCAGATTTTTGTCATTATTACTTTATATGTTTGTCCATTTCATCTCTTCACCTGATAGTCGTAGCGGATGCCACGCTGTTAGCACTTCTGAGCAGATGGCATATGGCCTCTCATGCTGAGATCACGGTGGAAATGTCATCTATGCAGCATAACTGAGCTATAGTAGTACTTTAACATGGTTGTCTGAATTGTTGTCCTCTTGAGCAGCTTTTGTTGTTGGGAGCACTGTAAAAAGTATATATATATATATATATATATATGTTTATATATATGTAATATATGTATATATATTTGCCTCTAAAAATTAAAACCTTACCAAACAGTTCTGATACCATATTCCAGCTTGATCTGTTGTGGTAAGGAATTATAAATGTAATTATAGAAATAGAAATGGTATTAAGGAGACTACTTGTAATATTGCAAGGAAATCAAGAATCATATTAAGACAGAATGATCTGAGATATATCCCCTCCAAAGTGTTGTAAGGGCTTTTTCTCTGGGTAGGTAGAGAGAGAAAAGAAGTGGTGCATCCAGTATAACTGCATTATATTTCAATTTTGTTTTTATTTCATTATTGGCAGTTGTGAATTCTAATAGAGGCTGAAAGGCAGTGCTATAAAAATTACATTTTAGGGTCCCACATCTGTTTTAGCTTTCTAATTTCTTATTTAAGTTGCTCTAGTTTACAGAAAAAGTTGGTTTTCTGTCTGTGCAGATAAAAACACACATCACATGTTCCAAGAGGTAGAATTCTACAGTGTGTCTTTCTTGTTAGAAACACGAGGTCTCTTTAACTTAGCTGTGTCCCCTATTCCACAGTAGTTATTTAAGTACTTGGGCTTAAATGATGTAGTACCTTTAAAAACTGGACGCAAGAGTTAAACAGGTTTATTTTCCATGCATAATGATTGCATTTCTTTTGTGTACCTGTAAAATCTCACTGGCTTAAAACCCTGTCCTTGAGCAATCCTGGTGGCCTTCAGAGGAAAACACTACAGGGGTTATATGGAAAGTAAAGGATATTTAAAACAGTCTCTGAGCATATATCATATGGTAAGGGATTGGGCATGTTTTATAAGCTCTGGTTCACACCATATGATTAAATCATGAAAATTAAGTTACATTTCCGAGTAAGGACTAGACTTCTTATGTGACATCCTGGTGACAGGAGCCCACCCCCAACTGAAGGCTGTAAAGGGAGACATGAGTCATTGTTTTGGATGAGGGCAGTGCTAGATATTTATAACGTTGTCCATCAGTGTAAAATATGTGCACTTAGCAAATTTCTAATGACTCTTCCTATAGAAGTAAGTACAGTGTTTTACTGGTTGAGTTAAAGTTCTAATTTATGTAAATAAAAGAGAAAGGAGAAAAGCGTATTTTCAGACTCCTAACCATGAAGCAACTCAGAATAAAGTAGATAGCATTTGCATTTAGTATTCCATTGACTGACTCTGTTTTTCTTCCCTTGTCCATTCCTTTTTGTCTGTGTGCTGTGCGTTTGGTTTCTCAGGGTGGCTTTTGATGGGCAGAGGCTACATTCCCTGTCTATGAGCCTTGACACTGTTGAAATTTGCTGTGACAGACAAAACCAACACAGCCGTGGTACTGGCATCAGTGTAGAAGGTTGCTCCCCAAATGATAGGAGGACTGACTGTCTGCCCCAGCCTTCATCAGTCAATGAACTTCGAGAGTAATGCTGTTCTGTCTCTGACCTCTAAGATACAAGTCTTTTTCCCCATTCCTTGCAAAGAAATAATGATTCTGCATACACACCTAATGGTTTTCCAAGGTGTTTGCACATGAATTTAACTAGCTGTAAATTTACTAATTAGACATCTTCCACTGACCTGTATTTTAATAATTCAAATGCTGTTGCTTCTTACTTTTACATCTATATTTCACTTCATTCATTTCTTTCAACTGTTTGCAAACAGTGATTTTCTTCTACTGATCTAAAGTCAGCTTCTCCTATGTGAAGATTTAGCACTTGACTGCATAATGTCCATCACCTGCTTGCTATCAATACTAACAAAGGTATAGAGAGGGGAAGAGAACTGCCAAGACTAAAAGCAGCAGGACTTTGTGCAGCAGTGGGTTGGCAGCAGACAAGTATCTATAGCTTCATTCAGTCAACAGTAGTAACAGATGTAACAAATAGCTGCAGCCTGTGGCTTTGTCCCACAAACAATGTGTTTTCTATCAAAGGTACCCTGTTGCTATCAATTTACCTGGACTTGCTCAGTGTATCACAACTTCAGATCATTGAGCTGCTTTCATAGAATGCAGGAATGTCTACATGTGCTAGTGTGCTGTCTGATACTCTACAATCCTAACCAAGCATGGTCTCAAAACAGAGTCCAATCAGTTGTGCTTACAGTGGACATAGGGTTAAAATTTGACCTAAGTTACTTCCACTTCTTGAAACAGAGTCATCCCGATTGCTGAATCATAATATATTTGCAAGACAAGTAATAATGTCTAGAGGCTGGAGGAAGGAAAGCAAAAGAGGCACAAGGTGACAAGGAGATGCTTTGAAGCTGTAAATCATAGTCATGTTGTTCAAAAAGGAAGTTAGACCATGTTTTATATATGCAGAATTGGAGAAAACTATAACATCCAGCAATTTGGTTCTGGGTACGGGTAGAGCTCAAAGTTGTCTTGTCAGGCTCTGTTCAATGCCACCATGGGCTGACCTTCCCACCTATCCTAGTCCTGTCTGTCTCCAGAGAGGTGCCGAATGCCTGGGGCTGGAGCTGCCCCCTGTTGGCTCTGCAGCAGCTGGCCCTGAGGTGTCAGCCTGTAGGGAGTCAGTTTTCCTATAAATGGGTTATATCTACAAACTCTTGGGGTCTTTCCTAATTACACTTTTATCTTACCAGTGGAAGCTTACCAGGGTAAGAGAGGTACTAATGTATGCCTGCACACACGCATGCCCAAGTGCACTTCATGCACAAACATGGGCATTTTTCCCATACTTTTTTGTTTTTTGCTGGTTTTTTTGGGTGTTACTCACAGGTTTTATTCTGGCTGCCCTGGCTGTTTCACAGCCTACTCAGATGCTTTTTTTCACAGAGGGGAACACAAAACATCTTGTAAGTTCTCATGATCTTTAAAACGATATGTTGGAGGACAGTGAATTCTTCATTGTCAAAAGCAGATAGAGCAAAAAATACCTATGAATCGTCTGTAATTCCACAGCCTTTTCCAGTTCTCCTACCATGAGGTCTAAGGAACGATTCTGGTTGCGAGAGTTAGTGTGAAAGAGGATCTCAGTCCATGGGCAATTAAATCCTAGATTCAGTGTATTTAATAGTAGTTTTTCTGCCTTGATAAGAATGGTGACAGAATCTCCATTGACCTTGGTTGTGCAGATTGTATCTGCGCTGTGGAGTTCAACAGCGTGGGGAGAAAGGAGTCTGCATGGCCTGAAGAAAGGTCTGTGAGGAAATATGTTTTCTGCCACTGAGCCTCAGAGGCTGCCTCCAAGAAATCGGGGGAGTATGGGGAGGCTGTTGTCTGCTATCCTTCAGTGAACATCTTGTGGAAAAACTGTCCTACTGAAGCAAACCTTTGTTTTCTTCAAGGAGACAGACACGTATGATTAGTTTGCTTGATTCTAATCATTCATGAGGTGCAATAAAATCAATCTTTTCTGATACATGATCTGAACAGATCTCACTGTTTGAGAAGGTTTTTTGGTTGCTTGGTTTCATCTTCTATTCCTAGCCGTTTTCTCCTGCAGTATCGTAGCAATTTTTTTCTCTCCTTAGGGTTTTGTACTAAAATAACAGTAGATGGTCATTTTCACTACTTGCCATTGTGTATCAAAGCTTAAAGGTACTGTAGTATCAAGTATATGAGCATTTGCCCCTTCAGACTTCAGTGGGAAAAAATGGAATAGAGAGAAAGTCAGTATTTTATACATTTTTCAATGATTTGCTTGTTTTACCATACTCTGTTTACAAGTTTCTGCCTCTATCACTGTTACATGGTGTAAGGAAGGTGTGGCTGCTTCCCGTCAAATCTGTATTTGTCATTTTCTAATGACTGTTTTCCTTCAACCTGTAGTTAGAGGTAAAAATTGGAATATATTTCCTCCAAAGCGCTGTTATTGCTTACATTTCCAAGAAAAAAAACCTCACTTGTTTGCTTAACGTTTGGAGCTGTTCCATGTATAGATTCACCACCTGCAGATTTTCAAAAGAAGGCCCTTGTTTTGAAAATATGATCCTAAATCTGAGGTAATGTCAGGGTAATTTGGAGAATATTGCTTGGAGAGAGTTTCTTCTCACTTGCTGTGAACTTTTCACATCTGTTTTGTAGCATTCAGACTGAGGAGCGTGGACTTCAAAAATTTGTTTCATACCATAAAGCACCAATAGCTGCATGCTACGCTTTCCTTATGCCAGACCCACAAAGGATGTAAATTGTGAGTGAATCTGGCTGTTCAGTTTATGCTCCTGAGACTCATGGAGCTCTGGCCATCCTCAGTCTAATCCTGAAAGTTCATATTGTCAGACAAATTTTCTCGTACATTCTAGAAAGGGAGAAAAAAGTGTTGTAGTGCTTGTACATATGCAGTTTGTGCAAATAAGTGGGAAATGTTCCACCCTGAACGCTACAGGCTCTGAATATACGGTTCTCAGTAAATATATAATTTTCTCTTTCCTATATGGAGTTTTTGGTAGTCTTTTTGTAGAACAGTTTATTTTGTAACTACTTTCTGAAGTGTTTGGGTACTGTCTTTCCCTTTAGGAATTTTCAGTTATTCTCCATGATATCATTATATTTTCCCTTGAAACAGTGTGTTTGTATCAGGATAATGGAGAGAGAAGCTGTTCGGTTTATGATTGATTAGTGGATGTACGATTTCAATTCCCTCAGAAAGTGGGTGTGTGGTTGTTTGAGTCTGTTACTTTGTAGAGAGACCATTTCGGGGAATCGTAGTTAGAGCTGCAAACAATCTATTAGTCACTCGTCCAAGCCCAGCCAGCGTAATACTGTTCCCTGCAGTACATTATTGAATGTTTTGTCCAATATCAGTTTGAATGACTCAAGCAATGAGGCTTCCACCACTTCCTCTGAGAAACTATTTCATGGTCTGGTAGAACTCCCTGTTAGGAATTATTTCCTGGTACTCAGCCTAAACTGCTTTACACCCAGATTGATCTCATTATTGTTAGGTATAATTTTTTTTTCCCAGTCCTGTCCCAAATCTTTTCCCTTCTTTCATGCTCTTTAGCAAATAGTAGATGGTATAATCTCTTACTCAAGCAAATACATAATCAGTGCTTCTATTCCTTCTCTCCAAAACAGGCCATCTGTCTGGTAGAAAACAGGGCTGAATATGGCAAGATTTTTTTCTATTAAGTGCTTCTTTCACGTAAATAATATGAAAAAGTGCGTAAGGGGTTTGTGCCATTATGTAGCTCCAGGGAGCCCCAACTTTTATTTACAGTGTTTTTCAGGAATTATGTAGAAGTTGGTAACTTTTTCAGACTGTCATTTGAAGTAGTACCTTTTTCTAGCCGAATATTCAGGTCCAACGTTAGTAGTCTGTCACATTTCATGGCTTCAGGGAATGTTTTGTAATGTTGCTGGTGTATGCTCTGTGCTATTTATCAAGCAAATTATATGGAGCTGCAGCAGGGAGAAGGGAGGGCAATGGCAGCAGAATTACAAGCAGCTCCTTTATTATGCTGATGACAGGATATTTAGGGGCTATTTGAATGTCTGTCGTTCACAGCTTTACAGCCAGAATTTACAAGTATTTGGGTTATATGAGGATCGTTGAGGAAGGGAATGTACTTTAATCCATCCAACCATTACACTTCTGTGGATTTCTTCCTAATAGCCAACATCTGTTTGGTATTTCCTTCCTTCCTCTCTCCTTTCCTCCCCTGTTCCAAATTAGTGTCCTCTGTCCTGAGGTGTTTTCTTACAGTACTTACTGTAGTCTAAATTCTGCAGATACCTGCACTTAATAAATTTTATTTTTCACAATCTGGACATGTGCTATTTGTATTTCTTACTGATGGCCTGCTTCTTAGTATGAGGCTCCCAGTTAGATGAACGCTGAAGTTTAAAACGAGACTTTCAAACTAGTACTCCAGGCTTGTTTTGAAAAACATCTCATATGTATTTTAAGCATATGCGTATGTTGTTTGATGAATCACATTGCAGTTTGGGATCCAAGCCCATGTTTTGTATTTTTTTTACCTGAGATTGCCCAGTGCATGGAGGTTTGTGTTCTGGGCTCCAAGCTCATGGAGCAAACAATCTTTGTACGCTTTTTCTGAACTGTACTAAAAAAGATGAGCAAGTTGGTCTGTCCTCAGGCGGGGGCATTCCTAAGCTAACTTACTGCCATTCTACAAGTTAACTGGGGAAGAAAAACAGTGATCAAGCTAAGACAAACGAAGGTTGTACCAAATTCATGAGTTCAGGTGCTTAAATTTAATGATGTAACACGAGAGACTATCTTACAATATTGCACACAAATGCGTAAACATACAAACGTTATGAAAAGAGAGCTTGAATAAGTCCCGCAACTTGCTTGTTCTGTCACTTGTTTGCTGAAGTGCAGCAGTGGATTTGCCAGCACCTGTGATGGGGGCTCAGTCTCTCCAGGAGGCCTTTTGCCATCTGGGGCAGGGAGAAGTCCCAGATACGGCCCTGCTGTGGGAGAAAGAATCACTTTTTTTTTTTAATTTGTTTCCACAGAGAATGCTTGTCACATTTTCCGCCTCTGAGATGAGCACCATGACTTTGAGGCCTAGTTTTATGGAGTAATGTAGGGGTTGTAGTTGTAGTTCCGTCACCTGGCAGGTGACACATGACTGAACTGCAAGTGGGAATGCCACCACTGAAACAGTCCTTCCATTTGCACAGGTTTTCCCAGAAGCAGAATCAAGGAATTCTAGGGGTAGGAAGGGACCTCTGGAGATCATTTAGTCCAGCTCTCCTGCTAAAGCAAGTTTATTATAGCAGGTTAGACAGGAAGGCATCCAGGCAGGTTTTGAATATCTGCAGAGAAGGAGACTTCACAGCCTCTCAGTGCAGCTTGTTCCAGTTCTCTGTCACCCTCAAAGTAAAGAAGTTTTTTCTCATGTTAAGATGAAATTTCCCGTGTTCCAGTTTGTGCCCATTGCCCTTTGTTCTGTCATTGGGCATTACTGAAAAGAGCCCATCCACTTGACACCTGCCTTTTAGATATTTATAAGCATGGATAAGATCCCCTCTGTCTTTACTTACACGAGCTGAATAGTCCCAGGTATCTCAGGCTTTCCTCATAATAGAGATGTTCCAGGCCTCTAGTCATGTTTGTAGCCCTCCACTAAACTCCCTCCAGTTGTTCCCTCCTTTTCTTGGCCTGGGGAGCCCAGAACTGGACACATGAAAAGTAAGGTATACATAGAGCAATGACAGGGTCTTCTGTCCGAGGTAATGGACTTGAAACTCAACACCCACAAATCAAGTTTCTTTTTATCTTACTAACTCTCTAATTAGTGTGTTTTCCCGTCACTGTCATCCTCCTCATAGCATTTATTTCAGTGCTCTCAGGACATAAATCTTTTGGACAAACAGTTAGAAAACTAGCTTAAGTTAATACAGACCTACCCAGATAACTTCCAGTCTGGAATCTCAAGCTGGTTTTATGTTTTATGTGAACAAATTCTACTCGTACTGGATCACTGCTCACCACCTTGGTTCTGAGGCAATATCCCTCACCCACCCTTGCACTGCCACTTCTCTCTTCTGAAGTCTGGTATTTCCACTGCTCAAGAATGGTTAATTTTTTTCTTGCAGGTTATCCAGGCTGTCTTCTTTGGGATCTGCGTATTGACTGACCTTTCCAGTCTTCTCACTAAAGGAAATGACAATCAAGAGCAAGAAAGGCAGCTGAAAAAACTCATTTCCCTCCGTGACTGGATGATGGCTGTTCTGGCTTTCCCCATTGGAGTGGTAAGTGTAGTGTTAATCTGCATGTGTTTACAGTCTGGATAGCTGCTGATTTTCTCCTAGCTGGAAGGCTTTTGCACCTCTTCCCATGAGACCATGGACAAGATGAAACATGATAAACATGATTATAACAACTCTGAATGTCACTGCTGTAAGATATCACCAGTATTTCTGAAATTAATGTTGTTCATTTTAAAAATGTACTTTAAAGTAGAAGCTAGATGGTAGAAGCCATTTCAGATATGAATTTTACCAGCAAGATCTTAAGTGTGAGCCTGGGCTTTTTCTGCACCATGTGTGATAGTAGTAAGGCAGGTGCTGACATGTTTTATTCTGTAACTACCTGACTGGAGCTCAATCTGTATGCTGTTCTATCATGGAGAAGCTAAAATTCGGGTTGATCCTTGTTAAACCTATGGTAGATTCAGAGTTGGCAGAAGAAATTGGGTAGGAAAAAAAGGAGTTAGTAATGTAAAACAATCACACAGAAGGTATAGAGTAATATGTTTTTTACTGTCTTTTTCAAAAGAAAAAATTACTCTTTGGATCTCTTTCTGCTCCACTGGGACATCGCACCTCACTTTGAGAAGCAAAAGATGCTCAGTGTCAGGAGGTATCTGATACCACACTGATGACAACTGAAAATCCAGAATTTCATATGTTTTTACATCAAAATGTGACTCTCACAGATTATTTCTAAGTTTAGGCTGCCTTAAAGTATTACTTTTGCTGTCATTTGGGATGAATCTTGGTTTCTGATTTTTAATTTCAGCGTTCAGTAGCTTGAAATACATTCACTATTTGTTTTCTTTGTAGGACTACTAGAAAACTGTATGAAGACTCAAAAGTTGCACTGTTTCACGAAAGCTTGCCAGTCATTGTCATTTAAGAGCACTTAGCTTAGCATATTGATATACCATTTACAATTTGATTTATTCAAAGATGCTTTATTAAAATGTGATTTAGCTATTTATGTAGGATTAAAAAATGTATGAGGAAATACAGAATGCTTTTGCAAACCTAGGAAACACAAAGCATATCTGAAGCACTTCATAAAACTTACTTGGTAGCCTCCACTTATTGCATTTGCTGGCTCACCTCTTGGGTGCTGCCGCATTTTGTGCTGGGTAACAAACTCGGTTCTTCAGCCACAGATTCTCAGAATGTCTTTCTTGAGTTGAAAGTCTTTACAAGTGTCTGGGATTGCTGGAGTGCTGCAGGGATTTTGCTCACCCAACCCCTGCCTAAAGCTTCAGAGACATGAGCAATAGTAGAGGAATATTAACTAATATTTTTTGTTTTAAATAATCAAGCTTGCAAATACGTGTTTATGTGTGCAGGTATCTAAATGTTACATTTGTGTTTTAAGGGAACTTGGGAATTATGAAGTAGTTATGACTGTGATTGGCATCAAGCTGCTTTTCCTACTGCATTGATACTAGAAGTGAAGAATGAAAGCAACGTTACATTATTTGTCTTTATTTAAATATTTTAACTGCCTTTTTCAATATGCAACCATAAGCCCTTACATTAATCAAAATATACTCTTCAGGGATTCTTTCCTGCATCTTTTAACTCCAACATGATATTGATGTATTGCTCTACCCTTGTTTCTGTTTCTGACCTTAAAACTTTTCAAAATCTCGGAGAATTTCAGCTTCATTCTTTCTTGGCAATTCTGAAAGTAGTTTTCAGCTGTGTGTTTGTCACGTTTCTTTTCTGCACTGTTTCTCTTGCCACAGGTAAACAAGGAATCCCTGCTAGTCATCCTCTGCTCCAGACTTATAATTGCAACTTCTATACACTTCCCAAGAGGCATTTTGAATACCTGGAGCTAGCTTATTTCTCCATGGTTCCAAACAGAAACAACTTCTTAGACCAAAAAAATCCGGAAAATAGCAAGAAATTGCCATGCTCTTTGAAGGGATGTTCTCTGTTCCTAAAGGAAACCTTGTACCCGAGAGAGTGAACAGATATTAACCACATATTCTTTATTTATTTTTTTTTTTTTAATTAAGAAATCCTATAAAGGTTATTTTTATTGTAGCTTCTACTTCTGGCTACTGGGAGACAAGAAGCAGGGCTTCAGAAGGTAGCATTGGTCTTAATGACCTGCCCCAGGCTCACATGTCTAATCCACGCCAAGGCAGCTCTTTCCCAAGACCTGAACCTCTTTGACAGCCCTCACCACACCACAGCTACCACATGCCCGAGCATTAGCCTGTGGGACAGCAGCATCTGCCACAGGCTGGCATTGCTTTCCTTTGGTGTGGTTACGGGTAGGAAGAGTTCAGGGCTTTAAAGTAGCAAATGTCTGATGTTGGCTTTTGTTTTTTTAAAGAGCTATTTATGTGTAAGAAAATATCTGATGAAATTCTGATATGCTTGTTAGGAGGAAGTTAATAAAAAACAGAGTGTCTGCAGGAAAATAGTTAAAGTTCCCTCATTTCCCATATTCTTTTAACAGCTTCCTCACTCCAAAAAAGAACAATGTAAGTTAAAATGAAGGTGTTTTTTTTTTTTTTAAGACTCAGCCTCTTAACTCTCTCCGGAGCTTCTCAGTGGTTTCCAGTAGTGACACAGGGGAATCTTCACTAAGAAAAATTGAACAGATACAAATAAAATCCTTGTTGAGTTTCTGATACAGCAGTGGTCTTGCTAAACACTTATCAGTAACCTTAACATGCAAACTGTTTTTATCACTCAGTGTTTTAGTCAGGGCATGTTTAGGGAATAATGCAAATACTAGGGGAACATTTTAAAGCCCACTAACTGCAGATTTTCAAGAGCTATTCAACTCATCTTTTTCTTTATTTCCTGTTTACTGAAACCCTTGAGACATCTTGTTCTGAAATTTAGATGAGAAAATGGGCTTCCACTCCCAAGTCAAACAATGATGTGTGAAAAAAACATGCAACAAACTGAAGCATTTCATTTTTTGTACTTCCTTAAAAAGTACTGCATGCAAACCACCTGGGAAGTCTGACCACCAACCTCTTCTCCCACCTTCCAAAGGAAGGGAAAGAACCAGCCCAAGGGCAAACAGTCTTCTTGGGTGGCTTTGCAACAAATCAAATCTTGCAGAATCTTGACAGTAAATCAAATCTTTCCAGTGTTGTGCTGTGCATTGTATATATCCAGGGGCTTCAATAAAATTGTGAGGTGCCAACCTGCTATTAGTTTTAGGAGAATGGAGTAATAAATGTTAACCTCTTTGAAGGACCTAATGACTACCGTTGGTCTAATGTTCTTCATTTTAGTATGACACTTAATGAATGAAATCAGAAATCAGTAGGCCAGTATTCTTTGCAGGAATGTGATATTCCATGAAAAGTCTCTGGGCAACACTTCCCAGCCATTTTTAAGGTTACTATAAGCCTAGGTTGCTATTCAAATACCTAATAGATCAGGTAGCCTTCACTGAAAAAAACTTTTAAGAAATTCACTACCACGTAATGGTCTATACTGAGTGCACTTACCACTCCTTTATCAATGTAAAGGAGGTTTGTGTTGGAAGTAGCTTACACTGCTAAAGAAATGTGAGGCAGATTTTAAAGGCAGAGCCCATGCCAGTGTTTTAAACTATCGCTACTCTTCTGTTTGTTTGACGTAAATCATGGACTTGCCAAGTTTCTGTGGCTAATTGGTGTTTTGTGTAAACTATATATGGTTTTGTCAATATGTTTATTGTAATTTGTACCATACAAGGGGAAGAAGAGATAGAACAAGCATTTCTTGGTTTTTAAGAATGTGAGTACTAGATATAGGACAAAGAAAGAAAATGGATATTGTTACATATTAGAAGAGATTGCTGTCTACAAAATCACAGACTGTACAGCTGATATATTTTGTAGCATCAGTAGCCCAGTTTGAGCCTGAGTCTAAATTGGCAAGAATGATTTCGTATTCTTAAATTATACTTTCATATTTTTAAAAGCCTGTGATGCCAAACAGAGGAAGCCAGATGTGTTTCCTTATCTTTTATTTCTCTGTGGTATTTTAAGAATGCACTAGCACAATTAAAAGGAAAGCTGATCACCATTCTTCTGTTGAAAATCAATAATACTCATCAGAAATCTTTTATCTGGTAAAGATGTGCAGGCATCATTTTTGCTGCAATCCCCTACTTGCCTTGCTATTTGACCAAACTATAGAGCACTTTTATTGACTTGACCATGCCAAAATCTGCCCTCATTTGTGGTGAAATAACAACTGGTGATGAGGCATGAGCAAGCAATACATCTGACTACTGAACTCTTTTCCCCAAGGAGAGTGTTCCCTGATTTTCAGCTCCTGCTCCTTGTGATTTCCTTCACTGGCCCTGTTCAACTTCACTTGATGTGACTCTTTGCTAGCACCGGATCCCACATAAAGCCAGTACCATGCTGATTGGCTCTTAATGCAGTCTGCTTTTAATAACAATTCACTTCTATATGTAATGCCTTTAGCCCTCAACCACGCTCCCAAGCAACGTATTCATACTTGCACTTAACCACAGCTATCTTGGGGGACAGCCAGAAAACCTACCTTTAACTACACAACAGTGTACTTAGAAAAATTTTTGTCAAGGTCAAAGGTTTTCTTTTTTTTCTTTTTTTTCTTTTTTTTGTCATAAAGCCATCCAGGAAATGAGCAAACTTAACTGTACAGCCTAGCCAAAACCAAAAATACGTATTGCAGGAAAATAAAGTTCCACTGGGTTCATTCTTCTTTTGCATAACATTTCTAGGTTGGACTCATGTAAAACAGCAAGTTGTGCAATTCTTTTCATTGGCTTTCCTCTCTTAGTTTCTCTTTGCTTTCATTTTGATTCACAGCTTTTTGAATCACTAGCCATTCCTCAGCTTATCCTTTGAAATTTCTCCCATGGCCATGCCACATTTCTCACTCCATTCTCTGAAGCTTCAGATGCAAAAGATAAAAGCTCAATAGTATCTCCTTTAGTGGGAAAACAGAGTTTTATTTTCAGCCTCATTTTATTTCCTCTGCTGTGTATGTATTTAGTGATATTCTGGATGCCTGTCGCAAGTGAGCTTCCAAGGTCTGCTTGAAAGTTTGAGTTTCCCTTTGGTCTGTAATGGCCATAGAAAGGAGAAGTAGCAAATGATGGACTCTTGTGCTTTTATATCGTTTAACCAAGGAATCAGCATCTTTGGAAAACTGGCAGTCTTAGGATGTTTCTGTGCAAAGAAGTGCAAAAGCAATTGCTGGTGCCTGTTTTCTTTCTTGACTTCCAGGCCATAAGTTTGTCTAAAGAGGTGGTGAAAGAGTGACGTTTGTGCCATTTTGGCTTGGATACAAAAGAAAAGAAAGGTACTGGATTCCCTGAAATAATCATTCCGTCTGCTGACTCTGAGCAACCTGTTTAGCTTGGCGTTTGAGGGTAGTACCGTGAGTCTGGCTGTAATAGTAATGAACTGTGCCACAAGGTAGATGAGATTATGAGCATAAGAGATGCAGTTCTGAGCCTCACATAGGCAGTGTAAAGAAACAGCTTCCTGTGTCATTGTTTTTTACTGCAAGGTAATGTGTGTCCTTGGCAAAGCCCAGCCTATATGATATTGTACCAGCACCACATTGGTCTAAATTGCCAGACCAAGAGTTGCTTATTAACCAAAGTAAACAAATTTAGAAGCAACCAAGGAAACTAAGTAGGAAATTCTTGTAGCTTTCTTTTAATCCAAATTGTTCATTTGTATGGTTCATACTATCCAAATGAGCAAATGATAAAGAAAGGTAAGGCGAACCATTCAGACACTGGGAGGGATCTTCCCCAGTGCGTTGTGTTGGTCTCGTGTCTGGGACAGGTTGGTTCTGTAACACTTTGTTTTTGCATGCTTCCTTTACCTTATGTCTGCCCTGCAATAATGCTTTGCTAAGCAGCGTTTGCCGTCTGTAACTCCAGATGGTTGCAACCAGCTAGGTTGATCTTGTTCCATCCCTTGGCTGACTTTGGTTAAGAAACAGATGGCATGTCCCCTCTTCTCCTATCTTTACCTCTGTGGCAAAGTCAATTGTTGCATTCTGCTCCACACAGAAATCGCAGGTCAAAACACGCCTGCCAGCTTTGTTGCATTCAGTGTAATGCTGTTCAACAAAGTTCTGGGTGGTTTTCCTTGCTGTAAGACTTATGTGGAAAAAAAAACATTATTAGTTTTTCATGCTCCTGAATCTCTATGTTGTTTTATGTCCCAGTTGGTCTTACAGGTTCTCAGAGACCCACTGTAATAGTACATGACTTCTAGGAAGCCTATAAAGAAGAGGATATTTTCCTTCCATTTTTCCTGTTGTTCAGCTATTCATATCTTGGCACTCATGTGTCAGCAGGTGTGTAAAGATCTGGGTTGTGCCAATGCCAGAAGAGACTCATCCTGTGGGTTGCTTTACACTTGCAGTATTTTTCAGGTTGCCCATCATATCCTCCTTTTTTTCCCTGGCCTCTATGCACTATTCAAGTGGTCCAAGCTTATTCTGAGCAGGCATCTATTGCTACCTGAACAGATGGACAAGCTACGTATTGTATGCACATGGAGGGAACACCGCACTGCTTCAGATCATTCACATGACTGTAATTGAAGCATGCCTGTCTGAGGCTAGAACAAGGTGCCATTGATAAACTGTGACCTCAATTTTAACTTCCCACAGTCAGAAGCATATGAAACAGCTTATTCCACCACATATTCTTGTAATTCATGCACTCTCTTCACCATGTATTTCTTGCACTTTCACTTCCTACCCAAGATTAATCCTAACCCTTCCAAGTAAGACTGTGGCAACATCAGCTCAGATGAAAGTGAATTCTTCCCTGCTGATTTCATGAAAATCATGCTTGTGTCTTGGGCTTTAAACTTGGAGTTGTTGCTACAATGTAGAGGTACTCTCAGAATTGTCATTGAAAAGCTCCTAGCTTGATTGATTTTCTCCTGCTGTAAACAGTTAAGCCTTTTGTTACTACAAAACTATGAGAAATTGCATTTTAATTAGAAGACTAGAGACTGTTTTTTTCCGAGCTAAGGTTAGCTAACTCCATTTTTTTTTTTTTGAGGTTTTATACTGTTTTTCTGACATCAGGTTATCTTGAACAAATTAGTGACATTTTGGCAAAAGCTGAGCCTAGTGCAAACTTTACCTGAGTCATCTGTCCTGCCCTTAGTTTAGAAGTGAATTGTTTCTGACAAGAGCAAAAGCAAATTTTGAATTGACAAATGAGCAGGAACTCTTCTGTGGATCTTAGGACATGAATTGTAAACTGTCTGAAGGGCTGATGTTTTTTTAATAGTGCCATTTCAGTGATTGACAAAAGTGTTAAAATGAATGTATAGTCTTCTGTTTAGAGGTGAATGCTTCGTATTTATATGTCCTGTGAATTCCAAGTAATATTTTGCCTGTTTTTCCATTTGACTTCTGTCCTGTTAGTAGTGAAACATTATTCATGTGCCACATCTGCTACTAAAATACAGTACTCAGTTGTAATTTGGCCACAGGCATGTAAGTCAAAAACAGAGATTTTTTTCCAGGCTGAAAGTCAAATAGAAAAATGAAAAATTAGAACAGTAAATGCAAATAGTGACCCAGGTGCACACTGTTGATAGAAACAAGGTTTTGTTGAAGAGCAATTATATTTGTATCTGTCCATAGATCATTTGCTAGATGCCCCACTTTACTATCTCAAATACATAGCTAATTGCTTAGAAGTGTTTATGTAAATTATGTCTTATTTTTTTCTTCTTTCTAGTTTGTTGTGACAATGTTTTGGAGCATCTATATCTATGACAGGGAGCTGGTTTACCCAAAGCTGCTTGATAATTTCATACCAGCATGGCTAAATCATGGAATGGTGAGTAAAGTGATGCAAACACTTCCTTGTGTAAATAAAAATGTGAGACACCGATTTCCCTGTGCACAATTCTGTGTACACATAGCCCTGATCTTCTCAGAAGTGATTAACAAATGCTGCAAGCTAGCAAAAAAAATGTCTCCTTCCTTGAGTCATATTTAAGTCCTCATTCACTTGAAACAGTATGGAGATTTGAACTCATGCCTCCTACATCCCAGTCTGGTTTTAGGGATGAGCTGTTTCCTGTCATGGGGTATCTTTCCCAGAGCAATGTCATCCTTGCCATGTGAAAGCTTATTCAAAAACACTCTCACACAAAATGAAAGTTCTGACTTCGGAGAAATCTTGCTGTGAAATAACAGAAATGCTTAATGACACGATTTTTACAGCTAATTTTTTTATGCAATATTTTTTGGTAAAAACACTTGTTATGAAAATCTCATTGTGTTTTTGGTCTTGAGTGCTTTTAAAATAATACACATACTTATTCATTTCTCAAGTACATTAAACATGTATAACAGAACCTGTGTCAGAGTATTTTTAAAAATGTGGAATTATTCAGCAGTGCAAAAGTGTAGTAGATTTAAAATTACTGCCTCTATACCCATGGAAGCAATTTCTTGGGAAGAAATCTGACCTCTTCATCCTTCTCTGATACTTCAGTTAGGATATCCTTTCTTTCAGTCATGTACTTGAATGGTGAGGGAATGATAAGACCACATTTTTCCAATGATTCATACAGTTTATTTGGAGGCATAATGTTTCCTTCTCTAGTTTTGTCTGTGCAAAACATTTCTTTATTATTTTGTTTTCCGTATCAAGACAAGGCAAACCACTTGGCACTGTTGTTCGTCAGTAAATGAAAACAGATCTCATCCTTCAGCAGATCCACAGCAGATAAAGATTTGTCCTCCACTGTTGAGTTTGATAAAGTGGTTTTTTGTTGAGTGGGCAATGGTGTTGATATTAATTTATTCCCTAAATTGTGTGTTAAAGGTGTAGTGTGAGAGTTACTATATCAACTTCTATTAGATAATGTACTGTTTTATAATGCTTTGAAAAGAACAGTGTGGTATTGTGTGCATGTGAAGCAGAGCAAAGAGTCTGGTGACACTTACTGTGTTCATTTGAGACCACCCTCCCTCGAATTTTGAGGTCACAAACTGAACACATGCCAAGTACATAATGTTGATGTTTTTTTTTCAACATCACATCAGTGCCAACTCTGATGACATTTCTTCCAGGTGACATTCCACATACTGAAACTGCCTAACCTATAACGTTTTTCATGAAAATGCATTGTGAAGCAGCTGACAACAAGCAGTATTATGTATTCAGAAGTCTCTTCTGTGCTGTGCCATAGCTAAGGGTCGATTTAAATTCCTGTTGCTTCGTTAGAAATGCTGAAATATTTGAAGAGGGTTTTTGTTTGAAAGCTTTGGACATAGTAGACTACTGAAATAAATTGCATGCGGGCATCTTAGACATTTATATGTTCAACTTGAAATATTATAGAAGGCCTGTTTGAAGGTCTTTCGTAAAGAAATTGTTTGCTGTGTCAGTCTCCATTTATCCAAGTGTTCCTTCAGCCCAGTCACAGGAAAGGCTTATGGCTGTTGGGCTTTTCACCACCTTTCAGTCTAATTCTTTTTGATATTTCACCCATCATTTAATCTTCACCAGCTTTCATAGTAATTAATTCTGATGCATTACCCATCATAATATGACAGAGTTTGAGGAATAAGTAGGGAAGGTCTGGAGAAAAATCTTCTCTTCTGTAACTACCTTAGGAATGCTAATACCTTGTTTATTAGTTAAAACTTTAATGTGGTAGGTTTTAGAGTATATGATAGAGGCCCCCATGCCAGAAGGCTAGAACCTCTAGCAATACAGCTTTAGAAAAGTCAAAGTCCACAGCTATATTTTATTTACTCTCATCTTTTCTTGCAAATTTTGACAGCGTGTTTGGTGCTAATTTTTCCAAATGCAATAGTGAATGTGCTGGAGCCTAACCTTGTACAACAAAACTCACAGAAGACATTCATTACCCTTGGCAGAATTAAATCTGTCAGGAAGAGTTGGGTCCTTTTGTTACTACCTCATAGTACAACTCCTGTTTTCTGTGAGATTTCCCTGCGATGTCTGCTGCAGATCCTAATGATCTAAGCTCAAATGCTGTTTCCCTTATAAGCATTGTCCAGGTTTTCCGCGGTATTTTCCCTAAGCATATAATTACTGGGCCAAGACACAACAAAGTGGAAAAATACAACAAAATTTGTAAGAAGATCTTCCACAATAAGATTTCCTTCTTGAACTGAAAAGTCTTACTTTCAACATGTGATGACACTGTAACAGGTTGCTCAACTGTTAGTGCAGCAGCCTGCAAAATCCACAAGGGGAAGAGGAAAGATAAGTTGTAAAATCCGTGGCTAAAAAAATAGCCATCATGTTCTCATTATTTATTTGGGCATATATCAAAATACTCTAAAGTACTCATACTTCAAAAAAGCTTTTTAGGGTGACTATCTTGAGCACTGTATGAAGGAACTGAAGGGCTGCCCTGATCCATCTACCCAAGCAGAAGTGGTCTGTGCAGCACAATATCTGCTGCTTTGTTAGTAATTAGTAATTAGTAATTAGTTCTCTTTGCTCTTTTTCTTTTTCCACCTTTGCATCCCTTTTCTGGGATTGTAACTTTGTCTATAATAGAAAAAAGTATAACACCATCATAGTTTTGCTAATGCTCATATCACTCTTTCACAGAAATATTTTGTTGAACATTTAAAATATTGCTGATTTTAAAAATATTTATTATCTGGAAAATGAAAACATGAGGGAAACGAACCTGGGAGCTATGCAGTTCTATTACCAATTCATAGAAACAGAGAAAGCTCATCAGCATACACAAAGGTAAAATCATAAACTGGTTACCAGACTACAAAATTGCCTATAGTGTCAAGAGCTATGTTTCTAATTTATATATTCATATATATTATATAGTTAAAAGTATAATTCTTGTCTGCAAAAAAATCTGTGTAGTCAGTGGCTCTTTGTGGTACCAGATGGTACCTCATACATACAGCTTTGTACACTTGTGAAAGACATGACTAATAGAGATGTACTGTGCCATAAAACTCATACATTTCATCATCTCAGTCAGTTGATTCATTCATAACCAATGGTATCTCTACAACTTGAGGAATTACTAGAGGGGTCAGTGGCAGGGCTGCTGTTAATTTTAGCAGAGTGGGGATTTGACTGTGTTTATTATGTGAAGGACCACATCTGTTAGCTTATGCTAAGTTAAGATTCTGTCAGTAGAAGTAACCACTTCTCTAAGCACAGCTATATGTCTAAGGCTAGGTCTGATTCTGAAGTTTTGCTTTTACGTTCTGTTTTTATTAATTATTGTATAGATGAATTCAGGTTTGTTGGCTACTGTTGTAGTTGCCAATTTACTGAACTTTTCCATCAAAGATGTTCATGTTCTTGAGACCGTCCTACACTTTGGATCCACATCAATCCCTCTTTCCATAGGCATACTTTCCATGAGCAATATTCTTCTTCTTTTTTTGATGGCTGTCAATGTGATCTGTATCAGTATTAGGCATTTTTAATTAAAGACCAACCTTCAGTGTTGGAAACTGGTCTGTCATAGTAACAGGATTCTTATCAGTTCGTTTTACCATTTTGTGTTGAAATTGGTTAGGAAGGTGAATGCAGAGCATCTGTTTGCAAAAGTTACATTCTCTTTAATATTAATACAGACTACCAAACCAATGGTTGTCCCTATCCTAACTAATGCCCACATGAACAGCTCTGTAGCCTGAATTAATTAAAGTTTGAGCATTGCTGATTTTGAGCCAGGTTACACAGCAGGTCTGCATGCTGCATTTGTCCAAGTTAGTGTACTTCAGCGAAGAGTCCTTTGTTTTTCATAGACACTGTCCCAAACTCCTATTAAAGACATGAATCATCTTTTGCTTGTGGCAAGGAAAGTAAAATACAAGGATGGAGTTTAATGGCTTTGGAGGTCAGAAACAATGAGTTGTCTTCATATGAAACCTCTAGAGCAGAGAGGCTGGGGAAGGGGGGAATACAGCCTGGCTTTGTAGGGCTGGAAAACTGATCAGTGCATTGGTTATGTGCCATTGCAGTCTATACAAACTCCTCCCATTTGGTAATCTATTTTGTTGGATTTTTTGTTTGTTTGTTTTGTTCTGCTTTTTGGAAATGCATTCAAGAGGGTACACAAAAACTGAGATAAATAGCAACACAGATTGTGGAGAGGAAGGTGCCTGTCCAGTTGACACATCCCTGCTTCATTCACAAGTTCTCTCTTTTTCTTGCTGGCTGCTCAGATGAAAACCTTAGCCCACTGGAAAGTGGTACTGAGAGTTTCTCCTGCCACATATCCAATTGCTGCTCTTTCTGGCAGCATTGCCTTAGATCTGATGGTCTTTTCTGGTGTGTTTCTGTTTTCTGGTTGAGAGCTTTTTTCCTTAATAATTGAGTAAGAATGAAAATAGAAGAGCAACACGAAGATTAAAATTCATGGCAGCTTGACATGTAGAGATTGGAAGGTCCAAAACTGGTCTTGCACCACGCTTGCTCTGCTGTACAAACAAGGAGGTGGCTGTTCTTTCAGCAGAGCGTTTCCGTCCAGCGTGTTGCCCTAAAAGTTCTATTCAGAAATGACTTATTTGAAGTAGTGCATTATACTTCTTGAGGACACTTTTGTAACACAGCAGCATCCCAGGTATGGGCTCTTTTTACACAATATACTTCACCTTGACAATGTCTCACACATCTAGAAATTTACCCTTTTCCTAGATTTGTTTCTAAATCCAGTTTAAGACTCAGAAGGATATTCCAACTAAAGTGCTCTTCTTGACTTATCTATAATATTTTCGTAGGTTAGGTGTGAATAAAAACTTCAGTGTTCCAGTAAGTAGTTTTCGCTTGTAAGAGAACTCGCAAAGTTTTCTGATAAAAATCATGGAAAATTTGTAATTTTATTGCAATTTATTTTTCCCCAGAATACTCAATTCTAGATGGCTATGATTTAAACACCTGTCTAATGAAAAGAACAGTAGTTGATGCTGGTCACTTGGGAACCCAGAGTACTTATAAAAAAGAGTAAATATAATAGTTTCATCCATACACTTTCTGCATGTTTGTGCTGTGGTTATGTTGCTTTGTCTGGTATCTCTCCTCATTATCTGCTAGCTCCACCACTGCAGCATGAATACAGTTGTACCAATTATTCTCTCAGTTTGAGGAGAAAAACAGCAATTGCATACAAGATTTTTTTTATTTTCTGTTATTTATGTAAAGGGCTTGAAAATTGATTGTAGATCAAAATTTTGATAGCTACACCTGGAAGTTGAGAGGGGCTTCTAGAATAAGAACAGAGAATTAGATGAGTGTCATCTTCTTCAGACCAATAGGAAAAGCCTTTCACCATATTCAGTAACAGCACAGTGTTTTTGTGGAATGGGAAGATGTCCCTAATAACATTGTGTAGCTTCCAGAAGAGGCTGTGCTGTACAGTAAGTTGCAGAGAGCATTCCAACCAAAGACAGGTGCTGAATGCTTCTGATTATTTGTTATTTCTAATAACCTACAGAAGGCAAATACAGAGCCTCTTCCAGAAGCACCCAGCACATAGTAATGAGGAGCCTTTCATAAAATGTCTTTGAGTTAAACATATGCAGCTTGTTCCAGAAGTATTACAGATGAGGAACCTGAGAGCCAAATTTTGTGGTTTTTTGAGGTTTACCTTCATTTGTTGGTAAGGTGGTGTAACTCAGCCTGTTAGCACAGCTGTAAGCCTGGTGTGTCCACAGCGAAACAAGGAAGGTGGATGTCAGAGGAGGGACAAATGAGAGTGAAAATAAAGGAAAGATGGTTGGATGGGAGAAAAAGGCAGGTGATGCTGCTAAAGCTGGTACCTAAAAAACGCAATAGGAGTGCACTTGCTTTTGTTGCTGTTGGACATAGGTCTGTAGGGTAGACAAAGTAATATTTGTGTGGTGACATGCAGGAGCTTCAAATCCTTTGAAATAATTAGGGATAAAACTATGTGCAACCTTTTAGTATAAGGCTTGTGTTCATATAAATTGTACTCATGTGCTATTTGTAGACTGGTGGAGGTGTTTCTCTGTCCCTGTCTATATTTTTATCTGGCAATGCAGGACATTATCCCTTCTGTCCATCTGACCCTGAAAACTTCAGATCTGCTACAGAAGGCAGGCCTATTTAGTGAGCCTTAGTGAGTAACTCCAAAATTAATACAAATGATAACAGTAATAGTAATGAAAACTTAAAAGCAGATTTTCAGATGAGGTAGCTCATACAAATGTTTGCTGAAGTGATTACTATGGGCACAAAACAAATGACCAATGAAAAGCCCTGACAGGATGTTCAAAGGGAGTCTTAGACTTTCTGTCTTTCTCTGGCTTTGGAGAACACACTGAGCAGTGTTTTTCTAGAAGCAGGGTTTGACTGTGGAGCACTGAGTTTGTTTGTTCAACCAACACCAGTGTGGGACAGAAATTCATTCACTTCATTCCCATAATTTTGCCAATATTAGGAATGCTGGTTTTGTTTTAACACTCAGTGCAGCTTATATTGCTCACTCTAATCACTGCTGGGGCCATGCACCATTTTTTTGTAGTGCTTAAGATGGTTTTTCTGATGCTGCTATGCTGCATCTTAGATGTGTGATTTACAGATTATAAAAGCCAAAATAATGTCAATACTTGATAAACATTTTGATAACATTCTCTATGCCCTCCTCTCAGTTAAAATCAGATACTTGTTTTATAACATAATGGACTTCTGTGGTTTTTTTTCCTGCGCTTTTTTTCCCAGGGAACACAGGCAAATAATAAGATCAAACTGTAAGTGATGTATAGCATCTTTTATGGAGAAAGGACATTTCACTGAAAAAACATATGTATTTGTGGGGGGGAATGCTCACGTTGAAGAAAGTTTAGTATGCCAGCTGCCTGCTATAGGTTATTCACTCTAAAGCAGCCCATAGGAAAGTCATCTTACATGTGATCACTACAAAAAAACCTTCTTAACATGCTGTGCAACCATGGGAAAGGATTGCAAATATCATTTCAAATATAAAATATCTTATTGTACATTTATTTTCTATCTTTATACATTAAAGAGGGCTATACTTTGCCTTATGATTACAGTAAAATGTAGTGTTTTGTATCTTTGGACATGCTTGTTAACATTCATTAGCATTTACTCAAAAAGAATAATTACTCAGATAATTCTTAGTATGTTGATACGATAAAAGTGTTTTTGTGCTATGTTGTACCCACTTTTCTGAACTGTGCTGTTAGTATTCACACATGTGGCAAATATGACTTAATCAGACCACAAATATTTTGCAGCATTCCATGGTATCTCATTTATTTGTTTAATTTGCCGCTATAGCAACTGGATTCCATCCTTTTAGATTCTTTTTTTCACAGACCTATGATCTACTTGGTTGAAGCTTGGCAGACAGCATTTCCTTCAATTGAAGACATATGCAGTAACTCAGAGACCAGATTTTTACCTATTTATCATTGTTGGAAAGTGGGTTATTTCACATGGACACAATACCAGAAGAATCAGCAGACCTGGTGAAAGGAGTCTGAGCTCAATAGCTTATATGCTTTTTCCAGCCTTTGAAGTTGCTGAAATAGAAGATGTTACTTCTCCCTCCATCCCTAGACCACTAGCACTATCGGAATGCTAATATGAGGAAATATGTTGATAATGTTTTTGTAAGAAATTACTTTTTAAAAGTAGTGTTTCTTTTTAACCGCTTTTTTTTTTTTTCAACATGTATTTGTATTTGGAAAGAGAGAGCATTTCTGCAGAAAGCATTTCATATTCAGATGATTAATATGTTGAAGCAGTGCCACAGCAGTAATGTTTTATGCATGTTGATCTGCAGAAATCAAGGATTTTGGCATGACCTTGGGAATTCCTTTTTCTCGTGGTGGGCTATGAGCGTTGGATATACCCTGAAGTCTGCCCTGCTGTGCAGTCCCATCTCCATATTTTTACTTTCCTGCATAGATACAGAAAAATAAACTCTGCATTTTTAGTAATGGAGCTGTTTAAACTCCAGTTTTAAATTTCAGTTTTATTCTTAGTTCTGCCACTATTTCACTGAATAATCTCATAGAAATTAGGTAGTGTTTGATGAAAAGCAGTTTTTACGTGTCTTAATTAGCTAATGCCTGCATTTTGTGGGGCTCCATAATGATAGTGAACAAACAGTGCTGGCTGTTAGGGCGTTTATAACACTGCTGATTGTGATCACAGCGTCCGAAGGAGGGCAGTTGCTGTGCCGGCCCAGAATGGTCCATTCAGCTGCTGGAGGCCTGCAGGTATTGCTGTTTTGCATACCTCAGGTCCATTTCATTCAATTGCAATGAAGAGGTGAATGGCCTTTGTACAGGTTGCTTTGGGATTCATGGGTAAGAAAGATGTTCCCGAAGTACACACAGCTAAGAGTTAGAAGCTGGTGTTGTAGAAGTGACCTCTGCTTCAAATAGTAACATTAGCTAAGGTTTTATACTAAATTTAGCACTACTGGTATCTCATAAAATACTGTAGACTGACATGGTGCATGGTATAGAAAGTTCAAATATGCCTGGAAAGGAAATTCTTCCTTATCAAAAAATGGCTCTTGTATTCAAATCACATCCTTAAGTTTGTTTCCCACAGGAAGAAATTTTATTTGCATCTTGGGGCTTTTAGCTTTTTGTTCCGTTATTTTGAGCTTTATCGGCTTTCTATAAACCCTATATGCAGAGTTCCAGTCTGCTGAGTCACTACCATGCACATTTTTGTGGCTTCTTTTGCAAATACAGTAATCTATTTGTAATGTAGATAAATGTTATGAGCTATTTTTGGGAGAGATTAAATATGTATGTTGGTCTACTGAACTTTGTACTTTAGGGCACTTTTTAAAATGAAGAAGTGGGAAGGAGCAATTTCATTTTCTAAAAAGGAAACATCCATTAAAATGTGTTTTAACTAGTACACAGACTGACTGATGTTCCCCTTAACAAACAAATGTGCATTGACTGCAAGTCGTTAAAAAATACATATGGCTGCAAATCATTTTAGAAGGTGAATGTGTGTATTCTTAGATCAGAGACTTAAGATGGATGGCATTTTGATCTTTGCTCCTCAGGCAGAGGAATGAAAGATGAACAATAAGAGGAATTAGAAGGAGAAAGAAATGCATGTCTCAGAAGCTAAGAGGAAAAGCGATTATCTTAGAGTTGTTAAGAGGAAAAAAACAGAAAGTGAGCAAAATAGAGGAAACCAAATATTAAAATAAAGAGGTAATGATAATAGTCAGTAGTCAGCTGGAGAGAGCCATAGAACCTGGAGGTGATAATTATGTGTTGTGTATCACTGAGAAAAAGCCTGAAAGAGAAGTTTAAGGTGCCTGGCACATATTGAAAATATGACCTGTCATTTGTTTAAACCAACGTGTAGAAATCTGGCTTTGTTTGGTTTCCTGTGACCACTGTGCAGGATCATTGTTCGCAGAGCGATTCTCTTTGTTCCATTTTCTTGTGTACACAGGGCTCTGTACCCTCACTGCCTCTCCCATCCCCAGATCCTGTCTCTCCCAGCTGCTTGCCCTGCACTCTGCTGCCGTGCCCCCCACAGTGATGTTCTCCGTGCCATCAGTTTACTACAGTAGCAGGGTGGTGATCTAATAGGCTGCTATTAGTGTAGTAGTAACAACCGTACCACTTCAAGGAACGTCACGATTATCAAAGTGAGCATAGTTGATAGAAATAAGACATATTTTTTCCTCAAATTTCTTGCAATCTGAATGAGCAAGAACAGGTAAAGACTGGGAGAAATGAGCTGTGTTCTAGGGACGCTAAAACACAGAATTTGTTGTTTTCCTGAGGTTATAGAATTTTGCTAGAGATGGAGACGCAGAGTAACTCTGAATTTACTTCATTACTTCAGTGCTTTTATTAAGGACTGGCACTTTCTCTCCAAACAAGGCAGGGAAGACAAATTCATAGTGAGTGAAAGAGCACTTTCTTGGGCTTTAAGCTCTATTGAAAGGAAGAAGTGACTCGCTCTTTCACCAGAGAGATGTTCTCTAAGTCTCACTAGGAGTTTTATTATTTGCTGCTTGTTTATATCACGGGAAGGGAAGCATAGGTTCATCTCACAAACTGTTTTGGGGCTTATGTTTTGTTTTTTTTTAGTATAGCAACTGCTTCCAACTTGTTCCAAATAATTTACATGGGCATAACTTTTTATCAGACGAAAAATCCCTTAGTTTTCCATTCCTTTTCTGATGACTGTTGATTTGAGAAGAAAGGCTCCAACATGTAAACAAAAGAATGATTTAAGAAGGATGAACTTGGAAATTCAAAAAAATGTCGAAGGAGAAAAGGCCCTCCTTGTCTGCCCTGATGCTTGGACTTGATTTTTCTGTTGTTCTCCAGAGGGATGTTACTATTAGTAAAAATCAAGAAAATTGAAGAGTTTTGCTTTTAAATTTCTTTAAGGTCTTCCAAAAGCCTCTTACTGGAGCCAAGGCTATTTCAAAAGCCTTTATGCAATTGCAGGTATGTGGCAGGGGAATCAGGAATAAAAATATCCTTAAGACAAAAAAGGTAGCTTGTTCAAAACAGTATCACTGACAGTATAATATAACAAGTGGCTATGAAGAGATGTATTTTGATTATCTTGAACAGGGAGGAGTGTTTACTAGACAGAAATTGCACTAAATGTTCAGTGACATGAAGTAGAGGCTTGCATCTACTTTGGGAAGTACCTTTCTTCAGGCAAGAATTCAGTGTTTACTAGTCCTGTCTCCATCTGAACTCTACAGCTTAACTGGCAATAATACAAATATTCACAGCTGTATAAAAAATGTTATTTAGTTCACAACAGTAGCCATGGTTACCTACATATTTTCATTGCCTTATTCATGTGCAATTCTTTTTTTTTTCTTTTTTCTTTTTTTTTTTCTGGAAATACCATTACCATGTAATATAATACTGTACAACCTCTTGGTGAGTTTTATAATGTTAAGAAGAACATTTTGCAGTGAACTTGAAAGCAACTTATATCAAATTGGTTTGTACCTGGGAAATCCCACCTATACACTGTCAGGCAAAGAAAGGTGAGTCTGAACACGCAAATGACATCGTGACTGTCATTTTAAAATATAAATAGAAATATGTAAAACCTTTTGCATTCAAAAGTCTTTAGAAATATTTTTGCCAGAGCATTTAAGTAGAACAAGTCCCTGCTCAGTTCCCTCACAGATGACATTATCAAGGCCGTTGCTGTCAGTACAAGTTAGAGCAGCAAATGATTCTCATTTACTCTTGAAGGAAATGGGAGCCCAGCAACCCTGCACTGTCAGGAGGGCAGAAAAGTGGTAGGACTTCATGCCTCTCTCTTCTTCTTCCTTTTGTCTCTGTCACTCTGCATGCAGTGCAGATGTGATACATGTGATAATCTGGTGTTTTCATTATATTTGTAGAAACCAGTCCCTTTAGCGTTACTGCAGCAGAACTGCCAACCATATTCTAAACTTTGCTAAGAAAAGAAAATAATAATTAATCTTTCAGATATCTTTGATCACTTTGCAAACAAATGGATTAAAGTTTAGAAGAGTATAGCAGACAGTTTACTTAGGCTTTTTTTTTTGTATATATTGAGAAGGTGTGACATTAATTCTGAAGGAAGACATCACATATATCAGCTTAGAATAACAGTTAAAGGAATGAAGGATATCTACTTCTTTAATCTTACTAATATGTCTAAACTCTTTTGTATAAGGTTCTTTATTGCTGTCGTAAAGAAAACTTATTGGATTAAATATATAAACTGTTTTTAAAGGTCTCTTCCCATGGCATTTTCCTACAAACAATGAAATTTGGGGATATGATAGGTTATTGCATAGAGACTGAACCAAAGAAAATATAATGTAGTTTTCTAAAATGGTGTTGAAAAATTACAAGTGTAACCTTGTGAAACCTTGTTGAAAGCATGATAGAGTTTTAATATGCTATCCAGACCTGTTTTCAGTGCGTCTCCCAAGGCAAGAAGGAAGATGGCATTAAGATGGAAATTTCTGCAGTGAAGCCGGCTGTTACCACAGTCTGGCTTCTGTTAGTGCCGTAGTGCTGCCAGCTTGGGGTTATTTATAGGCATTAGCCTATATCTATCCATGCACGTACACCTACTGCTCCCTCAGAAGGGGTGTTGTTTCTGAAGAAGTTAGTCCACAATTTCCACCTCTCTTATTCTTTCAGAGGCCAGTTTCATTGGCTGTCCTCGTTACCAGTCAGTAGGAATTTGGCAGGCACCCCCTCCCTGCCCGAGCTTTGCTTCAGTGGGCTTCCATTGGCCTATGGGCTGCATGGCTCTGTTGCACAGTTCTCAAAATGTTCAAGATAATTTCTTACACTGGAGGACTTTTCCCATTATCTTACGATTTTCTGATTTTTTCCCCCTTTTCCTAAGTGGGAATGATATACAAGACTTTAAAAATTACATTCTCTTCCATAATTTCAAAGCAATTGGTAAAAAAAAGTTAAAAAGAAAAAAGGCATTGCTTTTTCAGCAATCACAGGAAAACTTTTGCTTTTCTCCTGGCTGCAACAAAGATTTTTGGTGCTGTGCATGATTTGTAGTAGAAATAAAAGCCATTCTGTTTCATTTTCCTGAGTATCTGGTGATGAATGCAGAGCAATAAACCCCTTCCCCAGAAGCCAGTGCTTGCTTGAGGCAGGAGCTGTTAAGTTTGCTGCACCATGTTACAGCTTGTGTGTTCTTCAGCCTACATACTCCCATTTATAAATTAGATATAAGCCAACCAGGCACAGCCTTTCTGTGTCCTTCACCTTTCTCCATGACATAAATCCCAAAATGAGGTACCCCTCCCAGCACCATCACAGCTGGAGCACACTTCCTGCCATGGCAGCAGCAGCTGCAGAAAGCCTCAAGCTGCAGCCCAGGACCCATTAGGTCTGAGCTTTCTGGTGCAGACATGGCCTGACATATAGCAAGTACCTTTGATTTACAGGAAGTTCAGGCAACTGGACCTGTAATTAAAAAGTAAGCAAATGAAAATATAGAATAACTGGTACATTAGCAGCCATGGCCTTAAGAGCTAAATTGAGAAAGCAAGCATGCAGTTGCAAAATGTGCATATGCATATATGTATCTTTTTTGCTCATACAGTATTTCACTCCTTGAAGTTTTGAAGCAATGTGCTCAGTTTCTGCTACTATTATTCTTCCTATGGCAGCAAATTATGACTTTGCAAAAGCCAGGAGATGGTGCAAGCTGTTGGTAACCACAGGGTAGTCACAGCCTCACAGAACAGACTTTGAGTTTTAGCCGGAACTTCTGCTGCTCATATATACTTAAGCTTGCCTAAACAGAAGAGATGTCATGCTTAAATTATTTTCAGCTTTTGACCTTTTCCATTCTGAACTTCCAATCATGAGGTTCATGATTGAACCTCAAAAACATGAGGTTCCCTTATTATTTATTTCATAGGACAGGTCAAGGTGAAATGTCAATGTGAAGAGGAAGGGAAAATAAAGTCCCTCATACAGCATTATTTTGGTTTCCAGTGTCCACTTAATAAAAATAAATCATTTTTACTAGAATTTGTTGGAGTGTTTTTGCTGCTAAAACTCAGACCACATGGGAAACAGTTAACAGTCTCCAGATGTGAAAAAGGAAAGGACCAAAGGACCATCAGCAGCGCAGAGAAATTATATTTTCTCAGTGAGCAGTACTACCTCAGCTGAAGTGCAAAGAGCAAGCAGCTGTTGTGAGAGCATGTGAAAGTCAAAAATCTTCCTCTTACTATGCTCATAGCAAGGCATCTACAAAACCTGTAGAACCATAGCGCTATAGAACCATCAGGGTTGGAAAAGACCACTAAGATCATCTCATCCAACTACGCACCTTCCCAACCATGCCCATTAACCATGTCCCTCAGTGCTACCTCCACATGTTTCCTGAACACCATCAGGGATGGTGACCACCTCCCTGTGCAGCCTGTTCAGACAGTACTGCATGCCTCTCTGTGTGCACATGACACTGCCTGATGCACCACCAGTGCTCCCACTTCCTACCAGATGTGCAGGAAAGGAGCTGGTGAGCTTCTGTTTACTACAGAGAGAACTGAGCCAGGATGTCCAGCATAGCCCTCAAGCATGGGATCGATGCTGACCTGTTGTTCCTGCTTGAGGAAATGCCCCCTGGACTGGTACTTACATTAGCTGCGTGCTGGTTCAGGGCTCAAGGGACAAACTCACAATCTTCCTTATTTTAATCAAGTCTGTGCACAGTGAAGCCTTGGATGTTATTTGGCACTGTCTCTTTTCTTTATCAAAGTCTGACCATGGAGACTGTGTAAGGAAACCAGATGCTGGGACAAGGAGTGGGTTGGAATCCTTCCTCTCGCTAGATACTTTGTGACTAAGTACATTTCTTTCATCATAACCTTTTCCACCTTGCTGATTGAGAAACTGGATAACGATGATACACAGATCCTTTCTCAGAAAATTTTATGGACCTGTTGACTAGTTAAGAGATCTGTGTGACTAAATGAGACACCCTGCTTTTAAAAGGTTGTTGTGTAGTTGTATTGGTCTCTATGCGGGTTCAAGGCAAATGAACGGGCATAAAAATATGCCTGAGGTGCAGCACAGAAAATTGTGCTTAGAACATATTATTATAGACATGTTGTCAGGGAGTATTCCTGTTGCATGATGTTCTGAAAACATCTCTGTTTGCCTCAAGGGAATGCCCGACTGCCCTGCTTATGATCCATGGGAAAAAAATACCCTCGTGGTAAAGGCAAATGGAGAGTTTCCAATGTCTGTTATCCATCCTGTTTTTGTTCCTAGCACAGCAACAGAAGTGGTGTTTTCTTGAGGATAACACTGGTGCACAACAAAGATAGATGAAGGAGAGTTTTCAATTTTTAAGGTCCTATGATTATAAAAAAAACTTAACTTTTTGAGGTTGTCATCCGAGGTATTTCTGTTTTGTGATTAATGTATATTTTTTAAAGTATTTACTGTGTTTTATAGTTTTTGTGCAGTAGCTGAAACACTGCTTAACTCCTTTCACCCCCAGTGCCTCTCTCCCAAACATTCTGCTCATTCAGCTGGGTATTATTCTTTCAAGGAACTGTCCACCCACATAACTACACAGGATGCTTTCAGGAGCTATCCTGTGGAGTAAGTCATATGTGCTAGCACTGCTCGTGCACCAGTCCTTCTCATTGAGTATTTCTTTACGTAGTCTCAGTGTGAAATATGCGGATCAACCCTGAGCATCTTGTGATGGTGCCAGTATTTTTGGGCTCTTTACCAGGTGTCAGTGGTTTGGAAGGTAAGCCTGCAAGCATTAACGTATGAATGGCCAGGATTGGAAAGAGCAGAGGCTGAGAAATATGCAAGTTTTGAAACTTTGCCTTGGTTGTTTAATTCTTAAGTTCTCCGTTTTAAGCTTCTCTTCATGTCATGAAGTATTGGAAAACATTTTTTATTTAATAAAACTTGAAATTAACAGCTAATAATGTAAATTGAAGACCCGATGCCTTAAGAAAAAAATTCAGATGTCACAAAATACTTGACAGTGCCGTGAGCGTAGGATGTCACCTACTTCACTGCCACTGAAAGAAAGGCTTAACCTTCAGTGCTATGTACTAAGGATCAGTGATTTTTTTTCAGCTTCATCTTTCACATTTATTACAACATCAGTACTTCTAGTAGAATCATGGCTACTACAGACTGAATAGAGTTGCTGCATATTAGTCCTTGGAAGAGCTGCATTATTTCTTTAAATCTGCAGCCAAATGATTTAAAAGTTACATGATGAAAAATCTCTCATCTCTGGAAGAGGCTATGTCTCACAGTAAGTACAGTCTCTTACAAAGGAGTTTTGCTTAAAAGATTAGCTTATATTTATTGTTCTCTACATTTGTCTTTCTATTTTTTAATATAGTTCCATGTACAGTAAACTTCTGGTACTTCTTACAAATCTGAAGATGTTTTCAAAACAAGTACAAGTGTTTAATCCATTGTCCCATGTTTCTTCCCAGTGCTTATCATTTGGGGCTAGATGTAAATGTCTGATTTTCACATTGGTTTGTAGTTTTATTTGAATTCTTCTTCACATCATGAATTCAGTCCAACATCATAAGACCTTTTGGAAAACAGTCTTATCACGTCATTCATTGTTTTACACTTCAGATGCTGAACAGAACAAATGTGAGAGCGTCACTCCTTTTGCAGTCAGAATTGCTTTGGTTTGGTTCGTGCTGAGAAAAAGAGGTCAAAGAGCAGCTGCTAAGTTTGATGGAGGGGGAATGCAGGTTGTCCTTTTGGAGCAGCTAAGCTCCAGCCATGACCAGTGAGCGTGTTTTGAGCCTCTATTTTTCCCCCAGAAAAAAAATGAATCCCTTATGTATTTTGTCTTGGAGTAGCACAGCAATCAAGGAGGCCTATCTACGTTATTCTGGCTGGTTGTCTTCAGGCACCACATAGGAGAGCACGTGTCACTAAAAGGGCTCAGTTCTGCAGCAGCATGGCCAGGTTAGCACACACTGGAACCCAGGGGACAGGCTGGTCTCTCAGCCAGGCCCTGCTGGCAGTGGCAGAGCTGCCGCGGGCCACGCAGCTGGCACAGCGAGTGCCATCGCAGAGATCTCCCCACCACGTTCCAGGATGTGGCACAGACATGCCTTTTGTCTCCTTATCTGGGAAAATATGAGGGCGGCTGCTTTTCTGGGTTGGGGTAGGTGTGTCTGTGTGGTATTCTGCAGACATGCAGCTTTATTCTGTGCTCAGAGCTGGACGGACATCAGCCAGCTCCAAGCCACGAGCAAGTTGATGAGGTTGGATTGTGCACGGTGCTAACCACAGCTACACAGCTCCAGATTCCTCGTTGGCTTGGATACATCCAGATTCAGAAACAGAGCGAGTTCTCACCTACCGACTAAATACCACGCAGTCAAACCCAGACATTCATGGCATTTAAGGCCAGAAAAGAGTATTATATCATTTTGTCTGACCTTCTGTTTAACACAGGCCGTAGCATTTCACTTGCACCTGTAGCGAGCCCAATAATTTTTGTTTCACTGAAGTTTATCTTCCAGAAAGGCATTTGGTCATGAACTGAAGAGATAAACAATCTTCTGTTTTTCTTAGCAGCTTGCTCCTGTCATTACTCATTGTCACTGCTAATTCTTTTCCAAATTTCTGACCGGTCTGACTTCAGCTTGTTGTGCTTTCCACTGCTGCACTGAAGAGCCCCTTTATTTTTTGTTTTGTATTGCTGTTTTCCATGCAGGAAGAGTTTCTTCTGTGAGTACCTTCTGGATAAGCTGATCAGGCTAAGACCCATAGGAGCCTTACAGGAGATCCACAATCTCACACTGACACTGGTAGATCTGTTTCCCTGCTCCAACACCTCCAGCGGGAGGCACCTGAGCTGTGAGCTTATGTATGGGTCCACCATCCCGTTGAGGTTCACTCTGATAATCCTTAGCACATCGGTACACACTTTCGTGGAGCACAGAGCTGCTTTTTTTAGCCTGACAGGGAAAATATGTTGTATACAATAAGTAATTTGCACATCGTTGACCTAGCTGACTAGGTGTAACACTTCAACTACTCCTGGTGCTATTAGAGACAGATGTGAACTTGTTAGTGCTGCTGAATTTAAAGCTCTGGCTCCCTGGCGCTGGATTCATTTTAAATCTTTCCCAATCTCTTATTATTCTTGCACTGAAAAAAGGTTTTCCCCAACAAGGGCAGCAGATTTTACAGTTGTTTACCTTCTTGGAAGTTTGCACTAATCATTCCTTTTTCCTCCATGGCCCCAAATATGTCAGAAGACATAGAAATATCTGTTTTTCTCCCCCAACACCCCAGGCCCCCTCCCCCCCTCTTTTTAATGTAATGATTGAGTTTAGCAAAGATACGTTGTTATACCTTAAATACAGCGCAGATGGACTTGCCCTAGCGCCTGGCTTTGCAGGGTTTCCCATCTGACACATCCAAAAGCATCACTATTGCATGGACAGTAACCTGCATAGCTATTATTTGCCTCTTATTAATATATCTGTAGATTGTATTTATCTTTAATGGAAATTTAAAAAATAATGTTCTGATTTTTTTTTTTAATTTACTTATTCTGTACCAATATGTTTTATTTTTATATGTATTTCAAACATTTTAAATCTGGATGTAACAAAATAATTCATTCTGAGCTAGTTAAAAACTGAACTGCATTTTCCTATTGCATTCTGTGGCTGAACTTGCATTTCTCCTACATGGCTGGTTGGAAATGAGGAGTAACCACATTATGAAAACCATGGTCCATCCAGAAAGTTCAGTGCACAGCAGAAACACAGACTGACTGAGGTCAGAAGGGGTCCCTGGAAATCACCTTGTCCCACCCCTGCGCAAGCAGGGCTGCCTGGAGCTGGTAAAGCAGTCTGAAACCTGAAATGTTGCTGGAATGGAAGCTGTGCTAGGATGTTAACTTTACTACCTGTGGGCTTCAGGAGCTGGTATGAGAGTCTAGTTCTATAAGGATGGATTGGGAAGTGGGTGAGCCTTCCACCTGCATGATGGCCAGTAAGTAAAATTGATCATACTCAGTAATGCAAACATATTTAGAAAGAATAGCTTTCTTTAGTTGCAGCATAAAATCTTGTAAGCTGTGCACTATGGGAAGTCAGTTAGCAACCAGTGTGGCTTTTCCAGCCTGAAGTCAGTTGATCCATGAGGTACTGTAGCCTAGAAAGGGCTGCGTCCAGTACACTAGTCTGGAGTTACACACACAGAGCTTGCATGTGTTGCACCTGGCAGGGTTCTGTGGTCTCTGATTCCTCTCACTCCTCTGGGAGATGCAGACAGATTTGGAGTGCAGTGGTGCCATTATTTTTGGATGAAGGGTTGGTAAGTGGCTGGCTGAGGGCATTCATTAACCTAATTAATTTCCTCATTTACTCTGCGTTGACCTTTGAATCCATTACTACTGTGTGTGATTTTCCTGCATCTTACAGACCAGTCCTCCCTGCAGGCTCTGCCTGTCAGGTTGTTTTAAAAACAAACAGTACATCTGTGCACTGAAGAGAGTTGCTTCCCCAAAGCAGGTGAAGTATAAACAAGCAACTTCTAGTCAGTCTTCTTTGTCTGTTTGTTTGTTTTAAAAAAAGCCTATACACAGAGCATAATACTACCCCAACTGCTGTGGTGGTTGCTGGCTGCCTCCCAGGCCCTGACAGGGACAGTCCAGCAAGTGGAGTTTTGTCCCTGTTCAATGCAGGGACCAGCATCAGCCCTAGTTTATTTCACATCTCTCAATTGTTAGAAAGAAGGCTGCTTCTATCTTGCACTCCTTCCAAATATGCCTTTCTATGAGGCCTGCAAATCCCAGCAGATCCTGGGATTACATTTTCCAGGATTCCTTCTCGATGAGGTTGGGCAGACCCATGCCTCCCCTGCTCTGTCTCCGAACCCAGGCACCCACAGCCGGGCCTCTGCCCAGGTCGCGTCAGGTCACCCTTGCGTCGCTTCCTCCCTGCTCCTTCCCATGGGTCAGCTATGGCTGGTGCAACCTATGGGAACGGAAGGTCTGGCCTCTGATATGTCCCTGTTATGTCTCAGAATACCAGCATAAGCTTGCATAGTTCGGGATAAGGAAGACTGACTCTCTGCTTCCCTCTAGAAGGAAGATCAGAAATGCCAAATGTTTCTATCTTCTTTCTGGCATGCAGTCAGGGAGAATAGCACTGGAATATGCTGAGTTTTATGTTTTGTTGTTTGGTTGTTTTTTTTTTTTTCCTTAACTGGAAAGTTCCTGATTACTTAAAATCCCACCAGAAGCATCAAAATGGGAAAGTTATTTTCATGCCTTTGACTGTGTTGCTTTTGAATTGCAGAATGAACTGCAGCATAAATGGTTGTTCCTTATTTCTGTACATTCTTTCACAGTTTCTGTTTTTGTTTTAATTTGAAAGTTCCTGGTCTGTCCTTGTAAAATACAAAACCCTTCAGAAAAGATGAATTAGAACCTATACTTTCCAAAATCTCTGTCACATATAAGCATCTTTGTACTCATAGCCATTCAGATTATGTTTTGTTTGTGAAGAATTTATATTTGACAAAACATTTCTTAATGCATTTGAAAGATAAAATTAAATATAGTATATGGTGTCATATAAGCTACTAAATGTCTTTTTTAATGGAACTCGGTGATTCCTGGAAATATAATTGGCAAATATAAAATGTTTTTATGTTTGAGAACATGAGCCTCTGGCAGACAAGAACATCGGCTATTTGGGCCTCAGCTTTCATATAGCATGAGTCAAGTGAAACTTGGCACTGGTTGCAATGTTTAGTCTTTCAGCGTTTTTTTATGAGCCTCCCTTTCTCTCAGTGAGATTAGATCAGCTAGTGAGATGATGTTCTGATCAGCATGGAGTTGTGTTTGTTGTTGCAGTACTCTGTGGAAGATAATTTTGGAAATGATAATAAATTATATTTACAAAGGAAAAATTTGATTAAGGATTTGACAAGTTCTCTTCTGTAGACTTGTGGTTCATTGCAGTTCTCAAGATTAAGGCCAGAGAATGGCCATGGCTGTAAATTATTTTTAGTTCACCCCACTATTCAGTTAAGTTTGGTTTCTCATCCCTCTCAAATGCAGTCTTCTGACAAAATCTATAGTGTATCTAGATGAAAATGAAAGATGTTTCCAAGCTTGAATCACAGCAGTCTTGTCCTTCCAGATTACTAGCAAAAAGGAGTCCTGACTCAGTCTTTGGATGGAAGGTTGGATGACAATATGAAAAAGTTAACTATAAATTGAGAATGAAGACATATTTATTTTACAGATGTTGGGGCTGTGTGCAAGGTTCTACATGGAACCTCCAAAAGGTTCAAAACTTGTGTCCAGGGAACAGAGGAGCAACAGAGGCAGTAGGCTCTCCTGAGGACCTCCTGTATCTTTTCTGCACCATAGGCTAGAAAGTCTTTTGCCGTGGTTTATAATGTTGGAATTACAGTGATTTACATGCTACCCACTGGGATGAGTGTGGTGAGAATTTCCAGTTGTGCTGCTAGATTAAACTCTACTGTTGTATACATCACATGTGAGGAGAACCATCCAGCTGTCATCATGGACATTCTGTAAGAGGAATCTTTTCTCCAGTTGTTTCCAGCTTTTCACCACTTTATTCTTTTTCACACTGTGTGAAAGCACAAAAAACAGAAGAACATTTCTATATTGCCTCACTTTTGGTGAAATTAAGATTACTTTATTAGTTCTCCTGGATTGCTCTTGAAATAAAGTTATATTAAGTTTTTTTGCAAAGAGAGATCAGATGTGCCATTCAAAATGCTAGATAATACATGTAATAAGGAAAAGCCTAGAAAACTTACACAGGTCTAGTTCTTGCCTCTGAAAAATTATTTAGTTAGTATTATGTCTTCATCCTTCCAATGCTGTGCATATATTGTGCCAATTGTACAAACATATTCCTATTCAATTTTGTTATTTGATGTAGTTACTGTTGTGACATAAGCAATGCAATCTTACCCCTTTGCCATCCACACAAGTTTGGTCATTTCTTTCATTGCAGCAAGGAATTATCCAAGGTTTTGCTTTTTAAGAAGCATGTTCACAGATTTTAAAATATACATAACTAAACTTTTCTAAGTAAAGTTTTAATTTTTTTTCAAGTTCTGTTGAATTGCTGTTTGATATTTACTTGCCTTATTAAGTTCCATCATAATATGTCATCTTGTGCTCTGAAGATGCAGCGTGAATTTCTTTATGGCAGTAAACAAAAATTGCAGAAACTTGGTTCAATCGCTGGGCCTGAGGACATGAGTACTGCCATCTGAATTGACAGATATCCCAGAAATGATGCATGTCTTCCAAGCAAATAACTTAGATATGCGCATGCAGGAAAAAAATGGATGTCTGCAGGATGTTTTCAGAAACATGGTGGAACTGGGAGATAGGCAGTGTGTGTGCATTGCTGAAACCAGACATAGGTAGTGGGTATACATGCACTGCACATTCTTCCAGGCCAGATGCCAAATAGGGCAGATCAGAGGATTGTGTCTGTAAGGTAATCCTCTGCTGGCATATACCTAATTTCCTGATTCTGTTGTCTGCTATCTCCTTACTTAGTTACTGACTCTCTCCCAACATTCTCTTAATCTCAGTCAAGTTTTATAGCTGTTAAGCAAGTGGAACACATCTTATTGAGACAGACTACTAAGGAAAGCAATCTCTTTTACTTTTTGTTGAAGCAATGACTTCTATTTGAAGTGTACGTGCTTTTTAAGAGTAGTCCTTTCTTGGTTTTGTATGCAAATAAATGCATGTAAGCACACTATTCTGGCTGTTCTCCGGTGTAGTTCTCAGAAGGGGCCTGAAAAGTATGGCATGAATTATGAATATTTGTTCAGCATCTTTTGTTGTTAAAAATCCTTTCTCAAAACTGAGAACAATATGCGTCACAAACCAGCTCTTCTCCTCTAGGCTTTCCCCAGAAATTTTATATTCCTTTAGCAATTTTTTTTTAACAGCACATGTAGATCTATAAGCAGAGCATTTGCAAACGTGGCACAGGGCTCTGAGGTGCTCTATCTCACAGTTTGCATCCTGGCCATTCTTCAGTGCTGTGGCTGCAGGCGTGTGCTGCTGTGAGAGCTGCCGTAGGATGACAGGGCAACACATGCTCCTTGCCTGTGGCCTCCTTAGCTGGTTGTGTCACTGCTGCTTCAGTCCTGATGAATCAGAAAAGATTGATTTGTGGATGGAAGGAAGAGAAACAAGACTGGGGGAAAAGAAACACATGAAGCCCGAGGCAGGGAGGGAGGAGGAGGGTGAAGGGAGGGCTTGTGATGAGCCATGGAGGGGCACTCGGAGCTTTGAGTATGGCATGGATGACACAGCAGATGGAGAGGGGAAGGAGGATGGTGGTAGGTAGGAGCCCTTGACCTGTGGGCATAGCCAGAAGATCCTGAAGTTGGATGGGACAGGAGGATAGCACGCTTCCGAGGCAAGCCAGTACTTATGAAGCGTTGGTCTGGACAAAAAATGCAAGTCTGTGCTTTTATTTGTCTAATGTGATGTCCTCGTGGCTGAAAAGAGAGCAAGAGGGTAAGTTTATGAACATGTGCTGGAAATGTTTTTCACAGTGCAAATTTTAAGTTTTGACAAGAATCATTATTCTTCCAAGTGGAAATTTGTAGATTTTATCAACTTATGCTTTGGTGTGTTGCAAATCAGCAAGACATTTTGAATGTTGTTGCCAATAGCAAACTATAGCAGCCACAAAAATTAAATGCTTCTGGTCTTCTACTAGCTTTTCAGTATCTTCTTCACTCAAGGACTTTGCTCTAAGCATGCCATGAGTGATGATCAGTTGGTGATTAGAGCAATTACCCAGGCTCAATTGTAAGTGCTATCTAAAAAATGTCCTGATTGAGAAAGCGGTACTCTGTCCATGGCTAGAAAAAGCCTATCAGTATCTCACATCTAAAATCTGTACCACCAAATAGCATTAAAAATATGAAAAAGGAGAAATAGAGAGAGGAAGGAAAGAGGGAAGAAAAGTAAGGAGTGGAAGAGTAGGAGGGAAGGAGAAAAATGAGATAAAGGGGGATGAAGGAAAGGTAGGAAGTAAGGAAGAATGGCTAGATGGATGGAAGGAAGGAAGTGAAACTGCTTTCCATTTATCTGTTGCATAGCTTTGGTAACAACAAAAGTGTCTTTAGGTATATTTTCTACTGAGCACAGAAAGATCATTTTTTCAGTTTGTCTTTCCTCATGGTTATGGTTTTCCTGGTGGTCCTTTCCATCCTTTGTGTTCTTAGCAATGATTTAAAATTTTCTTTTTACCTCAGAATTGCAAAGTGGAAAAATCATGTTTCAGCACCAATATAACAGTAAAAGAAAGACACTATCCTCAAGATACCAAATATTTTAACAGCTACTTGCAAAATTAAACAAGGAAGGACTCTCTTATTGGAAAGAAAATTTATTTTTTAATTTCTTCAGTAGTCCATGCAACAGCACCAAGCATATGGATCTGTCTGTTTCTTTTTTTCCATAGATTATTACTGCAGAGATTTTACATTAGACATAACATAAAAGTGCAAACAAGCAGTTACCATGACACTGTGATAGATTTCTGTTCAGTTGCATAGCTGTGCTCACTTTTTATTCCCATTCTTTAGTATTTCATAAGCTGAATGCTTTTCAAGCTTAAGCAGCGGAATTCAGTTTTAGTGATCATCACTTCTAGTAATTGCCTGGCTGCAGCAGAGATCAAATAATTAGGTTCCTGAAATGAGTCTTTGTTTAGTCTTCATTTGTGCCTTCTCTATAGCTTCTCTTTGGCGACAGGAAGCAAGGCAGCCTTTATTTGCATTTTCTTTGCTCATTCCTCCCAAACTGTGAGTGTAGATATGTCTGTGAGATATGCAGTTTGCTTTCAAAACCTTAATTAATACCAAGCCTTGCAGTATTTTTGCCTCCTCCCAATCAGGTTTCTGTCCTCAGTGCAGCTCAGGTCTTGTTCTTGGTCGGAGAAGGTGCCATGCCGTGCACCCGCAAGGAAATGAACTTCCCTGTTTGTCACCCAGCTCTTTCTGCTAGCGTTAATGATTTTTTTTCCAACTGTGCGGAAAAACATTTTCACTGCTCTGAAAAGGGTTCATTCAGCCTTTCTGTAATAGTTCAAGTGGTTGGTTTTCTGCTGGCTTCTGAAGTACATTACAAATCCCAATCTGGAAAAAGTTCTAACGCACTTCCAAGTCTTGCTGCTGAATTTGGATATGTCGACAGGTCTTACTCTGTAGCTCATCCTTAACAACTGACAAAATATTTACTCGGCGCAGCATAGAAAAGGCAAACTTTCTCCAAAATATTATACAGAGTTGGAGTCAGAACACAGACAATGTGGCAAAAAATTGGACCTTCCCTTCAAGCCATTAGTTGAATCATTTTCCAGAATGTCATGAGAAAGCACTGCATCAAATCACCGAGCTGCTTAACTGCTTCGTAAGAAACAGGAGTTGAGAGGACAACCAGGTGCCCAGTCATGAGGGCAACATAATGCACATATGAAGTCTGAAGCATGTATTTGCACAGGCAATTTTGGTAGGGAACATTCTCTGCCACTCATTAAACAGCTCCTTCATAAAAAAAGGCTGTTAAACTGTTGCCCCATGTTCAAAATGAACACAAAAATCTGCAGCCCAATCTCTTTTGAGTTCCCTTTTGAGTACTTTTTCAGTGTTAGATTCCTCGTGGGAAAAGGAATATTAAACCGTAAGAGTCAGACTGTAGTTTTGAAGGGTGGCATGGTGAACTGTTCATCTCAATCTGGAAATCTCGAGTTTAGCATTATTTTAGCCCTTCTGTTTTTGAGAAATAGTGAAGGGAAAACAGCTGTAGTAAGATGACTTCATCACAGAAAAGTCCATAGCGACAAAACTCTGAGCCTAGTGATAGGATTTTTCTGCTTTCATGTTGTCTTCCTATGATCCTCTGCAGAAGAGCCTCCACAGTAATTATATTCCATTAGCTTTTTTAACAGCAGTGCATTGCTTTTGGACCTAATAGTATATATATCTCAAGGAATAAGATCACACATGCTTAAGTGTAGCGTGCTGCATTCAGTATTTCTGGCAGGCTGTATGTTTTTTATTTGCATGTGTTGTTCTCAGTGTATTTTTTCCTCCTCATAATATCAAGAATAACGAAGAAGAATACTAAAACCCTTCTGAATCTGGGCGAAACTGTTTTCATAAGGCAAGAAATTTCTGACAATATTAGTTGCAACTGCATTTATGTCCATTGATGTCATGTCACTGTTTTTCCCTTCTCATTAAAATAATAATATACTGCATGATCTCTCTAAGAAACAGAATGACACTGTTAGCTACAAGGCTTTGAAGAGAGTGGATACAAAGCAGGATTTTTTTCTTTTCTTTAAATTAATAGAGAGTATCAGTCATATCAGTTGGAGTTCAGGATGACTGTTGCCTAGAAAGCATTGTGTTTTTGTCTTCTGTCATCTTTGGCGAGCCGCTAAGAAAGGAGGACCTAACCCATCCATCAGAGGTTTTTTTAAGGATAGCAGTAAAACACCACATTCATAGGCAGTGGAAAAACAAAAAACACTATGGTACGTTTTGTTTAGAAAACATGTGAAGAGTGATTATTTTGCATTTGAGCCTGTAAAGAACAGGAACAGAAGCCCTGCAGATGGCTTTCCTTTGGAACTCAAAACATGGAAATTATTGTGTGGTGGTTTTCAGTCTCCTTTTTTTGGGATGTTGTGTAACCTAAGGAAATTTGGACTTTCCAAGGCTGTTATTTTAAATGTACTATTTATATCACAAAAAACACGACAGTCCGAGTTAATTATTGATTCAATTGCTGACAAACTGAAAGCACGAACAACAATAACAAAAGAGAAGGTAGAATAACCCTTGGAAGAATTTTGTCACTATGAAATCCTCTAGGGGTACTACTGAATTGTTATTACTTTATATATAGCAGAAATGGGAAAAAGCCTTTATTGTATTTCAATATAATATTTCATTGGTAAATAAAAACAACATACCCACAAATCAGCAAACATTTCCTCAAAAACCCAGTTGAGATGAAATAATGAAATAACAGTCCAAATTGCTATTAGTCCAGAAACCAAATTATCCATATTCAGGAAGCATGGAATCACATAAAACTTAAGCATCTGAACCATCCGGGTTAACATCGACCACATTATTACCACTATTGTTTGGGTTTTCTTTTTTATCAAAGGTGGAGATTTTCAGAGAATTGGACAAAAAGGTTTGCCCATGTCTTTTTTTTTTTTCCTTTATATTAGCAGATGTGTGTGGTCAAGCTCTTTAAAAGTCATGGCAAATGTTATTAAAAAATACATGGAATTTTGCCAGAGTAAAAAGAAAAAACAAAACCAAAACGAAACAGAACAAACAAAAAACACTGAACATTTAGTTCCTCTTTTTTTTAATCCAAACTTCAAAAATATTTTCTGATTTTACAGTGAAGTTATAGAAACATATTATTTCATTCTCATTGCATTTAATAACAAAATCACAAAATGACCAAAACCCAAGAAGAATAACAAAAAAAAGAAGACTCTGTGTAACTCCTAGATGCTTCTGGTAATTGATAAAAAGTTCACAATTCAAGTTCTTCCTAACACAAACTGTTAATGGGCTTTGAAAATGCATAAGAATCTGGGAAAGAGAATTAAATCACTATTTAAGGATCAGGAAAGATGAAAATACACCACTTCTATATCTGCTGGGTAAAACATGAACAAACAGTGCTTTCCAGGTACTTAGCTTTATAAATCTAAGGGCTCAGAAGTTCCCTGTGCGTGCTGTTTATTTCAACAGAGTGCAGCCCTATATGGCATGAAAACCATAACCCACTGTTTCCATTGTTTTGTCCTGTTTGGGGATGTGTGTGGGAAAGGAATGTGAAGAAGAGCATAAAATCAGTGCTCTTCTTCTTTGCCCTTTCTCCTAAAGAGTTTTAAGAAAATCCTATTCATAGTACTCTATATTTTATGGTTTATTTTATGGTTCCTATATTATCTTTTTTTTCTTTTGTTTTTCCTTTCAAGCTAATTCTTGTGGAGAATAAATTCAGAGGAGAGTGTAAGTTGCCTTCTCCAGCCTAATTTCATTTTTAAGCTGTTGTGACAAAATAATGGGAGAAGCTGAACATGAAGAAGGCTGTTGGAGAATTTCTCCTGCAGCAAGGCACCATCTCATGGCAGAGGGTAGAGAAAGCCTTTTCTTCCACTGCAACTGCTCTTCAGCAGCCCCCGTCATCTGTTTCTATCTAAGACTGATCTAGAAGATTACACAATAGCTAACATATGCAGAGGCTGATTGTTTTTGAAACTTTCTGCCATGGCAGTGTTGATTTAGGTTGTCTGCTGTTGCTTCCTTTCTATACCAAAGTGGATGTGGCTATAGCAGGGTTATACTTAAAAAATATTTTTGTCAACATAGTATGTTTAGGCTGAGGAACTTTCTGCCAATATAAACTGCCTGTGCAGAGTTCAGTTTAGTGTGTATGTATAGACACCTGATATGTGTAGGACATTTCTCTTAGTCTTCATTACATTTTGTGATCCTAACAGTAGCAGCTCTAGTTATGACCAGGCGACACAAAAGGTCAGGTGTTTATATGTTTGCACTCTGGATCTTGCTCTGCATTTATGCTGGCTAAAGCTTGATTGCAATGGCCTTGAACTTCAGCGATCTTTTCTGCCCCTCAGTACGGCCACTTGGCCACTTCATGGACAGCCTTAAAATATGTCTCTGAGTCTGATGAGACAAAATTTAACGTCATAAATTTTTAATTTGGTATTTCTGTTTTCCTCTCCTACATAAGTTTTGCCTTCCCCTTTTATTCCTATTTTGTAATGAGGATGGTGGTACAGTGATTGTATTTATCAGTGGAAAGCTACAATTGAAAAGAAACTAATACACATGTTCCAAGACAGAAACAATTATCTAATAACCATTTCTAGTGCTTTAAATGCTTTAAGACCACTTTTTCCTGCTTATGGAGTGAATTCTCTACTTTGTTCTGGAACTTATACTGCTTCTCATTCCCGTATTTGCATTTATAATGCATCTGACAGTCATATTATTGCATGTGAATTGCTGGAGTGATCTAACAACTTCCACTTAAAGACTCAGACATATATATAATTGTCTATAATGCAAGTATGTATCTTCTTATACACTGTTTCAATTCAGAAGTTTTTTTATCTCAAACTTTAATATCTTTCTGTTGGTTGTCTTCATATGTGGTGTTTTTGTTTTAATGAAGAACACTAAAAATAGGCTGTTCTGCAGCCTCTCATCCTGCAGTCATTACATATATCCAGGATTGCCTCTTATCCCAGGTGCAGAATCCAACATTTACTCTTGTTAAACCTTGTGTGGTTGGTGACTGTCCAGTCCTCGAGGGGCTTGGATTTTTTGCCAAAATCTCTCTGCAACTCTTCTTCACCCTTGAGCAGTATAGTAAGAGCAATATAGCAGTCTCTGCCTGAAAACAATGTATGACAATCCTGGATAAAAAGGGTGCATGAAGTCATAAACTATTGCTTTAGAAACTGGTGAGTTTTGCAGCTTATCTCAATTATGTCCACATATCAATTTTGTTGGGTTTTCTTTGTCAGAATTTTAAAAAGTGGTAGAAATGGGTAACTTTCCATGTTTACATTTATTCTTTCACACTGTCTGTCAACAGTTCTGCGTATGTAGCGATGGATGAATGGATCCTTGTTTGGTGGAATGCAATTCCTGCAAGACTCTGCATTCTTTTTACCATAGTCTTTACTGGCTGATAATGTCTGCCCAGTAAGAAAGTAATCAGAAATCATCCCAAGCAAGTTTTTTCTGACTTTTTTCCTCTCCTGCATCTGGAAGCTATACTTGAACATCGTTTAACTATCATGTTAGTTTATGGGAGCTAAATTTGACATGGCATGTAGCACTGTCATCCTTAACTTCATATCATCATCTTTTGTTCCAGTTAACATTCAGGTCCCTTAAATGTATTGGTCTTTGTCTGCACTAATCTTTTCATGTTGAGTTATTTTGTACATAATAATAAAATATAGTTTACTGGTACAGACAAGGCTGACTTCAGCTGACATTTTATTTCCATATAAAAATTCAGGGAAAAGAATCCTGTCCTGGCCTAGGTGTCTCTAACCTTTGCAGTTAATGACGCAGTGCATTTGTTACACTTTGTACTTACTTTGGGAACTGTCTTATTTTTATTGTACTGAGTAGCTGATCTGACACATTCATTTCTCTGCTTTACCAAAGAAAGACCCATAATTCCCTCCCTGGCCATGGACTATCTTATAGCATCACCTTAATTACTGCTTGGAAGTTGATTGTATTTTTCTCATCCCGTCATTTCCTTCGTTTCATAATCAGATATTTTTTAGGCCATAGAAAATACTGGCAGCATAGGTGATCCAATTTCAACAAAATGCATTTTGTATTAAACAAACTTATTTGTGTGTACGTCACCTCAGTTTGCTCTCCAGTAGAGGTTCTCTGTGTATCTGAGAGTATAGAATCTTCAAGCTTCAGAGGATTTTCTTTACCACCTTTTCCTTTTCTTTTCCTGTTGTTAATGTGAAACTTAAATGGGGCAAATAATCATCAGGATCTTATACTGCAATGAAAGGAAAAGGTCTGCTAAATCTCCCACCTTTCTATTTTGTCTACAGTGGTAACAAGGAACTGGCAAAGTGGGAGAAAAAAGTGAGATAGGCATTGTTCAAAGTTGAGTCTGTGATGCCTGCACAGTTTCTGGTGATTTTGCTAGCATACGGGCACAACAATGAACATCCTTGTTCAGTGTTAGCAATCTATGCTGTAAATTTCCATCTTAAAAACTTTATGATGATGCATGATGGCATGGAACCCACCCTTCCCACTTCAGCTGACTGGGGAGAATTCCCCCCACATTAGTAGACAACTTTTCAAGTTATTTGGAGAAGAAAGGAAGAAAAATTTTAATGATGTACTGAGCTACAGTTGCATAAGAAAATCTTTTCTGCTGTAGGGATGTTGCCCAGAGAAGCTTTGGAATGTCTGTGTTTGGAGATATTTAGAACCCAGCTGGATGCTGCCCTGGGCAACCTGCTATAGTTAACACTTGTGAGTAGTGGTTTTAGACTAGATGATCTCCAGAGATCCCTTTCCACCTCACTGATCCTCTCATTTTCTGACTGGAAAGTCACCTTTCCAAACATAAATGGGTCTTAGGCTTGTAAGTTTGTCTTTCACTTAATAGTAAAATCAGGCTCTTGGGTATATGGATAGCTGTCCCACGCTCAGTGACTTGGGAAATGGATCTTTCAGGAGACTGCAGAACAAAGCAGTAGCTAACATCAGTCCTGATTCAAGGTGACCTTTGCTTAACTGCATAAGACCAAAAAATGGTGTAATTTGGCTTTTTGCTCTTTTCTGATATGGAGAAGTAGAAAAGTGCTGAATATGAGCCATTGTTGCAAGCCCAGAAAAGCAAGATGCCAAATTGTGCATTTGCAAACCTAAGGATATTTGAGCAGAGGTTTTGCAGGATACGTTACAGGCTGATACATCTAAGAGAGGTCCCAAGCACATGGAAAAATTACTAATAATTTGTGATGGAGTAGTGCAAAAGCTTTAGCAGATGTAGCAGCAGCATGCATTGCTGGTCATGTCTGCCTTTGGAAAATTGCAAAGTAATTCTCCATTGATTCGGCATCTCTAGCAAATTGATGATGAAATGTCACTATTCTTCAGGCACAACATGCAGAGCCATCATTGTAATGGCCGCCTTCAGAGATTAACAGCCTTCAGAGGCTGCCACAACACAGACGAGGAAAGGTTATCTTCATATCTCCTCATCTGTGTCTGCTGACAGGGAATTGCTTCTCTCTGGCAACACGAGAGAGATTTATGGCCACACTCTTCAAGAAAGTGTGTGCTGTGTGACCTGTCTGCCTCGCTTTGTGAATGTTTAACAGGCGTTTGGAGATGCAGTTAGAGCTGTGATAGACTGAACATCACTGGTTAGATTACTTATAGGCATGCACAAAAAAGGGAAAGAAATGTGACTTAGCTGCAAGAGTTTAATTTGGAAGGATTTCACCAGCTTTAGCTGTGGAACTGGAATAAGGCTTTTGAAACAGTTTATAGCTATATAATTAATCAAGGTTGATACTCTTCTGTCTATAACTTGCATAGATTTCAAGATTTAATTTTGTCAAGTGTCTCTGCCTCTCTTTGATTATTTGTACAGTTTAGAAACTTTCTTAACAACTAGGAAAGGAAATAGTGGAGGCCAAAGAGAGTTGCAGTTTTTCCATAAACATTTTTTTATAAGCATGGATAAAGGACAATGCCAGGATATGAAGAAGAGAAAAGCATCTACTGGAGGAGGATGTAGGAAATAGAGAATCCTGTCCAGTGGTGGAGGAGCTGTTCAGCAAAATCAGACTGCTTATTGAAAGAGAAACTTTTGAAACTTAAACTCACAGAGATAAGTAGAAGATATTTAAGCACTTAAGAAAAGGCAGACGTGAAGATTTTTTAAAACTTTTTTTTTCTTTCTTTTTTTTACATTTTCCTCAGCTGTGTTCCTTCTACAGAAAGAAACAGTATGCTCCGATTAAGGAGGCTGGTTATCACAGCAACCATCAGATCTTGGGAATAAAAGTTGTGAGAGTACGTGCTGGATAACCACATGGCTAAACTCTAGATTAAAACTAAAAAAAAGCCCAAACTGGCTCTGAACAAACTCAAAATTACTGAATTCTAATCCAACTCAGGTAAAAGCACAAACCTAATACCAATCATATGTAGGAATAATAAGTGAGTTGATCAAACTGTGACATAGAGTAAGGCCTTATAGAAAAAAAACCAAAATGAGTGATGTGGTTTATTGTAAAAACAAATTACAGATAAGTGTGGGTAGAGTAACAAGGCACTGCTGTTTTTCCAAATGTCTCAGACAGCCATAGTCTTGATGAGAATGTGGACAGGATGAATTAATAGAGACAAGGCTTTATTAAAATGATCAAATATCTGCTTCCCCAGAGCTGCTGCACCAGCAAGTGTGCCAAGGACTTGGCTTAGAGTGCACTGTGGGCACTGAGACTTGCTTGCTGCAGCACGCCCATGTGCACTTGGGGAGCAGGACGAACCTCCAGTCCCTTGCAGGGGTGAGAAGGAGTAACACAGTTTGGGGCATTGTTTTCCCCAAAACATAACTCTCACCAGAGCTAGAGATAAGCTACTCTTGGCTGCACATAAGGAGTAGAAACAGCAGTAGAAACAGTGTAATGCAGTAAGGCTTATGGCAGCCCACATAAGCCATTATAGACCTCAGGTGAATCAAGGCAGGTAATCAAACTAATAGGCATCAGATGATTCACTGTTATTTGTATTGTGTGGCATCCAGAGTCCTCCACTCCCTCATGCTTGGCACTGTACAAGCACAGAGAGGAGGATGATCCTTACCCTGAATTCTTGCTGTCTAATGAGAGTTTGAACTGCCACAACTTGAATGAGTGGGAGAAGGGCTGAATGTTACTAGCTGACACCAGTAGCGCATGTTCACCTTTGGAGCTAATTTGCTGTTTGCAGGTCCACAAAAGGTTATGGTATCTGCTTTCACGGCAGAGCTGTTGTGTGTGGTCATTTGACAAACGTGACACAAGAGCTTCTCCCCCTGCTGTAACTAATAGAGCCAAAATTCCAGTTGACGTGATCTGCTTGTCCTCTTGTGTGTGTCCACAGAATCTAATTTACCCTGCCCATTTGGGTAACTTAATTTCTCCTCCTTGTGCATTCTTCAAGACTCGTCAAAATTTCAGCGCTGATGTGAAATGGCTGTGTTTTTATGATAATTGTGACCTGGTATTCACAGAGAGTGATATTATAAATAATGAATCATGAGACTGCAGTTTAATACCACTGAGATGACCACAGTTCAACCACATGTTCTGCTTACCGTACATACAGAGCAACAAATCTATATTTGGATTTTTATAATTGCTCTTTAAGAAAAAAATCTAATAGACACAAATCATCCCAAACATGGCTTGCTGGTACTTGTAAGCTAGGTTTTCCCTTATTTGTTTTTAATCATGCTGAAGCATGCTCAAATGATCAGTGATCTCTTCCAGCACTTAAAAACAAAAATTAATTAGCTGTTACAGGGACAGATAGTGATTCAGATTCAGGATATTTTTTCTTCTTTGTTATTCTTTCTAATCATGCACACCTCCAAAGCTGCTAACAGTATTTTGTGTATCTCTGCTTCAAATAGTGTCCTGTCAACATTTTTTTATGTTTCTGGTTAGGACCACTTTCTCATGTATCTCTGTTTTTCCATCATGTTATTGGCTCTTGCCATGTCCTTTCCTTCTGCTCTCATTTTTTCCTTCCCACTCACGTCTCTTTTCCTCAGCTCTCAGCATGATTTCAGACTAAAGCCTAGCTTGGAGCCCATGTGCAAGAAGATGTCTGTAGGATCTTTGGATTCAGTTTGCAACCATGGGAAGTTGCCATTATTGCAGTCCAGGTTGACAGAAAGAGTGAAGCTTCCCACTCATATTTCTCCCTAGGAGGCAGTGATGATTGCAAAGCAATTTCAAGGCTGTCATGGGAAGAAGGTGTCTGTCATATGGTCATAACCCTAAAGGAGGCCAAAGATATAGACACAAAGTCAAGAGTGCTTCCCATAGTATATTCAGATGCCAAATAGGATCTTTTCCCAGCTAATCCAGGAAATTCAGTGGGCAGTCCTAATTTTGCGCATCCTTCCCTCTTTGCTTCCACCGCGTCAACAATTCAAATTTATATAAGTGCAGAGTGCCCTCTCAAGATGTCTGAAGAACAGAATTCCTCTCACAGTTACGTTTCCCTTCCCATCAGGAGACATGTGGTGCTGTTGCAGACACCTGTGTGCCACTACATGTTGGTGACCTGACCTATGGGGTCACAGCCTCTGCTGCGCGCTATCAGCCTAACCTTGGCATCCACTGTATGTAACACTTCGTGGTGCTTATTGGCATTCCCTTTATTGCTCAGTCTTGTGTGAGAACCCAGCAAAGAGGAAAGTAGCCATGAGCACATGCTACTTCTCTTGTGGCAAGCTCTCTCCTTCTGTCATCCCAGTTCCTGTAAGCCAGTTGCACCATACTTGGGGCAAATTTGAAGCTTGACCAAACTGACAGTCAAAGTCTCCTCTCTATATAGCTTCTAACAGCAAGAGGCTCCTGATGGTGTTGTCATTCTCATGCCTACTGCTCAGACTTTTTATATTTTGTGCTAACGCACAGGATATGCTAAGCACAAGATGAGGGAAAGGCTGGTTCTTTGATACACATTTGACTGCTACAGATTTCGATTTTCCTTCAGCTAATCGCAGTAGTTGAAGTAGTGGACTCTACAGCTGAGGTTGTGAAGTGGTTTCCAGTCAACATCTCTGTTTGAAACAGTGTTTGTATTCCTGAAACTTTTGCTATGTGAAGTACTTCAAGATCTATTTGTCCTTTACCATAACCAAAAATAAAAATAAATCACTTTTTGAAAAAGAATTGGAGGGAAAAACAGAAATACCCCAAAGCAAAATGAGGCAAGTTACAAATTTCACTAGCTGTGCAGATAAAGTGGCTTTATTTTGTAAAGTGAAACATAGTGTGCAGACAGCCTTTGTGCGGATGTTCATTGTCACTGGCTCTGGCTGCGTTTCATTAGCAAATGGGGAGCGTTTGGACAACCTGATTGTTATGCTGAAGTTAAGGGAAAGGATTTGCTTTTCTTTTGTAAACAGTTTACCATACAAAAACCTTTCATGGTAGTCAAGAGCACAGTTAAGGGTTGTGTAGGTTAGATTTACCTTTGTTAGTTCTCAGGGTTTGTGTTTGGCTATCCGTGAGCTCCGCATGCCGTACAGCCAATACTCAGCAGTAACGTGTGTGTTGAGATGGGCGCAGAACTTAGCTCTCAGTCTTCAACTAGGGAAAGCTCAAGGCAGAGGGGCTGGGGCCCGTCCTGAGTTGCAGGGACTGACTCAGGATACAAGGATGTCCTGGTACAGAGCAGTCTCTAATCCTGTCTGAATAGACCGCAAGGCTTTGTGAGCAGAGCAGCTTGACACCAAGAAGTCCTTTGCATGGGGGGAGCTCCTGTGGTTTGTGTGTTATGGTTGGAAGGACACAAAGGCAACACAGTAGCTCTGAGGATGTGTTTCCCAGACTTGAATGGGCGTGGGGGAAGTCTGAGGGTCAAAGGCCTGGACCCAGGCATGACTATTTGTTCTTCCTCTTGCCTGTATCGGACTCTCATCTCCTTCCCACTTCCACAACTCCTGGGTGTTTAGGAAATCAGCTGTGCTTTGCCTGCTTGGCTATCTGCCACAAGGGCATGAGAGGTGAGGTCATGTGGGAGAGCTGGTCCGGGGGAGCCAAGAGGAATGTGGAATTTGGGCAGCAGCCAAATGAAGATTACTTGTATATGGTCATCTGCACCTGTGTGTGTAGGGTGGGGGTATTTGAGGCTGTTGAACTGACTCAGCAGTTGCACACACAAAGGCTGGCAAGGGTTTTTCCCCGCTTCTGTTGTTTGCTCAGATTCTCTGCCAACACCCTGTCATTCCCATCCAGGTGCAAGTAATCTGTGTTGGGAAATCAGGAGAACTCATCTCAGGGGATGACGTGAGTCTGATAGAGGGGGAACAACTGCTGAGGCACTCTGTCCAGAAAACATAGGCTATTTGTGAAAAATATGCCTGTTCTTAAAGTCTGTGTCCAGGAATGGGATCTGGAGGGAATGGGGGTTTCTGAAACCTTGTCCTGCTTTTGACTCAGGCCCATAAAAGGAAGGGTCTGCAGTGATGAGGAGGATCTGCTGTCGCTACAGCACCTGTGCTGTGCTGTTTGTACTGCGGCCAGCTCAGAAGGGCTTCCCTGAGTCGCAGCGGGGCTTGGGCCTGTAATGTGAACAGACAAGGGAAATGTTGGGATTTTTATCCACCATCTGAAGTGTACTTGGATGCTGGATTCGTGCTCCCAGCAGCCCCTGCTCTTGAAACAAACGAGAAAAGTGGTGTGTAGATGGCTGTAGAAGGAAAATGGGTAAAATCAAACTAAGGGAAATGCAGTGTGGTGCATCTTTTTATGAACAGATAAATGTTGTGTTTAAAAATGCGTATAGTTAAGTTTGCCTAACAGTTTTTAACTTTACCAAGATAAAAACGTGTATCCTGTGAGGAGTCACCATCCTGTTGATCTTTTCAAGAGAGAACTTCAGAAATCAGAAGTCAGCCGTTTATCAAAACTGGATTATGAGAAAATGTATCTTTTGATATTAAAGGTTATAATACCTTCATACTTTGGAGTAAGGAGTTGAATTTTGCTAAAAAGACAGTGTTGCTTATCTTTCATGTATGTACCAAGGCTCAGTTTAACTGCAGGCTTTGGAAGTCCTCTGTTACTCAATGCAGGCTTGTTTCAACTGTGCAGCTGGTTCATCAGTCCCACCGAGGTGACACTTGCCCAGGCTCCTAGTGAGCACCATGTTGCACATGTATCATGCCCTCAGAAGGATTGAGAATACTGCTGCCTGAAGTGGTGTGGTCCACCACATCACTGTCTCACTCCTCGTCCTCAGGGATAAAATACAATTTAAAATGGTACAAAGGTTGAGATAAGGTCAAGATGATAATTCACCAATTATTGTCATTGGGTAAACAGACTCTGCACTGAGAGATTAATAAATCTACTGATAGCAGTTTAGAGCAGTGAGAACTCTGAGGGCCGCTCTGAAAGTAATGCCTCCAATCTTATTATGTTGGCCCACAACATCAGAGGCGGATGTTAGTACTATGGCAGAGAGCAGCCATCTGAATCTTCCTGCCAGTATTCCATTGCATTTCGTTGCCATGCAGATGGGAGCAGAGAAGTAGTCTGACAAGATGGTATCGGACATGGAAGAACGAAGCAAAGGTGTGTCACTGAATTCCTCCGTGCAGAAAAAATTGCACTCATAAACATTCACTGAATATGGAGACCAAACAGTAGATGCGAGCACAGCGAAAGTTGGACTGTATGAGCAACATTTTCCTAACAAATATGCCATCATAGCAGCTGTGAAACAGTAGGTCAGATCTGCACCAGTGCAGATTTTTATGAGTGTAGCATGCAGGCTCTTGTACATTGCTGGTGAAAATGCATGGCTAATGGTGGTGACTGTGTTGAAAAACAGCTTTTTTAGGCTGTTTAAGGCTGCAGCTTAATCACAGAATCACCAAATGGCCGATGTTAGAAGGGATGTCAAGGATCATGAAGCTCGAACCCCCCCACCACAGGCAGGACCACCAACCTCCACATTTAATGCTAGGCTGCCCAGAGTATAGGGAAATGGGAGCAGGGGAATGGGAGCTGCAGTCAGTCCGTAACACTTTGTCTCTGCTGTTTCTCCATGGTCACTGTCTTCCCTTGGTCCATGTAGTGTCCTTTGCACAGGATGTCATCCTTTCCAAACTGATCCTGTGTGGATGTCCCACAGGCTGCATTTCTCCAAGCACTGATGCAACATGGGTCTGTACCACAGGGCCCATCCTTCAGCAGTGTCCCCCATGGGAAGCAGCTTCCCCAGACCTACTGCTGCAATGGGGGCTCCTCCATAGCTGCATGTGGAAATCTGCTCCACACGGTGCCCACGGGCTGCAGGGGGGCAGGGGGACAGCTTGCACCACCATGGGCCTTCCTAGGTTGCAGGGAACTTCTGCTACATGCCTGGAGCACTTCCTGCCCTCCTTCTGCACTCATCTGAAACCTGCGCCTGAAGGTGTTTTTCCTCACATTTCCTCACTCCTCTCACCTTGGCTAGGTTCACTGAGATTACATTTTGTTTTTCCTCCCTTTTTGTCTCTAGAATCAGCTATCCTAAAAGTATCTCAGAATAGTGGTGATCAAATACATCCATAGAATTTAAAAATAACATGCTTTTCTAAAAAAATAATTTGTAGGTTTGCTGCAACATGCAGATCCAAGTGATGTAATGTGTTTACAGGCGGTCAGGTTCATTGCCTTTGACAAATGAAATAGCAACATTCAAGCTACTTGCTAGACTGATTTCCTTGCGAACCTTGTATAAGAGACATCCCTTCCCATGCAGAACTGAAATCACGTTACACTTTGCTGGTGCTGTGATATGCCAGAGCATATCACATATCTGAATTGGAGTGTTTGGTTCTGAATCTCTTCCAGTTGTAAACCTACCTCTTCTGCATCCATACCTGATCTTTGGTGATGACCAGTGAGTGGAGGATAAAAAATAAACAGCTTGGAAGGAAGATGGAGGACAGAGAGCGAATGCCAGATTTTGCACTTGGGACAAGAAGCAACTCTGGATATATGTATGGACTAGGGAATGGGAAGCTGGAGAGCAGCCCTGCGGAAAGGGATCTGGGGGTTCTGGTTGGTGACAAGTGGAACGTGAGCCAGGAGCATACCCTGGCATCCAAAAAGGACAACTGTATCCTGGATGCATCGGGTCCAGCACTGCCACTAGGCAAGGGAACAGACTGTTCTGTTCTGCTCTGCTCTGTGTGGCCTCACATTGAGCGCCAGGTGCAATGTGAGAGGGACATACAACAATTAGACAGCATCCAAAGGAGGGCTGCAAAGATGGTGAAGGGTCTGGAGGGCCAAAAGGATGATGAGCGGCTGAGGTATCTTGTTTTGTTCTGCTCAGCAGAGGAGCTGAGGCCTCACGGTGGCTACAGCTCCTCACAGGGAGTGCAGGGCGGCACTGAGCTCTGCTCTCTGTTACAACAACAGGGCCTGAGGGAATGGCATGTAGCTGTGTCAGGGGATGGGCAGGTGGGGGTTAGGGAAAGGGTACAGTGGGCATGGAACAGGCTGCCCAGGGCAGTGGTCATGGCCCCAAGTGCCAGAGTTCAAGGAGTGTTTGGACAACACTCTTAGATGGATGGGCTGGCTTAGAGTTTCAGTGCCTGTGTATGTTCCTGTGATTCTCAGAATTTGGGATCTCTGAATCCTGAGCCTCAAATAGTTGCAAATCAGAGTAGTCAAATGTACTTCGCCAGCTCTTCCTAGTAATTGGCCTTCTTGTACTCTTAAAATAAAGGCTCTGCTTTAGATAGCATGTGCACAGCTGATACAGGGATTTTTAGGCCCCGTGTGCTGCAGCAGAAAGGATTAGCCAACACAGTGAAGCTGAGAGGTAGCTTTCATGCCTTCAGGGTACAATGGACTAATGGGAGTTTGTTCAATTGAAATAAAATCAGGAACTCAATTTGATTCCAGACAGCTTTATGGAGAGGGTCATTCGGAACGCAGACAGGCACTCCAAGCTGCTGATGCCATTTCTGTTTAGATGAACTGCATGGAGTTCTTTAAAAGCTGTAATTATTCTCTAATTCCCTAGTCAACTTTTGGGGCACAGCACAAGACTTCAAAGTTTCTCCCTAGCAGCCATAAAAAATTATGTTGGAATTGAAGTGAATGTAGGCAGAACAGCTCATCCCCCTGAACTTGCAGCATGGGAAGATTTTCCATATGTATGAATTAGATATTGATAGCTCTTACACCCTTCTCTGCATTAGAATCAGCTAAGAAGGTAAACTAGACAGACAGAAATTCAGTCATAACCAGCTCCCTAATGGCTCTGCTGTCCTAAGCAAAATTTTTATGCATTCACCAATCTGACAGAGAAGCCAGTGAGCCATATTTTGCTCTCACACTCCTGCTCTCTTCATTCTCAAGTACTTGAAATAACACTCTCAAGTATACTTTTCCAGTCACAGAATTATTGACTTCTTCATGTTATTTGCCATGGGAATTCCATTATCTGAAGTGAGGTAGTTGTGGCACCCATAGATGAATTGTCAGAGACAAAATAACCAAGTATAAAAGAACCATATGCTTAGTAATCTAATTAAGCAGCATGTTTATATTCTATTAAAATATAAGGCCATTTCAGTTTTATTTCCTTGTATGCATTTTAATTTTGCTGTCAGAAGTATAAACAGCCATGGAACGTTTGTCCTTCAGTACACGATGCTGTCAGACTTCTAAAATACAGCTAAGATGTGTGATGTTGTGGGGTGTCAGTGCACCCTGCTCTTCTGAGGGAGAAGTGCTGGTGAAAATTATTTCACTGTTGTCTTAATTCTCTATATTATTTTTCCATACCATCTCATAATTCAGTTAAGCAAACTATATGCTTAGGAAAAATGAAGTGTTTTTAATTAAGTTAATTGGTCAATTTGTGCTAGTGTATAATGAAATAGTCACAGTACAGTGCAGTTATATTGGGCAGTGTCAGAACAGCATGGCACAGTGTTAATCACAAAGCAAAACTGTTTGTAGAGTGAAATTGTTTCAAAGCAGTTCCTGACAGGATGCAGCGTTGTCCTGCCAAACGCAGCATGGTCTCAGAAAAAAAGACTGCCCAGACCTTTGACGATCAGTTTGCAGAATTGTGTGCACAAACAGGCACGCACCATGTCTGCACAACTCCTAACTTGAATTTGTACAGACGTGAACTTAAATTCATCAAAAAGTAAAATTCAGAGTTGAAGAGAGAAAAGTGGTGTGAAATTGATGGGGAACGACAAAATTTGCCAGTTAGAAGGACGAAGATGGAGAAGTTTGATGCAGTGGGTGTATAATTAGTGCAGTCTGACAAAGAAGAAGCATTTGCAGGATGTGTTGTGTCAGTTCTTTTTCTGGACAACATTTTGATTACATGCAGAAGCAGAATCTAGTAAAATGGCATCTATTTATATGTAGGGAATAAAGGAAGTGAGCAGCTTTTGGAAAAGAACTTGGATTTAGTCAAATACTTTCAGTCTATGCGCCTGCCACTAAAACTGACCGCTGTTTGAACTACACTTCAGCTATGGTAGTCCTGCAGGAGTGGTGTGGGCCATAGAGCTTCACTGAATGCACTGTCATTCAGTCTGAAGCCTGTTAAATCAGCACCTGAAATTTACATCAGTTACTGAGTTCATCCATAAGTCACTGGTTTTACAGACTTTCAGGAGACAGGATATTTGGACAGTTGTCCAGCCCATGTATAAAAAACAAATGTACAAATTTTTTCTATAAATTTCTTAAGTAGGATAGGAGGAAAGTGTGCACTATGTTGTCAATGACAGGAATGTATTTGTCAACTATCATAAAAAGTACAGTTTTATTGAGATCAGTTTGGCAATCAGACATGTATGAGGTACTATTAGTGATTTATGGTCAGTTTGAAATATGGTAGTTTGCTTAGTTACGTTAACTAATTTAAATTAATATAAATAAAATTGTTGTTTAAATAATATGTGGGAATACATTTTTATGTAGATTTACATGTATTGAATATATTTGTAATTTAATAAGTAGACAGGGAATGCCACTACCCCTCTTGTGTAGCCTTATATTTCCAGGCTTTCAGTGTGAGTGGGATCATCTGAGCCAAATATGAGGAAGACAGTTCCACCCCGACACGCTGCTTATAAGAAGAAAGCTCCAGGGATGGGATTAGTCTTTTAAATTAGCTCTTCAGGCTTCTTCCAGCCGGGATCTTTCCTCTTTTGATGTCCTCAGATGCTCCTGAGGACTTTGGGGGCTGTTGTGAGCTCAGCTCACAGCCGCTTGCCAGTCCCATTGGGTGCCATTTCCTCTTCAAAGAACTGTTCTTGCAGCTGCTCCACTCTGTGCAGGGAGCGGAAGCCTTTGAAATTGCTGCAGATTCAGAGCACTGCTTGTTGGAATAACTAGCATCAAAAAGGAGAGGAGAAGAAGTGCTTATATCTGTTTAAATTAATTATAGAGGCTCCAGCAGAAATGTGAAGGCAAGCAGATAGATGAGACCTGATTTGTGGGGTGCTCTTTAGCAAATTGATTGTTAAAGTATGCGCTGACTTTCTGCTTCCTGCCCAGAACGAAGCAGCCATGCCAAAAATACTTTTAACAGGAAATGTTCTCCAATGGGACAGAAACACAGACCGCGTGAACAGTTCAATAGCTTCATTGCTGCTAGGCAGCACCACAGCAAGTTTAAATTTTCTACTGCTTTTATGAGTAGGTCCAAACCTTTGAACACCACGAGCTGAGCTGTTCACTTTAAAAATTATTCCTGATACATCAGGAAAGGGTGAAAGTTTTACTGTCATCCCAGGCAGCTCTGAAGCTTCCCTGACCTGCCTGACGGTCACAACTATCCCTGCAGCAGCCCAGAAACTCAGCACAGGAGAAGTTGCCTTTCTGCCTAGGATGTCTTTCTTGAGGGATGCTGCACAGTGATGCTCAAGCTGTGGGTAACAAGGCACCCCAAGGGTGCCTTACCAGGTGAGCATGAAGTGGGCTCATGAGGCCTTTATTGAAGACTGTCAAAAACATTGTGGACAGTGCTGAAGAACAGAATTCAGAATGGTTCAATTGGAGCTTTTTGGCTTGCAACTCAGCTTTTTTTCTTCCAGGTGTGATGGAAGGGAAGAATAATCTTTCCTCAAACTGAAAAAGCACTGAACTTTTCCAACAAGGAGGTCTAGGGGAGGCACCAAAATACAGCAGAATTTTTGCCAGCTCTCCAGAAATCCTGCAAGGCCAAGTCTCATGGCAAGTGCACGCTGTTCTGCATGTGAAGTAAGAGAGAAATTATGCAGCACCCACCTTGAGGGGAATTTGAGTGTCCTTGGCTGTGTGGTGCCAGCATCCTTCCTATGAAGTCACAAGAAGCAAAGAGCTTAGGTTCAAGTGTCATGCTAAAAAGTGGGTCCACACTTAGCTATAAGATTTATCAGAGGTTTTGCCTGAAAGTAACTGACTTACAGGAAGGCACCTCGTCTGCATGTCTGACTAGAGGAAAGATGTAGTATTTTTTATCCCTGCTCTCAATAGTTTAAGTAGACTATGAAAAGAGATGGTTTGGTTTTGGTTGCTTCACTCATTCCTCTCTCTTGCTTTGATTTAGGATGCTTTCGTAACATGGTACCAATACCAGAAACTGATCTCAAAGGTCAGATGCAGGACTGGTCTAACATTATCAGTTTCTTAGCTGGTATCTCCTCATTGCCCAGTTGACACTTGAAAGGACAGAGCAGTCATTTAGCCATAGCATCTCCAATCTGTTTGCCCCAGTGTTGGGCCTTGAATCTGTACTTGTTTTAGAGACAGGGGAGAGCTGCAATAGTACTGTTTTAGCATCTGAGACTCAGGAGAGGATCACTGAACCCCTAAGATGTATACACCAGTGGAATTTTCAGGAAGAAAGACTCTGGCTGGATTTGTTTATGTGTGGGTGACATTTGGGGAGACTCAGGGCTCTGAGATCTTCTTGTTAGAAGGAGGCAGCATTCAAGGTGTGGGCTTGGACAGCTGTGGAGCTGCTGGCACATAGGATGCTCTATACGGAAGGACGGAAACTTTCCAGGCTTGCATTACAGAATCCTTCAGCGCCTGGTGAGCAAAGGGAACAGGTTAATTTAGGGGCAATGGTGGAGGTGGTTTTTCTCACAGCTTACCAGTCTTCATAGTATATTCTATCTGTAGTGTTTTTCTCAGCCTGTTACATTTGGCTGCACTAAATGAGAATGAATTTATAATCCTTTACTTTTTTGGAGGAGGCGGAGGAAGGCAGATGACTACAGAACCTCTTATAGAATATTATTATGAAAGAAGTGCAAATTACCTCCTAGCCTCTCATGCTGTTAAAAAAATTGATTTGAATGACATTTTCAAGGTGTTATTTCTAAGACATTCAGCAATTGCCATTCATCCATGAACGGTTAGTGAGATGAATAACAAAAACTGATTTAGGATTCATAGGAGGAAGTGTTAAAAAATAACATTTGGCAGAAAACAGTGGTTATATGAAATTCTCTTGTATATCTAAACTGCATGAAGGTTATCTAAGTGGTTTAGGTAATCCAGTCATTGTGAAAAAAGATTGTTTGAGCCATGGAGTGGCCGGTTGTTTTTAGTTCTATATGGACTGGAAGAGTCATCTAGCTATCAAATGCAATATAATAGTATGGCAACATTGCTTTGAAGGAAATAAAACAGGCCCTCTCTGCTGGCCGTTCTTCAGGCAGGTAAAATATAGCAACACTGACTCGGAATTAACTCATCCTGTCAGCAAGCAAACATCAGAATTCAAACATGAGGAAAGAGGAAGGAAAGCAGAGTGAATCTTAGAGGACTTCATCTTTGTGTGGAAGCCTGACCTGCCAAAAGACACGTACGTTTACAGGGTAGTTAAACATAGGCTTTAATAAAAACTTGCAGCAGATTTCCTTCTGCTAGAGTAGTTCTAGAAACCAGGATACTTCATCAGGGATCTTAAGACAATCCACATAGTTCTTATACGTATGTGCTTATGGTGAAAACAGCAGCGTGTTATTTTGCAGGTACTTGACATTTTAAGATTGCTGAATTGTTAGCTGTAAATGCTAGAAGTTTTATACAGATAAGATATACTAATGTATCTACATATGATGGCTATAATTGAAGTATATTATGTAACTTCTTTGAATTTTTTGAACGTTTGTACTGATAGCATTTTATAATTGAAAAGTTTCTAAAACTTAATAATTAAAAGTTATTTCTGACAAAAAAAAATCTGTCTTCAAGAGGAAACTTATTTTTCATAATAGTTGTTTAAATCTCTGTTTTTTCACTGGAACTTAAATTTCAGTGCTTTGGACTTTTACCATTATGGGTTAAAAAAAAGAAAGAAAGAAACAAAAAAAAAGAGAAAGAAGTGATATCCAGGAACTTTCACCATGTTTCATTCTTCCTTTAGAAGAGATTGAGGGAGAATGAAAAGCTGAAACTGAAATGAGAAAATGCTGGAAAGCTGTGTATCTTCACTTTGAAATGCACAGCTTGTATGTTATGTATTCAGACTGTGTCAGCCTCTAGGCTAAGATACATCCTACACAAACATCATTATCAGTGTTGAACTTTCATCTTATAGTGTGGATTCCCGAACCTTGTATCAGTAAGTAATCAGTTAAACAAATATTTTGGAGTTCCTTACAAGGACTGTTTCCTAATACTAAAGGAATAGGCTTAGAGCACTTAATAAGAAGTAGTTTTATTCCACCTATCTTCTTCTGTAATGTCTGTTTACAGAGCACGCTTTGACTCATATGTTCTCCATCTGCTCTGTCTGTCTGTATGCTTTCGCCTCACACATTCCTGCTTGTGATGCAAGGTAACTTGCCCATCTCTCATTGAGAAGTAAGCAGGGAGCATAAATAGTTTGTGCTGTATTAATAGTGAGAACTGCCTCTTAAGATGGATTCTGCACTTTGCCTCCCTGCTTTTATGTTCCCTAAGGGTGCTTGGTAGATTTGGTTTTTTGTTTTTCGCCATTTAATTTCCTCTCACGTTTTAATCCTGAGCATCCTTAACCAAGAATGCTTCTTCTTCAGCTTCCATGAGCTTTCTTCCTAGGAGGACTTAATAGCTGCCCTGTGTTTAGAAATTCTGCTTCTTGCTGTGGCTGTGAATGACGAGGCAGCTTCACATGTAGCTGGTACTGGTGCAGAGCATTAAGAAGGATGAGCCAGGGAATGTAGTGCAAATAAAGGAGCAGAGCAGCACCCAGACAATATGAGGCTGGAAGCAGAAAGGCAAAGAGAAATTTTGTAGGGGAAAGACAGGTAAAAGTTAGAGAAAGAATGCTTCAGGTATTGATGACTCTTCCCAAATGAAATCACTGCTAGAGGTTTCCCTCCTCTCAATACCACCAAGGGACCAAAATGGTGGTTTAAGTGATTTAAGACTCCTTAGGGAACAGAAAGCATGGTATAATATACCAAAAACTGTTGCCATATTCTAGTTAATCTACTTTATGTTTCCTCATTTTCAGCCCCAAGCAGCTTGAAGACTATTAAATACATCTGGAATATATAAATGAATGAATAGTCTGCCATTTGCAAATCCTCACCCAAAATGAAAGAATGTGGCTTCTTATTAAATGGGAGATTGTTACTGTCCCAACATAGTCAGCAGTGTTAGCAATGAATCCATCGGAATTAAGGAGCTTTCTAAATGCTTTGACAAATAGAGTGCTAACGTCTTTGATGAAAAATGACTTTTAGCAAGGTCTTCCAAATATTTTCTCCTATTTAAATTGTATTTCAGTCCCACTAGATGAAGGAATTCTAGTAGACGCTGTGACATTTTTTCGATATTATTGTTCAATTATTTTACCACCAGCACTGGTCACATACTAAATTCAGGCTACTTTTTAATGAAAAATGGCTTTTCAGTTGAAAACAAATAAATGCTTTAATTATATGTTTTCATTTTAAGAGGAAAAATAGAGTTGTTTCTTGTAGATGTTTTTTTTCTTTCAAGATTAAAGCAAACCTGAATCCACACTGCTTTCATTTCTCAAAAATATATTTTTGTATTAACACTCAGGTATGAATTTACTGGTTAGAGGAGCTGGTGACCTCTCTCAGGTGCAGAGTGAGAAGAACTCCCCACTCTCCACCACATACGCTGGTGGAAATAGAGAGTTCTTCACTGTATGTTAAAGGAGATGGATTGGTTTTGGTTTGTTTTGTTTTTTTTTTCCAAAGAGTGGAGAGGTCACCAGCTCTTCTAACCAGTAAATTCATACCTGAGTGTTAACACAGGCCACCCCCACCTGCCCTTGCATGGGGCTCTGTTGAGAGAGAGCTACTCTGCCTCACTCGCTGCTACTTCTCCTCTGGGCAGAGTGGGACAGCTTTCTTTTAGCTTGGTGAAGGGGAGTGATCAGTAGAGGTGGTTTCCTGAAGAATCAAGGGGCAGTTCTTAGTGCTGGCACTCATGTAATGTGTGCAAATCACTTACAGTTTTGATCACTTTGTTCTCTTTAAAAACACAGTGTTTCCCTGCATTACAGGAGTACCAGAGGCTGGCTGCTGTTTGCCAGGCTCCCTGCTCTTGTGTGGGAGTGAATGGCTGTGCAGATGGCACTAAGGTTTGTGGTTCATCCATAGCCACCATGAGGTCATCCACCAGTATTGCTGGAGAAGGATACCAAAGTGCCAGTTTCTATTAACTTTTTCAGTCTTGTGGTTATTTCTAAATGTGTTGTGACTTCTCTTAGGAAGGGGAGATTGGAAACACTCCAGGAACTCCTTCCCAAGTAGTACAGTGATCTGCCTGGCTCCCTAATGTATTGTTACATCCTTTCTGCTTCCAAAGATATGCCTAGCTGAAAGCATGCCATGAATCCTTGAATCCCAATCACACGAGTCACTGGGATGCATACTGCAAACCTGGGCTTACATTCATGGCCCCTTCTAAAGTTGCCCCGGAGCTGATGACCATTAGTTTTAATTCCCAGCTGCCCTCTCCTTTCAACAGGAGGGAGAGGTCAGAACAAGAATAAATTTCTCAAGCAGCAGCCCAGATACTCCTCTGGCTTTTTTGTGTTTCCTCTAGCATGTCTACATTGACATTTACAGAGACAGATGCACTCATATTTGATAAAACTATTTTAAATAATGTACTTTCATTGGGTGTTGAAACTATTGGATTTTATCCACGTGATTTTCTTCTGCTGCCTTGAATGGATGAGGTCAATACCTTCAGGCCCTGGTCTAGCTGTGGACCTCACACCAGGACTCTTCCGAGCTTGACCTCCTGACATCCAAGAGGTGTGGTGATGTGGGCTGGGCCCAGTCACATTCCAGAACAAAACCCATCGTGGATCTTTTCCTCTGTTGTAGACAAGTTTCCCTTCGTGCATTTCTTTACCAAGAAAGTATTTTTACGTATGTTTCGTTCTCCTTTCTACAGAAATGAGGTAAAGGTTAAATGGAATTTTCTATAGAGCATAGTGACAATCGAAAGTTCTAATTGCTAATAAAACTAAAGGATATCTTCATCATAAGGAGTTATATTATGGTAATCCTTGCTGATCACATAGTGGCTGGGGGTTATCTAGGCTCTCAGAGTGCTTCTTGCCCATTTGTTGAAAGGTCTGAGTTTTTTGTTTTTATTTTTTTGTTTGTGGTAAAATGGCAACATGGTAAATTGATAACTCTTATTCCTGAGATAAGAAGGCAGTGTTATGCATATACTGGAGTTTCCTGTCTAAAGTTTAGGTTTTGTTGAAGTACCATAGTATAGTTTTGAGCCTTTCTTCGTAGTTCAGCAGGTATTAGACATTTTATTCTTAAGCCAATCTTTTCCTGATGTTTTAATTTTATTCTAGCTTTAAGAGAGAGCTTTAAGAAGTAAGTTTAGGGCTAAAAAGATAACAAAAAGACCCCACAGTTTTGTAGGCTAACATGTCAAGTAATTAAAATACTAATACCAGTCTACAGCCAGACACTTTTGCGGTGTGAAGTGTAGTAGCACACTAAGAATGTGTTGTAGCTGCAGCAGAGGAGGAGGAACAAAAGGACCAAAGTTCACAGTCTAGCATCAACCTACATCATGTAACCCATTTATCAAGTGCTGTTGCCAGTAAAATGGGCCAGGTTCAATCATTTTGTTGCTCTTGCTGAAAATAGCACTGGGTCAGGACCCCACATAGATATTTGCAGAAGTGAATTACACATGTGCACGTCCCTAGTAAGCAGTGCTTAGCTACTTGGAGGCTATGGCTCCCAGGGCTTAAAGCAATGGCACCCTTACTGGTGGGATTAAAAAACAAACGTAACATGAGGAAGCTAGTGATAATAAGTCAAGAGCATTAGGTAAGTATTTTCCTCAATGCATGCCTTTGCAATGTCCTTAATTCAGTCTTCCTTGTCAGGCCTGGCTGAGTAGCTTCCATCCTTGCTTTCTCTACCATGTACTCTTCACACTTGGTTGTCCTAGCTTTTGCAGATCCAGATATGTCTTTCAGCTTGTGCAGCTGAGGTGGCTGTGGCTGCTGCTCTGCTTCTGAACATGGAGGTCTTAACCAGCCTTTCTCAACTAACCTGTTTTTTTTCAACAGGTCATCTTAACTCACTTTCTGTGCCCATCCCACCAGCCACTCTGTTTCCCACTCCAGGACCTTAGTTGGGTTCTCTTGTTCTTCCATTAGCAGTAAGGTCAATCTTACTGCCCTTCAGATGAAAAACATTGCTGCTGCGAATCTAGGGTGCTCTTAATCAAACGTGCTTTCCCTTTCCCATCAGATGCTATTCCTCACTGCAAGGCCCTTGTGTAACTAGTAGTTTGGCATGTCAGGTTTGTTGGTCTGTCTCTTCAACAAATATCTGTAGCAGTCATTCGTGTTTGTGAGGCTTTACTCTGCAGTTCTTCCACTACTTTTAGTATTTTAGCTGCAACAAAACAAAGTTAGAGATAACATGACACACATCTTGTGACTGGCCAGTCTGTTCCCACCTGAAAGGCATCTCCCATCTCAAACATACAATCACATGCAATGTGATCATTAATTATGAGGAAACTGCAAGCAGAATTGATGCCTTCCTATCATCTCTCTGGTCCTGAGCTACAAAATGGTAACAATTACAGGACTATGTTGTGCTTAGAAAATACTTTGGGTCTGAACAAAAGGAATTTCTGAAGTGCACAGTGGAGACTTTCCTGGAGGGCAAGGTTCAGTTCTCCTTTTCTGCTTACATCTTAGAGAACCAAAACTTTACAGCTGCCTCATTTTACAGTTGTATGAGCACGTGCTGCAAAGGAAGTTCTGTCTTGAATCCCTGTAGCAGTAGGGAAATGTGGGTAAGATTTCTGATACTGCAAAAGTGCATCACAATACTGCAGTTATCACCAAACTGAAAAACTTCTCAGACCACGTTCAACAGGACCACTCCTCTACATGCAGCCTCTTCCCCTCATCTGCCACTGACCTTTACACATGTGCTGGTTCTGTTTCTCTTCTTGCTCGGAAGAATGCTATAAACTGGTAGAACTGCATCTCATCTCTAGCTCCTCCCTTTCCACATCTGAAATAGAAAAGGCATGCAGAATCACCTACTGAGAGCAGCCTGTCTGGAGGCAGCGAGGGAGGGAAGCAGAACCACACGCATCATGGTTAAAGTGAACAGAAAAAGTCAGGTCAGGTTTTACAAGACAACACAGAGAAACTAATAGCTTTAATATTGTGGGTGCCACAGGTCCACTGCAACCTGATTGTCATAAAGCCCTTAGACATCACATACGTTCAATATGACAATCCTCTTGTGCTTCTGATCACTGTGATCTTCAGATCAGTATTTGACAGCAGGAAATAGCTGTCTGTTTCCCATTAGAAGAGATTATCAAGCTCTGCATTATCTGCATTAAAGTGAGATTGCTTGATTTTGCAGAGTTCAAAATCTGAAAAAGAAAGGAAAAATAAAAGATAAACTGTACAACAGTGTTAACACTGGTTTTATTTACATCCTCTATCTTACAGTATTTGGTATGTACAAACATACTTTTACAGATGAGGATATTCACAATAAATATTCCACATTTGCCAAGAAAAATGGGTGAACAAAAATATGTTTTGTGTAAAGAATGTAGTTGAATTTTGCTTTAAGAGAAAATATTTTTTATTTGCTGACATTTTACACAATAATCTTATGTGATGTGTGGTTGTCTTCAGCTCTCATCATATAGCAGGGATGGCTCACAGAAGACTTGAGTTTCTTAGTTCAAGCATAAACAAAAGGCAAAACACCTGCCAGTCTCCACTTACATTTATCTTCTCCTACGAATGTGTACATTTGCAAGCTTGTCCAAACCACGCTTCAGCTATGCAGCTTATTTGGAATTCTGAAAGATGGGACATTATCAGGATTCATACATGTTTTAGAACAGGGACAAACACTTTCTTGCATGCTGTGCTGGTTAACTGCAATCTTTCTCATTCTAAGCATGTGTATGTGTGATTTAATGTGATACCATTTGTACAAAGTGTGCCACCCTCTTGAGACCCTTGTATTTATCTGCTTTCAATTACATTTGAAGTATTCAGAAAGTCTCCCATTCTAATCCCGTCCAACTTGGAAGCCACATAGCTCAAACATGAGACTGTCAAACATGAGTAGTTGCAGATGTCAGTGCACTGGTGGCGGGAGTCCAGGAAGATAGATCAAGCCTTAGTCACTAAAAAATACATGCCAGCACATCTCAGATACATAGCATTGTAGCACCTCATAAGGAAAATGTGTTGTGACAGGAAATCAATAACCTCTTGGAGGTGATCTGGTTTTGAAATATTCTTGATTAATTATGCCAGGGTGTGTTTGGCAACGTTGCCTGATCCAGCGTTAACCTAATGCTTTTTGGATGAAGCACTATTGTAACTAGTCTCAAAAGTCAAGACTGATGGTTCAAGTCAGGTTTTAAAGGGTCAGCTTATAGATTTTGTAATGCCTTTGCGTCTGACATTGCTGCTTTTACTATGGTGTATAGGCTTTTACTGTCAATCAAATAAGAATTGTTTTAACATGAACAATAGCATTTAGGACTAATTGCATTTGAAGTGCAGTGGTTCTCCTAAATAATATCATGTAGAGTAAAATAAGAAAGGAACATCAGTGTATTTTTGTGACAGAAGACCTGAGTTCAGGATGTTCCCTGGTCTTTTTGCTTAACTGCCTCCTTTGCAGATGAGAGGCAGCTCCAGAAGACACTCAGGAAAGGATGTACCTGTCTATCTTTTCGACTTTCCTGCACAGACTCACTTCCCTCTTAACAAGGTTTCCAACCACACTTGCTGTCCCCCAATAAATGCAGGGCCCCACTCCATGCCTTCCCTGCAAACCCACCTCACTTCCCAGTGCTCCTGCACATGCCAGTGCCTCCCTCACTGTCTGAATCAAGTTGCAGATAAGTTGCAGTTACCATGGGATAGACCAAAATCTGACCTTTGGCTACCTCACCTGCACGACACCCAATAAATCCAGCTCCTTCAGTAACCACTTCCAAGATTTTAAATTTCTGAACAGCATCAAAGAACCACCATTTGAAAAAGAAATTGCAAAAAAATGGATTCTTGATTTTCCCAAATGTGAAATTTCTTCCCCACTGGCCTGAAGCCCAGGACAAGCAATAATCAGTCTGTCCAGAGACAGACTCAAAGTCCAAAGTCTTCAGGTTAGAAAGAGGATCCTTTTGCTATCATGATGCCAAAAATATCCTTCTGTGAAAGCCTTAGCGCTTGCAGTGGGAGAAGGCAGAACACTGAAATGTGACACGGCGCATTTAATTTATAGATAAACTTTTCAAGTCAGTTGAGGAGATTTAGAGAGCATCTTGATACAAATTATTTTTTCCTTTTGAGGCCTGTGTAACTGAACTCATGATGTGGAAGGAGCTGGCTTTTCAACAAGGGGAATACTATTTTCCATATGAATAAAATTGTTTTAAACCATTGCTAAAGTGCATCTGCAAGCTTTCTTTAGTGACATTTGTGCTAGGAATAGATGAAGCTTAATGAATTTACTAGCTCTTCTTCAACACGACCTGCATAAACACCCGGCAATCATTAATGCAAATTAAATCTTTGTGATACATGTAAGTCTGTATATATAACTATAAACATTCATTTTAAGGATAATTGTAAGAGACAAGGAAATACTTCTTTGCTTGGATAAACCTTTTTGCAAATGATAGATTAAGAAGTTCTGGGGCAAATGGTTTAACCAGTAAGAGGCAAATAAGCTGAACAAAATATGTAGAAAAATAATTTGCCTAATACTGCTAGCCTTAGTGGCACATTTTTTCTAGTGATTTGTGGCAAAAATAAGGACTTGAGGTTGAAAGAAAACTGGGGCTCACTGAGTTTGATCAGCTACAGCTTAATACACAGAAGCTGAGCTGTGTTGGTTGCCTTCGTATTATAAAAGTCTGCAAAGGGTAACGCGGGGCATGCAGCTGGGAGCTGGGTAAGGAGCTTGGGTGTAGCACTGAAGGAACAGAAAGCCTGACTAAGGGATCCCAGCAAAGGGGTGACTTGTATGACATTGTACTTTACATGTGTTTTAATGATGTCTGTGTACGTGACATGCATTGAAAGCAGTCATATTGAATTATAAAGAGGTAAAGAAAATAAGGCTGATGTCCTGGACTGGACCTGAGCAATAAGATGGAGTCCTTCATTCCTCCATAGTTACCCTACGTGACCTTGAGCGGTGCTTTCCATCTGTCTTCCCCTTCTGCAAAACGGATATCCTGACCCAAAGTGCAGGATCAATCTGTAACACTTTTGATTGGCACTGTGGAAATTCTATAGATAAACACCTAAATATAGCCTCCTTGGCATAATACAGTCACAGGGGTGAGATCAGACTGACAGTGCTGTTTCATTATATAGTATATACTGCATATGTCAGAAACAAGGAGAACAAACCTGTGAACATTAGGTACATGTGGATAAAATTGTACAAGTCAGGTTAAGTAAGATATACCATGCCCACTGTATTTATCTACAGAAAAGAGAAAGAGGGGGTATCACTGAAAAGGAAGTGTTAATATTCTTTTCAAAGACCTCAACACTCTTATATTGATTGATTACAAATGCTTATATCTGACTCTTGTGTGTTTTGTGGCATTATATGATATTAGTCTTTGTTTAGATCACTGAATACTTCTTCCTTTCTCCAACCTACAATAATAATAAATGAGTTGTCTGTGGCTGCCTTGGAGTGCATCCTGTGCATCAGTGTGTCTCAGTTAATAGTCATAATTTCTCATTTGTAAAAGGATAAGTGCTACCAGAGCTTTCCTTCTAAGAAGGATTCAGACTCACTCAAGGATTCCAATTTATTATGCACCCAGTTCTGATATCCTGCTGCTCTCTTTATGGATTAGGCTGCCTTGGTGGAAGGTATCATCCTTCAGCTGACACATAAATACTCACTTGCCAGCTGTTCCTTTCACAGAAGTTTCTCAACAACTAAATCATGATCATGCCCCTTGTTTTACCTGCTTCTGATCTGGTTCTCCATTTTACTCCCAACAGGAGCAAGCAGAAAAAGCAGCTTTATTACTGCTATTAAACTACAAATGGTGCTGATTACAACGGTGGATATTTCTAGGTCTACTGGTAATGATTTCTAGGATTAATGCACTGGTTGTGATTTTAAATTAAGAAGAATGGGTTATTTTGTTGATTATTTCCGTAACGCCTTTAATCTCAAGGTGTTGCACAAACTCCTTGGCAGTAAGGAGATGCAGATGGGTTGCTTCACTCTGACACACAGCAGATATTTAACAACACAATGTGGTTGGGAGCTCAGAAAAAGAGGGAACAATAGCACCCTACTGATGCTGGTCTTAAGGGTTATTCTTACAGTCTTCGCAGTTCAGGACTGGGTAAATTAGTGGGAAGATCACACTGCCATGGGTTCTGCCAAGGATGGGTACTAATACACGAAGCAATCAATTTAGCACCTTTTAAAAAGCTTCACAATTCTCAAAACACAGCTAGGGGACGAAAAAAGGCTTGGCAAAGTACTGATGAAAACAGTGATAAAAAAACCAGCACTTGCTAGTTGGAAGATAAAGCATACAATTAGGCTTTCAAGAGCAAGCATTTAATTTGTCTAAAGATTATTACAGAACTCATTCTTAATGCACTTCATTTGCATAAAATCTCTTCTTTCAGCTACCTGTTGCAGTTGCAACTCCTAGAATGGAGAAGTACAGTCCTCAATCAAATCTCAGTTTGTCAAGCCAATATTTCAGCTGCGCAGCCTATCTGTAATGTGACTTTCTAGTCTAATATGTCATTAGGCACATATATACATGTGAAGGATGGGGCATATTTTAAAAGTACTTTTTGAAGACTCATTAGTGAGCGTGCCTTTCAAGCAGTTTCCCTCAGAAAGCAGTCGCAGTGGTTTGGGGGATTGACCCAACTGCCGGCTGGGATTTGCAGTGTGCTATTTCAGCTTTATTCGGAGGCTGCTCCTTTGCAGTCAGTCTCCAGAGTGTTTTCTGGATCAGATTTCCCATGTGATATCCTTCCTGCAAATTTCACCTGGGCTCCATGAACCAACCTGACTCCTCTCTATGTTCATGCATTGTTACCAGTAGGTGAAGGTTCAGCAACTCAAATGTCTTCCTCCCTTCTAGGTGACCAAACCTCAGGAAGCAGCACTGAGGAATAAGTACAAAATGGGGAAGAAATTACAGTTTTCTGCTCTGCAGAGAAGGTTTGCTTGAAAACCTAGCAGTCATATTGAGCTGCGAAAGCTCCTCTCTCTCTCTCTCTCTCTCTCTCTTTTTTTTTTTTGGTGGTAATAAAAATGTCTTACCCTTGTAGTATTACTTGTTTGTACTAGCAGTTTACTACCATTATCGTATTGTACTAGTCATTATACTCTAATTATAAAGCTACCCTTTAAGATTTTAAATGGTGCCAAATCTCAGCTTCTGCTACGGTGGCTAATCATTCTCGCTATTTAAGCCTCCCTGTTATTTGAACTTCCTAATACTTCCCTTAAATAAGCCCCTAGAGATTATTTGACAAGCAAGGTGAGAAATGTTCTGCTGTCCTTCCCAGGACTGTACCAAGCATGACAATGATTGAATGGGATCAGTCAACGAGATACAAGTTGGGCATCTTTCTGGCAAAAAAAGATAGAGGGTGTGGCATTTCTGGCCTTCTGCAGCTTTCCTGTTCCTGGTGGGTTTCACTCCAGTGCATTTGAGCCCTACTCACCTTTCCTAGGCCTTTGTCCAGGATCAGTCTGATTCATGTTTGATATTTACAGCCCCAGAGTGTTTCGAGACGGTTCTGTTTGACTGTAGGTATCCCTGCTTGCAAAAGATTGCGTTTTTTAAATTCAGGTTTGGAGAAGATGAGATGTAAGAAAAGGAATTTTAGGTCTTTCTTGAATGTGGGGTAAAGAATCTGCAATAGCTTTTTTAAGTGGCAGTTTCACTAGAACTGCTTAAAACTGAAGTGTGGATTTTTAGAACTGCAGTGTTTGCAGATACATTTGCTGTAATTCGTTGACATTAAAGATACATGTCTGTTTTTAATCCTCACACTTGTAATTGCACTGTGCTTTTTGACAGCGTTTTGTACATGAACTCTTCTGTGCTATTGCTCATTATCCTCTTTTTTCCTTACCTTTAGAAAAGGGCAGAATTTAGGAAAATAATGACCTCTTTTATTATATAACCACAAAAGAAAGGAAAGAAGAAAAGAATTCTGTTTTAGACAGCTGTTAGTGAAATTATTTTAACTACTTTTTAATTGGCAAGCTATTGAGTTGTTATCATCAGTGAAGAGCACATCGGCAAGAAGTACCTGAAGTGACAAACATTTCAGTTGTGAAATGCAGTTCAGAAGCTCTGCAGTCATCATGCATGTTAAGAGCAGTTAAGACTAAGTAGCTGGATCACAGGAATACACGATACAGGAGTTATCAAGGGTGATTTTTGGATTTGAAAGTCTTTGTTGCCTTCTGTTTGCACCTCTGAAGAGGCTGTGGAGCAGGGGCAGGAGACATTTGAGCAGCCTAGTGCTGTGTGGCTTTGGGAGCTATGCCTGAAATACTGTTCTCTGTCTAGAGACCTTTATTATCCAGATGCACAAGCTTAGAAGTGAATCTTCAGGTCTTGCATTGCTGTCAGTCCCTTTTAATGGACTCTGAAGGTACTGCACCATCAATAGACCTCTCCTCTAATAGTGGCACCTCTCTCACTGACCTCTTGTAAAATATCCATGCATTCCGTTGATGCTGTTCTATGCTGTTTAAAGGGATGGGGGTGAAGAAGTTGTTAAAAGATGAAGGTATTGAAAGCTCCCCTAACTGCTGTATTATCCACCTGACATTCTCCAAATGCCAGTCATTAATTACAAATGTAGTGAAAATCAGAGCAGATACCCAATTCAAATCATGTTACATCTGTGAGCCAGAGCACTTCCATCATCTTATCATTTCCCAGCCAAACAGTTCTTCCTTCTCCATGCTTGTTAAAGGCTCGGTACCCCCACTCTGTTTCCTCTCATTTGAATCTATTATCCATTCAGAGATATTGCTATTTCATGTCCATCCTGCCTTCTTTTTCTTGCGACTACTACAAACTCACCAGTCCAGCCCTCCATCACTCCCCAGAATGACATGTCCCCATCTAATATTTAATGGCAGATTATAGCCAACACAAGCCAAAACCTTTTCCACACACAATATGTGTGCAAGGTGGCCCAGCAGGATATGTTTCTAGACTCCCCAGTAATGCCAGTTATAGGTGAGCTTTATATTCAGAAATTATGGGGTTTTTTTTTTCATTACATGCTTGTGCTGATGTATATTTTCATGCTTGCCAGCACTCTGAGATCTAGATGTCAAGTGTTGGGGCAGGCTAGATGCAATTTTTCATTCTGCTGACATTAATTGGATGAACAGACCTTCTCAGAAGGGACAGTATAGGGAATGTGTATGGAAAAATGACAAAATAAGGACTTTCACAGCTGAATAAAGACAAGTGGCTGAAAATGGTTTTTATAGCTTTGGCTTTGTTGTGGTTTAACCCTGCAGGCGGCTGAGCGGCACACAGTTGTTTGTTCTCTCTCCCTCTTCCCAGTGGGATGGGGGAGAGTTAAGAAAAACAACATAGAATTTGTGGGTTGTCATAACAATATTTACCAGAACAGAGAAAAGAGTAATAATTACAACAAATATGTATGTATGTATCGATGTATATAACAACATATATAACACCACCCCTGACCAAAGTCCAACTAGCTCACCGAGAAGCAGAAGAGAGATGAACTCCCACCCCCTTCAAAACTCCTTCCACTTGATGTCATATGGTATAGAATATCCCTCTGGCCAGTTTAAGTCAGCTGTCCTAATTCTGTTCCCTCCCAGCTACTTGGGCTCTTTGCTGCAAATGGCCTTGTCTCTGCAGTAACTATAGCTGTCAGTGTGTTATCAACATTGTTTTTCTCATAGAACCAAAACATAGCATCACACCAGACACTCTGAAGAAGATAATTCCATCCCAGCTGCAACTGAGATAGACTTTCATATGTTTCATTTGGGAATCTAAAACCATTTTGCACAACTAACAAACTAGGATTCACAACACTTTTCCGAAAAAAAGATAACTGTTCCCGCCTTACAGATGGAGGAACAAAGGTATTGAGGCTATCATTTGAAAATATGTCCTGCTTTCAAGACCCCAGGTTGAGATACATTTAAGCCTAATTCTCAGAAGCATTAAACACCAATGTTTATATTCATTCATTTGGCATTGTTCATGCCTAGAGCCTCTGAAAATCAAGTGCGTTGCCTCTTGTATCGAATGGTCAAAATAACTAAAGTGATGTGGCAAAGATCACAGAGCTATTGCAGGGCTGAGCTGGGACAGAGACCCAGTTCCTTTAGGACATGTCCCTTCATGCCACATCCTGGTTCCACATAGTGAACATTCCCCTTGTATTCTTGGCCAATATGAAAAGCATGCTCTGCTCACTGAGTTTTCCTCTGCCATCTCAAATAATTGGATGTTACAGAAGCAATATTAAGCACTCGGGTTATTGACCTGTTTTATAGAGTCATTTTACCTTTTCTTAGTAACCATCAAGAAGTTGTCTTTACATTTTTTATTAATAAGTTTCTTATTGCAAAACTAGCATGGAAAAGTAATGAGAATCATTTGTATCACCTGTTTTTCCCCTGTTGTTTTGTTTTTTAGCATACAACAGTTTTGCCCTTTATATTAATCGAGATGAGAACAACACATCATCAGTATCCCAGCAGGAGCTGTGGACTGGCTGCAGTGTGCACCTTCGCTGTTGGCTATATTTTATGGTAAGGGCTGTACATGCTGTGTTTTCAAATCGTATTGGGGGTTTTGTACTGCTAAATTTGGGCACATATTTCATTATGGATATAATCACTAACAGATTCACGCTGCATGCCTCGTTTGGTCCAAGACCTGGGCTTTGTCTGGTTTCCCCAGATGCTTATATTTTTAGAAAGTATATGCCAAACCTCACACAACAGGAATTTGTTGAACAATCCCATGTAAGCAGTGGTCTTTCCAAGAGTACATTTTTTGACCTTTTTTTTCAAGCTAAATGTTTTTCTTGGACCTTGGTTTTATTGCTTAGGGGTTTGTTCTATCAAATAAAATTGGGAATAGGCAAATGATTTCCTGCATTAGTATTTACACGGCAACAGAATAGATAGAATGCTGCCTTTTTTTCTTTTACTAGTTCATAAATTCTTTCTGTAAAACTGATTGCAGAATAAGCTGGTAATCCAAACGTTGCAGTTTATTTAAAAAAATGCAAATGCTTGTGAAAAAACTAAACAGCAATAACCTTTCTTATGCAACATTAAAATCGTTATGTCTTATGTGACAAAGTTAATCTACTTTGGTCAATCTGACATTGCATCTTTCACTAAACCTTTGTTTTGCTAACAGTGCTCTTTTGATGCCATATATTGTCTATCCTTTCCACATACATTTCATGACCTCCTGTTTACTTCCCTCAGCTCAGGGGATGTTTTCCAAAACCATGGATAATACTTTTTTTTTGACCAGTCAAGTGAGGTCTGACTAATGAGAGAGGAACACAGACTTTGCAACATTTCTTGCAAACAAACTATGCAACATTTCTCCTTGGTCCAATAAAAAAAAAAAAGCTGTTATTCATACACATCAACAACATCAAGTGACCATAAAACGATAGTAATCCAGCTGAAGTGGGATGCTGTGTCCCAAGTTGCTAGTCATTCTGCCATTTACATTTACAAACACGTATCCTTCTTAAATAAGAATGATATTTGCAATTTTAAGATAAGGACAGTCTCATACATAAAAGGATGTAATGATTTATTCAGGAGAAAGGGTGTTCTTTTAACTCATATATGGTAATACATAACAGCTGTTTATTTACCACCTTCCTCCGAAGATGCCTAGAGATAGGATGGCCGAGTTGTTGTACGTGTGATCTGACCTGGTGATAGTGCCTGTTTTCTCATAATCACCTGAGTAGACACGTGGGATAGCATTCAATTAAACAGAAAATTGAAGCAGTCTAGTCTGTAAGTGAAATAAAACCAGAGATGTCTTAAGAAACTGTTACATTATTGGTGTGATACTCGCATGCCTTGATCCTGCTTAATACAGTGTATCTACATCCTACAGCTATAAGTATAATGTAACAGGAACTTTTAGGACAAATAAAGCACAGGAAAAAGATGTTTAACTACTAAGCAGATACCCAGTAACAGGCTACTGTCGTCTCCCTTTGCTTTTGCTTAATGTTAGGCCTGCTCTCAAGCAATTTGCCTTCTTCTAAGTTGTAATTCCTCAGAAAATGGTGTGAGACAATGGTTTATTCTATCTAAAGGTCATCCTGCTAAAATTTGCAGTTTCAGTCCTTGCCCTCCTTCCATGTTTATGAAAACGATTTTGGTCTTCTTATGGGGAAGACCGGAGGGAGACACAGGCTGCACAGTACCATCTGCAAGTACTGCATCTTCAGCCTGCAATGTTATTGAAGCCTCTGTCTAAGATTTGGCTGATATTGCAAGCTAAGTCTTGGTTCATTGATATCAATACAGTGTATCTGGTGTTCACAGAAACCAAGAGGAAGAATGAAAAGTGTGGTTTTTTTAATCCACCTCAGAGTGTGCCTACATTTCATAGCTAGTTTTCACCATCTTCCTACTGCTAGGTAATCACAGAATTAATTACCATAATCATTTAGAGAATTTGTAATTATATAATTAGGATTTGCTGCCCTCGTACACTTTAGACCCCTCAATGTTAGCGTGGTGCAATGGAAAGAGATGACACCTGCCAATGACCTAGTTACATGCAGCCTTTTGGAACTTCCTTCCTTTGCATCTTTGCCCTCAGATCCCCTGCTGGTGCATAGTTCTTGGTTTATATTTTTTGACCTTAAAGTCAGAAGTCTGCTGTGTCATTTTTCCCTCAGCAGTACTGTTTTTTCTGAAGCTTTCTCAATATAAAATTGAGAAAGTTACTAATCATATGTTCTCAATGTTTTACCACTGAATTTTGAACTCTTCCCACCACAGATGAAACCTTCTTACTGTACTGCACAATGTATGTATCAAGTCTCATTTTGTTCTATAAAGGTGTATACATTTTGTTAATGCATTTTTTCAAGTGTAGCTAGGGAAGAGCTTCTGGTTTGTTTCATGTGCAGCTGAATCTTTCTTGTATGGAAGGGACAGTGAAATGGGGAGTTTTTATTTTGTATGTCTGATAAATGAGAAAACAGACAAATTCTGAATAGAATCACAAAAGTTAGAATAATATAGCTAAATAACTTGATATCACCTAAACAATATTCAGAGATCTATTATATGTGTTATTTGATCTTGAAGAATAGAAGAGTAAAAACTTTTTCTATTTTTTCTTTTCTTTTTTCTTTTAAATTCTATCCCTTCAGTCAGGAGAGCGTTTGGGCAGGCACACTTAGTTCATGCACTGCCTGTGAAGAAGAACTCTGCATTGCTTTCAAGGAACTGTGCCCAGGCACAACATTCACAGACCTGTGTTGCCTGTTCCACTCCACACATGGACTTTAAGGATCTAGGCCATGGGATAAGATGGGAAAGACCAGTTGGCTTTATTTACTATGGCTTGAAAAAGTCATAATTTGTACTCAATTGTTAAATCTAGACTGTACTAAGAAATCCTAGGAGTTTGCCAGTACTACCAGAAAATACTGCCAATGAGAGTATGGAGTTGGTTGTCAAGGAACAGAAAAGAGCCAGAAATGTGTTGCTCCTTGCAATACGAATGACCTCATGGCAACTAATATCAGAGCCTAATATGTCCCTAGAATAAACTGAGATGAACACATTTATTTAAAATTGCTTTCTTGTTCCATCTGCTTTTGAGTGCTTGAGGATGCCAAATAAACAGACCCTAAGAATCTGACTGACTCCACTGCTCACATAATTGGTAGGCTACATATTTGGGATGAAAAGACTTGGTCTGCTCTCTTGTTGCTATCTCAAATCCACTAGGACTTGCCTCCATGTGTGCCAAGCTTGGACTTGATTCATTCTTTGATAGATCTAATTAAATACCTTAGGTATCTTTAAACCTTTCTTTGAAAATAAAGTTTAAGTGGCTTTGTGAGAGCTCTGTAGATTTGCTGAGGGAAAGCATTTACATGGGATGATTTGCTGAATTCTTCTTGAATGAATAAAAGAAATGAATCTACATTCTGAGAATTTGTAATGAATTTGAAATAGCTGCAGTCAGTTTTGCTGTAGGATTTCCACTAGTGGTTCTCTGTAGAAGGAGAGGAAGGTCAGAAATAGAATATGTTGGCAAAAGGGTAGGAATGCTAGGACAAACACTGTAACTCAGAAGAGAAGGGTAAAGAGTATGGAAGTGATTGATACAGATGGAGTAGGAAACCCAGCATGTGTCTGCTACACAGGGTGCGTTGTTCTCTGTGTGTCAAGAAGGGGCCATACATGGTTTTGCAAGCAAGCACTGGAGAGCAAAATTCAGCATGGATCAGGTGAATCAATGATTGGCAAAGACCAAATTAAAAATCCTTTAGAGACAAGCAAAAGAGGGTTAACAGAGAGCATGGGCAAGGAAATGTGCATCTAATAGGTCATCAAGCTGAAATCGTGCAAGTGGAAAAAGCTTGGAGGGGAAGAGGGAGATGGGCTTTCAAATCAGAGTGGAAGGCTGATGGTGGGTGATGGATCATAGAATCACAGAATCACAGAATGGCCCGGGTTGGAAGGGACATCAAGGATCATGAATTTCCACCCCCCCCCACATGGAGGTCCACCAACTTCCCCATTTAAATACTAGACCAGGCTGCCCAGGGCCCCATCCAATCTGGCCTTGAACACCTCCAGGGACGGGGCATCCACAACCTCTCTGGGCAGCTGTTCCAGCACCTCACCACTTTCTCTGTAAAGAATTTCCCCTTGACATCCAACCTAAATCTCCCCTCTCTCAACTTAAAACCATTTCCCCTTGTCCTGCTGTTATCAACCCTTTCAAAGAGTTGATTCCCCTCCTGTTTGTAGGCTCCCTTTAGGTATTGAAAGGCTGCAATGAGGTCACCCTGCAGCCTTCTTTTCTCCAGGCAGCCTTCTTTTCTCTGCCCTGCAGCCTTCTTTTCTCCCAGCTCCCTCAGCCTGTAAGTGGATGAGACAATGCAAAAAAGAAGAGAGTTGAAGCCAGGACTACTTAGAACGGGAAAGATTCAGAAGTAGAAGAAGCAAAAATAGGCCAGGGAATTAGCATTCCCTGTACCTTACCTACAAGAAGAACGGGAGAAAAACAGTGCTTTCAGGAGGAGAATTCTTCATGAATCCTCAGTGTGATAGGTCTGACATAGCCATTATGGACTGTTGCATGCTGTTTCCCCTCCACCTCCATATCAAGTGTTTCAAAGTAACAGTACAGTCAGTACAGATGACATGCATAGATAATACATTCTCACTTGCTTGTGCATCTCCTTAAAATACAGCTCAAGAAAGCATAGCAACCATTGCTATATTTAAAATTAAATATTATTTATCAAAACAGACAACCTCCAAATCTGCAGAGTTTCTGTCATTGTAGCTCACACAAATTTCTCCTAATCTTTGTTCATCACAGAGAATGCTGGCACTATGTTGTGCTGCGTATGTTTTGCATGACATTCTTTGCAGGAGCAGTTTTCTGTGATTTGACATCTTCTGACTGCACAAGCCATTCCATATCAGTAGTGCAGTCCTATTGACCCTTGTATTCTTCGGCAACACTCAAACTGGCGAAGAATCCAGCATAAGAAATTGGAAGAGGTGGAGAGTATTTCTTTCATTTCCTGATGACTGTCTATTGAATTTATATTTTAGTATTTAAAATTCCTAACCAGTATAAATTCCTCCTGTAGATTCCTCCTTCCTAGCTTACACCTGTTTGGCTGGGAATATAAAGAGGCCACCATCTTGAGATGGCCAAGAATGTAACAATTCTGATTAGATGTAGAAAAGCTGTCCAATGTCTTTGGAAACAAAAATTAAAAATGTAAAGAGAATTGATGAAAATTTCCTTAAACATCATTTTTTCAGTGTTAGAAATCAAAAGTAGAACAGTTTTATTCTGGGTCATTGTGCTCCAGCGTCTGAAAGCACAGGGTTGAACCCTAGCCTATACCCACAAATGATTTGTTCAATGACTTAGCTGCTGTAAGCCTATCACCTCCTTCAGGAGATATTCTACAATTTAACAGTTCTGAGTAAAGTTCCCCCTTTCAGCAGAAAAGGAGAGTGATACTAGGAAAGATCAGGAAACAAAAGCATAGAAAATACCCACATTCTGTCACTTGTTAAATTGTAGCCACAACAATCAGCTTTCAATGTATTTCAGACTGAAGAATTGGCCTTCTATTACCTCTGTTGCCAAAAACCTGGATAGCACAGAAGATGTAGGAAAGGATCTGTGAGAGCTGCTGCAAGAAATACCCAGAAAGGCATTACCACAGTAGATCAGTGTAGTTATGTATCAAGGCTGTGACTGTTGCTAATGTCAGATGCTCCAGGAGAGGATTCAGAAGGCCTTTTTGGAAAAAACAGCCTATAAGGGAAGGTTTCATCTAAAGACCATGAAAGAAAAAAAGGATGTTTGGACCCTTCAGTCTTGATGTGTTCTGTACTTTGTACTGAAGCATAACTGTATGCATTTTTATTATTTGTATAGTCTCCTGACTTCAGAAGCTTGCTGGAGTTGTATTATAGTGCCTACAACAAAGGACTGGATTAAACAAACACAAGGTCCTATCAAACTTTTATTCCAGGAAGTTTTTTTAATCTTGATTTCAGTGACATATCACTGCAAGCTAGGTAGATCATTAATTAGACATCACACAGAAAGATATTTCTTTTGTCAGATCTGAATGTCTTGCTTCTGAGTTCTGCTATATTGCTTCTTCTGCTACGAGGAAGAGCATTTGGAGCTCCTCAGTGATTCTGTGGCATGCATTGTTACTGCATATCATCTCATTCACTGCTCTGAAGAAAGGCTCTACAGGCCCCTGCCTAACAGTTCCTGCTTTCAGATCACATAGTACTGATTGTTGTCTAGCTGCAGATTTGGCTGAAGGACTCAACTTGGGCAGGAAACAGATGGAGACTCATAATTCAGACCACAAGGAGCCAGCAAGTTGTGATGCCTGTGCAAGTGTATTTCGAGTTGTATAGCTGGCAGCCGTGTAGCCACCATGAGGGAGCAATCCCTTTCGGTTGTCACAGCCATCTTCTGATATCTACCTACTGAGCTTGCCTTTACCAGAACTAGGATTTGCACATGCCGTTGTAACAGTTGCATCGCTCAAAGTGAGGCATAAACCACAAGGTTCCCACAGTTTTTTGAATTTGTTGCTTTTCTTCATTAACAAAAGATCAGTAGCCATAGAGTAAATGTACCTATCTTCTCTGCACAGTTTTCGTTTTCTCAGACAGACTGATTGAAAAATGGCAGACAGGAAGACTCATTCCTTTGATATATGAGATATACAACATCTACTGTATACTAGAAGTGAAAAACAGCTACAAAGTCAAGGTTTTGACAGGTGTTTTGAAAACAAAGCAACAGTGTGTTTTCAAATTTCTGTTGTTTTTTTTTTTCTGTTTCCTACACCAGCTGGTTGAAAAATTCCAAAAATCACCACTTTTTAAAACATTTTAATTTGAATACAAGTGGGAATATCTCCACTCCTTTTTTCTTACCAGTTCTAACCAATGGCAAAGTGAGCTGTGTGACCCCTAACGCACTCCTCTTTGCAAAAACACTGCTATATCCAGAAGGACTGCCACAGAACCAAAACATGGGGAGCTTCAAAGTTCATGTTATCTTCTCAAAAGTAGTCAGGCCAGTGTTACCTTAAACTTTTTCTCCCCGATATATTTTTGCCTTAACAACCCATTTTTCATACCTGTGCATTGAAAGGGTCTTAAATTGGATCTAGATTTGCACTCCTAAGTAAATCTTAATGCATGCTTCCCTGTGCTTATCTAATAATGAAGTTGGACGAGAACAATGACTACTAGAATTGCGACGTTGAAGGCACTCATTAGTGTTAGTAATCTGCAATCTTGAATGGAGGCTTTATGCCCATGGTTTATCAGCTCCTTGTGTGGGGCTGTGCTAGCGTGCGTTCAGTGTTCAGCAGGAGCGAGCTGCTCAGAAAGGCCATCAGGTGAGGTTTCCATGGTAGCAGTTGTCCTGTGGCAGCTCCCCTCCGAGGTGCAGGCTGCGCAGGAGCAGTCAGTGTGCCACTGCTCAGAGGGGACGAGGCCAACATCGCTCAGCCCAAATGCAATGCTCGCTGGAAGGAAGGTCGGGGTTGCTGAGGGTGTGAGGTTGTGACAGTCATCTCAGCAGTACTGTGTGCCCCCTGTTCTCAGCGCATGAGTTCCTGCGTTGTGGCTGCACTGGTGACAGGCGTACAGCAGCTGTGTGGTACGCACCAGCAGCCTTGCCAAACAAGGCGACCTTTCTGGGCAGCAACGAACAGAGTTCATACAATGTACTAGAAATTCTGAACTAACCAGACACAGCTGACATTCGGGAGCTCAGCAGTGACTCATTGGTCAGATTTAGAAAATGTTTCTTCTTTCCAGCATAAGTGCATTCTAGTAAATGTCACTTCTACTTGGTTCATGAATTTGAGTACATAGGAGCCATTTAGAAGGTCCCTTGAAAAGTCCCTCCATAAAGATGCTTCATGGTACTGGACAGTTTCATCATGTTAAGTACATGTACAGGTAACAGAGAATCACAGAGCAGGGATTCTATGCTCTCTGTTTTTCTCTACGCTTTCTGCTCTTCAGTAGCCTGTGGCCATTGACATAGTGATCAAAAGTTTTCTTTAAACTAAAAGTATCAGCAAGTAAAGCAAATCATATGGACGTGGAAATCTCCATCAGTAATTTTCTCTGCAGCTGCTGAGTCTTCTATCTAGCTGTGCTTCACTGCACGCATCTCTCTCAAACTGATCGGAGAGGATCAGATTTACAGTCTTACAGAAAGATCAGCAGCTCAGAATTGTGAGCCTCAGCCTTGTCTCCACTGAGCTTTTTTCCCAGTTAGCCACCATGATGTGCGCTCAGTTTTTTGGCAGCATTTACCTTTCTTAGCTTCCAGCTGCTGGAATATATAATCTCTCTCTGTGCCCCGCTCTGATTTCACCATTCACCATGTCAGATCTCTCTGCAGCACCTGTCCTTCCACAGGGTACAGATGTCAACGCAGTCACACACACAGAAACCACATACCTAGAGTGCTTCTTCAGACTGCGTTGAGGTACAGCTCACGCACTGTTTCTTGAGTTAATGTTCCAATGTTCTCCGTTGTAGATGAACACTAACAACAACTGTGAGAAGAGCAAATCATCATTCCTTTTCCTTTATTGAGTGTGGAGCTGGGTGGAATTTCACTGATGAGATGGTTTAAAAAAAAAATAATTTTGCAAGCAAAAAATCATTCGATCGCGAATCATACCAGGTAGCTGGAAGAAAAATTGGAGCAACCTATAAAACACAGGTGCTAAAGAAATCATTGTTTTAAAGAGAAGCTGAACCATATGTCTCTGACAAATGAAGAAACTGAAGCACTTGCCAAGTGTGGAGAGGAAAGCAGCGAACACACAAATGTACAGAATGAAAACAAAATGCACCAGAAAGCAGAAAGCCAGGCTTTGTAGGAGAATTGCAGGAGCACTGAACACCTTTTGGAAGAAGAACTTGCGTGGAATTGTGGGAGTGTTGCATTCCCATGCTGACATACAAAACAGGAATTTATATTCTTTGTAAATATAAATGTAGCATCAGAACCTGAAAATTGGATGACTGTTCATACTGAATTTAAAACAAAGCTTTAACAGTACAGGAAATCAGTCTTTGTTTCGTCATTTTAAATGTCTGTTCTGGAAAGATACCATCTGAGCTCTCCAAGAAGCTGCAGTTAATAGCAACTCGCTGTCCTTTCAAGTGAACCTTTTTAGATTGCAGCTACTTTCTAAAAACAAGGCTGTAAGAGTCATCACTTGATGGTTTTGTTCTGTTTCAGGGTGTGCTGGATTCACCATGTTACAGGAGTGTGGGTGTACCCGCTTCTTGAACATCTCAGCCCAGGTGTCAAAATAATCTTTTTTGCAGCTGTTACTGTAATAATTAACATTTTCTACGTGATGGGAGAGGTCCTGAACAACTACATTTGGGATACTCAAAAATGTGAGTATTGTTTTAGAAATATTAATTCATGAAATAATCTGTCAGGGCTTGAATGTGCTGCCCTGAAAGTCAAAAAGATTTTTAGCAGGCTAAAGTGGAGGAGAATGACAGAAGTTCCATTGAAACTTCTTGCTTGCTCGCTCTTAAGAGCAGTCAAATGAATGGAATGGCTGCTGGAGAGCACTATGTGCTATGAATATGTATTCTTTTTTATTACTTCTAATACTAATTTAAGAGCTGCTAGCAATTACCTGAAACCCACTTGGTTTACAACCCACTTATTAGCTGATGAATCCATTAAATGCCTCTAGAATAAAATATCATTTTGTAGGAACATTGTTAATCTTAAGCTTTGACTAAGAAATAACAATTTTAAAAAGTAGTATTCCCAGATATAAGGTGTCTTCTGCTTATAAGTTTATTCAAAGAAAATTAATATGTTCACATCAGTCAAGTATTAGGAATGAAAAACCTTAGTGCAGGGTGAATATAGCTCTCTAGGCTGTGTGTTCATCTACCAAGCCTAGGCCAGTAGAGCAGTAAAGGAGTAAAAGGAAAGACAGAGTAAAGGAAAAAGGAAAATAAGACAAACACAAGCTTTAATCTATGAAAGATGTTTTCATTTGTCAAAATGCCTGGAAAGCAAACAACCTTCATAATCTCTGCAGGAGCAAATCACAAATGGAGCGGAATCCTCGCTCACTGGGAATTCTGTCATTGTATTCATTGGGCCCGTAACAAATTGTGACCATAACAACAGTCCACATCCCATTTTGGGAAATATAGTTTGCACCTGTTCATACACCATAAATTCCCATGGTAGATTTCTGCTCACACAGATCTGTTTTACCAAGTCTCGTGGTACTTGGGAAAGTCTGATTCTTGAAGCTCAAACAGTTTTACCTGCCATTTGCTCATGGCATCACTTAGATGCAAAGTATCTTGTTGGTTTTATGCTAGGATCAGTGGTCATTGGTCACAATGGGTTTTGAGTCCTGAGTTTGATGTCACATTCATGTTTTTTTTTTACTTATTTAAATTAATGCTGGAAAAAAAGCTTGTAAAAAATGCAGCTACAAGGAACACTTTCACTTAATCTACATCATGTATGTACCATAGAAATGTGGTGAAGAACCAACTGTTCTTACCAAGTCGATGAATAAGTAAACGGTGGAAAATCTCCCTCATTTTGCACTGTATGGATCTCTGCTTCTTGTGGCCTCTGATCCCAGAGAAGCCGATCGGGTCATTCTCCCAGTAGGTTCTCCATGACCCTATTATCCTCTCTGTCATTTCCTTGATTTGGTAAAAGAATACAAATCCAAACTCCTTTGTGGCTCAAGCACTTGCAGTCCAGAAAATGTCATGAGCCACCTGCTGTTGTGCTATGCTGGAAACACTTTGCATAAACCAAACCTGAAGTGTGTAACACGCATACCACAAACAGCAGAAATTTCAAATAATGCCAATCTGTCAACTGGCAAGATTTAGGAAAATGCTATTTGAAAACTGTACATTTAAAAGGAGTATTTGAATCATAAGTTTTCAAATTAAGGAAGTCTGCAGTGAAATTTCTGGGGTGGAAGGGGGCTGTTTTGAGCTTTGGAGGTTTGTTTGTTTTTTTTTTCACTTTCCTATGGAGATGCGTAAAATAAAGCCTTGCTACTGACAAAATGATTTGCAGTTAGATATTTCCAACTGAAACTACAAATATGGTAGGCAAGGAAAAATTTGCCCTTTCTACAAGCCAGTGTCTATCCACAGTTTTGAGGGTGTCTGTGTTCCTGCCAAACTATTTGATGCATCTGCAGCACTGCAATTGAGAAGAAAGGAAAGAGCCTCTTTTTAAAAGGCAAATAAAACAGCTCATTTAAAACTGTTGGAGGAGTTTCTCACAGCAGAAGGCTCAAGGCTGGCTCTGGAGCAGCCTTGTAAACCCACTGTAATCTTTTGGACCCAGCCTCTTGTTTTGGTTGTTAAACCTGTGACTGTTGCTCAGCACAGGTCTGCCAGTGACACCCAGGGCCGTTGTCCTCAGGCTGCTGGCAGCAGCAGCCCCGTTTGTTTCCTCATTGCTTCTTTCTACAAAGGCAGCTCTGCAGTTGTGTGTTCTAACTGCACGTGGCTCTCACTCCTTCCCATCCTGGAATTAACTAGCTACGTTTTCACTGTGACTTTTAGTGTAACTGCCATCTATGCATAGATTGCATTAGCAGGTGATCTTACTTGTGACTAGATTTTCCTCTCAGTGTTCTCAAAAATTACTCCTTTTTTGCCTCCAGTCCTCAGAGGTCCTTCTTTTCCAACATGCAGCAGGCCTGAAAACCTCCAAAAGAAATATTTTTATTTGAGATGTTTGGCAGAGAGGGCCTAGTCAGAAGAACAATACTTTTGTCAGATACCAATAGTAATTCATTGTCCAGAAACAGGCATATGAAATAGCTGAACGTTTTCATTGCCAGAAAAAACACAATCTGCTGCCCAACCCAGACGCTGCTCAGCTTAGAGGAGAGAAAAGTCCTGCAGCAAAGATTAGTTCTTTAAGGAGCCCTGCGCTCAGCACAGTCCTCCTGATAGCACTGAGGGACATGACCCTTACCAGAAGAAAGGGGTGCCCTGTCGACACTACTTGATCCTTTGTTTCTGTGCTGTCAAAAGAGGGAGATGTACTTGCAAATATTTAAAAATCTGAGGCTGAAATAGGAAGGGGGGCTTAAGTCACTGAATTCTAAGCAGAAATTTTAAAACCTGCATTCAAATAGAACCAGCTGCTTCTCTTCAGCTATAATAACATCCACCTTAATTTGCTCGTAGGTAAGCAGAGGAGTTGAGGGAACTAAGTGTTCCCAGTCCCCTGCAGCAGTCAAAGCCTGAGCATGCGGCAGGGGGTGAGGCTGATTTGAAAGTGGTCGGGAGGGAGGAAGGACTGTGAGGTTCATTACTGGACAACCACTGCCATCAGGTGTGCAGATGCTCTTTTCATGCACAGCAGGTGAGGTAACACATGCAAGAGCATGTGAGCAAGTAGGGGAGAAACAACGGCAATATAGGGAAAAGAAAGATTAATGCTTTAGAAGAAACCTCCCTAAACAAAATTTGGTTTTATTCATTCAGAGATTTTTAAAAGCTGTTCTCCATATGCTTTCAGGTATTGAAGAAGACAAAGAAAAGCCAAAATTGGACTGAACAATAGATGCAACATGGAGGCTTGTTCATGGCTCCATGGAAGATTTCTCATCCCCAACAGAGGTTGGCACAGAGAGGAATCTTTTGGAAATAAAGCAGATAATGGGCCTTCTGCTCAGAGCAAGGATATTCTGGGGGTTTGTGTGGAGGGAAAATAATTTTAGCTAAGAATAATAATTATGTTTAAACCTCCATTCCTATTTTTCCATGCTTGCATGTGATATACACATTTAAGATGTATACTTATCTCCATGGCATTCTCAACATGCTTTTCTTGAATCAAGTAAGCCATTGAATCGTTAAGTCATTACAGCTTTCCATTTCCACCAAGAAGAACAAGTCCATTCTTTGTATTGTTTGAGAAAAGCTTAACCAGATATGTCTAATATGGGGAACAAAACAATCCAATGTATTTCCAAGTATAGTGTAAAAATGTATTTAAAATCTATTGCATGAATGTATCTGAAGAATTCAATACGACTGCAATGCAAACATAACATGATGTGACAGTTGCCTTAAATGAGTGATGCTAATAATTTTATCAATCCGGTAAGATTTTATTTGCCATGTTAGACTATCTGAAAATGATGCAACTTTTCTTAATTATGTCTAAATAAAGATCAAGTTATCCCCAAGTTTCTGTTTCTTCATGCTGATTCTTGAAATTCTGGATGGATTGATGACATTTGAATTGTATGTTTTCAGGTTTTCCAGTGTCAGCTGTAGATGATATTGTTTCTGCAGGAGGACTTTTCTTATTTTCCTAGTTCAAGACCAGTCCTGCATTTCCAGATTGTAAGTTCTCAATACGTGGGCTTAACCATTAGCATTGTATCAGAAGGTACCTTTAAGCCTTCCCTTGGGAAGGTATGATAGCAAATGTTCAAAATCAGAGGCATGCTTTTTGTATGAGGAATTCAGTTCCAAAATACTAGAGACAGTCTAAGCTTGACAGAATTCTGTTTAATGTTCAGACAATCAAAGATGAACTGTAGTGGGCATGAAAATTGTGTAGAATTAAAATAAAGTGAACAGAATTATTTTCAAAAAATTACTTTATGAAAAAGTAACCTAAAGATCCAAACATTCACATGTTCACATCTCACACGTACTCACTGGTATTTAGGTGTGTTTACTTTAACACACAGAGCACTTTAGAGGTCTATAATGTTAATGTGTGATTTTTATTACAGAGATTCTTGCAGAGTTTTAATATAACTTGACCACGTTTCTGCTTTGGAACAGTTTGGGAGGAAACAGATCTCATGAAAATCATGATATGCTTCCCATTATTTTTTCTAAATACACTGCTGTTTCTGTATATGTGATTGTAGAAATGGTGCAGTAGCACGGTGCAGTGACTTTTAATTGATTTCCTTCAAATATAAGGCATCACATTGCCATGTGACTATTCGTTCCGTGATTTACCTCATTTATCAGAGTTGCAAAGATTTCAAAGCTAGGCAAGTTACTAGAAAGTTCCTGTAAACGTGTGGCCAGGTTGAAGGAGGAGCTCACATGGAATTGGTTTGGGTCTGCCCAGTTTGTTCACTCTGGCTTCATGCCGAATGAAACCAAGTACACTGCTTGTGCACTCACATTGGCTTTGGAAGCAAATTAGCTGTAGCCACGTGGCCTTGCATTAGGGTTATTATGCTCTGCTGGACCTGAGCTGAGTTGGCACACATGCACAGTGATTCTGCAACATGGTTACTCTATCCACAGATAACTGAACTTGATTGTAATAGATGGTCATTAGTGGAGGAGGTAAGATGTCTGTTGTTCGCAACAGGCCTTCAAAACTCAGGAAGAGAAGAAAATACAAACTCATTTATATTCCAGAGATCTGTGAACTGCTTAAAGTCACTGCTTCTGAAAGCTTTGGTATTATGTGAAAGTATTGGTGGACAATGAATATGCTAAACAATCCAGCTGTACTGTCCAACAGCAGCAGCAGCAGTGACACATGTTGTATCGTGAGAAGATTAGCAGCTCGTGGTGGGAAACCCAAAGCACAAATCTTTTTGTCTTGTTACGCATTCTTATGATATTTTTTTAAATATTATTCCACAGGGATTTGTTTCATTCACTGAATTCAATTGTTCATTCTGATGGAAAGGTATCAGATAAAAAATAAGACATTCAAGAATGCCATACAGCTATATGCAGTCTGCTGCAGCACACCAAGAGCTCAAAATGGCTGTTGATTTCTTTTCCTCAGTAAGTATTACAGCCGCTTAGGCAGAGTTTTTCTTCTAATACCATGTTGTTTTAGGTGATACTAGAAGTGTATTAACAATATACAGAGAGCAGAAACATCAGAGACTAAACTGATGTAGCTGAATCCATAGATTCAGGGGTACTGCATAGAGACACTTAAAATTGTCTTCCCTTGTATCTGTGAATTAATGAATATTGGGCACCTCTGAAAAATAGTATGCCAAGCTTAGGTATCAGTTATGGGCTTAATCCCATGAAGTCAGCAATATGAGACAAAGGCAACAGATGTGACACAAAATATGATAGGCTTCATTTGGCTTAAGGAAATTTATGATATTTGAAGAAGATCCAAACTCAGTTTGTCTTCTCAGGTCTCAGAAAGTTCTCCACCTCCTTTGAATCACAGTATTTAAAGTCAAAAACAATTTTAGAGCACCAAATCCAACCTATGATGTATGAACCACGATATAAATAACTTAGGAGCCTGTCTACCCGGAGTGCTCTTCTAGACTCTGTTCATTCCCTTTAGAATTACACAATCCAGAGTGTTTAAGAAAGATGATGGATGAATGATGACTGAAGTAGAAGTCACTTGTAAGCTTGCCAGATTTCAACCATCTTGGCTGAAATTGTCCCTGAAAGGTATTTCTCTTGGGAGAAGTTTTTTTTTTGTTAAAGAAAAAACTTTTTTCAGAACAAGTCATCTATTTCCAAATGAAAGTCTATGGAAAAGATGCATTTTTTCTATGTCTAGAAAACTTTTCTCTATTTTTTTTGCTGTGGAACTGAGTTTTTGGAAGAAGGATTGCATTTATGTTAGTAACACTTTCCACTTTATGGGGAAAATCTATTTTGTATAAGTTTTAGAAAAAAAACCATCCCTGCACTTCCCTGTAGTACACAAGTAATTCTCTGAAGTCTTTATCAACTTTGGAAATGGTCTGTCTACTGGCTGAACAGGATTTGCCATGCAGTTGCTGATCTGTTGACTTTCTCAAGTTATGCAGAGTTTGACTTCCAAGATGTGTACCAGAATGGGGACCATGACCTTGGTTTCCGTGTATTGTCAGTACACCCCCAAAGCTAATGCAAGTAAAGCAGAATTCAAGGAAAGGAAACAAAGCTTTGAGGAAAACTTGAGCAATGAGAGTAGGTTGCAGATAAATAAGCTAAATGGAAAGATTTCCAGCCATTCCCTCGAGAACTGCTGTAAAATTAAATTATTAATACTTGTTAAGTATGTCCTGGCTGTAGTGAAAAACCACATACAAAGTTCTGTGAAGGAATCATTAGTTTTGTTGTCAGAGAAAGATACAGCAGTAAATAAGGCAGGCTGCCACACCTTGAACCACAAGGAAAATAACAAAATATGGTTTCATCATTCACCGAGCACCATCCATCATGTGTTATGAATGAGGCAGAGGAAAAAATATTGTGTGATCATCTAATTAAAGGCAGTATCATAATTCATACTCACAGGGGGCCAAATTAAGGTTGAACAGACTGCCTTAATTTTGACATTACCTCACTCTGACTTTGCAATCTGAATACTATTCTCTTGCCTTAGTATAAAATATGAAAAAAGTGATTTTTTTTAAAGCTGGTTAGAATGACTAACCGTAGAGTTGCCATAAATTTCTGTGTGACTGTATGCCCAGTTTGGCTTTACAGAGCTCATCCTCACTTTCTGTATGCACTTGGATACCCCAAAATAAGTACACACAGCTCTCATACCATTCTGTTACAAAGAAATTGCCATAATTTGTTAATTATTGCCACAGTTTCAGAACTAAATTTAGTCTGTGATTTAATTGGCTTGTATGTGATTAAACCATATTTTGCTTTCTTTCTGTAGCAACTGGTACATTATTTTAAAGGGAACTGACAGACACTTTCCCCAGTTATGTAGTTTGTTTCTCTGCCCATGTGGGCAGTGCCTGCTAAATTGCCACTTGTGCACATCATATCCTCTTGGACACTGTGAATAGACTGAAAAATGGCTACCTTTTCCAATAGGCCTCCAAATGATGGTTTGACATGACAGTGTACAAGGCATATGATTTAGTTGTTTGTTTTGAATATGCTATTTCTCGACAACAATTTCTTCTTCACCTTTTATTTTTTATTAAGTCTGGCTAGCCTGCAGGGCTCTGATATGCACTTGGCTAGCCTTTGAAGGCTCTGATACCATTAGGTTGAACACTGAAAGCTTTTATAATCTAAAACTTGAGTTAAATTGTAGTCCTGAAGAGACTACAGCCTGAAGTTGACATTACTGAGGTAGGTGTGGTGCTCCTGCCCTGAGAATGAAGGAGCAAGCAGCAGGAGATGTGTAGGTGGTTGCCTATGAATGCAGCCTTGGAGGAGTTATGTTACTAATCCTGTCTTCTAATGCTTCTGTTTTAATGTGAGCAGGGGCAAATTGTGGTGACAGCTATTTTCCATCAGCAGCAACCAAAGAAAGCTCCTAATCAAATTGTAATGCATACTGGTAGAACAGGTCATATACACTGGGGTATCCCAGCTGCTCTGCACTGCTCCTGTGGTTCAAAAGCATCACATGCTGCTTTAGCCAGCTGCTTAAACTGGGGTCACAGGTGTTGCAGTGAAACCTGGGAGTTTTTATTATAAATGTGGGCCATTTTATTTGGCTCAAGATGTTCATAGGTGTTGCAAAAGTGCAAATGTCTTCAGTATAACTGATCGTAGTGTTTAAGCTGGGTTGCACATACAGCCTTGGCTATTTCAGAAATCCCAGGAAATAGAAGTGTTTGCAGGCTTGGTGGGTTAATTTCAACAGAGGCAATGATCTCTCTTTTTCTGAGGCAAGAGGAGCAAAGGGAGAATGAAATTAGTCTGGAAAGTAAACAGATTTGACTGTCGACATCTGTTTAGGAAAGTACTTAAGCACATGCTGAATTCAAAGCATACGCACAGGTGCTTCTCAGTGCAGAGGCTTTGCTGAATGAGGGTGCGAGAGCACTTGCAGGTGGGACGCTTTCTGTAGTGCTTCCAATGACGTAATTAAATGAAAAAGCTTTTTGTGCTTAGAATGAAAATAGGTCTTTTGAGCACAGTTACTTCCTTTTCTATTATTAAATAACTCTAAGAACAGAACTGTCCAATTTACAGACCATAAACAACAAATAGATTTAACATATATTCTCAGAAATAAGCAATTTTATTTTTATCTAAAATGCTCTCTGTATTGTCCAAGTAACAGATGGAAATAAATGGATTTTAATGTAACCCAGAAGAGCAAGTTGTAGTCTTGCTCCATTAAGTGCCTTTTTTGTTCAGACCACGGCTGTAAAAGGGTTTGAACCTCCACACCATAAATGCCAGTATGGAAGTTGGAAAGATAGGCTTCTTGGCCCACCGGAGGAGCTTTTTGCTGTTCCTTAGAGCTGTGTAAAAAGAGAGAGAAGTAAAATAGCATCTTTTTCTCATTATCTGTATTGTAGCTAATCACGATGTCCAAGTTCAGCATTTCATACATAGCTCATGTATTAAAACGTAAATGTCTGCGATTAGGCTGGAGAAGTATCTCTGCTGTGTGCATTCCAAATATAGAGAGCACTACAGTACAGTCAGTACTAGGACATAATATCTCTTTTTTCTAATATGCAAACCATCCCCATACTATATTGGAAATACAAAAGTTCAACACAGACCTATGTACATATCTATATATACACATATGTTAATACAGACACACATGGTCTGCAGTTGAAACAAATAATGACAGATATTAAAGGACAGTTACTTGCTTACCGTGAAAAGAAATCAGGAGCTATGAAAGATAAAATTCTTGTTATAGGCAGTAGTTCCACCAAGCTCTTGGTGCTTCTGCTTTTCTCCTCAGTGGAAGGCTGCTGAGCACAATCTTCAGCCACAGTTCCCTGCACTGCACTATGGACACATACAGATAACATTTACAGACCGTGCGCTGCTTAAGAAATTTTTGCTTCTGCATTTCTGCATGTTTAATTTAATTTTGCAGGCAGAGCAGTGCCTGGCTAGCTTTCTACGTATAATTGTCCTCATTTATTTGCTATGTAAAATAAAATAATTTGTTCTTATTTAATAACGGTTCCCAATTTGGCTTCTAAGTTTACACCTGACAGATGTAATAGGATAAAAGATGGGAAGGTCATCTGTCCTCTGCTGGTGGTATTAAGTTGCAAACCATTTTCTCTAGAAGTGGCTTAACAAAATGAAAGTATGGAGCAGAAGAAGGCAATTAAGTGCAAAATTATGATAATGGAGGACCTCTACTACATGTATACAGTATAGCAGAGTCACCATTGGGCAGGTTATAAAGAAGGAATTTCTGGAATGATAATTTCTTGGAACAAGTAGCTGTGGAGTACACAGAGGAAGAGAGTGTTCAACCTGAAAAGCACAGGGACTCATCCAAGATGCAATCCCAGGTGAACACTGAGCAATACTGACCACAGCATAAGGATGTTCACCCTCCCTGGGGTGGGAAGGTACCTAAGCTTTGTACAGTGTTCCTAAATATTGGAGAGGAATGTTGTAGAGGACAGGAATGAACAAATGAACAAACGAAAGAAAAAGAAAGAGAAAGAAAGAAAAGAAACACAAAAGAAGCTGCTGGGACCATCCCACATACCAAAGTGGTGCTAGAGGCATCCTGAGGAAGGGAGGACAGCATGTAAAACTGCAGATCTGAGAAATAAATACTTAGGCAAATGGCAGTACATTGTGATACTTTTAGCGGCAGAACCACTGGTGGGATATGCACAATTAGAGACATATCGATGTAGTGGTACGATTATAGATTTATAGAAGCATCTAGGTTGGAAGAGACCTTCAAGCACACCAAGTCCAACTATCAATCTGACCTAGTTCTGACAGCCCAGCTATTTCTAGTGTTACTTCTAAACTGGAGGTAAATTTAGAAAGAGGTCCACTGGATGGCCTATGATACGATTAAAGCAAGAATGCTTGTCAAGTCAAGTGCCTAGTTGCCACTGCTGTTAAGGCTGCAAAAGTGGTTATGTTGCACAGTGTTGCAGCAGCCTGTTTGTACTGGACCACATCTTAGCCACGTGGCAGGTCTCTTCCTTCAGCAAGAACTCCACATAGACAAACTATAGCTGGACCTTGGCTGAAACTCGGCTGCTGTGCTTGTGAACACAGGTCCCATAGGATGACATACAGATTGGCATGTACCATAGCTATGGTTGGTGCGTGTGACTGGAGATTTCACAATAACTCAGTACAAAATAAAAACAGCAAAAGAAGAAGAAAAGAGATGCCAGGCTTTGTTTAACAGAACTAATTACGCAGGTGCTGGAAGATTTCAAATTCCTTTCAGCACTTTTACTCAGGATTTAGATTCTGCTTTAAAACCCTCTACATTTTGCAGTTTACACATTAGCATAGCGTAGGACTACTTTCAGGAACGTATATCTGCAGATCTGGGGCATGAGCTGTTCTCATAATTTCAGTGGGATGGAGAGAAAACAGTTCAAAGGAGGAGGATGGGGGAAGGGAGGCATTTCCATATTTTTTTTAAGGAGTCATAAAGAAACACAGGCAAGAATGTCAATCATATTTCTGTCTTTAATATTGTCAGGAATACAAAAGTTCACAGAGCACATGTGTGAGAGGGTGCTGTGCTGCCTTGACTACATGATCTGCATGATACATGTCAGAAGATGGGAATGTTGCTATGGCAATTGTTCCCGTTCCTGAATACTAAGTTGACGAATAAGCCAGTCCACAAGAAAGCGGGCTCACTTACGAGCTTATCTGCTTGGAGATGTTAAATATTTTCAGTTTTTCTTGAAGAGATGCATAATTTTCTGCCCTGGCTTCTTAAAGCTGGGTGCTCCTCACCTCTCTCCTCTCCCCTTCATGCAGTGCTTTTGTGATCTGGAAACTACTGAGGAGAGAGATTTAACAGAATTTTGTGTTCAGGGCTGTTGGGGTTTTCCCACAGTTTATACAGCATCCTTCAATTTCCAACTTGATCGGAAAGCAACAAATAAATGGGTCTTTTTGCTACATCCTACATTCCCAAGAGGCATTTTGCTGCCTCATAAAATTCTGTATCAGATTCAATCCAGATCATACTAGCATCTTCCCATTTACATTGTCCCCTGGCAGGACAGCGAGAGAGGGACTGGTAGCTGTTACTTCCCCTGTGCCACCCAGAGATCCCTATTCCTTCCCCACTGTACTGATGAGCCTCTCCCCCTTTGCTCTGTAGGTACTGTGACAGGGAAGCAATGCCTTGACCCTACAAATTGCACTTTTGATTTCCATTTGAAATATTCCTGTTTGCATATATATATATATATATGCCAAATCACTTGAACACCCACCTAAAAAGAGAATGTACCATAAGAGCATGAGGATTTATTTGATGCTTCATTGTCCAGTCATTGAATAATAAAGCCAACAGAAAATAACCATCAGTCATTGGAAGAAACACGACCAAAACAGCAACATAAGAGAAATTTCCTGTCAAGTTTAATATATATGTATAAATTCCAATAAGACCTACCACACTGCCTCAGACAAGTCACAGATTTGTGTGGACCCAGAGGTATTCACGAATACAGGACATCTTTGGAAACTGCAGGAGCAGGTGTTTTACACAGAAGACTGACCTCCTGATGTAACATTCATTCGTTCTCTGTAGAAACACATTCTAAGTGGAAGAATTTCAGAGCTAAGGCTTAACTCTGAAATGCTTATTCAGACCATCCAGCTGGTCTGAGGTTTTTGATACCCGCCTGACTCAGGCGGAGTTTTATCTCTGGGTGGACCACAACCACCAGGAGAGATGTCAAAAGTTTCCACAGTGCAGGGCACAAAGAGGTGAAAACATTTACTTATTTTGCAGAGTAAGGACACAGTGCTTTACCACTATGCAGGCCCAGGAATTTTAAACTACGCGCTTTCTTTCTTTTCTATCTGAGCTCATTTTGTTTCTACAGTTTTAAAGGACAAACCTGAGCCACTCCTGTTTCAGGTACTTTCCTCATTTCCGAGCAAGGAGACCAGGAAAAAGAGCAGACAAAGATAATTTATTTACATAATTTTCTGCCCTGGCTTCTTAAAGCTGGATGCTCTGTTCTGCACCAGCTAGAAAAGATGATGAGCTGCGGCTGAAAATTTGCTGACAATTTTAGTATACGGTCCAGCTCACTGTTGAATGGAGACCAGTACACACTGCTTTCTGACAAGCACCACCACCACATTCTGGGCAGGTTGCCCAGAGCAGGTGTGAAATTTGTGTGCAGAAGGAATGAAAAGCTTAGATCTCTGTGCAAAGAGGGGCTTTACCTCATCCTGCCAAAAGCTGCCTGTGATAGGGAAGCGTTAGCTGGGACGTGACCACTGATGGTTGGATGAGATGATCTCAGTGGTCTCTTCCAACCTTAATGATTCTATGACAGCTTCCTTGGCCACTCTGTTTGCAGGCTGCCTGCCCTTCAGGTGACAGCAGCGCTATCCCTTTGCTTTCTCCACCAGTGATCACTTGCTTGCCCTGGGAAGAGCTCCTCAGCGTTCATGCCCATGAAAAACCACAAGAGCTGGAGTAAAACAAGATTGATTCAGAAAGAGTGTGTGAATCCAAGAAGTGCAAAACAAACAGTCTACACGACACATTTCTTTCTCACCTCTGCAGAAGGTGATCTAGCTAATCCTTCTGTGTTGTAACAGGAAAATAATCGATATCTTACAACTCTGCAGTGAGTATCTGAGGATGCAGGCAGCAAACAGCAGCTGTCTGGGCCTCCAGCCCATCCAGCACTGAGCATAAGCAACTGCCTCTGGTGTGCCCTCCAGCTTTGTGCTGTGGTGTCTGCATGCAGGCAGTGACTTCAGGCCACATCTCATTTTCTTATTCCCAAATAAGCATTCTGCTTAGCTTTGCCACCGTGATGTGAGTTTCCTAAATAAGATGTTCTGGGAAAGAACATGCTCTTGAAAAAAGATAGATAGTCACTTCTTTCAGAAAGTTTGGCATTCGCACAGGCTGCACTGACATCCTGTGGCTTAATTTCCCAGCCTGAAGTGAAGGTAAGCACACAGGGACAGCTTTACCCCCACTTCTTACTCCCTCTCCTCATTGCCCCATTTGAAGAATGGAGTAGCACCCTGGGATCTAACGTCACCACATCTGCCATCGTGCCAATGCTGCCTGCCAGGCACCCCCCTTTATGGTGTCCCTTGAATTATAGCCCACAGCAGCAGGGCTGGGAGAGAGTGAGCTGCAGTGACCCATCGCTGGGTGGAGTGTTGCTGGGATGCCCTTATCCAGGTGTCTTTATGGAAAAACTCATTAACACCCTTACCTCCACCTCTGCCCTCAGGGAGCCCAGGTGGAGCCTGCTGAGCCATTCCACAGGGTGCCCCAGGCCCACTATGAGCTGCACCCCAGCCCCTGGTCAGACACTGCGTGAGAGCACCCAGCCCCAACAGACTTAATGTTTCCTTCCCCTGGGGAATAGCATTAACCTGTAACTTTTTAGGCATCACTTGATCAGCTGAGTAACAGCTATTAGCTTTGGACTCTAGGCATTTTTATGAGATATTGGTTCCAGGGCTTGTGGTTTGGCGTCAAAAGCATATTATTCACACACAAAACAACTGCATTAAAATAACATTAGGGATCTGGCTGAAACTGACAAAACCTAGGAAACTCAGAATTAAGGCTGAAAGTATGTCCTTAACTCACCCACAGCATGCCTTTTGGAGCAGTTCATATTGCATGTGAAATCCCCTGGCACTGGCCCCTGCCCCAACAGAGCTGTGCTCAACACAAGACTTTGGAGAGGAAATCAGGGCTGTGTCTCACCCCAGGTGAGTCATGGCCACTACCACCTTCATGCCCTGGGGCCAGTCATTGACACCATCACTTTCACACTCCAAACCAGCCAGGGTACTGCTCTGCCTTGTCCAGGAGGGATATGCTCACCATCCAGTCCCACCCCCAGCAGGTGGCAGCTGTTATATGGCAAGCCAGGCCAGGGCTACAAGAAAGAAGGGGGCAGACTCTTTATCAGGGTCTGCTGTGATAGGACAAGGGGGAAAGGTTTCAAACTAAAAAAGGGGAGATTTAGACTGGCTATAAGGAAGAAGTTTCCTTTACAATAAGGGTGTTGAGACACTGGCACAGGCTGCCTGGAGAGGTGGTGGATGCCCTGTCCCTGGAGTGATTCAAGGTCAGGCTGGAGGGGCTCTGAGCAACATGATCTAACTGTGGGTGTCCTTGTTTATTGCAGGGGAGCTAGACTGGATGACCTTTAAAGGTCCCTTCCAACTTAGACAATTCTAGGCTCAGGATTTCTGTGTGTCTGAAGCTATAGAGCTGTGTTTTCAACCCTTTCAGCAGCGCCACGGCAGTCAAGAAGGGAGCTGCTGAAAAAACAGCACAGGCTGAGGAGGGCTTTGCCCAGCAAACAGCCAGGGGTGGGACATGAACCTCCAGCCCTCATGGCATCATGCCCCCATCTACTGTTGATTTGCTCTGATTGATCAGAGTAGTACAGTGAGGATGAAACATACCCAGGCTAGGGACTGCTAGGTAACACCAGGACACTCTAGGGCTGCAAAGGTGGGTTGGAGTAACACAAGAGCAGTGAGGAGGAGAGAGGCCTTTCTGAAACCTGTCAGGGGAAAATCCTTGGCCCAGAAAACACCTTCTAATGTTCCCTCTGTGGATTGTGTTACTGTGAGGGACTGCAGCCAAGAGCCGGTGCGGGGGCACAGGTTGCTGCCACGGAAGCCAAGGGGAAGAGGGGAACTCGACACGGCCATGTGCAGCTGTGCTGAAGAGCCAGCAGTCGGAGTCGGTGGACACCACCACCATGAGGACCTCACAGAATTTACATCATGGCATCTAGTGGCTGAAAAGTGGAGGGAGGGTCCACAACAGCGTCACACGGTGAGTCAAAAGCAGCAACTCTGGGACATTCCCAATGAAAACACCTGCTGTGCTCTGCTCCTCTCAAAGCCCAGCCTTTGGTCACTGGACATAAACATCAAAAGCCTTAATTGGCTGCTGGCTTTCCAGAAGGTGTATCTGAGCTTAGGAAATGGTGATCTCAGTTGCAGCCATGTTCTCTGCAATAAGGAAAGCAGCAGCCAAAGGGGTATTAGAGGTCACATACTCCCAGAAGAGCTCCCTGCAGGTGCCCAGAACCCCTAGGAACAATTGCCAAGCCCTTGGCGACAGGACTAGCCCTTCTCTCTCTAAGGCATTTTTTTTCACCCTGTGGCCAAGTATCGCGTCCAGACTGCAGCTAAATCAATTCCTCTAAAAGCCTGCTTGAAATTAGTTTCACTTCTGCCTATTCCTTTTATTTATGAGCTCTGCCATCTTATAGGAAACAACCCAAGATGTTCATGCATGAGGCATCTCTAAGGGATAAATCATATATGTGTGTGTGTGTGTGTGTATATTTTTTAAGTAACAAAAAGAAAAGTGTTCAGATTCCAAGGTTGCCATGTAAAAAGTGCACCTTAACCATATTGGGTGTGATATTTTTTTCCTCGATGAGGTGAGAAAGACATTTGCTATCCACATCTTGGAAGCCAAACAAATAGCATAATTGTTTCCTTTCTCAGCAATGGCAAATGCATCTCAGCTTAGCTCTGTGCTTTATACTTGTATCCCATAAACCAACACATTCCCTTGCAAAATGGCGTTTGCAACAGAGCACAAACACTGTGCTATACCTGGCACCAAGTCTGTGCTTGAGGTCACAATCCAGACCTTCTGGTGATAAGGTGGATGCTTTGTCTCAGAAACTCTGTAAATAAGTTTACCATAGCATAATTCCAGTTTAATGTGTATGAAGCCTTTTAATGGAAAACAAACATTTCACTCACTGTGGGGTCACTTTCAAATGTAATTTAGGACTCTGGCAGCAAGCTTCCTTGGTCTTTTTTTAAAGCTGCTGAGTGTTTCTCTGTCTCAGGGAGTACAGCTTGTGTCACAGGTGCTCTCTGCTTCAGAAAGACAGGGTTTAAATGAGCAGGCACTCCCCAAAGTAGGGTATGTGCCCACAATACAAAAGTGATGACTGTACGTGAATAAATACTAATCCTCTGCTGCACTTCCTAAACCTAAGCCTAAAAGTAAAAAATAACTGGAAAAGTCTGCTCGCTGACATGCTCAGATCCTATCCATGTTGCATGTGTCATGAGCAAGGACAACGCTGTTCCTTGTTGCTTTGCTGTACTGCACACACGTTACCACAGAAGTGAGAGCAGCTGCTATCAGATTTCTCCTTATCATTTCAATTTCATCTTCTGAGCAAAATATCTTGAATTCCAAAGAGTCAGCATGCAGGGGCAACTGGCATCTCATGGGACAGTGCCAGTGTGACACGACATAGAGCAAAACCCCTGTGCCTTCCAGTTCCAGCAGCTACAAGGCACTATGCATTGCCTTCTCTGCACATGAGTACACTCCCACCCTTTGGATTTCGTAGGACAGATGTTCAAAGCTGCACAAATGAGTGTCTACAGAATGGTAAATACATGTACAAAAACACACAGCATGCTTACAGAAAATGATGGAAAACAGGCCTGGGTGCTTTTTCAGGGGCCACCTGGAAAGGTTGGCTACATCACCTGTGCAATCTCCACAAGTAAATAAGTTTTCATTAGAAAACAATAAGAGGTTGCAACTTTCAGGTATGTGCATGTCATTTAGCTCACCATGCCACTTTAAAAATGCAGTTCAAATTGCAGGTAATTGTTTCCATATTAAAGAAAGCTTAAGAATGACTGACAAGATCTGCTTTTGCAGCTCTTATTTCTGCCAATCAAGCTACTGAGGACAAAACTAAACAGCACATATTTAGAAAATATATTTTTAAAGTTGGGCTTTGGCTGAACAGTAACTTCACAAGAAAGTGAAGTCTCCCTAACTAGCTGTGACTAAAATACAGCAAACAAAAGTATTAAAAAACATGTAATGGTGAAACAAAGCTATATAACCAAAAAGGCAGTTTCATCAAACAGACACCTGCACCCTCTTCCAAGCTTGGTATCAAAGCTGAATGCTTGGATCCAAGGACCAATTAACTCTTTCCTCCCACCCTAGCTACCTCCCACTCATCTGCTCTTCCATAGTCCCTTCCTTATCTGTTTTTGCTGCCAGGTGGTCTGGCATTCACTTATCATGGCCTCAGAGAACTCTGCAATACAGCGGATTGGAAAAACAAACTAAATTCTCCTCCTGAGCCAGGTAGGTCCCCAGGTGCTTGTCCTCATTACAGAGATTGCTCTGGGAGCTGGATCCAGCTGGCAAAGGTTTCTCATTAAGATGGCAAGGCTGCAGATGTGAAGCTGGAGGGAAAGTACATAGCTGCTGAGTAGAGGTGGCCTTGGGGTTGGGGTTAAGGAGGTGAGTGAGGTGCTTAAGTGCAGAGTTTTGTGTTGTGGAGTTCTGTTAGTTGTGAAAGTGGAACGCATTTTTAGTGCATTCAGGTTGGAATGGGTTTGGATTTTCTTCTACTTTCTCTGCTTTGAAGACATTATAATCTTGCAAGTGTTAATTTTTGACTAGTTCTAGCATAGACTTAGGACAGGAAGAAGCCTGTTTAGGGCTGTTGGAGTTTGGATCTTGTGCAATGTGTGGGAGTTGTGCTCCAGCTATTTTTCTGTTAGGTATATGAGAAAAGGCAGGGGAAGTAGGAAGAGCTCAAGCTTTGCTTATTTTTTTATGCTGCAAACAGGGTAGCTCTGTAGAGGAAAAAGGATTTGAAGTGTTGACCTGGAATGTTAAAGTCACGGGTAACACTTGACAGCATTTTCTCTCTTAGGAGTATCTCAGACATATGGGAAGGTGGTCAAGAACAGGAGCTGCTGCTACTGTCCTTTTGACTGGAAATAGTAGATGCCAATAGAATCAAGAGCAGGATAAACAAATAAGATGCAGGACAATTGCAGGAGCTCTCAGAGTCCTGGTGTTTCAGGCCTGCAGAAGCTCTGCCTTGTGTACTAGGCTGTGGGGCTGCCTGAGGAGCTTTCACAAATAGCACTTTTATGTGGCTTATTGCTAGCTGTGCAGCACTCACACAACCGCGCAGTATTTACTGGTTGGAATTGTTGGGCCAGCTGGATCACAGTTCACACAGCCATGTGTCTTCCCAGAAGTCAGTGAGATGTGTGTTTGCACATCCCAGCAAGCTCTGCTTGTGAGTAGTTTAGTGGCCTTTTTCTCTTTTGACTTCTGTACGGAAGGAGATGTGTTCTGTGTAACTCAGCCAGAAATGGCCAAACTCTGCTCTCTGTACATTTCCAAGCATCAGTAAGTCTAACAGTTTTGCTTATTCTGTGATAAATGGCAATAAGCACTGGCTGATGAAGCTGTTTTCTGTGAAGACAGCATCCATGTGTCCACTGACCCCTGTTGTCTCTTACTCTGTGCTGATGGCACATGCCAGACCCCACGTTGTCTCAGTGCCAGCTGACCGCAGGATCCATCCAGCCGACCACTTTGTGGTGATGAATTGCTGTATTTGCTACTGGCTGCATATGGCAGGTCAGTATCTCTGCCTGCGGTGAGCCTGCATTGCAGCTATTGCGTTCTGAAGAATGTACCTGGGAGGAGGGGATTGAAAATTAAAAATTAAAAAAAAAAATGAGAGAGGACACCCACACAGGTGAAGTGATAATAGGAAAAAATGAGAAGTCTTTTAGTCCTCCGCTCTGTGGTGCGGTTCAGCTGAGGGCACAGGAAAGCTGGGCAAACACAGATGAGCTGCCAGGCTTCAAAATTACCCCACCTCACCCATCCCTATTTCCTTCCATTGCAGAGAGCTTAAGATCTCCATGAAGGAAAATGATTATCGTTGAGTCACGCCAATAGCTGCGACGCTGGCTGCCTGCCCCCGCCAGCCTGCTGCACCACTTGTGTGCTAATGTTTGGATCCTAGTGATGGGAAATGAATGTCAGCCTGTACTCTCTTCACGCACCATTGAGCTGTGCTTATGGTCGCTTTTGGCAGCACCAAATCATCAAACAGATAAAACCATCAGTCTTTTTATTTCCAAACATTAACCTAACCGCTAATGAAGCACAGCTCGTGTCACCCTTATGGACTCTGCAGAGCTGAGTCACACGATAAACGGGATCCGAATGCTGGAAAATGGCTCGCGCTTCTTCCTCGTGCTGCAGCCAGGCCTGCTGTGTGAGCGGGGCCCGTCCGGAGGAGTTCTGCCTCAGGCCTGCATGCTAGAGCTGGGTGGGAAAGCTGGTGGAGCTGGGCTCTGTCTACCCAGCGCAGCATGGGGCTGTGACCTGTGTGTTTTGGGGTGTGCACAGTGGGCCATTCAGCCCCAGTTCTGGTGGGGAGAGCTTTCCAGTCCCCAAGGTGGAGGAAATGGAGCAATCCTCCCTCCCCATGGACTTTGCCTCCAGTGGCTTGAACGTATTTTTCCCCAAACATCTCCCAGCGAAACTGGAGGGGTTTTGTAAATTCATTATGTCATGGAGGAATCTGTTTAATCAGCTGCCTTTCCCCAGAGGCGCTTTGCGCTTAATGAGACGCTTGATGGAAGGAATCAAAATTGGTTCATATGAGTTTAGCCTGAGAGCCTCCAGCCGATGTATTACTGAGTGCACTGTAATTTAGAGGGGTAAATGGAGAGGCTGAGCAATTATCACCCTGCTTGCTTGAGGTCAGTGGCAGGGGTGAAAGGTAAAACCTAGAGCTCTGCATTGCACCATCCCCTTCCTAGGTGTCATCGTGATAAACAACACAAGTCTCTGTGCGACCAGGAGCCTGCTCCCTGCTGCTGGTGTGACCTGTTGGGCTCTCTTCCTTCCCACTGCAATTTGCAGTCACGCAGTAAGGCACATTTCTTGCTTAGCTTAAGTCTGAGGATGTCTCACTAATTCAGTAAGTATCCGTATGAGGCATACAGCATGTATGTGGAAAAGGCATCAAGAACATAGAGAGCTAGATAGTGGGACACAGAGCTGCAGCGTGGAATAGTTCCAACTTTAGGTCCAAAATCCATTATTAAAATCTTCCCTTGTGAAATTAATGTAAGAAGAGCAATCCTTTGTTTCCTCTGCACATCCACCTTCTTCAGCTGCCTGTTCTAACCACCAGATGTCAGTTACTTTGTGACCTGCCTTCCTGTGGCGGGCCAGCTCTGTGGCTGCCAGGCCTTCATCATTTACCTCTCTTTTTTTCTTCTATTTTCTTTTCTTTTTAATTTATCCTGAGAAAGACAAGACTGAATTATCAACAGAAGTGGAATTTCACACAGACAAATCTGTTCAGTTACTTTTCCAAGCGTCCATGATGCATCTTTTCTCTGTGTCATTCTGTTTAAAGCTAGTGGTTTATTACTCACCTGAGAATAGTTTATAATTCTGTGTAATTGCTTGTTTCTGGGATGTAGGTATGTAGATCTTGGTGCAGTTAAGATATGGTTGGTTTGTGTGAACTGCTTAAGATATGTAGCTTAGAATTAAAAGCATTTTTTTTTCTCACAAAGATGATGTTTAATGGACAAAAAAATAGATCATTCATCACATCACATTTATTTTACTTTCAACCGTTACAGTCGATGGTCTATGTAGTGTATTCATTTAAGGTTTTTTAATATAAATACAAATTTGTGAGAATGCCTCTTACCAGCAATCTTTAACATGTTGTCTAGAGATTACTTATGAGCTATTGGTATCTTTCCCACCTTCTTCCTTTTTTTAGTTAAAGTTTAAAATGACTGCAGACAAAAGCACAATTTAGAATGGAATTGATTTTACATCATCTGGTTCCACTTGATATGATGTTAAGGTATTAGAGAATTGCATCGTCATCTCTTGCTGTGAAGTTGCATTACGTTCTGCAGCCCTGGCTCGCTTAGTAATGCTTCAGTAGCACATGCTTAATTGCTCAGCAAATGACACAACATGTGAAGAAATCGTACCTAAAACATGATTTATATCTCTTCAGGCAAAGACAGTGAGAACTGGATCATCTGCCTTCATTATTCTTATGGGAACACAGAAGGATCTGAAAACTGTGGTCAAGTCAGATGCTTAGCACGCTCAGAATAAGCACTTTTATTAAAGGTATGTCAGCTCTGTCAGTCAAGCTCATGCCTGAACGTCTTCTTAAAACTACACACGTGCACAATGTATTAACATATGCATCCTGTGGAGAAGAGGTTCCTTGTAGCTCTGAAGACACGTACTCTGGGCAGGCTGGGTGCTGGCATGATTACCAGAGACCAGTGGGCTTGCTGTATGCTCACTGTAAGGAGCGAGTGTATGCAGCCAGGTAAAAGCAGTATGTGATTTCAGTGGGGTACAGTGGGACTTGTAGGGGAAGAGGGAAGAAGGGGCTCGATGGAGAGAAAAAGTGTTTTTACAGATGAGATCTCTCCCACTGTGAGTCTACGTGGAGTGGAGAATCTTGCCAATACAAGCATTGGTTCACAGGTGTCTAGAAAGTGGCTAGAACTGTTGCAGAGCAGAGTATACTAGACATATTTTTTTAATAGCTGGGTCTTACACAGCACAACAACTGCCTCCATTCCAAGCTCAAACTTTGGCATACCATACTTTGAGTCTCTCCAAATGCAGAATGAATTAAAGATGGACTACTGCAAAGATCAGTAGAGTATTAAGGTTGTGTGGCTATTTATAATTCTTCTTCTTATGTCTCCTTTTATCTTGCTCTCTGCTTTGAGTAGAGATAGTCTGGTACAGCCTGTTGTAGAGGGTAGAATGAGTTCAGTCCCTTTGTTCTCCCTCCAGAAGAGCTGAAATGCAGTAACCTGACCTCCAACACCTTCCATGATTACATCTGTCATTTTTAAAATTAAATCAGATCACGTTATCTTTTTTTCCTGTAATTCCACTACATTCATTCCTCTTGCCTTTTCCTCAAAGTAATTAATAAAAAAACCAACCAACCAACCAAAAAAAAACCCAACCAGCCTAACACATAGTTTTTGCAGAAGAAAACTAGGAGACAGATATATTGGAAATAGGACTGTAAGCAAAACAGGCTGCCAAGTGTGCCCCACACTTTTCACAGGATCAGGGCTTCAATGATGTTGTATGTTAGTGTTTTGCATATGCGGTACATTGATTTGCCATATCTTTTGGGTTTAATTTTTTTTCTTTCTGGGCCATTTTTTCCTAGTCTCCTTTATTTCTTGCCTTTTTCTTTTGTTGGAAGAAAATAAGCACATTCTGTAGGCCAAACTGAAGTACCCTGAAATTGCATGAAATGCTATCCCTGGAAGGCACTCCTTGAAAAGTGTTAAGACAATGGTAGCCTAGTTCAACCGAGTGTCTAAGGTGTCTCACATGGAGCAGTCAAACTGTCTGCAAGAGGAGTCTAAGTTCATCCATGAGTTCAAATGTTGTGCAAAATACAATACATGAATGCAAATGTTGTGTGTGGAAAATACAGCTTTTGTGTCCAGCATGGCTGCAGGCTATGCTCTGAAACATGTCTGAAGAGAAATGTCCAAGGTCTCTCCTAGGTGGTGTGGATGAGTCACACATGAGCAGACTACAGTCCGTGCCACTAGCATGTTCAGTAAGCCTTGCATTTCATTTGTAGGCTGTGACTGGCCCAAAGCAGAGTTCCTTTATGATACACAGAGGAGCTAAAAGTTGGTAGCACAGAAGGAAACCTGATGTAGTGGATCCCAAAACTTGCAGTTCTTTTCACCTCCCAGTGCTTTTGAACACTTAAAAAGGCTTTAAAACCTTTCCATGTTCCTTGCCTTAGAGCGGAATAGTCTCAGAATCCCAAGGAGAATCCTTAGTGTTGCTGATTTTGTTGATTCATCTGCTTAGGTTCCAAATGTTACAGTTCTAAATTACCAAACTGTATGGTAAAGAGGAAGCGGTATCGTGAGGGTCTCAAGTGCACAACCCCTTTGTACTTATATTTCTATGGGAAGCAGAAGTAGAGAATCTTTGGCTTACAAAATGGTGGAAAAGCATAGAAATTAAGAGCCATGAGGAAATGTCTGGGAACTTCTGGCAGTACAGTTCAGGAAGGAAAGCACAGGGTGTTATGCTATTTTTGTGTACGGTCATCTGTTGTACGAGCTACAAACCCTGCGGACTTTAATGATGTCTCCTTTGAATTCTGAAATCCTGTAACTAATCTGAGTCGTTTGCACAGCTGAACAGACTCAAGGTCTCTTAAGTAAATTGGAAATACCTATAATTCTGCAGGAAATTAGAGACAGTTAGGTAGTCCCATAGCAGAGGAAGAAATAAAAAAGGAGCTATTAAATCTCTGGTCTCTGGGAAAGCTCTGGGTGAAGATGACTTGGTAATAGAATTTTCAAAACTCCTTCAGTCTTACTTGGCTCCTGTCGTATGGAAAAATTTTCAAAAGGCCAAAGCGAAAGGGTTCCATTTCAGCATTAATTGCAGTGTTGGGTTTTCTTAACCCTCTTTCCTAGGAAATAACTCATTGATGCACCATTTGCAATAATTAAATTACAGGCCAATTCTTTTGACTAATGTGACTCAGAAGACAGGTTAAAATAGCATCTAGAAAAACTCTAAACAGCATACCTTATGGACAAGAATTTAGCATATGTCTTGAGGTTCACATTAATCAGAGAGCTGTTCAGAGTTATGGCCTGTTATTATAATTTGCTATTTTTAAAATTCTCTGAAGTAATCAGAAAATCAACCAGCTCAACAGCCCTAAAGAGGGCTGCTTCCCACCCACCAGCAGTGGCTGACTTCACTGTTGACATAAAAACCATGAAGATCTCAGTCTAGTATTCTGCCATGTAATTGTATCCTTAATTTTGGCCTTGTTGAAAGTCTGCTGGAAAATTGAGCTCGTGTGTCCTCATTAGAAGCAATTCATATGTAAATCATGGAAGACTGTTTTTTTTAAACTTGAAGAAAGAAAACATCCCTGACTCAAACATTCTGCAGGCTCTTGCTCCTCTTGCGGTTCCTGTGTGGATGTGACTCTTGGCAAATCTGATGCAGTGTGAGGGTTGCTGGCCACACTTTTGGCTGCTGTTGCCTTAGCTGCTGGAGAAAGCATCTGTCAAGAGACATTGCCTTTTGCTGACCTTGGCTCAGTCAGAGAAAAGACATGAGACAAACTATGCTATCTTCTATGCTCATATGCCTGGCATATACCCGTGGAAGGCTTCTCTCTCTTGAGTCAATAGTAGCCATCTGGTATCAGCTTTTCTGCATATAAGAAGGCTCATTTTTTGCTCTTTTACATGCAAAAATAAGCTGAAGTGGCAGCTTAGCAGTAGTGGAATGACATCCTAGTGTTAAAATAGAGTAACTTTGAAAATGCATTAAATAAGCAACAGTTGGATGAGTTCTCTGGACAATAAAATTGATAAAGAAGCATATGAGGTAACAGCCAAGTGCTTGTGTGAGAGTACAACTTTGATAAAATGCAGGCACCTGTTTCTTCTGAGTATTTCTGGGTCTGGAAATAGAGGTTATTGATAGTACTGAAGGTGTTGACAGCAATTCAAAGGTGTGAAGGAATGTCAAGTCCTGATTGTGATTTCTGTGGTTTTCTGTTGGATGAGCTCAGACCACTCACACTCTTAACTGGTCCTGAAAAGCAATGTATCTGAGGTATTTGTCTCTCAGAAAGGTGAGGGTGAGTCTCTGCTGCTCAAAAATGAATTTCAAGCTATTGCTGAAGGTGTTCAGAGATTTCCTATTGGTGTCATCTTACTATAGACATATAAAAATGCAGAAGAGTGGGGGTAGGTTGCAGAGGATGAAATTCAGATTGATTAAAAATTGTTTGTCAAAACCCTCTGGTTTTTGTTGAATAAATAATCCTACATGGAAAAGAGGAAAAAAAAAATGCCCAAGGTAGTATGTGAGGCAGGTAATTGTTTGCTGTTCTTGAATTGTCCAGTTCATTGCAACAAGAAATTATAGCTGCTTGAAATCCAACCTTGTGCCCAGAAAATGTGTAAAAGCACAGCTGGCCCTGTCTGGACTGGAAATCTTTAAGACTAATGGCAAAGACTTTATTTTGAGAGAGTAGTTAGCTTCAAAAATGAATAGGGGCTGCATGTTCCAAATGTCACCTGTCAATTTAACAAATGGCAAGTATATACACATCTTAATGCCAGATTGCCGTTTCATTAGGCTCATTGTGGCTTATCTATAGCAACTGGCATTCTAGCAGCAGCAGCAGAAATACAGGAGGATAGAGACTCCTGATCACTGCTATTCCTCAGCTATATGGAGCATACTGCTTTCGGAATACAGGAAGAATGAAAAAGTGGCACAAAATGGAAAAAATGCCCAGCAAGATGGGGAAGGAGGCACGTTTCTTCAGCACAGCTGTGCTGCACTTGGTCTAACACCCCATAAAGACAGGGTGAGAGGTAATGGCCTCACGTTGTGCCAGGGGAGGTTCATGTCGAATATTAGGAAACATTTCTTCTCAGAAAAAGCAGTGAGTCACTGGCGCAGGCTGCCCAGGAAGGTGGTGGAGTCACCATCCTTGGAGACGTTCTAGAAATGTGTGGATGTGGCTCTGAGGGAAATGGTCAGTGGGCATGATGGGAATCGGCTGATGGTTGGACTAGGTGATCTTAGTGATCTTTGCCAACCTTAATAGTTCTGTGATATACTTGACCCAGCTTCAACCCGTTGCAAGTCTTTTCCCAAACTGCCCTCTGCTGTGCAGAACAACAGCTCCACAAGAACTGTGCAAACCCATAGTTAAAAATCCGCAAGCTGCAGCTGCCCACGCCAAAGCTGGCAGATCTTCTCAGTGGTGGAAATGCCATTGAAGTGTCCTACAGTGTAAGTAATCAAGGTTTTGTTGCAACCGTTGCAGAGAGCTTTCAGCCCACCCTGTTGCCAGTGGCAGCTCAGACATCCTGATGGAGCTCGCTGACAGGATAAACACATTTAAATATTAAAAAGTGCACTTGCCAGGTACCATTCTGAGTGATTCATTCAGACTGCTGCTGCCAGTATAAGTGCTGCACAACATGTCTGGAAATATGTTGCAGAGTGGATGGATTTCTTAGAAAAACACTTATTTGCTATCTGCAGACTCAAGGTTAGTAGTAACAGACTGGTCATTACACAAGTGAAGGGTTTCCTAGCTGAGTAACTGAGCTTAGGGGTGAGGCCAGAACTGGGAAGGCAGTTAGGTAATTTTGTTTCCAGGCTAAACCTCTTCATTTGCTTGTACAGCAGCATTGGTGGGAGTTTGCTCAGGGATTTGTACATGGAGAACACGAATGACAGTTCCCCTATTGCAGAGCACTCCAACAGTTGCAAGCTGCTTCTCACTGGGAGTCCCCTGTTCCAAACAGTGATTGCAGCCACAGCAACACAGCTGCAGTGGGGACACTCCATCCCCTGACAGCTCTACGTGCTGCGGCCAGGCCAATCTGCTCCCCTGCAACATGCATCCATAGGGTTTGGAGGGAAATGGTGTACCACAGAATCACCAAATGGCTTGGGTAGGAAGGGACCTTAAAGATCATCCAGTTCCAAGCCTCCTGCCATAGCGGCTGTAGATACATACAGGTTTATGCAGCCATGTTCTTATTTTACTTTCTTTCATTGGGTGTGTGAAAAAAGATGGTAAGCCATTGAAGTCAGTGTCCTTACAGCCAGTTGCTTCAATGCATGCCTGTTTTTTCCAGCTGTATCATGTGGCTTAATAATAGGTATTGCCTCTCCCAACAAATCTTGTTTCCCTCACTAGTATGTCTGCACTGATTATGGCACAAACTAGTGCAGCTTTAATGGCTACATCTCAGAATTCAAAAGGAGAAAGTGAGAATCAAAGTCGTGTCAGTATTTATTGCGCTGCTTCCTTTTATGTAGAGAAAGCTATGAAGATTACAGAAGTGCCCCAACAAATCTTCCACCATATATGTGTGAAATCCTGACACCAAAAAAATAAATGACTGAATAATTCTTCCCATCAGCACCAGGATCTGAATCATTTCATCATTTCATAAATGGCCCCAGCACCTCAAGCAGTTCACACAAGCACCACATGAGCTGAGGTTGGCAAGGGTAAGCACAGCTCAGGTCATGGTGCTGCTCCTCAGCCAGAAAGTGCTGCAGAGCCCGAGCTGCTGCCCTGGTTCACCAGCTGAACTGACAGGGAAGGGCAGAGTTAATTACACCGTGCCAAGCATTTAAGTCTACAGAGCCCCTCATTTTATGTTTTCCTCCTATTTTTATCGCTTAGATTTCTAGAAAACAAAGTAAGGCACCGTGTAAAAAATCACTATGGAAACATCACAGGCTCACTCGCACTTGACTGCCAAGCGACTACCTAACTAAAGTTTTACATCCTCTTGGATCACTGCTGGCCATCTGCTCTCCTTCAAACTTCTCTGAGTTCTTTATATCCCTGAAAAGTTCATTTTTAGAAAGGAGGGAGGAGAAGAAGGAAAGGGGAGAATCCAGCATTCTTGGCTATCGCAGAGCTATTGTGAAAAAGGAAGATAAACTCACTTTGGGGCAGCCCCTTAAAAAGACAAAGCTCTGTGTTTTGTAATTCTGCAGAAAACACCCCGTTTTGAGATGCACTTCCATGATAAGAGTATCTATTGGCAGCCACAAGGCAAAACAAATAAACAGCTGCTTCTAGTACTCTGGCACTAATTGTCTTCCTCTCTCTTTCTCTCATTTGGTGTCAAATGTATTTTCTTCTAAAATGTAACAGTTTCTGCCTACACTGGAGTTGCTGGCTGCAGGCTCCCCGGTCTTTCTCCAAACAAAACACAGGAATAGATTTCCTGCCAAGCACTGGAGAAGTTTGAAGACCTCAGTTTTTAAAAATACAATCTTTTTATCAGTGCCCTGAGCCTGCCAGAGGTAATTATGGGGCACGGTGCATTTACATTAATGCACAGGTCCTACAGACGTTTCAAAGGCTTAATGGAGAAACTCCATAAAAGCACATATTGAAAAATAAATTAATTAAATTAAACTGTCATGTAAAGATATCACTTAATTTTACAGAGCGGAAGGCGCTCTTAATGGGAATGGAATGGATCAGTGAGCATTTCAAAACCCAAAGCTATAATTTAAAATCAGCCTCTCTTCTGGTGTGCGAGTCACAAGACATATTTATTATAGCCTTGCATTGTCAATTGTAATTGGTTTAGCAGAGACAAAGCCGCGTTGCTTTGCTTCCTTGCCCTCCTAGCTGGGTCAGTGTTGTTTGATGTCAGACTATTGACAAGCAAACCAAACACTGAAATAAAATCATGCACATCTTGGATGAACTGGCAGAAATGCAGTCCAAGGTGAACATAATGCTGAAGCCTACGTAAGTTATTTATCAGGTAGCAAGGGAAAAAATGTGAGCTGAAGCTTTTCAGCTTCTTTAAATAAATCAGTTGGATCTATTTACTGCTGTTCTTCAAGCCTGCTATGTGGCAACAGACACCAATTGATATAAATAAGTTAAATAAATAAGTGAAAATGAATGCCATCATTTATAAGCTTCTGCTCTGAGCTTTCCAGGTGACAGTACAGTAACAAAGAAGGTCGTTGCACCTGACAGCTTTTCAGGGCTATAGCTAAGGCCTTAGGTCCAGGCCCCCAGCAAGCAGACAGCAACAGTCCTTCCAAGGACGTACATCATCATGGCAACTATTGGTTCCTGGGGTGCTTCTGGGTGGTTTGCTGCAAGATACGATGTGGTAGCAACAAGCAAGCCTGTGTTTCTGCAGCCATAAGCAACTGTCTCCTTCTTATATAAGCATTCCAACAAAGGTTTGATTTTTTTTCTTACCTTCTCTTCCTCACATATTTCATAAATGCTCTTTCTTGTAAGCTCACTTTCTGCTCTGAGCCACTGAGTCAGGTGAACTGATCTGGTAATAACTGTCATGGCCTCCTTCTGCCTTCTTCCTGTCCATGCACTGAGGTTAGCAATGGAGATGTTTCTCTGAGCCTGAACTGAGAGCTTCCTGCCCACATGAAGAGCTGCAAGAGCCACTGTTGCTGTGGTGGCAGGTAGAGGAACAGTGCTGAGCAGAGGAGGAAGAGGTAAGGGAGTGACTGCACACGTGCCAGCTGCCAAGACATCACACTGTGGTTCTCCTGAATGACTGCTCTTTGAACACAACTTGTTTCTTTATTACAAACATCCGTGCATCTGCATTTGTTCTTGCTCACATAGGTAATGGGATTTTAAGGAGAATGGACTTGAAGTATAATTTTTCAGCACTCTGTTCCCTAAACTACTTATTATACTTAGGAACATCCAAATGTGTCTTCCAATACTACTGCAAATGGTAAACAGAGACATGTTTTATAGCCTTGCTGTAATACATGGAGTTTTAGCTTGCTAAGTGATTTCTCTTTCTTGTCTCCTATCTAAAATGTTAGCTTGCTAAGTGATTTCTCTTTCTTGTCTCCTATCTAAAATGTTAGCTTGCTAAGTGATTTCTCTTTCTTGTCTCCTATCTAAAATGCAAATGATTGTCCTTGATTGTTCTGGACAGAAACTTTATTTTTGACACCTTCAGTCTCCTTTAGCTCTGAGCAGGACTTACTGTTTTCAAGTGACAGGTTACCCCTGGTTCTTATTAAAAGTATTTCTATTCCACCTGTAAAGACTGCGGAACTAGAAGCAGCTTTTAAAAGTTTTATCTTCTTAGCAGTGATTCTTTCTGCTCATTTATGTGGCTCCTACTGACTGACACAGTGTGCAAATACTAACAACATTCTTTGAAACAATGCAGTGGAGAAGAAAAGCTTTCTTTGCTGCTCAGCAGCCCTGGTGCTAAGAGACTTAGGTTATGGCCCAAAACAATACATAGGCTTCAGTTCTTACTGTCACTGATGTCTGTGACAAGTTCAAAGTCTGGAGTCTTCCTTTGATTTGAACTTTAGATACTTCATTATATGAAAATGTTGGTCTGCTATAAGAACTGAATGTATGTATCTGCACAGAAAAACAGCTAGCTGATATTACTAGTAAAATACCACAACCACAGGTGTGAATGTTTATTTGAAAGAAAAGTCACTGCATATAATTAAAAAGTCTTTTTCTAAACAGCTCCTCCAGCATAACTGCCTTTTTCACGAGCCCTTGCAGCTCTGAAGCTAAAGGAATCTAATTGAAGTCGTGATTTCTTTTGCCTATGGAAAGTACTTGAGAGCTATGTACTGGGTACTGCTAAGTAATGGTCACTGGGTCAGGAGGATGGGACAGGTCACAGATATAAATTCTAATCTATTAGGAGCAATGGTGTCAAAGTAATATTTGTAATGTTCTTTAAGAAAAAAAACCACACAAAAGCACACTTCTGAGCATTCTTGTTTGAAATATGCAAAAGGTTTAATTGTACTTGACTTCTGTAGTTACAGAATTCTAACCACTGTTTCACATTAAAAAAGAAAAAAGACATTTCTCAAAATGCTAAATATCAACTCTAAGCCACAGATAAGTATTCACTAAGAGCAATATAATCAAGATTGTACTGGGCTTGTATTCTTAATTCATTAGTGGAACTGTAAGGCCCTCTTCTGGATTGTAAATTACTGCATGGCCAAGCAAAGTATATGGAAAGATAAAACCAACCAGCACTAGGAAAAGATGCAGTATCTCACAGATATTTCATTCTTACTATTACCAATTTCACATTCTTGTTTTCCTATGTATGTGCCCATTTCAGTTACTACAACTTAGTAGCTGGGAATAACTGCAACTTCTTAACAGATTCTTAACAATAAAGCATTTCTTATCCTAATATTCATGAGAGATTTTCTGCAACTCTGTATGAAAACCCTGCTTTCTGAAAAACCACACAGTGCTTGCTTATGCTCATTAGCAGTAGCTTATACAAATTTTGCACACGTTTCTGTAGTCTATATGACTTTATAGAACTTGTTTGAAAATCTGGTTTATGCTAGAGGAAGTGTTCAAAAAGAACTGCTACGATGGTCATATCTGAAATCTTCAAGGACTGTCCTGTGCCTTACATGCCTTTTGACTCAACCTACGCACAAAAATTGTGAAGGTCTTTAAAATGCAATCTTCCAAGAGATTTACTTACTTGCCTAAGCAAACATTTGAAAAGCAAGATGCTTCTCCAGACAGAAGGGAATAAAATACTCTAGAATGTGCTGTGCAGAATGGCATCATTATAATGGATCCATCTGGCTGTAAACAATGCAACCTGGACTGCGAATTTTCCTCTCACTCATGAACAGTCACTTATTCTTCTGTTTGGGAATGTAAAATAACAGAAAATCACAGACATACATAGAGATGCAGGAAAAGCCAGCATCTTATTAGTAGAAACGCTTCACAGAACACATTTAATACAGTTTTATTTGACTGTACATTCTGAGAAAGAAACACACCGAAGAAAACTTCACGTATCGTGTTTTGGTGCACCTCTAACTCTTGTCACCGTAGGACTACTTCCGATTGTCCTTTTTCCGTACTTTTGATTTTGGTGCTACAAAAAGAAACAGGGAAAAAACACCAGAAGTGAATTACAAAACACGAGTGCCAGCACTGTCTGAAGTTACATTGTGGGATCGAAATAGATCCGCTAACGTGAAACCTACCATTGGGATTTTCTTGTCTGTAGAAAGCTTTTAACATCTCCACTGCGTCTTTGGCACGATAACCACCAATGCACTGTTCAAATCACAATGGTGAGAATCTGAGAATTACACAGGCCGTGTTTCACAATAATGTCTTAAGTAAAGAATAATTGTACTGTCTACACTGTACTGTACTGTCTGTTCTGCTAGTTTAACGTATACCTTTAACTGCTTGAAGGTCACAGAATTTCCTTTCCAGGTTCCTAATACATTTTAAAAACACGATGTTGAGGCTCAGTAGAGTTCATAATCTCCCTAGTAACTTAAAAGTTACAAGAATGTTCTCCTTTTTTTCCTCTGAACATATAGAAAAATTAAATATCATGTGCCATTGTCAACAAATGAACAACTTGCAGTTTGGACTCTACAAATTAATTCAGACGGGTAGTCTGACAGAAGGATGCTTAAGACATTAATAGCAGACTGCCAAAGAGTACTTGTCCACTGATTGAAATCCTTTCTGAGCCTTGAGCCCTTAGTGTTTATTTACAATGCTGAATTTTATTATTTTTTACATTCAAATCATAAAGTGTGAAAAAAACTCTTGTCAATACTCAGGTATAACACAGGATAATCTACAATTGTTTATAACTTAATAAATGTAAAGCTATAGTTAATCTCTACACATGCATATGCATGCATAGGCATTTAGGTATATAATGCCATAAACCATCTACAATTATGTATATTATACCTCTGTTCAACACTTGCCCAACCTTTCTTAAATGAGCAAGGTGCCTGTTTCTCTCCATACACTGTTCCAGTGATTCAGTAACCTTATTTTTCAGAAAAGGTTCCTCATGCCTCAATTAAATCTCACCTGCTACTTTTGTAGTCCGTGTTTATTTTGAGATTTGAACTATATGAAGTAGATCCAAGGTAATGCATTTCACCTTATTTATGTATGGACTGAGAACATAAACACGTCATACACTCACTTCCAGTGGTTCAGCTAAAAAACAATAGCCTACTACACTGCTGTTAGTCGATCTCTGTTGTGTGTTTGTACAGTCTGCACTTAAAATAATTTTTTCCTTCTCTCCCTCTGTAGAATACTGTTATTGTTCTAAGTAACACACATATTTTAGATATATTTATTCCTTACCTTGTACCATGAGTATAATTCTTTCCTTTCCTCTCTGATAGATCCTTTTAAATAATTTATCACTGTTATCAGGCTTTCCCTCAGTTTTCTCTAAGGACTTAATTTTTTGTTTTCTTGTTAGGTCAAGTATACTTGACATCTGCTCATCTTCCACCTGGGTCCCCTTAAACTGATCCATAACATTCTCAAAGCATACTAACCAGGCCAGGCACACTATATTAGCTGAAAACAAAGGAAAACATTTTATAGCTTACTTCAAATGGTTCTCCTGTGTCTGCGATATCATCAGAGGAAATGCTCAAAACTGAGCCACAACCTCCAAATCGCTCATTTCGACAGCCATATACAACTCGTGGAATTTATGTGAACGCGTTAAGGTATGAAGTGAAATGCAAGCAGGACGTAAAGTAGCCTGATTCTCATTAAATCTTACTAAAATGTACTTGTACTTTTCGAACTAAATTAGTTTGCACTGTAATTCCTCCCTCCTAAAACCAAAATTAACTTCTGAATAATCTAAGATGCATTGCTGAAATTGTACATTCAGTGTTTCTCAGAAGATAAGCATGAATCCCAAAACATAAAGCCATGTAACACTTTTCAAAACCCAACACTGAACTGAGATCATCTAACATATTTCTAAAGTGTATTTTTATATCCTTGACAGGCTGAGGGAGCTGAGCTTGTTCACCTGGAGAAGACAAGGCTGTGGGGTGACCTCATTGCAGCCTTTCAGTACTTAGAGGGAGCCTATAACAGAAGGGGAATCAACTCTTTGAAAGGGTTGATAACTGCAGGACAAGGGGAAATGGTTTTAAGTTGAAGGAGGAAGATTTAGGTTGGATGTCAGGGAGAAGTTCTTTACTGTGAGAGTAGTGAGGTGCTGGAACAGGCTGCCCAGAGAGGTTGTGGGTGCCCCGTCCCTGGAGGTGTTCAAGGCCAAGTTGGATGGGGCCTGGCAGCTTGGTCTAGTATTAGATATAGAGGCTGGGGGTCCTGCCTGTGGCGGGGGAGTTGGAGATTCATGATCCTTGAGGTCCATTCCAACCCGGGCCATTCTGTGATTCTGTGATTCTTAAGATAAATTGTTGTGATAGTTGCACCATTTCTCTTTCACTCTTGAAACTCTTGTTATTTACCATACACTAAAAGGAGGATGGTACAGACTTGCATACAGTAAGGTACCTCTGTTGGCTTTGCCTGACACTATCAAACTCTTCTCTGTGGGCTTACTACGAAATGACTATCACTTTTACTTATGGTTTCCCACCATGAATATCATGAAAGGATACTCATCAAGCGCAAGGCAGCCGCACACATGATGCAAGGCTCTACAGTTACATACAGTACCGAGTGAGAAAACACTTCCTCGTGATCTTTCTTGTGTTGCTGGCACCACTCAAGGACCTCATCAATTGCCACCATTTCTGCATGTCGAGTAGCCTAGGAGATAAAAAGAAACATTTTCTTTAACTTTGGATAGATACACAGCTTCCACCATCTCACTTGTTCAGATGCAATGGAAATAGAATAGAAAGTCATAAAATCAATCTTCACTCAAGTCAAAGATACAATGGTCAATCTAATCTTATAATCTAATTTATCAATAGTGCAATTAATTTCACTTCTATGAAATATTTAAGATAATAATTTCTTGAGAAGTCTAATTCAAGCACACCACTCTGCGTGTTCAAACTGCAAAAGAAATTTCATGAGAAAATATTTTCAATTCCGTGCAGTCCGAGCTGTAGGAGAAATCTTCAACCCAGCACACACAAGATCCACAAGCTCAAACCAGTTTTTTTCTTCAACCTGTTTTTTGGTCATGCCAGCATAGCGAAAGATGAGACATGAAAACTCTACTTGCAGTTAAAGGGAGATCCAAAGCCCACTACAACAATTCACATAGCCCACAGCTTGCTCCCAAAGACCAAGAATGCCTGCCAGGTGAATTTCTCTGGCAATAGTAAGAAACTGCTCCTACCTGGTACCTTTCCATCTCTGAGGATTTTCCTCTGTCTGCACAGAATGAATGTATTCTAAATACACATTAACTTCTGTGTATTTCTGGAATTGCTTGGCCTACAATGTACACACAGTATTTTCAGTCTGTATGAGGTTTAATGCCGTTCAGTAATACATACATGTACAGTCAGATTCTCATGTAATAGGCAGCAGTGTACTTTGCCAGTCAAATCTCACAGAAGAAATATCACAAAGCACTAGATATGAAAGGACTCTCCAGTTACAGAGCCTGGTACTTATTTGAATTAAGGTTGTCAGCATTCTCCTTTTTAATCTCCTTTGGAAAATGGAGGTTTTTGACCCATGAATTAGACTAAGACTTCAGCAATCCAAAGTATACTTCTACCTCTGCTAAATAAGTCTTTGTGTTATCTTAAATAACCTCCTGTCAATACATGAATTTACATTGATGTTTCAGCCTTGTGAAGATCAGTGGGGATAACTGTAAGATGCTGTAAACTATATGGCACTCACGCATCTATCGAATTGTGGTAAGTTTAATGTTGTTTTAAAATGTTTTAAAACTCCTACAGAGATTTATACTGCCTGTGCCCACACTAGCAAATAGTGCAGTGAAACAGGAGTGTATCTGCAGAGTAAGACTTGACATCAATGCAGGGGAGTTCACGCTGGATTAGTTCCAGTTTAGTTGTATGGAGTATGTCCATCAGCAGCTGGAGTGCATCAGGTATGCTCCAGCAGTGCATCTTCATGTGAAAGGAAGAGTTTGCCACCTCTGAGACACAAAGCCTGGTAAGCAGACAAGAAACTGATTCCACGAGTGCATTTGTGATCTGGACTGCCATCGTAACAAATCTCCTCAGAATAAAAACATGGATCTGAATCAATATGTAGACATGACTCCTCCAGAGCTACCAGTGAAATGCTGCCATGAAGGTTCCCTTGCTGAACAAAGAGAGTGCATCAGCTGAAGTCTTCATGCACACACCTTACGAAGACATCAAACACAAAGCCCTCTTGCACACTGATCCCTCTGAACTACAGCCACTGTAACACACGAGTGTAAGCTGAGGCTATTCTAATTTTGTCCCCCTAAGATCAGGACAACACATCAATGCCACATTGGCTTTTCAACTCCTCAGCAACTCTAACTGCAAACGTAGGCAAGTTAAAGCACAGTGTCCGTACAGACACTAACTAGATCATGTCCCTTAACTCATCAGACATAGTCATTATTTTTTTCCAAGTAAAGAAAACTATTTCTAAAAAATCATGAAAAATATGGAAAAACAAACAGTAAATTTTGATTTACTATTTCTCATCACAAGTGGGCACCCAATGAAATTAGCAGGCAGCAAATTTCAAACAAACAGAAGGAAGTACTCTTTCACCAAGCAAGTAATTAAATTGTGGCACTCATTGCAACAGGATGCTATGGAAGCCAACAACATAAAAGAGTTCAAAAAATGTTTAGACAGATTTGTGGCGGATATGTGCACACACAGCCATCAGCAGCAATGATCCAGACACAGCCTTGGGCTCTGGAAGTTGCTCCCAAAGCTGTTCACTTCCAGAAGAGGAAAGGACATGCAAGGGAAAGGGTTCCACTTGTCTTTTCTCAATTCTCGTGTTTCCTCCTTAAAGCCTCTTATAATGGTCATTCTTAAAGACAAGATATTGGAGAAAAAAATCCTGACCTTATAGATCTGTCTTTAGGTTTTAAATTGAGCTATGCCTAGATAGTATTTTAACGACACGCTCTGTGTAAAATAACATATGAAAAAAGACAACTTTTTTGATTTGCCAACTCAGTTTTTAATTTTGTTGTTGTGAAGTCAAGACAACAAAAGCAATTAAATGTAGAAACGGGAAAACTATTAGAGAGTGGCAGATGGTATTTCAAGGAGGAACTATTTTAAGCTGATGTCACCAGGTAAAAAGCCTTGAGATATTAAAACAGTACCCCAAGCAAAGCCAAATGTTTTTATAGACAAATAAAGATACCATCAGCACCCTGAAAAGCTTACCTTCTAGAACTCTGACAAGAACTAACAAGTGAGAGCAAAGGAGGCCAGTGTTCAAAGTTCTGTCTTGTCTTGCTGCTTCATTAGTAGTTTAAGAGCGTGAGCAGTGTTTCAATTCCAATTATCACATACTGTATGTGCAAGATGCCGTGGGCAAAGACACGTGCTACAATGACCCAACAGGAGATAACAAAGATGAGGAGTCTGCAAGTATCAACAAATGACATAAAGGAAAGAACACTTTAGTAGGAAGCATATGATTGCATCACAAATGAAAACAAAGATGCTAAAAAAATAGTTCAGGTTGGGAAGGGTCATACAGATTAAAAAGAAGAAATTGTAAGGTTGGTCTGAGGCAAGACTGTGAATAAGCAAGCAAACATGGGAGAAGCCAGAGGGAACACAGTGCTGGCACCAGCATGTGAACTTATTGCCAGGCTGTTGAAAACTAGTGTCTTACACAGACATTTGTTGCACTATTGCCCAATGAATGCAAGTAATGACACATCAAATAATTTTGAAATGGTGATGCCACAGCCATGCTCCTAAATAAATAAAATAATAAAAACACATAAAAACATCATCCAATATCAACACTTTCCAGAAAAATATCATGATCAGGAATTCTGAACATTACTCACACAGAGTAAGAAGCAGCATCTCAGATGTTTGTGTGTTTTGCAATGGACACACTGGGCAGAAACAGAGTATGCAGGGTAACAAGAGACAGACTGAAAAAATCTGAAAGCTTTTAGCAACTACATTTTCTTGACAAGATGAGCAGATTAGGAACAGGATAAAAGAAGATGTAAAGAAGACACTGCTTGCACCTAACTGCAGTCCCTTAGAACAGAGGAAGGACTTACACTAGGAGAAAACAGGGAATTTATTTGACGTAAAGCCTCGTGGTGATTTGATTCTTAAGAAGGGAAGAATTGTAGGGAAGGACTGCAGACTGAAATGAATACAAAAGTAAGCAAAGAAGAGAAATTACACTGGAAAGATAAATACCTGCTCTGAGAAAACCTATCAGCAATGATGCTCAAGGATCATTTTTCTTTTTTTTTTTTTTTTTTTTTTCAGCTGGGACATGGGCATTAACTGGAGAAATACCTACATAATATAAGCTACACAAGCTACCAACATGTGATGAGAGATGTGATAAAAATAAACAGGGTCAGAGTATCTATCACTCAAGAAGCGGATGGTTTTAGGGACAGCAGTCGGAAGAAAAAGAACACAAAGTATAGCAAAACAGTATTAAAGACAAAGGCAGCTCCAGACAAAATGGGCAAATTTTTTCCAGGAAGAGTGGGAAATACTGCTGCTATCAATCGAGACATAACAGAAAGTCCATCTGGAATAAAACATAGTATGGTTAACTGAATTCATGATCACAGCTGGAATGGATGTACAGGAGAAGAATAAGAATGAATGCAAACACACAGACAGTTTTTTGAGAGGCTTGGGGAAAAGAGGGGAAAACAAAACCCCAAAGAAGGTATGACTTTAAATACATCCAAGCTGTGTAAATCAAAGAACATTGTTTCAAGCTTAAAGAGAGTAGATTTAAGTTGGATACAAGGAAAAAGTCTTTTACAGTGTGGGTGGTGAGGCACTTGAACAGGCTGCCCAAAGAGGTGGTGGATGCCCTGTCTCTGGAGACATTCAAGGCCAGGCTGGATCAGACCCTGGGCAACCCAATATAGCTGTGGTGTCCCTGTTCGTTGCAGAGGAGTTGGACCGGATGACTTTTAAAGTCCTGTACTGAGGACCCCACACATGGACACAGTACTCCAGGTGAGGCTTAACCAACTCAAAAGATTCATTTTCACTTTTTATTACACCCTGAGATTAGATGCATCAACTACGAATTACAGCCAGATCCTGCACTCAGATCCACTTACACAGATCTTCCAAGATCCCTGTTGATTTTAATGGGCCTCTTAGCATGTATAAGACCTAAGATTAGGGCTAAAATTGCAAGCATCAGGTCTAAAGTTCAAAGGTACATTTTTAGAGGTAATCACTTTGCCAAAGAAATGATTTCTGTAAATGAGACGTGGGGTTTTGTTAGTTATCCACGTTCCCTAGTCCTTGTCTTCTCCCTCACCTTCCAAACTGAGACTTTTATTCATTTACGGATTCTCTCTGTTAGTGCGGAGGTGTTTAGCTGGACGAGGATCAAGCGATCCTATGATCCTGTCAGTACGAACCGGAAGGCCCGGCAGCCGTCCGTCTCCCCAAGCGCCCGCCAAGCTGCCCAGGCCCGCTCACATCCCGTCTGAAAAGCGACCCATGGCAGAACCGCGGTGCCGTCAGCCGCTCCCCGCCTTCGCTCCCCGACCCCCGCCGAGCGCGCAGACCGCGGCGCCCCGCCTCACTCACTCACTCACTCACGTTCTTGGTCTCGTTCACCTCGTTCCTGCCCTTCCCGATCGCCGCGCCGTCGTACACCAGCAGGCAGCCGACGGGCACCTCCCCGACTTCCAGCGCCTCCTGAGCCTGCGGACGGACACGGCGCGGGGCAGCGTTAGTGCGGGGACGCGGGACGGCCCAGCCCCGCCGCGCGGCCGTCCCGGCTTCCCGCCGTGCTGACCATGAGGAAGGCCCGCTCCATCCACGCTGCCTCGTCCTCCTCCATGGCGGCCCGACGGAGCGCGGGCGCTGTTTCCGGGGGGCCGCGCGGGGAGGCACCGCGGGCGGGGCCGCCGAGGGCTCCGCCGGGGGCCGCTGCCACCTCCCCTTCCGCCGACGCAGGGAGGCGAGGGGCGGCCGTGTCGGGCGCGCAGGATGCTCCGGTCGCTCTGGAGTTTCCTCAAGCGGCACAAGAAGAAATGCCTCGTCCTCGGCACCTTCCTCGGCGGTGAGTGCCCGCGGCGCGGCCGAAGGGGCTCCGTGGCTGCGGGGGGAACCGCGGCCCTCCATTCTCGGGGACCCTCCGCTCCCCGAGTGCCGCCCGGCCGGCCCGGGCCCCAGCTCGCGGGGTAGCGGTGGAGGAGGGGTTGTGAGAGCGGCTGTCGGAGCCGTTCTTCTTCCCTCAGAGCTCCGTCTAAGCCACGGGGGCACGGTCTGGTAGGCTCCTCTTTGGAGTTATTACGAGATTAGTTCGAGTGGGATTAGATTTAAAGGAACGCCTCGGACCTGTCTCTCTCTGGCGATAAAACGCCACACTGTGTTTTCTTGGCGGAGGTGAGGTGTTTCTCAAACGACGCGGCCAAGTCTTTGCACGCTCAGTCGTCAGATCTCCATGTATTTTATGCAAATGGCACAGAATTAAAGATCGCAGAGTTGCTAAGGAGCCTTTGATTTGTTTGTGCCCACAGGAACTTGTTTGAGCAGTTCAGTGTTCTGAAGGCTGTAAGGTTTCTGCAGTGCATTTGGTGTCTCTCTCTTTGTTGCTTTTGATTCAGGTGAGGCCTTCTGGGGGGGTGCAGTGGATATACTTGTGGCCTCTACACCCTTCCAGCACGGATTCCTTCTGTATTTTTCCAAAGAGTTCTGATGGGTGCATGATAGTTGGTTAGCTGGTGTTCACGGTCAAACTGCTTTGCCCCTTCCCTGCAGGCTTTCTGCCTTCACAAACACAAAAGAAGGTTATGTTTACCTGTTTGAGCCTCCACGCTAGCAGCCCACCATGCTAAATTAACGAGGCTTACTTTAACATGCCAAACTGTAATCTGCCAGCTGTTCCCCCTCACCTCCCACTGTCCTTGTGAGAGTGGCAGGCAGACAAATGGGAATAGAGAAAGCATGGGTTCTCCAGCCTCAGATGGAAGTGTGGATTGATGTCTTACTGGGAAAGCAGGTACGGTAGAGCTGATGGCTCTCAGTAGTCCTGCCACCCTGAAGTCCTGAGTTCATTACCTGTAAATGGCCCTTTGCCAGCCTGGAAACCATCCTGGCATCACCAAACTTGCAGCTTTTTCCTGATGGTTGGTACTGTTCACGTAGCACCTCTTTCACTGAAATGCTGTTGACTGGATGAAGTATATTTAACAAAAACACAACTAACTAACTAAAAATCAGGGACAAAATCAAAGTCATTTAAAGTGCTGCCAGACCTAAGGAAAAAAAAAAGACAAAAAAAACAAAGTTGTTGTGCTTCTGAAAAATCAGCTTATCTGCTGATGTAATGTCAGAGACTGTAATTTCTGGTGTGTTTTTCTTAAGAGCTGTAGTTGCACTTGCTGGGAAGGCAGAAGATACAAGGGAAAACAGAGCATCACAAAAGCCTAAGGATTTTAAGTCTTTGGCTCGTGGGCAGAGTGCTGTATTTAATTATTCATTAGACAGTACAGAAGAGTCCCTGCATTATTACTGGTGCAATGTTTTATCAGTGAGTTACTGAAGAACCATGAGTTGGTACTCGTGCCTCTGCTTACTGAGACAAATTCCTTGTGTGTTATTGGTGGGTAACATTCCTAATGCAATTTTTGTGAATCCCTAGGCTCTGTCTCATAAGCAGAAAAATCTTTTGCAAAACTCATGATTTAAGTGCTCAAATTGATAGAAAAGCAACTGAAATAGGTGGATTTTCCCTTTTATTGAGAGCACCTGGACTTACGAAAGACCACCACATAGGAACCCATTCTTCAAGGGTCAGTTCTTTTAGCAGTATAAAGTAAATTGACTTCACAGAATCACCAATGTTGGAAAAGACCTTCAAGATCCTCCACTCATCCACCTGTCACCAATAGTACTCGCTAAACCATGTCCTTCAACACAAAATCCAAACGTTCCTTGAACACCTCCAGGGTCGGTGACTCCACCACCTCCCTATGCAGCCCATTGCAGTGTCTGATACTCTTTCAGAAAAGTAGTATTTCCTAACATCCAGCCTGAATCTCCCCTGGCACAGCTTGAAGCCATTCCCTCTAGTCCTAGATTTAAATCTCTTGAAGTAAGCAAAGTCTAGGGTTCAAAGTTCAAACCCATGAGAAGTGTTATTTAAAGCAGAGAGAAAGAGCTCGCGTGTCTCAGCTGTGAGGACATATTGCATCCATTTGTTCTTACTGTACAAGGAGATTTAAACTGACTTTTATCTCAATGCTCAGCATTCAGTGCAGATTGCGTTGGATATTACAAAATACTTCACTGTTGTCATTATCTCAGTGTTGTAGAAGAGCAAGTGCAGGATGTGTTTGAAATGTGCAGTTCTGATTTCAACAGTGAATTAATTGTTACTCAATTTCATCTGTTGCAACCTTCAGCTTGCAGGAAGAGCATTTTGGTTCAGAAGTCTGTCTTCTTACCTGGGATGGTTGTGTTGGTTTGTGAGTGAGAGCAAAGGCATTTGGTGAGTTCTGATAGAAGTCTGTGGTGCCAACAGAGTAAGGCTTTGGAGCTTACCTATTTTGAAGGTACTTTTTAAGCGTAACAGAACGATTGTGTGTCAGCTGATGTATGGTTTACTTGTATGTAAGAGCAAATCACAACACATGCAGCTATTGATGTTCTGGAAGAGTGCAGACTTGTGTATGTCAGCACCATTTCTACATAATGAAATTCTTGAAGGTATTTTTCTTAATTATTTTTTGAGGGAAGTATGACAGCGGGGTAAAGATCACATAGACTTGTAAGGAGATTTCCTGAAACTTGATGCCTCCTAGTTACTAGTTGCACCTGTGAAGAAAGAATCATAGAACGGCCTGGGTTGAAAAGGACCACAAATGATCATCGAGTTTCAACCCCCTGCTATGTGCAGGGTTGACAACCACTAAACCAGGCTGCCCAGAGCCACATCCAGCCTGGAGGGGAAAAAGGAAAAAGCTTAGGGAGAAAGTCATTACTTAGGTGTGATGGGAGAAATCTCCAACTGGTTTGAAATCACTGTCATGAATGTGTAAGAGCCTGTGGATTTTGTAAGCTATTTCCATTACTTCTATCTAGGTGGGAAGAAACTATACAGCAGTGATAAACTGGAGCATGTTTCTCTCAATTCTCTGATAAATTGCTTCCACAGGAGACAGATATTATAGACCCAAACGTTGCATGTGTTATAGGTCAGCCAATGTATGTGTTTCAGTTTGTAGACCGGTTACAGAGCAATAGGAAATGTAGTTCAAGATCCTTGCTGATGTTCCTATACCTGAGTGCACTGGTGTCAGTGGCTGTAATCCTTCCTTGCACCACTAATCTGCTTCTCTGAACCTGTGGGCTTCAGAAATACTGAACCACATTATTGAAGGTGGAGATAGTTTCCATAGAAATTATCCTTTGAGCAGTCTCATTATTGCTGAATTTTCTTCATTCCTGCTTTTGTACGGGACATACGGGAAAGGTAATGTATGAAAATCTGTCTGTACAACTGTTAGCTAATTAGATATGAGCAAATGCTGCCACTGCCACTTACTGCTGACCTCCCTTCTCCTACGGAGAAGTAAAATGGAGATATTTTAGCCGTTGTAAAAAGTTGACGTTTCCTTTGCTTGTTCTGTTTTGCTTGTCCTTTGCTTGAAGACAGAAGTCTTCAAAACATCGATTTCATTTCTTACAATTACCTTAGCTGATGTTGGCTTTATGGCAGTTGTTAGGATGTGACTTGCTCTGGTCCTGCTCCCAGCTCTTCTCTATATCGATACAGATACAGCATTTCTAAAGCAAAAAGTGAGCACACACGCAACTCCCAGGCAGGCAGCTCCTTGAAATACCCCTCAGTCAGGAAATGTGCATGCAGCAGTAACTCGTGTAAGTGTTCATCTTCATAAAGCTGCAAGAGCAGGACTGGAATTCCCTGAGCACAGCATCAAGTCCTGTAAACAACTTGAGGCATTTAGGAGAGCAGTTGGTATCCATGCATTGCTCACATGCAAAAACATTTTTTTGTTCATTGTTTCTGCTTAAGCTCTGTGGATGATGCAGTTTTTACCTCAGCTTACTTTTTATGCATCGCATTCTTAAAGGCGAAGCTGGAGTGCACAGTATCAGTTAGTGATGGGTCAAAGTTACACCTTTGTTCAGAGGAGGAGGGAGGAAATTGAACTCCTAATGTGTTGCCTCACTCAATTGCATTGAAAGCTGGATGGCTGCTAGTGCAACTTTGGACCCTCGTGAGATAGGTGGCAGTTTTCTGCAGAGTGCCCAACTGTTAGGCAATTAGTGCCCTCCATCTTACTTACAAAGGTGTTGCTCCTGCGTATGACTAAAGGGCCTGCACATGGTTCTTGTTGTTTCCTTCTTACTGTCTCATGACTGCCATGCTGCGTGCGGGAAGAGCCTTTTTTTAAACCTGGGTGATATTTCTGTCACAAAACCTGGAGTTAAATGGCTTATTTGGGGAGGAGGGGGAATGAACCAAAGCTTGTCTTTTGGACATGTGGTTCTGTCTGAATGCAACGTATGTGGCGGAATTAAATATGGTTGGAAGAATCTTGTGTTTGAAAACTATTTGTTTAGAATAAACAAATCAATTGCTGCTGTTGCAGTAGGCTGTGAAAATCAGCATCCTGAAGTTTGTGTTCTAAATACATATTCTTGACAGGAATTGATTATGTTTAGAAGCAAAATTATTGTTATTTATGAAGTCTCATTTTGGTTAAGAGTTTACAGTGGTAAAACTGCACTTTACATTGAGGAAGCTGTAGCATTGAAGTTTGCATCTGATGGGGTGATTTGTGACAAGTGCTGGCTGAGTCTGCCAGAAGGTTGAAGCAGGAGAGCTCAACTTTCACTTGTTTCCCAAAAGACTCATGAGATAAAAAAGTGGAAGTGATCAAGATTGTTCCAAACTGGTCAGGTTTGCAATTGCAGATTGGGAAACATGCTGCCAATATGAATTGAATAACTTTTTTTTTTTTTTTTTTTGGTGACCATAAATATTAGGGCACAAAGTTGACAAACCTTTTGAAATAGTGATGGTGGTTTTGTAGAATATACTGAGATGTTTTAATGACCAAAAAATGGAACTGAATTCAAAACTGGAGTAGTGCTGTTGTTTGCTAATTACTATTAAAATACTTGAGAGCCACATATCTTCTCTCAAATCATTTCATACCCTTACGGTTTTAAGCCAATGAAAGGAGCTGAAAGGGGCTTTGCTCACATTTTAAAAGCAGTTTGTAATCTGAAAATCTCTCTGTAGGGGTCTATTTACTGGGGAAATATGGGCAGAAGAAAATCAGAGAAATCCAGGAACGAGAGGCAGCTGAATACATCGCCCAAGCACGAAGGCAGTATCATTTTGAGAGTAATCAGAGGACATGCAATATGACAGGTAAGATAAAGAAATAGTTTATGTTCCTGAGAAGTGGAGTTATTTGGGGATTTATAACAGTAAGAAAGGAAGGTGAATTCGAAGTCTTAACTAAGTAGTAGTGTATAAATTATAGTCATCTTATGACTTCTGACTAAATTGGAGGAACAGAGGATTGAAGAGATTTCAAGGGGTCATTGTAATCCTTGGTTTGTGTGTATTCATCTGTTATGTAATGCGTGATTTATCAGTTCAAGACCCTTTTTTGTATTGCCCTCAACTCCATGTCACATGGATGTGTGAAGCAGCACCCAGAATTTACTGCAGGATTAATTCCCTTATTCATTGTAGCACATGGCTAGTAAACCACACAGAGATCTCAGAGGGTAATTGTGATTTGCAAATATATTCTATTCCCTACAGTTAATTCCCTACACTTGAACAACTGAAAGGTACCAAAAGTGGTAGTGATTTTATTCTAGCATTTATCTCTGCATTTGGGAGGACGTGAGTCTGAACACAAACCTTTCAAAGCTAATTCTGCAACACAAATTGGGCAGTGTTTTCTTTTCCTCTTGAAATTTGTAGCAGTTTATGAAGTGACTGCAAATGGTTTCTGTGCACTTTGTTTACTCTGGAGCAATTTATGTTTCTTTATTATCTTTTTCCATTTGGTATTGACTGCTGGTATTGACTACTGCAAGGACTAAGCCTTTATTTGCCATTAATTATACAAAGTATGTTCTGTACGGCAGCATGCATTTTTGCCAAGAGTTTTTCATGTTTTGTGGCATTGATCATGTTCTGCGAGTGCTTTTGTTTACCACTTCTTGTTCCCATCGTATAGTGGTAGGTTAGAACTTGGATGTTCTGGAAATCAGGCATTTTCTTCCACCAGCTTTCCTTTGATTTAAAATGTACCTTTCCTTTGTTCTCTTACTGTGGGGGGTGGAGGAAACAAAAACAAGCAGAAAAACGCTCAGATTTGTTCTTCCTATTTGGGGAAATACAACAGTGTGGATGAAAATCCACTGATTACTCTTCTGGGGAGTTGAAGGTGCGTATGCACAGATACTGCAGGATGTGAGCATATGTCTGCAGGCAGTCAGGAATAGCCATGTAAGGGCAGCATTCTACCCAAGCTGGAAGGAGGTGTGCAGGACAATTGCAGGAGTTCCTAGGTTGCTTGTCCTCCCAGCTTTGTATGTAGAGTAAATAGGACCAATACAGTATAGCAGCTGTCGAGTAAGTGTGGGGTATGGATTAATGGTGCTTTTTGTATGTTGAAAAATTTTGGTTTACATTTTTGTTTTTTTTCTTTCAATTACAGTGCTGTCAATGCTCCCTACATTGAGGGATGCCTTAATGCATCAGTTAAATTCTGAGAGTCTCACATCTCTTCTTAAAAATAGGTAAGATTACTTCATTGTGTTGAAGATAACTTGTTTTGATATCTTTTTTTTTCTCAAATGATGTATTTATAATGTAGAGAGTGTGCAGGATTTCTGTTCTGCATCCTGTTGAATAACAAGTCTTAAGGCATTTTGAAATCACTATATAAATATTTTGTCATGTTAGATGTAGTTTGATAGGTAGGTATAGCATTCTCCAAACTCTACAGGAGATAGTTATCACTTTCAGATGTTTCAGTGAGAGCCATGATTTTTGTTAAAATGCTCTATTTAAGGGAAGATTAGATACTATAAGTACTTTGTCTTAAATAGACTATCTTAATTATGTTTTTAGTTGGGAAAATGTTTATGTAATCTTACAGAGATCAGACATGATTGGTAGTAGAAGGTATATGAAATGATGTTACAAATGGAAGTGAGTTATCAGAAGTTAAAGAGGCATGTCGTGCTTTAAGACAAATGTCTCCATGTCAGAAAACAACCTTTGTTTTCATTAGAACTGTAAGAACAAGTGGCATATTAAATAAAGTGTGTAGTAGCATGCCTTAAAAGCTGCTTGGCATTGAGGAAGGAGTAAAAGTGTTACTGTAGGCCGTTAACATAGGATTTCTGACTCCCCCAAGGCTACCTTTCCTGTTTAGCTCCTGCTAACTTATTTATATAGCTGTAACTTCAACTGTCCAGCATTTAATAAATTGGCAATCCCATCATTGACTTTTTTTCCAGTCAAATACTCTCCCAAGAACCTGACAGAATGTGATACTTAGAATGGGAATTATGCTTAAATAATGGCTTTGTAATATGTGATGTGAGAACCTGGGTACTGTAGTTGAGTGATAGTGAACCCAAATGAGAAGTAACTGGAAAAAGTTAGTTTGTATGGAATATTTAATGTACTTCCCATAGTTCTACTTAATGAAAATTAACCTGAATGAATAAGGGATGTTGTGGATGACCAGATTTGTCTTCTGGACTTTAGTCTCTTATTCCATGTCCAAAACAAGTAGTGGCCTTGTTTGTTCTCTATAGCATGCATTCTTTGATCAGAATGTAGCCAGTGTCACCAATTTGTTGAAGTATTTGGAGCAGTTTATGGATACAGAAGCAGACTTCTGAATTCCAATAACCCCAGCAGAAATGGTGATGGGACTTCTGCATAACTTCTGTTATGCATTTCTGAGAACAAAGAAACGTGTGTGTGTGTATGTTTAAAATATTGGTTACATGCAGCTGAGACCATGAATATCCTTGGATACTCTAATTTGGAATGTATTTTACAGTAGAGTTTGTGCTTCCTTTTTTGACTTACGCAGAGGAAGTTCTAAATAGATGCTTGAACTTTTTGAAGGGTAGAGAAGGGGCTGGGAGGGACAGATCATGAAATGGGGCTGCAGAGCAGGCTTTAAAGAGAGCCTTTCAAGAAGCTTTGCATTCAGGTGCTGTACACAAAGGTATAGATTTGTTTTCTTTCCACTTTGATTTTGGAAGATTAATCACGTGGCTCTGGACCCTTCCAGTGTTGCTCTTGTTGCCTATGCAAGAGTAGATCCAGAGACATTCATCTTTAGCATCCGTAAATATACAGTCTTTTTCTTTCATCATCTGTGAGAAATCCTTTAACTTAAAATCCTTTCAGTTCCTTAAATTTAAAACCTTTTTACATTATTTTAGTAATTTGGGGAGGATAGGAACAGATTGGGAGTATAAGCAGACTGACTTCTTCAGCCTTCCAGGTAAACCTTTAAAAAGTGAGCACCACACAAGGTTACCAGTGCTCTTGTTCTGTCTTCTGTCCTACCCTTCTCAAATCAGTGAGATTGAATGAGGTGGGGAAAGTAGTTGCTGCTGTAGTCTTGCAGATGTTGCATATCTCCCATGTACTCATTACAAACTTTATTCCAAAACTCTGTTTATGTTTGTATTACCATCTGCATCCCTACTGCTTTTCTAAGTAAAGGAATGCGAAATAAAAATTGAATAGTAGGTGAAGACTGAAAAATCTATTTCCATTAAGCCACTGTTGGGCTTAATGCTTGCAGTCTTAAGCTGTTAACTGATTGTTGCCTTATGTTTTGAGAAAAGACTTTGTAAAAAAAAAAAAAGAGTATTTTTTTACTGTAAAATGTGTTTTGACTCAATAGATACAAATGCATTTGGCTCATGTTGGTGTGCTGTCCTGTATAAGTAAGGCTTTTCGTATTGAGGCTTGTCATGTGTTTCACCTACAGAAATATTACTGTCTCTTTTGGAAGTCTTTGGCTTTTGAATGAGTTAAAGCTGTTGATTTTGCTTGTAAAAAGTGAAGTGCTATGGATTCTTCTCTCCTTTTTTTTTTTTCTTTTTTAAATATTCTTCGTTCTGGAGTTGTAGATTTAATAGTTTATAATTGTGTGCATTACTTAATGGCAGTGAGCTGAAAAATTATCTGTGATTGATAAAATGGTCAAACTAATGCTAAAGTACACGTGATTCAGAAAGATAAAAGCATTGCTTAATGGTTAACTGAGCCTGTGAAAAGTCTATATATTTTATTAACTAGATTACTGTAAAATCTAAGAACAGGTTGGCCTGCACTGTGTGTGCTGAATATTTAAGTGTTACTTCTGATCCCAAGAAATTACCAAATGTTTCTCCAAGTTACTTCTGCAAATTGATTCCTCCACAATGAGATACTGTAGATGTTACTTACTGATACTGATCCACGTGAGAGAAGGGCTGAATAAAACTCTTGAGTGGTTAGCTTGCTCTTACGTCTGCTATTGCATTGCTAAAATCATGTCTCTTTACTAGTCCTAAATATGCCATAGGTCTTAGTTAGATGCATTTATGCATGCAGGCAGGGAAAACAGGCAAGTTGAATCTGAGCCAGCAGCGTGCCCTGGCAGGCCAAGGGGCGGCCATAGCCTGGTGCAGCAGGCCCAGTACTGCTGCTGAGTGATGGTGAGGGGTGTCCTGCACTGCTCTGCACAGTATGGCTTCACCTCCAGCACGGGGTGCAGGTTTGGGTGCCGCAGTATGAGGATACCAAGCTATTAGAGCATCCACGGGAGGGCTACAAAGATGGTAGAGGGTCTGGAGGGCCAGGTGTATGAGGAGCGGCTGAGCTCCCTTGGTTGGCTCAGCCCAGAGCAGAGGAGCTGAGCGGAGCCCTCATGGCAGCTGCAGCTCCTCACAGGGAGCGGAGGGGCAGCGCTGAGCCCTGCTCTCTGTGACAGCCACGGGGCCAGAGGGAACGGCATGGAGCTGTGTCAGGGGATGGATAGGCTGGGTGTGAGGAAAAGCTTCTTCACCAAAGAGTGGTGGGCATGCAACAGGCTGCCCAGGGCAGTGGGCAAGGCCCCAAGTTTGGATGATCCTGTGTAGAGCCAGGGGTTGGACTCAATAATCCTTGTGGGTCCCTTTGAGGTTGGGTATTCTGTAATTCTGTACCATCTGTGTTCTTGCTTTTTGTCTGCAGAGTATATTTATCTTAGAAATCAGACAGACCAAAAGGTGAATATATTTCAGTGGAAGAAAAACCCTTGAGTTTACGGCATTTATGTGGGTAGACTACTTTTCCACATATGGTCACAATCACTTTGTTTTTAGATAACCTAGTCAGTATTTTAAAACCAAGTCAAACAGTGGTAAATCTCCTAAGCAAGGAAGATAGAAATTCTGATCCTTTGCTTATTATGCACAGGTGGGTACAGAAAGCCCTACTGATCTGAGGTCTATGTTAAATACATGCACAGTCAAGGTCCTAGGAAGAACTACTTTATGTACAATCCATGTTTTTTTTTCTGACTGCTTAGTATAGGAACTCAAAATTGATGGTATAAATGTAATTGACATCAATAAATACTGTATTTAAACATTTAAATTTGGGTATCTTTTCTGTGACTTCATGCATTGCTTATATACTGTTTTCTTGAATGAAGTAAATCACTGTAGAGGTAAATCTGATGTAAGTAATTATAATAGTTAAATGAATTTGCCTTGGAACACTGACGTTTTATTTAATGTGTTTATTAATGTCCAAGGAAAATATACAGTGCTTGATAGTTCAATTTATTTTTTTCAATTTATAATAATAATTATAATTAATTATATAATAATAATATATTAATTATAATTTTTTTTTCAATTTATTTTTTTCTCCACAGGCCAGCAAACAAGTTAGAAATATGGGAGGATTTAAAGATAATAAGTAAGTGTAAATGAATGATTCAATCTACCTAATATTTAGTATAAATTTTAAAATGATACCGTTCAAAGTGCACACTTTACACTAGAAGAAGTTGTTGTTTCAGCAGGTACAAAGATAGTGTGATGTGATATTGAGCAAGTTTCTCATACGCTCTCTCACAAAATTCCTTATTAAGGACTTTTTCATATTACCCATGGAAGGCAGATGCTCAAAAACCAATGTGAAGGATTTTATTGGCCCTCGTATGTTATCCTGCTCAACAAAACTTTGTGAGGACTTTCTGTACAACCACAGAAAAATCAGTCTAGTTTTTCACAAAGTTCAATTCTGAACATAGCAGAAAACATCTCTCAGTAATGTACTCCAGCCCTTGCACAGCCAACAGTTTTCTCTTTTCAAGGCTGTTTGAGGTCACCATCACAGCAGAAGTTATGTGAACCCTTTGGTTCATCATTTTACATATTGGTTGGTGCAAGCAGTGGAAAGGAAGTCAGATAACTACGTAGTGAAAAATCACTAGACTTTTAAATATTATTATTATTTAATACTTCTGATCTGTTACTTCCATTTTTTATGCCTGCCATCACTGCTTCCCTGATTTTGGCTACTTCTGCTGTAGGTAACTTTTTTTTTTCTCCTGTAACTGCTGTTAGACATTCTGTGTCTTAGTTGTGTGAGGGTTAACACACTTTGTGTGTTTCCTGGCCTAAGATAGAAAGAGAATCTGACAGCACTGCTACAGGGTACACCTTCTAGAGCAGTTTCTATAATTATATGAGACTTTTGGGCACTGGAACAGGCTCCCCAGAGAAGTAGTCACAACGGCAATCTTGAGTTTAAGAAGCATTTGGACAATAGTCTCAGATCTGCAGTTTGATTTATAGGTGATCCTCTCTGGGGCTGGGAGTATGACTCTGAATCTCTGTGCATCCCTTCCTACTTGGAATATTCTCTGATGCTGTGATTAAAATGGGGCAGTGCTTCAGCAGATGCTCCTGCACATATTAGACTCATGGTAATTTGGGGCATGTTTTATGAAAGTATGTGTTGAGACAACCAATGAGAGAAATCGCTGTGTGTTTAAAAATCGTCAGTACTTTTGGGTCTTGGGAACACTCTCCTTTATTGCCTCGCCCTTATTTCCTTGACTTTGAAATTGCTGTGTTGTCTCTCCTCAAGGTTTCACAAGAAGCATTGTTGCTGTCTATAGTACCTGTATGCTGGTAGTTCTTTTGCGAGTCCAATTAAATATTATTGGCGGTTACATCTACCTAGATAATGCTGCAGTCTGCAAGAATGGCACAGTAAGTTTCTTGTTTTAAAGGTTGGAATTTCATATTCTTGGGAGTGAAAGAATAAGTTAGTGAGAGATAGGTATAGCTCAGCAATATTTGAATGAACAAGTGTCGTAAGATGGGGAGACATGAAGGGATTACTGATGGTAAGGTTTGTTGATATTTTATTGTAGTCTCTAAATTCAGATTATTTGGGGATAATATTGCTTAACAAAATACTAGCAATATTGAATAATACCTTTTGTCTGCGTTTGTATTGCTTTAAGACAGCCACTTCAATCTGAGCATCAGAGTTAGTCATTTCTTTGCTTTCTGTAGTCTTTTGTGTAATATTGTGCAAATTATCCAAGATGTGTATGCAAATACATCTATAAATGCTCAGTTCTTCCTAGCTTGTACATTAATCTCCTCAGTTAAATTCTCTTAGCTTAAAGGAAATGAAATAAAGACTGGTTAGTTGTTGTTTGTTTTTTTTTTTAACTCTAGAAGGCCACCTAACGAAGTATCTGTTGATGAGGTGGAAGCTTGGTTTTTGTTTATACAATGTATCTACTGCTCAATAATAGTAGATTCTAGAGTAACTAAATGTCTAGAATAAGATCTGCAAATTGCTGAACAGCTCACCTAAAAATAATGAATGCAAACTTTTATTAGTTGGTATATGCTCCTCTCAGATCACTCTTGCTGGGAGTCCAGGGACAGCACGTCAAGGCAGGTCTGAAGGGTCTAGAAAAGCTTTCATTAGGGAAGCCAGAGATGATGGAGGTCGCGTTTGCATTTTGTAAAGTCTGAAAAGGCTTTTTTGGGCAAAGAGACTCTGGAGTAGAAATGTTTCCTTTCTATTACTTTTCCAGTAGAGGAGTGGGTTGACAGAATCAGCTTTAAGGCACTTAGCTGGAACAAACAGACATTCTCTTCAACTCCCCAGAGTTTTTTATCAAGGGATTTCTCTGTTTTCTGCTAGGGTTGAGCATAAATATCCTATTTCATCAGGTTTAATTTTTAGGGTGGGGACTGTCATCTCCCAGTTCAACTATGACAACTTGTAAATGTAGGTGTCCTGCTGTTCCTCATAGTCTGCTTAAGTATAATGAAAATATTGGTAGGAACATGTGATTGGAAGGAACCACAGCAAGCTGTGAAATACTGAAGGGAAGATACAATTAATTTTGAGATCCTCTCTCAGTTTTTCTTTAAAGAAACTTTTCATTTTCATATCCTGTATTTTCCAGTACTGTGATACAGAGGAAACTTCTCAGCAGATAACTACTAAGTTACTAGTTATTTTCCAGACCTGCACTGAGAGTGGGGGACTCTGCCTGCTGTAGGGTATTATAAAGATGAAGGAAAATGTTTGCTACCTGTTCGACGTGATTTTTTGTGTTGTTTTCTATTTTGTTTCACAGAACTTTTTCTTTTCCCCCCACAGACACCATTAGCTCCCCCTGAGGTTCAACAGCAATATTTATCAAGTATCCAGCACCTGTTAGGAGATGGTATGATATTTTTTATAAACCACTTACAGGATGCTCCTTTTCTTTAGACTTAAGCAAATAATTAGAATAACTTTGACACTTTTTTTTTGTTCTAGGACTGACTGAGTTAATAACTGTTGTTAAACAAGCTGTGCATAAAGTTTTTGGAAGGTAAGAGGTCCATATTTCCTGGTAGTTAGCTTTTTGTCTTTACCGTGGTGACTGCTCCCACAGCAATGAGTTTTATTAGAATTTAAAAAGTGAAAAAAAATGCAGACTGACTTTTTCCAAGACCAAGCTTTTGGCAGGTTGGGAACACAATAGTGCAGACCAGTATCGATTGGGATCCTGCAGTGAGCATATTATCAGTAAATGAACACTACATCATTACAATGTTGACTGCAAAATTAACAGTCTTTCCATCTTTTTAGTATCTCCCTTAAGCATGCCCTATCTCTTCTGGAGCTGGAACAGAAACTAAAAGAAATCAGGAAAGAAGTGGAACATAAAGATTCAGATCAGGTCGCACCTTATTCTCCCTTATGTCATTATCTGATGCCAGATGAAGAAAACCCTCTCGCTACCCAGGTACTTGTTTTATTTGTTTCATCTGACTTCTTTATTTTGGAGAGGGAGGAGTGCGTAACTACTCTAAGTACATTGTGCTAACTGAATCTTTGATAAATGGCAGTACCTCTTTCTTTATAAATGTGAAGTATCCTTATCTCTTTGGTCTAGGATGAGGAAAGTTGTACCTTCTTCACACTTGATTGAAAATGTCAACTTTGAACTTGGAAACACAGCCATGTTAGTGCTTTTAGCCCATGATTTATGCCGTAGCATAGTGCTGCTTAACATAGTCCGAAGCTGAAATGTATTACCTTTTACTTGTGCACCAGCAAAGAGCCTGAACAGTTGGCGTCATCTCTGAAAGAGATGCTGTGCTGGAAAAAGTGATGGTGTGCCCGAGTCTTTTTGTTGATTTGAGAAGGAAAATGAACAGGAATCAGGAGCCAGGTGTATCTTATCTAAGTGGCAACATTAATGTAATTTCCCAAATTTTCTAACAGTATTTGACTCCAGCCATATCGCAGGTTGGTGAAAACTGGTTCTCAACTTGATATTATGCTGGTATGAAGAAGAAACTGAGGTTTCATTGTGTGACCCCATGCATTTATCTCTTAAAGTTAACATGCTAACATGCAGCGTTTATTTCAGCTGCTTGATTAGCATGGTGTTTTCTGCCAGTATTTTATATTTTTTTTTTTATATATATATATATATATATTTTTTTTTAAGTAAAATAAGAAATCACACACAAAACCAGTGACCAGTTACAAGCAATGCACATAAATTTATAAAGAATCTGTGATAAATTGTTTGTATTAAATAGATGTCTTAACAGTCATCTTGACTTAATGCCATGACAAAATTATTTCCACCCTTAGTTTTATGATTCGTATAGATTTCTCACTAATTGGCATGTCTTGTTTTTTTCTAGGCTTGTGGACTCACAGAAAGAGACACTGCAACGATTAAATTACTTAATGAAACTAGAGATATGCTGGAAAGGTATACAGAAAATATTCAAATTGAACTCCTTACAGCTACAGTTTATGTGAGACAATTAGTTTTATAAAGAAAGTGGTGAACATTCATTTGCTAGATGTGACCTTTCAGCCACTGTGCTGCCTTAAATTTTTATATTCCATAATTAAAGGCTGGGATTTTCAAAATTTGAGTGCTTTGAAACTTGTAAGAAATAATCTTGCCTTAATAATACAAGGGTGCTTTATCACAGCTAACTGGTACCTCTTCCTCACATTTTCTTAGTTATGTAGGGAAAGAGAAGTACATCCCTTCTGACACAAATTGAGAGTAATTATTTTGCATTTACTTGCTTTGATAAAATGAACACCAGTTTTGGCTTATCAGAATTTGTTTTTAATGCATGGTTTTATGAGTGGTTATCCTTCTACAAGAGCTACTGCAGTGAGGCTTCTAAAATGAGCACTGAATAGGAATGAAGAGAGTCAAATGCCAGACTGTTTTTAGAATGTAACTGCTAGAGATCTGGGGCATTTTAAGGATGAGTCCCTCAGTGCTACTGCCTAGTAAGAAATAGGTAAGGAAGGAATGCTTTCCATTTTATCTTTTAGTATCTCTAGGGTAGTGTTGAGGTTGTTGACTGTTTTGCTGTGGAGATACTTGGAGAGATTTGGGAACCTCACATACTCTTGAGATTTGCAGGGGTTTTGGTTTTGGAAAAATGAATCCTAAGAATCAAAACAGCACATATTTACTTCTTCAGTCCAGACTTCAGTACGGTTTTGAGCACGTGTTTAAACAGAGGATTCAGTCAACTGCTGGACAATATGGCGGAGTTCTTCAGACCTACTGAACAGGACTTCTCTCAGAATGGCTCTGTAAATAGGTAAATGGTTTTTTTTGTTGTGGTTCTTACTATGACGTACTATCACATGAATTCTAAAACAGGCAGGGATTTTCTTGCCTACTTGAAGTTCTCATGCTAGAAATAACTTTGTTTCTTGCTTTTCAAGAATAAATATGGTCTCTTTGCTTTGGTCAGAGAGCAAGGAGTATTGCTTGTTTCTCCCGAGCCAAGAACCCACTGGAATTTTCCTGAAGTGTCTTTCTTACCATCACTTGCACATCTAAAAGCAGAAATCATAAGACCGATACTTTCCAATTTTTGCCAGTGCTGTACAAACAGACTGCTTTTGAGTTTGGGAGATGTCCTTTCACCATTCCCCTAGGAGGCTGGGAGAAAGATAGCTCTGTATGTCCAAGTCTCTAACTGTTAATTACAATAGTTCTCAGGGAAGGTAGACATAACTGTGGTTCTCCAAGTAAGTGTACCCTACAGAGCTTTAGGTTCTTGTTTAGTAAGTTGGAAAAAATCCAAACATTCAGGATCTTCTCCTTTCTAAAAGACTGTTAGAAAAACAGGTTTTATTCTGAGGTTATCTTGGTTTTAGAACATGTCAGTGTGTTAGAAATCTGAAAGCTACGTTCAAATCCTAGAAATATAATTCCTAAAATATTAAAATGAATACTTTGAATAATAACTTCGTATGTTTGTTTTAATAACTCATGGCTCTTAAATAGTAGTGTTTGTATTGAAATGTAGCTATTTACATTGCTTAAAATATCCCAAAGGCTTTAGCTTGGCTGTCTCTCCTCAGCTTGGTTAAGAGCTTAAGGGTCTGAGATTATAGGACACGTCTAGCAACTACCTTACATATATACACAGGCAAATACTGTCTCTAAAACATTCATTTTGCATGAGAAGCAGTTGTGAAACTGCAATAGGATGGCCAATTGATAAAATTTTCTTTGGTAGTTCTATATTAAATGAAAAACTTAATAGGGACAAACCTTCATCTTGTACATTCCAGTTTGTGGTCTATCCAAAACTAACTTCTTCCAACTCTTATTTTTGAAGTAGAAATTATATAGATCAGTAATAATCACAGTTGTCTTACAAGTATCCAAGCAACTCTATGTCAATAATTTTTGTTCTCTTCTAGTCTCTCCAGCATCAGTCTTCCTTTAGCCAAGATAATTCCAATAATAAATGGACAGATCCATTCAGTATGCAGTGAAACACCCAGTCACTTTGTTCAGGTAAGAATCTAGCTTCATTTAAAATATCTCTAGTGAAGTTTTGAGATGTTATTTCTTTTTAGTAAAGTACCTTATTTTGTTTAATTTCAGCGGCTTAAACAAGTAGGAATAAGTAACATAAATTAAACTTTTTGTAGAGCCGTACTTTCCAAAAAAAAGCTTTTTCTCCTATAATCTCTTCCCTTAATGAAACAATGCAGAAGCAGGAAAAAAAAAAAACAACTAAGTCTCAGCTTGGTTGTATTTGGAGTTCTGTTCAGGAATTTCATGCAGTTGAAAGGTCTGAGTTAGATCTCAGGAGTGCCAGGTGCTTTTCTCATGGTCGGCACAATTACGTACTGCAGTAAAACCAGAAGCGTGGTGGGTGTAGTTTTGATTAAGCAAATGTATTCCTCAAATTTCTTCTAGGACTTACTGACGATGGAACAAATGAAAGATTTTGCTGCTAATGTTTATGAAGCTTTTAGTACCCCTCAGCAACTAGAGAAATGAACTGCACATTAATAGGAATAGATCATGTATTTATAACACATCTTTGTGACTACTGCTGAGATTGGGGTTCATTTTATAATGGCGTAGGAGTGGCTGAGCAGCAGGAAGAACATACTGAAAGAACTGGGAGTGAGCCCATAGTCGTTCTCTCTAATACAATTCTATTTCAAATGCCAATCAAAATATTCTTGTTGAAAGAATCACTGTATGTAAAGAATTTTCTATTAAAAAGTTGTTAAACTCTTGCATAATTTGATTATTTTTATTGCATTTGAAAGGCATCTTGTGGCAGTACTTCTAGAAGTTACTAAAACAAACAAACTTGGTGGCCTGGGGGGCTGTATGGTTTGGGAAAAACATTAATTGAAGAATAACAGAACCGAGTAAGGGTTCACATTTTTCTTTTGTTGTAAAAGACTTCTCCCCTTGACTTTACAAACATTGCTCCTCATTCTTCAGACAGCCTTTGCCAACTGCTGCCCATGCCTCTTGAACAAGTTGGGGGTGCTCTCTTTGTTACTTACAGAATGTAGATTTTTAGACGTTCTTGTTTATGCTGTTCAAACAGCTACATTGTACACATTAACTTGTAAATATTTTATCTTAATTTGTATTAATTTTGAGGCTAATTGTCTGTATTGTAATAAAATATTTTAATGTAAACTTTGTGCGTGTGTAATAACATTACTTAGCAGAAAAAGCAATACCTCATTTGGCCTGTCACTTAAAAGCCTCATGGAGTTGAAAAAAGAGAGTGAATTTAACTTAGTAATAGTTTTGCATTTATTAAGATTACTCAAGCCTTTGGTTTCTACACTGAAAATATTCCTGTTTTTTGTTGTCTTTCATTTCCTGCTCCATGCAAATCTCACATGCAGGCCTACCATTCTTAGTCCTGATACGTGATGAGTTTGGGAATTTTTCAACTGGCCACAATCCAACTCATGCTTAAAATGTTGTCTGCTTGCCAAAGCTGAGGAGCCCTAGCAACAAATCCTTAAAAAAAAAAATTGCTGAAATATAGTTTTTGTTGTTGTTAATAGTCCATAGTTCACAGAAGGCACCCTGGTAACTGTAAAAATAATGGATGTAAACAAGAGCCAGCCTTAACTTTATGATGTGATACAAAACATAGAAAGAAAAAAAAGTAAATTCTCAGAACTCGTGGACAGAATTACTCAAAATAGTTCTGTTAGTGATTCTCATTATCTTATCATTAGAGATTAAAATGTACATATGCATTGCCTCCATGCATTCATGATTAATTGCTAGTCATTATGAGTGTTCTTGCAGCTGCAGTATATCCATTTCAGCTGAAGCTGCCAGATGTAGCACACAACTGGAAAGTTCATTCTTTTAAGGCTTATATATATGCATTATTTTTTTTTCTTTTACAATATTTCCATAAAACTCTCGGTTTTCTTGCACTGAAAGTATACAACTTTTATGCACAGTTGTCTGACCTGTTGACCATGAGCTTGTTCTTTCTCAGGGCTTTAAAAAAAAAATAATAATCTACTGCCCCTTTTCACATAACTGCCAAGAAACAGACTAAAAAAAGCGAAAAGGTCAAGATAAAGGCTCAGTTATTCACACAAACTCAGAGAAACTAGCTGTACAATAGATAGGTAAGTAATTAGATTTCATATGAGGTTCATTTCGTTCCATCTTGTATAACTGTCTTTCAAAATAAAAAAAAAAAAGTAGATGTTTCTCAGTCAAGTAGTAGTTCAAAGCCAATGATGAGAAACTGGGCAGGAAGAAAGAACGCCAACAATGTAACTTCTGTACTACCCAAGGCTCCAGTGTATGGCTCAGTCTACATCAGTCAGTTGCAAGGTCCAGCCCCACTGACATGGCAATTGCTTCAGAGTTAATTGAGGTAGAGCTACGACAATTCCCTTTTCTCCCATTGCAACCCATTTCAGTGGTTCCTTGTAGCCAACCAACTTCACCTGAAATTGAAACAGTAAAATTAGAGCAACGTGTTTTTGAATGCATATAATTGCATATTCAATAAAGGAAAAGTTCTTCCCATTCTACTACCCATTTATTCTTAAATGCCACTTATCAACCGAGTAAATAATAAGAATAAAGGTAATGGGAGAAGTACTTGCTAAGCAGACATGTCAGTAATAAAGCTAGTGAGATTGTGTCTAAATCTGAGACCTTCTTAAGTCTATAAAAGGTCTGTAAACATGTCAGAAATCTCTGGGATAGGATCTGGGTCTAAGTAGGAATCAGGTACCACAGCAGTGATGTTAGTATCACCTGTTTACGAAATGCCTCTTTCCTTGTGGTAGACCTTGTAGTTTTGAATAAGCATCAGCTTTTACAGAGTACAGACAGGTAACTCAGAACAAAGCTGATCTAAAGAGCTCCTCCCTAGTAAGAGCACATAAATCTTTTGTGGACACTTGTTTGCCAGCTTGTATGAAACGTTGAGAACAATGGGACAGTGTAAGGGAACGACTGAAAAAAAAAAAATAATCAGTCTCTACCCCTAAGGAATGTTTCTCCTGCTCACAGATAGTCCAGATGCTTCTTTTAAATTCAAGGTGCGTTTACATTTGCATTTTACATAATATTTAGATGGTACTTTTAAAGTTTTTTTGCCATATCACAGACCTGTTTCATTATCAGTTAGATTCTTTTCAGTTGAAACTAAGCCAGGGCCTTGTATGTTTTTACTCAAGTTCTTTGCAGAGTGAGTGGTGAGGTGCTGGAACAGGCTGCCCAGAGAGGTTGTGGATGCCCTGTCCCTGGAGGTGTTCAAGGGATGGGGCCCTGGGCAGCCTGGTCCAGTATTAAATGGGGAGGTTGGTGGCCTGCATGTGGCTGGGGGATTGGAGATTCACAATCCTTGAGGTCCCTTCCACCTCTGGCCATTCTGTGATTCTGTGATCAGGGGACTGAGTCCAGGAACACAAATGCATTTCAGCAGCTAGTGAGCATGTGGTGATGAGACCAGAACAGAGCTAACTCAAAGCAAGCCCCTTAAGTGCACATAATGTGGATATTAAGATGTGAGCACCAAGTGTTCTGCTGTGTAATTCTGCCTCTGTTGGGTCTGGGTACTTGCTAATGGAGTTGTGGTATCGATGTCCTTAATTTATGACCACTGTATATCTAGGGTCATATAGAGTTACATATAGAGTCACTGTTGTGTCCCTGGACATCTAAAACCTTTGTGTGCATCATAGTATCATAAAGATGGATATTGATCATAAAGGACATCCTGGGGTAGAATCTACAGTGGAAAGAGGTGAGGTGGCATAGTTGTTTTCCTGCTATTTGGCCTCTTTTTAGGATCCTCAGTTTGAAAGCTAAAATGTATCCCACCAGCAATTTAGCATTAACCTTGATAAGAAACATACCAGTAGGAGGTCTATGACAAGTAAGGTCCCAGAATGAAAACTAATATTCTGCTGGGTCTCTTCCACACTACTCTATCCTAACAGTTACACATTCCCAAAGATGCCAGAAAATAAAATAAACATAGATGGAACACAACAGATACTAGATATGTTTTCCATGTACCTTCAGACTATGTTCATTTCTTGTGTTACATGTTATAAACCTCACTGTTCTACAGGGGGAAGCAAGAAGTGTCTTCTTACCTGTGTTTCTGCAAGCCTTGCCTGTGGCTCACCAAGTTCCAGAATCCCAGAGTTTGGCCAGTTAAGGAAGATGGCATTTACTTTGCCTTCCTTTGGTCTGAACGTGTACCTGGATGGAAATGGGAAGCAGAAACATGTCAGTCTTTCCCTGTAAATTTTCTGGAGCAGTATACATCACACTTTCTGGAAAGACTGGAAAAGAACTAATATGAAAAGTTAGCACTGATTACATTTTCAGATGCATAGCCTTCATTTCATAAAATCAATCCCCTTTCTCAAAGTACTATTCCTTGAAAATACATTCTGACCAATTAGAGGTAACACAGATTAACAATAAACTGAAAGTAGAGGTAAACATCTGCAGTAACTTAAGCAAGCAGATGACAACTGCTGCTTTGTCATGTAAGAATGAGGATTTTGGTGGGTAGGGGAAACCTGTAACAGATAATTATGGGTTACATTCAGAGAAAATTCACATTTATATGGAAACATAGAGGCATTACACTGAAAGACTTACTAGGATCATGTGGAACTGTACATCTTCCACCTTGCATAGTTAATTTTTTAAAAACCAAATTATAGCAGACGTTATCTTGGTGAAGAATTTTTTCTTGATAGCCAACTTATCTATCGACATTATGTCACTGGAAATCTTGAGCATTCATCTGAAGTATTTCTCCCACCTTACTTCATTGTAATTACATTTTTTTATCCTCAGAAGCAATTTTATTCAACAGTCAGCAGTTTCAAGGCTACAGCCACATGGCCAAATCTTAACTGGAGCAGGAGTTAAACAAAGCCCAGTGAGGCAGAGAAGTGGCTGAGACCAAAAGCCTGATGGACTGTTATGGAGTTACAGCAGCAGTGAGGCACAAAAGCAGAGCAGAGTTCATAGGCTGGCTGAATTTACTGACCAAGCAACTGCTAACATCTTCCTTTTTAAAGGTAAAAACGCACAGAAATACAAAATACATTAGATCCCTAGTTTCTTTCTCTCCCCTTTATCTCTAAAGAGCAACACCAAGATTCCTATTGTATAGATTTGTACTATATAGACTTTGTAGCAGTTTTAGTGGGAGCTATTGGTAATAGGTGAACGGTTGGACTGGATGATCTTTTAGGTCTTTTCCAACCTTGGTGATTCTATGATTCTGTATTTCTGGATTTTGTTTATTGTTTCTGTTGCCAATTCCACTCAGAACCACTAAAGAAACTCCTGCAACCTTCCTTCAGCTCTAGCATCATCCTGGAGCTACATTCTCTGACACGCACTGTCTGCATTCTTAGACACGCTTCCACGCACAATTTCTTAAATTAACAAAAGGGTTCATTTCTTCAGAACAAGCTGATGATTTCTGCAGTATGAAGCCTCAAGAATTTTAAAATTAAAATTTTAAATGTTAAAACCTCTACAGCTTTACGCCTTACCACACTTGTGGTGTGACCGTGTCGTTCTGTGCTCTCCACGGTTTCGTTCCATAGATGGCTTCTCCATTGACTTTCAGCCAAGCACCCATTTGCCGCAGGCGTTCCTCAAAGATAGCAGCGACGCGGCCATCGTGAGTGGGCCCGATATTCATCAGGAGGTTTCCTCCACAAGACACTGTTTCTACAAGTTGCTGAAATGTTTTTAAACACATAGACAGAACAGCGGTCACGATTAATGGAATTATATATTTGAAGTTCTTACTACAGCCTGGTACGTTGCTTCGGAATGATGGACTGGACTAGTTAGTGCAAGTTCAGACTCTGGAGGTCCAACATCCCAACAACCAATGCAAAATTTAAGCTCCCATAAAACAAAAGCTCCACTGTCAGTTTGCGTGGCACAAAATATCCAAAAATACTTTTTCACACCAATACATCTGACTGACTCTATTAGGATCAGATCCTACTTTTTTTTTTTTTAAATTTCAACTTCTGCTGGAATTTCGCAAGAGATTTCCCAGTAGAACACTTACAGGATTATTTTTCTGCATGAAAAGGGCTAGCAGATGCCACTTCATTTTTACTGAAGCTGGGAAAAGCAATGTTTTCTCTATTTTATGGCCACATCTCTAAAACACCATGAAGCTTTAGATATTTAGTACAGTTTTCATAAAATATGCAGAAGAAAATGAAGCAGTTTTAATAATTTATGTAGCAAAGAATAAATCTCATCTCTAAGGGTACCATTAGTATCTCCCATGTATTCCTCCTTTTTTAAGTGAAGCCAGTGATAGAATGGGCATTCATTCGTATGATTTATTCATCACAGTCATAGACCTTAGTGCCCACAAAATTCACACTGTGTGTTTCTGTAACATGCAGTGTACAGACTGAGAATCAAAGAAAATGTTCCTACTATAGAAAGAGCGGGATGGAAGAGGTTGGAATTCAAAAGAGAATGGAAGATTGAATCAGCAGAAAAAAAGAAATCCTATATTTAATCTAGATTTTCAAAGGGTTCATTCATCATGGAACACAGCCTTTACTAGACCTATTAATCCACAGAGGATCTTAAAGAAAAAGAGGTAAAACGTATTAATGACATTGTCTTTTAGCTCAGCCCCTGAGATTACATGCTCTGGCATCAAGAGTCTACATTAATGCCATATTGTGAACTTGACAATTGGCAAACAAGCTGATGATTGTTCTAGAGAGTCCATGATGCATCTGTGTTCCCATCCACACTGCCCTCCAGAGATCACAGGCTGAGACTCTGGAGTCTGAGGAACAAACAGCTGGAGATAAACTACTGAATGAATTAAAACCAGCTCCTCTGAAGAGAGATTGCTTCAATTTGAAATTGTCTTTTGCAAGGACAATACAAAGGACATGGATTAAGCAACAACAATCTTCCTCTTCAGTAGCTGAATTTTGTAATTGAACACATTTTATCTCAAAGACAAGACTTCTTATCATTCAGTGTCCTAAGCTTCCAATCTTTTTTTTAAATATTTTAGACTAGCAAATGGAATCAGTGTTTTAACACTGGCTATCTGTATTTGCTCATGTTTATCTGTATGCCTGTAGCACAAGTGTCTTTTTTTCTTTCCCTTTTTTAAGTATGAAATGGAGCAAAAGGAAAGTTTCTCGCTGCTAACTGAAACAGTATTACCTTACAAAGTTAAGAAGAAGGGGGAAAAAAGACACAGCCTTCAAGCAAGAGTCCCTGTGAAACTACAGCTGTTTGCTTCTTCTCAACTCAGAAGTACAGTTACCAGAAAAACAATCATACAGATGAGTCTTTGGTTACTCACAGAGGAAATTCACTGCTAAGAAACTGTATGAGTTTTTACTAGATGACATTCCTCACAGTATTTTCTATAAAATTAATACATTAACCAGGAGTTGCAGACATTCCCTTTGTCCCGCTGTACCTTCACCAAGTCCTCAATTGTCAAGTAATCTTCAAGATTTGCGTTCCTCCTGTAGCCCCATGACCTCTTGTCAATAGTCATGCAGTTCTCCCACTTGTGAGGCAGAAGGTGTCCTGGGTTGTACCGGTCACTGCATGTGTAGAAGCCACCATGCTTACAGATGCTGCCCACTCCCCAGCGGTCATTGGTCACCACTGTGTCCCGAACTGGACTGGAAACAAAGAAATTGTATGTTTAGGATTTTAATTCTAGCCATTACACTCAGAGCCAATGTAATCCCCCTCACCTCCTGTACAGCCCTCCCAGAAATTAACATTTAGGATGACTTCGGTACTACTGCAAGTAGATTAAGTGCTATTTCAGGAACCCAGTTCTTAGGGAAATATGCTGCAGCCTTTCACAGGAGTCTTGCCAGAAGGCAGTGTGCACTTCACATCTGCTGCCAAACGTTCAGTCTGTGATGACAACAACGCACCTCTGTACTCAAATTATCTTGCTATCTTATTTGCCCATGCAATAGACAACGCTAAAGAAAAATGATTAAGTAGAATAATCATTGCCATCTTAACTGATGAATGTGCAAGCATGGTTAAATAAATATGAAAGAGTCTAAAACAAGCTTCAGTAGTTTTAGGTAAGACCTGGATTACTGGCACGCTATACATCAGGTAAATTAAGATTTAGCTAAGTCCCCGTAAGTGGAGGTAAAAAGTTCCACAAATGATACAGAAGGAGACAAACTAGACAACAGAATTCCAGATTAGGAGCTAAAATAGCATCATGATACACCTGTCATTATACAGCCAAGCTAGAAAACCAGTGCTGTTCCAGTAAGTATCTGGTGCATTTCCATCCCCATCAGACCAAACTATTTCTGGTTGGTACTTGGTCACAATTTCATAGAGTTCTGGTAATGATTTACTGGTTGGAAACTTTTGTGTCTTGAAGACATTGGTCGCATCCTCGAGGAAGAGAGGATTAAACCATTCAAACAGGGAGTGATATAAACCAAAACGCAAGTCAGTTCTGTTTCTAACAGATGTTTCTAGTTCAGCCACAAGATCTCGCTTTGGTCCCACATCGACAGCGTTCCAGTTCCAAGAATATTTGGACCCCCACAAAGTAAAGCCTGAAAAGAGAAAAATTAAAAGTTAAGAAAGAAAAGCAGCAGAACATCGTGGTTCTACTATGCAAGTGTATTGCAAAAGAAAAAAATATATCAAAATAATCATTAAATGTGTAACCATTTATACATATACATAAATATCTGTAGAGATAAACATTCAGATAGAAAAATATAAGCATTCAGTGTTCTTGTTCTGATAATCATTTGATTCTCCTCCAGTTGTTCATTCAAATGCCCATACGAAATTAACCAAGGATACAGAAACTTTTTGACACATTAGATTTTTACTGAATGTAGTAAATATGAATTCTGAATATATATTCAGCAGTTGGAAGATGAAACATTAGCTTGTGTATTCTGCAACGGAGACATCATTTGCATTCAGACTACTCTCCTCCCTTTTGTTCACATCTCATGGAAATGTTCACTGTTCATTTGTCTTATCATTCATTAACAGCTCAATCAGCAACTCAGTACACGTGCATAAGCAGAGTGCAAAAACTCCTGAAGCAGCTTTTAAAACATCAGCATTAAACATCCTCACCTCTCAGACATCCAGCAACTCAGCTCAAGCACTGTAGGCACTACCACGCTGCAGATTTAAACCATGGCCAGAGGGGCCCCACTCTCACCTTCAAACTGCTTCACACTCATTGCCTAATTGTGAACTGGATACATGTAATTGTATCGACTAGACAAAGATTTTGGGTTGTTTGTTTGTTTGTTTTGTTTTTAAGTCAGTGGAAATTACACCACAGAATCAGAGTTTTGAGTGTGTCAGAGATGGGATTAAATTTCACAAGTAGTTACTCGTTAAAGTTGCAAGTTTCAAGCCAACATCTCCCTGAACACCAACAGTGCTGACTGGCATTGTCATATTGCTTCCTGATATTCTATACTTTGCTACTAGGTTTCCTCCCAGCCGTGCCCTTTTCTTTGCTCTTGGAACATATTGCTAAATTCCCTGGAGAAATCTCCAGGCAACTGCCAGTTCAGAGCAGCTCTCCATAGACAAAACAGCACAGCATTCACTTTGTGGTTCCTTGAGCAATATATTACACAACAATCAGAAATAAACCCAGCTGCTGCTGGAAGTTCAGTTGCCCCCACCACTGCAGGCTGTCTTACATAGAAGAAAAAAACCATGGCACAATCTATTCTTCCCTCTATGTGAGTTTCATGAGCATAGCTTTTGTGCAAGAGTCAGGAAAATGCCAGCACATTTTAACTTACTGACTGGGTTGGGGCAAGTAGTTGTGTCATCTCTGCCTTTCTCTTAGCAGGCAGGAAAGTCATTCCTTCAGTTAAAAAACACAACAGCTTCTAACATTCAGAACCCTTCTGCTTACCTTCATGATGTTTTGAAGTTAAGACAACATATTTTGCACCTGAAGCCTTCAGAATATCTGCCCACTGGTTAGGATCAAAGAACTCTGCTGTAAACAGTGGCCCAAAATCTTCATAACTGAACCCAGGTGGGTAATTTGCCTTCATAAATTTCACATAGGGCTCCCTCTTTTCCTTCTGCCAGTACCACCTACAAAATACAGATCAAAACCATGTCTGCTGGTGTGTTTTTAGACAACAGATTACTGAAATCATTAGTTCCTATCTGCATTCACACTGAGAGGCACAAGAACTGGATGCACGTGATACAGGCAGCCACATAAAACTGCTTCAGAACATAACAGCATTAATAATTAAAGGCTTCTTTCTATCTGTCCTTTCCCCATGCTGCACTTCTTCCACTGGCTCCACTTTAGAAAGGTCCCAGGATTTCATTTGTGAAGTCAATGCTATTGCTCCAATCACTCCAGCCCACAGTGAGGCCACAGAGCTGCTCTGGCCTCACCCTCACCATGAGCAGAGAACAAAAATGGCCAATACAGCACTATGTGTCTTCCGTCTGCCCCACCTCTCCCCTCCCTAGAAATGAAAGAGGAACTCCAGATACAGCATGCAACATCAAGCCTTATTGCTAGAGGCCTTCTATAACTGCTGGGGAGAAAGGATCTGAAAGCTTTCACCTTCACATAAACAAAGCCAGGTAGCAAAATCCTGTTGGCAAATTTAGGCATAAATGAACAGAGTTTGAAAGTAGAAGCAATGAACAGCAGAATTGGAATATCTGAGATGCGTTTCTCTCTCCCATCTTGAGCCAGTCTCTAAGCTGAGCTCTGTACCACCACAGAAGCTGCATGGATCTTACTGTGACTTTCCCAAAGAGACTTCAGCGTAGGCTGATACAGTCTCTGGGAGCCAGTGGCAAAACATATAAAAAAAATAAAAGAAAGAGGCCAAGGTTATCTTCCTTCTTGAAAGAGCCTGAAAACAAAACCGAACAAACTGGTTTTTAAGGATGTAGCTGCACAAATAAAGGAGTAACGTCCTTCCTTTGTCACACAGCTTGGTAACAACATGAGCCTTTCTGCTCTCACAGGACTGAGTTTCAGAGCTCTACTGCCCAAGGCTGTACAGCCCTACAGGGAAGGAGGCACCTAGGCGGCACCAGGGTCTGTGGCCTTGCCCTGAGGCCATGGGCAGGGACCTGGGCCACCTGAGTGTGCTCTGCACCAGGAGGTCCTGCAGGGCTCCTCACCGGGATGAGCCTAAGGGAGGGAGGCAGAGATGGAGACAGTCATCCACTGCATCAGATTGCTTTCAGACCTTTTTAGAAAAACAAGAAGAAAAAACAGGATGTTTGAGCGTGAACGCGTGTATGAACCTTCCTGTGAGAGAGGCCTGAACAGAACCTAGCCTTTTTTTCTCTAGCAGAAAGTCATTACTCAGCAAATGGAGTATGCAGCAAGAACTGCAGATACCCTTATATGCAACTCTGAGAGGAATAGGCCAAATATTGCCTTCATTAAACAGTGGTTTGCTGATATTGACGTCAGCTTGCTTTATGAAGATTGCTTTTAAGCTACACCATGGCGAAGAGCTGCTGTTTACCTCCACACCTCATAGCGTGACTTAGAAGGAAACTGCACACCAGACGGCTACACCCAGCGGACCAAAGGCTCGAACTAAATGGATTTGAAGGCGCTGAGACTGAAGTTAAGTGGAATGCACTTCTTCATGAAAGTGACAACGAGGGAAGAAAACCACCGCGAGCAGCACGAAGGCAAACAAAGCAGCGCCAGGCAAGGGAAGCGCTGGGCTGCTCGTAGCCCTCTGCCACAGCTGCCCTCATTGCGCTGCGGCGCCCGTCCCTTCACCGCGGCACCTCGGCCGCCTCCTGCCGCTCCTCCACCTCTCTCGCAAAGCTCGCAGAAAACCACACCGGCCTCCAGCCCCGCTCGCCCCGCTAAGCGGGCCGCCCCTTCCCTCCGCGCCCGGCGGGCAGCAGGCGAGGCGGCAGCTCACCAGAACCACTCGCTGCCGAAGCTGGGCACCGCGAACACGCCCCAGTGGATGAAGACGCCGAACTTGGCCTCGTCAAACCAGGTGGGCAGCGGACGGGCGTCTAGCGAGGCCCAGGTGGGCTCGTAGCGGTGCCGCCCGCCCAGTAGCCCCGGTAGCGCCAGCAGCAGCAGCAACGCCGGCTGCAGCAGGCCCGACATGGCGGTAGGCGGGGGCCGGAGCGAGGCGGGGCCGGGGGCGGGAGCTGTTGTCCGAAGGCCGGGCCGTACGAGGGGCCGAGGCCGCCCCGCCTCGCTCGTCCCGGTGCCCTGCGGCTCCTGCTCCGGGGAAGGAGCAGCCTGGCAGGTTTTGGGGAGAGACTTTTTACATTTTTAGTTACGTGCCCCGATGGGTGTAAGTTACAGCCTGATAAAAAACATTCTGACTTCCATGATATCATTATTTTTTTTTCTGGTAGACTGCCCACGTTGCTCTAATTTACAAATAAACTTTGATGTCGAGAATAGGAGCCCTTCGTTATTTCTTTCTTTTGCCTTTCCCTGCTTCTGCCTTTTGCCCAGCGCTGACCTGCTTTCTCTGCATCTACACTGACCTTCATTTCTTCCCATGTCCCTTCACATCTCAGCAGGAGCTCCTCAGCACTTTTGACCTCTTGCTGCTGTATCTGCTCTGGTTTATCTTTGGATTTCCTCATGTTCTGCGACTTTTCTTTTTGACGGCTGCTGCCACCAAGGGACTGCAGAACCGAGCAGCCCCTTAACGGGGGAGTTTTGAAGTAGGTTCTCATTCTTTACAGCATACCCAAGCTAGAGCTGCTCTGTGACTTTCAGTGCTTTGAAGGAAAAACAACACGAGGAAAGCTCCAGGGTCTCACCCAAAGCCCACCAGTGTAGGTGAGATCCGCAGCACGAAATGTGCAGTTTGCTTAATGACCTTTCTCACATGCTTTCAATTAACAGAAGAAAGAGAGAAAGGGAGAAAGAGAGAAAGAAAGAAAGAACAGTAAAGAAGCAGTTCAGTAAATAGATGTCAGGAGTACACTTCCAATTAAGGCTTAGAGTGGTTCAGAAACTGCCACCAGCCGGCCTGCTCATGCACAGCTGCTGCCATCTCCAGTGAGAGAAAGGGCCCTCAGCACATCTGTGAGCTGTAAAGTTCAATTATAACGAAACGCACTCTATGGGATTCAGTGAGAAACTTAGGACTAGCTCCTGTGACTTGGTAGAAAACTTTCTGATCAGGGGAACGTAGTGCCTGTGCGATGTGGGGCAAACCTGGCCCTGAAGGAGAGTCTGCAAGCGCCCGGCAAAACAAAACGAAACTACGGAGTTTGGGTTTGCAGCTCTCGGGGGGTGCGGAGGGAAAGATGGATGGGGTGCGGGGTTTCCTGGATGCCCAAGTCCCCACCGTCCTCCTAGCGGGACGGCCCCGCGTCGGGGCGGTCGGAGCGGAGGGGCGGCTCTTCCTCCGCAAACTTTCCCTCCCTCTCGGGGCTCTCCCTCCCTCGGCTCCCCGATGGCGGAGGCACCGCTGCCCGCCTGGCCGTTGCCCGGCCCTCGCGGCCGCTCCCAGAGCGACATCTCCTCCTTCTCCTCCTCCCGCAGGAGCTGCCTGATCCGCTCCGGCGTGGGGGGCTCAGGTAACGGGGTGCGGGGAGAAGAGGGAGCGGGGAGAGGCGGCTCAGCCCTCGCAGAGCCTGATGAGCCGGGCTGGGGGCTTCGGGAAGGGGTATCCCGTTCCCGAACTGCCTTAACAGGTGGGGCGAAGCGGTGCTCCTCCTGAAGGAGTTAACCCTGCATCGCACGCGGGATGCTTTGGGCTGGGAGTAGTCCCAAAGTAGGCTTCCTGCGGTGTGCAGAACAACGCTGCTCTGTAAAGGAGAGGAAGCGAGGACCTGAGCTTGCAGTGTGGCCGACTGAAAGTGGCCAAAGTGAAATAAATACGTGCTTGGATGAGGCTGCTCTTCACTCAGGCTGTTTTCTGAGGTTAGATATTAAGGAACATGAAATTCTGGTGTTTGTGCTGCTGAGCACGTTTTAGAAACATTGGCTTGCCTGGCTGCAAACCAGCACTTCTCCATTGACTAAGGTGGCAGGAGGCACACATCCCTGGTGATGCAGGTGTTCTGGATGCACCCATATAGAGATGCCCGTGAGCCCCAGCAGCACCAGGAACTGTGTCTGAGTGAGGCAGAGCACCTCAGAGAGCACAGAGACCTCCTGTTCCCCAGCACCAGGGCAGCATGGTGCATGTCAAGCCAGCAGTCAGGGCAGCATGGTGCATGGTTGGGTCTGCAGTGGAGCACCAATGAGAAGAAGCCTATGTGCCATTTTCCACACATCTTTTTCTGCTTTACATTTTTCTGTGTCTACTTGTAAGGTCTACTCAAGCACATTTAGGTCTTGGAGAGGGAGGAAGTGCCAGTGGTGTGATCGAACTAGAAAGGACTGCTTCTAGGTGTGAGATGTATTGTGCAGCGTGAATGAACGACACCCTACAACTTCATTTGTGTACAAGATGTCCACCACGGTGGTGATCCTGCTGTGACCAGGTTAAGACATGGCTGAGACTGTGTCAAAGTTAAAGTATGTTGGTTATTAACTTGACTTTCAAGACTGCTGGCAGTGAACTGGATGCATTATATGAGAACAGCAAATCAAGTGGAGATAAAATGACAGTTTTTCCAAAGATATGTTGTTATTTGCAGTTTCTCAAATAGATAATTTAGGCCTCCTTTTTGCCTCACTTGGTTTTTTCTTATTTTAATTTTGAGGATGTGCCTCTTGCCAGCAAATGACAAGTTTCCTGGTTTTTATTATTTTTAAAAAATCATTTCTTTCATTCTATATCCTCCCAATTGCTGCTTCCCATATTTTTTTCCAGCTGCTCATAGTGCACAACAAAAATACTTACATGCTGGCACATAACTGTTGATTCCCCCTTTAAAAAGAAAAACACGCATTAAAGATTGAAAGCTGTTTAATTTTTAACACGGTGGTACAGAGATGCCATTAAAATAACCTCTCTCATTCCCCCACTAACCTGGAGAGCAAGCATAATGGGGACAGAAATGTGAAGCACTTAGGGGATCTGTATAAGCCTTATGAATATTTTTGCTCCTACCTCTTTGCCTGTACCACCTGCCAAATTTGAAGTAGGCCGTTCGCATCAGATGTTACCCGTGCTCCAGCTGCTGAACTTAGAAAAGAACAACCTGAACTTTAAATAACCTGCAAAAAATTTGCTTGCTGCCCATTCCTAGTGGTTCAGTTCCAGCTCGAAAGTCACAAGTTGCAGTTTCTGCTGTTCATTTGCCTTCGTTTTCCAGATTCTGACGTTGGTTGGCTGAAAAGACAACTTGTCTGCTCGTGCTTCGCCAGCAATGGGTTGGTACCTACCAGCCCATTACCCATTAGCACAGTGTGCTGCCATTTTGCTACCTCCTGACTCGCCATTCTCAGTGCAGCATCTGTCAAGAGACACTAATTGTAGAGACCCTTCTGGCTAAGGAAAACAGAACAGCATTTCTAAAAGCATCTTTGACAATACCATGAAAAACCCATCTGTTTGCTTTTCCAGTTCAGTACTGCACATATCTCTTTAGTACAATGAGTTTGATGAGATTTTCCCAGTGTTTGTGCTCCCTTTGCTCTTTTACCCCCTCTCCTTCCTCTGCTGCTAGCTTTTGCTGAGAGCAGCAACTTCCTTGTATCTGTGTGCAGGATCTCACTTCACCAGCTGTGATCCAATTTGTGAGAATAGTATATTTTCTGTTTTTCCCTTTTTCTTAAAGCAAGCCTTTTCTTTTACAGTCAGTGGTAGAAGATCACTTAATTTCCCTCTCTGGGCTGCATCGCATCATCTGTTGTGGTGTCAGGCTTAGCCTTTAGTTTCAGACACTAATTCTCATTAGACGCTGGGGAGAAAAAGGTGATCCTCACCACGAGGAAGGGTGACACAACTTTGGCTTTTGATTCATACTCTGAAAAGACGTAATTTCATCCAAGTTCATAGGCTTTGTGAAAGGCAGAGCTGAGTCACTTGAACACTCTGCCTGACAAAGGGCTGCTATGTAAGAGCATCTTTAGGAGACTGGGGAGGAAAAATGTTATTCTAAAGTTCAGAGCAGCATCATTGCTGCTCCAAGACCACTGCTTGGATGGTGTACCCTTAAGCAGCCTTCCATATGGAGTGATTAGACTTAAAAACCATGTGAAGGGTGGGTGAATCTAGGTGAGTTTATTGATCTGCCTGGTGTAGGCAGGGTTTGAACTGCATTTGAAATGCGAGTACTGTTCACATGCTTCCCCAGAAATAATTCACAAGCTAAGTTTGGTGGTGTGGGGCTGAGGGCAGCTCTCAGACAGCGGAGGGCTGAAGCAGGGGACAGGCTGCTGCTTGTGTCGGCTGCTTGTGGTTTAGTTCGTGACAGCCTCAAAGCTTGGGCCCTTGCTGCCATGGTGCACAGCCAATGTGTCACCCTGACAACTTTCTATCTGCATGTCCACATACTCAGTTTTCACTTTGCTCTCTTGTTGTGGGTTTTGCTGTAGGGCCTGAAGCAAAGAGTCTTGCACTTTATTCAGAATATGTTGAGGTTTGTGGCGGGGTGCCTTTTTGTGAAAAGGGAACTTCTTGCACCAGAAGTCAAAAAAACCCAATGTCTCCATTCCATCTAAGGTACTGTGTGTGAAGCAGACCTTTCAGATAATCTGTCCCACTGCTATGAAGTGCACCTTTCAGTTCTAGAGGTGATGGCCAGATGCTTGTTTCCATTCCTTTCATCCTTTTTTCCTGCTTTTCTGATGACAGATGGAAAAAAAACAACAACTGAGAATTCAGACAGCAGTTCACAGTTGTATCAGACCATACCATAGATGCAAACAGTGAAAGGCTGAGTGAAATGGCAGTCAAAATTCAAAACTTGTACATCCCAGGTTTACTCTAGAATTTTTTCTGTGTCAGAATGGTTCTTTGCAGGTTAACTTATTCAAAATGATGATGAGTCACAGCTAGGATTACACCTCCTACTAACTGCAGAGTAGAGTGGGTGAAAAGGTGGCTTAAAGTCACCTCCCTCTGTGGAGAATTGAGGAAGAGTTCATGTGGTGACCAGAGCATCAGAGCAGCTGATGCTGGGTGAGGAGGAAGGATAATTATCATTGTATATGTTGACTTGGCTTCCTGGGGGCATAGAATTTGGGAAAAAGATAAATGAAGAGTAGGTAGGAAAGTGCTTATGTTTTCCTGTACTTCTCTCCATTCTTGTATGAACATTTGCCAAAATAGCTATACAGATTCCAGCTTCTTCAATCTTATGGCCATATATGCTAAGCAAGAGTACTACTAAGGCCTATGGGAATCAAGTTTAGTGTTTGCAAAGAAGACATCAGATGTGCTTTGGGAGGGCTGTTAGAAAGACTGTGTCTTTCATTCATCCCATGGTGATGAGAGGGGCACAGCCTCATGATGTGGAAATATGCTAGCAAGTAAAGCAGCTGGTTTTGATATGTAATACAGAAATATAAGAGTTAAAGGAAAACATCATTTTCCATCCCTGTCAATCTGGACTTGTTGAAAACAAATAAAAGGTAAGGCAGATGCAAGATAAGGCAGGTGATTCAGGGTAGAAAACTACAGACAAAGTTAAAACAAAGCATAATTCCTGTGGATTTAGAAACTAAACTCAACAACCATGACTGTGCCATGCCATTTCCCTAAACCCACGTTTATATTTTCCCTTCACTTTGAAAATTTAAACTATCAGGAAGCAATCTAAATCATGTGCAACTTGACACATACTTACACAATTGGTGCATCTACTTCTTTGTAAAAATCTGAAACATGCTTAGCCAAGTAACTTAAAGTTTCCCAAGTGGGCTGAGGGAAAAATGCAGAAATAACAAAATATTTTGCTTAAATTGAAAAAGTTTGAGTCTGTCTGAAAACTGTTGTTGTTTACAAGATTTGATGGACGTGCAGGGAGGCATCGTTCCCCAGAACATGGCCTGCCATTTCTAACACAGTTCTTTACAGCATTATGCAAGGAAGAATCTGTTGTTTTGTACAGGCATAAAAGACGTTGTTCCACACCAGCTCCTGCAGAATAATTGGAGTAAATTCTTGAGATGAGCCCAGTCAAAGAGTTAAGATTAAGGAAGGCAAATATTTAAAAATGCAAAGCATGTATGTATACTACGTATCACACACGTAATGCAGTTTCTGGTACAGCATCTTTACAAACAAACATTCTGACTTAAGATGGAAAAAAGTATTTTATGAGTGTGGTAATAATGTTTGTTGTCTAAGTAGAAATTAGTTTACAAACATTTGCAGCATATGACTGAATGCATATTTTTGCAGCATCAGATCAGTAGCTCAGTCTGTGATCTGTTCAGCATTTTGCTACCACGTGTTTAGTTTCTCAAGGCCCTTTGGCATTTAGCACTTCCTGCTGATGTGTGGCTTCCAGCAAGTAACCATTTAGTATCAGATTGAACTTCGAGTCTTAAGCTGGGGTGAGTTGATCAAAAAGTGGCTGAAGAGTTTTTACTCTTGAATGTAAGCAATTTGTTCCTAACAGTATTTGTTTTTCAAATCTAAATGTTTCATCAATCCAATCCACTGTTATCATACACCATTTCTTCTCCTCCCCCAGCCTGCTGTTCTGGCCTTTATTTCACAGACAGGGGGATGGACACCATTTAAGGTCAAGGGGCTGGAGATGGCTGTCAGATTTCTGGAAGACTGGTGTAGAATTCACATTTCTATTCCTTTTTACTTTTGGAGTAGGAAAGTTTTCAGTGCCAGCAATCCAGTAGGATTTCAGTTTTAGCTAACAACAGAATGGGTTCTGCTTCTGAGCGTGTAGTGATTCTCACTCAATTTATTGCCTTCTAGCAGAAGGCAAAGATGTCTTCAGTTGTAAAGTTTTTTTTAACCAAGCATTTTACCTGGAATTTTGCTATTTTTAACAGATGTCGAAGTTTTTTCCACATACAAATCACATGGTACAAGAGGAAAAATATCCAGAAGAAAAGAGAAAATGCTGATTTCTTCCGAGCTCAATTACTTTTTAATTTTTTTGTGGATTTGTCAGTTTTAAGAACCATCACCACAGATGCTCTTGCTTTTTGTTCATGTCGAAAGCATCACTGATGTGAAACACACAGAGTTTATAGGCAGTCAACACTCCCCACTGTGGTCAACTGAGATGAGTTGTCCCTGTAGCACAGCTTTGATGAAGAACTGGTCTTCTAATGCACTGTACTGCGTGAATGTTGAGTGCTGTTCTGAGTCTTAGCAATATTTTCGAGCTTTGAAAGGCTGAAATAGAGAATGTTAACAACTTTCATCAGTATTGAATACTTTTAATATGAGTATATATCAAGTACTCTAATATATTCCCTTATTAACTCAACACGAATAAACTTTGCAAGTCTGCCTTGCTCTCTTGTATAGTACTTTATAAGACGTGGCTAAGAAGCAACTTAAACCACTGCCTCTTTAGGTGCTAAGAAGCTTTTCTAACCCTTCTTCTCTCTTGTTTTTCTATGTGTCTGTGTCAAGGTTCGGGTTTCCCTTCTTATTTTTAATGTTATTTCTTGTGTTAAAACCACTGGTGTATTCAGAGAAATATACTGCCAAATAGCTGGGGGCTGGGAGTTAAATGTGGAAGAGGAAGCATTCTACCACAGGTGGCATATGCTGAAACACTGCATTTACATGACTTCTCATTGAAATGGGGATCTTATTTTCAGTAATTTGTCTTATTTTTCAGAAAATGTGGCACTGAGCACGAACTCTAATTAAGCTAATCTAATTAAGAATCTAAATATTCTAGAGCTTTCTCTTAAACTTAAGCCCATTTGCATTTAATTGGTAGCCTTGGTACCAATTCTGGTACCTACCTTGGGTAGGCCTGGCTGTGTGTTTCCTAGGTTGAGGTCCACCCATTCAAGCATGATGCACTCCAGTACTTCCCAAATATTGGAGGGTCTTTGACTCCAGAGACTGAGATGTGAGGAACCTGCAGACAAATGCTTATTTTTTTGTCTGACACAGGGAGATAGAGGTCAGAGTTTGTACAGGCTGAGCAGAGATTCATTCAATTTTAGGAATTCATTGGGAAGAAAAAAAAATTCTTCACGCAAACGTGGCAGCTAAAAAACAAACAAGAGGCCTTTCTAATACAGGGCTTTTCCTGGTGGTGAGGATCAGGAAAGGGCTGAACTCTGGCATGATCCTTATGTTATTAAAAATCCTTGGAAGGACACTCAGTATTCCATGGAGCCAAGGCCTAAAAGCATGCTGAACAAAGGCACCCCGATGTATGCATGTTTTCTTTTTCCATTCTGGGGGGAGAATCACAGCTTTTAAGATTCATCTGTGACTAATATACACAATACTCAAGAAAATTACAGGCACTGTCTAGAGTTGGTGTTGAAATGTTGTCTTGTATCACCTGCAGGCACAGTAAAGAAGGGGTTGTGGTACATTTGCAGTGGAATATGTCCTAATTGTAGGCCTTCTTTGTGTTCAAACAGTGGCAGCTATATTGTAACTTTGTGAGTGATAGGATAATTAGCAGTCATCTTTCCTTATTGCTATTTTTATTTATTTTCACTGTTGCCCAGTGTTGCTGCTGACAGCTAATGTTAATGGTTTAAACCACCGATGATACAGTGAGTTTTTTTTTAATCTGAAGAAGAATGACTGCTACCAAAGCACAGCATGAACAGGCACTGTCTACAAGATATAATTCTGATTTTGTTTTCTGATTAAAGGCAGTTTTGACAAGCTCAGAGTGGCTGGATTTGAAATATGCCCTTCTGCTTATACAGCTGCAGCAAGTGTAACCCATGGGGGACGAGAGGCAGTTCTGAGGACGTTCAAGACATGATGTTAACAGCTCTAGCCCCAAGGATGGAGCATGTTGCTTTCATTATTTGGGTTGTAGTTTTACAGTGTTTCTCTGAATAGACTCTCAGCTCTATGTTTTTTGGAGTGAGCAGAGAGGGATAGTTACAGCTCCCCAGAGACACAGCATCTCTCTTCATCCATTTGACTTTGGGGTTCTGATTATGTCTCTGTAATGTCTTGCTGGAAACAAAATGGATATTTCACATAATGTTTATCTCAGCAAATAACAAAACCAGAAAATATGCTGCCACCCAGCTCTTTAAGTCTTTGGAGGCACATCTGCTATGAATTTTGTCTTATTCTTTGGAAGTTGAGAATTAAACAAAAGTTATTTTTTTATTATTTGCAAATAGCACAAATAATTTTGGGGAAAGATTTCCAAAGGACTAATGCATTATTTTTCAGAACTTCCTCTTATTTAAGTAATTGACTTGGGTTTTGTCCAGTCTTCTCATACTGAGCAAGTTAATGTACATACGACTGTGTAGGTGATTTCAGCTCACAGCAGCACCCGTTTCTCTGTGTGGTATGGTTGTTTAGCACTGGGTGCATGCACATCAGGTTTTTCTCTAGGACAGTACTACAGACAAATGTTTTTAAACTCTAAAAGAGCTTTTAGTATCAGATTAAATGCACATATTAATCATTTTTCTCTCTATTTATAGGCAAAAAGGCCAGTATCTTCTAACATGGTTCAAAGCAGACTGTGTAATGATATTGTCAGTTCAGCATGTTTTTGTACTTTGCTGGAGAAGTTGTCGTTTATTAAAATTAGAAATCATCTATTGCAAGAAGCACACTTATGGCTGGTATCATCAGTTCCTGTCAAGTAAAAATAACTCAGTGGAGCACACAGCTTTTGCAACATCATTGCATTAATTTGTAAACTCTGTGTGTAAGGAAGATACTGGTTGTCCTAGTTCTAGGCCAAGGCTGGAAAAGTGCAAGCATAGAAGGGGATGTGTGGAAAGGGGAGTGAGATTTATTGGGGTGGGGGGCCAGGGAAAACCACCCTGCTGGAGGCACTTGAAGCAAAACTGCAAGCACACTAAAAGAGGTGTAAAAAAAATAGTTCACCAGTGGCAGAGAACAGGGTCTTTTGCAGTTGTGGGGATTTTTTTTCTGCTTTTTCTTTTTTATTTGGGGGGGGGGGGGGGGTGGGGGGGGGGGGCAGTTGGCGATGTGTTTTGGTTTGGTTTTTATTATCATGTGTTTTGGCCAAGTGCACTGTAGGTTAAGAAGACATTTTGGCTGGATGGAAGAGCCACATCAGTGTCCTTCCATCTGTAGTAAAGCATCCTCTTCTCCAGCCTCTTTAAAGGAAGAGGAGAGCAAGTGAGATGGGAAGAATTCTGAAGCAGCCAAGAAACAGCAGATAACAAGATGAAAGAAGTGAAGTGGAAAAACAAAGGAAATTCTTACTCTGTGTTTTGAAGAGTTGCTCCTTTACCATAGGGTTAAGATAAACATAAACTTCAATGAACTTAGATGAATATTTAGAATATTTACGTGATATTTAGATGAATTTTAGACAGTGAGAAGTCCATCAATTAAACATTGTCTGCCATCTAAATTAATTTTGAAGATGTGATGCCAGGGAGACACTGATTGTGACCTGATGCTTATTGGAACTCCATGCTTCTGCTCTGGTGAATTTGTCTCAATTACATACACCCCATAATGAAAATAAGCCAGAAAACTAAACTCTGTGCTTATCACACGTGAAACAAATGACATTTGATTCAAAAAGCTTTTGTAAAAACATTGATTATCATAACAACTGGGGGAAAAAATCCAGAAGGACTTCTGCAAATGGCAAATATGCATCTGACTCAGGATTAGATACTTCAGATTATGCACATAAAAAGGATATGAGTTTGAAAAATGCATGCAAATGTTTTCTGATACTGATCCTTTTAAATGTCAATAAAAGCTACCAAAGTATGCATGCCTTCCAACAGGTCTAATCTCCATTTTTAATGGGAGCTTAATTTTCTTGAAACAGAGTTGTTGCAGCAATGTCATGTCAAAAAATTTACATGTTTTGAGGCAAAATGGGATTAGTATGAACATTATTTGGCCAGATTAGTAATTGTACTGAGGAGAAATAAAAAGCCTGTTTCATTGGCATTTGGTGGATGCCAGATGTCCATGTGATTCATGCTGACGCTCAGGACTCCTGCAGCAAAGACCACGGTGTTTCAGGAAACCAAAATTCCATGCTTGTCTTCTAATGGAGTATCTTCCTTAGCCAGTGCTCTAAAGAGTGTAATTTCCTGATATTTTTTTGTTCTGAGCCTAGGAATTTCTGTAGCAGCACTGAAGAAGAGGGTTGAAGGGCAACAAGGCTTGTGAAGGGCTTGGAGAATGTACCCTATGAGGAACGACTGAAGGAACTGGGGCTGTTTAGTCTGGGGAAAAGGAGACCTTATTGCTCTCTTCAAATACCTGAAAGGTCTCTTCTCACTGATGACAGGTGACAGGATGAGGGAAAATGGCCTCAAGTTGCACCAGGGTAAGATTAGGTGGATATCAGGAAACACTTCTTTACAGAAAGGGTTGTTAAGCACTGGAATAGGCTCCCCAGGGAGGTGGTTGAGTCACCATCCCTGGATGTGTTTAAAATGCGTTTGGATGTGGTGCTCAGAGACATGATTTAGTGGAAGACTGTTAGGGTAGTATGGTTAGGTTGTGGTTGGACTCAATGATCTTTAAGGTCTTTTCCAACCTGAGCAATTCTATGATTCTATGATATAGCAATCTACTGTTCTGTTTTCTTAATTAATTTTCAAATTAAGTGATAATATTCTTTCTTTGTCATCCTGATGTTTCTGGAGGCCTGATTCATGTATGCTTGTGGCTGGCAGTGCTGCCATGGCCTTCAAAGGGCTTTGGCTCAGGCTGCAGTAAACTGCTGCAGCTTTTATCCCAGGAAATTCCCTTTGCAGTGCTTTACAAAGACAAGGTGGCACTTAGTTCAATACTGCAGTCCTTAATCATACGTTTTGTGATTGTACAGGCTTAGTAATTATCAAAATAAATATGCTATCCTAAGTACTGCGAGATTGTTTTCTAAGGGAAATTAAACAAGAAGCAAATGGAAAGCATCTGTAACCATTTCAAAGTAGGTGATGTTATATAGCGATTTCTACTTTTTCTTCTGTAAAACCCCTGTGAAAGTACACCTGAGGAGCAGAAACACATCCAGGCAGCATAGCTTCATGCCAGAGGGTCTCCTTGGGGGTTGAGAGTAGGGCATGGCTTCATCTCCGCCTAGCCTAAGGGTGGGCTACTTCCACCTCTTCCTTCTGGCAGTGGTACTGAGGATCACACTGGCCCTTCTTCTTCGACTTGAGCACCCTCTATTCAGCTACTGCTTTTATTGTGGTGGGGTTGATTAGGAAGGGTTTGGGAAAATCTGGGAGGACAAAAGTACTGACTCAGATAACAAAGGAAAATGGAGAGGGTTTAAAACGTGAAAGAACCACGACAGGAACAGCATTATTTCATTCAATTATTTGATGATTCTTTAGTGATCCCACCATTATGTCCACTAACAGAGCAAATAACTTTTTTTTTTAAAACCTAGAAAAATAATTTGATTCTTATCTGCCTCTTCCTCTTTATTTCCAACAAACCGCCTTTTGAATCTGCCTCCTTCATTCTTCAGGCTGGTATTTTTAATCCATTAGATTGTAGAATTTCTTGAAAAGGGTTTCACTCATGGGTAAACTTTTTTATTTTTTTATTTTATAAAGGATCTACAAGGAAATGGAATATTCTATTTCTTTTGCTTGTGGTTATTTCCAGTTTCACAAGGCCCAACAACACAGCTAGCTTTCCTGCTGTAGGAATAGGGAAATGGAAAAAAAAAAAAGTTGGAGAAGCGAATCTTTTTGGCTTTTGTGAGGATGCCTGGATTTATCAGTGCAAAGGATGCTACGCCTGCAGCACCTCCCCCTTGGTGACACCCCTTGCTGCCCACACATATCTATCCAAATGTTTCAGCTTCCCATCTCAAGGCGTGCTGCTGGGAGAAGCTGCATGCGCAGATGAGACGAGGCTGCTGCGAGGCTGGTGCGCTAGATGGGGCGGTTGTTATGTTGATCGACAAATGCCTCGCTGCCTGGATTGCTGGCCTTTCCTGCGAAGCAGAGGATTTAAAACATAGGCTGCTTTTGTCAAGTCACAAGCCCCACTGCAGCAGAATTAATAGATTCTGAGCCGTTTGTGTTTCGGAGATGGATACCCAGCAGAATCATTATTAGTTTCAGTGTCTTTAAACGCATACTCAGCTGTATTTAAAAGCATAAAACTGAAGTAGGATCAGATGGCACAGCATTGTTTTAAATTTCCTGAAGGCTTTTTTCTTTTTTTTTTTTTAATCCCTAAAGCGTACATTTAAATGATACAGAGTGTTTTTATCAGTCATTACTCTTCACTCAGCCCAGGTAATGCTGCAGGCTGGACATTACTGTTTGCCCCACTGAAACGGGATCTCCTTGTAGTATTGATTCTGCTGTACTTTGGTTCAGGCTTGCAGTTTCTGTATTGATCCGTCAGAGAAACTGCTGAGCAGCAGGTAGGTGAGTGAGGTCTGTTGTCTGCACTGTTTGGGAGCTATTATTCTTTGTGGGAAGCCTGTTGCCCACCTGGACATTGACTCATTATGAGAGAAGTCTGCTTTAATTAGAACCAGATTTTCCAGTATTTATACAGAGTGCTTTGACCCTACTCACAGCCAGATCATAAATGCAGACTCTTAGGCTGAGTTATTCATTTATTATGTAGTCTTCTGAAAAAGAAACCATTACAAAGAATTGGAGTTTTTTTTTTTTTCTATGTTCTGAACTTTGAAGTACTATTTTCTAAAATCAAGCTCAGTGGGATCTGTAAGATACATTCAGAAACACACATCTAGGACCTTCATTGGCATTGTGCATTGAAGCAGATGCTGCTTTCCCTGACATTTTCCTGGCCTGCTAGAGATTTAAATATAATGTATGCAGCACTAAAGGAGATATAGAATCCTTTGACTGGTTTGAAAGAGTGTGAATATAGGAATTCTTTCTCTCAAAACATGAATTCTGGAACTGGAATGACTTTCCCCAGAAGTCTAAAACAGAAAAGTTACTCATTATTTCCAATCTAAGAATTGGAATTGAAACAATTTTGTGGCTGTGTAGATATATATATATATTTTTTTTCCTTTATTTATTCTTGAAGGAGGATAGCCTGCTTAGATTTTTGCTTTTAGACTCTATTTCATTAAAAACACCCTGGTAATTCTAAGTGGTTCACATACAATTGATAAATATCAAAAATAACATCAAAGCATTCATATGTGCGAGTACATGTGCATCTGAATTGTTTTTACATGAGAAGAAATGCAAGTATAAACACCATATATATAACTACAAGTTACCAAAAGCAATTTTTCCGTGCCATATCTTCATGCTTTATTGTTTTCTAAATGTAATGTGAAAAGAACAGTCTTACGAAATTACCAAAATGTCTCTCAATAATTTATTCAGTACTGGCTGAAGTGATCATGAAAATGTCTCAGTTGTTTTTCACTGAGTCATTTTTATAGAACGTACCACATGGCCTACAAAATAATGGTATTACAATAGTACAAACAAAATCAAAAGTCCAGTAAATTACATTTGTAAGTTCTGGCCACCTTCCACAGAGATGTGCAGATTAATTTAGCATGGGGGGGGGGGGGGGGGGGAAGAAAAAAAAAAGCATCCTTACTAGCACCCTTATTAGCAGAGTCCCAGTTGAGTATAAGCATCTAGCAGTCATATACCTCCACCAACCCCTGAAGAGCCACTGTACCACCTCCAAGACTAAGGAGCCCAAACTCCCTCACTCCACAGCAACCACAAGAGATGCTTGGTGTCTTTCAGCTCCAGTGGATCAAGAACAGGCAGGATTGCTACCAGCTTTCTGAAAGCCTTGGGGCAAACTAGGTGGAAGATCTTCGTGTTGTGGACTATTGGAGTCTAGTTCCATCCAGGTCTCAAAGTGTGTAGTTGTATCCTTACAAACACCATCATTATGTCAGGACATTAACAGCATAGTAGTTTCATTACTGATTTGAATGTTATGCACTAACCTATTTTGGATTCCGATGCATTCTTGACCTAAAGATGCAATAAATAAGGTGGCCTACTTCACTGCTTGTTGCAGCCTTTATAACAACATAGCATGCAAACATTTCCTTTAATGTTAACAGCTCCAAAGTTTCCACATTTCCAAAGTGATTTAGTTTTTGATTTGGACATTAAAGGCTGTGGGAGATTTGTAGCAGAGAGTCCGTGTGTCTTAGCTAAGCAGATTAGAATGTTTGCCTATTGCACTCAACTTCTCTTTCATCAAATAAAAATGTGATAGTTAATTATGTAGTATAAGAGCCTATTTGAGGACTGGACTAGTGCAAAAATGATATTATTTCTTTAGTTACCTTTAAACATTTCTTTCTAGATGAAGCATGGCATAATTAATACAAAGTGACAAAAAATATTACTGAAGTATTATAGGACTAGTGTAGCTGTGCATAGGATAGTTGGACTGTGTGGTTGATTTCTTACATGGATAATCATTGGTAGGATTGGTCCTTTATTTAATACAGGCTCATTGAAATATACAGGACAAGCACAACCTTTTTAGGTCAACTCAATCTTCACCAGCCTATCTTGTAAACCACGTGGCAGCAGTTTGAGAGTTTGTACCATCTCAACTGATTTTTGATAACCACTTCACTTACATTGTTTGTTCTGTTTTTACAAGGCCTCTCTGTGGGTCCTTGTGCTTTGTTTGTAGGATTTTCAGGGAGAGGATCATGGAGTGGGGTTTAGTAAAAAAAGATCAAGAGCATGAATACTCAGTTTCATCACAGGTCAGTTTCAGAATGAGATATGTAGAATTGTTAGCAAGTACTTGGAAGACCGAAGTCAATCATTAAATGAGACCAAATGTAGAACAACTCAATTTGATTTTCTTCATTTGGAGGGTTAAGTAGCCTACTGAAGGAAAATACTAGCTATATCTTGATTTGACATGCCTTGAATTCAGAGGGGTTTTGAAGCTGTTGTACGGGACCACACTTTAACATGAGCTAAGGGAACAGATTAGATGCAATCTCCACAAAGTGGGTGTACAACAGTTTGATAAACTTCTCTCAAAAATATGTCTCAGTAGTTTTCTGTCAGATTAAAAGGGCATCTCATGTGGAATCTGACAGAGGGCTGTCCTTGACCCACTTCTACTCAATTCTTTAGTTTTGGTTTGAATGTAGGAATACAAAGTACCCGTGTGTAATTTGCAAACATTAGCAAGCCAGAAAAGTTACTAGCATTTGAGAGGATGACACAGAGAGACAAAATAGCCTTCACAAGCTCAAACATATTCATCATTTGGGCTGATTTTCATATAAAGCATGGGTAAAATTCCAACATGCTTGAAAGGCTAATTGCTGTCAATAATTTGTAACCAACACTATGGTTTTGCACGGATTTAAAATGAACAAGTTGGGAAAAAAAAGCTTTGGAGGGATTCTGCAAGTACCACATAGAGTGATACCATTTCATGTTTACATTACAACTGTGGGAGTTTAGAGTTCCCCAAATTTAAAACCTGTGGTCTGAGAGGCCAAGTAAGAGTAGAAAGTTTCGGAAGTTACAGCTGTGTATGATTGTGCCATATGCCCACATCTCTAAACAGAAAGAAATTTGGAGGAAGGCAATTACTGGAAGCCAGGATGCCTGTGCCTGAAAACCAAAATGGGAAATTGGAAATAAAAGAGGAAACAACTTCTATTGTAATCCCATTACCCACAGTGATTGCAGTGACAAAGGAAAAAGATATTAGAAGTGAAGTAATTGGCTATTTCAAATTCATTACATTTTAATAATTCAAGCATTATTAATAATGCAGATAAGAAAAAATATTTCTGATATTTTTTTCAGGATCCCTCTGTAGCATTCTGTTCTTCACCAGAGCAAAGCAGATAACACTTCTCTACCCTGCAATGTAAAGAGAAGGGCAGTGTAGCTCTAAAATACCTAACCACCCTTTGTAACAGCTTTAATGAGCTTTTCATATCCCTCTCAAGGCGGCAGCTTTCCCTTCACTTCTAAGTACACTCTCTAGGCAAACTCAAGCAGCATGTTCCTGATGAAATTTTGTTATTTTTAGGAATAAATGAAGCAGGATACATCGTTTTCCATCCTACATCTTTGTTGCTGCCTTGATATAAAGACTTGTGTGCAGTATTTAATTACAGCATCCCAGACTGCACACCAAATAGGCATTGCAATGAAAGTGGGTGCTATTGTAAAGGGAAAATAGAAGGAACAATGCCATACAAATGTCACTTTAGAGTTCTTTTTAGGTATGATTACCACTCCAGAAAAACAGTGCTGACTTGTTTGCAACAAAAGGAATTAAACTGCCTTGCATGACACCCTGGAGTTGGATGCTCATGTGAAAGACATATTACAGTAAACGAGGGCATTTTGGGTAATAGTTAACTGAGGAAGGAAAGACATATCACAGCCTGACCTGTAATATGTATTCAGTCCCTTTTTGAGTGTTTGTGCAATCTCACTGTTTCAGTTAGGAGGAGGAATTGTTAATAAGAAGCTCTTTGATTCCTTCATCTGTTTGTATACAAGTTTCTGTTTCCCTGAAGACAGAGGAGTCAAACAAAAGGGCATAGTTCCATTGCTTGCAGCTCAGCCCTGTTCAGCTGGCATTTGGTGTAGAAGGTCTCCCTAGATTTGCCTTGAGATGTTTTTCAAGAGTTCTGGCTTCACTTTGGCATCCTCGATCAAATTTCTGATCTTTCTGCTCTTCTTACCTAGACAGGCTTTTTTTTTTTTTTGAGAAAAGTAGCATTAGCTCCCAAGGTTTTTAACTGGTTTTATCACTGAATCTATTATAGTATACCTCTGAGCAGTTCAAGTTCTCTGCTTGCATCAACAGTTTACCTTCTGCTTCTGTGTGTAGTGGAGCACTGTTGGAGTTTTGTCTCAAGTTAAAAACCTTCAGATGATGAATTGAATCTATTACCTGAAACCACTGTGGCAGGTCATTTTTCTTCTGACATATTTTCTCAACTGTGGCCTAAAGAGCAGCCAATGGTGATATGGTGATGCAACTGTATCCTGAGCTGCAAAATATTTACTTTGTCTGTTCATTCATTAAAAACAAATTTTCTCTAATGCATATTTTCCCAGCACTTGCACATGGCACGCTTCCAGCTTGCCAGTTCGTCTGATGGGTTTTGTGGATCTCAGTTTGGCTCTGTGTTTGTCATGTAAGTTAATGAAAATGGACTCATTTTCAAAACAGTAAAAAAATAACAATTTTTACTTACTAGCTTCTTTTGGAGCAAAAATATTTTTCTAGGAATTGAAAGATACTGGTTGTTTCATTACTTTGAGGTGCATTTCAGCATGTCTTATTGCCGGTTTTAGAAAATCACCAAGCTGCACAAAATGCAGTAGTCCTCTATGCAGTACCTGAAGTGCTGAGAACATTTAACAGAAGCTTAACAGAAGTCAAAGAGAACACAGACATTTGTATAACTAACAGGGCTACTGAGGGTTAAATGTTGCACACATCAACAGGCAATTGATTTACTACATGTTCTGCACTTGAGAATTCAGTTCCTGACTGTTACTCATTAAAAATAAATATCCTCTGGTAAAAGTGTGAAGCACCTCATGGTAGTAGCTGTGATGCTAGCCTAGGTGGATCTCTGGTTGATCTAGTACATAAATATCTCACCTTGAATCAGAAAACAGCAGGTGAATCAGAAGTAGGGAAAAACATGAATTCTTTGCTTCAGGGATCTCTGCAGGCATTGCAGAGGCTGACCAACCTAAGCATATTTTGCAGTTACACAGCCTGTTCAGATTCAGCTCCCACCCGTGAGGGAGGAAAGCAATCCTCACAAACCCGTGGCAACTTGAGGGCTGGAGTAATGGTAGTCCAGGTGAGACATGTCCCCCAAATCTCATACAGGTACCAGTTGCTCAGACAGATGTCGTAACTTGGATTTTATGTGGGTGAAGTGGATACCTTCTAAGTGGAACTGAAGCTGCAATTAAGAGAGAATGCAATTCCATTTCAGAGAATCATAAAATGGCCTGAGTTGAAAAGGACCACAATGATCATCTAGTTTCAACCCCCTGTTATGTGCAGGGTCACCAACCACCAGACCAGGCTGCCCAGAGCCACATCCAGCCTGGCCTTGGATGCCTTCAGGGATGGCGCATCCACAGCCTCCTTGGGCAACCTGTTCCAGTGCGTCACCACCCTCTGAGTGAATATTTCAATAGTATAGAAATTCAATTTGTATCTAAATATAGTTAATTAGCTATCTTTTAAAGTCATCTAGAGAAACCCACTCAATCACTGTCATATGGTTGGGTTCTGCTGCAGTTCTTTTATTTTCAAACATTGCGCAACATCTGTCAGCACACAACTGCTGCTTTGTTTAATGGCAACTGCTTGTTGATGGATTTTCTTTTTTTTTCACATATAGAATGGAATACAAAAGCCAACAAAGATCAACAATGAGAATGATGTGATAATTAGCTGGAGCTTGGGAGAAGAGATAGGAAGGAAATGAACTGAAATTATAGCTGTCTTTAGTGGATCTTGCCAAGTGTCTTCTCTGGTTGGTTTTAATTTATGTTTGTTCTGATTACTGTCTCATGAATAAAGTTACAAAATTCCAGCCTCCAAAGAGGCAAAGTTTGTCTGGTGAAATGTACTGTGTGTAACATACAGACTATTCACACTATCAGTTCATCAGTTTTCAGTTTGCAAGGAAGAAGATTTCTGTCTCACTCTTAAATTTATCATTCTACTAAGGATGGAAAGCATTTAGCAATAATTGTCTAGTTCTCACTTTCCTAAATTTTGCTCCAAGTAGGAGAGAGGGATTAAGCTTGATGTCAATATATATCTCAAATGAGCTCTTCTATTCTCTGCTTAAGTCTTTCTTCATGTTTTTTACTCATACTCCTTAAAACAAACTCACATACCCAGAATCTCCCCTAGCCTTGACACAAGCCTGACCATGTTTTATGTGCAGAGATGAAGTCCAGGCCCCACTAAAATGGAAGTTTTGCTCTTGGCTCCGTTGTGCATGGGATCTCACCTCATCTCCTCAATATATTGTCTCATTTGTTTTCCATTAGTGAATTGTCTATTAGCATATATAAGGTAAAGCAGAAAGAAGATTACATTTATTCTTCTGAATAAGGTTAAATTCCCTCTCTTTTCACTGTACGTAAGACTCCAAGAGAGAAATCTGCAGAACAAAAAAGGGGAAAAGTGGTGGGCAGAATCTAAGATTAAAATCCTGAGATAAGGAGAAGGGTAAAATGTTTTGTAAATCTATTATGTGCAGTCATTAAGGAATGATAGAAGCCTAGTATTTCATTTCAGCACAAATAATGAAGACTGGCCTTTTCACATAGATTTATAGCGCTAATGTCAGAGGGGTTATTAGGTCCAATTTGTATGATAGAGGCCCTTAAATCACTCTCATTTGCCTTTCTGTTGATCTCAGTAACCGATGTTTGATTGGTGTTATCCAGAAGACACCAATTATGAAATGATGACCTCTAGAGAGAGAAGATCCACTGATAGCCTTAGTAACTTAATCATATTTGCCATTGCAATAGACACTTGCTTTCAAGTATCTACTTGGTAGCTATCAACTTGCCTATCCTCAGTTTCCAACCATTGTTTCTTACTGTAACTGTGTGTCAGACCAAACGACCTCTCTGGTGCTTTGTTCCTTATGACTCAAAATATTTGATCACTTTCTACACTGCAATGAAAGGCTGCAGCATTTATGTTCATACGAACAATCCCCATTTTGTTAAATGCTGAGAGTGAGGTGTTGCTGTACCAGCCCCAGTATGGCAAAGCCAGAGATAAAATGAGATCCAAAATTGGCTGGTTTTGTATCCAGAGCTTTGCTTTTGCCTCTTTGTGTAAAATCTGTCCAATCACAAATATTGCATCTAGACAAATATCATGATGGTTTCAGAACATGCAACGATGCTCATGCATTTTCACAGCCAGAACATTTTACAAAAAGGCTTTGTAATTGCCTAGCTCAGGTGTGTCCACAGCCCATAAAATGGGCTCTGAGTCCAGAAATTTATTTTGCATTTTGCAGAAGTGTACAGAATTTATATTCCTTCTTATTACTGGATAACACCAAGGATTATACCAGCCTGCTACTCTACAGTCATATTCAAAATTCGTATTTTGCCCTGATTTTCCTTCTTTCCTGTGCCCGAATTTAGTCTAGCACTCTGGATAGCAAAGGCCATGCTCTAACATAAGGAACTGCAACATGATTCAGTGCACTTGTTTGTGATATTTAGAGAGAAAAGGAGAGAGGTTATTTCAGTATGCTCGACAGAATTCACTTTTGTGAGCAATATGTTTTATTAACGGATGAACAGCGATGATAGCAATTGTAAATCACAAGATCACAGAATGGTTGAGGTTGGAAGGGACACCTCTGGAGATCATCTCGTACAAGCCCCAGCTCAAGTGGGGTCTCCTAGGGGACATTAACCCATGATCGTGTCCAAATGGCTTTTAAATATCTCCACTGAAGAAGACTCCGCAACATGTCAGGGCAACCTGTGCCAGTGCTCAATCACCCATACAGTAATGAAGAATACCACACCCCCATTTCCTCCATAGCCACTTTTTTTTTTCAAGTCATTTTCATTTTAGGGGCATTGTCAGTTAGTAAATAGCAGGACATGTTTTGTTTCTGAGGGCAAACACATTGCAATTTAGTGGAAGATGTGGCTGGTTGGGGTTCATGTACCCTACAGTGCATTCATGTTTGTGGTCACATCAGCAGGGCTTACAGATGTGTTGTGTTCAAGCAAACTGGTTCAAGCAAACCTCTGCAGGTTTCCATGGCTGAATGAGCAGCCAGGTGAGTACAGAGCTGCCTGACGCCACAGCAGAACTGGTGGGAAGACTAAAGGAAACAAATAAGTGCTTGCTTTTCCAGAGGTTTTCCACTTGTTCGTTACAAATACCTGCTGCCTCTGGAAGACCGAAACCAAACTCATACCACACTGCTTTCTAGATGTGAGTTTGTTAAAAGTAGGTATTGAGAAGTAAACTAGAATTTACTTAAATAGTGAAGCACTTAGAGGTGCTTTTCTTTCTTTGCTTGTATCTCCTACTCAGTGCCTCGCTTCATGACATGCTGAAACCTCTTTCTCTACCCCTCCCCATGTCTTTGCCTTCCCTCCCACTGCCTTTGCCTGCCTGCACTGTGCTCCACTGTGCCAAGGCCCTTCCTGCTCCCTCTGCAAACCCATCTGTGCTGTGAAACTTCCCACCTACAAAGACCACACGTTGCTGTCTGGATCCCACTCTCTTCTTGTTTTGTATCAGTTTAAATCTGATGGCTTTTGTGGAGCTACTTCTCCCCTTGCGGCTTTAGAGAAGAATCACAACTCTGTATCTAGCTGGGCTGCTCAAGGATAAAATCCGCCTGGGGAACACAAGGCTCCTGTTGTTTTCTCAGCAACATAAAGCTTTCTCTGCACTTAGAGTAGCAAATTAACATTTCCAAGTTGAAATGTAGCTTATTCCCAGGCAGTGAGCATTTCTGCTTATCCCGGTCCTGCTCTAAAACTCTTCTACCTATGTGAGTCTGGGAGAGAGTGTTTGGCAAACACTTCTGCCACTGATGCTGGAAATTACTGCTGAGGCTTTGTGAGAGGCCTCAGCAAGAAAATGTGTTCCAGGTATATGGTTCACCACTTCCCCAGGAGGCTTTCCTTTTTGCCTCACAATCTTCAAGAATGTGCCAGGGGAGCGGTGGTTTTCATATACCTAAGGCCTGAAGAATGTGAGTAATAATCGAAAGTTTTGGTGTGTTGTACAAAGCATCCTTTTGTGGTAAGAGGCAATCTTCATTACCGACTGTGAGACTGGGGTCTGTCTGAGCAAAGTCCATTCCTCAGCCTTCGGAGTGTTCTTCTCTCTCATTGTGGAACTACCCCACCACGAGCAGTGCAGATGGACACTTCTTGGAAGGAAACACCTTTTGAGGGGCCACAGATCCCAGATACTCAGTAGTCGTTGGCCTGGTACTCAGTGGGTACTCAGAAGAATCACATGAAGATGTGTGTTTAGTGTTGGCATTGACTATAAAAACCCACAGTGTCTAAAAACAAGTATAACTTCTCCCAGAGACACCTGCACAATTGCTGCTGTGTGGGAAGAAACAGACACAGTGCAAGTGAAGTGAAACATGTTGCCCAGAATGGAATCTTACCCAGTCAGATCCTTGCGGTGACAAATCCACTCCCAACCAAGCCAGATTCTGCATTTTCTAAATGTATTCTTGGGTGTCTTTGTCATGACCGGAAACACCAGAGCTGAAGCTCTGCATTGATTCCAAGGGTTTGTCGGCTTACAGTGTTTGTGATGGCTGGGCATTGAGATATCTATTTACCCTGCTTTCTCTATTTACTTCTTTCCTAGGCATACTGCTGAGCCTTTGTGAATCCTCATTGATTTTCCCAGGAGCAAAATGTCATTACTGCAGCAGGCTGTGTACATCAGGTACACTGAAAAACAGGATCGTTAGGTGGTTGTGTCATTAGCTGTGCTTCTAGTGTACTTCATAGTGCTTTCACCCAAGGAGGTGACACTGATTGTCCAAGTTAGCTGCTTCATAGGCCTTTAATGCAGTGCCATTAGGTCTCACACTGCCTCTAGCATGTTTATCCCCACACAGGTTAGGTGCAGGGAGCAGCACAGCACAAAGCGTTCCTGCAGGAGGCCCGATGCTGGAGGGGCTTGCACAAAATCACTCGGCAAGTCCCCAGCTGAGCAGGATTGAACCCGGGTCTTTGGGCCTGTGGGTGAAATGAGTGGTAAGGCAGGACTTTCTCACAGCTGAAGGAAACTGTGCAATGGGTTGAGGGCTGTGAGACTTTGGGAAGGAGGAGAGAAACCTTTGGACTGCTTCAGGGTTGGTCTTCTCCATTCCTGTCCCAAACTGTCCTTAAGCTGACTGAGATGTTGGGGCATCGTGCAACTATAGATTGTGATGTGGTTGTTCTGTACTTAAAGATTAGATAAGTTTATGTATGAAATATACATATATTTACCTTTTAAATATCATTTGCAACCTGTACATTTCCTTTGCCCATCTGCAGTCAGGAAGATATGGCTTTGATCTAGTATTAACTGCATCTGATCGTGCACAATTGCTAATTCCTATGCAATAGTCTAATTGCCTACAAGAAAAAAAAAAGTCATGTATTTTGTGAAGCTTTCTTTTTTTGGAAGATTTCTGGTGAGATATTTTCTGTTCAGACAGCAGAGATATAGGTCACATATCATATTAATTTTCCATTTATAGTTAGCTTTCAAGAGTTAACAAATGATTACTTGTCACACAGCCCTGATGAAGCACCTGAACTCATTGCTTATCAGGCTGTTGCAACTCAGACTTCTACACTTTAGTTAGCACTTAACAGTCACAAACCTCAGCTGATCTAAGGCTGTGGTTATATCTGAACTGCATGTCAAGATGGGCCCTGGGCACACACTATCATCTTCTAGGGCTTCTTCAGCAGTAAATTTGTGTGTGGGCAGGAAAGGGGCTGTGGTGTGCTCCCATAGATCTGCTCCTCCCTGTGGCTGGATACCAGCACTCTGTGGGGATGACATGTAGGCCATTGGCTCTGCAGATGAAGCTCAGACATGGTATGCATGGTACTGGAACCTGCTTGCCACATTCAAACAGTCGCTGCCTTGAGCTCTTCTTTTGCCCTAGGTCAGAGGAGGTGCAGCTCTGCATCTCCCTTGGGCTCCTGGGCACAGGATCTTACCCATCTGTGTCCCCGGCCACCGGGCTTGGGACTGGTTTCCTCCAACTGCACTGTTGCCCGGTGGCTAACTCAAGTGTGTAGTCCAAGTGAAACTCAAAGCAAACAGGTTGGATTCAAAACCAACACCTCTTAGCTTTAGCCAGCACAAAGCTTTGTCATACTTGCTAGGATTTAAGATGCATTTATGCCCTTCTGCCCTTCTGTGAACTGGGCACGCTCTGGGCAGACACCTGATGGCTCATCTATCAGGTGTCCACCTTGCCTCCTCCAGATTAGTGCTCCAAGATTTCATCAGATGCACATAAACCGATAACTTCCATTGTCTCATTAATCAATTGTTATTAACTGATCTACGATCAAGCAGGCAAATAAGCTCCTTACTGGTCATTTTTAACTTCTTGCACTAATGTGGTTTCAGCTATCTGAAACACAGTGTAAATGCAACATGCTCATGACAGCTGCTATTTTTTTTTTATAAGCTCTTTATAAGCCACTTATAAATAGAACCTTAATATGAAGTGTGACAGATTTCTAGTCTTTATTCTCTCCTTAGCCCTCCAAGCGCTTCCTTTCCATAATATGGAATACATCCAGTGTGCCCTAGATATTCTCCATTCTTGCTGATGACTTTAGCTCTCAGCCATTGATTCTCTCCAGTTTATCGTGCAAATAGATCAGGGCTGCAACTGCCTTCTCTTTGAACATTTAAAAAGGATAAATAAGATCAGAGGGGCAGTGAAGAGGTGATGAAGATGGTGATAGAAGATGTATTTTGTTGTTCATGTGATGCAGCTCTAGTCTGAGGGGTTTCATGTCAATATGCTACAGATAAAAAATAAGTATTTCTTTTCCATTGCAATGGAGAGAATTGGAGTACCTAGTGAATTATTTAAAGAAAGGAAAAATATTGTGAGGGCACTGTGACATTTGTGTAGCATTAGTGCTCTGTGGCATTCTGTTTCACCAATGTACTTTGCCAAATTCAGAGTGTATGATGGTCTCCCTTACACTGCTGAGCAAACATTGTAGCACAAAATGCTCTGCTTTGGGTTACATATAACATCAGTGGCAAAATGGGACTGGAACACACATTTCCTGGTGCCTTCCAGGTAATGCTTCCCTTCACTCTCTACTGCCAGGAAAGAAATTATTTATTGTATATATATATATGTTAATTTATAGGGAGGAAACTCTCAAAGTGCAGGGAGGAGAAATGTTTAGAAGTCTATTCTGGTTTTGTTTGTTTATTTCTATGCGGTAAAATTCTATGCATCAGAGACCTGCATGGTATCAAAAGTTTAGAAGCAGTATCCGTTAATCTCAGCATGTGTCATTCAGATTTCATTGAGCCTTGTCTCTGCAGCAGTCAGCGTGCTGTTACTTTAACACTGAAAGAAGTAAAGCCCTGTTGTTGCTTTTCACTCTTTCCTTATATTTAGCTATGAAAGTATAACCATGGATGCCTCGAGACAATTCATAATTGGCATCTGCTGTGTTTCTCACAGACAGCAGGGAACATCAGGTGCAGAACTTGTAGGATTTAAAGCACAGCCAAAGCTGAGGGCTGCAGATTGTGCTCTAACCTAACGCTTCTCAGCCATAGGTTCCTTTCCCTTTATTTCCTTAAAACTTTTCTGTTGCGTCACTGAAAAATCATAGCCCCTTGCTTTGTAATCATACCCCTTTTTTATTTAAAGTTTTGCCTCCTTTCTCATTAAATACATCCTCATTAATGTTCCTTTTACTTTTCAGAAACATATATTCAGTATTATAGGCTTGGAGCTCTTTTGTTTTCTCCCCGAAGAGGTAAAACCCTGGGGAATTTAAGTATCTACTTGATAGGCTCACACAATCTTAATCAGCCTATAATGGAGCTAATGGCTGTTTGTCATCCTTGGAGATATAAATTTCCTGGTGATGTCTACTGCAGTCAGTGCATGAAGTATGCTCTGACTGCCAGCAAGGTCTAATAACCAGGAGAAGGGCAGCCAGCTTCATTAGCGAGAGGGAGACTGTGCCGGCTGCTTTTCTGGATAACTCCGTTTTTTGAATGCTGAGGAGAGAAAATGGATAATGCTGGTAAGTGAAATAAAACAGATCTTCCTTCTTAGCGAGGCTACGGGGTTCGTTTGTCTCCTGTCTCACTTGCTGCAGGAGATGTGTTTCTTTAGCCTTTGAGGCTCCTTCCATTTCAATGTCCTTTATTAGAGCGAATTTCTATGTGTAAAATGTGACACACTTAAGTTTTTAACCCTTTGACAGTCAGCTTTTCTGTTTTAAGTCGGTGTTTCCTTGAAATCTGAGCCAAAACTGTAATGTAGGATCTGCCTTTTCAAGGTTTTCAGTTTAGTTTCGGAAGCTTTATGCAGGAGACGTGAAAGGAAGGGAAAATGTATAGCGTCAAGTGGGAAAATATCTTTCACAGATTGCAATAGGTGTGTGGAGGTAACTGCTGGAGCTAACCAAAAGTGGGTAATGCATTTCTTGTATCTGCAGTTTTATTTGAATCTTTTCTATTCTTTCTGTTTCCTCTCTCTTCTATTTAGAACATAAAATTCTGCATGCATTTGCACTTTTGTTTTCTGTGATGTTCCAACTTTAGATCATGCATTTTTATGCCGAATAATGCACTGCGTGGCTTCTGAGAGGTGCACACAATACCAGCATTGCATATGTCATAAAATGGTTTATCTGCATTTTCCTTTTGCATTACCTTGAATCCCAAAGCATTGCAAAAAGTGCTTTCTGTGATGGGTATTTTGCATGTTACTTTGACTGCTGTGAAAGCGGAACATTTCAGCGTCACGCTTATTTATTGAGACAAGTACAATTCATAGTGGGATACAGAATTTACAGCACACTCAGTGCCCTTTGAAACATTCTCAAATCATCAGATTTGTCTGATGTTAACCTTCAAAGTGATGTTCACCTCCATAATGTATGGGAAAAAAAAAATTGTGGTAGATTTCAGAGATGACGCTTTAAGGAAAGCTTATTTTTGTGGTTTTATTATTATTTTTCATATAATTCAAGCAAAACTCTTGCTTGTGCTTGCTAGGCTGTCCAGGTCAATTTCGCCTCAGGTGTATTGTCATCAACTTCTATGACAAACAAACTCCTGCTCATGTTTATATAAAATTCAAGACCAAAAAAACCCCCACTTTTTCCAGAAACTAAAATGTTGGTGTCATGGAAGATTACATTGCTGGTACCTGTGAGCTTAGAAGCTGCCCTGCTCTTAGTATGATGAACATTTCTATGAAATAAGTAAGATTATAAATACTTTTTGTGCTTGGTGCAATCTTCTGAGAGGACTTAACCTAATAAATGGTAATGGCGTGTGCTTGATATTCTGTGACGAGGCAGAATTTTCCAGTTGGAGGAAAAGGACTCCTCCAGCATGGAGTGCCTGTGGGCAAGAGATGCTCTGAGCAGCTAAACCCTTCTGGTTTTTAAACTCTCCAGCATCAGCAACTAATGCTATTGAAGTCTTGACAGAGCTATTACTTTAATCCAGCTATAAGAATCTGCTCCAGAATGAGTCACATTCATTTCAAAGACCAGTTTTTTGGGGGGTGCACAGGGAAGCTGGTATCTGAAAACCATAGAAACAGATTTTCCTCTGTGTTTATGTATATATATTTTTGCCTTAGGAATGATCTGGTTTTCTTGCGATCTGTAAAATTTGGAAGTTAGAATAAGTAAGCTTTGCTCTCTGTACAACTTTACCAACTAAATTCAAAGCCTCTTATATGACCAATTTCCTGAAGTTTCCAGATGTTTGGTTTTTCTATCATGCAGAAGCAGTGACTGATGCTCTGCTTCTTTTTTTTTTTTTTTTTTTTTTTTTAATAACCATTTATATACAGTAGAGCTCTGCTGAAATAGTGGAAGGAGATTTGAGGACCAGTTAAGAATATCCAACAGCTGCTGCAAATAAGACTCAGTGAGAAGGCTGATCTGTTCCCAAAGCATCTGCAAAGAAATTTTTAGGGTACTTGACCCCTAATAGAAACCAATCAGAGCCAGATGCCAGCATGGGGAGTGCTCAGCAGGCACCCCTGAGGATCTGGCTGTGCCCCCTGAATTTCACAGGGATGTGGGTGCACTTTTGAATGTCTTATGCTAAAAATCTGGGCACTCATCAGCTGGTGATCAAACAGAAAAGACTGGGATATCTGGAGCCATAAGACCGTCTGCCTCATTAGTTTGTTCAGCAGTAGTTGGCCAATTGAAAATGTAAACATGCTAATGTATACCAACTGGATACCTGCCTGGATTCTTCTTAAAGAGATGCTATTTCTGGCAGCACAGAACCACAGCCCTAGCTCAGCTGTGAGCTTGAGCTGCTGAGTGTTAGAAATAACAATTTGGTTATCACTGTTGGTGAATCAGGCCTTTGTTATTACATTCCTCGTGCTGCCAAAGAGACTTTCCAAGTCAGACTGTGGATAATTGTTGGGCAAAACTCCATCTCCTCCTCTGCATAGCAGAAATATCATGGCTCGTATTCTGTGCCATCATCAAAGCCTTTTTTCTGTCCAGAACTGTTATCTAAAAAGATCAGTGTTGCTAATAGGTCAGCTGTTTGGGTCCATGGTTTCAAGAAACTGTGTTTTCATTTAGAGACTCCTTTCATTTAAAAGCTAGATCACGTATTTTTAATCTGTGCCACTGAGACAGCCCCACAACATTGTTGTCTCGTGTGTTCTTTTAAAAGCTTTTTCTGGAATAACAATAAAATATTCATCACTGCCTGCATGGTGTGTCAGGGCAGTTCTGGCAGTGTTTTTTGGCTTGTTTTGGCAGCGGTTGTTCCTGACAGTTTGGCTGCAGGTATTCAGCTGTGAGGCTGCCTGGCACTGGGGGGGGGGGCGAAGGTTTGCATCCCACCATGCAAGATTGGCCCAGGCCTGTGGCTGAAGGCAGCACTGGTACAACACTCACTTTAAAACACAAAGAGAGGGCTGGATATAACTCATGGGAATGAAAGAGAATATAAAAGTGGCAAGGAACTTGTGTGGCAGGAAGAGAGGAGCTGCTGAAACAGATCTGTTCACAAGCGATACTTTTTGGGGGATTTCCTGTCAAGAGGGGGGGGTCAGCACTATCCCCTCTCCCAAGAGCTCCTGTCCAGCATCTCACCTTGAAGTAGGCAAGTCTCATGATCCATAACCATATACAGGTGCCAGGGCAGGGATTTTGACAGGGGGAGACACACCACAGCCTTCAAGCTAAACCGAGAGGCCTTGTTTCATCTTTCTTGGGGTTTATGTGGCTTCTTTGTACTTGGAATATTATTATAGCAGTAATGAGCTAGCTGTCGTTAATTGTTACCCTGAATTATTTCTGCCCTATGGCTGGGCCTCCCAGTAAATAATCTATTTTAAAGGAACCAGAAGTCTTGTATATTAAAACTCTTATATACATATATGTTACATATTCAGACATCCAGCAGCCCAGTGAACTTCTCTCACCAGTAGAGTAGAGTTGCTCATAGCCTATGCTTAGTTGTGGTGGGACAGGGTGAATAGCACGTGTTAGCTTAGCCTTCTTTTGCCCAGAGACACATGTCACAGGAAGGCTAGGAGACACAGGAAGCTGTTTGCTAAGTCCTTTGCTTTTCAACTAATACGTCACTTTTGTCTTTCAGTAAGTCAAAATCACTTATTTAGCATCCTTTAAATATAGGACTGGCAGGATTGAACATTGGTAAAGAATTTGATTTCAAAGATACCTTGTTGTCTCTTACGTGTATTTCAGGCAAACGGTGCACACCTTAATAAAATGTAAGGGAGATAAACAGTTAGAAGAGCAAGCTGAGACACCTCTACTACAGCCCAGTTTGTCTGTGTGCAGAATTAGCCTACCCAAGTCTCATAGCATGTTGTAAGGTTCATTTGTTGCCCATAGAGCAGTATTAAACACTTTGGCCACCTATGGCTTAAGCTTGGCTGAGTTGTCCCTATTCTTCCCTATCTAATTTGGAAACCTATTGGGGAAAAAAACACTTGTAATGGAAATAGTGTCAATGTAACTGCAGGTTTTCCAGTGGCACAATGACAACTCCAAATTCCAGCAGCATTTCCTTTTCGAAAGGACAACAGCATCTCCTTTCTCTCCATCCCACACTTCGGTATGAGTTCACTCACTGTCTTTGCAAAACGTGGTTATCAGTGGTGCCACATTAACTTTTATTGGGCTTGTGTGCTGTTTTCTATAGGTCACAAAATGGCTGAACCTGGACAATGAAATACACAACAGAAATCATCTTTTTTTATTCTACACTGTATATCTTTATTTGTTTCCTGTCTGTACTCATGGCCTCTGAGGCAGATGCTGTAGTATGTCACAGGTCACCATCTCCTAGAAAGTTGACTTTTTTCCTGACATAATTTTAGAGTAATACTCACGACACATGCTCCTTTACCCAGAAGCTGGGAGAGTGCATTTATAAACATTTTCCATCAGCACTAAATTTCCCTGTGAGTCTGCTGTTCCCAACTTGCTTTCAAGTCTGTATACAAGTAGCCTCTGAGTAAGTCATAGAATGATAGAATGGCCTGGGTTGAAAAGGGCCACAATGATCATCAAGTTTCAACCCCACTGCTATGCGCCAGGGACGGGGCATCCACAACTCCTTGGGCAACCTGTTCCAGTGAGTCTGGAGTAGTCTGCAGTAACTTACACCAGAAGCAAACAAATGATGTGCAGGATCAAAATGATGGTGCATCTTCTAACTTAGTAATGGTTCCCTCATGCTACCTAGAATGACTCTCAGGTAACCTTTTAGATAGAAATACTGTGGTTGCATCGCACACAGCATATTTCAACATCTATTCCAGTTTCCACACCACATCTTTTGAAGAAGCGCCACGAACTCCATCCATATGGTTTGGAGAAATGGTGTAATGCAGACTCTATTTTCTATTAGGCTCTAACTTTGTTTTCTGACAAAATAAATAAATTAGCAATCAGCCTATCAGGTATATATGTTATATTTACATCTGCTGATTGTGGCAAAATGCTTTTTAAACTCCTCCTTCTGAGCTCTGAATTGTTACTGTGAAGAAGGAAGCATTGTGTGCGGTCATAGAAACCCATATTATGCAGGCAGTGTTTCCTGACAGGCTTGTAGCAACCACCAGACCATTGCTGCAGGAGCCAATCCTTTTAAGGGCACAAGGAAGTCATTGGGAGGGGAAAGGTTGTGTTAAGAGGCGCTGGCACAAGTCGCTCAGAGAAAAGCAGCCTGGGCTCCGGGGGCTCCAAAGGCATCAAATTGATGGGCCTGAAGTTATCCACCAGGGGAAAAGTAGCACCATGTGACTAAAGAGCAGGTGGCTGATAATAAGGACCCTCTCCGCTGCTGTTTAATCATCGTTCATTGTCTCTCTCCATGAATCTTTTCGGAAATTTGATCCTTAATTATGGAGTGCCTTGCAGGGGTATTGCTTTGGGCTCTAAGCGTAGACTGGATGGAATTTTACCAAAACGTCTTTTTCTGTGTTCCCCTCTCATTATTTAACCGTTTTTAATATTTTCACATAAAATGTTTATGAGACCTCCTCCCGAAGTATAACTGGATAAAAATAAGTAGCTTAGGACTGTAAGACTTCCTAACAACCTTCCCTGGCAGGCAAAAGCAGTTTTGAGTGAAGCAGCCCCATGGCACTCCAGTCACTCCTATGGCAGGAGGAATCTGGCAGACCTGAGAGGCGGGAGACAGAGCTGTGCAAGAGGCTCCCACTAGTGCTGCTGAGTGGCAGTGGGCTGGGGGAATGGGTCATCCCATTTACTATCCCATGCCCAAGGAGCACTGTGGGCTTGGTTGTGTGCACAGCTTGGCACCAGAAGAGATACTGGAGACACCAGTAGAAATCAGTAGAAAAGTGTTCTCCCCAAGAATGCCACAGGGCAGTGGTACCAGTGTTGGGGCTTCTCTCAGGCAGTAAAGAGTGATGGCTTTGGATATGGTCAGCTGCTTGTGTCCTGGAAGAAACAAACTCCACCCAGGCAATGAATATCTGAGTTTCTGGGAATATGTGGGTGAAGCAATGGATTTGAGGGCAGGATCAGGTCCCCATTCAGAACCAGTTTTTAAATAAGGCAAAAGGGCCAGGAGAAGCTGAACTGTTCAGGACAAATATTTACTTATTCTTCATTTGCTCAGCACCAATATTCCTTTAATATGATTATCAAAAATTACTGTTTGCAGTTCACAACTCATTAAATGCTAAAATGTTTTAAAATGCATTTCTGAATAGTACCAGGAGAGTCATAAAGAGTATTCTGTGTCTCTACAGGGAGGCAGATGCAGTAGGAGACACTTGTAACAGTAAGCTTCTCAGCTCTGGTGTGACCTGTGCTAGCAAAGGCCTTGCAGAATGTAACTCAGACACAAATGTGATGGCAGCTGGCACTGCCACAGGAACCAAAGCTGGGATGGATTTGTCCCCTCTGCAGCTGCTGGTGATTCACAAGTCCCTTCTGTCTTTCTCACTGGTGCTTGAGGAGGTCCAAAAAGTGAGGGGTATTTAGTGATGGAGGCTTGCATTGGAACCACATGAAAGACAACATGGCTGTTTCAAAGCAGCAGAAAATGCATGTTGCTGGAGGGCTGCTTGTTAGCATTTGGAGCACAGTCCAGCAGTGCTATGCTTTGCTGTGGCCTTACTGCCAGAGGAAATGGTCTGTTAATGCAGGAAGCCTATAGAGTTCTTGCACATGAGTACTGTAAAAATAGCATATACATCTTAGCTCCTTTGATTGTTGCTGCAGTACTTATGTCTCCTTTTTCTTCTCTTTTCTGTTTCTGTTTTTGTTATGTGATATTATTAAAATAACTATCATGACACATGATTCTGTTTTAATTTCAAGTGAAATTTGGCAACTCCTAGTGGTGAGATAAGGTCTAATTTCACTCGGCATTTTAAAAAGAAATGCAAATGACGAAGACATTAAACTGATAAATTTTGACAGCTCACATAACACTTTTTAAATGGATTTTTTCCATGCATTTTTAATACCCAGAACAGTCAGCCTTAATACTCCCATATTTACAATAAATCATTATTCCAATGGAGACATTCTGTTTTGTCAGGCCGTACACAATCAGCAGTTTTTAATAAAGGATCTGAAAACTGTTTAACGTTAATTCTATGACACAAACTTGCAAGTGCCAGACAATTTAAAAATGGGGCCAATATGCTGCCCTTACACTGGGATATTAAGAAATAATTAGAGCACAGTATGGGCTGGTTGCCAAATGTAATTTTTTCCTTCCTTAGTTTATGTTACTTAGCACAGTGATTGCAATGCACGATAGGGCCTCTGTAAGGCATGTACATGCATTTCCTACTCTGCAACTGAAGGCTCTGAGTGGTGCCAGCAGGAGGTAGAAGTGTCTGCTTACTTTGGCATGTGTGGCTTCAGAAATAACAAAATCATAGAATCTCAGAATGATTTGTGTTAGAAGGCACCTTAAAACCTACCCATCCCCAACCCCTGCTATGGGCAGGGCTGTCCCCCTCCAGCTCAGGCTGCCCAGAGCCCATCCAACCTGGCCTTGAAAGCCACCAGGAACAGGGCACACCAGCTTCTCTGGGTAGCCTGTGCCAGTGCTTTGCCCTCCCTCTGGGTAAAGCATCACAGAATTCAGGGGCAAGAATGGTTTGAGCCTTAGGGGTGGAATGGGTGTTGTCAATAGCAGAGCCCAGATTTCCTACTTTTTCTACAGAGCACAGCACTATCTCTATTTCCTTCAGTACATCACAAAGGCTGTGCATGCCCTGTGTCAGGGCCCAAGCTTCTATAGCGAACTCCAAGCACACTGGTGTGCTTAAACTGCACAGTGCCTTTTGTCCAGCAGGCATTAATCCAAACCCACAGAGTAATCAGTCCCGGCACAACTCCATCTTGCTCACCACTTTGGAGGTGCCACAACCTGTCAGAAGGAGGAGAAGTTTGTGTAGTGTTCCTTGAAAGCGTTGTGGTCATTAGTAAGGTTAGGCCATGTAGATAATGAAAAAAAAATACATTCTTACCTACACATGGGGGCCATAAGGCCAAATTAACTGTGGTGAACCCTTGGGCAAGATTTTGGAGTCTATCAAGGTGAGTAATTTACTTTGCAATGCCAGCAGTATCTGAGGGTGATGAACACTGAAATGTTTTATTGTCCTCCACTTCAAAATAATGCAGTGTCTATTAACATTCATTGTTTTAGTTCTGAGTACTGAGATTTCAACATGCATATCGCAGTAGTTGTATGCAGAGCTCTGGATGTTCATACATTCCTGTCACCTCTGCAGCCTCTCGTGTTCTTTAGGCGCTGTGCACGTTCCTTCATCTTGCAGCTCAGGAAACTTGCCTGCTGAGTGGTCAGGGATTATATTGGCAAAGTAGGCAGACTGCTCAACTCAGTTTAGAATCTTATTTTAGGAGCAAAAATAGCCTGCATCCTTCCCACCTTCCTACCTAAAAATGTTCCCTTCTTCCACAGAGCAATAAGAGGTTGTAATGGGACCTCTTCCTCTCTCTGTTGGCTGCCTGCATTGCTCTTTTTATCTTCACCACGGGTGAATAAGCTAATGATATGGCACTGCATTGAGGGGGCAGGCTGCATGGCTGTTGTTTAAAAGATCTTTTTATGAGAGTAGTGTTTTTCTGTTACGTTAGTACTGCTGTGCGTGCGTTGGTAAAGGCTGCATCCTGTTACCCATTGTGATGCTGTTGGCTACCTGACGCAATGGCTTACTATTTCAGTGACATGAAAAACTCAGCTGAGGTAAGATTGATCTGAGATAAGCTCCCTGGTTGCTCCCTGGTTGCTTTGTGCAATCACAGCTAGATATTCTTGTTGCTTTTTTTTTCTTTCTTTCTTTCTTTTTCCTTTTCTTTTTATTTTCTGATTTACATTTAAAAGCTTGACAGCAAATTCAGCTTTATTTATCCATTAGTGCAGATGACTCCCAAATGTCAGTCTGTGCACCTTTTCTGGATTCAGAGAAGGTGTGTGGCCATTTCAAATGTCTGCCTTTGAGGTGGACACCAGGTTCACCTGGTGTAAGCATCATTCCCGTGACCAGTGGTGAATCATGAGTTTGTGGCATCGTTGTCTCTTCTCTGTGATCTCCTTTGCTTTGCTTTGCCTTTCAGATTTTTTCCAGGTCAGTAAAGAGCACCTCGAGTAGTAGGTCAGATTGCCAATGGAGAAAAGTGTTGTCACTGTTTTGAAAGACAGCTTTCCTGAGAAAGCAGCGAAAATAAACTTCTCAGCACAGTGCAGATGGAGCTGAGTGACTGATTTGGTTTCTTAAAACAAAGAGTGAACAAATTTTGTAAGAGAAAACTTACTTGTGGCAACTGGGCTTCTTTTCAGCAGAGAGAAAAAGCAGAGAATGTTTTCACACATTGTGTGACTTTCTCGTCACCTTTCTTATCATGTTTGACTCGACATGAACACACAGAAACTGAATGTTCTTCCTAGCTGATACCAATCTACTTCCCACAGCTGGGATGTGGTCTCCTAGGTTATTTTGGATTTTGCTGATAAAGATGAATAGTCCAAGATTTTGCCATCTTTAAAAAGCATGTTCACTTTGCTCCTAATTCTTTCCTCCAATTTTAGTGACCACTACTTTAAATCAAACTGCTCCTTGCTCATTTGTAGAACAAGCTATCTCTTTGCCATATCTGCACATAGCTGTATCCTGTGCTTTGTGTAGTACAGAAGCCACTGCAAATGGATGGGAACAAATCTGCTTCCCAAGCAAAACAAGGCAGTAACCTGCAAGGCTGATGCTTAGCCACCATGCAGAGCCTGTGGAAAGCCAGCATTGCTTAGGGCCACTGTTGGAGATGGGCTAGATGGACCTTTCCTGTATGTGTAGGAGGAATGCAAGCAGGAAAGTGGGAAGGTCCTAACCTGCTGCAAGACATGTTCATATATAGCATTGGCTGGGAAAGTGTTACCAAAGGCAGATCTCATCACCTTTGTGAGAGAGCTGTGTGCTTTTAAACAAATGATTATTAATCTGTTGTAGCGTTTTTTAAAAGCAGTAAGCGAAGTACACTGGTAATCATTAGCTGGTGAGTCTGACATCCATCCTGAGCAAAAACATGGAACAGATGATACAGGGACTGAGCCAGAAAAAATGAAAGGATTGAATACAAATAACTCCCATTAACATGGGTTTTAGGAAAAACAGGTTTGGGGAAATTCTATCATACAGCTAGCTTGTTGCGTTGAGTTGTTTGGTTTTGGTCTGCCATGTAGATGCTAACATGATATACAATCAGTATGTTATGTATCAAATGAGTACCTAAATGCTAGGCTTCAGAATACAAATGTATTTTAGGAGGAATCACACGTCTGGTGTGATTCAAGAGGCATCCAGCAAGAACTGGTTCTCTGCTCTGTTCTGTGTGCTGCTACTAGCAATGACTGGCAAGAAAAAATAAAACTATTTTTAGGTGAGAAACCAATGCATTCAATATGAACAGATGACAAGCTATACAATCGGTGTGGGAAATAATTAGGTCATAGTTACAGATTGAGAGGCTCAGCATTGAGAGCAGTGATTTTGAAAGGTACTTGCATAATACATGTTATTAAGTTGGGAGCACGTGGTCAGCTGATGAGCTGTGTCCCAGAGAGCTAACAAACTCTTAAAATGTAAAAATGTATTTGCAACACTGAAAGCGTCTGACTCCGGTTTGAGCTCCTGGGAAGCTGTAACTTCTGGTGTCCCACATCTTGTTTGAAACATGCAAATCTTGAGAAGATGCAGGAAAGCCTCATAACTCAGAAATTGATGTCACTGTGAAAGACTAACCAAAACAAATTTCTTAATACTCTGAACTTTCTTTGCATCTCACCCTGAAGTCCCTTTGCGTCTCTGCAAATTTAATAATACTGCAAAAAGCAAAAACAAACAAATCAACAACAAAAACTGTCTCAATACTGTTTCTTTCCACAAATCATTAGTTTGGACCTCTTCATTCCCATCTATGACTAAATATCACCAACATCTATCTGTAGATGTCCATTGTCAGGAATGGTGACATATATATATATATATATATATATATATATACTGGTAATGGCTGATTCAGATTAGACTAAAGGTAACTGTTGATGACCTTCAAGGGAAAAACAATATTTCAGAAGTTACAGCTAGTGGACTGCTAAAAAGGCTGGAAGTATTAGAAGGCCTCAGGAAGGATGCTTCCTAATCAAAGCTCATAATTCCTCCTTCTAGTTTTAATAAAGCCCCCGTTTCCAGCAGAGCTACCCACATCTGCCTTAATTGCTGGCTGTTGGACACAACAGTATGGTAATGCTGAGACATAAGAGTCTTGGCTACCTCCTCAGCATGAGAAAGGCTTCTTGAAATAATGCCCATTACAGTGTCTCTCAGTGCATGTGTAGTTAAATGAAAGATGCTCAATTCTTTCTCATTATCACGGAGCCAGCAGTGGCCTGGGTTCCTGTACAACACATTAACTCGTGTTATTTTTATGCCTAAGTACTATCAAGTGGGGCTGATGGGTGTAAGCCAGAACCAATTAAACCAATTATCACCACTTGCTCCAATGGAGGGCAGATTTTGGAGTTTTTCCAGTGTCTGAAATCGGGTAACGTACTCATTTCTCAGGGTCGCTGTCAGCCTGGCAGTGCAGTAGGAACACATACAGGGCTGCAGTGAGGGCCATGGATAAAAATCACTTTGCTATTTTGCCCAGTAGGAAGGTCTCACTTGCTGAGTCTAGCAGCTTGGGAGACAAATTGCTGGTGCTGCTCTTTGCACTGTGAGGAACCACTTCTTTGATCTGGCACTGTTGTTTTACATGGATGGTATAGTTTTCTTTTCTGCTCTAATGAGAAAGAATTTACTTATATTTTATTTTTCCAAAGAATGTCAGGAGAAATGTTCATGTCCATTAATGATTATGGCACCCTTCCCTGTTTGTCACCCAAGAATCCAAAGCCATGAGGCACCCCTTGTCAGGTTCATAACTAAAGAACAGGGCACCTCACTCCCTGTCACTACACTATCTAGGGGAAGGAGACCCTTGCAAGAGAGGATAAGATTCATTAATGATAGGCTTTTTCCCCAAAACTTCCATTCTTTTGGTAGTACTTTTTTGCAGTATCAACTGAAAGCAGACAGGCTCCTCAAGAAATGCTGTCTTCAGGCTGCTCTCCAGAACAGTATTAAAGGGATTGGATACCATTTAACCAGTGGTGCAGGTGCTAATAAGGCACTACTATGGTTCAGGCAGATGTGGTGGATCCCCTAAATGGACATTTTAGTATCGAGGAGGAAAGCTTCACTATATAGGTAATTCTGGTGCCCCTGTGGTTAGGCAGGGGTAAAAGAGAGGGCTGAGGACTGTGAAACCAAGCGTCTGTGGGTCTAGCTACACTTCTTTGAGAGGGAATAATTTCTCACACAGCTATCCTGGTAGCTTTGAGGTTATGACTGTAGCAGATCTGTCTGGTGGGTGCTGGGAGATACTCAAGTATTGCACTGTCAGGAAGCCAGAGGTTTGCCTTACCTCACAGCTGGTAAGCTCCCATAGTTCTTACTGTTTCAGCTACACAGTGCTTCCAGGGCAAGAGTGCTGCTATATCTTTCTGTCTTCTGGCCCGTAGAAAGCTGTATGAAAGACTTTGAGCACCATGGAAATAGCCTCAGAATTACTACACACGTTTTCTTTCTTCATCTCAAAGGGAAGAGGAGTCAAGAAGCCAAGTCTGAGCGTAGGCTGTTGTTCTAACCTTTTGCTCGCATTCAGAAACAATGCTCTATTGTTATGTTGCTTCCTGCAGATTACACTAATAACCAGTGAGTGGTGAAGCATGAAAAGTGTTCCGGTTGCTTAGACTGAATTCTAATATAAGAAACTGTGTCAGCTTTCAAAAGGCTGATCAAAAATACACAAGAGGGCAAATTAGATAAGATAGAGCACAAGAAATTTTGCTGTAACCCTCAAAACTCAAAAACTTCCTGGAAAGAATGAATTTTATACCTAGGGAACGGTGGCACTTGCTTTCTTCTCAAATATTTTTGTAATTTGGCTATTACATACATAGATCTCTTCCCTAGAAAAGCATGATCTGATGTTGAAAGTGGAATTTTCATGAAGGCTCGATTGTCATTGTAACAGGGATATGATTTTTTGTGTGTGTATGCAGCATACTGCAGGTTATAGGCATATTATCAACAGCAATTAGAAAGTCTATGAATTATAGGAAACTCAAGTTTGTTTTTGGAGGTGAGGAAGAGTTAATAGAATGCATCTGGTCCTCAGAAGGTGCCCCATGCAGCAGGATCCCCTTGTCTGGCTTTGGCCAGCAGCAGAAGCTGAAAGTGCCAGGAAGGGAAAGAATGAAGGAGGAGAAGATTTAAAGGAAGATTTGAAGGAGGGAAGATTTAGGTTGGATGTTAGGGGGAAGTTCTTTACTAGGAGAGTGGTTAGGCCCTGGAACGGGCTGCCCAGGGAGGTTGTGGGTGCCCAGTCCTTGGACGTGTTTAAGGCCAGGTTGGACGGGGTCCTGGGCAACCTGATCTGAATGTGTATGTTTGGTGGCCCTGCTAGGCAGGGGGGTTGGAACTACATGATCCTTGGGGTCCCTTCCAACCCGGGTGATTCTGTGATTCTGTGATTCTGTAATGAGCTCTGCATGCTTATGGAAGTGTCACAGTTGTCTGCTACTTCTCTGACGGATCAGGTATAAAACTCACTGTCACTGAAATACGCTCCAGTGACTTCACTGATGCAGCACCAAGGATGCACTGAGTGACGTTCAGGTTTCGTTTTGGTAATTCAGTAACAAGCTTTTCGACTAAAAACACATTCATGTAAATGTTTTATTTCCTTGGTTGTCACGTTTTCTTTTGTCATCTAGGCTGGCTCAGATTCTAGTGAGCAATAACATGGGAGGTGCAAAATGTCACAGCACTTTGAAAGCTTAGCTGTCAGACAATGGTGTTCAATGTGAAAATCGACAGACAAGTCTAAAGTAACTTTGTAGAGTGTATGATCTTTTCTTAATAAGGTGATACGTCCATTAGTGACCCAGTATTAATAGATAACTTACATGAACCAAAAATTCCTTGCTTGAACTGTGGATCAAGTTACTTCAACTTGCAGGGACAATTATTTATCATACGATAAATGTTATCACATCATAAATGCCAGATTCCTATGAGCTGCCTGCACCAGAATTTCTTCAATGGCTGGTTTCATAACAAAATACCTCAACATTCAAATACTTAATTTTCTCTCTGTCAGATTAGTAAACAGACCTCTGCAATATTTTTCACACTTTTCCAGTCCATGGGTCTGAATGACACCAGCCCTTTCTGTTGGAACTCTTATTCAGACCTATAAACATTTGCTAGGAATAACAGGATGTTGTAACACAAACATCTGGGCACAGTGTTTCAGCATTGCTAGCTGCAGTAGAAAATGTGTACCTTTTCTCCTGCATCAACATTCAAGTGACTTGTATTAGTGTAGCTTATCTGTTCACAGATATAGCAGGCCTAAGCAAAATCATTTATTATGTAAATATAATAATTAGATTATCCATCCCATATCCATAGACAAAGTCTTTCTTGTAAGGCATGGAGCTAGCGGTCACTAAGCAAAGGTGAATCTGTATACCTGAACCCTGACTGTGGTGAAACCATAACCACAGCATATCTTGAAATCTGCCTGCAGCCAGATGCTATATAGTGTGCTGACATATTTGACTTTTGTGGAATTTGGCTGCACAAAATGAAGGTAGCCCTGTTTTGTCACTCAAACAAAAGGCTGCTTCAGAAAGTGACAAGCATCTTCTCAGCTCACATTAAAAAGAAACCCCACGCCCTCTGTGTTTTCCTCAGATGCCAGTTCTGCACTCCAGTTTATTTTCAGCATGCCAGGATAATGAGGATGGAAAGAACAGTACACACTTCTCAGTCATATAAATAAGTTGTAAAACACTCTGAAAGTTTTTGGCACATCTCCAGCGATGGATCATTAAATAAGAGGAATAAACAAAAAGGGACCATCAGCCTGACCTCCACATAATGCACTTAATGGCTGCCAGCTACATTCATAAATTTGCAGGCTCTGGCTTTTATCACTGTATATGAATCAAGGTCGAGTTTCATACTTGCTGTGGAGTTCGTGAGAAAACGAAGACTCTGACATCTTGTGTTGTATTTTAGGAGTTTAAATGAGTGGGATGTGGGCTTGAGGGTGCTTGGGAACACACCCCCCTACCATTCTCCTCCCTCCCCCCCCCCCGATATATCATATGGTTAGGCAAGATTTTATATAGACTTTCACTTGCTATTTTGATCAAAAACAGCTATTTAGTGTGATACACAGCAACTGTTTTTAAAAAGAAATAGAGTGATCTTAGGTACCTTACTTTTTTTTCTTTCTCTCTTTTCTTCCTAACATTTTTCAGAGCAATAAACTAAGGGGTTGATCATCACATGCCCCAGTGACAGGAAAGCCCTATATAGACAGCACTGGTCCAGGGACTTTACAGAAAGCATTGGAGCTTAATCCCAAGCTGGATTTTGTTGATCAGACCCCACAGCTAAATGTAACTGTGCTGCAGTCAGTAAGCCTGGTCTCTTTTCTCAGGTCACAAGTGATAGGACATGAGGAAAGGGTTTCAAGTTGCACTGAAGAGGTTTACATTGGACTTCAGGAAGAATTTTTTCATGGAGAGCCTGTTTGAGCATCGGAATGGGCTGTGCAGGAAAGTAGTGGAATGCCTACCCCTGGAGGGATTTAAGAGACATGTGGATGTGGCAACAGGGACACGGCTTAGTGATGGGACTCAGAAGGTCAGGTTGATGGTTGGGTTTGGTGGCCCTATTGAGTCTGGTGACCCTGAAGACCTTTCCCAAGCTAGATGATTCTGTGATTCTCCCAGAGCTGTTGGCAGCACCCAAGGCACAGCTCTCTCATGGCCCAAGTCTGTGCCTTGCACCCATCTATGTTTAGGAGGGCACTCACAGCCTGGCTCCAAGGACACTGGGAACTGCAGAGGAGGCACTGAATGCTCCCCAGGCAGTCCGTACTCTTGAAAATGTGTATTTTCTTCCTTTGGGAATGAGCCTGCCTGGGTTAACTTTTTTAGGCACTCACTTGCCTTCAGTAAGCACTGTAAATTAAGTCATTTTTCTCCCAGTAAGTAACACACCAGTAAAGATCTCAGTGCTAGCTCTTCCACACCAGCATTGCAGCTTCTATGCAGGAATGTAATTCAGCGAGCCACAGAACCATGAAAATATCTGAAGTGCAATTTCTTTTAAATTGATTTTCCTTACAGGCAGATTTTCTTCCTGCACTTTTTTTGTGAAAGCTTCTGTCAGCCCTATTTAATTGCACTGGAGCTGAAAACAACAATATTACATTTACATTAGCTCTAAAGTCTCTGCAATTTTTCTCCCCATATCCCATCTGGTTTTAATGGCTCTGAATTTTAATTTAATGACATTTGTTCATTTTAACTAACTAAAATGTGCTGCATTAATGATCTGCTGTATTAAGCAGGTAGTAAAAAAAAAAAAAAAAAAAGGGTAATATTAATGTTTAGTCTTAGTAAAAGCACTTTCCACTAGAACCATGTAACATTCCCATCTCATGTAATTGTTTAGTTTCTTTCTGTGTGGGCTTTGTAACTGAATGAACCTGAGCTAAAAACAGTCTGGATCAGCACAAGAAACCTCAGGGCTGGCAAATTAAAGCACACTGGTTCCCCTGGCCACCAACACGCAAACAAACAATGCATGACAATTGGAAAAGCAAAATCAGACTTACAGGTTTACACTTGGTTTAAACAATCAGCACATAGACACCAAATGTCCCTGCTGAAAAGGACTGGGGAGTACTGGTGGATAGCAAACTGGACACGAGCCAGCAATGTGCCCTTGCAGCCCAGAACACCGACTGTATCATGGACTGCAGCAAAAGAAATGTGGCCATATCCCTCTATTCTGCACTGCTGAGACCTCATCTGAGTACTGCATCCAGATATGTAGTACAGGAGAGACATGGATCTGTTAGAATGTGTCCAGAGGAGGGCCACAAAAAATGATCCAAGCGATGGAGCATGTCTCCTGCAAGGACAGGCTGAGAGAACTGGGGCTGTTCAGCGTGGAGAAGAGAAGGATGCAAGGTGACCTGATAGCAAGCTTTCAGTATCCAAAGGGGAGCTACAGGAAAGATGGGGACACTTTTTAGCAGGGTCTGTGGTGATAGAACAAGGGGAGTTGGTTTCAAACTAGAAGAGATCTAGATTGAACATAACAGAGAAGCTTTTAAGAGTGGTGATGCACTGGAGCATGTTGCTTAGAGAGGTGGTGGATGCCCCGTCCCTAAAGATGTTCAAGGTCAGACTGGATAAGGCTCTGAGTAACCTGATCTTGTTGTAGGTGTCCCTGTTCATTGCAGGGGAGTTAGACTAGACCTTTAAGAATCTCCCAAAACTAAAGATTCTATGATTCTATGCATAGGGGAGCTGAGTTTTGCCTTTTTTTTAGGCAAAGCTCACCGGGCTTTCTGCCTCATTAGGAATAGAAAGCCTTCTCCAGGGAGATTCTGTCAAGTTACCAGAGCAGTGTTCCCTCACATCCCATTGGGAAAGGGTACAAAGTCTGAGCCATTGTAACCCTCCCTGTCACAGTCATTCATTCAGCAGTGTGGAAGCATCTCCCGACATCAAGCGTGGCTTGGGAAGAGGCTGTTAGGTAAAACCTATTAACAAACTACAAGCAATTAGGAGAACTGCTGAAGATCCTGAAAGATGGTGGCTGATTTAGAAGACCAAGAGGTGGGGAGCTTGCACTGAGCCTGACAGAGGAGAACCAGCCTGGATCAGTGCTCTGCATGTGCTCAGGTACCTCTGCATGCTCTGCAAGATCCCTGCTGGGGAAGATTCCCATCACTGTTGACACTTCACTGCAAGGCAAGGACTTTGATCAAAAGCCACAGATCCACCGTTTAAAAAAATACACTTATCACTGGGCAGCACAAAAGCAGAAGATTAATTTTATGCTGATTAGAGCCCTTCTTCCTTTTGCGGGTTTTTCTAATGAATCAGTAAGGATGCAGGCCAATTGCCATGACTGTAATTGCAGTAGGTGCAAAAGGGACTTTCTCGTGGTGGCCACAGAAGAAAACTAGCCAGGGCCAGGTTACATGCCTTGTGGCAGCTGAAGTAAGCAGACAGACAGCAGCCAGCAGAGTTTGCCAGTAAGGAAATGCAGCTGAGCACCATACCTCCTCATTGCTTCTGTAGCCTGCCAGACACCCCTGAGTAAGTGAGGTTGAGACAGAGATTTAAGAATTTTTGTTCTGAATATCATCTGGGTGGCCCAGCCTGTGCTGGGGAGCAGATCTGTCCCCAGATCTGACACAAGCTGGCAGTGCTTTCAGCACTTCTCCCCACAGCACTCCTGATGAAATGCAGAAATCTGACCTTGAGGATAATAGTACTTCCTTTGGACCGGTGTGGGGTGCTCAAACGCCGCAACAAAATACACTGTATGAGTGCTGCACATGGAAAGTAGATATGAGTTCAGTATTTGCAAAGTGGGAATAGTAAGCCCTGACTTGCAGAAGACCATTCAGGGAAGATCCCAGCCCTGGAAAGGCGAACAGCCCTGCTGCTGGCCTGCTAGCCACTGATGAATTAAGCATAAAGCGTCATGCTGTGCAAAGTGGACCAGGCACAGGGAGATGTCTGACATATATTTTGAGGTGTATTTAATATTGCAGCGCTTCCGGATTCCACTAATATGCTAGGGATTTTGGCATCAAATCAATGTTTGCATCAGTACCATGTGTCTCTGGAACAGAAGTGCTTACTTTAGAGCTGGCTATGAAAATAGTTTCCATTATAACCCCTTGTTTTCACGTGCTTCTTATAATTATTTTTTTTTTTAAATCCTGTTTTGAGTCAAAAATTTCCATTCTGCATCTTTGCCAAAAGGTGAAGTTTCTCCCACTCTTTTTCTTAAGCTCGGAGGAAGAATCCTTCAGATGTTTTTGAGTCATGGGAGAGTGGAAAAAAAATACATTTTCCCTGTAGGGGAAAAAAAGAATCATATTTTTTGTAGTAGTAGAAAAAAGGGGGAAATGAAACCGAAGGCTGAAAGTTGTATTTTTGGCCTAGAAATGTCTGAAGTAAACTAGCATTGTAGGGAATGACTTTGATTCAACAAAGGCAGAGATTATTCCAACTCCTGGCTGTTAATCAGGCACAGGGCCAGCTTTCAAACGTTGCTGGTGTTCGGGATATTGTTTAAGATTGTGCCTTTACAGCTGCCCATTTAAAGGGAAAGAGCTGGTCCCCTGTGGTCTCTTGCCCTTCAGGGCTAATTATAATCCAGCAACACGTTTAAATTCATTTCAAAATCTCATTGAATTAAGTGGAATGAAGGAAACTATTGTGCCAAACACTCAGCTTTTCTGAAAATAATTTTTTTCTCAATTGTCACTGAAGCCAGTAAGAGCAAGTAGAGGTGTTGAAGGCATGAAAGAAAGATAGGTGTGTAATAGCCATGCTGATCAGTGATCCTCCAGTCCTCCACTGCTTTCTGTTCCTGTTTTTCCTGCTGGGAGCTGTAGCTGATGCACTATCGATAAAACCTATTCCTTATGTTCCATTAAACACACTGCGTGAGCCCAACCAATAGCCTGATGGTACTGTTGTGGCCTTCAGTTTTGCATTTTATTTTTTAGTTTGCAACTTTTAACTATGCAGCCTGAATATTACATTAAATTGTTCACTTTCTGTCATTCAAAATTTGCTCTATATGTATGTGTGTTTGGCAAAGACATCCCAAATGACGTGTTTATGTTGCTCCAGTGCCAAAACACAGTGATTCATTAAGAAGCTTGGAGCCATGGAGTGAGAGCTGTAGCCAGCAACCACTACACATGCTCTGAAGAACAGAAAGCTGTGTTTTCCTAAGGAGAATGGTTAGTGTGGCTGGATTGGTAGCATGGCTGACTTCTCTAGGGGGAAGAGGTACTGCTGAACAGGCTGGGGAGCACAAAAGCTCTCCTGGATAACTTGGCTTTGCTGCTGCAGCAACAGCTAGGAGGCATTAAGCACAGAGGGGAGAGGGAAAGATGCCCAAAGGAGCCTGTGCAGCTGGTGAGAGCCCTTCTTGCAGTGCTGAGGTAGTGTGCTCTTATGCTCTGCTTTGAGGAAAAGGTGGAGGAGGAGAAGCAATACCCCAGGGTAGGAAAAGACTTCCAGCTGCACGTGGGTTTTGCTTGGCCTATGCCAGATTATAGCAGGCAATGGGGGCCATCCACCCTATTTAGTGTAGCTACTGATATAAACTTGCAGTGGCCAAAGCCTCTGGAAACCTGGCAGAAAGGCGACTCTTGAGGAATTCCACAACCCAGGACAGTGTCTTAACGTCATCTCTTTCTTCTTCCCCGGTGGCTTGAACTAGGACAGGCAGAAAGCTATTTATAATTTTTAACGCGGTCCTCTTTGTCATAAATCTGGAGCCACGGGCAAAATTGATACCTGGTGATAAAGACATGCCTGACTGGAAAATTTCTGACAGTTGTTTTCTGTTTGGAAAGGGAACACTTTCCTGTGCCATCACAGCACAGTCACTGCACTGCCGAGATCAGTGCAACAGGCAGCTATGGGGACATTGGACACAACACAAATATCCATAATCATTCCCACTGTCAGTAATAAAAATGTGGAAGAATGTGTGAATTGTAGAATCTTAGAATGATTTGAGTGGAAGGGATCTTTGAGATCATCTAGTTTCAACCTCCCTGCTATAGGCAGGGACACCTCCCACTAGGCCAGGTTGCTCAGAGCCCCATCCAGCCTGGCCTTGAATGCTTCCAGGGAGGGGGCATCCACAGCCTCACTGGGCAACCTGTTCCAGATTAAAATTGAAACTAGAATCTCACGCTTAAATTATTAAATACCAGGGTGGGACCTTACAGACTTTGGACAGCATGTCATTCCATCTGTTGTTAGATCGTTCAGCTTTTTCAGGAATGTCTGGTGTAGGTTTAGGGTTGGGATGGGATCTGGTACGCCAGGTGCCCTCTGTACTTTAAGCAACGACTTCTGTAGCTTTTTTTTTTTTTTTTCTTCCCAATGTGCACAGTGCTTAGCACTTGGTAAAGGGATAAAACAAGATCTGAGCCCTGGAAAGTGCACTTTGTATTTTGTATTACTTTTCAGTAAGTTCAAATCAGAAAAAGTACAACGCTCAGTATCAGTTTAAGCAGAACCTTCAATTTGCTCATCTTTCATCATTTTGCACAGTCAGTCTAAGAAATTATCCAAAACCTGGATTATACCAGTTCTGCTGTTTCATAAGGTTTTGGACAGCTGTTAATTGTTAAAGCAGTAGATTGAAATAATATCCCAAATACAGAAATTCTATAAGTGTGTAAGTAAAAGAAGGTTTCTTCATAGGTCAGGTCTGCTGAAGTGAAACAGAGCAACTGACTCCAGATACTTTCAAGTGAATTGTTCCGTACAGCAACTCATGAGGCAATTCCTTAACATGAATAACATACACTAAAGGATACAGTGAAAGCTACAGATCAGGTGTTAAAGTTACGTGGGTAGAGCATCCCTCACCCATCGTTTAAAATCATATTGATGAAGCTATGAAGTTCCCTCTAGGCGCAGCTAGTACCATGGGTCAGAAAGTACAAAGGAGCTGTGCAGATGAGGGTGCCTCACGCACAGCCCAGGTAATAAATTATTGAACTGCTGCAGCAAGGAATTGTTTACATAACTACCACTGCCTGAAATTCACTTACAAAGTGTTTGGTGAATAATTTAGGCTAGCAAACAAGTTTGTCAGTGCATAGCCTATTTGCAGATCATTTGTGAGCAGAGAGGAAAACTGCTGGTGCCAAATTGCCACAGAGGAGCTTGCTCAGCTGTGCTCTATGTGTGATGGTGAGGAGCTGAGAGCTCAACATTCAAGGGATCACCTGCATACTGAGCAAGGTGCATCCCCTCAGATTGCTCACAAGTGAGGACCACACTGCCTGTCTCCTAGCAGCCGCACTGCTGTATGGGCAGAGCTCATCCAAGGACTCCATCACTTGTCTCAATCAGAATAGTCCTCATTTGCGTGCTAACTGTGCTGGCCTAACACTCTGAATGCTTAGCTGCCATATATATAGGCAGAACTACAAGGTTCCTCTCAGTGAGCTGCTCTGTACAGACCCCTTTCACTGGGCTGTGTGGAAGGTCTGTCTGTGGGGAATTAGGAATTGCCCGGCTGGATATTTTCTATTCTGAACTCAGTGCCATTTTCTTGCTTTGCGTTGGTAATAATCTGATCAATACTTTTTTTCCTCTTATAAAATGGAATGCTTTTGCCAGTCCTTCCTGCATTCTGAATCCTGCTACTAAATGTGGTGGCCCTTGGTTACAGCTTCACGCTTTGTGCCACAAGTTAATCTTGATAACTGAAGGAATAGTAATACAAATTCATTTTTTTTAAATGCTTCTTTACTGAACACTATCCTACATAGCTCTAGAGGTGGGACAACAGCATCCTACATATTGTAGGTTATGTACTGCTGTGGTCCATCCCAGCAGAATAAGCCCATTGAAATACAGCTGTCTTTGAAGCGTTACCGAGGGGATGGAATTTTCTCTTTGATGTGTGAGAGAGGTTAAAAGCTGTGCATTATTTCATTCTCCCTTGGGAACTATTTTGAAGTTTTACATTCGCTTCAGTGATCTCCTGCTAGCCGTTTGTACAAGAGCAGTATTTATGTTCTACAAGCATTTCTGAAGTCACGAAGATGCTATTCTTCCTCTGACTGTCCTAAAAGCCAACTACTGTGCCATTGTGGCAAGAAATTTAATGCATAGATTAAAATATTTCTATCATACTGCAGATTGAAAGTTGAATACTGAATACATGTATTTCGTTTGGGCACTCATAGAGAATGTCAGTAGGATGCCAGAATTCTATCTAGAGGCAATTGCATAAACATAGCTCTGCGTAGGAGAAATGCAATACACTGTTGCTTTCGATTTTCCAGTTTCTCTCACAGGTGACACTGGTAGATGCCTGCTCACACAGTGTTGAGGATTCAGGGTTTGTTCCCTCTCACTGGTGAGTTGTAAGCTGAATTCTTAAATTTAACAGCTAAAACAGCAGGACTGAAGCGGAAGAGTGCCATTTTTTTTCTCATTTGATGACCATTAACGACTATGAGTGGAGTAGCCTGAGATGTTCGTGTTGACCTTTAGCATCTCCAAGCAGGAGGTAAAGCAGAAAGAGATGTAATTGTTCTATAGTTCAGTGCTGTTTTTTTTTTGTATTCAACTACTACTCCCTGCCTGGGATCAAGAGAAAGTGTTTAATATCGTGCACTTTACAAAAGCTGATTAAAGGATTTATGGAGGTAGCGCTGGGTACTCCCAGCATCTTGTCCATCACAAATAAAAATCTACTTAGTAAGACCTTTAAGTGTTCTAATGCAATAGGTTGTTTCTTGTTTAAAAAATAGTATTTGGAGTAAACTACTGTAATCAGAAGCTTCATCTTCTTATTCTATGTAATATGATGCCTACAATCTGTTGATGTTATACATTAGTATTTATCTTCCCTAAACTAGAATTGAAATGGGCAGTGAGCTGCTGGCACAGGCTGCCCAGAGAAGCTGTGGTGCCCCATCCTTGGAGGTGCTCAGAACCAGGTTGGACGGGGCCTTGGAAGCCTGAGCTGCTGGGGGGGGGGGGGGGGGGGGGGGGGGGGGAACCGTGCCTGCAGCAGTGGGTTTGGGGCTGGGTGGGCTTTGAGATCCCTTCCAACTGTGGTAAAAGAATTTCCCTGGGCGAAGAATTTCCTCCTAACGCCTAACCTAATAGCTGGTAGGCACTCGGGATTTTTTTGTTTTTCCCCCAGCCAACAGTTACCTGTTTGTTCTCGGATTAAGCTCACAGCTCTACTTAGATTACAGTCATGCGCTAAGACAAACAAAAACTTCGTTGCTATCGCCGCCGTGCCGTGCAGGACCTCTCTACTTCTTCCCCAACCCAGGAGTTCACCAACAAGTCCTTTCGTGCCACTCGCCACGCACAGCACGGCTCCGTCCCGCTCCCCAGGAGGGGCCGAGCCGCGGGGCGGGGGCGAGGCGGCGCCGAGGGGCGGGAGCGGGGCTGGGCGCGGCGTCCGCGGCCGCCGGCGCTCTCCGACCGCGACCCGGCAGCATGACGGGCGGCCGCCGGCCCGCAGCCGCCCCCGGGCAGCCGGCGGGCGGCGCGGCCCCGCCGAGGAGCGCCGCGGCCCCCCGGAAGCAGCGGCGGCGGAGGTTGCGCGCCCGGCGGGCGGCGTGACGGCGGGACGCGTCCCGGCGGAGCCATGGGGCAGACCTCGGTCTCCACGCTGCCCGAGCCGGCCGGCGGTGAGTGGCGGCGAAGCGGGGCGGCCGCGCACCGCGGGGAGGGCGCCGGGGGCCCGCTGGTAAATGAGAACGTGGGGGTGAGAAGGGGGAAAGGAGGAGAGAAGAAAGAAAAAAGAAGAGAGGGGGTGTGTGGAGGGGGAAGGACCTCTGGCACTTCGCCCAGCAGCACAGTTAGTAAGCCGCCCATCTGGCTGCTTTGGCTGCAGACGTTTTTGTGTGTAAGCACTTATTTATTGGAAGTAAGTAAAGAGTATGCGAGTAGAATTTCTTGATTATTATTATTTGTCCCGTAGTTATTTGTGGATTAACTTTCTAAAAGCAGTGCAAAGCGCTCAGTGGATTGGTTTGGAGGCGCATGGGGTGAGCCGGGGCGTGTTGGTTACCGGGGAGCAGTGCGGGGGGGCTGTCCTCCCCATCCCCGCAGCCATAGGAGGAAGAGTCTGCAGTAATTCCAGGTCTGGATTAAATTAAAGCCCATTAAGGCTAGGTCTGAAGTTTCTTGCAAAAGTGACACTGCACATATCGTTCTTTGACACCTCAAATGTTGTGTGGATTTTATTTCTCTTTAATGTTAGTCATGTACTGAGCTTTATTCTTCCTTTGCCTTCTGTTAACATGGGAAAGTGCCAACGACCAAGAGGCAGAGCACCAAGCCTGTTTTTTCCCATTTCTTTTCTTTGCGCGTCCTTCAGAGCAGAGTTCAGTATTCTCACCTGTATGTTCAGAAAGCCCTGCTGTGCTGCCCATGGTACAGCCTTCTGATCACCCCATCCCACTAAAAAACACGGCTGATCTCTTCTTCTGCCACACCTCGCATGGAAGAGAAATGTGTCCATTTTCAGCCGATCTCCCCCCATGCTGAAGGTGTCACCCTGCAGTAAAGTTGTATCAAGGTAGGCGGTGGGGAAACAGCTGTGAGGAAACAGATGCACTGGCTGCAAGTGGTTGTTGGACTTCTGCGCCAAGCGTTGTCTGAGCTGTTCTGTGCACAAATGTGTGTTGAGGGTTGGGAAGGGGCCTGTATTGTGACAAATAAGAGCCCTGGGGTCTATGTTGCCTCTGCAGAGTGCAACTGGACAATAATTGGGCTGGATCCGTAGCTTTAACTAAAAGAAAAAAGTCAACTTCGAGTTCTTTCCTAACTGAAGGCAGTGTTTTCATTTGGAGCAATAAGAGGCAGTTATTTGACGGCACAAGTCGTAGTGGTGCTACACAGTGCTGCCAAACAAATGCCATCTATCACCCTTCTAAGAGCAGGGGGCCTTTGCATAGACACGGACAGAGCCTTTGGGTGGTGATGCAGAGCCATAGTCCCATGGAATCGTTAGGGTTGGATAAGACCAGTAAGATCTTCTGGTCCAACTCACTGGGGTTCCAGTTCTGTTGATGGCAACCCTTGGGACAGGCAGGGTAAGGGTGGCACAGCTCCTCAGGAGGTGCAGTTGTGTGTTTCCCTTGCCCTGCTGCACAGTATGTCCTGAACAAACATCACACAGTTTGGGTGGCCTGATCCACTCAGGTCTGAGACTGACTCCTGTCATTTCCAAGTGAGACTGATCTCCCCTTAGGCAAGGAGTCCTAAAATCTTCATTGATTTTGACATGCCGGCCAACCACAAGCCCTTTATGTCTTTGACAGCTGCTGGAGATTAGAGTTGAACGAGATCCGTGTCTTGTACACACAGGAGCTACAAATCTGTTTTAGTGCGAGGGAATCAATAGCGCATTCAGACCCCTCACAAGCCAAACGAAAGCAGCTGTGAGAAGCAACTTGCCTGTCGGCTCCATTTTTTTCCCCAAGCACACCAGCCTCCAAGAGTTGCAGCCCTGCTGTCGTGCCCTAACTGTGCCCATGCAAGGCTCAGTGGGGCTGTTTGCTGTGCACAGGAGTGGTGATACAGGTAGATCACAGCAGGGTGTTCAGCTTGGCTGATTGAGTGAAAGTGGTTTGGTGCAGAATGGTGGAATAAAAGACTTTTCCCCAAAAGAGTGATAGAATAAATACAATATGATACAATACTCAGTATGGATGCAATCCAGTGTCCTGCTTCATTTTGCTTTTTTTCTTTTCCCTCCCAGGATTTACTTTCTCTTTTTACATTACTTTCTTTATTTTACTCTTGGAAAGGAAAATATTAAACAGGCCAAGGTGCTGATGGCACTTTCCCATTGGGCTAGGAGCAAGATAGAGACCTTACTGTAAAATGCAATTTGGCAAAGCATATTCCTAGAGCCTGCTCAGAGCTCTGTGATAGGAAGAATTGTGGTTTTATGTCTCTGGCTTTCTAGGAGTATTCTGGAGAGCAGTGCTCTCTCCCCAGGGTTTGCCATCAGCTGTGTTTTGAAAAGGAGAAGGAAACAGGGCACCTCCCAAAACTGTGACGGGAAGATAGACAAAGCAGGTCTTAGCTGTTTGTGGGGAACCACTGTGCAATCCATAGCTCCTTCTGCCCCTTGGATCCAATTCTTCTGTTGTTTAGATTAGTTTTCTGAAGCTTGTTTATTTGTTATGGTCTGCAAAAGTAAACAAAGAAAAGGAATTGGCCAGTGATAGCAAGACAGCATGGATATATGGAAAAGGATGAGTTTATGCTGTCCTTGTTCATCTTCCTTCCTCTTCTGTGATTGTCCCATGCCTGGCAGGACTTGATTACGGTTCTTTGTCTTTGTTCATTGGCTGAGGGTCAGTGCATTTGGGAGCTATCAGCTATCATGCGCAAGGTTTTACTTTTCCTTTCTGATCAACAGCTTATCAAAAGATAAGAGTTGTGCACTGAACAGAGGGGTTGTTGTTGTTTGTTTTTTCCTTTTGGATTTGTAGTTGGGTAGTTCAGTACTGAGGAACAGATGAGTCCTCAAGTGAAAGTGCAATTGGTTGGCTTACTGGGAAAAAAAAAAAGACTTCTTTTTTCTAATAGTGCTGTCTCACCAGTTAGTGAAACTTATGGTAAAAACACATCTATGGGTGATGCTGCGAAGAGTTGCATCAGTGCGACGTGGAATCTGTGGAGCACAGCAGTGTGCAGAAGGGTAGGAGCAAGCTGTAAAGGGAAGATCTCAGAACCTCTTGCCCCAGTGGCATTCAGCTGGAGACAGGTTTTGGATCTCTGCACTGGTCTGCGAGAGCTGTGTACAACGTGCATAGTCCTTGGGCCTGTTTACTGTGGGGAGGGTGGGACTTCCTTTCATCTTATGCATTTTGCAGAAATAGAGCATGAATTTTCAGGCATGAATTTTCAGGCTTGAGTTCATCCTGTTACAGACCAGAAGTTCTTTTCCAGGACATGAAAATGTACTTCGACAGCACAGGAAAACCATTTCCCACCCAGCTCACCCCATGAGATGAAAGCACTCGCTCTTAGGATCCTATTGTTTGTTGACTTTGGCACTCGGTGAAACAATTATCATAGGTCAAAAGTTAACATGTTTCTCAGACTGCTCTTTTTCATCTCTCTTGGCATTATGGGATTTCCTCTTAATTGACAAGAAAAACAGCAGCTTCACCTGCATCTGTGCAGAGGAATCGTGATTGCCTTAACTGGGCAACCCTATCTTAATTCTGAAATGAAAAGGAAAACAAATGTTTGTTTCAGCATTTCCTGGTGTTGGTATGCAACTAATGGGTTATCAGTGCAGCAATTTCAGGACTTGTCCAAGAGGAGAGGTTGTTCCAGTAGAACTCTTCAGTGGTAGCTGTTTCTGAGCAATGCTGAAGGTGCTGTTCTGGAGCAAGAGCTTCTATTGCTATGGAGCTGGGAATGGAGATAGTCAGCAATAGGCTTAAATTTTTATCCTGACTAAGTTCACCGCTAATCTGAAGATGCCAGTAAGCCCTTGTGGTAATCTTTCTTAAAGGAAACAAAATGAGGTTGATTTTTCTTCTCCATCTTCTTTTCCTTTCAAAATGGAAGAATTTTGACATCATTGTACTTTACAGCAGGACATCTCAAAGCATTTATGGAAGCACTAAGCTACTCACTACACAAGTACTATCTGGTTGTTTCAGTTATTGGTGCACGTTGGGGGATGGTCAAGGTGTTCAGCCAGAATGTCAAGTCCTGTTTCATGAGAAACCCTAGATGATTTCCTCACAGTTCCAAAGGAAGTTCTTGGCAGAGATCATTGTCTTCCTTATTTTTTCCCAAGTTTACACTGATTGGGGGCTTTGAGACTGAGACGTTGTAATACTGTGCTGGGAATCCTATTCCTTTTTAGTCTCTTCTTTATGCTTTTGTGAATTGTGGAAGAGTTGTAAGTAAAGGGAAAGCTGTTTTCAGTTTCTGCAAAATTTTCCACCAGTGTGGATCATGAGACTGGGGTACTCTTCACTCATCGTACCCATGTTAGATGGAATCAGGATCTAATCATGAGCATATTAAATGAATCACTATATATAGGGACTTTGCAGATTTTAAAAACGTGATGTTTGTGGAATGCATTTTAGCCTTGTTAGGTGCTGCTATATACTCTGTGATCCATCCAGAGCAAAATTCTGCCCCAATTGCTAGTGCAGTTGGTGCCACTTGATCAGGCTGAGCTCCTCAGCTGCAGCAGGAACTCATTCAGCCTGAGCCTTTATCAGGGGCATGCAGGGAGCAGGGGTCTCATGAGGACATGGAGGAGCAGCCACAGCATGGGGACTGCATGAAGGTACTGCACTGTATGAAAATAAAAGGCCAGTGCTCAGCAGATCCCAGAGCAGTGTATCACCCCTCCTCGCTCGAAGGCTATGTCAAGGATGACGAACTCTTCGTGTTTTGCTGCCAGGATGTGTGACCTTTCACGTCAGGCCTGCTGGCTGAGATGCCTCCATGCACTGGTGTTTGGTAGTCACTAATCACCTGTTCGCAGTGTTAATCATCACCTTCCTCCTCTGCATTGAGGAAAGTGAGAACAGACTCCAAGAAGCTCAGTGCTGGCCAGGCTGTAAAGCCTAGCAAGCTGGCAGGGCTTGTGTGGAGCCATGTTATCCAGTGACCACCCTGATACTTCCCTCAGAAGCTCACAGGAGCTCTCGTTTCCTCCGAGTCTCCAGCGCTAAGGCGTGCTGAAAGCTGATCCGCCTCTGTTGGATCTCAGCCGCCCCTTGGATCAGTTGTCCTTCTGTCCTAGATCCTCAGCCTCAGCTTGCTCACTACTCTGGGATAATAATGCCTTGTTCTTAGATGGCCCTTCACAGGTTTCAGAGCTCTTTCCAGCTCTCTTTGTTATATTCCTGGATTTAAATGGGAAAACTGAGGAGACAGGATAGCTTACTTGGAATCACCAAGGCACAACCAGGAGGAAAAATCTTCATCGATGCCTGGGCCATGTTACAGTCCCATCTATTAGAAGTAGAAAATGCTTGGACTTTGATTCCTTTCTTCATATTTTTGACTACTAACAGTTATTCGTAGTTCATTTTGGACACCCCTGCTTTTCTAGATTTAAAAAGTGAAGCGGTAACATAACTGAATAATTCTTGAGTCACTGCTGGGTTTGGATTTATTTTTCACTCTTGTTCTTTTAGAACACATTGGTGATGATTAAAAAAATAGAATGCGCTTAATGCTTTGAATCAATCAGTGTTGTGTTTTTTAAAAATACTTCAGCAAACAATCTGCTGCCTGAACTTATTTTTCACCCATTGTGTTTCAGTCATAATGATGGCTAGAAAAATGCTTCTGATCCACAGAAATGCCCAAACCAGGTGACATTCAGTCCCATGGAGATAAATTATTTCTGAAGTGTCCCTTTGTTGCCTTCTCTGGTTGACGTAAGTGGGATTCCTGATCCTGTTCTCTTTCTGATGGGAATGGTGACAGTGTGGTAGGGGGGTTTTCATCTGAGAGCCTGTGCAGGGCCAGTGCTAGGCATAGGGAAAAACAAAGGCAGAAGTTTCCAGTGATGCTAAAATGGCTCTGGTAACAGCAGTTGTATGCTGTCTGTACTTTTGCTTAGACAGAATCCAGTTTTGCTGGCACTGCTGATAAGCCTTTGGTCGGATCTGTTTCCAAGCCACATAATGATATTGATGATGTGTTTCGGACTAGCAATTTGTGCAGGCAGTGCAATTACCTCTGTCATCATGTGGAGACTCATTATTAGGAAATTTGATTTCAGATTTGAGTTGCTCAAAGGCTTTATACAAGAGTGCTGCTTAGGAATGAATTTGCTCTGCCCCTGACTTGGTTTTCAGGCATCTAGAAATTAAGCCTCTGTACAAAGTGCAAGTCTTATTTAACTTTGTGCTTCCTCACTGATTTAAGCAGCCACAGTGACCTGTGTAATTGGAGGGGAAAAAAAGATGGGGAAAAATAAAGATGTCATTTTGTATGGTAGTCTAGGATATGCAGTCAGGTTGCATGCAAGTAAAATGAGAAAAAATGGCTAGGCAATAACTTGCTGCCCGTTTTGTTTTGCTAAAGAGTTGCCTGAGTTGGACAATATGCTTCTATGTTTATATATCACTACAAAATAGTGATAACTTTTAGTTACCTGGCAGATCTGAATATTAATGCAGAAGCCTGTATCAGTGATACATTTATGAAAATGAAGTTTTATAGGAAAAGATATAAACAAACAACTTTTTCTATTTACTCTGATTCCTGCCCTCGATTCCAGTGAATTTGAATGATATTTTGTTGAGTGGAATTAGCCTGATACACGTATCCTAACATTTGATGCTGTCAGGAAAGCCAATTCTGTTCCCAGAGCTCAACCTGCATCCCCCACCCCTGAGAACATGCTCTTTCATTAGTGTTACAACGTCTTTGCTCTGACCAGCCACCCAAAGCATCAGTGAATGGTGCAGGCAGATTATCCCTGATTCAGTATTTTACTTAATCATTCTTGTGTTTTCTGGATGCTTTAATGCGTTGCCCAGTAAAAGTCCAAGAATGCTGCAGAAACCTTACAAGTTGGTTGGGCTTTTAAGCTTTTTACAAACAAATCACACTTCTTAGATTTTGAAAATAATTTCTTACAAATACAGGCAATCTCTAGTATTTATTGATTAAAGCTAAATAGACATTTTGCACAATTGGAATAACTGTTATAGACCATGAAGCTTGATCTGTGACCATATTACTTGTAAGACCTACAGTCACAGAGGGCCTCTTTTTCTGGCTTAAGAATTTTTCTTTAATGCTTGAGGCTTCAGCTCAGAAAATTAACTCTTGACTGGGGATCTATTGGATCTGTCACCATCGGTACAATTTGTAGGGTTTGCAACCCAGACTTTGATAGAGGGGTTATGAAATTGTTGTCATTTCACTGGATCTTTTCCACTGAACTCTTCTTGCCCTCTGCCTTCAGAGCAAGGATAGGCAACAGAAAGCGATTTGGATTCAAGCTTCTGTTTGGTAGCCACCTGATCTAAGAAAAATATCCCTTACCATGAGTGAAATTGAGTCTGGGAAGCCTGTTCTGTGTGGCAGTCTCATATCTTTGTCCTCAACAAGCTGCAGCCTCCATTGATGCATCTCAGGCACTAATATAAGCCAGTGTGTGTTGTTGCACAGATACCGAAAGGCATAGCAGTTCATGAAAGAGTCACGATGCTACAGGCCCAAGTTATGCTCTAATGTGTGCCTGGTTTATTTTTGCAGGCACTGTAGGGAGTAAGAAGCCTGTGATATTTATTCTTAACCAATGCTTATTCACCCATGAGACTGTGGTAGAACTCAGCGTGGCTTGTGGGTCGCCAGCCTCTACTTCTTATGGATGCGTGGAGGTTTCTAATGTTTGGCAACAAACAAGTGACATTAACAGGTACAGTAGCATCCTGAGATAAAAACATGACGTGACTATGAATAGGGAGGGACCGTCTGCTTGGTTCTTTCATCCTTATTGCTTTCCTTGTTTATAGCCCCCAGAGATTCAACTTATCTGAAGCTTACCTGTCATAACAAGCAATATGAAGTCATCAAGGCTGAAAGCTAATCTCCTGTGGGCTCTTTTTTTTTTTTTTTTTAAACTCCTTAAATCTTGGATGAGTCGACAAAGAAATGACACTTTCATTGTGTGCTTATGAAACACGTTGATTCAATGGGATACAGTCAAATAGTTAGACTTGCGTGTTCGCTTAAAGTCATTATAAGCTGGTGGGAAATGATTTTTAGATACTGGCTGTCTTTATGAGGAAAAAAAATCACCAAACAGTTCATTGCCAAGAAATTGGGTATGTTTAAATTATACATACATAATGTGTTATAATTTATTTCATTGTTAATGACTCAAAGCTGGCTGTGTGTTTCCTGTCCTGTAAATGCATTCAATGTGTCTGAAGATTACTGGTTTGTTTCTTTCAGTTTGGTAGATTTATTGCCTTTCTGAGTGGAAGGAAATGTTGGTTTTGGCACAGATGCTTAGAATATTCTTGTTCTGAAAACGTGAAGTAGTGTTCCAGTACACTGCTGATCTGGCCTCTTTTATGTTGATACAAAGAAGGGAGTAGTGGTTTTGTTGTCCTGTGTGTTATATGATCATGCATGGTTCTCCTCTTCTGATTAATTTTTCAAGTGTTTCATAAAAAGAATGAAAATGTTAGCATCAATAATCAGTATTAAAAATCCACATGATTTAAAACAGCTTCACTAATTGTGGAGTAGTGCTTAAGTACTCAAAGTGAAAAGTTTTGGAAGGCTGATTCAATCTTCTAAGAGAATACCAGACTTCATTACTTGAGAAGAAAATGCTATTGTTGTTTCTTGCTCGTGTATTGCCACTTTTGACACACAGTGTGAAAGAAACACATAAGGTCTGATGGTGAGACATGAAAGAGGCTGTGTGAGTGAACAATAATATGGATGACTTGAAAGCTGTGGATAAAGCCAAGTTGTCGGGAGCTGGACAAGCACCAAGGAGAAATGAAAAATGATCTGTGCTTTAGTTGGAAAGGAAAGTTGTAGAGAGTAGCAAAACATGAGCCAATGGGAAAAGAGAGAGATGTTAACTACAAAGTGTTGCAGAAACTACATGACCATGGTGCTTGGCTTTTAAAGCATTTTGTTCAACAGCACCATTATGTTTACTGTATGATGAACATGATTCTGAAGAGAGGACAAAAGTTTTTGTTGGAAAAGTCTGGGGGAATTCAGAGATGTGAGACTGAAAAAACATCCTGAGTACTTACAGCAACACCTCTGCCTTAACTCCCCTTTAGTAGTGTTCCTCCTGCTGTTTTGGTTTTACCATTTCTGCTAGAGGTAAGCGAGGAGAAGAGAAGGAGGGCAAACTTCCGTAAGAACCAAGAAGACAGGGCAAACAGTTTACTTCTGAAACATTTGATATACCTGGTAGACTGGTAGCTTAGTATGAAATGTGTAATTAAAATTGGCATGTGGGGAAAAGTATCCAATATCAGTATTGAATCTGTAGGATCATACCATAAGAAGGTAGGGGAAAAAAAAAAATTGAAAATTGCTAGGCTCTTAAAAAGCAAGGTGTTGTTCACAGCATCTACCCCCAGGTGCTTACCATCCCTTAGCCCAAGGTTCTCCCTGCTCAGCCCAGGCCAGCAAGCACTTCCCAGGCTGTGAAAGTGGGGCTTGCTGAAACCTTACCTTAAGGTGACGTAAGCTTTTCTGCTGATGTAGCCCCAAATTCGGGTAGGGATCACACAGCATATGATAACATGGAGGAATGAAGGTCGCAGCTCATCACCCTGGCCTGGACTAGGAAGATTTGCATCTCACAACTCTAAAGTCTTATGTGAGAATTAATCAGTCCTGAAAATGGCTTCTGTGGGAATTAAATATTGCCATCCCCTCTTCTTGCTACAATTGGAGCTTGCAAGACCTGCTGAACTGAAAGCCATAGATTAAATAACTAAGTGAGAAGAACTGGACAAAGCCAGGCCTTGGATTTTTGTATTCCCATCTTTCAGCCAGCTGTCCTCATAGAGAAAACATATCTCCCTGTTGTGCAGCCTGCAGTACATCCAGGGTTTGCTTAACCGCAAAAGGAAAACACTGCAAGGAACATCCCTACAGGATGAGAAGAACCAAAAATTAGTCCTTCATTAAGCGAGTTCGTGGTGATGGAAGACTACATCTGGAGATAAGTAGTGAGTTAACCCTGTGTTGTGGTTGATTGTCCCTTTAGTCTGTCAGAGGGAGCAAACTCGTCTCTCCTCCCACATCTCTGTTACTCTGTCTGTGGTTTAACAGATAATATAATTACATCGTGACAGCCCCTGGATGGAAGTGCTGCTGTTTAGCATAATTGGCAACCTGTTTTTTTTTTCTGAGGGATATGTACCAGCAGGGCAGAACTGAGCCTCCCTGACTTTTCAGGGTGTCTGATGGCACAGGTCAGGGTGTTTTTTTAACCCTGAAGAACTGACACACCCTCTGTATCTGTGGGGCCAGAAGTCTCATTGCTATGTTCTAATTTTTTTTTTTCCACTCTCTCTTTATGCAGTAAATTCCACATAGGGTGAGGAGTGAGTGGAGGAACAACAGAGGAGGCAGAGCTAATTAAATCATCCATTTCTTAAATAAATACCAGGCAGTTCAGTCTCATACAGAATAAATGAATAAATACCAGCATGTAGTCTATGCTTTATTGGTTTAAGCAGTTCTTGCATGCCTGGATGTCAATGCAAGGAAAGCTTGCAAATCTAGAGAGGTTTATTTTGTCTTATTCAATTTCTTTATAAATCAATCTGTGCTTCATCCATTCTGGGCAGGTTTATTTTTTATGTGTGGGCAGCAAAATCTTAAGACAAACAAAAAGACATTGTTCTTTGGCGTATGAAGAAGTAGTAAGGCATGTTTTTGTGGTGAGAGAGAAGGGAAGTTAGGATAGTGCTGGGACAGTGCACCTGATGACCCTTCCCTAAGAGACAGCAAAGTCTTTTACAAGGATGTCCAGCAACCTCTTCTAGCCAGTAGGTTCCTGTGAAGTTGTGTGAGAGAGCCGGTCGTTAGCTCATCTCAACACAACTATGGATGGTGTTGTACTGATGGTGGGGTTTTGTTGCTTTTTGTTTTGTTTTGTTTTTTTCCTGACATACTGACAGGAACTTTCCTTCTCTAACCCAGGGTTTGTGGCTGGAGTCCCACAGAGAGAGAGATACACAAGTGTACAGTCACAAGTATTTGTTAAAGCTTTTAGTATTGGATTATGATCCTTATATTCTTGCTGTAAATTTTTGTAGCACAACTTACAAGACAACTGTTATATTTTTCAAAAGATTCCTTATGGGCTACCAGTTAAGATGGAAGCACAAGTGCTTTGGCAGCAATCTCTGGGTTTAGACATAAAGAACCTTTTGCGGTTGAGGAACTGGGACACGAGAGAGGCTGAGGCTGAGCAGCACTCCTCTGTGGTTGGATATCATAGGCTTAGGATGAGAGTCCTTTCAACAGCAGGGATTTGCTCAGGTCTCCCCAGCTCCAGGTAGGTGCCATAAGCTGTGCCCTAGGAGGTAAATGGGATCTTTCAGTTTGGTGGGCACAGGTCTCTGTTTCACCCAGTGCTGTTTTCTCAAGCTGCCTTTCACAAACATGAACCTGGAAAGTTTTGTTTTATTTTTAAGTGAGAAATTTTAGAGAGCCATTTCCTGGTGACTTGCTATTCATATAAATATGAAATATAAGATTTGCCAAGAAACTTCTAGTTACATCATGCATACCTCTGCTGCTCAAGTTTAATATATTATTTTTAATTTTAGACAGGAGTATTAAAATAAAGCCAGTTAATAACTGGTTTTAATTTCATTTTATTCCTTCTAGAACAATGCTTTTCCAGCTGTTTTTTGTTTTGTTTTGTTGTTCCCCCCTGGTGGTGGTTCCCCCCTGGTGTTTTCTGATGGAGGCAGGTTGCTGCTGGAGGAGCCTCAGGTGAGGCTGTGCAGTGCAGTCAGGTAGCAGAGAGTGCTGGGGAGCCACAGCTGGAACAACCCTGGAGTAAGACCCCAGAGCAAATACCACCAGAGAAACTTGGCATTTGCCTGTCTCTCTGTGGGAGAATCTGTCCATGGAGTTATTTGCTTATTAAATTAATGATTAAATGGCTTGCTCTCTCTCTGGTGCTGTCCACAAGCTGCTCAATCTATCGCATGAAAGCCCACCATGAGGAACAGTCTGAGCAGGCAGGAACTGAGGGTGGCTGTTCCTGAAGTATTCCTATGGGCTTTCTAAGAGATGGCTCTCTTTCCCAGGGACTGCTGGAGACAGACGTGTGCTCTATCACAGAATGTTCCCTCTCTAGGAAAACATTTGGTAGTAGTTTAAAAAAGAAAACTTTACAGAGATTAAGTAAAGCCAAAGTGAATTTGTTGAACCCTGATGCTGTACATACTTTACTTAAGACAATATTGAATTTCCAATCATGATTTGAGCTGCTAGAAATAGTTGCCAAGCCTTCCAGTGATATTTGGGCTCTTTTCACCTCTCTTTTTTCCTAATCAGACACTTCCTTTTAACACACAACTAAATATAGGTGCTTGTGTTCTTTTCATCTGCATGAATGTGAACATGGTGCTCACAAAGTGGGAAAATGCAGCCTTTGTCCTCAGCTCCAAATAATGTTTTTACTGCCTACCCTTTTGATGCGGAATTGCCTCTGAGGTACTGCTCTTAAGTGTTACACTTACTCAGTTTGTTTTAGGTGTGTTACATCTCAACTGTGATTGGGTTAGTCATTAGAAAAGTACTCTTCCCCTGAGGAGGGGGGATTGGCTCTTCCCTGCCAATCACTTTATAATAACAACGGTAATATCAGCTGCAGTTCTTACATACTCAAGAATTTCAGTCATCTCCTAGCCCAGGACCAGAACACGTTGCTTCTCTCTGCTTCCAAATTGTGAAACCACAATGCACTGTAATTTTTAAATGTTTGGGCAGCTCTAGGTTTGCTCCTAACATCAACAAAAGTGTGACCGTGAATGATGCTGAAATTGAATTATTCATGTTTGTAGCTGATTTTAAGTTGATATTTATATCGCTTGCATTGGTCATGATGTTTCTGGCATTTTTTTCCAAGATACCACAGAATTGACTATTCATGTTCACAGCAGTGACATACATCAGTGGAGCTGGGTGCTCATAGTTACTTCATGTCAGGCAAATGCATCACTTACAGCATGTTTGGCACTCATAACAATGATGCATGCTGAAGCTGAGTGCTAAATGAACATTGTTACGTGCTGGGATGGTGTAGCATGAGCATGCATTGGTAGGGAGAAGATGGGGTCTTGTGTTTTATAGTTGCTTTGAAGCTCGAGGGATGCTCACCCACTTCCAGCTAAAATAATTCAGTTTAAACTGCTTCATAAGAGTTCACATTGATACTTTCTTTTAGCGTGTGGATTACAAAAATATATTCTATGATTGTTGTTCAATGCCAGTAAGATTGAGAGCATGTCCTTTTCTAAATATGTTATGTATATATATATAAATATATTTGTATTTAAAATAAATAAATAAATCAGATATCTAGCAATCGGCATGATTTTAAAATTATTTGAAACACCAGCTGAGCTGGTGGCAATGAAAAATCAGAAATCTGAAAGCTCTTTCGTTGATGCAAGAAAGATCTCCATTGTTTGTTTGTACAGCTCTTGTCACAAAGAGGTCCTGATCTGTGACTACACCTCTAAAGCACCATGATAATACAAATCATTTGTTCTTAATGGAGAGCGGAGCAGAAATAGTGACCAGAAATACAGCATGAAACATGGAAAGGGGGAGTTGAAGATATCAGTTATGTATTAGCTGTGTTTATGGTGCTTTTAGTGTCATTGTTTTCCCCTAGGGGATAATGAAAAATTCTGCTGGAAAAGCTGAATGTGTTCTCAGCGTCTTCTCTGGTGACAGGACAGCTTCTCACCACCCACAGCTTCACTGAGCCACAGGACCCCCTTGTCCATTTGGTCAGGGTCCTTCAGGAATAAAGACCTACGAAGGGTACGTGGGCTGCTTTCAGACAGCTCCCCTGTCCAGGCCCAGCACGCAGGGCACCTTCCATAAATGCTGATTCAATTTAAAAAAAAAAAAAGTCTAAAATGTATACAAGTACGTACTTCAGATCTAGTTAAAGATGGTACTGTAATTGTAGTGAGCTTTTCTGTAGTAATTTATGATGCTGCCAGTTTGCTTGATGGAATTACTGTCTTCATGGTATAAGAAAGGAAACATGCTGGTTTTTTTAAAGTATAACTAAATCCCATTGCAAACTGTGTATGGACATATCCTTTTACATGAACCCGCCCCTAAGCATCAGAATTTAAACTGGTAAAGGGTGAGCAGCTGAGCTGACAAATATGTCAGCTTGTGTCTGATTTTCCCCACTCTGTCCCTAATAAGGAACAAGATACAGGGAATAAAACAGCTGTGTGGTGAAGCGTGAGGAGAGCAATGAAACATGATGCTGGATAAAAGTCAGCTGCAGTTTGGTGACTCCCATTTCCTCACAGCAAATGAGATAACTTCTTACTTACTAGGATCCTAGCATTACTCGTACAGAAAAATATGAACAGTTTTCACGTGCCGTGGCTTTAGAATTGACAAATTGGCATTTTGACTGAGAGGAACTGTTTAATAGTTAGTACTTTCTTGTGAGTGTGCATGAATTGTATTATTACTCTTTATCCAAGCTGGTATCTAGCAACAAAGACAAATATTTTAAAGGCAGCTAAAAAAATAAAATAAATATGGTTTTCTCTACAAAGACTTCAGGTCTAATAGCTTGCATAAACACTTATAATGACAGCAACATTCAGAAATTCGCTAGCTGGATTTAAAAGTGCCCTTGACCTCTGCTGTGGGGGTTTGGAGGCCAGCTGGGTCACAACAAGAAACTGTTTGCTTCAGGTTTGACTCATGTGTTTGGACAAGTGCAATATGCTGTTCCTTTACTAGAGAAAAGATGTTGAAGTGGTGCCAGTATGAAGGAAAATATCGCCTTTAAAAGGCAGCACAGTGAGTTCTGGGCTGCATGTAGGGGATTTAATTACATGACTGACCAAATTTCTCCTTGGCATTTTTTGTATGTGAATGCTCTGATAATTGTAGGTCAAGAGCTCCTTATTGTTTTACTCAAACGTGAGGAAGTGTTGGCCTGGGAGCCCCCAGAACCAAACCTGCTCTCAGAATTATAAACATCATAATCGTGGAAGATTTTGTTGAAGACATACAATAATGGGAAACCCACATGTGTAACTTTCTTGCGTAATTGTTTTTGGCAAGTATGTTGGATGGTCAGGAATGAGTTGGGATGGGATAGGCAGGGGAGTATAGCGGTATAACACCTACTGTGTGACCTGGTGTAGGGAACCTGCTTTGGCAGGGGGGTTGGACTCGATGATCTCTGGAGGTCCTTTCCAAACCCTGTGATTCTGGGATTCAGTGATAACCTCCTTTCCAGCTTCCTTCACACAGAAAGGGGAAATAGCTAACAGTGTTAGTTCTCCAGGTGCAAGAGCCTTTGATGTGATGTAGGGGTCAGGATGTCCTGCTGTGAGGAGGAGTTCTCATCTGTGTGAGACCTTTAGCCCACAGGCAGCAGGCTCAGGCGCTGCCTTCCTGGTAAAACTCTCCCATCCCCCCTAGACTTGTTCCTATTCTTTCCTGTCCCCTCCCATTTGTTCCTGTTCTAGGCATACCACCCACCACAGTCTAGTCAGCAAACTTTTTGCTGCACCATTTTTTAATGTAGTAAGGAACTGATTTGGTTTTAAAATCCCTCACAAGAAGGTAGCTTTTTTTTTCTGCAGGCTCAGTTCAGTGATAAAGTGCAGCCTCACAAATAGTGACCAGCAGAGCAAACCAAGATGCTGTGAAAACAGGAGAGGAGATGACTGAGTGTGCAGCACCTCTCTAAAGCCATATGGAGATGCATCCCACTGCTGGTTGCACCAAGACGAGCAGCACAGCTCTTCAGCTGTGAGGAAACATCTCTGTCTGTCCAGGTGCACTGAGAGGATGGTGGAAAGGCACCATGTGAGCCACAGAGCCTGCACAGCAGGGCAGGTGGGTGTTGAGCAGCCTAAATCCTCACCCAGGGTGATGTCAGCCTGCAGGTGGAGCAGCCAATTAGCCCTGAAGTGGCCCCAAGCCTGCGGTTGCTTAGGTATGAAAAGAGTGAAGCCAGAAAGAGCCTTCCAGGAAAAGCCCAGAGTAGCTTTGGCTGTGTTTTTCCCATTTTGCTGGGTTTTTAACTTGGCTTTGGCAGTGAGTTGTTCAGGCCATCTGATGGTGTGCTGATTTCCTCTGCAGGCTCCTGAGAGGGGTCACAGTTAAATAACCAAGCCTGCAGCCTGAGGAAACAGGGACTGCCCAGCAAAACTCGCACTAGGCTACGAGGCTGTCCCTTGCTTGTTTCAGTTTTTCCTATAACAAATTCCCACCAACTGTATTTCTCATGAAGTTTCTGGGATGTCTGGGGATGGGACTTTCTGGTTCAGCAGTGGTGTAGCATACCTGTTAGATCTTCCATCTTGCTGGGGATGAAGTGGCACCGGAGAGCAGCAGGAATGCGGCCTGCCTCTGCTGTCCTGATACTCAGAGATTTCTGATCAGATGGGTGGTAAAGAGCTCCTGGGCGCTCAGGGGGATAGGGAGCAGCTCAAAGCAACGCAGAAGAGTGACAATGGGGTCAGAGGCTTCCATGGGACACACTTCGCCTGCTTTTATCTCAGCTTCAGTAGAACATATGCATTAATTACTGCAAAAAATGTTCTTATTTTTATTCCTGTTTAGTATACAGAGGAGAAAGGGCCACATGCTCACTTCAGATCATTTTCTAGTAGCCAGTATCTGCTGGGAGGTGTTGTCAATTGTCTGGCTAAAGATACCTGTTGTAAACTCATAAGAGATACTTTTGTCCCCTGTATTAAGACTGTACCCAGAAAAGTCAATCTGTAAGGAAGTATCTCCAGTTCGGCACTTCTGGTTTTCAGAAGTGATGAGTTGAAAATACCATTATGGGATTTAATAAGATGAGTACATGAGGTGTACCTTGAGGCTAGGTTACAGAATCATCCAAAAATATCATTTTAAACTATTAATAGAAATCTATACTACTGTACTTCAGGACATGAACGGGTAAATTGCCCTGATGCAGAAAGCATTAATTTTCAATCCTCAGCAGTTTGGTTGCTCTTTCACACACACTGCTTTTTCATTGTTTTCTTTTTTCCTCTCACATCTCTATTTCTGCACCTGAGCTTTTCCTCGTTTCTATGGAAAAGTTGCTAGGATCCAGAATGTGACCCTTAACCCCGTTTTTCGTATATCTGGAAGATGTAACTGTCTGGAAAATTCCCATTTACTTCTTTCCACTGAAGTACTGGGGTTGAAGAGAGAGGAATAAACAGCCTGCCTTAAACTGATGATCCCTTTTCTTCTGGTCAGAGCCACCCATGTTCTGGTCAGCAAGGAGGTATCGAGGCCGTTGCGGCCAGATCACTTTCAGACTTGTATAATGGAATTGCTGAGGATTTGTTTATTCCTTTCTGGGAAAGCTGCAGGGATGGAAATTAAACACTGGGCTGGAGATCAAGAGGTGGTGCGGATGTTCTGATAAGGGCTACATGATGCCAAAATATAAATACTGAAGTTGCAAACGTGTTGGTGGGCATATTACAAGCCTTATGTTTATTCATTCCTTAAGCAAACCCTTTGTGCATTTTGACATGTGAAACAGGTGAAAGCAGGGAAAGTGTGATTATAGAGGTATAACAGCTTTGTTAATGTGTCCCAGAACCACCCACCACTAGATCACTTGCCCTTGTAGATGTGGTAGGAGGCTCTCACAGACACATGAAAAGGGCAGTTTACTTGGCCTAGTCCAGCTGCGTTGCCTGTGGAATTTCTGTTGCCTCTATACAGTGCACATTTTATTTATCTGTTTTTTTTTTGTTTTTTTTTTTTTCTCAGTAGAATTAACTCCATGGAAATGAAAGCCGTACTGAGAAGTAACTCCAAAGTTGCATGTTACAAACACTTCATCTGCATTTAGGTTGCTGTAGTTACCTGTGTCAACTAAATGTGATAGCTTGTGAATTAACACAACCAGCAACAATTAAGATGTGGCTGTTGTAACCAAGTAAGCAAACAGTAAAAAAAAAAAGAGCAATGCTTAAGGTAACTCTAAGGCAAAGAGGTGCTTTGTAGTTTACCCTAGTGTAGTTAGAACAGAAATCCTGCCAGGGCGAGAAACTGAAGCAGCAAATGTGCCTTAAGTCCTATTTTAACACTGCCTTTTTCCTCTTTCCTGTGTAAGGCAATGGAAAGCCAAGCTGAAGTCCCCTGCTTGCCTGCTGGAAAGCTGTTACTTGTGTGAGGAGTTCCTGCCCAAAAGACAGACAGCTGAACAAGCTCTCCCATGCTCTAAGCAAATCAATCCCAAGTGTACAACTGAGAGAGAGAGAGCTTGAATAAATGCATGTTGGAGTCAGCATCATTGCTGAAGTCTGAAATGTGTGACTTGGCTCATGTTCCTCTTCTGTGCACAGCAACTGTGCTCTGGGTGGCAGGGTGTTCCTCTTCCATGCTAACATGCTGTTCTCCAAAGGCTTTAGAAAATGTTTGTGCATGGTTAATGTGGTGCTGGCTGTAAAGGAGAAAAGAGCCATGCAGAGTTTGCAGCAGACCTAACTTAGCATAGGATTTCCTGGCTTGTTTTTTCCTGCAGCACAGAGCTAACATGTTGAAGCCTTGGGTATGCATCATGTTGTTTTGGGGGGAACATAGTCTCCTGTCCATTGTAAGTACCTGTGTAGCAGTGTCTGTGCTTTATGCAGAGGCTAGGCAGGGCATTCTCACCAAAGGGGGAAACAGAATATTGCCTCTAGTCTACAGATGTAATAGCTGGATTTCCTGCCCCACACTGTGCTCAGCTTTCTGCAACAAGGCAACGTTTTGCCTGTGGTGAGATGGGAGTTATGTGGTTCAGTCTTATAGTGGTTCAACTTTCTGAGCTTCAGCACTGCTGGTTCACATATGGCTCCATCAACCCAAAAAGTGCATTTACTCTCATAGAAACCTGGGGGCATTCAGGCTGCCCCTGAATGGCTGATCCCTGAAGGGATCCCCAGATGGATCCGCTCACTACCCACATTGGCTGCTTTCAGGCAGCAACCCGAACCCATCTGAAGTAGCCACTGCCCACCCTGTTTAGCTCATTGCCAGCAGGAGGCCCAATTAACATTTTGCAACATTGGCAGTTCCATATGGAAATTACCATTCAGCCGCCTACATTTGAACTTCAGCTTTTTCCTTTCATTTAATTAAAACACAATCAAGTCAATTAGCTCATGACAGAGATTCCCCAGAGTTAAACTCCAGATGTATGGCTAGGCAAAAGCATTCGGATGCCAACTCATTGTGCTGCTCTGAGGTAGATTATAGCTCTCCAATTTGTCAGTTTATCCACTGGGGATTAGTTGCATTTTCTTCCTTCCAAGTAGAAAGCAAGAAGGGAGAGAGGAAAAAGACCTGTCTTTCCATCTGGTTTTGGTCAAGAAAAATTGTTATAACATTACAGAATTTGGGAGATTTATTGAAAATGACATTGATTGTGTCAGAATGACTTCTGTTTTTTAATGACCATGTCAAACATTTTACCATGCAGTGTCTTGCTTTTTTTTCCAGTAAGCAGTGGGAATAAGCGGCTTACCATACTCTATAGCAAGTCGATGAGTTATTGTTCTTGTCACTAAATTGGGATAATATGCAGCTGCACAAACATGTTGATTTTGCTGGCATAAGAACCATGACTTCAAACTCTGTTCCCTTTGGCAAGACTGTATAGAAAATCATAACACTGTCAAAAAGAGGTTTTGAGGTCTCAATAAACCAAGATGACTTTTGCAGCACACTCCTGCAGACATCTGGGGTGCGGTAACAGGAAGAAAAAATGACTGAACCAACCAACTGGTAGTAATATAGAAGTTCTGCTGACCTAAATCCACACATAAGGTAATTTTGAACTGAATCTGCTGCATCTTCTGTTGCATTTCTCAATGCATTTACAGTTAGATATGACAATATCCCAGGTCACTCGTGTTGCAGCAAAAGTTATCCTCCCACACTTCAAGGATGATGGAGTGATACCGCATTAATATTGCAAGTGAGACATGCAGTGCCAGTAGTGCCCATAGCACATCAATGTCAGTGGAGCACTTGGTTCCATGCCTTTTCCCACTCAATGATTCAAGTGATTCTTATCTAAGCAGAGTGACTGTTCTTGTCAAAGAAGGCCCATACATCACTTATGTACATGTGAATTCCCATATCTTTGTAAGTTAATTTAGCTACTTAATTTAGCTTCCTGAGCACAGCATTCCCTTCTTCATGGTGTTCTCTCTCTTGTTCTTGGCTGAATGGCCTCCAGATTGCTTTCTGCGGAGGACTATTATGCCCTCTACCAGGTAGGGTGTTCTTTGATAAGGAAGCGCAGGGCATTCTTTCAGGAAGGATGAGGAGTGCACATCTTCTGACCACGCTGTGAATACTGTAGGCAAGCTCATGTTCGTTTAATGGATTCATTCAGGCACAGGCACATAGTATATGCTGAACTGTTCAGTGCTGCTGTGGCCGTGACTACAGTTTCACAGAATTCTGGTTGCAGCTGTGAAGCTGATTTAGGCTCTCCACCCTGCCCGATCTGTCCCATACCACAGCTTGCTCCTCAGTCCCGACACTTCAAAATTTATAGGATTGTGCTGAAGAGTACAGCACTGCAGTGACCCAGATTAAAAATAACCTTTTTTAAAAAAGGAAGGAGGATGGAAAGGGGGAGGCGTTTTTGGTCTGGATCATTCAGAGATCTACTTGTGATGCAGCCTGATGAACAGTTGTATTTTTACAACTGAAGGAAGAGCATATTTTTATAGGGTCAAGAATGAGCAGATGGAAATGCAGAGAAGAAACTTCGTAGGCTGGCTTTATCACCAAAGCTATCTGCTGTGAGACTCATCTGGGTTTCTATTTTACGTGCAGAGAAGTGGAGGTTTCAGGTAGTGTTAATGCCATGAATTACAGCACCTGCACTTTCAGAGTCAGGGAGCTTGTGATCAGAGTCTCTCAGGCTCCCAGTAGCACAACTCCTGACAAATACACCTAAATTCTGCCTTGTTTCTTTTGTTGGATGTAGCCTTAATTGCTTTTACTCCAGGATCTCGAGAGTCTTTGTGAATAGAATAAACTATTTGAACTTTTTCAGTGGCATTGATTCCAGCAATTTTACAGCGAATTTATGAGATATGTTCATACTTGCTTACAGCACAGTCTATCTAATAAGTTCCTTCTCCTTATGACTAAATATGAATATGTACTAATATGGGAAAGAATCTTAAAACTATTCAGGTTCAGGAATTGATTCTTCTAAATAAGACCTTTTGAGTATTATCCTACTGTAGTTAGATAGCTATCTAATTATCTGGATTTTATCTTTTTTAAGTTGTCAAAGACATAAATTACTGGCATTAAGCTACCAGCCAGTAATTTTGATCCTTTGCCTATTAAAATATGGTTCTACCAGAAGATTTTTATATATATATATATATGTACATATATATGTATAATCTGCATTACTTCTAGTATTCAGTCTTGAAGTTAGCTTCTTCTATTGGCTTGCTAGTTTGACTGCCATCAGTAAAAGTACAGAACAACTTACTGCATAAATAGAACAGTCTTTTTTCTGTTCTTGAATTATCTTAAGCCAAAGCTTTAAAAAGGAATATCCTCACTGCATTCTAGACCAAAATGCCTGGAACCAGTAGAATCACATCTATTTATTTCAAGGACATTTTTATCAGACTTGCTTGAAACAATTGGATGGAGAGTTTTTGTTGCATTTTGTAAAGCAAGTTCTTACCTCAAGAAGGTATTTGCATATTTCAGTGCTGACACAAACATCTCAGTGCTGAAATGTACCATGCCACCAAAAAACTAAGGAATTTTGTTTTTGTTTTTTTGCATTTTGTTTTTGGTTTTGTTTGCATTTGTGCAATCCAGTTGCACAATGTCTCTGGAGATCGTTCAGAGCACAAGTGTCCCTCAGACAGCAACAGAGATCAAACTTGCTTCTTGAAAGTAGCCTTCCTAGGTCAAGCAATTGAGGCATTTCAATCTTTGATGGTTTATGGGAAAGTCAAGGTCATCTGTAAACTGATCTAATCTTTGGTGGCTGCCTGCAAGCTCAGGGGAGGGCTTTTTGTTTCCTTCATTGAGTTCACAGCCTCTGCCAGCGTGATTTGGCTTTTCAATGTCTTGGTTAGCGTTGCAGTTGGCTTTTTACCACAAGATCTCCTCTTGGGGGTCATGATAAAATGCTTGGGATGGCATCAGTGGGAATGGTTAATACGTTGAGAGGGTGATGTTCGTTACAACTTATTTCCCTTGTATCTTTTGTTACCTGGACTGATAGATCCCTGAGCATGTTGATTTAAATGCTATCCTCTAGGCTAGTAAGTAAGGACAGACACAGATGTGTCAAGCAGTGCAGGACTGGTTACTTTGGACCTTTCAAATTATCTGGGGCACTACTGGTACCAATGCATTGTCTCTATTTATTCAGACTGTCTACATTAGCAAGCAGTGCAGCATGATGGGAGTGAATATGTGGAGTAAAACAGTTGAAGCTGTTTTGGTTCAAACTGGCTGTATCGTGGTACTCCAGACTGAATGTTCCTCAGCATCTAGAGCGTGAAATGCTTTCCCATTTAGTTTTATCCTTAACAAATCCAGTTCATGCTCTTCAGAGCAGCTTTAAAATAGAAACCAAAGCTCTGCAAGTTGGAGCAGCTTGGAGGTTTCCTTCGGAAGCAAAAACTTGATGGAAGCAAGAACAGTCAGAGTCACACTGTTTACAGTGAATGTTCAGGGAGCATTGACACAGAACTTATCTCCAATGATAACTTTTTTTATTTTACTATGTTTTTCAATCTCCATTTTGTAACAGCCTTATCTTTAGACTCCTTGGAGGGATAAGCAAATTCCTAATTGTGAGCTCTCATGAAACCCATTTGATAAATAAACTCATCTTTTATTTTCAGAAGGAGTTAATCTAGAATCCTACTTTCAAGAGTTGCAGTCTTCCTAAACAGAATCACTCACCACTAAATTGATCCTTTTTTCATATACTGGCTAATTTGAAGCAGATGGATTTTTTCAGCTGGGATGCATATCACTATTTCAGAGTTATATATTTTCAGCAGAGGGCAGAGCAGCAAGTGATCCAAATTCATGTTTCTTGGTGGAGAACTGTTGGAACCTTAATTCTCCTCCATTCCTGTGGCAGGCACAGGAGAAAGAATTTATACAAGGCTTTTGTGGAAGTAGTTGCTTGTAGTAGGCTGGGCTCCGTGATGCAGGAAGATTTGAAAAGATCTATGTTCCAGTGTTTATAGAGACTGTGCTGTCTATCACCAGGGTGCAGGCTCTTCACATCAATAACCCAGCCTTCCTAAGCCAATGAAGACAAGAACGTGGGCTTTGTCCTGCTGCCACCAAGGAGTGGGTAGCTTTTCACTAATGAACTCATGGGCTGCCTCTGCCAGTGAGATAATTCTTGGCTCCTGTCCCAGGACTGAACTCTTCAGCCACCAGATCTTCATCCCTTTTCTTCAGCTTCTCTCTTCTGATTCTTAAGATTTCCTAGCACAGATTTCACGAGTAACCATGCCTTTCCACATCCCCCAGCACTGCAGAAATGTTGTCTGGGAGGTGACATAGTCCAGCCTCTCACTCCAAGCGTGGTGGCTGCTGGCAGCAGATGAGATCACACCTGGTCAAGCCCTGAAAACCTCCAAGGACACAGATTCCCCAACGTGTTCCAGTGCTGTACCATTCTCCTGTTCCTTATATCTAACCTGGCTCTCTGAAATTACTGCTTGTGGCTCTCACCCCTTTTCGTGTCGTCAGGAATTGCCAAGAACAGTGAAGCTATCTTACCTTTGTAACTACCCTTCAAGTAATTGTACTTCTTTCATTCAACAGATACTGACTGCCAACCTAGAGAGAAGCGCACTCCCTAGTTACAGGCAGGGCAACCCTGCAGAGGTCCTGCTGCTGTCCCATGCCTCTCTCTTCCTCCGGAGCTGCTTGCTGGCTGGTGTTGGTGGCCTTCTGATCTCCATCTCTTGCCAGCCAATCCACCTGTTAGGGACTCATCCTAAACTTCCCGAAAGACTGCTTGGTTATGTTTTCTGGGATGTGCAAGCAAGGAAGCTTGCTCATGCAAGGGATAGGCCTAGCCTCCTCCTTACCAAAATCTTGATGTTACGTTTTTCAATACCATCCTTTCATTTTATCTCTTTGTTATAAGACCAGAAAGTACCCAAGGAAAAAAAAATCCTCATGTATCTGAATAATAGTAATTTCTGCTGGCAAAGTTTTCTTAAGCTATCTGTTCCATCTCTAACAGCATAGGATTTGTTGTATTCTACAGCACAACTCAGATTTATTGATTTGAATATTATCATTTTCACACAAATTTATCTCTGGTTTTAACTGTAGATTTCAATGAAGTTATATAATGGATCTTATTGTCCCAGTACTTCATTTCAGTGTTAAGGAATAAAGTTTCTTGGACTCTGATTGCATTACATCAGCTTTCTCACACTAAGAGTTTTTTTATAGCATTCTAGACCAATCTAAAGTCTGGGACAAATGTAGGATTCATTAAATGCCATTTTTCTGAGAAACAGAATAGTAAGATTGCACTGTGATGATATGTGTATGAGTATGCATCTTTTTAACAACTAGGACAGAGGACTAGAATTCAGGAAGCTATTTGACAAACAAACATTCCCGCCTGTGGAAAGAGGGACAGGCAAGTCAGAATGAATACAAGGAAGTCGTTAGGATGTGTAGAGGTGAAATCAGAAAGGCAAAAGCCCAGCTTGAACTTAACCTGGCCACTGTGGTGAAAAGGAATAAGAAACGCTTTTATAAGTACATCAACAGTAAGAGGAGGACAAAGGAGAATATCCACTCTTTGCTGGATGAGGCTGGGAATGTGACCACTGAGGATAAGGAAAAGGCGGAGGTTCTGAATGCCTTCTTTACATCTGTCTTTAAAAGTCAGACCAGTTATCCTCAGGATACTCCTCTCTCTGACCTGGTAATCTCGGTTGGGGACCACACTAACTCCCCTGTGATTCTGGAAGAAACAGTCAGAGACCTACTGCTCCAACTGGACTGTCACAAGTCGATGGGGCCAGATGAGATCCACCCGAGAGTGCTGAGGGAACTGGCGGAGGTGATAGCTGAGCCGCTTTCCATCATCTGTCAGCGCTCCTTGTTGACTGGTGAGGTCCCAGAAGACTGGAGGCTTGCCAACGTGACTCCCATTTATAAGAAAGGTCGTAAGGAGGATCCGGGGAACTACAGGCCTGTCAGCCTGACCTCGGTGCCAGGGAAGGTTATGGAGCAGATCGTCTTGAGGGAGATCACGTGGCGTGTATGGGATAACCAGGGGATCAGGCCTAGCCAGCATGGGTTCATGAAGGGCAGGTCCTGCTTGACCAACCTGATCTCCTTCTATGATCTGGTGACCCATCTGGTGGATGAGGGAAAGGCTGTTGATGTGGTCTACCTAGACTTCAGCAAAGCCTTTGACACTGTCTCCCACAGCATTCTCCTGCAGAAGCTGGCAGCCAGAGGCTTGGATGGGTACACTCTTGGCTGGGTAAGGAGCTGGCTGGAGGGCCGGGCACAGAGAGTGGTGGTGAATGGAGTCAAATCCAGCTGGCGACCGGTCGTGAGTGGTGTTCCCCAGGGGTCGGTGCTGGGGCCTGTCCTCTTCAATATCTTTATTGATGACCTGGATGAGGGCATCGAGTGCACCCTCAGTAAATTCGCAGATGACACCAAGTTGGCTGGAAGTGTGGATCTGCCTGGGGGTAGTGAGGCCCTACAGAGGGATCTGGACAGGCTGGAGAGCTGGGCTGAAGCCAATGGAATGAGTTTCAACAAGGCCAAATGCCGGGTGCTGCACTTCGGCTACAACAACCCCAGGCGACGCTACAGGCTTGGGGTGGTGTGGCTGGAGGACTGCGTAGAGGAAATGGACCTGGGGGTATTGATTGATGCTCGGCTGAACATGAGCCGACAGTGTGCCCAGGTGGACAAGAATGCCAGTGGCATCCTGGATTGCACCTGGAACAGTGTTGCAAGCAAGAGCAGAGAGGTGATTGTTCCCCTGTACTCAGCACTGGTGAGGCCGAACCTCGAGTGCTGTGTCCAGTTTTGGGCCGCTCACTGCAAGAAAGACATTGAGGCCCTGGAATGTGTTCAAAGGGGGGCAACAAAGCTGGTGAGGGGTCTGGAACACAGGCCATATGAGGAGAGGCTGAAGGAGCTGGGAATGTTCAGCCTGGAGAAGAGGAGGCTCAGGGCAGACCTCATTGCTCTCTATAACTTCCTGAAGGGAGGTTGTAGTGAACTGGGGGTCGGCCTCTTCTCTCGTGTCATTAGTGATAGGAACAGAGGGAATGGCTTCAAGCTACGGCAGGGGAGATTCAGGCTGGACATTGGGAAGTATTACTTTTCAGAAAGGGTGGTCAGGCACTGGAATGGACTGCCCAGGGAGGTGGTGGAATCACCGACCCTGGGGGTGTTCAAGGAAAGGCTGGATGTTGTGTTGAGGGACATGGTTTAGTGGGAGCTATTGGGAATAGGTGAACGGTTGGACTGGATGACCTTTTCCAACCTTGGTGATTCTATGATTCTATGATTCTATGACATTAAACTCTTAACTATTCTGTGCCTCATATTTTCCATCTGTAAAATGAGAACAGTGATATTTCCTACTTTGAATAGCACTTTCTGATTTAATGATCTATGATTATCATTATTTCTGTTGACAGTGGCATCAGCTCTGTTCCAAATTGGTTATAATTGGAATGTTTAGATGAATGAAAGCAATTACAGAGCCCTTATGCAGCAAACATTTAAGCTTATGATTAATTTTATGCACATAAGTAATAGCATTTACTTCAGTGAAGCTTCTCACGTGAATAAAGCTAAGCAGGTTTGAAGTATTTGGAGGTTCAGGAGTGGAAGGCTCTAATAAACCGTAGTTCTTATATAGAAATACATAATTAGGGTCTTCTGAGGGAAATTTCCAGAAAATTCGTTTTAACTTTATGCTACATTTAACTACCTGTTGTGGAATAACTGCTAATTTTGTTCACAAAAACTCAGTGTTGCAGCCATCGATGATAAATACTGGCTTTAAATTTTGGCTACAACCCAAAAGCTTATTGTTAAATATGTTTTGTTAGTATGAAACTTGACTCGTGGCAGACTCCTTTGTGAACGACTGATTACTAGGAACATCAAACTGAACTTTTCTGTTCCACAGCCAGAACAGTTACCAGTAGAGCTTTTTTTAAAAGGGATTTTTAATTTTTTATATTTTTTTACTCAGAAGAAACAGTTTATGTTTGTACATTGTATGGGTTTGTTTTCTGCGTGATGATAGCTAGTTATTCAGCTTTACCAAAGATAGGAAAAAAACATCACGTAAATGTGTTGAAAGGAATTCTTCAGTAGAGAGGAGAAACCACCAAAGCACGCAGAGCAGAGGCGGTGTGAGCAGCTGTTGTGGCTGTAGTGAGGATGCTGAGCAAAGGAAAGTGTGGGGCTAATGAGGGTGAGGACTGGGTTGCGGTGTAGGTTGCTATAAAATGCCACTGCCTTTTGGGCAGACAACAAAAAAATGGGAACCACCACACAGCCTTTTGCAATCCGGCAGTGGAACAGTTCAGCTTCTAGCTACTGTTTTGGTTTTTATCATTCAGTGACCTTTTCTTTTCTTGTTTATTTGTGCAGTTGATGGCTTGGATAAAGCTTCAATCGCTAACTCAGATGGACCAGCCCCAGGATCCCAAACTCCTCCCTTCAAGAGAAAGGGCAAACTTTCTACCATTGGCAAAATTTTTAAACCTTGGAAATGGAGGAAGAAGAAGACCAGTGACAAATTCAGAGAAACGTCAGCAGGTATGAATGTGGCCCTTTGGTGGCAAATAACAGGAAATGCTGTGATGGCTTTGCAGGGTAATAGCTGAAGAGGTGTTCAGACATGTCAGGGACAATTTAGGCACAGTATTGGACATACACAAAAATTGACCTTTGACAAGGAAAAACCTTATTCAGATTCTGTCCTGAGCCTGTTACTGAAGTGTGTGGCTTATTAACTTAGTATTCATTACATATTATATTCTTTTGATGTTGGTAACACTCATTTTTTTAACTAAAAAACATGAAGCTGTGTACTTTGTATCATCAGGTGTGTTGGGAATGTCTCTGTGTTCTACTAGTAGCCAGTGGTTTGGGATATGAAACAAACCTTGCCTTCATGGGAGCAGAACTTTGGTCTGTTCAGAGAGGAGAATCAGATGTGATCATGCACAGAAAAAAAAAGAAAAGAAAAAAATCAGCTTTGCAATCACTGCTCAGCGCCTTCTCTCCGCAACCGGACGGGCTTGAAGAACAAGTGTGAAATAAAAGGCTGTGACTGGATAATGTTAGTTCTGAACATGAGCACAACTGAAAGCTGGATTTAGTTGCCTAAACACAGGTGCTTGGTGCCACCTGAGATGCTCTGGCCGTCCTGGCTGCTCTCCCGGAAGGTTTTGTGTCGTGTTTGCCATCGCTGTGTGTATGTCTCCAAAACCTTGAAGCATCTCAAGTGGCTGTAGTCATTCATGCTGTTAGGAAACTTAACCCGCTCTGCATCTGTGAGTCTCTGTGTCACAGCTCCAGCCAAGATTTCTGCAGGAAAATCCCAAACTTCTGTTTTGGGATTCAGACATTCAACGCTGTGCTTTTGTCAACTTCAGCCCAATCAGAGTCCATGGCTTTTCAGATTCATTACCACACTGCAAATTCTCTGTTCACTGTCTTCCATGTCTCTAGGCTATAAAACCAATCTCCCAAAATGTCCCTATTGAGAACATTTGGGAGTACACTGCTTTACATTTTAAGTCCAGGAACCCCTAGAAATTGCAGCAGAGAACTCTTAATAAAAAGCAGTGTCTATCTCAATGATCTTAGAGCTAATTTTCCAGTGATAGTGATGTCCTCTCAATTATCTCAGCTGTGTATGTTTAGTTCCACTGCCTCCTGGGTACTGGCACCTGTTCTGTCATGAGCTATATCGCAAACCTGATCCAACAGAAAGCTAAATACAGTGAAACATAACAAGAAGTAGCTTTTATTTTTCTTCAAAGGTTACCACTTGTGGTCTAGCTGTGTGATTACTGTCAATAAAGCATACTGAATCTGAGAGGAAGTACAGAGCCTCTGTTGGAGCTTCTTAACATTTAGAAAAGCTGTTTTTTTTAAACTTCAGCTGTATTTTTGCATCACTGCCTTTCAGGTCTGGATGTTAAAAATTAATGTTGTTTTCCTTATCTTTTTTTTTTCTCCAGGGTTAGAGCTTTATTTTATGATAAATCTTTTCTTTAAAACAGAGCACCAAACTGCAAACAGAAATCCATAAGAGATAGGAGTATTTGCATGTCGAATCAGCAGAATAATAATAGAGTCAGTGGTGACAGATTAATATAGTGCATAGATCATGTAACTGGGATCTCTTTTGGTCAGCTGAATATGTGGCTGTATATAATTTGTATTGAAAAGTAGAGGTTAACTATCTGCACAAATGAAGTATATCTATAGATGTTACAGAGCATGAGAAAAGTTAATGCAGAGGGAGGTAACAGTTAAATAATTGAAGTTCCTGCTCTAAGTTCAGTCACAGAACTTTGTATTTAATAGTTCTTATTCCCAAAAATAAACTAGCCCAACTGATTAACTAAGTGCCTAATGTATCTTGGGTTGAGTATCATCTTCTACACAGACTTGTAAATTATCCCCCCAAAACCTTTAATTTGTTTTAATAGCATTGTTCCAGGTAACCATGTAATATGTATCCATGTTTTGTACAGTGAAGGCTGCTATTGTATTTAGTAACACGTAGTAATATAAAATTAGTGTTGTAAAACACAGCTAACAAAAAAATGAAACCATTCTAATAATCTAAATTGTGTAAACTAGACTACTTCAGTGCCTGTATAGTCTGTGAAACATAGATGTACAAAATTCAATGCATGTCTTGGTGAACAAAACCTAAGCATTTTATGCGACTTTGGAAACTTCTGATATTTTTTCAGTAGATGGTTTTTTATTTCTTTTTCTCCCTAAGTAGTCCATATGTTCTATTTTTCATAAGGCTTTAATCATCCATCCCACTACATTTTAATATTTCATTTATTTGGGTGGGATTGTACAAGTAAAGTGACATGGGGAATTAATTTCAGATTTTGAAAACTTTAGTATCCTTTTGTACATTCAGCACATCAGTTTGCATTCGTAAATTCCAGATTATGTGCATTCTGCCAACCATCACAGTATTCAGTTGTTTTGTTTTGTTGTTTTTTTTCCTTAAAATGAAATGCTGGGACTTACATAATATCTGAAGATCTCATCTTTCATCTAAGAAGTAGCAATAACAGTTGTCTAAGATGGGGAGAAAGTAAATCCTGATTAAATTAGATTGTAAATTTTAAAAGTAAATATAAGGTTATTTTTCTCCCATGTTATACAGGAATTTGTCCTTTGAGACTCTCTAAAGTGTAACCTACAGCTAGATGAAAGTGGCACAACTACAATTCTCAGAGTTTTTATGCTGAGATAGAAAGAGGTGTCTAAATATTAACTAATATCAACATAGTGAACATTTAGTCGTAATTTTGCTTAGGCGTCATTGTCATTCACCCTCCTGTCAACAATCAAAGCTTTTTCTTCCAAGTCTGGCTGTACTGGTCCTATGTTAGCAGCCTGTTTGAGGCTAGATATACCTTTAATCCATGCTGATTGCCAGCTAGTAGTATCAGTAGTGCTAGCAGGAGCACACCAGGATAAGTCACTTGTGCTGGCTTTGAGCATCCTCCTGCAGTTCCTCCTCTGTCTTGGCCAGGAACACGGATTACCTCCCCTCATAATTCCATACAGGGAAAAGACACAGATAAATCATTATGTTTTTGCAGCAGTAAGGTATTGTGTCTTCAGGAGTCCTAGAAACGGGGTGGCAGCCCCAGCTACACCGTGAACAAGCTATGTGTATTTGGTGCAAATCAAGTTAGCTTGAAATGGAAGCATATCTTGACGTGACTGTGTTATTTTGCTGCTGGGAAATCCCAGAGCTGTAGGGATGTAGTTTATTGGTTTTTAAGCTCTACGTAAGAAAGATACGGAACCACTTACATTTGTGTACGTGCTTCCTGTGAGGCTGGAGTCAGAAATGAAAACCAGATTGGACTGCGTTCATCCTGCCTCAGATGGTTGTTTCAGGAAAAAAAAAAGTTAAGGGAAAAAAAAAAGTTACCCTTGCACTCCTTGAGGAAACAGACCTGAGGCCAACGGAGATTGAAAAGATGCATTTCCTTGGCAAGTTGCCCCTTGTTGCTTGCTAATTGACACAGCAGAAGAAACTCGCTTATCTGATGTGAGAAAGAGGAAAACATCCGCACAAAATAAATTTCCTGCAGGAAATCCTCTTCCTCAGACAGCTCAGTCAGAGCTGTATTTACATCACAAAACGGGTTGTGTGTGTGTATATCTCAGATGTAGGTGGCCGATCTCCTGGTCTGAGACCATGGGAGATGATATGATATGACATTGCATGTATTGGTTATTCTCTTATTCTCTGGCCACAGCTTGGTAAGTATGTGTGCAGCTGAAGAAAGTTCCTTTTGAAACAGAGTATGGGGTATTGGAAAGAACTTCTATTGCTATAACTGGGATTTCAGTCAGCTTTTTGAAATAGGCTCTTGCAGATTTGACAGGGCTGTAATATGCAGTGTGTTGACAAGATCTCATGTGACTGTATTATGCCAGCAACTGGGAGATATTCATAAACAGCAAATACAACAAACAACAAAAAAAATACGGACAACTAGATGTGGAAGTATTTGGTCTGATCTGGGAATGAGGGCTGGAATTTTTCCCCTTATGCAACACATTTCCCATGCTGTATCTCAGATAATCTGTTCTCTGGGCACTAATTGTATAGTTTCTGCCTAAAGATTTTTTATAAGTAAGTAAACAGAGGATGGCATAATCTTAAGGGCTTCCCCCCCTCCCATCTCAGTGTTTTACTCAGAGGGCAAAGAAGACAGCAGTTAAAGTCTTGGCATGAAGTAGGCGCCACTTCAAAGCTGTGCTGTGAGAGTATGTGCAGGCAGGGAGCGGGAGGCAATTTTAGCTTGTACTGGGTCAGAGAAAAATTAAAATTTGGAATTCTCTTGAGCTTCTTTGGGATAAGCAAAACTAAAAACTGGAGAATATCCAGAATCTCACATTACTCTTTAAATAAAATAATGTGTTCTTAAGACTACTTGAGGTTTGTAGCTGCTGAATGTCAGTAAGTCTTCTCTTTTTGAGGGGGCAGGTAAGGAGTGATCCGAACTGCTTTTTGAGGTAAACTGTTATTTTGATTGGTTTGCTATTATTTATGTTGGGCTAAAAATACACGTTTGTGGGATCCCTTGGGTAAGTAAGATTTACCCAAGTAAATGAGGTCTGCAATTCAAGGCTACATACAGTCTGATACATTGACATACTGTTAGTTACAACTGAAGTTAATGGAGGCACCAGTGCAGTTTGTATGCTAAGTGAGTTGTGAAGGTAAAACACGTAACAAGCAAATAAAAGCTGTACCATCTGCACACCTGTCAACCCACATTCAGACATTTTTTACCTTCCCAATGCTTGACTTTGTAAAAAAAGCATTATATTAAGAGAGTTTACCTAAACCTAATGGTAGTCTAATGTGATTTGCTCAACTAAAGGTATGAGATCCTTATGGTCAGTGCAATTGTTGTGATCAAGATAGTTGGCTGTGTAAATGTGAAATGTATTACATAATGAAAAGTCTTTAATAAGCAATAAATTAAACTTATGAATCCACTCTGGCTAAATAGTGCCCAGTGCAGGCTCATGAGTAGACAGTAACCTCATTCCTCTTATACAAGAGTACGTATTTTTGATTACTCTTACTTAAATTAAAATTCTGCTTTTTTTGTAGGAATTAAAATTGAGATACTTATAGTGAATGCCAGCATACTTTCTAATGTTTTTTTCTGTGACTCAAATAATGTTTTAAATAAATTATCATTTCAAGCTGAATTAACTGAGTTTAATCAGTTTAAATCAAAACAACACTTATAGCTAGAGTTTCAAATGATTAAGGATTTGGGCTTAAGCTTCTTATCTGTTCATAAATATTCTAATCTGTAAAATGGAGATAATCTAAACGATGTAACAAAATCTGTGTGATGTCAGTACAGTTCTTTGAGGTCTTCAAGTGGAAGTGTAAGGTGTCAATGTCTTTTAATGCCAAATGGTGTTTTCCATGACTCTTCATTAGGTGTGATATAGTGCTGCAGAACTGAAAAAATGCATCATCTTGAAAACTTCAGAGAGACATAGGTATCTGGTCAGATTCAGCGTTACTGAATTTGATGAAAAGGATGTATTTTCTAGTAGTATTAGATTAAATTTCACAAAGAAGTATATAAGAGAGCATCTGATATATATGAGAGCATCTGATTTCACTGTCTCCAGTTAAAAAGGTGCGAAAAATCAGAGGGGGGAAAAAAAGGTGGGAAGTAAATTATACTTCTACAACTGAAATACAACTGAGCATTTATATTGCAAGCAACAAAAGGATAGATGTGGTACTGAGAGACGTGGTTACTGGGCATGGGTGGTGATGGGTTGACAGTTGGATTAGATGATCTATGTGGCCTCTTCCAACCTTGATAATTCTATGATTCTAAAACAGGTATAAACTACGTGCACAAAGAGTTCATCTGCGGGTTTCATATCAAGGGAGATTTCACTCTGCTAATAAATATACTTACTTTCTGGGAAGATTATAGCCCTTGGTTAGTGCCTACCTGCATAGTCCTCTGGCTTCATTGTCTGTGTTCTTTTCTCCAGAGGTCTTTGAGGGAGTAAGTGTTCACCTACATGAAGAAAAACTTGCTGGAATATGGCACACTCCTGTGCTTTGCTTACTGTGTAAATAACTTGCATGGCATGCAGTTGGAAGGTATATATTTCAACAAGTAATGCTGAAAAATTGAAAGAACTTTTTAAGAATGGAACTTAGGAAGGCAGTCTCAACTGCTCTGCATTCAGGCAGCCATGCTCTCCCCTACTCCCAGCTGTGTCCTTCTGCCCTGGCTTTTGCACCAGCACTAATTTTTGTGAGTTCAATCCAAGCAGCTGCTTAACAGGATTAGGATCAATTTCCAGCATAAATTAAGCCAAATGAAGCTGGCAGTGCTATGCTCCTGCCTCTCTGGTGCCTCCATTCTTGTTCAGCCAATTGCAGCAAGAGCTACTTGCTGCTGGAAAATATGTTTGTCGGAACACAGTATGTTTGCTCAGAAAACAAATGGTATCCTGAGCTCCATCAGAAAAGGGGTGGCCAGCAGGGAGGTGATTGTCCCTCTCTACTCTGCTCCATCTGGAGGCCCCATCCGGAATACTGTGTCCAGGTCTGGAGCCCCCAGTACAGGAAAGATAGGGAGCTGTTGGAGAGGGTCCAGAGGAGAGCCACGAAGATGATCAGGGGACTGGAGCACCTTCGCTACGAAGACAGGCTGAGGGAGCTGGGCTTGTTCAGCCTGGAGAAAAGAAGGCTGCAGGGTGACCTCATTGCAGGCTTTCAGTACCTAAAAGGAGTCAACTCTTTGGAAGTGTAGATAACAGCAGGACAAGGGGAAATGGTTTTAAGTTGAGGGAGGAAAGATTTAGGTTGGATGTCAGGGGGAAGTTCTTTACAGAGCGAGTGGTGAGGTGCTAGAACAGGCTGCCCAGAGAGGTTGTGGATGCCCCATCCCTGGAGGTGTTCAGGGCCAGGTTGGATGGAGCCTGGGCAGCCTGGTGTAGCATTGAATGTGGAGGTTGTTGGCCCTGCATGTGGCAGGGGGGTTGGAGATGATCCTTGAGGTCCCTTCCAACCCTGGCCATTCTGTGATTCATTCTGTGATTCTGTGCTGTCACAGAGGGTAAATTCCTGAAACATGTGTGAGGACTTTCTCTGTCCTTGCTGTAGTACTCACTTTACCATGTGACTTCTCTCAAACCAGTCCAGCTCAAGTGAGATTGAAAATACTTCGTGCAGTATTTAATTTGCATAGAGCGGTTAGACTTGCACTAGAGAGTAATTGGATTACCAGAGTGTTTGAATTAGTTGATGAGATAAATCACCTTATTGTTAAGATCACCACATCATTAATAGGATGAAGTCCAGCGCTGCTGAAGCTTCTCTGCATGACCTCAGCTTGAGCTCCAAACATTGCTTGGGTTTTGATGCTCATATGTAAACAGAATTGGGATAGGTGATTAACTTCTGCTAGCAATGCGGTGAAGAGGGGGTTTTACAGTAGTGATGTTCACAATTTCTGAACCGTGCACCAGTTTTATAAATCATTTCAGTGGCCTCCCAGATCACCAAATTGTATTGGCATAGGGTTAGGGTGGAGTGGGGAATTACTCTATTTTGCCATCTGTAAATACTTTTCCCTATAAAACTGTTTTACATTTTTCCCATGGGAAATAAACATAATAATTAAAATGTTTGATGTCACAGTCATTTTTGTGTGTGTTGTATGCTTTTTTTTTTTTTTAACCTAAAAACAGGATGCTTCATTTTTTTCCATGACAGCCAACCAGCCTGGATGAGGATGTTATTCTTTTTTAGAACAGAACTTTTTAACTTTCTTTTTAAGATTTACTTTTATTTTTTTACTTAAAATAGTTGTGCAAAGTTTACTCTATGAGCAGTTTTATGACTTGACCAAAAACGTTGCTTGCTCTGAGCAGGATTTGTCTCTCAAAACATCTGTAAGAGTAAGTGAAGGTATCTTGAGCTGACATAGTCACTCCAATCATTAATAAAGAGGTGCTTTTAAATATTAAATGCCAATGTTTGGATGAGTTTAGTTTCATTCTGGAGGTACATATTCCCACTGACGGTGAAGGAAGCCCCACTGAGCCTAGCTCAGCTGAAGACATTGGATCAGATGAATCCCACCTTTTGTGGCTGAAGTTGTGGGAGAGTGTCCCTGGAAACCCAGAACACTTCTGTAGAGCTGAGGGAAAGAAGACCTGTCAGGGGTTCTTAATTCTTTTCTCCGTTTTTCACAAGCGTTGTCAGTATGAGAATAAATCTATTCTTAACTGTGCTTTTTCTTTAGTGTTGGAAAGGAAGATTTCGACAAGACAAAGCAGAGAGGAGCTGATAAGAAGGGGAGTGCTGAAGGAAATGCCTGAGCAAGGTGATGACATTACCTAGAATTTAGCTCCTAAGTGCTAAACATGGATGGTAAAATCCCTATTGCATTGTTTCTGTGTAGTCCAACTAGTTATAAGGAAATAAAGCAGAGGAATGTGAGAAGTAATTTGAGCCAGTTGAATTAAACAAAGTTGGAGTAAAAAAATACGCATTCTGTAGCTGCTTCTGCCAAGAAATGCTGCCTCACTTCTGGCCATATCTTCAAATATCTTTATGCTTCCTGTAAACATGGATGGCTGCCATTTCAGTATCATAAAGTGCCAGTGCTGGGATCATACAGATCTCACCACTGCCACACCGGCCACATTCACAAATAGCAGAAATATAAAAGTCTGTGGGGAAAACACTCCTTGTTCAAAAACAATTTAGAATTAATAACCCCAAGTTTGTGCCTGGAAGAGTATGGGTAGGCCATGGTTAACACCTCTGCCCCACCTCTGGTTATGTTTCTGAAATGCTTCTAGTAGTATTCTTTTGACTATTATTTACTACCTATAAATCTAGATGGGATAAAAATCAAGCGATTAAAATAATTTTCAGTAGCTTAAAATAAAACCATTCATCACTTTATCGAGAAATCTGAGAACTCCATGATTTTTAAAAACAGTTCTATCCTAGAAATTGTACTGCCCTGCCTGAGCTGAAGAATTGCACACATTGATCCTTGGAAGTAGAGGGCTTGTTTGTTAGCATGTAGCATCACTTGTCTTTGCAGTCTTGTCCAATTACCAAAATGTGATAGCCAGTATAGCTGACTTCTTAACTTGTTTCTGCCACTATCTGTGACTTAACACAAGAAATGTGAAATTTCTACACCTCAATCTGCCCATATTAATTTTGAGCATTTTTTGCTATGTGCTTTTTTGGGCAGCTGTGTGACTTTGTTGATTGATGGTTGCAAAATGCATTTAGTCTGTTGGCTCAGTTAATGTAAGCTGTTAACATTTCAGGTAAGTAGAAAACACTTTGAACATAAGGAATATCATTCATATGTTTGCTTTGGTCATTAGTGTCCTTGACCTGCTATTCCACTCTTAAAAGGGGTAAAAGGATGGAATGGTAAAACAGTGTTTCCCCTTTTTCCCTTCTTAAGACCATCAATCCTGTCTGTGTTGCCTTCATCACACTATGTCTCTTGTCTGATGAAAATTATAATCTTTATGGAGCAATTCGGAAGAAACAGGATTGTTTTGGATGGACTAAAAGCAGAGATAGAGGGAAGACAGTGGTTAGGTGGTGTGAAGCTAGTTAGAAGGAATGTCTACAGAGCTGAAAGCTAGATGAAATGTTATGGAGTATTGAAATGTGAGAGGTAAGAAGTGCAAAGAAGTGACTGTTTCACATGGGATGGAGAAGAAAGAGGTGGGAAGTGGCAAGGATGTAGATGAGATGTTAGCAGAATATGAGCAAGGTAGCAATCTTACGTGTGGAGGCAGAAAGGAAAGTGGACTTAAGAGCATCTGGAAGGAAAAAGCTGAGAAATTTGAATGCTGCAGTCAAATAAGAAGGCGGCCTTGTGCAAATATCAGCTATAGTAAATGAGACAAGGTTAAGAAGGCAGAACTTAGGTTTTACACATCATTTTTACACATCATGAGAAAGTTAGTTGTGTGGTTAGAATGAAACCATCAGCTTAATCCACAGAACAGCCTAAGGAAGTAAGAGAGGCTGCATAATTGTATTGAAACGAGGGAACTGCCAAACATCCAGATCCCACAGCACCCAACAAGGAGAAGAAGAGAGTGGAATTAACACAATTAATGAAGAAGCAACAGGAGGAACCAGAAGACATTACAGGTAAAGTTGCAAAAATTTTGGCTGATAAGAGCATCCTGTAGAAGAAGGGCAATCATCTCTGAGAACTGGAAGTGTGGTGTGAGCAACCTACAGATAGCAAGGCTTGGACATAACCAGAGAAGAAAATCAGTGGTTTAAAAATGCATAGAATAGAGAACAGATATCAGTCAACAGAGGAAGTTGTGAGCCAGCAAGAGTACACAGCATTTTTCAGGGACATAGATACAAATAAGGAAGAGAAATAATTTTTATTCTTTTTTTTTTCAAGAGGAAAAAGAAAAGAGCTGAGGTAGTTCACATGAGTCAGTAATAGTCATAAGAGCTGGGAGAGAATTGGACTTACAAAATGTATTAACAGTATGTAATATGTTACAAAGAGTTTTAACCATGATTCTTAAGATTGGATAATGACTCGCTATCATTAATAGTAAATTCACATTTGGGAATTGATCGCATATATTCTGAAAATTTCTGCCTGATTTCTGGCTGATACACCACTGGGATACAACACGGTTGTTCTGCATGCTGTGGACATGCAACTCTATGTATGTCCAGGTCTGAGACCTTTGGAAACACACTATAGATACATTATGTTCCACGTGAATGTCTTTAAGCTATGTAAACCAAGATCATAGAATCATAAAATGACCTAGGTTGAAAAGGACCACAGTGATCATCTAGTTTCAACCCCCCTGCTCTGTGCAGGGTCACCAACCACCAGAGCAGGCTGCCCAGAGCCACATCCAGCCTGGCCTTGGATGCCTCCAGGGATGGGGCATCCGCAACCTCTCTGGGCAACCTGTTCCAGTGCATCACCACCGTCTGGGTGGAAAAGATTCCTTATAAAGGATGTGGGATGGAAGAGTATGGGATGCTAACATGTACAGAGTTCATATCAGAAGATGGAGCCTTGAAGCTTGAGCTGGAAAATAGGCCCAGTACTGTGAAGATATCCACTCAAAGACCTGGCAGCCTATGGAGATCATTTAGAGAGTTACTTTTCAGAGCCTATTATACACTCCATTAAATCTTTCTGCTTTGCTTCTATGGTAACTTGAAAGCAGAGAGTTGGTGTGTAATGTCAATAAATGCTAAGCAAGCAGTTAATTTGGACGTTGGCTTTTTAATTTTTATTTCAGATGGTGATGTGACAGTAAATTTTGAAACTTCAAACGGACACACCATAGCTATTGGTGAAGAAACCATACAGGAAGAAAATGCAGTAAAAGCCAGTGGAGATAATGGCACTTTATCAGAGAAACCATGTGGGCCAGAAGGAAAAAAAGAAGATCAAAAAGGTAAATGGACACATTTATCAATTTTTTTCCCACCTACTTTAAACGCTAACGTGTTCTTCCATCAGCACCAATACATGCTGTAAGCTCTATCCTACAACAAGGATGCCAGCAGAACCTGCCAAGAAGATAGACTTGCAAAACATGGGTATTTCATCACTGGTAGGCATACTGTGGATACAGTAAGGTAACAAATAGAAGCATGGTATGAGCATGAAAATACATGCAGAGATGTTTCTGAATTCACTGTGAACCTTTTGTGGGCAGGCTTTGGTTCCAGGTTTTCCTTTTGTGAAAGAAGAAATAAAATGTTTGTGCATCACCTTGCAATACCACTGCAGAAGTGGCTCATAGCTTAAATGTTCAAGTGTTTAAGCTACTTGAAAACTGTATGTCGTTTTGAAAATTACTTCAGCAGCTCATTCCCGTTGGTTTTCATTACCTCTTAAGTACTTAAATTCCAGCTCTTCAGAAATATTCAAGGGAATATATTGCTACTACAAATTGAACTCAAGTCATTTATGGAAAATGTACTTTATGCCTATGTGATTTTCTGTAGATAAAATGCACTAAATCCTGTTAAATACTCACTGTGCCCCAAATCTCAAGATCCATATTAATTTTGTTACCTTCATTCAGATTCACTTTGGTGACAAAGTTTGACTGAATAAGGGAAATTTAAAAACTCAAGTGGAATCACAAGGATTTGGACTGCATTTAACCTCTTTCTGTAGTGTGTTGAATACTGGACTACTTCTTTTCACTGTTTAAAAAAGAAAGAAAGAAAGAGAGAAAAAGTGAGTGTTCTTAAGTACTGCTCCATCTATTGGATTTTCTACAGGAAAGAGCAAGGATACAAAAGATCAAGAACTTCATGGCTGGCTGTTAGGCCAGTCTTTCCAATGTTACCTAGTAACCTTTACCTAGTGATGAATGAGCCTTTGGAGGATGAGAGGGTCAGTTCAGCTAACACAATAATTTGAATTCTTCTCTGAGCTATGTAAATCACTTGCCTGTGTAAAAAGTGGCTGGATTTCCAAGGAGAACTGCACTTCTTATGAGATTCCTAGTACTTCCTGTCTCCCAGCAAGCCCAAAATACATAATTAGCTTTTTTTCATGACATTTAAATGTGTATATCTTTTTATGCCAACTAGAACCAGATGTGTATAGGGTCAGGAAAAAAGATTTGCAAAAGCCATGGAAAGCTCCTTAAAAATGATTTTGGGGCTAGATCAGATCATTTGTTATTTTATGCATCCCTAAATACAGCCTTCTGAACCTGTCAGGTCTTGAAAGTTTTCCCAAGGGGCATATTTTTAAAGATACACAGTTCTGAGTATTGAAATCCCATCCAGCTGATGCTGCAGAATGCAGAACTGTAATGAAAAGGGGAAGGTACAATATCTGTTTCAAACATGTTGAAATGAATGAAATATTCAGCTCTCTCTCTCTATTGTGCTGACCTTAAAGAACTTTGAAATGATTGCTGTACAAGAGTAGGCTCAGTGCCAAGGTATATTTAGCTATCACTTTATCACAAATTAAGCAAGAAGGTGAGTCAGTCTGTTTAAGAGTAGGGCTTGCAGATGCACCTCACAGATGCCTCTCATCTGGTGGTGTAGTCTTCAGAGCTTTTTTATGGCAGTAGGTCTTCATCACACTACACCCACTGGCAGGGGGAGAAATAAGCCACTGATGTGATGGTTTGCATTAGCATTATCTTGATGCTCAAAGAGCATCAAAATCAGAGCTATGGCAGGACTATGGGTATACCTGGCAGTGTCCTCTGGTTAGACTGTAACACATGCTGCTTTTCCAGATCACAGATCACAATCGCTGTCAGAGGAACTGAGATAGGTGGAGTGAATACCTGCCTGGATGCCTACCTGTGCGACCTGCTGTAGGGAACCTGCTTTGGCAGGGGGGTTGGACTCGATGATCTCTGGAGGTCCCTTCCAACCCCTACAATTCTGTGATTCTGTAATACTAGCTGGACTGTCATGAGCAATGAATTCAAGGTGGTTTTGTAGAGATTGATGTTAGTCTTTTTAGAGTCAAAAACTCTTATGTGTAAATCTTACAGGAAGTTCTTTGTACTTTCCATGTTTGTGAGACCTGAAGACAGCAATAATTCCTGCTGTTTAGCAGCACAGTATGCTGCAAACTGCTGCCAAATCAAAGCGTTCTGAAAAATGCAGCTCAGCCCCTGAAAGTTATCAGGTTATTTTAAAACTCATTTATGAAATGGTGGTAGCTCTTACTTGCTTTCTAGTTCTAACAGATTTTGAAAATGAGCTTCCTGCTTAAATATGATGATGATTGCTGATGCTGGAAGTTTAAAAAGACCAAATGTGGCAGGCACAGTGGTCAAGTGGTAAGAGTTGGCAGCAGTGCATCATGGAGCAGGGAATGTGTTTGGAGTTAAAAGAAGTCACAGGAAAAATGTTCTAGCGTGAGCCACAGAAATGCAGTATTTGCAGGGCAAAAACAGTTGGCTCAGCCACATATTGGAGGAATGAGTTAAGCAAAAGTAAGTGAAGCAGTAGCCTGAAAGCTGTTCCCTGCGCTGCCAAGCATCCCTGCAAATTTTGCACCGTCTGCTCGTGGGTGTCTTCTGTATTTGGGGAAAAAAATCCCTTTGGAAATTACAGTGTGGCCATTACTTTTTGTAGCTATGATATGTCAATCATCCAAACGGTGTAGAAAATTTCTCCTTTATGGCAGCATAATAGGAAGGTGGTGATGCAGGTGATTGAGCGATTAAGTTTTACAAAAACAGGTGATTGAGTTATTAAGCTTTGCAGATGGGAAAGCAGAGCCCCGGGTCTTTTTCTTGGATTGTTTATTCACATTATATGTGTACTAGGTTGAGTTCTGAATACTTTTTTTCCTTAGTTTGGTTTTGTTTTGACTACAAGTCACTAGCATCTTTTGCTGAAAACACGGAGCTCAACTGTAGCCATTCTCTGTGAGCATGCTGGAAGGGATACAGAGCAGCACATGGGCAGGCAGCGTGCCAGAGTACGTGCTGCCTGTCTGGCCAGCAGGCTGGACTGTGCTGGTATCCTGGGGCTCCTGATCAACGGCCCTTGTCTGAAAGAGCCCCTGTGGGCCTCAGCACTCCAGGTTCCCAATGAGGAGCATTCCCTATGAACCTTGCATAGAGGTTCCATGGATCCCCTTCTTTCTTCCTTTTGTACCCTACAAGAGTGTTGGAGAAGAGCAAAAGCAACATGGGTAGAATAGATATCAAAATTGTAGCTGTTGCCCAGTATAGACATAGGGACATAGCATGATGGCACAGGATGCTTGCTGAACATTGTAAAACCTCCTGGTACTGTGTCAGAGCTCCTTTTCTACTTCACACTTTCCCAAGATGTCTCTGGCATTCAAGATACACCAAAGAACCATGAGTTTGTAGCTGAGTTGTTTGTAAACTTTGATCTTACTCTTTTTTGATGTGGCAAGTTAATCTTTTTGTGATTCTGGTAGATAATTTCATTGTTAGCTTAAGTTGAAGAGAAAGTAGGTAGTTGAAAGTGAAGCAGGTTCACTAACCATTAGTGATATGCTACTTGGAAAAAAAAAAGTTTCATTTTGCCTACCATCAGTCAGGTAGGAGTGATAAATAACTGCACTGCAGGAAGCCAGAGCTCTCTCGTGGGTGCTCTGGGTATTCTGGGTGTCATGGAACATAAACTTCTGAAATGTTCCAATACCATTTATAGCAGACCCAAGTCCTCTTAGGTTTTCTCACGTATTTCAGTGAAGGAAACAATTTCTAGTCCTGTTTCCAAATGAATTAATAGGATCCATCTGTATAATGCTTTTCCTCCACATCATAACTAATCTGAGAGCTGACAAATGTCTAATTTTTAGTTTAAGTTTTAGTTCAGAGGTTCTTTCTCTTATATCTACCTTTAAATTTAATCTTCTGTTTTTCTCATGCATAAGGAGAAAAAGAAAGCTGGAGTCATAGGCCCTGATCTTATGAGTATGCATACTTGCTGACCAACGCTGTAATTCGCATTCAAGGGAATGTTCTTTAAACTCAAGTTTTCTGAATTTCTTTTCTCAGAGGCCTTTGCTTTATTTCCCCTAAGTGGAAAAAAAACAAAACCAAGGAAAAAAAAAAACAACAAAACACCAAACAAGCAACAACTGCTGAATTCAAAGCAGTAAACCCCCATCTTCCAGGGCGTTACACAAGAACCTCTCAGCTGATCAATCTTGCAAACCATTCACTGTGAGAGACAAGACAAACTTTCCTCTCTCTTGTGTTACAAGCTGGCTTCCTGCACCCCTCAGCTCTGTAGATCATTGTTATGTGCACCATATATAAAAGTTTATTGGTGTTTTTTTTTGCCTGACTCCCAAAGAATCTACTTGTAGGTCTCAGTCTAGCTGAGTTATTTGCTGGCCTACAACTAGTTATTCTAAGAATAGTTTATCTTCTATTTGTCACCTGAACTATGTAAATGAGACTGAATCCAAGTTTTCTTAAAAGGAAAGGTACTCCAGATAAAGCTTTGTTTGGGCAGGAACCATCCAGTAAGTCAGCCAAGCCAGGCAGGCTCCTGCCAGTAGACTGACATGAAGATGCAGGCTTTCACCCACGTAATGTGAGTGGCAGAGGAAAGCTCCTAATATGTAGAGCTTCCGTTTATTTTTTGGTTTTGTTTTTTTAATTATTTAAAAAAAAAATCCTATTTATTAAAAAAAATAAATAAATCCTAATATGGCTCCAGGAATAAGATTGTAGATATGGTTTTGGCAGATTAATCATTGAGTTGTTTAAAATTATCTATACAGATAGTATAAAGGAATGTAGAAATTTACATGCCTGCTCGCTTTCCAAGTATCTTATAGACCAAGAAAAGGTAAAAATATGCAGTTAGCAGTGAATATGTTACAGATATTTTGTCTTGATTTAACAGCTTACATCTTACGCAACAGTTGAGCAATCAGCATGTGCTTGTTTTGTATTGTTGTTTTTTTTTCTTTATTATCTTGGAAACAATAAATATTTAAATGTGGTTACTTATGTCAATTGTTACACCTACCCCTTTCTCCTCCCTCCTTCAGATTTCTACCCTTCCTCGGTTACAGGGTCTTTTGCACATGGTGCTGTTAACATTATTCAGTAAGCAAAAGCTGGAAGTTTGCAGACATACAGATCTGTTCATCTGTCTTCAAGAAGGATGAATTCAAAACTGGAATTAATGCAGAGAGGGTTGTGAGACAGCTGTTCTTGTTCAGCCTAGCAAAACTGAGACAGCCTGAGTCTTGACTGCATTTGGTGAATGTAACAAATTGGTATACAGCCAGGAGAGACTATGGGTGAAGGACAACGCTGGCACAAGTAGAAAGGAATAAACAGAGGTTTGAAATACGTTTGGACTAGAAATTAAAGAAAGCTTTCAATTAAAATAGGTGTTTTCTTGAACAGAGCTTTAGTAGTAAAAGCATGAACAAAAAATGGATCTGATTGAATCTAAAATTTATGAAAGGATTTGTATGAGTTGACCATCTGCACCAGCACAGTCAGAGAGTCCAAAAATGAGACAAAAGACACCTTGTGTTGTCTGGTGTCCCATGTTTCTGAATGACAGTTTCCTGGATTTTGATTAATCACAATACAGCTCTCTGCATAGGCTGGAAAGGAAACTCGTGATTCTCAAAACTCTGATTTAATAAAAGTTCATTTTGGAGGGATTTACCCAGTAGTAAACAACAAATTATACCTTATTTCCACCTTCCATTTTACACAGTGCTACTCCACTAAATTGTGCTCATCTTCCAGGAGAAGAGTGCTTTGCAGCTGGTAAAGATTACATGCTTGTAATGCAGGACTACTGGCTGTGAGCTAGATTCATATAACAGCTCTAGCTGTAGAAACCAAAAAACCTTGGTACTATATGACAAAATCCTGTAGTATGAAAGTTTGGACTCAGAAATTTGCAAAAGTAAAGAAAAAATACAAACAATTTGTGCATTTTTTCTGAGACTATGTCAAGGATTTTTGTAGATCTTTGAACCACCATTTAGTCCACAGCTTAGGAACAGTGGAGCATTTAGCTTCCAAAATAAGTCATTTGATTTTCCAGTGAATATGGCATACTGGAATCTCCCTGAAAATCTGTGAAAGTTTCCACAAGAGCTGCTGCACACTGAGTAACCCTGGTCATGGTTTTGGTTTTTTTGTTTGTTTTTTGTCTTCAGATGTTTATGTAAAAAGACAGCTTTCTTAGAAGTCTGGCCTCAATCACAATTTCTGGGAACAAGAAAATCCCATTTCAAAGTGAGCTTTCTTGAAAATATGGCCTTTGGAAAAATTGTTCCAGACATGCACATATTATTGATCTAAATGCTTAAATAAGATATTAGCATTTGCTTTGCTTTCTTATTAAGAATATAACAAATTTCTTTTACAGAAGATGTCTTGATGAAGTATATAAAATATGTTATTATCTGATGATCATTTGGTGACCTTTTGTTTAAAGTTCTGTTCGTGATGAACAGATTTCTAGATTAAGAAGAGCAATAGCAATAAAAATACCTTGAAGCTGCTTCTGAGGTACTGAGGAGCCAAATAGATGGACTGAGCTGATTCAGGTGGCTCCTTGATTTGGCAGCCACAAACCTGATGAGAAAGAAGAAGCATCAAGAACAAGGGCACGTATTCAAGCAGGGACATGCTAGAGAGGTACAGTTTTAACACTTTAATTTTATCTCAGAAGCATCTACAGACATCAGACCATCTTTCTCCCTCTGCAAGAGTGTTCCACTGTTGCCATTTTTAGCTACTATTTGTATTTCAACAGTACTCATGCATAGACAAGGAATTTATTGCATAGTGTCTTACATGAATACAAAAAAAAACCAAACAGTCCCAGTAGGCTTGTAGTAAGAGAGGACACCACGGTTAGATGCTGAAAAACAAGAGGAGACTAGACCAGGATAATAAGTACAATGCCTAAAAATTGTTAGTTTTGGTATCACAACAGATTTATTGCAAAGGAAGAGAGGTATCTTTGTGAATGTTTACATGGAGAGTCTTCCAAGCCTGAGAGCAGCAAGGGAAAAGCAGTTGAATGTGTTTGCTTCAAAATTTGGCTTGTTAGTGACAAAAGCTGGTCAGGTGAGAACTGAGTATCAGTATCTCAAGTAAATGAGAAACATCAGTTTAGGCAGGATGAAACTGACATTGAAAGCCATCAGATTTATCTGGTGAGATAAAAAAGTGAAGCTAACACAGAAAATACAAAGGTAGCATGATGCCAAGAGGAATTTATGGTCAAAGCAATGGGCAAGAGCAACTATCTTCATCACAGACTTCCTCATAGATGTGAGCAAGAAGACTCATTGATCAAAGTGAAGAAAAGGGCATGTATGTGATCCAAGTGTAGTCAAGGCTTAAAAGGAACTGTAACTATCCAAGCAGATAGAGTTCTGCTGTGCAAAAATCTTCCAGACCTTGGTATATGCATAACAGTATGGAAAAAAATGCCCTAGATAGAGAGGAGATCCCAGTATTCATGGGGTATTTCAATCAAAATTGATATTACATAAATTGTCCAGCTTAATCACAACTGAAATCTGAAAGCAGAGACCTTGATTTGGAAGAAATATTCAAATTTTGTTTTTCATTAATAATTTTAATTTATTTTTCTATAGAAGATTGAAAATATTGAGTGTAAGTAAGATACACTTAATTGCAATCAAGTAAAGATGTGTCCTCACATTTTGTACTTTTTTACTAATACATAAGATAAATTGTGACACACTATTTAATCAGTTAAACACTCGAATGTAAGCTGACTAAGATTCTAAAAAATTCTCATGCATTTCTTTAGAATTTGGAGGATAGAGTACTAGGTTATTCTTTTCTTAACACTTTCTGTATTAGTGACTTAAAGCAAAACATGCTGACAATGTATAAATGCACAGGTTTTCAACTGATTCTTTTTAGTAAGTAGAGTTTTGGGATGCTGGATCCATAAGGAAAAAGAATGGTATACACTTAAAATTCTTTCTGATCATGTCCTTCAAGATCTTCAAAACAGAAATTTTATCTTTTCTTGCCACGTTTGTCATAATGGAATTAAAATGTAGCAACGTCTTGCTTTCTCACAATTAAATCAATTTTTCAGCTTTGAATGAAGGTAGGTGGAGTTTAATAAGGAGGCACCATTTGCTATACAAGAGGAAAACAAAGTGTAACAAATATGTTTTTTTCTTCTTCCAAAGTCTTTCTCTGTTCCAGGAGAAAGAGGTAGGAAAACAAAGATATTGTACAAGGATCTGTGCTTGAAAGAATCTGCTTGCTAGCTCTAAAGCAATGGTTTTTGCATAACATTAGCAAAACTGGTTTATCCTATGATTATATAGGCTGGAAATAAATGAGAACAACACCATTAATTCTCTTGGTTGATAAAGAGTTATGTGTGCATGTTGCTTTCAATAATTGCAGAGGTGATGCATCAGGTTCATGTTAACAAGCCTTAAACTAGAGGTTGAAAAGGCTTTGTTTCTGAGATAAGGAATGTTGATGTTGTCCAACATGTTTGTTTCTGGTCTTCATCTACTAATCTTACAGTGAAAAGATACTGCTTATCTCTTGGGAATCTTCTATATAGGAAGGAAGAGGGCAGGGAGTGGCCAGGAGAGCAAGGAACTGCCATGTAATGTGTGTTAGAGTGAGGCTCTTGTGGGAACGTACTGCAATAAGTGAATTGGTTTCCTTTCAAGTGCTAAAAAAGAAGTCATTAAAGTTCTTTTTGATATGTGCTTGACTCCTTCATTCCCTGACCGTTGTAGTTTATAATAACATGCAAGTAAAGTTCTTATGCTTTTGATGGTATGCTATTACTTCTGTAAAATACTTTTTCTGCAAGGTGTGGAAAGACTGTCTTGAGACCAAGTGGGCACAGAGATGGTGTGACAGAATAAAGAAAGATTCCCATCTGGCTACCAGCTACAGTCTAAAAACCATAGAGTTTAAGTAGCAGAATTTAAGTTGCATATAAGTGGCTCAACTACATTAGCTTTGCTGTTTTGAAGTGAATTTCCAGATCCTTCCCACTTATCTGTCTTCAATTTGCAGAGCACGCAAACAAGGTCCCCTTGGATGAAATTAAACACAAAACTGCATTCAAGAACTTGTTGTGTTCCCTCCACATCTGGACATGCAGTCCACAGAACTAGCCTGAAGCTACTCCACAGTATATTCTTGTGAAGTGCACAGGACAGGGACACCAGATCCCCTGTGTTACTTGTTTCACTCTACAGAGCCATTCCTATTGGACTATGAAATGTGGATGAAGTCCAGATTTCTGCTGACTGAGTAACTGTTGATTCTTGAAACTGCAGTCTTATATGAACACCTAAAGGACTTGCAGGAGGGAAGAGCGGTCCCATGCCAAATGACATCCTATTTAATTTAGTTAAAGAGTAGAAATACCCTGGGGAAGATACCCAAAATAAAGGTGCTGTTTCTGTGAGCAAGCAGGCGGCAGCATAGGAAAATGTGTTGCTTCAGGGGAAAATTTCAGCTTGCATGGCCATGTTTGAACCTGTGGCTGAGAGAAAAGCTTTGTTCACATTCATGTTCACGTGAATCTGAGTTTTATAGCCTATTGATTTCAAAGAACTAGAAAAAATCTAAGGGAATTTTTTACCAAATGGCATTTGCCTTGCTTAGTTTGCAGCCAGCAATTTATGTGGGGGTATTAAAGAGGATCCTTGGAAGTCTGGATTAGATAAGATTGAAAGGAGTGCTGGGCAAAAGTCTTCAATGAGAAGGACTTGAATTGAGACAGGTGGGAACTTTTTTTTTTCTTTTTTTCTGAAGTAGTAATTCAATAGGAGTGAAAAGGTGAAGAAGTCTCTCCTGATTCCCAAGAGATCAAGCAGCAAAAGTAGTCATTGTCTAGCTTGCTGTTGTATGTTTGTGGTGTCTGTGTCAGTTGGCTTCTGTTCACTTTCTTACCCATAGAGAACACTACTGATCACTGCCCAGAAATAACTGCATCCCATGCTCCACCACTACCCAAGTCTAAGCCTAAATCTAAAAAAGCTCCGCTACCACCAAAAAATGCTCTTGCTGCTTCTACCACCACCAGCCATAAGAGTAATGAAGCACCTCATGCTAAAAAAAAGGGAAAGGCTCCTGTTAAGCAGCCTCCTCTCCCACCTCCCAAGCCAACAAGCCACAGTGCAAATCGAGAAGTTGGTGAGTACTGCACAGGCAGTGCCAGTTATGGGGGTGCATGTGCATGAGGGGCTTGGTACTCAGTACTTCTGCTTTTGTACATAGCTATGCTACTAAAGAGCATGCCACTGATGTTTTTAACTAACATCTCACTGAGCTCTGGTTCTGCTGTCTGCAAACACCTCAGATGAATCATTTTGCTGTCTAACAAATGTATGCGCAACACCAAGCACAACAGAGACTATACTGAATTCCCAGTTGACGTGCAAGTGCTGGCTATAAAATGACTCAGAGAACTGTCGAAGGATCAGCAAGGAAAGAGGTGACTTTTGGAAACAAATACATCTGAACTGCCCCAAAGTAAATCTATTGATTTTTCTGCAATCTGCAGTTATACTAGATTTTATGTAGCTGTTCTAAGGTACTGATCTCGAGTTCAAGTGGTTGTGATTTAGACAGTGACCAAAATGAAATCATACAAATGTAATTTGAATACAAACAATATTACGATGAATTGAGTATATATATGCATTGGCTAACTTATACAAACCTTGTGTTCTCAATCCTCTTTCAATCTTCCAAAGTCCTTCAATCCCTCCAGTTTTCTCTCCAAGTAAACTTCTTCATAACTTGTACATTTTTGCAAGTGTTGTATTTGAAGCATACAGAAGAGAACTGTTTGAAAGCGCTGCAAGAATGCTTAAGTTACAATATTAACTTGGTATTAACTGTCCCTCTACATCAATAGGCCACAAGAATAAACATTTTGAAAACCCAGAATTTGCTGCTTGTATTTCACTTTCACATTGAAAACTGTTACTCTCAGCTGAAAGAAGCTTGTAACAGCAGACCTTTCAGAAACAGAACAACCCACTGGGTAGAAAAGTGTTTAGGCTTTTGACTGGTAACAAGCTCTCAGATATGTCAGTTCATAAATTAAAATAAATTCAAATTCCAGATTTGTCTTTTAGTAGTCTTGCTGAAATTTCAGGTGATACTTGAGACCATATGGATATAAAATATATCAATGTGCCCCTTGTACAAAATAGCACATATTCTATGAATAATTTCTTTCAGTGTTGGGTTTGTTGTTTTCATCTGCAGTACTTAATAAACAGAACTGGTTGGGAGTGATATTTTATAGTTGAGCTTTATCACATCCCCGTGAAAGTGAATACAGTGATCCAGTCCTGTGAAGGAGAACAGGAATATGAGGAACTGAAGTTACTCAATAGATTTCCAAACTGAAATAGTGGAGTTAGGATGAGCGTTAACATAAGTTTAACATAAGCATGAATGTTTGCAACAAAGTTGAATAATGTTCATCAGCTTTTTTATGTAATCAAAATCTAAGTTTTCTACTGAAAAAAAGGGACTTGATAGGAAATTGTTAACCAGCCCAGTTTAAAGCAATAACAGCAATAGCACTACTGACTTGAGTCATAGTGTGGGGAGAATTTCTCTGGGAGAATTCTTTCTGTTCCTGATTGCAAGACCAGAAAGGTTCCAAGAACAATGTAAGGCTTCATTCAATGGAAACATCTTTTTAACTTTTCCCAGTAATAATTATAGTGTATTTGTATTGTGCTGGAGTTCTTGAGGCTAGGCATGTACCTTTGTTTCATTGATTGGAACCTGTGTTTAAGTGCTTTGCTGAATCAGAACCAGAGCCATTTGTTAGTCCCATCCACTTACTCAGTAAGGTTTCTGCTCAGTAATATGCAGGTTGAAGCCACTATTTATTTCCACTGCAATTATGAACTATTGCTTATAGCGTTTCTTTGCTGGTAAGTGAAGTCAGTGATTTGTAGTAGATGTGACTGATAAGAGCAAATATCAATGGGTCCTGCACTGTGCCCTGTAGAGTGGCCTCAGAGCACATAAGGACAGTGATTTGCCTGAAGCCATGAGTTGTTGCAGATTTTTGCAGATGTACTGAAAGCTGCACAGCTCTCTAAATGTTTATAAACCATAATGTTCTCCTGCAGAAGAGAACGGTATAATGTGTCTTTTGATATATAATCTTTCAAATTATTTTCCATTTTCTTTGAGGCCGAGAGCAGCATCACTGTGAGAGCTATTTTTGTACCATGAGCTTATTGGTGCAAGCATCTGTATTTTGGTTCTATCCTAACCTGCTCAGGTTTTGTTTTTATTTAAATGCTTATAGGCCTTTCAGCAGATTTCTTTTATAGCTTTCTGTTCTGCTCCGTAAGCTTAGCTTCGAGGTTGCTGTGCAACTTTATAATGCTTTCACTTGTGCTTTTGAGGTTAATGCACTACAGCAGAAGAGTTTGAGTTGGATGCATTTTGATGAAAAGGACTGAACTGTAAGATGGTTGTCATTTTTGTTGCTTTTTAAATGTAAGTTCAGAGTCTGAAGCTTCCAGTCCAGATGATGGCTGTTTCAACACAGCAGCCAGAAATGCGACTGGAATGCAAATGGGAACACCAGTCTAGCTGATCTCTCTTGCAATCTTGCACACTGACCATGTGTGTTTCAATATAGTAAGTATTACAGCAGCAGACAGTAACATTACTTACTAGTCAGCAACAAGTGTCCTGTGTCACCTTGTTTTCAATGCTGAGCTGGTCACTGGCAAGACTAAGAGCTCCAGTACATACAGGAGGTCTTTAGTGCCTCTTTGCTTCAGGAGATCATTTGTGCAGAATGAGATCAGTGGTTTCTGTCTCTGTTAAATGGATGTACCCGCTGAACTCAAAAGTGCATCTTGTTTTAATGGCCCTCTGCTGCTTGCCATTAACTAGGAACACGCAACTTGAAAGAACATTGTGAAATGTGATTAACTGATGCCCACAGGGATCCTGATTTGTCCACTGAAAGATGTACAGAAAATCATAGTGTTCAGTATTTACTCATCTCAAACATATAGATGAAGGATTATAGAAATCTCAAGTGTGTTTTTTCATTTTTTTAAAGTATCAGCACAAAAGTCAACTAATGCAAAAAGACGCAAGAATTGTACACTTACAAGACTGCAAAATGCTTTTTCTTTTCTTATTTTAGCTAGTGCTTCACATGCTAAAAAAACACCAGTCTCCAAGTCCTCTTCATCACCATCTACTTCGTCCACATCATCTCATCCCAAAGCCTCTAAAGAGACTTCCAGCAAATCAGGCACATCAGGAACTCCCAGGGGCAAGAAAAGGCCTGGGAAACAAACAGCTTCACGAACGGCACCAGATGGGGCTGCCTCTTCCCCTTCAGGTGCCAGTACCATCAAGTTGGAAGCGAAGGCAGAAAAATCTGAGCCTGAGCAACCTTCCAGTGTAATTCCTGAAACAGAGGATGTAGGCGAACCAAGCAAGCTGGTTGTCCCCCCTCCTCCCATCACTGCTCCTCCTCCACCCCCACCCCCACCTCCACCTCCTTTTACTTCTGCAGCTGCTCAACTCATTGTGTCCTCAGATGCCCAAGATCCATCTGTTCCCGGATCAGATAGTAAACCTCTTCTCCAGGCTGAGCGAGGCACAGATGAGGGCCTGAGCAGTACAACCTCAGACAGCAGTCCAGATGTTCGTGGAGAGGACGCAAAAAGGTGAGATGGTCATTGGTAAGTCATTGCTGTTATTAAAAAATAGCAAAGCCTACAGCTGAGGGAGCCAGGTTTCTAGTGTTACATTGCATGTCAGCACAATTTGTTCTGTGCATTTTAGAGTCTATATTCTCCTGTGGTACCGAAGGATTCCCCAAGATGTCATTTCTCGTCATCTGCCAAGTACATTATTGCTTGGCTTAGTACAGCTTGCCTTGTTGCACTGACACAGGTGGTACAGAGAATCTCTGGGTTCCCCATCCCCGGAGGTGTTCATGGTCAGGTTGGAGCCCTGGGCAGCCTATGTGGGGGGTGGCAGCCCTGCCCATGGCATAGGGTTGGGGCCAAGTGGGCCTTAAGGTCCCTTCCAACCCAAGCTATTCTGTGATTCTGTGAATAAGACCCCTGTGTTCAACTGCTCAGCTAGTCTCAGATAATACTTTCATTTCTCTCTCATAAAAGCAAACAAGAAAGGATGCTGAATTATGAGGTGGTTTGTTTTGGTTTTGTTTTACTTTTTTGTAGATTTTGTAGCTGAATTTACTTGTAGGCTTAATGACAGTTTTAGACTTTGGTTAGCAAATGTTTGATCTGCCACTGCCTGATACCTTTTCTTAGTCTCAGATACCATAAAATCTAGTCAAGAACAAGTTCGTAATTACATGTTTTAAGCAAAATAGTTGGCAGCAAGGAAATGATTGATGTTAATCTGTTGTTTCCCTGACAAAAGAACCAGTGTCTTTCATAACAACCCAAGAGGATTTAGTCAATGGTACCAGTGGCCTAGAGAATTTCCTTTAGATAGAGGAAGTCTTGCTGGTACATCTGTGCCAGTATTACATTCCTGTGCTGCATCTCTCCTTGATCACACATTCGTTTATGAAAAGGATTTTCCCATGGCAGACGGACACTCTGCTGCTCATTTCCATGTTCATCAGTGATGGAAATGAACATTTCGCTCTCATCAGTAATGAAACTGTATTTGCAGTAAATACAGTCACTCATCCAGAACAGGAAGCTTTGCAATCCTGCCTGCTCTCTGACTCACTCCTCTTACCCTCAACTTTACGAGCTGCTTTTCTCTTCTCATTATCCTTTATTTACTGTTGGTCCCATTGCACAAGAAATAAGCAAGAATAGTGATGTTTCTGTATTCAAACTTTGTAGCTTATCATTTCAGGCCTCATCTTTCTTCCTAACAGATGTATATAGGTGTGTACACCCATGTGCATACACATCACTGCATAGCTTGTACATCCATATGAGTTTAGAAACAGAGAAGTTAGTTTGAACAACTGAACTTTTATTTTCATTTTTGCTTTTATAGTTCATCTCCCATTTGAGTTCTGTGCTGCTTGAATTAACGTAACATCGTGTCTGTTTATGAATTAACAGCTTGGCTAGCAAAGACAACCAAGATGCAAAGGCAGCTGGCAAGACCCACTCTGAACCAGCAGAGAAGACTTCTGATGCTGCTGCTGCTGCTGAGAGTGAAAGCAGCAGAGAGAGCCATGGCAGTGACTCTGATTCTGATGGGCCCATACTTTACACAGATGATGATGACGACGATGATGATGATAATGCGAGTGCTGAAAGTAAGCCCCTAACAAAAGGAGTGTACTGGGGAGGGTGTGACCAGCTCAGGTTGTATACATTTGTCCTTGGCTGGCTCAGAGGACCTGCTAAGTGTCTGTGGTTGCTAGATTGCTAAACTGGAGCTCAGTGCTTGCACCGAAGACACGTACATCCAAGTGAGTTTTGTGTAGCTGACCCTATTTAGTTATGACCTGCAGGAGAGCAAAGACTAGGGCAGAGCTTTTAGCAAGCACATCGTTCTGTGGGTGATTCTGTTCCAAGGTGCAGTGCTGCTGCAGGGCACCTTACCAAGCAGTTGCTCCCTGCCTTTTACATATTACATATGAGCGTGCTTGGTACCTGTTAGTGCAAAGTGGAGAGAGGCACATATGGCTTCAAGAAATGATTATGTATAGTTTTACCACTGATGGTAAATGCTTCTCCACTCCCAAACAATTGTGATCAAAAACTTGCTGAGGTCCATGCAGTTTAAGCATTGCATAGGAATGGAGATGGGGGGAGCAGGTTCAGGAGAAGAAGAGGGTTTGACAAGATCTGCCACTGTTGGATGTGTGTTGCCCCCTCAGAATATCAGGAGACAACAGAACTGCTTCCAGATCTGGCTGATGCTAATGCTAACGGAACTGCGTGGCTGTTATCCGTACTATATCTGTCCTACTGACAAAGAGATTGCTTCAGTGCCTGGGGCTGCTGCCTAGAATACTTCACAAGCACTCAGGGCATTTTTCTAAACTGTGTTTTTCATTTTAGTTCACAAAAGAGTTAAAGATAGAAAACACTATGCAAGAACTAAGTGACATAAGAGAGAGAAAAAAAAAAAGGAAGAGGGACAAGATGAGACAATGAGGCTAAACCTTTAGAAGCTTAAGAAAAAGGGCAGCATTTTGCAAACTGTACTGAGTAGGTAAATAAATCAACTTGTAATGTATCATACTTCAAAGACATGTAAATGTAGATTTGTCATTTTTGCCTCATCGCTTCACAGACAATGAATGATCCTTCTAAAATTCCCCTATTGTTCTGGCTGTTAGCTTTTTCAACCAAGTCTTCCAACTTTTTATTTTTGTGAGCTGAGTTGAAACTATTTTCCTTTTGATGTTAATTAAAATTCCTTTCCTGCATGTGGGAACAAGGCTGCTCTGGGGAAGTATTAAAGTCCTTACTTGATTTGTGTCTGTAACCTAAGCATGAATGAACTAAATCCACCCTCCTCTTCACTTCCTCAGGCTCTTTGGCAAGTAAAATTCGTCGTAGGGATACTCTTGCTATCAAACTTGGCAACAGACCATCTAAGAAAGAACTAGAAGACAAAAACATCCTGCAGCGTACATCTGAAGAGGAGAGGCAGGAAATCAGACATCAGATTGGAACGAAGCTTGTGAGGTATCAGTTGCAGAGTAAATGTGGCTTTACTGAGTTGGACTAGATGACCATTAAGGATCCCTTCCAACTAAAAAGGCTCTGTGATTAGCAGGGACTTGAGCTTACATATCCCCTTCTCAGTCAGAGCTGTAGTTTCGTACACAAGGAGTATGCCTGTGCATGTTCCTGCTTTCTGTCCCTTCCTGCTCTTCTCCTGTTCTCTAAAATGTTTATTTGTGTACTGATTCCAACAAAAGATATTAACATAGACTGACTTTGTAGATTACTACTGTAGATTACCTCACCTCTGAGGAGTATCTTTCTCATACTTTAAACTCCTACAGGACTTAAGATAATTGCATGAAAAAAAGAAGAAAAAAATCACCTGTATTTACAAACTTAAGAAAAATCCTCTGAAGTGTTAATTCTGTATTTTTTTATAGTTCTCTGAGAAGAGACTACAATATGTCTATGTTTTCTCAGGCCTGTTCTTATTTCTCTTGTGCTCAAAAATGTTATCCAGACAGACTTGGAGGATGTCCTGTGTTTGTTAGAGATTTCCAGATATTGGGCAGTGCAGCCAGTGGTCCTCCAGTACAGAAGCACAGCAGCCTGATCCCAGCACTTAGCACAAGGCTGAAGTGCTCTGTGAACTGGATGACCAACTAATATATTCCATTTCATAGTTATAAGAAGGATACATCTTCATAGGACCTGAGGGACATTTTTCTTCTGCTAATAAAGAAGCCTGGTTGTTATCACTGCTTTCCTAACCAGATTCCAGCTTTGGTAATCACATCCCACTTATCTGTATTTCCCACGGGACTGATGCTGAACAAGCTGCTCTTTGGTTCCTACCCTGAACTCTCTTGTCTGGCATTGCCAGTTCTGCCCAGCTCGTACCTTTACCATGTAGCCATATTCAGTGACAGGCAACAACAGGCATGAAAAGCTTTATGGTGTGCATTGCAATACTAGGGTTGTGCACAGGTCTGAGATTATGAGATTAAAGGCTGGATGTTGTGTTGAGGGACATGGTTTAGTGGGAGCTACTGGGAATAGGTGAACGGTTGGACTGGATGATCTTGAAGGTCTTTTCCAACCTTGGTGATTCTATGATTCTATGATTCTATGACCAAGATTATGGCATCCCATTTTAAAATTCCTAGTGTTGGGGTCAGCACCTGACAGCAGAGATATGGTGGAAAGGTGGCAGAAAGCAGCAGAAGCCCTGTTCCCACAGTGCAGCCAGTGTTGGGTCCAGAACCTCATGCAGTGTGGAGTTTCCATTTGATGGTGATGAGCATCCCCCAGGTCTTCCCCTCTGTATGCAGGTGTTGCGAATGTGCTAAGGATTCTTTGAATCAGATGGTTTGTTGAAGCTGTAGATGATCTATAGTGAACTGTGTGGGGTTTGTGGAGCAGAGGCCAAAAGAACTTCCAACCTCTAAGACATCTGCAGCATGCAGTTTTTGTGCTGAAAAACAGAATAGCCTTTGCATTCAAAATACCTGAGAACAATCTTATGACTGCACAACTTATCATAATTAGAATGCCTAGGAACAAAAGGCATGTATATACTCTTTCATAAAACTACACCTGTAAATGAGAAATTTAAATTTGCTGGTGCAATTTCTGTAGTACTGTGCAAGTATCACTTCTGTATTCAAGTGGTGAGAATATAAATGTTAAATGCCTACTCAGTGTGGAAGTTACATGCACTAATATTATAACTGTGAATGGAAATTGCCTGTTGTTGAATACCTCCACATAGCTTTATGACAATGGCTGTATAAGAAGGACGTAAGCAGCATTTCAAATTGTAAGTTGTGATTTGGATTCTAAATGAGCCATTTATTTTGCTCTTACAGGAGACTTAGCCAGAGGCCTACAACTGAAGAGCTAGAGCAGAGAAATATCCTGAAGCGTAAGTATTTTATTCATCTTTAAGTTAGTATTTACTTAGAAAGTGAGAACAGCATATGTTGGATTCATATGGAAGCCTGATCATTGTTACTCTCACGTTAGATCCATAGCTGGAAAAAATTGATGTTCTTGAAAATAATATGTCAACACTAGACTTGTATACTAACCTGGAATGGTAGCTGTGAAAATTGCACACATTCAAGATGCTGAGTTTTACTTGTCACCAACCCACTTCTTGAAGCTGGTCCCAAAGCCCAGGAATGAATTAGATACCCCTTATAAGTAGTTCTAGGCTGGTTAAACTTCCACCTAGTGCTTCTGAGGAGGGAGAGGGAATATCAGTTGGAGCTGGACGTGGGATATAAGGGCAGAGTTCGGAAAGTGTGTGGTCAGGACAAGGGGAAATGGACATAAGCTGCAGCACAGGAAGTTCTGCACAAATGTGCGCAAGAACTTCTTTACAGTGAGGTGACGGAGCACTGGAACAGGCTGCCCAGGGAGGTGGTGGAGTCTCCTTCTCTGGAGACGTTCAAGACCTGCCTGGATGCCGACCTGTGCGACCTGCTGTAGGGAACCTGCTTTGGCAGGGGGGCTGGACTCGATGATCTCTGGAGGTCCCTTCCAACCCCTACAATTCTGTGATTCTGTGATTCTGTGAAAGTGTACAAAATTCATGGGCTGATTGCTGTCACCTGGTCAGGCCTACAAATCAAGGAGGAGTAATAATTATTGGCTTTTAGGCAACTGTTTGTGCTAATAAAATTCTCTTACTTCTGTGGAAGCTCTGTGTAAGAGTGTCATGTCCTACTTGAAAGCAGAAGCTACTGTTTGTGCACTATGGTGCACAGAAGAGGGCTTAAAGGACTTCAGTCCAATACATAACGTGAATGGACTTTCTAAGAGCATCATTTCTTAACCTGTAGATCACATAGTCATAATAAAGATAAATTGTGAAATACAGAAGTATTTTAAGTGAAAAACAGCTCATGCTGAACTATGTGAGAAAAGTAATTCAAGTCTTCGGTGGTCCAGGATACGGCCACTGAGCTGGGAACGCCAGCTGGGCTTCTCTGTCCAGCTAATCCATAGATGACTGAACTACCAGCATACCCTTAGTGTATTTAACATCACTTTTACCGTTACTTATTCTGAGCACAGATTTTGCAATAAGAATCTCAAGATTAGAAAGTAGTTAATAGATTTCTACTCCTGTTTCAGGTTATTTATTGATGTCTTTGGTAGAGTACAGCGCTTTGACTCAATGCTTCTTTGCTGTTCTTTTCCTTAGTAGCATGCCATCATTCCCTCTTGTTTTTCCTGAACGGGACAAGGGAAAGCAAAAAGAAATGCTGGAGCCTAAGCCATTCTATGATTCCATGAATGCAGTCTTCTAAATGGCAAAAAAAAAAAAGGAAAGCTGAGACACTTAATCTGCTTTTTGCTCATAGCAGAAATATAAAATATTTCAAGCTAATCTTTAAAAAGCAAAGCAAAATACAAGAAAAACCAGTGTTTGTAATGGCATTCTGTCCAGAGCCCTTTGAGACTGCAAGTTCTTTCTCAGCTCTGAAACTTTCATATTATTTATTAAAACGGTTACATTCCCTTACAGAGGATCATTCAAAAATGTTTACATGTCTTAGATGCCTTTGTTGTTGCAAGTAACTTTTGTGAGTAAGTGGAGGTTTCTTTCATAAAGCTTCCTTCCTCCTATTTTTAAGCAGTGCGTGGGGAAAAGGGGCTATATTATTGCTCATAAGTAAACTGCAACTAAAGGAAACCATTGTTTTGAGTGGTATTTATCAGAATTAGAGATTAAGTGGCAAAGATCCAAGTGTTTATTTTAGGCTTAAGTGCAAGCCAAATCCTTCAAGAGTTTCAGGAAAAGTCCTTATTTTTTCTTTTTTTCTATTTCCAGTTAAAGTGAAGAAATCAGTGTTGCAAGTTTTGTTTTGATAATATTACCAGATAAACCAGTTACTAAAAAATTGTTGGATATAATGGCAAGACATTGCAGGCTGATTTCTGTAAAAACAATTTGAATAAAACTAACCAGGCTTCTGAGTCTTCCCACACTAAAACAAAGTTATGATAACTCAAGAGTCCACTTGAAGGAGCAGATAAAGCCCTGTATTTTTAATACAGACAGTTCTGAGCTAGTAGTATTTATGGTATTGTGGCAAAGAAACTTTTTATTCTTCCAGAAGTTTTGGATTTAGATAATTTTTTCCTGTATTTATAAAGGACAGTGAAGTTCTTGTTCTGCACACCTGCACACCTGCCCATGCTGGCTTTGTAAAAAGCAGGGTTTAGCCCCTGGTGCTGGTTAGGGGGTATTAATGATTATCTTTGCTTTTAAAACCAGGAAAGAGGAGCTGCTTCTTGCATTCTGCAGCATTTCAAGAGGCAAGCACTTTGTTTGTCTTTTCTTTCTCCTTCCTCAGCGAGCCCGCAGAAAAGTCTAAACATAGCTAATCCCCACAGGGACACAATGGAAAGTTTGGTTTCACGCTCCTGGAGTGCTTTATGGTCAAGACCCGGACAGTCCTCAGGCAGAGCAATTCCTCTCTTCTCTCCCCTCCACTGCAGGCAAGGAAGGAGGGAAGCCCCCCCTTGCTGGGACCTGATCAGAGATTACTGCAAGAGAAAGGCAATTGCTCAGCTGGTGCTTTGCCAGTTCAGCAGCAGGACATTTGAGGGGACTTGCAGCTGGGAACGCTGTGTTTATGCTTTCTTTCTCCACTTCATACAGATCAGAACTGCTTTTAAAACTGACTGAAACCAGTCAGAAGGGTGCTTCTGTGTGTCACTGTGTTCCTGTTTGGATGAATGAGTCAATTCATACCTGCAGTGTCACTTGGTGTCTGAGTGGGATTTTCTGCAATACCTGAAAGACCATGAGCCCCATTATTTTTAGTGCATTTATAGAATCTCAGAATGGCTTGGGTTGGAAGGGACCTTAAAGACCATCCTGCTATGGGGCTGCCACTCACCAGCTCAGGCTGCCAGGGCCCCATTCAACCTAGCCTTAAATACCTCCAGGGATGGAGCATCCAGAACTTCTCTGGGCAGTTTGTTCCAGTGCCTCACCACCTTCTGGATAAATAATGTCCTCCTAATATCTAATCTAAATTTACCCTCCTTTAGTTTATAGCCATACTCCCTCATCCTGTCACTCTCAGACTGCGTAAAAAGTCAATCTCTCTCCTGTTTATAAGCTTCCTTCAAGTAGTGGCAGGCCACAGTGAGGTCTCCCCAAAGCCTTATATTCTCTAGACTGAACAAGCCCAGCTTCCTCAGCCTTTCTCCATAAGAAAGGTGCTCTAGCCCTCTGATCATCTTTGCAGCCCTCCTCTTGTCCTTCCCCAACAGCTCCAGATCCTTCTTGTGCTGCACTCGATGCAGTACTGCAAGTGGGGGCTCACAAAGGCAGAGCAGAGAGGGACAATCACTTCCCTCTCACTGCTGCCATCCCTTTTCTGATGGTGCTCAGGATACAGTTGTCCTTCTGGGCTTCAAGAGCAGCTGTCTGTTCACCAGGACCCCTAAGTCCTTCTTCAGAGGATTACTCTCAGTGAATTCTTCTCCCAGTCTGTACTCATATTTTGGTGCAATGCATCTTCTTGTATCATTACAGCAAAACTTCTACTTTGAAAGACCAAATCACATTTTAAGTGTTAGTAAGAATTTGTATCGAGGCAGTGTTTCTGCAGCACTGTTCCACTCAGCAGTCTGGAGGGGTGCAATTCCAGGTATTGCAGGAATGAAGGGGACTTGTCAGTGCCATCAATCAGGGGCTGCTGGAGAAAAAATGGATTCAAAATGCTAACAAACAGCAGCCACCAGATTTCAGTCCTTTTTCTTTAGCTCTTGAGTTTTCTTTCTAGAAGTAAAAAACTTGAATGTGTAACTGCATATATGTGTATGCAGTGATTCACATATGCAGTTGCATTTTCTGTATAAGAAATGAGACTAAAGTGACACATGAAAGGACAAAAATGTGTATGTCAAGCAAATCACAGCTGAATGGAACCTTAAAATCATAATTGGTATTTAATTACCTCAGTTATCGTGTCTATTGGCAGCAAAGACATTATGTTTAAACAAAAGTCTCAAAATAACAGTGTTTTATGTCTGCATTCGTTAGTTTTTGTCAGTTTACAGTTCCTCAGTGGAAACAGGCCATTCATTTATTTGTAGTTTAAGAGAAAAGCTATAGATAAATCATGAACTATATTTGCATTTTAATGTTTTAATAAAATCACCATCAACAACAGACCCAGGCTAATCTCGGCCACAGGCCTGTATGACTGCATCTTGCTGATGGAAATCTAGGGTTGGGATCTTCTCCTAAAGCGGTTCTTGAACTGGCACTGCCTTTTATTTGCTGTCTTCACTTTCTTCTTTTTGCTTTTTTTTTTTATCATTTTCCCTCTTCCCCTTTCCCTTGTTTCTTCTTACACGAGCACCTTCAAGTCAGCAAAGAACACGTGCAAGTACCACAAGGTGACGTGTCGTGGTGTTACCCCCAGTATACCTGCCACAACATGGGAACCTCTTTGCAGCCAGGTTGCCTATACTAATACAGCAGATTGGCCATAGCTGAGCCACACTGGGATTTAAAAGTGCCTTTTTGTCTGTACTGATTGACTGTGTCCACAATGGTCAAATGGATTTTAAATTTGTAGTTAACTTGGAATCACAACTTGGAATCCACAACCTCTAACTTTGAATAAACCAGAATCAGAATTCTGCAAGTATTTCTAGGTGGTGTATTTCAGCCACAACAAAGTTAAGCTTGCATGTAATCATGACGTGGACCAATAATGCAAATAATGTTCTTCAGAACATGCATCAATTTAAAAAAAGGCTGAGTCCGTCTGAACATGCCCTTATTAATATTCTTGTCACTGGCACTTAAGAAACCAGATTTGGTTAGTTCAGAAATGTATTAATAATTCGTTTCATTTTCATGCCCAAATGCTTTCAGAAAATGTACATGTAATGTTATTCTGTTCTCATTCAAGTAATTGAAACACTAGACGGCTTTTTTTGGGGTACTTCTTGCCTGCTGTTTTGCAGAAAGGAAACATCAGAAGCCTCTTCTTTGTTACGTTCTTGATCCGTCATGGTGACTCAATATGTCTACAGAATTGCAGGGAAATTAGGCTATGAAATAGAAATGAGAGCACACAGAAGCAAAAAGCAGAGAACATGTGCAGGGTCACTATAAAATATGAGGAAATGTGAGCCAAAACTTGAAGTCCCGAAGCTTTCAAGCATGGGAAATAAGCATGTGGTGATACAATGCTTAAATATTCACTGCTTTTTATCTCTTTTAAAAACAGAGAAGAATGAAGAAGAGGAACAGGAAGCCAAAAGGGAAATAAAACGTAGACTCAGTAGAAAGGTAATGATGTAAGTTTTTGTATTGTGCTTTTGTGTACATAGGATTATTTTTTTGTAAGACTTGAATAATCAGTGGACATACATTACTGCAAGTAGTCATGCCTCCAGATTAGAAATCTGTTTAAAGAGCAATACAAGCCAATATCCTTTTGGGAGGAGACTCCATTAATTCCAATTTCCCATACCTTAGGAAAGCATACAGTCTGGCCATGCTTAGTATTTGTCTATGTAATCAAGGGAAAGAAGTTACCTGGGGTTTCCTCTGCGAGCATGGCCACTGCTGTCCGATATGTTCAAGAGCTCCCTAGGGCAGCAAAGAGGGCAACAAAGCTGTGTGGGCCCATCCTTTCACCCTTCTCCTGGCTGCACCAAGCAGTTATGGCTGCTCCAAGTGGGATTCTGCTCATTGTCCCTGCAAAATAAAAGTAAAGTGAAGCAAAATAAAATAATAAAGTAGTGGATGTGCTGTTCTAGTTCTGGGAGCTAATTCCGGAAGAGAATAGGGAAAGTTTGTGTACATCTCCCTCATCTGCCCTTCCCTTCAGTAATACACTGAGGTGGTATTTTGTTTCCTGACTGTGACTGTCCTTAGTTAAAGTGAATGTTTATTGAGATGACTGGAACAATGTGCCTGGGCATCATAATGACAAAACAGAACATCTGACCCCCAAATGTTAAAAAAATGTATGTTTTTTAGTTAGGCAGATCCCCCCCATAAACTGCTTATTTTCTGTATTACAGCTGAACACACAGACTGTCTAACTGTTGATGCAGAAGGACCTCTCATTTAGTGGGGTGAACAGTTGCAAAGTCACAATTAATATTCCGGGGATAACTGTCAGGATTCTCTGTGACCCTCCTGACAAAGACTATTTTTATAACTGAAGAAATTAGGTTGTGTTGCTCCCCCATTCCCATGCAGTGTTCCCAGGGTAGCACCTTTTTTTAGGCACCTGAAAGTGACCCTATTTAGAAACACCATTAAAGTCCTCTAGAGACGACATCCCACTCTCAGCTTTTCTTTTATTTTGTCTTATTAAGCATACTATTTTCTGCCTCCCTTGTACAGCTCAGCCTGAGGCCTACCGTGGCTGAACTTCAAGCAAGACGAATCCTACGGTTTAATGAGTACGTGGAGGTTACGGATTCTCCAGATTATGACCGTCGTGCTGACAAGCCGTGGGCCAGGTTAACTCCTGCAGACAAGGCAAGGGGCAAATGTAGATTATAAGAAAATGATTACATCTTTCCTTTTGGTGGGTCCTTTGATCTGCAATTTCTTGGTGCCAGCATCATGAATGACATCTGCTGGAGGCAGTGATATTGTCATGTTGCTGTGCATTTACTGCTTGCAGCTAAGAAAACTCACTCAGGTGCCTATTAAGAGTGCACATGCTAGCGCTGTTACAGCAGCTCGGGCCAAAATTCTTTGCACTTTTAAATCCTTGCTAAGCCAAGCACACAATGTTGGCAAAGAGACACGATCTTTGGAGTTCAGGCAAGGTCTCTGCAGGCAGAATCCTGCATTAGGATCACTTTTGCAGTTCATTCAAGTGAAAAAACTAGAAGCTATTCCTCCCTTCTAAGGACTCCTGGTCAGAGCTATCATTCTTGGAGTTAAATTCATGTGTGCAGCAGTCCTTCTTGGGAAGTTTGCCCCATATATACAGCAGTGAATAGTTTCTCTGCATAACTACAAAGAATAAGAGAAATTATTTTGTGATTCTATTTTAAAAGACAAATCAAACTCTTCAGTTCTCTTCCTGCATCATTTTATAAGAGGAAAGCAGCAGGATTTACATATCAAAAAGTTCTGGTCCTTTTAGCACTGGATTTGAACCAACTTTCATGGAAATCCTGACTTGTGCTTGGCATGAAAAGTGATTTGTACAAGAATCCATTGTTTTCTAGCTGAGGACTATGAAGCACTGAATTGATTTCAGCTTGTATTTTAGTATTTATGTCAGTTCAAGGAGTGAATCTCACGTCATCAAGGTGGAGACACTGAAAGTTTCCAGACGTGTTTCTATATGTTGACTCTGGGAGGGGCTGAGCCCTCTCTAGTCCTCAACTAGTCTGTGGGAGAATAGAGCACCCAGCATCTCCATTTTCACTGAAGCCCATCTTCCGAGAAAACCTGGGTAAGCTTCCTAGAACAAGCAGTGAGTTTCCTATCTAATTTAGGATGTTTTTTTTAATCTCAGCTCATTCTGTAATGAACAGATGTCGAAGGTTGCTTCTGTGATCCTCATTGGCCTCAGCAGAAAGGCAAAGGCCCCGGGTCTGGAAACTCCCTGCCCTTTTCTCCCAAGGAAGTAATTTTTCTAATTCCAGTGGGAACAGAAGATAGCACTGTAAAAATATTATGGAGCTGTAGCTCTGTTGTCTTTGCTACTGATTTGGTGCTCAGAAATTACTCTTTTTCCTTATTGCAGCAATCTCGTACAAGCATGCTGCTGTGGCTAACTGGAACCATACCCTGTTTAAAATGAAGTTTTTCATTTACGAGACCTCAGTCTGGTGACGCTGTAATTTTATCATGTTGTATGTCTGTTCATCATTGAAAGGCATGCATGCCAGATGAGATTTCTTTAGGGATTAATGAAATGACAGTGCTTTTTACTTAAAATAGAGAAAAGAGAAAGCAAGAATAAACTGACATTTTATTTAGCAGTGAATGTGGGAAATCACTTGTCACAGAAACAAAAGCCTTTCTAGTATCAAAGAATCATAAAGTTTGGAAAAGACTTCTAAGATCATTGAGTCCAACTGTTGATCCATCCCTACCATGCCCACTAACCATGTCACTCAATGCCAGATCTACATGTTTCTTGAGTACCTCCAGGGACAGTGACTGCACTACATCCACTGGTAGCATGTTCCAATGCATCAAAAATCTGTCTGTGAAGAACTTTCTCCAAATATCCAGCCTGAACCTCCTCTGGCACAACTGAAGGCCATTACCTCTTGTCCTATCCCTAGTTACAAGGGAGAACCCCCACCTCACCACATCCTCCATTCAGGCAGTTGTAGAGAGCAATAAGGTCTCTGCTGGGCCTCCTTTTCTCCAGACTAAGCAATCTCAGTTCTCTCAGCCACTCATCATAAGAGTGACAGCAGGGCGATAGCATTTGAGGTGTGCAGCCTCCCTGGTGCTGAGCACAAGGGGACAATCACCTCCCTCATCCTGACCACACTACAAGACAAGATGCCATTGGTCTTCTTGGCCACCTGGGCACATTGCTAACTCATGCACAGCTGGTTATCAGCCAGCACCTCCAGATCCTTTTCTACCACACAGCTTTCCAGCCACTCTGCCCCAAGCCTATAGCACTGCATCAATGTAACTTATCCAGATCCTTCTGTAGGGTCTTCCTACCCTCAGGCAGACCCACACTTCGTCCCATCTTGGTGTCACCTGCAAACTTACTGAGGGTGCACTCAGTCCTCATCCAGATCATCAGTAAAGATAAAAAACAGGGCCAGCCCCAAAACTGACCCATGGCAACACCACCTATGACCACTCACCAGCTGGATTTAACTCCATTCAATACCACTCTTTGGCCTGGACTCCCAGCTATTTTTTTTACCCAGTGAGGAGTGTACCTGTCCAAGCCATGGACTTCTGCAAGACTGAAGTCTGAAGTGCTGTGGGAGACAAAGTCAGAGGCCTTACTAAAGTCTAGGTAGATCCACAGCCTTTTCCTCATCCAATAGGCAGGTCTCCTGGTCACCAAAGGAGATCAGGTTGCTTAAATAGGAGCTGCCTTTTGTCAAGACATCCTGGCTAGGTCTGATCCCCTGGTGTTGTGTCCCACATGTAATCTATACATTAGAATTTTTCAGAAATAACATGTATTACCTGATGAAGTAAATTGCTTATTATTCTTTTAACATAAGCAGCAAGGACTGACATTTGTGAAGTGCACTGAATTTATGTTTTTCTTTAGTATCTGCCAACTAAAAGCATGAAATGTCCAAATATTTTGTGCAATTTTACATAGAATTAAGCAAACCAAGTGACTAATTTGCACTTAAAAAGTGCTATTCATCTTGCATCCTTGAAGTTCTGTCTTCATGTTTCTTACAGTTGCATATATCGTTGTTGTTTGTTAGGCGGCAATACGGAAAGAACTGAATGAATTTAAAAGCACAGAAATGGAAGTACATGAGGAAAGTCGACAGTTTACCAGGTGGGTGAATCCATCTTTTTGTGTAAGTCAGAGAGAAGACTATGACAGCTGCCCTCTGCCTTTCTGCAGCCCTCTGCAAGTGTCTCATGACTAAATAGACTCCTGTCTTTAGTTTCCTTGAATCCCACCAGAATCCTGTTGCTGTTTCTGGGGGTTGCTGATACATCCCTAATGCTGACAGGGCAGTGAAAGTGACTGCAGCCAATCAGTTACTAAGTGGAGAAAGATTGTTTGGGAAATCTAAACAGTAATCCTTTGAAAGGACTAAACATTCCTCTCAGGTGAATTTAACAGTCCTCCCTTGCTTTTGGAAGCATGCAATTTGTAAATGTGTTTGGTTAGTGATGAACTTCAGAAAAGTCTCCATTGATACTATGGGCAGTTGGCTAAACTCGTGATAGCATTTTCTGGGGAAAAAAATCCCTTGTTTGTCCAATGAGACAGAATTCCTTGTTTGCTACTTGTAACATTTTAATCCAGACTTGTTTTATTCTCTGTTTTGGATAACACGAAGATTTAGTTTGAAACACGATTGCTTAAAGAACTCTGAAGTGTCCAGGTTTTAGTAGAACTTCAAATTTGGCAGATTTATTCCTAGGAGGGGAGAGGAGGTTTCTGCCATCCCCATGGCATCTGATGTATCTTTTGAAATTCTGAAGGCTGAAAACTGCCACCAGAAGCAGAGCTTGCTGTTAGGATCAGCCAACACCACATGCATAGTGCTGTTGTCTTCACTTTCACACAGAGTTGTCAGATACAGACAGTTGCCCCGCTATTTCAATCAAACTTAAGATGCTAGCAGGTGAGTGTGAATCCTATAGTGTCACAGTAAAAATTCAAATCACGTTCTGACAATTAGAAAATGTCCTTTTCAGATACAGTTCTTTACCTTTTCATTTGGCTTCTGGTGTCATTTTGTCTTCAATTTTCTCTTCAATTAGTATACCTTATTCAGAACTATAAAAATAATATTTTTAAAATGGGCATCACAGTGCAGAGAAGGAAAATGTTCAGGAACTGAAATCTGGGTGAAAGAGATGGAGTGCTACCCCTTGCTCAAGTTGCACTGCATTATAGAAGCATAAGTACAAATATGCATGAATCATACAAAAAGAATGAGATATTTTTTCACTGGAATTGAAAACAGTTGAGACTGATTATAGCTGGATTCTTGAAAGCTGAAGAAAATAATCAGTGGAGCGACAAACCAGTTAAAAAGTGAAAACTTTTTTTGAGATGGTTCTTGGAAAATAGAGTCAAAAATAATAGGCATGGCCAAATGATGGCAAATACAGGTAGAGATACTACAGACTCCTGGAGGAATTTGATCACAAGGGATGTATGATTCTCTCTGCACCCTTTATTTTCACTGAATGTGTTGTGGAGCCACTGCATAGAACTCTAAAAAGAGCAACACTAGAAAATGTCTATTTAGGTAACTAAATTAATGCAGATGTTTTAAGTCAGTTGCATTTTTGAGCAGAAAGAGATTCAGTTTCCTACTGGATCTTTCATTTAAAATTATGTAGTTGGCCATTACATTTGAATTCACAGAATCACAGAATCACAGAATTGTAGGGGTTGGAAGGGACCTCCAGAGATCATTGAGTCCAACCCCCCTGCCAAAGCAGGTTCCCTACAGCAGGTCGCACAGGTAGGCATCCAGGCAGGTCTTGAACATCTCCAGAGAAGGAGACTCCACCACCTCCCTGGGCAGCCTGTTCCAGTGCTCCGTCACCTCACTGTAAAGAATTGATACCAACGTGATTTGTTTTATGAAGGCTGTAGACAAAAGTCATTGTGCAGAGAAGGAGTTAACTCTTCTAAACAATTTTTGTTTGAAGGATGATTACTGAGATAGTGCAAACTTGCACCGGTGGTTGGTTAACAAAGATTCATTTGCGAAGCTCTTTGATACAGTGAGACAACAAAGAAGCCACTTAATAAACAAAAAAATTCTTACAATGTACCATCAGTTATATTATTTCACATTATAAAAAGTTCTGTTATTATAGTCTGTATTTACAGCATCTCTGAATTATTCAAATCTCATGCTAAACTTGGGAAAGAAAAGCCACTGTTTTTCATTGCTCATTATTTACTGCACAATAACTGTCAGCTGAATGGTTCTTCTGCTACTAATTTAGATTGATTCCTTCTGTTGTTCTGTAACAGAATCCAAGAAATTGAGTTTCTAAAAATAAGGAATAAATCAAAGCTTGGGAAGAGGATATTAGTAGATGTTTATAAAGCCCTTCTAATGGAAATGCTATATATAGTCAATATATAAACAATATATATATTGCTATTCTTCACAAGTAAAAAAACCTGCCTTTTTTTGCAATGCACGGTACCCACTCTTAGCAGATGAGCTGCATACTTGTGAATGTCACCTTTTGTGTACACCTCCTGTACTTGAAAACACTTTCCCGTTCTGTGCCATATTACTGAGGCAATGAGGGGCTTCCTTTTGTTTCTCTTCTCTGGGGCCATTTTACAGTGAGGTGTATTTGGGCCTTTATTTGTCCCAGCTGGCAAAGAAAGCTTCTGCCATGCTAGAAAATTTGTTGCTTGCTTTAAAAAAAAAATCCTTTTAATCTTTTTTTTTTTTTTTTAAAGCCTCATTTTGCAGAATCTTTGAAAAACAGAAAGTTAATTTTTATGGCTCAGCAAAGCTCTTCTGGTTTACCATCAGGATCTCTCCAAATAGCAGATGCAATATGGCTCAATCTGTGCTGCTAAACAAAGCAGTTTGGAGGCTGTTGCCCATTCCTGAGGCCAGCAGACTCGGCACAGCTTGGATTCCTACAGCTAACTTCTTCCCTACCACAAGCAAATGAGGGTGTCTTGCTGTCCCTGGCTGTGTCCAGTCCTCCTGTTGGCCTGTGCTAACCCTATGGTGTGCCCAGGCAGTGTCTGGAAGACCAGTGGTTGGCCCAAGCAAAGCTGTGCTAGGGGCCGTGGCATAGCAGGTTAATGAAGTGGACAGACACGTATTAGTGCCTGAGCTACATCATAGCTGTATGTCAGTTGCAGTAATGTAATTCTAATCGATTTATCATTTCAGGTTTCATCGTCCATAGTTGTATGGCCACATCCCATGTTTTATGTAACAATTTTCTTTGGGGAAATCATTGTGTCCTGAAGACCCAAGAGTGCACTGGAACTTGACTGAGTGTGAGCGTATCTTGCAGCTTGCCCTGAAGTTAATGAAGGATGTGGCCTCGTCTTTATTAATGAACAAATTAATTGACTAGGAGGAGAAGCCATATGAAGTGTTTATTTTAACAAAGATACATCTCGATGCTAAGACAGAGCATGGTGCTGTGGCCAGCCCACAGAGACGAGCTGATGGTCTTCTTCATCAGAGTTTGACACATCGGGAAGAGCAGAAGACAATCACTTGAGAGCCTAGGGCCAGGAACTCCTCAGACCTTATGGCATTGTGACTGGGGGTAACTGAGGAGGGGAGCGTGAGGAGGACTGAGAGCAGGGGGAGGGAGACTTCCCTTGTCAGCCAAAAGTGAATGGTGGGATGGTTGGCACTGTTTAGGGATGCACTTGGCCAGTGGGAAGAATCATTTAAAACAAACAAACAAACAACTGTGTGAGCAGCTGTGCATGTAAATTCTAGTGGCTGCAGCCTGTCTGAGAAAGACAGAAAGCCACAAGTCCTCATGTCATCAGTACTTTAGTGAAGAACTGTAATTTTCTCTGGTGCCAGTAAATGCAGATGCCAGAAATTAGTCCTATTATAACTCAGAAGTCTTTTTTTTAAATCCTGATGAGCATGCTTCAAGAAAATACATTGAACATTCATACAGAACAAGTATATTTTTCATTTTCTAATGTTGACATACTCTGGATCCTCCTAAACAGGTAAACAGGATTCAGACAGCAAACGACACCTGACGCTATGAATGCAATGAAATTATTTGTGTTTAAAAACACTCCTTTCTACCTGTCACTTGCCATTCAAACCAGAGGGATCACTATCATCCTCACCTGTGGCAGGCAGTAGCGACAGCTTTGACATAACGTGTTAGTGTGGATCCAAATTCAGAATTGAAATGGGGCACAAAAGCCCTTACTGGCAAGTTGGAGCAGTGATTGCTAAATGACATTTTACATGTGAGAGCCCTTGCGCTGCTTATAGGAAGGACTCACATATGAATCAGTGTGTCTTCAGTCTGTGGTCTTGTGAAAGTTAATAGAAAATCCTTAGAGCATCTGCAGCCTGTTTTTGTTGAGTGTGAAGAATGCTTATTAGATCCATAAATTTTTATACTATCTTGGAATTGTGTATGTGAAGACTGCTATTCAAACTAAATGGTATGGAGTGTGAAAGGCAATACATGCTTTTTGTAAGTTGGCCCTAAACCTATTAAAAAGCCTGTGGCGTTGTTTACACTAAGGAATTCTCTGTCATATATTAGCACTTATTTATCCTTTGAATTATGTACACAACATTTTGGGGGGGGGAAGGGGGGGGAAGAGGGAGGGGGATATGGAATTCACATATGCATACATGTAATGCAGTATTACAATATATATGCTATTTATCCTTTCTAATGTGTGTACATATTACAATTTATTTTTGTCTTTTATGTGTCCTGCTTAGTTTTTAATTATGAAGTGTAAGTATTTCTTTTTCAGGCAATAAAAGGTCTGCATAGATGTGATTCTTACCTCAAAACCTGCAGTAGATTCTTGTGGAATGTTTTTATTTCCTAAAATGGAAGATTGTTGATTTAGATGTCAGCCTAAAGGCAGGAAGGCAATTTAGTGGCTTAAATTACATCTCCCTCTTTACTGATATTTACAGCAAGATTAGGTTTGCATAAATGAGGTGGATTATTTTAGTAAAGAGCACTTGAAGTAACAGGAGAGTGCTTTCCAACAGCGGCCATCCTATTATCATAAATGAGTTGACAAACTTTTTTTTTTTCTTAAAGAAAATAGATTTAAATGTCTGTTAGGATCATTTGTATTTTAGTAAAAATCCAATAGAGTAAGAGCCAAAAATATCAATAATCAAATAAGATAGCCATCTACGTGCTTGTAGATGTACAGCAAAGAAAAGAATAACCACCTTGCTTTTTTTAATGGAATCAATAAGAGGCATTAAGATTCCATTTGCAGGAAATAGTTCAGCTTCTGCAAGGGCCATCATTTCGTAAACATAGAAATATCACTTTGACATCAAGGAAGCAGGGAAAATGTATTCTTTGGCACTAAATCATACAGAAATGATCAGGCCATTAGAGAGTGAAGGTTTGTCAGCAGTTCTGGTAGAATCCTAATTTTTATTTTTAGAATTTGAAGACCAAACTTAAAACCTTATACCAGCACTTAATAAATAGTTCTGCGTAAGGCTTCTTTTTGTTGCCAAACTTGGAAATGTGTGTCCAAAATCCTATAAAGGTTTACTCTGTTGACTTTGAAGTATGAAACACAATATTTGACTTCAAAGGAAACAGGTGGAACAATTAACTACACCTCAGTACTGCTTTAATCGCTTTCAAACTGTTGGAAGTACACAAGATACTCAAGGCAGAAATACAGCTGGGGTACAGAGTGTAATAGCTTTGGCCAAGGTCAGGTCAGACCACACAAACTTTATAGAAGATAGCAGTTCCATTGACATGCCAGGGTATATAAGGATTTCATAAGTGAACTAATACTCATTAGGCTCTTAGGATGAAGAGAACCAAGTGACTCTGCAAGAAGACATTCCTCCAGACCAGGCTGAGAACATGAACGGCGAGAAACATGCTGCCTTCTTACTTAAGAGCTAAGGCACAAAGATGAGAATACAACTTCTGGCTCAGGCTTCCTCAAACTGCATTTTGCCATAAGGCATGAGGATATGTAGGTGAGGTATCTCTTAGGTTTTCCTATTCTCCTCCTGGTTTTTGTTAGTTGTTTTGTTTTGCCTTGTTTTAAAGTATTCTCTATGACTCATTGCTGGAGACAGAATACTAGCCTGGGTGGAGATGCTGAGCTGTTCTTTCATTTCTTGTGTAATTTCTTAATACTTCCATGATAAATAATCAGATGCATTCTTTTGCCTGCGGTTCAGTTAGCTACTTAAGCAAATGTATGTAACTGGACAAAAAGAGTTGCCTTTATTGGGACTTATGTAAAAATGTAGTATATTTGGAGAAACAGAACTATAAACTATCCATTGTGTATTGTACTCACGCACAGACTTAGAATTGTATATATTATTTTTATATTCTAAATATCAACTGGGAGGATGGCAACAGCTGTAAAGTGTTACCCACACAATAAAAAAATGAGATTTTGGTATGTCACTGTGAAGCAAGTTTGCTTTACCTTATTACCTGCTTACCTGCTCATCTACTGGTCCTCTGTACTGATTCCAGCAGCTTCAAGTTGCTATAACAGCCTGTTGGACAGTTGTGTACTTAACTCATCATGATGCTGCATGCCTGTCAGCATGGAAAAAACAGGATAAGCCCTGAGAAACTCCTGAATGAGCATTCCTGGTGGAAAGAAATTAAAAGGAGATTTAAAAATGGCAAAGAAAGAGTAACACTTCCCATATAATACATAGAATGGGCAGCTGACTAAAAGGGATCAAGCTGTAAATTTCTGTCAGGTTGGACAGTTCATTTCAGTATCATCTAGAGCATGTGAGAAACCTTGCATGCATAGCTATGGTCCACAAGGTCAGATGTCAACTCAGATGTCCACATCCACACAGGAGAAAATTAGTGGCCTGAAGTGGTGGTTTCTGAACTGACCCTCTGGGGCACGTTTATCGCATGACAGCGTGTTGCTGTATGGGTATGGGGGTCAGGTGCTTAAGCAAATCCTAATTTATTCTTCACAAAACCGGTTGGAATGGTTCTAGAACACCTCTCTGCTTTCATATATCAGGCAATATATGTTAGTCCTTACAGTTTCAAATGAGAAATTCCTCAAAATGTGATGTGTGTAGAATCAAAAACTTAAAAAAAAAAGTAAAAAAAGAAAAAAAGCTAACTGTCAGTGATTATTTAAATCAAAAAACATTTCACAAGCAGCGTTTTGAAACAGTGTAGGACCAGGAGCCATGCCTCTGAATGACTGCATGCATTCACAGCCTCTTGCAGGTCTGCAAGGCTGCATCCATGGGTGGATTTAGTGTTTGCACATGGCTCTGCATGCCCCTTGCTGAAGTGGCTTTCACCCCCCTGCCCCTGAGCTGTGGGTCAGTACTTTCAGCAGCTTTTTGCCTGGTTATAAACATGGTCTGAGCCTCCATTTTGTATCCTTGTAAGAAGAGAAGATTAAAACTGCTTATCTACTCCAGCTGCTCAGGAGCCACCTGGAGCCCAGGCATGGGCTGAAGGAAAGGCCTACACGGCCTGTGACGGCCATGCTGCCCCAAGGCCTGCACTCCAGCACCGCTCTGGTTGGGCCCTGCTTGTGTCCAGCAGGGATGACAGTGTGAACCCTTCTCCTGACAGGCCCACTAATGCATGAAATGGGAATGTAAACCAAGCTCAACGCATACATCTGCGCTGCTGAGTGTATCGGAACCCTGTTGTTTACTGCTTTTACATCATCTTTTTTTATTTGCATCTCAAGGAGTCAAGGCCTGTGCTGCTGCTGTGAACTGAAATATAGATGTACTCAGGGTGAAAAACAAAATAAACTCTCCTCCTGGCTTTAGGAGCTCCCACATTCAGCTCCATTATTGTGATTATTTTTATCAACAAAGCTCAGTGCAATACCTGCTGCTGGCATCTAGCTTTTGATGGACAAAAAACCCCCCAAAGCTGAAAGGTTTAGTAGGTTGATGTTAGATATTCCGAGGAATATCAAATAAAAAGACAAGTAAATTATCTAGATTTGAGGATAAAATAAAAAGTAACTTCCCCAGAACAGATCAAAGTTTCAGTTTAAAAGAAATCTGAAAAAAAAAAGGATATGTATCTATATAGAAAAAAGGGAGGAATTGAGTAAAAACATATTTCACTGTAATATTTTCACAGGTTTCTAGTTATTAAATGTAATCATTAGTAAGGTCTTGATGCATTTTGTCAGTGCTCCCATCTTGTTTCAAGATTTTATTGGAAACAGAGCGTATGTGGACTACATACAGCATTTCACCAATATTTCATTGTTTTCTAGAAGCTAAATATTGCATTGGAAAGGAACAAAGAAATTAATGGAATTCTCAGTATGTTCTTGTTCAATCCCTAATTCTTTATGTAAAAAGTCTTGCAAAACTATGTCAAATTTAACCATATTTGATCATTGTTATGATACAGTAAAATGTTGCTGAACATATCTTGTCTTCCTTTCACTACTTTGTGTGGTGGCATACTGATTTGTAGACTTGTATCAATTTTGGAATTAAAGAAATACTGTATTTTGGACAATTGTTTTAGCTGGTATGCTCTTAAACAAAGAAAGGTATCAATAGTTTGTTTCAGCGGACTTTTGTGTGAGTAGAGGTGGGAAGGGTGTGGAGATGGAACAAGTTGCTATTCCTTTCCAGTTTTTTATAGAGCAATCGCTCAAAGAACAGAACGGAGTGGAATGGAATAGGTCCAGTTGGATTGGGCCTATAAAGGACATTGTGTCCAACCACTTTTACTCTGAATAAATAATGGCAGTGTTAATATGCCCTGTTTGTTTCATAGACCCAACTGTACCTCAGTCAAGAAACTTCAAAGAACTTCTGTTTTCTGTGGCAGAGCTGAGGTTGACAAGGGACAGGGCACTGCTCAGTGCTGAGCATTATGCAGTGAGCATTTTGTATAATTGAAAACAGAATGCATTTACTTGTGTTTTAGCAGTGTGACATGAATGATCAAATATGATAACTATAAAGACATGGCTAGAAATGTCTGATGTTGCACACGTGTATTGATATCTGTGAATGTAAATAACTGGAAAAGCTATGAATTAATTACAGCTTCGGTACTGTAGCATATAACTATACACACACACATTAATTCTGATACTGTCATCTGAAAAAATAGAACATGTATTATGTTTTTTTCACAGAGGTCATATATATGCTTGTTCTATGATGTTTTTATTTAACAAGCAAAAAATGTGTGCTGCCTAGTTGTACAGTACTGTAGGATACTCTGCTGTGCACAGTTCCAAGTGCCTTAGACAAATGTTTAGCTCTTTCCATTACAGATACATGTGAATGTATATATAAATATATATAAATACAAAATAAAGGAAATAACCTCAATAAAATTGTTCAGAAAATCTTAACAGACAATATTCTGTTCTTGACTCCCTAGCAAGTAAATGGGCATATGTAGCAGAGTTAGAGAGCTGTTACTTGTTGGAAAGTTGTCTGCAGAGGTTGACTTAGAAGTCATTCTGTGTGGAAATGAAATGAAGGAAAGTGAAATGAAGTTCCTGAAACCTTCCTTTGAATTGAGTCACAGAACCACTGACTGGGTTGGGTTGGAAGGGACCTCAAAGTCCACCCTGCTCCAATCCCTCTCCTGGCCTGCCCACACTGGATCAGGCTGCCCAGGGCCCATCCATCCCAGCTTGAGCGCCTCCAAGGGTGTTCTGAGTTTACCTTCAAACATATGTGCTTTGCAGGAACAAAGACAAAAGCTGATAGCGTGGATCTGCTGGGAGTCAGCCTCTTCTCCCCTACCGCTATCGGCAGGACTAGAGGGAATGGCCCCAAGTTGAGCCGCGCGGATTCAGGTTGGACACTAGGAAGTAATTCGTCTCTGAAAGAGCGGTCAGGCAGTGGAATGGACTGCACAGCGAGGTGGTGGAGTCACCAACCCTGGAGGCGTTCAAGAAACATTTAGGCGTTGTACTGAGGGACGCGGTTGAAGTGGTGAATATTGGTGAATAGTGGTATAATATTAGTGAATATTGGTGACAGGTGGACTGCTGGACTGGGCGATCTTGGAGGTCTTTTCCAACCTCGGTGATTCTATGATTCTGTGATTCCCGACAGGGCGCTGGGGACACCTAGCGACGTGCAGGGAGCGGCACGCCAACGGGAGCCGAGACGGTTGTCAGGCATACACAGATACATTTAAAAGTACGCGGTGGCACACATAGGTGAAACAGTTGTTTTAAAAACAATTCTGTCCCGATTTCCAAGAACGGCCTTTCCCTTCGTTGCTACCTCAACTCAAACACGAACGCCGCCAGGGCGGCAGCTGGCCCCGCCCCGCACTGCGAGGGCAGCCTGTAACTGCGCGTGCGCCGTGCCCTATGGCCGCCCCGGCATCGCTGGAGGGAGGGTCCATTCTCCCTGTGTGGGGGACGAAGAGAAAGATGTATCCCGGGGTGTATTTCCGGGGTGGCGGAAAAATACCCTACATGCGTTCCTACAACCAGCCTCTCGATTTAAGTGGCGCCGTATTGCAAGAAAGCTGGTTGTTATTCTTACTAAAGAATAAACGCTCCCTTCGGAGCGACGGCCGCATGACATCCCCCTGCGGCCAATGGTTGCTCCCCGCACGCACGCCGCAGCCGTGCCGTGTGAGGCCAGGCCGTGTGAGCGTGGGTGGAGGCGGCGGGCCGGGGGCTGTGTTACGGCATGGTGAGCGGTGGTCGCTGTGGGGTGGAGATGGCGGCGGCTGTGTAACGCGCATCCCGTGGGATCTGGGAGAGCCTCGGGTATGCGGCAGCTGCCGTGTGGGTGCGCGGGGTACAGCGGAGAAGGCCGGGCAGAAGATTCTTTCCGGATGCTTTTAGTCTTTCCGTTCTTACTCGCCAAGTATCCCTTTGCAGCCTCACAAGAAGAAGAAGCCCTTCATAGAGAAGAAGAAGGCGGTAACGTTTCACCTAGTGCACAGAAGCCAGAGGGACCCCCTTGCTGCTGATGATACCGCCCCGCAGAGGGTCCTGCTGCCTGCCCACAGGGTAAGCCACTGCTTGTCATGCGGGGTTCGTCCACGTGGCAGAAGCTACGGTGAGAAAAGGGGCACAATTCCAAAACAGAGCCTGAGAGAAGATAGCATGTAGTCACACTTACTTAAAAGAAGGAGACACTGCAGGGAATTTGGTAGTTGTGAGTTACTGCTTGATGAGTTAAGGATGACTAGCTGGTCTTATGGACCAGCAAAACAAGCAAAGATTGACTGACCCTTTGCCTGCTCTACTCTGACCTTGAATTCCCACCTGCAGTACTGTATCTAGGCACCAGAAAGATGTCGAGCTGTTGGGAGTGGAACCTGAGGAGGGCTATAAGAACTGTCAGAGAGCTGGAGCACCTTTATGAAGAAAGGCTGTGGGAGCTGTGCTTCTTTAGCTTGGAGGAGAGAAGGCTTTGGAGGGACCTCATTGTGATCATCAGGAGAGACACTGAGTTTTTACACATGCTAATAGTGATAAGACAAAGCGGAATGGTTTTAAACTAAAAAAGGGGAGAGTTAGCTTAGGCATTAGGGGGAAATTCATTACTCAGAGAGCGGTGAGGCACCAGCACAGGCTGTCCAGAGGAGCTGTGGTGCCCCATCCCTGGGGACACTCAAGGCCAGGTTGGATGGGCCCCAGGCAGCCTGAGCTGGTGGGTGGGAGCGGTCCTTGAGAGCAGCCCTGTGGAGAGGGACCTGGGTGTCTTGATAGATGAAAAACTTAACATAAGCCAGCAGTGTGCTCTTGTGGCTCGGAAGGCAAATGGTATCCTGGGCTCCATCAGAAGAGGGGTGGCCAGCAGGGACAGGGAGGTGATTGGCCTCCTCTGCTGTGCTCTTGTGAGGCCCCATCTGCAGTACTGTGTCCAAGTGTGGAGTCCCCAGTAAAAAAAAGACATAGAGCTGTTGGAGAGGGTCCAGAGGAGAGCCACGAAGATGATCAGGGGACTGGAGCACCTCCCCTATGAAGACAGGCTGGGGGAGCTGGACTTGTTCAGCATGGAGAAAAGAAGGCTGCGGGGTGACCTCATTGCAGCCTTTCAGTACTTAAAGGGAGCCTACAAACAGGAGGGGAATCAACTCTTTGAAGGGGTTGACAGCTGCAGGACAAGGGGAAATGGTTTTAAGTTGAGGGAAGGGAGATTTAGGTTGGATGTCAGGGGGAAATTCTTTACAGAGTGAGTGGTGAGGTGCTGGAACAGGCTGCCCAGAGAGGTTGTGGATGCCCCATCCCTGGAGGTGTTCAAGGCCAGATTGGATGGGGCCCTGGGCAGCCTTGTGTAGTATTAAATGTGGAGGTTGGTGGCCCTGCATGTGGCAGGGGGGTTGGAGACTCATCATCCTTGAGGTCCCTTCCAACCCTGGCCATTCTGTGAAAATAATGAGAAGAGAGAAGGCTGTACAATTTGCTGTAGAGTTGGTGTAATCTGATCCAAACTGAAGAAGAGTACCACTTCTGATTGTGTACACTTGTATTTAATGCTGCAAATTTTAAAAACTAATTGCGAAACGTAGAGTGCTTTGTTAGTGGTGCAGTTAATTTAGGTACTAGTTGTTGCTAAGTGAGCCTGATTTTATTACTATTTCTTAAAATGTTGCTTTCCCAAAAGCTGTTTTCAGCAGGGGGGTAGTAGGTTGTTGGTCTTTTTTGAGGTTTTTTTGTTTGTTTTTATGAGTTTGGGTATTGTCAATGAATACATTACTTTTATTTTTGCTGCGTTTTAAATGGACTTAAGTAACTGCTTGTATTTTTTTTTTTCTTACAAATTCCAAGGACCATGAGGAGCAGAGAAGGGAGGAGCAGCGGAAATATGGAGTCTTTTTTGATGATGACTATGACTATTTGCAGCATTTGAAAGAAGCATCTGGCCCCTCTGAGCTTGTCCCTTCTTTCTGTGGACAGCAAAGCAGAATTGTCATCACAAGTGAGGGTCGCATAGAGGATGAAATTCAACGAATTGCTGTAAGTGGTATTTTTGCTGATAGAGAGATACAGATGTTTTTAGCTGCTGGCATAACTTCTAGAATTTCATGGCACTGGATCATGTTGGAATGGAAAATCATTGAGTCATTTCAAACAATGAAGTATGCAGTTGCCCATCAGCCACTTGTAACATTTTGTTTTTGTGTTTATTTGTTTTAGGCTCCATCTATTAAATTGCCTTCCTCAGTATTTGCCTCTGAATTTGAAGAGGACGTGGGCCTGCTAAATAAAGCAGCTCCTGTTTCAGGTACCATAAAGTCTTGTACCTTTCTGTAGCAGAAGTTGCCATGCAGGTAGTACTCAGTAATTAATGACACTGTAATCAAAGCAGTAGTTTAGTTGGTTTGTGGTTTTTTTGTTGTTGTTGTGGGGTTTTTTTTGTTTTTTTTTGTTTTTTTTTTAAGAACAGATTTAAGAGCAGGTGTAAAGGATGATCTATACCAAACCTGTGTTTCCATTCAAGACCTGCTTCTGTCAGTCTATAATTATTGTTTTTAAGCATTGCATAGAGGGTGGAAAAAGGTCACGCGTTACTACTATTATCCAGCACGTATGAATTAATAACAGGGAAAAGCTTCTTTCACTATAAACAATATTCTGTAGGTAATGCTATTGATTTATGACTTCATCAGTTCGAATGCAAGGTGTGTAACTGGATTTTCATTCTCAAGATTCCTCTTTTCAGTTGCTGAAATACATCTACTTTCCTTCATCAGCTGAATTTCAGTGTTACAGACTTAAAGGAATGCTGTTTATGTACCTATGTTTGTGCTGTACTAAACATTCACTTTCAAGTAATCTTAGGTTGTTGTTTTTTGTAATAGTACTTAGTGTTGATAATTTAGACAGCAGGGTGCTGGAGACACTTCTGCTAGTTACAAAAGGTTTCCCTGATGCAGTGTGGAAAGTGTTAGGGGCTGGGAGCTTTTCTTGGCAGTTGATGGTGCAGTACTGTAAGTTGGGTCATTTCTATTTGTAATCGGAATCATAGAGTCCTTAGAGTTGGAAAGGACCTCTGAGGGCCATATAGTGCAACTCCCCTGCAATGAACAGGCACACCTCAGCTACACAAGGTGGCCCAGGGCCTGATCCTGCCTCAACCTGAGAGTCTCCAGGATGGGGCATCCATCACCTCTCTGGGCAACTTGTTCCAATGCCTCACCACCCTCACTGTAGAAGTTTTTTTTCCTTATATCTAACTTAAATCTACCCCCTTTGAGCTTGAGACCATTTCCCCTTGTTCTATCAAGTAATATTCTAAGCAGCATGGTAAGATAGATTAAAATACACTTTTGGGTGCCTACGATGTCTTGGGGAATCTTCTTTTCTAAATGAGGAAAATGGACAAAAGGCTGATGACTTACTGATTAATTTGTATGAAATCTACAAATGTTACTGGAGGAAAATTGTGACTTTAATATTTTGCTAGTCAAATTGAATTGCTTTTTTATCAAGGAATGTTCAAGCTTCAGGATGTTGCAGCAACTTTCATACTTAAGTTTTTTCTTTTCCCTTCTCCAGGACCACGGCTGGATTTTGACCCTGATATTGTTGCAGCTCTTGATGATGATTTTGACTTTGATAATCCAGAAAATGTTCTGGAAGATGATTTTGTTCTACAAGCAAACAAACTAAAGGAAGGGTACGTACATACTTTGTGGAACTGCTTCTGTCAGAAATTAATAGTAATGTTACTGTTTGTTATTTCATGTGTTGTAGGAAGCAAGAGTGGTTTCACATTTCAGGCTTAATACATTTATGTCAAAGGAAGTAAGTATCACTATGTGTTATGTGGGTGGTAGCTTAAAAAAGATCAAAATTACGTGATTATCCAAGACAAGAGATGGGTTTCGTTTGCTACCTTGAGCCCACAAATTAATATTGATCAATAACAATACTTGTGAAGCATTTCTGAAGGTCTTGGAAATGCATGTTACCACAGTGCATATTATTTCCTTCTGTTTTGTAAAATGATATCAAAGGTAACAAGCAGTGATAAGTTTTACCACATTTCCTATTTAAGAGTCTGGTATGTTTCCACCTTGACAAAAACAGCAGAATGTAAACATATCCTTGCTGTCAGTGTAGGGATGTGTGATCCAACAGCTGTCAGAATAATTTCTAGTTTTTAGGCAGTTGTGTCAGAGAACCCAACATTGAGCAGAGCTGTGGAAATATCTGTGGGTTGTTCTAATCTGTTTTGTAATTCCATTTAGGAGATCAGATGCTGAGGATGAAGATGAATGGGAAGATGTGGAGGATGATAGTGATGAAAAGGATAGTTGCAGTAACGATGAAGATTATGATTCAGAAGGCCCTTTGTCAAATGATGGGGTTAATGGCCAGGGAAGAGAGTTCCTGTTTATGCAGGAAGAAACCAGGAGTCGTTTCACAGAATATTCTATGACATCTTCAGTAATGAGAAGGAATGAGCAGTTAACCCTCTTGGATGACAGATTTGAGAAGGTAAGATTTGAGAATGTGACCCTCACACAAAAAGGTGCTGAATGCTTCTTTGGTTCATCTCATGAGGTGCTGTCCTGTATCTGTGCAAATTCCTCCTGCCTTTGGTAGTTAGGGCACCAAGCAGCTGTTACCTGCACACATTCAGCATGTAATGCTGTGTGCACTAAGCACGTTGTGTTTAATAGGCTACAGTGTTAACTGATTGATATTGTTTAGTGAAATTATTCCAGTGAAGGCAATGGATATTCATGGTGTAACGCTTCTCCAAGAAGCTCTGTCCTACCCAGTAAATCATGTAAAGCTTTCTTATACAGACTTGATTCTTTCACCCCTTCTCCACACTATGCCAAGTATACATGGATGAAATCATGCCAGAACAGTGGAGATGTGGGCTAATGTTTGTCCCAAGCAGTGACAAGCTTTTTAGCGTACCAGTTGAAGTGAAGACTCAACATTTTTGCAGAAGCTGATCTGCATATTTTCTTTCAGTAGTGTATGTTATCTTGCAATAACTTTGTTAATCCTGTGCTGAAAGTATATTGTCAGTAAGGAGGTAATCCTACCACTGGTGTGTGTGGCAGTTTTTCAGCAACTGAGAAGGGAGCGGAAAGAGGAGCAAATAGGAAGAGATGGATAAAGCTCTATGCTGTCATGGACTTGTTCAACAAGCGTGATCTAATTCAGATATCCACTTTTTATTTAGTTTTTTGAACAGTTTGATGAAGATGAAATTGGAGCCTTGGATAATGTGGAATTAGAAGGCTATATTAACACCGACAATGCTCGGTTGGAGGAAGTCTTGAGTGATTTCTACAAAGAGAAAGCAAAGAAGTAGGTACTCAGATACACTGCTACACATACGTAGTTATGTCACCATGCCCTTATGCCAAAAG